>NW_006911263.1:0-1299806 GCF_000338955.1 Baudoinia panamericana UAMH 10762
CTAACCCTAACCCTAACCCTAACCCTAACCCTAACCCTAACCCTAACCCTAACCCTAACCCTAACCCTAACCCTAACCCTAACCCTAACCCTAACCCTAACCCTAACCCTAACCCTAAACCCTAAACCCTAACCCTATATATTATAGATTCTAATAACAAATCCGAGGAACTTAACTTCTTTCTTATAGAACTTATACTTCTTTAGTATAGTCTTAAAGCTAGTTTTAGAAAGTCGCTTAAAGACTTCCTTAATATCCTCGATATATTACTATAGAGATCCTTTAATATAGATAAATATATTATCGATATAGGCTATAACTATAATATCGATAAGATCTCTAAGTACTATATTAACTAGTCGTTAATATATTATAGATAAGTTTATTATTTCTATTAGTATAACGAGAAACTCGTAGAGTCCTAATTTTGTTTAGAATATTATAAGCTATTCTTATCTTTCTTTAATATAAATATAGTAGAATATATCCTTAAGGTCGATTTTAGTAAACTAGTCTACTTTACTAAGCTTATCTCTTAATTCTTTAATATTCGGTAAAGAATATCGATTCTTTATTATAATATCGTTAAGCTTTCTATAGTTAACTACTATCTATAGCTTATCTATATTCTTCTTTAGTATAAATAGTATTAGTAAACTTATTAGCGACTTTAATAGTTATATCTACTTCTTAGTAAAATTCTTATCTACTTATTCTTTCTATATTCTTAGTTCCTTTTCTAATATAGTATAGATAGGTCCTTATAGTAGCTTCTTACTAGGTTCGAAGTAGATCTTATAGTCTTATAGTATATATATAGATAAGGTAGCTTCGCCTTCCTTTTTCTAAAAAAACTACTTATATTCCTTATATTCTTTAGAGATAACTAGTAGTATATACTTACTACTACTTCTATCTTAGTAATCCGGCTAATCTTTATCGATATCTAACGGAGGTAAAGTATCTTTATTTAATTCTCGTTTTAGTAGATTAGCTCTCTTTATACTATATAGCTATTTTACTTTATCTACTATTAAATACTACCGATATATAGGCTCTATATAATTTACGTAATTATACTATCTAAATATAAGTACTCCTATTCTCTAGTTAACTACTAGATTATAATATCTTAACTAAGATATTTCTAAAATAATATCTTCTATAGCTATTAGTATAATATCTAGTATAATATCCTTATAGTACTATTAGATATCTAGTAGAAGTAGTACTATCTCGCTATCTACTATAGATATTATTATACTATTTACTATAAATAATTTATATCTATCTTTCTTTATCTAGATAGCGATTCTACTTCGTTTTATATATCTTAGCGATATAAAGTTCCTACTTATATTTAAGTCGACTATAATTATTATCGAGTTTCCTTTAATAGTAGCTATAGTATAAAATACTATATATTCTAATACTAGAGTAGTTATACTATATAGTTCCTATTAAGTACTTCTATCGATAAGTCGTTCTAGTTTTTTAATATTCTCTAGTTCTATAGTATAATTCGTTTTTATATATATTATCGTAATATAAAGAATTATTCTATCTATTAGTCTCGAGTTAGTAGTTATAAGCTATTAAGGCTTTATAGTTTCTCCTTTAATAGTATATTATACTCCTATTATTTATATAAGGCTACTATCTTAGCTTATCGACTATTTACGCTTCTCGAGGCTTCTTTTACTTTTTCTCTTAAGTTAAGCGTAGTTTAAATATATTATACTTAACTATAGCGAACTTTTAGGTTCTATACTATATCTCTTATCTATTTATTAATAAAAAGCCTATTTAGAAGGAGATAGCTATTAGGCGTAAACTAGCTCTCGATTAGCGGCTACTCTTATATAATCGTCTTAAAGTCGTATCCGACTTTATAGAGTCGGTAGTTCTAGAATATATTATAGAACTAGCTAATTATCTAATTAAAGTGTCTTAAATAAAGGAATCGCTTTTTACTAATTCTAGGGAATACTTCTTTATATTATCGAGCTATTATAAGAAAAAGTTCTATTA
Source organism: Baudoinia panamericana UAMH 10762 (assembly GCF_000338955.1). Classification (NCBI taxonomy): domain Eukaryota; kingdom Fungi; phylum Ascomycota; class Dothideomycetes; order Mycosphaerellales; family Teratosphaeriaceae; genus Baudoinia; species Baudoinia panamericana. The sequence continues at coordinate 2,032 of NW_006911263.1, forward strand.
CTTAACTCTTTCCTTCTAGGCTAAAGTAGTAAAGCTCGTTTCGTTCGTTATTCGATACTTTATTATCTAATAATTATTCGCTAATATCTTCTTCTTTAGAGTATTAATCTAGAGTTTCTAGTATTTTAAGTCGCTAAGTACTAATTATATTAATAGTTTATCGTTCCCTCGGCTTCTAGGGAAACTATCTAGTATTTTCCTTACTACTATAGTATTCTCTATACTAATTATTATAATAGAATATCTAATAAAGGAATCTATATAGTACTTCTTTTTTTTCTTTAATTTATATTAACTTCTATTCTTCTTCCTTTAGTATATCTTCGCTATCTTCTATAGGCTCGCTAGCCTTATTAGTAGTAGTATTCTATTTCTATAGAAACTACTTAGAGTCGTCTATATTATCGGTAATTAGCTTCTAGCTAAAATTCTCTAGTATTCTCTATCCTTTATTTCCTTCTAAAGGTTATTATAGAGTCGTCGCCTTACGCTTCCTAGGCTTCTATAGTATTATATTAAACTATAGTCGCTATATCTTATTCTTAGCGTTATAATTCCTTACTATATAGCCTTTCTTACTATATATATAATATATAATCGCTTTCTTTCCTCTAGAGTATAGTTTCTTACTATTCTTACTACGGCTACTTTTAGAGTTTCCTTTTTTTATTATATCTAAGTATATAGAGGCTACCTCTAGTCTATATAGGTCGGTATAATATAGCTAATTTCTACCTTAATTCTTCTAACTATAGAGTAAGTATTAAAGATTAAACTTATAGCCTTTCTCTATTATATATTTATAAAGCTTATCGTTAATTATAATAGAGGCCCTAATTAACTAGTCTAGTTCTTCGGTAATATCTCTATATCTTATTAGTTTATTTTTAACTTAATCCTTTAGGCCTTAGTAATATATAGTATATAGGGCTATATTGTCCTAGTTAGTAAGTTATAAGTACTCTTTAAACTAGATTATATAGTCCGATATAGACTTAGTCTACTTAATATCTTAAATAATATAAACTATATTCTCGACTTTATTAGAGATTATAAAGACTTATTATAAGATTATCTTAAGTCCTATAAATACTCTAAAGATCTTAGTAATATCTTCGTTATATTCTAGATTACTATCGAGGTACTTAGTAAGATATAGTTTAAGGTAATACTAAGTATAGCCTCGAAGGAAGGCTATTACGAATAGACTTCGCTTTATAGACTCTATAGAGTTAAACTCGAAGAAGATATATATCTAGTTAAACTAGTTATCGAGTTTCTCTTAGTCTCTATAGTATAAGTCGGGTTTAACGACCTTTACGTTATCGTTAGACTAATTATAGTTAGTAGAGTATACTATATTAGTATCTTCTACTTTACTAGAGATAAGGATATTCTACTTAAATCTTCTAGTAATAGATATCCTTAAAGATATTTAAAGTATTATATACTATTATATTTATATAATAGAAGTTAAGTAATTCCGTCGTTATAAGTAGAGTTAGTACTTATCGAGTAGTCTAGTAGTCGATAGTAAAGTATTACTTAGCTAAAGTATAATTAATATAAGAGATTAGAATAAAGTAATAAGTTAATTCTAATTAGTCGGTTTATAATATAAGTTAAATACAAACTTCTAACTATAAAATCTATTATAGTTATATATAAAGGAGATTTATATTCTACCTATAAGGCTCTATATATTCTAGATACTCTCTCTCGGAGTACCTTATTTACTAGGAGTAATAAGGCTACTCCCTTTACTAAGGATACTTTTAGCGAGAGTAGTATAGTATAAACGCCTATTCTACGTTTTAGCTATAATAATAAGAATATAATCTTAAGTAAGAATATTATATTTTATACTAAACTCTATATAGAGAGTATAGAAAATATAATAAAAGAGTAAGCTATAACTCTTCTACTATTACTCTTAATACTTTAACTTAAACTAGTAATAGCTATAAAGTATATTCTAAACCTCTATATTTCCTTAAAGTAGTCTAAGAAAGATAATTCTAGTACTAAGCTACTTAGTAGTATAGAGATAACGACCGACTAGCTTAGGAACCTATATAGAATAGTAGTAAGTTATAATATTCTTAAGATAACTATCTTAGTAACTAGAATAGATCTAATAAGCTAATTCTTAAATACTATATCTTTAAGACTATAATATAGCGAGAGAATATATAAGTTTATAAGGACTATCTTTTAGTAATAAGACTATTAAGAAGTAATAGCTATATATATATAGACTTACTCTAGATCGACTAAGTAGTAGCCTACTCGACTATATCCTCGGAAGGCTAAGATAACCTATAGGTATATAGTCGAAGCGTTAGTTTCTATATTTATTAGAGAGAGGGAGCCTAACGGCGACTATTAATATAAGAACCCCTAACCCTAACCCTTCTTATCCTGTAGTTTTGTTAGCACCTCGTTGTAAGGCTAGCGGCTGCGGCAGCTCACAGAAACGCCTGTTTTTAACAACACCTTACTGTGGCCTATTGCAATGCCTATCTAAAGGCGGATAAGTGCAAACCAAGACTTGGTAAGCCGTGAAAGGCTCTCCTTCGCGCGATCAAAAGCAATGCCCTCTGCGCAAGACAAGCTGTTCGAGGACCTTCCCGTGGCGGGAACATTTACTGGTACGTGCTCGTGTGCGTCGTATGCATTCACCACCCTTACCTCGACTGTCGCCGCCGTGACTCAGTAGCCTTTCTCACTTCTCGAGCGTTCTTGCTACCGAACTATTGCCGACACGTTCCAACCAACCAGCCCTCTCTAGCAGGCTCGAAGATGGACCACCGTGGCATGTTCGCGGAGCCTGCGCTCCTGAACCACATGTTTGAAAGGCGGTATATTGCTCTCGATGGAGGGTCTTAATGGGGGGCCACGATGACGAGATCTTTCTCTCGGTCCTGCGCAGTGGTTGTGCCGTGTTTTTGTTCGGCTCGACCAGTCCGCGCATCGCCCCTGTTAGCGGACAGCCGCCTAGTCACCATAACAATCGGTAACCGGGCAACGAGGTGGTGGTGGTGCTCACCGTGAGGCCTCGAGAACTATACCCTCCACACTGATAACTTTTCTGCATACGAGAAGCACAGTAATCCGCATGAGGCGAGGAGATAATCGGCGTCACACCGATACACCGATCTCTGCTACTTGCCTGATGCATTACTACGCCGTGCGCGGCAGCGGTGGTATGTCCCTCGGGGCTACGGATATGAGTCGCGCCACTTCCGCACAATCACGACCATTTGCGGATCTCGGGTTCCCGTGTCTTGCGCCGATCAAAGATCGAGCTTGCTCTAGCGGACTGGTCGGACCATATTACATGCGCGGACGCCCAGAGCGCTGCTAACGATGGCGTGAACGTGCTGCCGCCACTCACCGCAACCAACAACTAGCACAGCAGCCTCGACCGGGTGCAATACATATCGCTAGAGCAGTGTTCATGCTAGGTCTTTTCGCTGGCACGCCAACACAAATAGGATGGTTTGCTGCAAACGGCCCGTTGTAGTAGGGTCTTTGAAGATTAGGAAGATCCTCTCGCGGTTAGACCGTAGCACTTTGACGGCCTTGAGTCGGTTACTTCACCTCCGTCTCGCTGGCGTATGTCAGCCAGCAAGCATCCATCATCGAACCCTGGCCACGTCGCACCAAACCTCCCTTTGTCTTCCCTCACTTCATACGCACCATGTCCGCCAAGCTCTCATATCTAGAGTGTCATGCCTCCAATCTCCTCCACCCGCGATATACCATCAGGACACACCTCTGCTTGCGATACATAAGCTACCTTCATCAGCCTACTGAACATGAAAATGCAACAAACCATGGCATCAATTACTCTGACATGAATCATCGACCCCGGATTCGACACAAGCGGCTTGCGTGAACAGACCCTCTGTAAGCATAGCGTGCCGCTCCTGATCCCAGGCATCGCGTATGCAAGGCTTACACGTCAACCTAGACAACTATGCGTTCATCTACCCCGCTATCTGCTATCCGCAATGTCGCTGTTACGGTGAGCAAAGGCTCGCGCGGGGAGTCCTTCCCTGGATATAAATCGCGCGTCGGTGTGAGTTCTCAGCCCAGAGTCTAGGATTGCCGCCGAAGGTGAATCTAAGGATACTACGACTGGCGCTTTATACAGTCTTCTTGAGATGCTTTGCGGACGTGGTGGAGAACCGAGAAGCGGACATCACGGAAGACTCGTGCACCTTGCACGATCATGGTGAGGGGGTGGTGGAGTTGAACCGTAAATGCCTTAAATGATTGCGGAGTGCGGTTGCGACGGTTGATGGTGGACTGGTGAGGAGGCAAAGAGGCCATTGACAGAGATAGACGGCCGGCGCAAAAGATCACTGTCTAAACGACCCTTGGAGAGCCTAACATTCGTCGCTCAGCTGTCCGCTTTGAGCTTCATGCAGTCTATCATACATACCACCTTTGCGCCTCGCTCCGCCCTCGCGACCAGTACTTTCCATTACATTCCCTCGAACCCGCCCTCATCCCCATCCGCCTCATCACCCTCCCCTTCAACAATCTCCTTTGCCAACTCCCTCTCCCTTTCCCGCGCCTTGGCCGCCTCCTCGACTTCCTGCCGATGCTTGTGCATGGGATAGCGCATGGCCATCACGCACTCATCCCTCATTCCCAACAGGGCCCTTATCCGCGCATCAAACGCCTCGCTCGGCTCAGTCGTCCCGTACACATCCCTCCCTTGCTCGGTGACAAGAACGCCGTTCGCGTGGTCCAACCTTGCATCCTCTATTACACCATCCCGAATCGCCTTCGCGGTGATATATTCGGCGCTCTCTTCCGACGAGATGTGCAGCCGCGTACAGATGTCACGAAGGGAGATGCGGGAGTAGGAGAGCGAGAGCATGCGGATGCCGGTTTTGATGACATTCTGGCGCAGGCGGAGGATCAATGTGTACGTCCCATCCTTCCTGAACTGCTCTTCGTTGGTCGTCACACACTTGAGGAAGGCTTGTAGGTCGCCCACACGCACCGCTTGCACAAGGCGGAAGTACGGATGGAGGGCGAGCTCAAGGCTGGCTTGGCGGAAGAGGGAGCGGTCAGGTATGTCGCCCATCAATAACTCAACCACGATGAGGAGTTTGGAGGCTTGTTGGTAGAAGCCGGTGGCTGGGCCGGTGGTTGGCGATTTACGGGTAGCGGATTCGAGATGCTTGTGTGCTTCGGTGTAGGCGAGCTGGATGGCGCGGATGCGACCGATGTAGTACAAGTATCGACAGACTTGGTTGTTGGGTGATGTTGGAGGGAGCTGGGTTTGGGCGACGAGTAAATCTGCCTGGGTGATGTCGGCGGTGGAGATGTAGTTGCGGAGAAGCAAGACCAGGCAGGAGGCTTGCGTTTCGGAGTCCTTGCGGATGACGGCGGAGCGGAGTGCGGCGAGGAGTTTAGGGCGGATGTCGATGACGGGACTTTGCTTGCTGGGTGGGAGGGGGTGGAGGTTCTCGTGGAAGAGGCTGTAGTAGAAGTAGGCCTTGGCGCCGATGGGGTCCATGGTGCGGCGGTTGAAGGAGCGGATCTTCTCCACGAAGTTCGTGCTGAAGTCGGCGCCCTTTTGATGTTGGTGGGTGTCGTAGAGGTGGACTTGCAACAGCAGGCCAAGGTAAGCCCACACTTCCGCAATCTCCACCACATCCGGCTCCTTGACATCTTTCGCGCCGTCACCGTTCTGCATGTGTGCATCTTTGCCATGCGCATGCCTCAACGCCTCAGGCAGCATCTCTTCCAGCACTCTCCGCGCGTTGTTCTGCGGCTTGGGGAAGGCGGTGCGGATGCCCAGCGCCAGCGCCGCCGTGAAGTTGTCGCGCTTGCGGAGGGTGGCGATGCTCCGCAGTGCTCGGAGGGTGAAGCGGGAGTCGAAGGAGTCGACCGCTTGGTTGATGAGGTGGAAGTTGTTGATGATGACTGGTTACACAGTTAGTCATGGTCACGGGTCATGGTATACCGACACTGCCGCCATAGACGGATGGATGGTAGACGCACTTCGTTCAGTCGGCAGATCTGGTGCCGGTCCCACCTTCTCTTCCTCCTTCTCCGCCTGCACACCGTCGACGTCCATCTTGTCCGCCATCTCGCCACGTGATGAGCTTGTAGCTGACGGCACGGTGAAGCAGAGCTGTGCGGTGGTGCTAGTGCTGTCGTGTGCTGCGCTTGCCTAGACTTAGAGCAACGTCGGACTTTCTTCGGCATTCCACGCTGCTGACCTCATCCCTACGCGTCTCCGCATCGCGCGCCTTCCACAGTTTCTGTGTGAGCGATGGTACCGGTACAGCACCTTCTGCGACAAGAAGTGGTGATGGTGATGAAGGGTAAGCGGCAACTCCGATGACGTCCTTACTCAGCTCGCACCTCGAGCAAATCAGCCTGTGCAGCCAGTCCATCGCCGACTTGTCCTTTCCCGGCCCGAAAGCTTTCACCAACGCCCTCCTCTCCCCCCACCACGACATCACCGCTCTCATCCGCGACACCGAACCACACGAGCGAGCCCTTTTCCAACTCGCTCCACCTGCCCTGCCCACCAGAGCCGCTGACTTCACTTCGTCCGTGATAAGCGGAGCATCCACACGACGCGCAACAGCACACCTCGCCAGGCATCAACCACGCAGTCGAGCCGTAGCTGCGGTTCTGGGTGGCGAGCTCTACCAGAAGACGCGCCGGGTGGGTGCGGAGGGCGATGCTACATTGCAGCAGAAAGGTGAGCTAGACGTCGAGCTGCTTCTGGAAGGCGCAGCGAAGCTGGCTGCCGTCTACCCCATCGCTGGCGCAACAGAGCGCATATCGGTCTTACGGCAACGGCATCAGCAGCTCGCCGCGAGTATCGCACACTACCAGGACCGCGTGACACGGAATGCGCAGGAACTTCAGCTCATGACTCGTCCGGGCAGTCGGGGTGGGTATGCAGCCGAAGGGGATGCGGGAGATCAAGACGTAGAGGGTGAGTTCGCGACGGAAAAGGTGGATATTGCGACAAAGTTGGATCTGGAGCGGGAGGAGGAAGAGGTGCGGGAGTTGGAGCGGAAGAAGAAGGCGCTCGAGGATAGGGTGACTGGGATGGAGCGGGATTTGGGCGGACTGATAAGGTGAGGTGCCGTCGCCGAACAAAGGACTTGCACCATCATCTTCCTACCGCGCCGACGATGAGCTCAGTCTCTTCTCCGTGTCGAGCACTGCGTGGCCGCATAAGCTGGTCACAATCACGAACATAACCGCCTCAGCATGGCAAGTCTCGGTGCGTCTTGCACGTCCAATCGAGCGCTTGAGGCCTGGTTAAGCTAGCCCGAAGCTCCGAACAGACTCTCGCAAGTAGTTGGGTCGCGAGATCGATGCGACAGAACCAGCGTGACAGAGTGGTTGCCGTGGCCTTGCGTACCAGCACGGCAGGAACACCCGAGCGACTGAGGGCAATGGTGGCGAACGTCGCGAGCACTTCTTAATGCCGCGACATGCTCGCTCCGGCACGCTTGGTGTCCTTGCGAATATGTCATGCCGCGTTGCTGAACCTACGCATCAAGCCGGCGGCCTTCAAGGACCGTATTGCATGGCTGTCGCGAAGACTCTCCGTGTCCCCGAAGTCGCATAAAGCAGTATCACGATCCAAAACGGAATCTTGTCACGAACGCTGCACTACTGGTCAAGTGGATCAGCTCATCGGCACCGAGGACGCCGTTGCGCGAACTTGGGGCCAGAAGCCCCTCGAAACTTTAGCTCGAATCCTTCAAACATGCGACCACAAAGTGCCACCTCCATTATCGACGATCCCACCAGCAAATCCCTAGCTGTGGTGCTGCATCCGCCCCATGAGCTGACCTGTTAGTAGGGGCCGGCGAAAATGCCGATGGCAAGTATGCTAGGTCTGCTTGAGCGCTTACCCATCTTGGATATGCAGTTCAACCAACGTGATTGGGGCCGACAATACAAGAATCCGTACCTTGAGCCACGTGCACTTCTCGCAAGACAACACGTCACAGTCTCCCAGGTGTAGCATCCTTCGCCGGGGAACGAGCAGTATGTTGAACGTAGCATGTAATAAATACAGTAAGCAAGGTAAGCTCCTGAGCACTTTTCCGCGCGTTGTCGTCTCGTAAGAGCGCCTTTACAAATCAGATCAACATGAAGTCACTTCTCGCTCTCCTCTTCTCCACCCTTCTTATCACGGCGTACGCAGGTCCTCCACCAGGTGCTCCATCCGGCCCTCCGTCTGAACATAGTTGGGGCCATCCACAGTGGAAGCCGCGAGGCAGCTACGGACCGCCCATCGCCCATAACGCCACCTTTCTTCCTGACCACATCCTCCATCTCACCTACGAGAATGTGTCAATCGGCTGCCAATTTCGGCCAAGTGTTCTCATCAACGGCACCCCACCTGCGCCTGGGCTGCGACTGCGGCCAGGCCGGACGAGCTGGATCAGGGTGTACAATGATATGACACAGTTCAATGCTACGATTCACTGGCACGGCCTCTCGCAACGCACAGCCATCTTTAGCGACGGCGCCCACTGCAACACAATGGCCGATTCCACCCCTCCACTTCCTCGACTACGAAGTGCACCCTCTCATCAACGACTTCGGGACCTACTTCTACCACTCGCACGTCGGGTTCCAGGCGGTTAGCGCTACTGGGCCGCTCATCGTAGAAGACAGGGGCGTACCGCCGTACGCTTATGATGAGGAGAGGGTTGTACAATTCACAGATTACTTCAACAAAACGGACCCTGTAATTGAGCAGGGACTGGTGTCGAACCCATTCACGTGGAGTGGGGAGACGAATGCGATCTTGGTAGAAGCTGACCCACGTACCTTTAACGGCAAAACCGCGAAAGACTGACAGACGGTTTGCAGATCAATGGCGTCGGCGTGTCCGTTGGCGAGAAAGCAGGTACACCGCACTGCTCCCTCCCCGTGATCAACGTTGATGCCGGCAAGACGTACCGAATGCGCTCCATCGGCAGCTCAGCACTAAGCATGGTCCAATTGGCAATCACGAATCACACCAACTTCACAATCGTCGCTGCTGACGGCCAGTACACAAGGCCGTACACCGAATCGTACATGCAAGTCTCGACGGGCCAGCGCTTCGAAGTCATATTTAAGGCCAAATCGGCGGTGGAGCTCGGCGGCCAAACAGACTTCCTCATTCGATTCGAAAGCAAGGATCGACCGACAGTCTATCACGGCTACGGCGTCCTGCGATACAACAACGCTACCGCTCAGATCAACACGGGGCCAGCGACTCCGCCGTTCGCTTTGCCTAACGCCACTTACGCATGGCTGAAATACGCTCTCGAGCCGCTTGTGCCCAACAACTTTCCCTACCGCCAGCGAAGTGACAAGACGCGTCTACACCTATGACCGCCAAATAGGCACCTATACCGACATCTGGCGTCTGAACGGTCTGCAATGGAATACATCTTCCAGCCCCTACCCGGGTGACAAGCCTTACTTTGTAAACATCTACGAGAATGGACCTTCAGCCGTGCCCAACTTGACGGCCGCCGTGGACGAGACGGGAGGCTGGGATCCAGTATCTCTAACATGGCCGGCGAAGTTGGGTGAGGTGCTCGAGATCATCTGGTACAACACCGGTTCGCTCGTGCTCAACAACGGCGGTGTGGACTTCCAGCCTTCCACGCTCAAGGCGGACATTACTAAGATATTGGAAGCGGGAATGGGACGTACGACGTCGACGCCAATGAGGCCAAGTTGGCAAACTACACGCCTGTCCTGCGAGACACCACCAACTTGTACCGGTACGAGGCGCAAAGCATCGCCAACTACACCACCGGCTGGCGAGGCTGGCGGTTACGGGTCGACGACCCTGGTGTTTGGATGATACACTGCCACACGCTGCAGTTAGTGACTCTCCTTCGACACGAATGGATAGACCAATTGCTGACACTCAGGCTTCCTCCAGACATATGCTCATGGGTGTGCAGAGTGTGTGGGTAATGGGCGACTACGAGCAGATTGCGCGCATTCCCTGGCCGGATGCGGCCGGGTATCTGGAGTATGGTGGCAATTCGTATAGGAATGCTACGTATGCGCCGAGCTATGTGCATCAGTTCCAAGAGTAAGAGAGTGCGAAAAGGTAACTCGTCGAGAGCAGGGGCAATGGTGCGCGGGTTAGATCCCCGCAAGCTAAATGTATGTGCATCGGTATCGGCTCGCTGTAACCTTCACCGTTTCCCAGCAACACTAGATCCTACGGTCACGATTGCCTTCATATAAACCGGAATACGCCAATGCAGCTTCAGCTCTCGCATCGGTAACTGAGGTCAGTGCGCCCGCGTCACCTTCGCGCCGTTTTCCGTTTGTCGGATGCCACGCTCTTTCTTGATACTACTATTCGGTGAAGAAGCGTGAAAGAAGCACACAACGAAGACAATCATGTTCACGAGACAGAGACGGACACAAGTGTGCCACGGCTCACTTGACACTAACCACTGAATAAGAGGTTTCACGCCGTTACTCAGAGCTGCTCGTGATATTGCTACTACCCATCTTCTTGCCGCTCACCATGTCTGGCAGTAGCGTCATCCGGCTTGTGGCCCTGGGCAACGGCGTCTGGCTCGATGAGATCAGGAGAACAGGTCAACAACCAATCAGGGATGTGCCCGGCGGCTCAGTCACATTCGCTACGGTGGGAGCACGACTCTTCGTGCCCGATGAACCAAGATCAATCGGACTTGTCTTTCATGCTGGCGCAGATTTCCCACCGGATGTCATTGAGCTCTTCCGAAGCTGGGGTGTGACACTTGATCTGAAACATGTCAAGGCCCCATCCGCGCGAGGTGTAGTGTTCTACGACGAGGCCAACGATGAGCGGAAAGGCTTCGAGCGCCTTACAAAGCCGCTGCCAATAACAGTGGATGATTTGTCAGGCACGCGACTGCTTGCGGCCAGTGCCTTCCACTTCTTCGGCACAGCGCAGTACGTAGAAGAGTCAGTGTCGCACCTTGTCCGATTGCGCCAAGCCAATCATCATAGCCAAACCCGACCCTTTGTCGTTTGGGAGCCCGAAGCTAAGTCATGCCGGCCGGACACGCTCTCCGCGCATCAGCAAGCAGCTTCCTCGGTGAATGTGTTCTCACCTAACCACTTAGAGCTTGCAAGCTTCTTCGCAGACGCCACGGCGACCTTTGACAAGGCCGTCATTGAGCGACATGCTGCAATGTTTCTCGATGCAGGTATCGGTACTAACGGAGAAGGCTGCATAATTGTTCGTGCGGCAAGTCATGGCTGCTTGGTCATGTCACGCCAGGTGGAGGCTCGCTGGCTGCCAGCATACTATGAACCCGGCTCGGGGAAGATCATTGATGCTACAGGCGCTGGAAACGCTTTCTTGGGCGCTTTCATAATTGGTTGGCTGGAAACGGGAAGTTTCCTTGAAGGCGCCATTTGTGGACAGGTCGCTGCAAGCTTTGTCATTGAGCAGGTCGGACTACCAAGACTGTCTGGTCACGGTTCAAGTGAGGTATGGAATGATTGCAACGTGATTGATCGTCTGGTGGCGTATCGTAAGAGGTTCAAAGAAGACGGAGAGAAGGGGGGAAGGGGGGGCCGCTGAGGGAAGCGACCAATAAGAGAAGTGCTGGGCCGGTCTTGGCAGAATCCTGCCGAGCCTTTGCAGTCGATCAACTGCACACCTCCTTCACGCGAGCGTCTTCGTCACACCCAACATGAATAACGCAAGCACTACTTGTCACATACACGCTCTCCGTGAAGCAGTATGGAGGCGGCGCCACCAACGTATGAGAAGGCCACCTTGATCGACATCTGGGATATCGTGGCCCGATATGTTCCCTCAAACGACTTGTGTTCGGCAGCCTCAGTATGCAGTCAATGGCATATGACCTTCGTTCCGCATCTATGGGGAGCTCCAGCATCCCACTTCTCGGTTGAAAATGACAGAGTCTATGTCGCTTTAACCAAGTTCAAGCGTACGCTGCAAACTGCACGCCTGTTTGTCAGATCGCTTACCCACACGCTGCACCTGCCACCTGCACATGCCGAAATCTACAATGGTCCACACGCAGATTGGCTCTCGGAGGTGTTGGACCGTCTTCCAAATCTCCAGACGCTGATAGTACGAGGGTTACCGTTCTTCGACCATGCAGCTTTACTCCGCGTTGGCACAGCGCAACCGAAACCGCAGCATATTAAGCCGCCATTAAACGCGGTGGAGCTTCCGGGTTTATATGTAGCGAGCTTCAGTCGGCCAGCCACTGCCGTTCCATTTTTCGGCCTGCGACTTTTGGATGCTTCAAGATGCTCGAACACTACATCCAGTGGCTTGGCTCACGCACTGTCTCGGCTTGAGTCGCTAATGTATCTTGATTTGTCCTTCACTTATCCTGCACGTGACTCCGTCGTCCTGCACACCTTGGGTCGACTGTATGGCCTCCAAGTTCTGAAGTTGCGCGGCGTAAGCCTGAGCGACGAAAGTCTGAAAGTGCTTGCTGAGTCAATCGCGCTGCGCGTGAGAAGCCTTGACGTTCGTGACAATCGCATCACTGATCGGGGGATACGTATTCTCCTCGACTACTGCTTTGCGAACAACGACGTCGTCCCTTCAGGCGGAAGATCACCTGCACTGCTGCCATACTTGGGAACTGAGATGCTGCACATCTACCAAGGCGAAGATTTCGAAGGTTTTCTGCGCAAATCTTTTACTAGCAGCTTTGTCAGCAGACTTGCAATCGAAGACGTGCCGGATGGTGGCATTACCCATTTGTACATCTCGGCAAACGCGGTGACTGTCGAGGGTGCATCTGGTCTTGTCCGTTCCGGAAGATTACACGTCTTGGATCTTGGCCCGGTAGCGCCTGTCATTGTCAAACACCTATCGGCTTCGGGGAAAGGGGATGGAACTGATGCCGTAAATGTGCCCGGCATGGAGAAGCTTACTCCGCTCCTTGCGAAGCATGCTGCAGAAGCCTTGAGTTTCCTTCGAATCGATCACGCCCTCGTCACGAAAGACGTCCCGGTTGCCAATCCGGATGAAGTTGTGCAAGGCCGCGTCGAGCTTGGAGATACTTCCCTACCGGACTTGCCCGATGGGCCTGTGGAGCTTGCTACTACATCAGCGCATAGGGAGTGCTTCGAGATGCCAACTGCTCAAACTCCTCGCCACGAGCTTCCGGGGGATCCGATGCAAATCGTTGTATCACCTGCGGTAAATGGGCCGGTCTATCCAGCCGAGCAACACCAAGAGCCTCTAAGTGCTCGGAGAGGCAGCGCTTTCGCACCTGAGGTGCTCAGTCCAGTGACTACAGCGGACGGAAGCGAGACACTCCTATGCCCGCTATCGGCGCTTGGCGATAGCACCATGGATGGCTTGCCCACAACAGTCTCCCCACTGAGTCCACTCATGGCGAACGTTCAGTTCGCAGATGGCATGAGCAGGGCAGGCCGTCCACGTACTTACTCTTCTGTTGCAACCGAACGCAAAGCGAGGCTACAAGCCCATACCAATGAAAAGCATAACCTCCATCCTGCGATGCTGCCTCATGTTTCTACGCTGATGTTGACCGATGTGCCTGCCTACACAGATAACCAAGAGCTCTCAAACAGGCTCATCCTGTTCATCAAGCACTGCGCCGAAGAAGCAGAGCTGGCGAAGACGCAAGCACATCTGGATTATGCTCTGCCACCAGGCCGCAAGGGGCACACTTCGGCAATTCGACAGTCAATGATCAAGACTTTTGCGCTCAGAAAAGTTGTGCTTGAAATTGCGCCAGAGCCCGGTCTTCGCAGCAAGAGCAAAGCCAGCGCTTGGCAACATATTGACACCAGATCTATGACCGAAGACCGTGACAGCGAAGCACTGTGGTCGGCTGCCGAGACGGATTTCAGCTTCTTCGGCGAGGGCGAGGAGTTGAATTTCCCAAGTCTCGAACCCAGGCGTTCCGCGAATGGCGTGTGTCATGATGGCAAAGAAGTAATACTCCCAGGTAGTGCTCCGCCGCTACCGCCTCCTCAGACTGTGCAAGGATGTGATCGCATCGATACTGTAGCCAGGATCTCAGCCTTCCGCACGGAGCGAAAGCTAGCCCATCGCCGAGCCCTGCAGGATGGTGGTGACATGCACGGGACGGAAGGCTACTGGGACGGGGTCGTGCAAGTTGTACGCCCGGGTAGCGGTACGCGAGCTGACGAAGAGCTCGACTACTATGGTAATGCGTGCAGCAACGGCTACCTTTACAGATGATCTGCCTCTACAGATAAGCCAACGTGTAACACGTACCAAGCCGAAATGGTACACAGCTCATGCTACCGCCGAGTCCACCTTGCTCAAATAGCGTCCGTCGTCCGCCTTGAGTATGTCTGCCGACTTCTCGGCAAGGGCATATCTGGGTCGACGTGTCAGTGCAGCTCCGTCCATTTCCGCCTGGACTTGACTTACGTGGTGGACATAATATTGCCAGAGACGTGGCCGGGCATAATCGAGGCATCGATGACGCGGAGCTTCTCAGCACCGATCACCCTGCAGTGATCGTCGACTACCTCCCCCATTGTGCAGGTGCCTATAAGGTGATACTGCGTTGAGATATGATTGCGGACATATTCGATCCGCTCCTCTTCCGAAGCAATGCTCGTATTCTGCGGCGGCAAGACTCGCTCTCCGAGGCTCTTCTTCATGACGGGTTGATTGGCAACCTTATCCATCCACTGGATGGCTTCGGCTAGTATCTTAGCGTCTGCTGGGTTGCGGAGGTAGCCAGGGTCAATGCGAGGGTGTTGAGCTGGGTCGGATGACGTGATGTGGACCGTGCCACGAGACAGCGGATGCTCGAGGCAGACAAGAAGCGACACCCGCGTTCTATAATGAGGACACATAGTGTTAGTGGCGCGCTACACCTTACCCAGCAGTCTGCCACTTACTTTCCCTTCGGCGGCGCCGAGAAGAACTGAATCTGAGAATCTCCGCCGCTCACGTCCAGCTGACATCCGATGCCTAATAGAGTCAGCTTATACCGACTCAATATCTCTAAGGGATCACTCACAGAAAGTCTGGATGTTCGCAAAGTTTGGGTTCGACAGTTGGCGGATAATAACCTCTTCCTGCTCCTTCTCGAACTGCGTCTTCGCGAATGAATTCTTTCGGATCTCGTCGATGGTCCGCTTCAACTCTTCTTCCCCAACCAACGAGGCGTATGAGACGAAGCCCATCAGCATGCCGGGTGAGCCGTACGGGCCCTCTCCGGTCTTCTGATAAACTTCATCCATGGCCTTCTGATATTCCTCGTCGTGCAATGAGTCGAGAGACTGGACGCCCTCTTTCAGGTCATAAAGCATGCCACCGAGGACGTGGTCTTGGAAGTTGGCACCTGGACGCTCATCAGCTCCCATCCTCGTAGACGCTCCCAATCCATCGCTCACCGACGCGCTTGTTCTCGACCAAACACTCCACTCCAGCGGCCTGCAAGACTTCTGGATCACCAATCCCAGAAAGCTCGAGGATTTGTGGGCTGCTGATTGTTCCTCCAGATACAATGACCTCTTTGGAGGCCTTAACGGTCTTCCTCTGACCGTCGTGCACAAACTCTACGCCTTCAGCCGCCTTACCATTGAGCACGACCTTCGTCACCAAAGCTTCCGTCAGCACTTTAAGATTCGGGCGCCCAAGGTTCGGTCGGAGATAGCCCGTGGCGGCATAGCTTCGCTTGCCCTTGTCGTCCGTTCGATTGACGGCGGCAAGCGATGAGTAGAAGCCCATATGATCCCCCGACCAGGCATCTTCAAGCGTGCTTTCCTTGCCGCCCACCTCGTAGGCCGCTGTGCAGAAGTCTTCTTCAAATGGCTACAGAAGGTCAGTAACCATGTGAGTGAAAGGACAACGTCGCTTCTAACCTCGTAATAGTCATTAAACGAAGTGTGAATGGGGCCGTTGGTACCGTGGTACTTGTCTTTGGCGGCAATCGGCATGAACTTCTGGTTCTTCGATTCCTTTCCGGTTATGTCGACCGTTTGGTGCTTCCTGAAGTAAGGCGCCATACCCTCCCAGCCCCAGCCTTTGTTTCCTAACGACTCCCAGCCATCATAGTCCTCCTTCGACCCGCGGACGTACATGAGGTAGTTGATGGCCGACGAACCGCCCAAGACTTTCCCGCGAGGTTGCGACATCCGCTTGTTCCCGGCTGTCGGCTGCTCGACGCTCTGGAAGCACCAGTCATACTTCTCTCGGCCGATCAGTGTGGGATACAGACTCGGTGTGCTGATCTGCGGGTCATCCATACGGTTCGCACCGGCCTCGAGAACTCCGACCTTGACATCTGGATTCTCCGTCAATCTGGCGGCCACGCAAAGACCTGCAGTGCCGCCACCGACTATTACATAGTCATACTCCTGAGAGACAAACTCATCGAGGGAGCATAGGGCAGAGCCCGAATGTCCATTGGCTCCATTAGTGAATCCCGGCATATTGTCTCTCAATACTTTTCGCTAGTACGGTAATGATGGAAGCGAGACTGTTCTGGTTTTGGAGACACTGAACTTATAGCATTGCTTCTACGGCTCAATGGAGCGTCCCGCCACCACAGAGGCCTCGAGTGTTCGCGCGTTCTCCTTCGGCTACCCCTCACGTTGCCTCGAACCGCGGGAATGAGCAAAGTCGTGTAGGGGAATAGAGCACATGTACTCCGCATGGAGGATCGGCATCGTGCATTAACGCTTATATATGTAGACTGTCCATCATTGACTCGCGCTGTGCGTTTCTAAGAACATCTCCGCCATGGCTACCGTTCAGCCTGTTGTTCGCAGACGAGGACCAGAATCCTGATTCTGTATCAATCATCTTGGTCACCGCTTCCGCTTCTACCATGCCTTTCCATTCGGTGTAGGCATGCCGAATGCACTACTGTCAACATTTCACTGCAATTTGGTAGCGTTACCTCCACAACAGCATGCGCAATGCCACGGCTTCATGTCCGAATCATTCTCAGACACGGCTTCAACAAACATGCGAAGGTAGTATGAGCCATGGCTACATACAAGTGTGTGCGAAGTGGTAGGCAGGGCGGGCCAACAGGTACGCCGCGGTGGCGTGTTATGGGCGGAAGTTGTAGCTGTTTACCTCCACCAGATGCGGCAAGACTGTAGGCTACGAGGGTGATAACAACGAACATCGTGTGCTGACCGCTTTGCTGAACGACATGGTAGACCGTCGTTGAACATGTGGTCCATAGTCTGGTCGATCGACTGGTCGACAGACTGATGAGTTACCAGGTCGTGCATATGGTCGATAGGCTGGTCGACAGTCGGCTCGACGACTTGGTCCACAGTCTGGTCAATCGACCGCTTCTAGATCGGTGGATGGCGTGGTCGATGGCAACGTCGCGAGCGCGAAGTCGGTATCGTGGTCGGAGTCACGGTCAATGCTCGAGGTTGTGGTCGAGTTCGTTGTCGTGGCCAGTGTCTTATCCCTTGTTGATATAGTCGTCAGTAGCTTTGCCCACGCCACATCCTGTCCAGCATGAGAGGCTAGGCTGGGCGGTTGTTCAACTTAGCATATCTGAAGGTAATACCGCAAAGGCGTAGATAGTGCAGCCTGTACGACACCGGAGGCGCACCTTCCACAGCAAAATATATAACCGGCAGTGCTGACCTTGGCTTGAGCCATGAGGTGAAGACCGTTTATCAACGTCTCTTTCGTCTCGAACTCCTTGGGAAACGAATGATAACTTCGAACAGCCCCTTTCAGGTGTTGCGTTACTGCATGGCTCTAATCCAGAGTGGACATGGGCAGTGTATCAAATATCAGGGAGCTCGCCAAGAGTCTGACAGTGGTGAATATTCGCTGATCAGTTATTTCAG
The DNA here is from genome assembly GCF_000338955.1 of Baudoinia panamericana UAMH 10762. Classification (NCBI taxonomy): domain Eukaryota; kingdom Fungi; phylum Ascomycota; class Dothideomycetes; order Mycosphaerellales; family Teratosphaeriaceae; genus Baudoinia; species Baudoinia panamericana. Next base: position 19,888 of record NW_006911263.1, read on the forward strand.
ACCCGGGTGCTGTGCATCTACGTAAAAGAAGAGGACGTTTTGACGGCTTCGTCGCGCTGCCACCCTTATAATTTCTCCGCGCTTTCGTATAACGGCGGCAGTGGTTCTTGCTTCTTACGAAGGAACCACTTATTCATGTACCACCTTGCGACCTTGAGTTGGTATTGAGCATGCTTATATGTTGGCACTGAAAAGACATGATCAAGCTCCTCGAGCGTAAGAGCCTTCGTCTGTAGGCCGCCCATCAGCACAGTCATCACCGCAGATGCAGAATCTCTTACCTCCGGCAGGAAAAGCAATACTAGACACCATAAGATGGCGCACCATGCAGCGTACCAGCCAAAACCACCAGTCGGTCCAAATTGCTCCAGCATGCTAGGCCATGCAAAGGCTATGATGAAGTTGAAGCACCAAGTCGTGGCCGTGGCCCAGGACATGCCAACGTCGCGCACTTGCATCGGGAAGGCTTCGGCGGAGTAGGAGAAGGGTACGGGTCCCATGCCTGGAGAGTAGAAGCATTCGTAGAGGTACCTACAGCGGTCAGCATGGTCCCGTTCCGCTCATTACTCAGCCATAACGTACATGCCGGCCGTTATCATGCCCGTTCGTGCTTGCGGACGAGTTTGTGGGATGAAGAATGAAAAGCCGGTCCACAGCAGTGTCAGACAGAGGAATGGATACGTCGTAAGCAAGAGGTTACGTCTCCCGAAGGTATCAATCGTGAAGAAGGCGGGCAGTGCGAAGACCCAATTCAGTATACCAGTGCCCATCGACGCGAGTAGTGCTGGGTTCCTGCCGTAACCGCCTTGCTCGAAAATGGTCGTCGAGTAGTAAGCTGCAGCGAGCGAAACGTCAGCGGACATCAGCGCAGTATGGGAATGAAAACATGCCGATAATGTTCACTCCACAGAATTGCTGTCCGAACATTACAATCCATGTCGCGAGAGTCGCACGAGCATTGCGCGGAACGCTGAACAGCTCGTAGAACTGTGTGAAAAGATTCTTTCCCTTGTTCATTTGACGCTCCAACTCGACACCGATGTAGGTATAGTACAGGTCGCGGGCTGCTTGTAGCTCAGTATTGCGAATGCGCTTGAACTCTCGAAAGGCCTTGTTGACTTTACGGTGCTGTATCAGCCAGCGCGGGCTACGACTACAGTCAGCATCTGGGAGGTACGGTCAACCGGCTTCAGACAGCCTACCTCTCGGGGCAGAAGTAGACTTGAGCCATGACTATGAGAGGAGGCACGACGGTCGAGCCAAGAATCATGCGCCAGGCGAGATTTGGTTCAAGGCCGCCGAAAGCGACACCCATGATGTTGCCCAGCATGATGCCGAAAGCCGTCCAAACTTGCCATTGCATGACGAGAGCTCCTCTAATTGGTGCTGGAGCGCACTCGGCAGTGTAGACCTGATCCGTCAGCATACATGCCACGGGTTGCGGATAGGGTCTGACGGACAGGTACAGTGCTTGACTTCGATCCAATCCCGAGTCCTAGGACAAAGCGAGCGATGAAAAGATTGACCCAAGAGTTGGCGACACCCTCCCATATCGAAGCCACTGCGGCGATGAAGCATGTGATGAAGATCGTGCCTCGCCGTGCAAAGATCTTGTTGAGAGGCTCAGTAAGCCAACATCCGAGTATAGCGCAGGCGAGATATGGTGCACCAACAATAAGTCCTGTTAGGTTTGTCGATGTAACGTTGAAATGCTCTAGATAGAAGGCTTGAGCACCGTTATTGACAGACTCATCCATACCTTGTACACAGGCGGCCATGGAAGACATGGACACTAGGAAGTAGAGCTGCCACGGATGGTCCCACTTATGCGTCGACTCGCGTTCAAGAGCGCGTCGTTCGTCATCGTTTAGCTCTGCCATCTCCTGGAAGGCGTGCGGCCGTTGTGCAACAAGCGCGGCTCTCCTAAACAACTCCAGGTCATCGTTGAGATCGTGCTGCCGGCAGAACGTCTCGACATCTTCCAGTAACTTGGCACGCGAGACGTGCGCGAGTGGGTTTTCGAGTTTCGAATTGAGCTTACGCCGGTCGATCCCGTTGATATCAAGGACATGTTCTTCCTTGTCACGGCTTTCTATATAGTCATGTGCGGTGGATTCATCTGCTGTCTTGTAGGAGGTAGAGTCGTCTTTTTCTGCCATAGTGGTCGTCGTTATGGGCTGAGACGAGGTATGAGGAGGCGAAGGAGAAGAAAATCGGCCTTGAGATGGGAGGGGCGGGTGCTTCGACATAAGAGAGCGCGATACCGTCCCTGCTCATCCTTCGGCCAAGATTCTTGTCGGCGATCCTTACCTTCAAAGATGCGCATCGCGACGTTTCGTCTCGTGTGCTCCGCTAACGTCTCGCGATGATCACGCGTGCTGACAACGATCCCCGCAACGACAAGACTGTCCGGGCTGGGCAAGCATGCCACAGCGAAGAATCACGTCGGATACGGCAAGACATTCGCTGTATACCTACACCCTTGATTGAAGTTTTATATTGGCAGACGTCAGCAATGCCATATGTCAGCAGCAAGCTGGCAACTTTCGCAGTGGGTTGTAGCGAGGATGGGACCCCTCGGACGTCGCTTCTACGGAAAGCATGCCGAGAATGTCGCAGGATGTGTTTCTTGGCTTCTGGAGAAGGATCGCAAACCCTGAAGGAACGTATTAAAGTGCGCAAGACTTGCAAATCGACCTCATCTGCTCATGGGAGCGTGTCTTGAGGTGTCAGCCGCGCACTTGACAAAGGTAGCGGGTGATAAAGCAAATAGGGGGTGGTAAAAGAAAACTGGCAGGAAGAGAGAGTGTGACGAACGGAGTCCGGCAACAACGCAGGGCATGTTGGGTCGGTCACGTGACCGGCTGCCACGTGATACCTTCCTCAGCTCAGGTCGCCTCGCTCGCATCTGGACGTCAGTAGGCACGTCATCAAGCCTTCGCATCCGTTCTTGAGGTTGTGGGCAAGGCACGTCAAAGGTGGGAGTCAGATGGAAAGCATTGCAAGCACAAAGTCGTCATTCATTCTCCTACGGTATATTGAAAGATCATTACTCCATCTGCGGGACACAATACCTCGGACCTTTAGCGTCCAATTTCGCTCTTTGTCCCTCCTTCCTCCTTCTAACCAGCTGCAGTGTCTACTATTCGCAGAGTCTGCACCACGGATCTAGGCGGTGGATCGCCATGAGTGCAGATGCCGGACTTGCCATGGCTGAATACTTCGGCGGCCTCTTCCCGCTCAATGCGCGGATGGGGCATCTTGGTCCTATGTGGCGCCTTGAGCTTCGTAACAGTTACTATGCTGTTGCCTTATAGTTTCTCAACTCTGCTGGTCGGCGTGAGCCTCACCAAGGCGCAAATTAACCAGACCAATACAACAAGCAATGAACAGTCGAATGAGTACCCATGGCAGTCGCCCGGCTCAAGACAAGACTTCGGTTACTGGTTCGATGAGTTCCAAGACACTCTCGCCACCATGCAGAAAACATACTGGAACGGAACGTACTGGCCGACCACAATACAGTGGATAGGCGCGTTCATAGATACGCTTCTCATAGCTTCTGAGCGCTCGTTGACTGGGGCTCTCGAAGAGTATGACGGTAACGTCCAAGGTGCAAAGACGGGCGGTTCCTCAATCAACGCAGATATCCTGAGCTACTACTCGGAAGTCGAAGCATACTACGGCGACGAGGACGTGGTCCAGATATTCGGAGCGGCGTACGATGATGCTCAGTGGGTTGTCCTTGAGTGGCTGGAAGCTATCAGATTCATCAACAAGTACGATTCGCATGCCAAGTCGACTCTTGGACAGAGTGACATTGCCCGCTTCGCCCACCGTGCGCACATCTTCTACAACATCGTGCAGAACCAGTTCGACACGTCTCTATGCGGAGGCGGAATAACCTGGAATCCTGCATTGGCGCCGTACAAGAATGCCATTACCAATGAGCTTTTCCTCGCAAGCTCTATTGGTATGTATCTATACTATCCTGGCGACGACAATAGCAATCCCTATCCAAGCCCTAGTTATACCAACGCCACTAATGCCACGCTTCCCGCCCTTCCGACACTTGCGGCACATGACCCGCTACTGCTCAGCAATGCGCAGAAGGAATATCAGTGGTTCAAGACCCAGAATTTCACCAACGCGCAAGGCCTGGTGGTTGATGGTTTCCACGTCTCTGATAACCAGACCACATGCGATGAGCGTAATGAGATGGTGTACACGTACAACCAAGGCGTCATTCTCTCAGGACTGCGAGGGCTATGGGAAGCCACGGGCGATGCGATGTACCTGTCAGACGGCTATGTGCTTGTAAGCACTGTCATCAACGCCACAGGCTGGAACGCGCACTCTCCATTGGAAGCTGGCGTATGGGCGGGCTTGGGAAGGAACGGCATCATGGAGGACTACTGTGACGCTCCCGCCAACTGCACGCAGGATGCTCAGGCGTTCAAGGGCATCTACTTCCATCACCTTGACCTGTTCTGCGAACCACTCCCAACAACCAAACCATTGGTTGCGGGTGTAACTAAGCTTGCTCCATCTTCGCTCGCGAATCAACACACCAGCAACTGCGCGGGTTATCTATCCTGGATCGAACACAACGCGAATGCAGCACTGTCAACACGTAACTCGTCCGGCATGATAGGCGGATGGTGGGGCGCAAGCTACGTCAACAGGACGCAAGCACCGTCATTGGACCATGCGGTGCCGCCGCCGTGGGGAAGTGACGACGAGTGGAACCAGCCATGGCTTCTGCAACAGTCACCTTGGGCTTGTCGTGGCCAGCATGGCTGCCAGCCGAACGGGCGTGGTTCGCACAGCGGCAATTCGAAGCGTATGGCGCGGCCGTTCCGTTCGCGAAAAAGACAGGATGCGAATGCTGAAGGTAGAGGTAGGACTGTTGAGACAGAAGCTAGCGGTTTGAGTGTGGTGAAGGCTGCCAGCGATTTCAGCGTCAACCGCGAGGCGACATGACTCCATGAGTCCATGACCGGCAGACAGGCAAGAACAAACCACGTCTTGGGCGCTGGGGACGTTTGCGATCTGCTCCTGTTTTCGAATCGATCTTTAGCTCAATCAACCTGATTGCATTCGTAAGTTCGTCGATTCCCCAGCTCGATATAGTCACGATACTGTACCATCAGTGCGCCGCAGGCCCAGCCAAGCGACCAAAGACGAAGCTCCCCAGAAACGCACCCCCAAGCACCGATAGGAAGTAGCCCACATTCATCGTCATGACGGCGAGCATACTATGTGAGTTGTCAGCTCGCTTCGACTACCCAGCAATGGAAGCTTACGAGGCTGAACGTACAGTAAATACCCGACACCAGTCAACAGCGTGTCAAGGGTGGCCAGAAGGAGCGCATCGTTGACTCTCCACGGAGCCCGGTCAAGTGCTCGGTGTTTCGCTGCCTCCGCCACGTCACTTTGTGGTAGGCTCGTATGGTGTCTGTGATGCCACCGTGCCATCAACGTGTCAATGTTGCCTCGAACGGCAAGCAGGGCTCGGAAGATGGTCGCAAGTATGATAAGGAAAATGCAAGTTCCCGCGTACTGCCCGGTGGTCTTCGGCGTCCAGCGCTCGGAATAGAGTGGCGTAGATGAAGACGAGAAGAACACCATGATCATGTCGCTCATCGCCATCATACCGGAAGACCCCATGTCCATACCCGGAGATGCCGAGGTCATGGAAGGCATTGCAGCCATGGTAGAGGTGGCCATTGTCATCCCCGTCATCGTCGAGCTCATGTCCATGTTTCCAGATCCAGATTGTAGTGAAGAAGGTTCGTGAAGGGGGCGTGGTTAGACCCGCGGACCGTGCTACAAGTGCCAATTTGAGTGCGAGGAACCATCTACTCCTTCGTCAATAACACGCTGATATGCGTCAAATTGCGGTCAAATGCGCTCTTTGGAGTTGTTGTTCATTCGGACGAGTACTCAACGATATGCAACTGGGAAGGATGTGGCGCTGGCGCTGAGCAAGTTTGCTCGCGTTAGCTGCAGGACCATGAAAGGGCTGCTGAAGACAAGACAGAAGACCACGCCATAGCCCGAACTTCATTCCACTCGATTGCAAACAGTGCGAGCTTGCGGATTCCTACTCGAAAGCTACATAGAACGCTCCAAGAAGTGTAACCGCAAATCTGGGTAACGATGCCGACATCGTGGTTGGGTTGGCCCATTAAATTACACGCTTGGCGGGAGTATGAATGCACCCTCAACACCACCGAGGAATGCGCATTTGAGCAAGGCTACTGGCGCTTCTGGTCAGCCTTCATCGACTACACTGGAAGCACGTACAACAGATGCTGATACTGCTCAAGGTACGAGGCAGACCATCGCTACGCTCTGCCAACAGTTGCCCTCTTTACCTCAACCATCGTCCTCTTCGCATCCGGATGGCTTGCCATGCAGCTCACGCCCCTGTCAGTCTTGCGTACACCATCAGTAAAACGCTTCCTGGCATTGTGCCGCTATGCCTCCTACCGACGCTTTCGGATCGAGAGGTTGAATTGGAACTCGGCATCTGTTGGAGTCTTATTTCTCGGCGCTGTCGGGACGCTGTACTTTTTCTGCATGACACTCGCGCCTAAGCCGTACTACTGGCCAAACACATCGGAAGTGGACTACGGCTCGTCGCCTCCGATCGCAACCCGCTCCGGCTGGATGTCGCTTGCGTGCTTGCCTTTTGTGATCATGGCCGCAGGTACCAGAAATGAACTGCCTGCTGTCAATGCCGTTACTGACGTGGTTATGTCAGGCAAGAGTAACTGGATCACACTGGTGACGGGTATCTCGCACGAGAACCTGCAAGTCTTCCACAGGTGGATAAGCTATGCCATGTTCGTAACCGCGTTGGTACATACCTTCCCGTTCATCGTCTACGGCATTCAGAGCGGCATGATCGTGATGAATTGGAACACAAGCGTGTTCTGGTGGACCGGAGTAATAGCGCTGCTGGCGCAGACTTGGTTGACATTCGCTTCATTTGCACCACTTCGGTAGGTGCAGTCTGTTGCTGAGCCCTCGCTTCGTCGCTGACGAGAGCATAGCAGCCTATCATATGAGTTCTTCAAGCTAACCCACTTCCTCGCCGCCCTGATCTTCGTCATCTTCCTCTTTTTCCATTGCGACTACACTCTATCGTCCTGGGACTACCTCATCGTGACTGCCACCTTCTTCACGCTCTCCTGGGCGCACCGCTACCTCCGCGTCTTCGTGGAATATGGCTTTCGGCGGGCGAGCGTCAGTCTTGAGCCCAACGGGTTCGTGCGGATCACCGTGCCGCACAAGTCAGGCTGGACGGTGGGACAACACTACTTTGTCCGGCTTGCCGGATTGGGAGCGCACGCTCTTAGTGTCCATCCGTTCACTGCGTGCTCACTGCCAGATGAGGCAGATTCAACGAACTCAAGGCTCATCTTCTACATTCGTCCTCGCGGAGGGTTCACCGCCCACTTGGCCAAGTACGCCAAAGCGCAAAAGACCGCAACCATCGGCGTGTTGCTAGACGGGCCATACGGTGGCGTAGACCTGCGCAAGCTCTGGTCCGCCCAGAGAATGCTTGTCGTGGCGGGCGGTTCAGGCGCCGGATGGATCCTACCGTTCGTCATCGAGCTTTACCGACGGCTTGCAACATGCCCCAAGGCGGCTCCGTCCATGCGGGTGATCTTGGCGACAAGAGACCTGGCTACGCAATGCTGGTTCGAGACGGCTATACGAGAGATCTTGCTCAGTGATGCATCAGGCCGGATGTTGGAATTGGTGTCTGTGGAAGTGTATCTCACAGGTAGCGAGGCGGCTGTCGACGCTACAGGGACGAAAGGCCAGTTGCTGCGCAAGCTCGAAGACCCGGAGAAGGCTGCGGCAGACGTTGCTGAAGACGGTGGGCGGACGAGTTCCGATGTGTCGAGTTCGAAGCACCACCTTCAGCCGCATGGCTTCGCCCATCATACTTCGCGGCCTAGCCTTCTTAACATTGTCAGCTCCGAGGCTCACTCAGCCAGTGTACATGGCTCAGTTGGCGTCTTCGTGTGCGGCCCACTGAGCATGCAGAAGGATGTAGCGGATGCCGTTGCAAAGCAAGAGTTGGAAGCGATGAGGAGCGGCAAAGCGGATATCTATTTGCATCTCGAGCATTTTTCATGGGCATAGCGGATGTGATCAGCGCTCTCAATTCAGTCCACCCGGCCGTGCAAGCCTTACCCGCCCACACGCAGTCATGTTAGGATCAGTTAGTGTCATGTCGCCATGCAGCTATGGCTCCGATGATGGCAGAGTTGAAGAGATGGAGTCAAGTCTGTCGTCGCCTCGGTTTTACGCAGATATCGAAGTGAGTGCGCATGTCACTATCCAAAATATAGGAGCCCCGAAGTTTGCAGCATGAGAGGGTGTGGGAGTGCTTGGGCCGACATAGGCTGAGAATGAAAGGTACGGGTTATTGCAGTGTTTCGCGCTGTCTCTCGGAGCCTTTCAGCATTGCGACCGCCTACACATATCAGGAAACGTCACACTGAACGCCGCATTGCCCTTTCCCATGCTTCCTCTCGTCCCAACAAATCGCTCAAAACCCTGCAACGACTGTCAGTCTCCCGTAATACCACGTACCACTTCTGGATATACTCACGTAACGGCGTGAAGAACCACCGGTTCTTGCCACTCAAATACCGCTCCTCCAAGGTCTTCTTCACCGTCTTCTTCGCCTCCTCCCGCTGGCTCACCTCGCCAAACGTCTCGTTCGTGACCGCACCCTTCAGACCCTCCAACTCCAGCGTGTAGCGCGTGGGCATGATGTGGTTGTAGTTGACGACCTTGATGAAAGGCTTCACTTTGCTGCGCTTGGCGGAGCGCGCTTTCGACATGCGACGGGTGACTTGCAGCGGGTAGCGCTCGATGCCGGCCACAATGGCGTGGGGGAAGGGATGCTTCTTGCTGCCGTTGTCTTGCGGTTGGATGATGACGACTTTCTTCCCGGCGTAGCGACCGCGGGAGATGATGGCCTACAGTATGTTTTGTTAGGGATCTGGAGTAGTGGATGGTGTATTTCAGAGTATGCTCCGTACCACTCGGCCGACCTTAAGGACTGTGATCGTGTTAGCAGTAGTAGACACACATGCGGCTTATCGAACACCTACACTTCATTGCTGCAACGTTTGTCCCCTGCTTCGCTGCGTGGCTGTTCAATCGGTTCAATGTCCTTCGTAGTGCGCTGTCGGTCGCGAATTCTGCGGCAAGGTGCGTGAGTCTTGGCGCCAGAAGTCCCGACTCCGAGCCTTGCTGTCTGAGGCATCACCCACACTATCGCCGGCCACTACGGCAGGTTCCGGTCGTTCAGCGGAAACTCGCCGTTGTTTACATCCACGTTTGTTTGGGCAGCCGGTACACGCTTGCTCTTATTAGTGAGCCATTGCGACAATCGGATAGCCTATCACCTTGTATGAGACATCACCAACGGCTGTCACACTCGCTCTACATCAAGTGGCAGGCGATTACAATGCGATTGTCCGCTCGCTGCGGCAAGGACTAAGCTGCATTCTGCCAAGTGAACATTCCAATCACCGGCTCGACTTATACCGGAGACCGTACCAACAGCATGGCGAGCGTAGAGCGGGAAGCTTCTCGCGACCGTGACCACGCAGGCCGACATCAGCATTCCTTCTCCGAGAGTGGAAGGTCAAGCGTGCCCATGTGAGTCGAGTCGCATGATACCACCCATATCCACCGAAACGCATGCATTCGGACATCGCGCGCGTGAGTGAAGATGCAACTACTGACAAGTCTGAAACGTAGGTGGGATAGCTCAGATCCCGACCGTGCACCGCCACCACTACCGATTCCGCCAGGCGCAAACAGCCCGACGACCAAGGCGAACACTTCCGCCGGTATTGCCGCGGCTGCAAAGCAGATCGTTGAGCGGGCACGCGAGAGTGCGCCGTTGTCTTCTTATACCTCCAACAATCCTACTCCGCAAGGATCGCCGGAACGTTCGTTGATCAAAGGTGCTCATCACAAGCGCATGCAATCGTTGCAGACAGGTAGCGTCAAGGATCTCCGAAGCTACCTCGACAACAATCGCAGCCCGGACAGGTCGCCAGAGCGGCCGAGCTCACGAAGTGGGCCTGGCTTTACAAGGCAGGAGAGCAGAGAAGAAATCTCGCTGTCTGCGGAACGCTCGTCAACCCCGACCCCGGGACCCAGAGACCTGACGAAGGATACGCCAACTCTACGGCCCTCAACTCGACAACCACCGAGGTCAATCTTGAGCGAGAACACGCCTCCTTCGTCCACCATGCTTGCGTTGCAGACAATGCAGGTACCGGAGCATACATTGCACGACATCACCAATGGCCCAAGCACTCCGTCGCCAATACGGGTTAGCACACAGTATGACTTTTCGAGCCAGCTGCTGCATCTGACGTCCATCGCCACAAGCCTGCAAAAGGAGATGGCAAGCTTGAGCAGGCGCAGTAAAGACAATGCGACCGACCTTATCAGTCTCAAGGAGGCGACCAACCAGCGCGACGAAGACATTCGCAAGAGCCTGCGCGAGCTCGCGAACGTTGTAGGCTCAACCCCCAACCTGCTCAGCCCACCGCCTCTTGCGGGCGGGATCAACCGAAACATGAGCAGCTACGGCTTTCTTGACAGCAAGGCATTCAACTCTCCACCTTCAGCGACGAAGACGTGGAGTATTCCGCGATCGTCAAGCGCGCATGGCTTCCTTGAGGAAGGCAGGATCGGCTCTCCCTCACCTTACTCGGTTGAAGGGGCGGCGAGCGTCGCAATGCTGGAGAAGATAATCCGCGAAATGGTGACAAAAGAAGGCCAGGAGCGGCTGCTTTCAACTCTTTCGGAGCTGCTCGAGAAGAGCCAGAAGGAGAATACAGTTGCGGCCAAGAAGGTTGAGGAGCTGTCTGAGTTCATCAAGCAGAACCAAAAGCCGCAGAGTCAAGCTCTCGTGGCAATGCCCAAGGATGGCGGGCCACCAAGACTGGAATTGAACTTCGAATCACCGAGTCAGCTCACCAAGATTACTCGCGAAGGCGCAACAGAGGAGCACACCCAACCAGCGGGCAACGATGAGGTCCTCAACATTTTAAAGCGCATCAAAGAGTCCGTGGCGCACGCTGGCGGCTCGACCAACGAGGTCAAGGGTCTGGTCCGCGACCTCCGTGGCGAGGTGCTAGGCATGGGTCGTGAACTTGGCCGCAAGCTTGACCAAGTCAGCCAGGCGCAGCTTGATAATTCGCTCGACAAGTCTATCGGTGACGGCCATGGCCAGCAACACGCCGAAGAGGTACAGCGAATCATCGAAGAAGGCATGGTCGAGCTGAAGGAGCACCTCAGCGAGCTTCTCCGGCAACGCGTCCAGCACGATGACAATGATACTTTCAAGCAGGTCGCTGTTGCGCGATCGGTGCCGAGTGGCGAGGAGATCTTCGCCGTGGTCAGGCATGCGCTGGCTGAGCATGGCAACAGCACCGCCAAGCGTGACATGAGCGACACGGACGAAACCAGCGGCCTCGACCGAGAAACCGTGATCGAAGCAGTCAAAGAAGGACTGGTCGACTTCCAGCCCAACATTGAGCTGCAGCAATTCGGTCTGGAGCGCGAGGAGGTCCTCAACGTCATCAAGAAGGGTCTGGCGGATGGCATGGAAGAGTACCGCAGCAGCCGATCTGAAGCTGAGCCTGTCATCGCTACAATCGACAAAGCCGAGATCTTCGAGGTTATGGAGGAAGCGCTTAAAGACTTTCAGCCCTCTTTGCCTGCAGTAGCGCTGGAGCAGATCAAGGCGGAGCTTCTTGCAGAGTTTCAACAAGCCTTCTCTGAGCATCAGCCTGCTGTCTCAGCCGCCTCAATGAACGATGAAGCAACACGACTGGCAGTCATTGAGGCTGTCAAAGAAGGTCTCGCCAGCCATGGACCGAACGCACCTCGGGAGATAGAGATCAGTCGAGATGATCTTTTCGACGCCGTCAAAGCCTCCCTTGACGGCTCCGCCATACCCTTTGGCGGTTTTGGTGAGCAAGTCCTGGAGCAGATGCGCGAGCTGATCGACAACATGCGCACAGAGTTCAAGCAGTACTCCGCCGCCAGTGGTCGAGACACAGAGCAAGTCCTTGATGCGGTCAAAGACGGCCTCGAGAGCCTGCGTGCCGAGATTGAAACCTACGTCGACCGTGCGCAAGATGTTACTGGCAAGGACGAGATTCTTGACAACGTCCGTGGAGGGCTCGAACAGCTTCGTGGCGACGTACAAGGCTATGTCGCGCAAGGTCCTGTTCACGATGGTGGGAAGGGAGAGATGTTGGAGTACATCAAGGCGGAATTTGAGCACCTGCATGCCACGGTTGGAGACAGAAACCGTGAACTCGATGCCGAATCACAAGCACCACATACGGCCGAGATACTTCTGGCGATGAAGGCCGGCATGGACGGTCTGAAAGCGCAGCTCGAGGAGAAGGACCGCGAGCTCGAAATTGACTTCCCAACCGACGAGATCCACGAAGCGATGAAAGAGGAGTTCGAACAGCTGAAAGTTGCAGTCCTCGCCGCACACGCCGCCGACAAAGGCGAGCTCATCGAGACGATCCAGGACAGTATGGGTGTACTGCATGCGCGTTTTGGTGGCACGGAGGCCAGCACGCTCTCCGCCGGCGCCACTGAAGAGGTCATCAATGACATGCACAAGGAATTTGACACGCTCAAGGAGTCGATCCACGCCATCATCGCCGACACGCAGAAGGAGGCGGTGGTTGACGGCATGCGCCAGGCCGTCGAAGACCTGCGCATTCAGTTAAGCGCGGACAACAGCGATGCGTCTGCTGAAGCTCTTGCAGCGATTCGAGAGGAGCTGGAGAAGTTCAAAGAGGCCATGACCGGCTCTGTGGTCATTGCTGGGGCTGCCGGCACAACAATGAGCGGACATCATGAAGCTCTCGATGGCATTCAGACCAGCCTGAATGAGCTCAAGGAGACCAGCACCGCACGAAGCGTACCCGAAGCCGGCGTACCGACCGAGTTACTGGAAGCGATGCGTGGCGAGTTCGAGAACTTGCGCAGCTCGATCGCGACTTCTGTCGTCCACGGCGGCTCCAACGAAGAGGTGCTCGATGCCCTCCGTCTTGGGCTTGACGACCTACGCAGCCACCTCGAGAAGAAGCTGGATAGCCCGGAACGCAGTCAAGCGCAGCAGAACGAGATGCTGGACGTCATCGGCGAAGGTCTCGAGACGCTGCGCACGGATGTTGTGAAGACGCTCGATAAGCCGTTGGATATGACGGTCAACTACGAGATCCTAGATACTCTCAAGGACGGTCTAACAGGCTTGAGGGCTGATCTTGATGCGTTGAAGAGTGGTGACAAGAGGCCTGTGACGCCGAAGGGAGGTGAAATAGTGTTGGCTGACCCCTCGGCGCTTGCGGGTGAGCGTGCCCTCGCTGATGATTTCGCTGCTAATGTCGAGCTTCCGCCGCCTCCAAAATACCTGAAGCCTGCGGATCTGGAGAAGATGGAGGTGCTTCTTGTTCAGCTGCAGATCAAGGTCGAAGCTATGGATGCAACGATCCAGGAGTTGCCGATGTCACAACCAGTTGACGCTGCTGCGATGAAAGTGGATCTCCTGGCACTCGAGCTCATGATTAAGAACGTACAAGACAGTGTAGGTTCGCTCGCTGCTCGCGAGCCGGTCGATGCGCCTGAAGGTGCTGCGAGGAAGGAGGACACCGATGCCATTGAGACCTTGCTCCGAAACACGAAGGCCCGGCTTGACGAGATGGTGTCGCCGGAAGTTGTATCGGCAGTCACCAAGGAGCAACTAGATGCGGTCGAAGCTGTCGTCCGGATTACAAATGAGGCAATCGAAGGTTTAGCTGACAAGCTAGAGAACTCCGTTGCGGCCAAAGCTGATGTCGCAGTCATCGAAGTGCTTGCGCAAGATGTCAAGGCTGCGCTGGAGGACCTCAAGGAGACAGTGCCTCCAAGCAAGCCTGACGAGGAGAGAGAAAAGCTTATGACCAAAGCGGATTTCGACATCCTTGGTGTGCTCTGCACCGAGATCAAGACACGCGTCGATGAGATAAATCTGCCAGACGCCGCCGCGATGCCCACCAAGTCGGACATTGAGCAACTCCACGGCCTCATCTCTGACTTTCGTGAGAGCCATGACCGGATGAAAGACAGCTATGAGACGGACATTGCTGTGACGGCCAAGGCCTTCGATGATCGCAAGGCCGAGTACGAGATCACAGTCGACCAGATTGCTAGTGTCAAGGATGCCTTGGCGGAGATCAAAGACGAGCTCCTTGTCAAGCTTGGCGACAGCGACACCGGAATCAACGCTCTTGGGGAGACTATGAAAGGGCTCGAGGAGAAGACGGGCAGCCATGAGCCGGTCATCGCTGAAATCAAGGAGCTGATGGAGGCGTTGACTCGAGAGTTCGAGCGGGCTCATAGCTCGTTGGAGGCGATAAAGGTCGATCAACAGCAGTCTACGGAAACGACGTTCGAGAAGCAGGCTGAGCATAAGGACGCCATGGTTATAGAGATTAGAGAGAGGCTCGATTCTGTCTTCGATGGCTTGATGAGCAAGTACGATGATGCTCAGCTGGCTGCTCAAGAGAAGGCGAAGGTCATGGAGGAGAAGGCTGCTGCGCAAGCCGAGTTGCTGGAGAGTACCAGGGTCATGGCTGATGATCTAAGGCTGTCGATCGATACGCTCGGCACCGCATTGACGACCTTCACTTCCACTTTCCCAGATTCGATGGAGAAATTGACCGAGGATTCGAAGATGGTGTTCACTCGAGTGGACGACACGTACAACAAGCTTGACGAAACACAAGAAGGGTTGAAGTATGAACATCATCTTACTCGAGACGAAGTGGCCAAAGCCGTGGCGGCTGTTGCGGGTGTTCAAAGTGATATCCTGGAGCACAACCCTCGCTTTCTCATGACTCTCAAGGAAGTCCAGGCCTTGATTGGCCAGCAATACGAGCACTCGAGGAAGGCTTCCGAAGCGGCGGAGCAGAACCATCAGGCCGTGCGCGATCTGCGCGAGCAGCTCAAGACTGGGTTCGAGGACTCGAAGATGCGACACGAGACGCAGACCGAGCAGCTGAAGACCGCACTGCCTGCACTGCTGCCGGCTCCTCCAGGTCCTGCACCCGCGATTGAGCGCTATGACGACACTGGCCTACACCAAAAGCTCGACAAACTCATGGGCCACGCTGAGCAAGCTGCTGACCCTTCCGTCCAGTTGGAGCGCCTCGATCAGATCCACGAGAAAGTTATGGCGACTGCTGCGGAAGTCTCCGCCTTCGTTGCTGCACAAGCCAAGCAGTTGACGGAAGACCATGAGAATAAGGAGAAGGAGGCCGAGGAGCTTGCCTTGCTGCTCGAGCGTCGCATGGTCCAGAAGGACGAGATCGAAGACGATATCACAGTACTCAACGACGAGAAGGAGTCGCTACGACAGGCAGTCGAGGCCCTCAAAGCGGAGAAGGAGACGCTGTCTGCTCAGAAAGCTCGCTTGGCAGCCGATGTCTCTTCACTCCAAACTGCCTTGCATATCCGCCGGGAAGAGCTCCATGAGATGGATCGCAAGGCTGAACTCATTGAGCGCCGCATGCTTGAAGGTGTCATGAACCAGTCACGCATGCTTCTGCTTTCAAAGACCGCCAAGTCGCCTGCAAAGAGGAAGCAGCAAGGCCGCGATCTGCGTGTACCGAGCAATGCATCCGCAACGTCTGCACAGACGATCACCTCCACCGTCCCATCGCTGCGAGCGAACCACGAGTTGGCGATGAAGGCAAGGCCGAACTTGCAGCGCTTAGGTCCGGCGCCGAACACAGCGGAGCGGCGCATCATGTCGCTGAACCAAATCAATCACAACGTGCCTCACGGTATCCACCCGGCGTCTAGCCTACTCTCAAACACCTCCGCGAGCTTGAATCGCAGCAACTCCGTCAAGACGCAACCCATGCGCAATGGCTCGTGGGGAGGCAAACGTAACTTGAGCTTGTCCGGCCACAACAAGGAGAACGAGGCACTGTCCGAGGAGAGCGAGGACGAGCTCTCCCGCCCCGTGTCGCAGGGTGAGGATAGTGAAGCTGGAACCGAGCGCCGAACGAGCTTCGTGAGCGCCACCGAGAGCGGGCTCACGCGCGATGACGGCAGTTATACCGATGGCATCACGCCAAGCACCGACGCCGGGCACCGCGCCAGTTATGGAACAAGCGATCTCTCCTACGGCACTGGCAGCTATCTGACCGGCTCAGACGTCGATCGGAGGATCAGCTTGGATAGTTCGGCGAATGGCGTACTCGGCGTGCATCAGTCTGCTGTTGAGGGAGATGAGTCGCAGGGGGAGGACCAAGAGGCTGCTACAGCCGAGCGAGACTTTGCCGTCCCTCTCCAGATCGAGGCGCCGCCAGCAGCCATGGTGAGGAGTGAAGAGAAGCGAATGTATGCTCCGCCCAGTGATAGTGGACTTGGGACGGAGTTGCCAACTGCCGCCTTGAGCGTCTCTGCGGCGGATGCGGAGTACTTCAGAAGGTGATTGGGAGAAGCCAGCTCCTGTATGGCGAAAATAGGCGCCCCGCATGTTGGCCATGTTGCGTGGTCGATCGCTTGAATTCTTTGGGAGGCGTTTGGGCGCTCCGTTTAGACCAGTTATTGAAGGAACGGTGCGAGCTGCGAGGCAGCGGTTACAATGCAGACTTCGCTCGAAATACACAACGTATTGTACAGGTTCTAGCGCTGTCGGTCGTTACCATCCCTTTCCACCTCACGCTCCATTACAACCTCGCCTTGACCTTAGCGCCAGCGCCAGAACTGAAGTATTCCTTAATCGCCTCCTTCGCCTTCCCTACTACGGCCGGATCTTCAATTGTACTCGGATAACTCGGGTCTTTCTCGAACTCGCCCTTGGCGCCATTCTCCAAGGCTTCCTTCAGCGTTCGTCGCAGCGTCTTGCCCGAACGTGTCTTTGGAATAATGCCTGGGCTCGCAATAAACCCGCCTAAACTCGCAATCGGACCGATGCTGTGCCGTAACCTGGCGTTCAGATCTTTGAGCAGGTCTGGAGGCGGATCGGGTATAGCGATAAAAGCAAATGGCACGTGCCCTTTCATTTCGTCTGGTATGCCGACGACAGCTGCCTCGGTGATGGAAGGGTGGGAAGAGATGGCTTGTTCGATCGCGCCCGTCGACAGGCGATGGGCGGCGACATTGATAATGTCGTCGGCTCGGCTCATGACGTGGACGTAGCCTAGCAACACCTAGGGTCAGCGATCCGCGGCGAGCACTGCACATAACGCTTCCCGCTGTCTTCTTACCATCACTGTCAATCATGCCCGCATCCCCAGTGTCAAGCCACCGTCCGTTGAACCGCTTCAGGTAGCTCTTGTAAAACCTCTCCTCATCTCGCCAAAGCGTCGTGAACCCTGTCGGCGCAAACGGCAATCCCAGGACAATATTCCCCATCTCTCCCTTCGCCACTTCTTTGCCCTCATCATCGACAATTTGCACCGCAAACCCAGGCGCAGGTTTCCCCGCCGACCCGGGCTTGATGGGTAAAGGTTTATGGAAAGTGTGATCGTCGAACCGCTGTGCTACGGCGGGAAGCAGGGCCAGCGAAGTCATGGGCGAGCCGGATTCGGACGACCACCAGTTATCGATCACGCATGCATTTTGCACGCAATGTTTGGAGAGGAGGTCCTGGTACATGGTCACGATGGCCGGCTCTGAGCGCTCACCAGCAAGAAAGAGGGCGCGAAGATTCTTCAACCCACCCCGTTTCCCTCGCGTCTCGAAGAACTTGTTTGCTGGGTCTTCCTTCCGTATCGCTCGTAACGCCGTCGGAGCTGTGAAAAAGGAGTTGACTTTATACTCTTCAAGGATTCGCCAGAAGGTGTCTGCGCTCGGTGTTCCCACGGGTTTACCCTCGAACAGCACCGTCGTGGCACCAGCAAGTAGGGGCGCGTAGATGATGTAGCTGTGGCCGACGACCCAGCCGATATCACTTGCCGTGAAGAGAACGTCTCCCGGGCCTCGGATGCCGAAAACGTAGCGAATGGTGAGGTTGAGGCCAACTGCGTGCCCGCCCGCTTCACGCAGAACGCCTTTTGGTAAGCCGGTCGTACCTGCAATGAACGATGTCAATGAAATGCGCGCTTCTGCGGCGGTGAAAGTCTTCTCCATCCAATGCATGACAGGGTTGACTGACCACTGGTATAGATGATGTACAACCCATCGCTGCTCTTCACAGGGACATTGTCTGCTTTCAAGCCTTGATCCCGCGCGGACTTCACCAACCGCTGCCAATCCCGCTCGCCGTCCTCCTCCCGTACATCATCCCATAGCCTCTGCTCCCGCTGCCAAACCAACACCTTACTGGGTTTGCGCGGACATTGTTCAACCGCTCCCCTAATCATGGGCTGGTACGCTAACGGACCTTTCCCTCCCTCAATGCCACAACTAGCCGTCAGGATGACTTTCGGCTCGCTAGCCTCAATCCGTTGAGCCAGAGACGCCGCGCTGAAGCCTCCAAAGACGACGGCATGTATCGCGCCCAACCGTGCGGTGGCCAGGATACCGATTAGTGCGGCAGGGATCATGGGCATGTACACTAGCACCACGTCACCCTTCTTCACGCCTTCTTCCCTCAGCACTCCAGCTAAGGTAGCGACTTCATTCTGTAGCTCGGCATAGCTTATTCGCTGTTTGCTGTTCGTAACGGGGCTGTCCCATATGATGGCCGTCTTGTCCCCATGTCCGGCTTCAACGTGACGGTCTATGCAGTTATACGTCGTACTGATCTCGCCGTCTGGGAACCAAGTCCAGGCTGTATGTGAGGCACCTGACTTGAGATTGCGAGTTTGAGTGCGAAAGGCGGTAGACGGGGTGGTGTGCCATGTGAGTTGCTTTGCTTGCTGCGCCCAGAAAGACGAGGGATCGCTGATGGAGGCAGCGTAGGCGGTGTCTTGGGGGTGGGCGGCCATTGCAAGGAGACGATACAGTGGAAACGATGAGAAGACTTACATTGCTGCAGAGGAAAGACTACTACAGGTAACAGACGAGACGTTGGACAGCCAGCCGGTCTAGCGGACGGACAGATCAAGCTCTAGCCATACGCCTCGGATGTCGTCGATCACAGCAGGCCTCCGCACACACAACGCAAAAGTGTGGAGTCGGTCCGTTCGGCAGAGCAGAGTGATAATAATCAATGGTCCAAGCTCGGCCAGTTGGAAGACGGCTTTCACGCCTGCTTCCGCTCACTCACGGCAACCTCAGTCAGAATCATTGCTACTGCAGGTACCGATCCTGAGGCGGGAGGTCACTGTCGACAGATATGGTGTGAACATCACCTTCATATCAACCTACTCTTCGATGCATGAGCATAATCTTTCAAGAGAGCACATTTGACTCAGTCTACGTCGGTCTACGAACGTGCAAATCTTCACTAATGATGTCGGCGGCTCGCTCTGCGATGGCATATACGGTCGTGATGATATTGCCTCGTGGTATAAGCGGTATGACGCTCGCATCGACGATACGCAGGTTCTTCACGCCATTGACGCTCAACCGTCCATCAACTACCTCGCCGAGGGCGCAGGTACTACACGGATGGTAGTTTGTGGACGAGTAAGCGCGACACAGCTCCTTCGCACTTTCAACACTGTCCGCTGGATACTCTACCGGTGCCTGCTTTCCTCCCGGTTTGATGTACGATGCCAGTGGCTCTGCCTGCGCTATTCGGGTTAAGATCTGCATGTGCCTGGCGTGAACCTCGAGGTCGACCGGATGCGAGTAGTAGTTGAATCTAATCTCTGGCTTGGCCCGTGGATCAGCAGATGTGATGTGCGAATACCCAGTCGACAAAGGGTGTGAAAGCATAGATCGTAACGTCACGTAGTTGCCCTCTGGTGCGCCGATCACAGGATTTCGGATCATGAAGCTCGTGGCGGTTGCTTCATGGGGAGATTCGATAGTCTTTCGGATGAAGGCTTTCCGCTTGCGTACGAACGGTGAGAAGTGCTTATCATCATTCAGATGCTCATCGAGTAATGTCTTGAGCTGTTCCTTCTCCACTGGATCCAAGAACGGCACAAGCGGTGTATACGAGAATGAGAAAGCGCCGAGATAACCCCAAGGCCCCGACCGATCTTTCTCGTACAGCTTGCGGGCTTCTTCATCAGACATTGGCATCCCAACTGGGACATCGTCATTCACTTCGAATGAAATTCCCGGCCGTATATGATCCTGGAGATTCTCTCCCACTGATGGGTTGGCGAGGATCACCTCAATGCCGTTTTGCTTCAGAATCTCTGGATTGCCGATACCCGAAAGCTCCAGAATCTGCGGGGAGTTGAACGTGCCTGCGGCGAGGACGACTTCCTTCCTGGCTCGGACTTCGCAATGCTTGCCATCCTTCGAATAACGGACGCCTCGCACAATCGGTACGGAGCCTTGCCGCTCTATAACCAGCTTCTGCACCAAAGCATTGGTGGTCAAGGTGAGATTACTTCTGTCTAAGACTGGCTTGAGGTATGCTGTCCCAGCATGACTACGCTCACGTGTTACACCGGTTATGTGGCAAGTCGAGGTGTGTCCACCCAGTGCATGTCCGTCCAAAGGGTCATTGCGGGTATTCAATCCTAAAGTGCGAAAGGTTTCGACCCATGCTTTCTGCATCGCTGTTGCTCGCGTCGGGAAAGACGCCTGGATCGGACCCTTCGACTCGCGGATGTTCGCATCGCTATGAGCGAGGTTGAGATCTCTCCTCGCTTCCTCGCTTGGTGGCACAATGGTTTGAAACTTTCGGTAGTACGGTGCCAGAGCCTGCCAGTTCCAGGCTTCGTCGCCCAACTCTGCCCAGGCATCAATCTCCGCGACCGAGGGATAAATAAGTGCAAAGGAGTTGATGGCGCTTGTGCCGCCAACAAGTCGTCCACGAGGATGCTTAAGGATCCTGTTATTGAAGCCAGGCTCCGGCGGCGAAGTGTATTGCCAGTCAAAGTCAGGATCATCCCAGGTGCTGCCCGTAAGACCGGGGGTGTAGACTCGCTCATCATCGCTGCGGTCTACTCCAGCTTCCAGCACTAAAACTGAGATATTTGGATGTTCTGATAGTCGGTTCGCTAGGACACAACCAGCTGTGCCGGCGCCAACGATGATCACATCATACTCGCAATCGCCGTTCTTGGCCATGATTTCTGTGGACGAGGGACTGACAGGAGAAGTTTAAAACCAAAGACATCGTGCCTGACTTAAAATGACACCAGCCAGTAGCTGATCGGCTTATTCCGATAATTATACAAGCCCGCGGTGATAGGCATTCACGACTCATTGTTGCACTGACTACATCAACTTCCTTATCCGGGTAAGTCCCCTAGAGCGAAAGTGAGTAAGCGCCTCCATGCTTTGATGCTTTCGACCAGTTAGGAAATTCGAAGGATGAATGAATCCTACAGTAATGCAGGGAGGCCCCGCCCGACTCATATAGCGCAGCTTTTCCGCTCAACGTGCTTGTTGAAGCTTTGACAAGCTTTACTCCGCTGGGCTATGTTGCCGTGGCGCTATTGAGCTAGGCTCAATATAGTCTAGAATAGATAAGGTGGCAGGCTGCTGTGATCTAGAAGGTTACCTCTCCCTTGCAGTATCGCTAACTTCGGGTGTGGAAGCACCGGGATCGGAAAGCGTGCGAGGAAGAGGTTCAGTTACGAGTCAGTTCGAGGGGGCCACTACCGAAGGATATCACAATTGGCGGACATCGCATAGAGGCTCAATCTTATTACCCTCCTCCACCTACTCTCTTGATACTGATGCTGCTCGTGTGCAGCATCAGCATTTAGCTGTCTTTGGACTTCGTGACCAAAAAGACGGAGTGTGCCAAGACCAAATACTGTCGCGACTTCTGCGCATTGGAGTCGGCCGTGTCTTCCGCATATGCCTCGCTTGGCTCACAACGACCCCACCTTTTTTTTTAACAACAGCATATGCAGGTGCATGTCTGAGTCAATCCTGAGATGATCTGTTGTCCTGCTGCTCCGTCTCCCACTCAACAGATAGAATAGCGTGTGGTTCTCTTTGTCTGCGTTGCCTGATATTGTACCACCCTCTACGTCGAAGCGAGTAATGCTGCAAAGGTACAAGTACTTCCGCTCCTCGCCATCATCACCAAACCGCAGTATGCTCTCGCATATAACAAGTGCACCACAACTGAGCTCAAGAGTTTTGTAAATAACCGTACAGGGCAGAGTATCACCTCACCACGCCGCTCCATTCACATCTGGGCGCTGGAGCAGGCTGACGCCAATGTTACTTTCCGCTTCCTGGACTTGCTTGCGGGGTGAAGGAAATTGGTCTACTGGCTTCTCCTCACACCGGATGCGAGGAGCCTGCGTTCGCGATCGAGGGCACCCTGCTAGCCACAGATCTTACGGACTTGCACGCAGGTGCATGGGGAGGCCAAGAAGATACTGGACCACGAGCTCAAGGTCGACCTTAGGGTCCATGCAAGTCGACGAATGATGGTCTTGCCGATGTTAGCGAGGCGCCAAAAATGCAGGGTGGTTAGTAAGCCTGCTTTCTTCTACCGAACTGCCAAACATATGCGTCAACGTTCCACAGCCTCTAGCAGCAGACGACACAGAATGGCCGGCGCCAGTGTTACGCGCGCATAGTCTGTGTTTTGAGTTCTTCTTTTGAGACCGTGGTTAGACAAAGCGCGACATGCTCTCAGCAGACGCCTTTACGGTGGTCAACCACTTGCTATACAGTCTCGTGAATGCGATTTGCGCATGCCCGTACGCGCGCCTTGCGACCCATCGAGTTTAGGGTTGGACATAGCGACGTTGACTGGAGTAGGCATGCCACGCAACTTCGGAGCATACTGTGGCCCCTCACTTTGCTCGACGTCAACCGACTCCGATACGTATTCAATAACGGCGTGGGAGAAGCCACCCTTCTGCTTCAGAACGGCTGGCATGCCGACGAGCAACGCGTTTGGGACCAGGACTCGGATCGTAACCTGCTTACCGGATCGCGCCCAGCCATTGCCGGACTACGTTTCTCCCGCGAGATCACGTCGGAGATTCTTTCAAGCAGGGTTCAGAAGGGAGCATCGGCCGACGAGTTTAGAGATATGGCCACCGAGGTCGAGCACCTTCTTCGATATACGGGAATGGTGGACAGAAGACTGCATGAAACGCTGCCAACCAACGTCCTTGCTGGCCTGTCCATGAGATCTGCGGACAGCATCGCAGATACGAATGAATCTGCGGAGGCAGACTTGGCGGTCTTTTAAGCCCTCTTGGAGCACCTGGAAGAATCCATTGCAATGTTGTCTATCGCTTGAGATGACCATACAAACGCATCCTTTGAGCACCTCTGTTCCGGATGAAGCACATCGAACAGCACTTAGCGAAAGATTTGTTTACAGATATCTCCTCTCTCACATGTCTCGATCTAGACATGATTGTAGAACCAACAACTGAAATATAACAAACCAGGCTTATACGCAGTGACAGTATTCTCGTATATATGACAGGGCGCTGGCTCATACATGCTGCTGCTCCGACCTGACTCTGTTCGGCCGCGAGCAGAGATGACTTGTCAGTCACTCGTTGGCCGATCTTCTATGACGACCGATCAGCTAGAGTGAACCTCTGTACAATACAAAGGCTTGTCGCTTGTGCTTTGTGGCCAGCACAATGACACTGGGCGTAATCTATATGTGGACACGTGAACACTGAGCGTGAATGCGATGTCCACGACAACACTCCGGAATAACACCATGGGACATGCTTGATGCTCTCGGCCTCTGCCCGCTCTTCAACATTGGATTGCTCACCCCAGCACCGCGACCGCCGCAAGGCCTAACATCCACGCTCAGTATCGACACAGCCCAGCACCAAGCAAAACCACAGTATCTTTTCAGATCGCCCACTATGACCAAGATCGAGTACGCCATGGCGTACAACAAGTGTACGACCAACGAACTCTACAAGTTCATTGCTGACCGCTCCGGTCAACCACCCCCAACCTCCCCAGGGCGCAAGCGCGCTGAATATATCCGCATTCTCGGGCAACTTGATGAGGACATGGAGCCCTTCCGCTTCCTGCATCTGGCTCCGGAGATGCGCAACCTGGTCTACAAGGACTTGCTCAGTCCTGGCCCAGCACCTAGATTCTACGGCGAGTTGAGGGGACGGCGGAGGCACTCCTTCCCCGAGCTCCTCTGTGCCTGTTATCAAATCAATCAGGAAGCGGACAGTATGCTATACGCCGGTCATAAAGTCGCCGTCAGGATCACAGGACGTACTTATAGTCGCAACTGGCCGCGGGCTAACACCCAAGACCTGCGTACAGGCAAGGTCGAAAGCGTCATCTGGATCGACGAAGGCCGTTTCAATCATCAGGGAATCCCAATCAATGGCACACCTTCGCTCAAGGATCAGAACATTACATGGCCAGCGCAGGTTCTCAAGGCCCGCCACCTCGCAATCAACATCGAGCACGAAGCCGACCACATGCTGGCACATCTCTGCCAAGCATACCCGATCGTAAACAAGACACTATACGGTCTTGTTTCGGCCTTGGTAGTGTGGAGCGTTGCACGTTGAAGACGGTCACGGCGAAGGTGGTTCACAAAGACCCTCTTTTGATCACAGAGCTTGCGGGATTCCCGAACACTTTCGGTTTCTACTCCCATCTCACTCGCATCACCCTGCTCGGGCCGTATATGCAGCTCATCTGGGGTGAAGGCGTCCCACCGAGTTCCGCGGAACCTCTCCACCAGGACGCGCAATCAACAGCCCACGTCATGGACGTCGTGGGCTACGATTGCTTGCAAGTGGCTAAGATGTTCCTTGCTAAGAGGACCGTATTGCAGGAGATGGAGTTCGAGCTTCGCTCCGACTACGACATTGTCATTCGCACAGTCGCTTTTGTGGAAATAGTTGCTATTGAGAAGGTGCTAAGCCGTACCGTTTGCATTGGTAAGAACGATCACGCCACGCTTGTTGCCGCAATGCAGGCCATAGGTGAGCTTACAGAATTGGCAGGCAAGGCACTCCGAGGGTTGAGGAAGACCGGTAAGGAAGACAAGCTGATCGAGCTGTGGGATGAGTATACTGTCCAACCTTAAACAGCGTCCACATGCGCTTGTGAGAGATTGACATAGGCAGAGACGCTGTCTTATCTTTTACAGAAATACACACCGGTCTGTAGCGTGTTTTACGATTAATCAGTCCCATGGATTGTCGTTCGTGATAGGTGCGTGTGTCTCACCTGCTTTTGTGACATCACTGAAGGTTCGCGGCAGTGCGTAGTCGTATGCATGGCCGTTGCAATGCTGAAGGGAGAATTCTGTCGCCTTCTTGCTACGTTGGAGGCAGACAGCTTTCCCATGAACACCATTGCCTTGTATTTGAACTGTCACTATATCTCTCTGTGCTGAACGCGACGATGCACCTCCTGAGCCTGCTCGCATTGGTGGGCATATCCGCGGCGTACTCCGTCCCACTTATGGCAAGGAACACGCCCTGCAACTGTACCACGAAGATCGCGGCCGTGAAGCAGGAGATAGCGACCATCCGCTCTCACACAGAGGCCGATGCAGCGAAGATACCGCTGACGCCCACCGCATCTCGAACATTTCTCATTACGTAGGCTGCTGTTGCTTGCTGAGAGCATACCACATGACTGACGAGTGGCATGATAGCCCTAACGAGGCCAATGCAGTGACTGTTCCAGTCAACGCTGGCGTTACTGCCGACACTGTCCGACAGGAACTCGTCATTCTCGCGACGGTCATGAATGCCGGAGTGCCGCAAGGGTTCGACAAGTACATGTGCAACGCCAACGGCACAGTTACGGTCGACTACGTGCAGACGGACTTCGTCGCGCTGCCCATGTCACAAGTTCGCGAAATTCACAGCTTCGATGACAGCACCTGTCAGATCTCCAAGATCGTCGGCTATGTTCATGGACCACTCACAGTGGTGACCGCCGGTCTCAACGTCACTGACATCGTTAGTGAGTTGAAGGCTGGGGAGAGCGTTACCCAGATACTCAGTGCTCTTGGCCATTGATGGGTCAGGTAGCGTACCGCTACCATGTGAAAGTATTGACCCTTGACTTCGAGACTCACAGTAAAGCCTATTACCCATTTGCAAGCGCAGCAGAACCAGACAGAACAGGTCCTGAGTCATGTCAATGAAGTGATGTTGATCCCGTCCGGATCGTTTGAGACTAGCTGAGGCTTCGAACCTCTACTCTAGTGTGCCTTTCCACGGCAACATATACGCTGTCTCCTGAATGCAGAGTGGCCGCGGTGTGTCTCCGGGTTGGGACAATATCTATCGCTATCGCCTGCGCGGAGTCGGTTCGTTCGAGCTTCGGCAGTACGTGCAGTCCGTCTCAGTCGTACAAAGTTCCTAATACCTCACTTCGGAGTCGCCTCGAATATGATCAGAGTGGCTTCGAGCTGTACGGCACCTGTGGGCCGTGAAGCAGGCTGCTCTCTGCTCCCTTGAGACTGTTGCCGAAGTATATATTCCGCATAGAAATATGCCAGGTTGATCAAACCTGCTGTGCCGGAGGCACTGTCAGTTTGTGTTAGAAAGGTACCCTTCTCAATGAACGACGGCCCGTCAGGGTTAGCATGAGCTAGGTGAGTATACATCCACAAGGACAGACCATGGGAAGGTCGGAACGGAATATGGCACTTCTGAATCGACGCAATGTCCCAGATCAGCGATCCGAGGCCCGCACTCGTCCTAGGCATCCAGCTGCTTCAGCCACGCTTATCGTATACCCAGTACACCTCAGCGACCTCAACAGGTGTCAGCGCCTGAACTTAGCACCGGCAACAGCACCATCGTGCCGTGCGCCGTCATCCCGTTGTCAACCATACCAGCCGGAGCTGCACAGAAAATTCGGCTTTTGCTGAATTGAGTGGTAAGGAAGTTCGGAATTCTCGCAGCGGCACCGTATAAATGACGAGCAACATTTTGCCCTTCGTCGTTCTATGAATAGCAAGCCTTGCCTCCTTGTCTTTGGAGCTCACAGACTGAGGGAGTTGGCGATGTCAGTCTAGCGACGTTCGTAAAAAAGGTGAATCAGAAGCATGTGTGGGGCCAGGCCGGCCGGTCCCTTGGTCCGACGTGTTCATCACCTCCAAGTGATTGCGACACCAGAACATCAGGCTTGCACTGAAGTTATACCTATTGCATAGTATATTCAGTGAGGTAGCCAAGACAGCTGTGCATCGTACAGCATGGGTCGTTTTAGTATCATATCTGAGACTGCATTCTCCCAACCGCGGGATGTTGTCTTCGACTATGCATGTGACCCGAACAATTCGGGGTCGTACATACAAAGGATCTGGAGGCATGAACCACCAGGTGAAGGTACCAATCGAACATGGACAGACGTGGACGGAAGTATGGCCCTTAAGTGTGTTCCCACGGTCAGATCAGCATTGACTGACACCTTCCAGAGAGTCGAGCTTCCAGATAACACATATCTCTCGACATGGATGGCGATCACTGTCGAGCGGCCGTGGCGGTTTGCTATCCAGCAGCAGAACAACATTGCCATGAAAGAGGACGGGACAGGCGGCCTGCCCGGCATCACTCACATCACGTATACTTTCGAGGATGTAGGCGAAGGCGTGACGCTTTTCACGAGAAACCTGACGTGCGAGCTTCCGCGTGGTGTAAGCCTTCCGGATGACCTCTTGACCGTTTGCTGCCGGCCGCAGGGGATCGAAAAGTATCATGATGCGATCAAGGCACAGTTGACCGAGAATAATCAGGCCTAGCTTTTGTTGTCACGCGTCTATCACGTCTTACCATACTGTCGTCGAATCACACCCTGCCCCTGATACGCGTGCAGTTACTTCAGCGTAGAGTGCGAATACGTTTCAAACTCTCTCCAGCGTTTACTCCGCCGGCTTCCGTCAATGGTCCTCTCGTGCCCGAATACGGAAAGCTTGTGTGGTGACGGAACAGCTAAGGTCGAAGTTCTGACGGTGCATGGAAGTGAAGTTAATCCTCATGCCTAAGGCAAGCAAAGCGGGACCTGCGGGTGCTTCCGTACCGGCCCGCCGAAGCGCACACGAGACGCAAATACACGACGGCTTTTCGCACGCTTCATCCATTAGGACCATCTCTATTGTCTAGGCGCACCGCTGAGGACGACAATGCAGATCTTCGTCAAGACCCGTACGTCTGCCATCCATCGCTCTCGTCACCCGCATCACAGCTAACATCCATCTTCAACACACAGTCACGGGCAAGACCATCACCCTTGAGGTGGAGTCGTCCGACACCATCGACAATGTCAAGTCCAAGATCCAGGACAAGGAGGGCATCCCACCAGACCAGCAGCGCCTGATCTTCGCGGGAAAGCAGCTCGAAGATGGCCGCACATTGTCGGACTACAACATCCAGAAGGTACGCTCTGAGCGCCTCCAGCCCCACCACTTCCTCGAAATATGTCCGCACATTCTGACAGTGAACTTACAGGAGTCCACCCTTCACCTAGTCCTGCGTCTGCGCGGCGGCGGCAAGAAGCGCAAGAAGAAGGTCTACACCACTCCCAAGAAGATCAAGCACAAGCGCAAGAAGACCAAGCTCGCTGTGCTCAAGTACTACAAGGTTGACGGCGACGGCAAGATCGAGCGGCTGCGACGCGAGTGCCCGCACGAGACTTGTGGTGCGGGTATTTTCATGGCGGCGATGCACAACCGGCAGTACTGCGGGAAGTGTCATCTTACGTATGTGTTCGATGACCCGAAGTAAAGGAGGATCCCTGCGATGGGGCACGGCAGGAGGAGTATGGTGCGAAGTACTGCTGCGGACATGGTGACGGTGGCTTACTCAAGCTGCTGAGATACACACTTGCGCAAGCTATCACCCAACCCAGTCTTCCTTCAAAGTCCCTCGTTTTCGCCACCAATCGTACTCCACCCACCTCACTTTCTCTCTCTTTCCACTTCCACTGACTAACGCGCCTGGGTTGATGACATGGCATCCCTCGAACGTGAGAGCAAAGGGCTCAGCTTCCGCATCCGCCAGTATAAGCGTATGCGGCAAAGGGTAGAGACTCAATGCCGAAGGTGCGTAGTCCCAATACACTGGCCGTGTAGCAAGTGGGAAAGGCGAGAGCGTCGATTGCGGCAGGAGTGAGAGAATGAGCTTCTTGGCTTGCTGCGTGGTGTACTCTGTGGTGGAAGAAGGTACAGGAGTAGCCAGGTCTGCCAAGCAAATTAGCAAAAATTGCGATTCAAGTGCAGCAAAAGCGTCAAAAGCAAACGCAATGCAACCAGCTCATACGCTCGCTCTCCATCTTTGCCGACAAAAGCAAAACATACAGCAGCGGGTATTCCCACGTCGTCACCGACCGCAGTACTAATCCACCGGTTCGCAGCTTAAGTACAGGAGAGCGGACGGGATCCTCTGTTCTCTGCGACCTATGGCCGTATGTACCAATCATAATTGCTTTCACGGTACATGAGCCGTTAAGATGATATCGGCGCAAGCCGACAGTGATAAGATAGAGGTACGACTTACTGTCATCAGCCATTTGCGTGTCTTCGTCTCCCAAGGTCGTTCCTCTCATGGGCAGGGCACCTGACATGAGCGTGTCGTCGTTGTCGTCGTCGTTTTCCTGCTGTGGTTGACTTGCTGAGGCATCTGGCTCGCCGTTGCCTTTCCTCTTCGCAGCCTGTCCAACACTCACAGCAGTGCGCCTAAGCCGACTGGTGACATCGTCCCGAAACACAACCATCTCATGCGCGGGCCCAAACAAACTCAGTCTTGTCGGATTACTCGTCCAGATCGCCTCGCCATCGAGCCCGTCCTTCTTCGCACCTGCACCCGCCTCAGCCTTTGCCGTAGCAAACACACGCTTGACGCGACTAGTGAAGACGTCCGGCACACCCTCTCTAGGCACAGCTGCACTCGCTCCAGCGCTGAAAGCGGAACTCCAAGCGTCATTGTCGCCAGGTACGAAGATCCATGTGCTTTGCCGAAGTAGGGAAGGGAAGTCAGAGAGGACAGCGGCGAGGTCGTTGAACAGTTCTTTGTACTCGATTGAGCCCATGGCGGCACCAGCCATGGCTGCTTGGGAGGAGAAGTTACCCATTAGTACTAAAGTCATGGGCGGGTCGTCCCAAGTGGAGTAGTGCTGCAGGACCTTTCGTAAAGCAGTAAGGGTCAAGGGTCGATCGAGCGTGATCTCGGAGAGGATGATTGTCTTCCGCCTCTGCTCGCTCACCGCACCCTCGGCTTCAGTGTCAAGCAATCGAGTTTCAAGCTTCCGCATACGGCCACCCACCGCACGCTCGGAGCCAAGGCCAAGAAAGTCGGTCCATCCAAACCCTTCCGCCAGACTCACACTGCGCTTCTCGACGGGTGGACCACCGATACTGAAGCCTAGGAACCTCCCTCCGATCGTGCCGCCAACACCGCCAGTATTGCCGAGACCACTGGATCCGGCTCCCGCCCAGTCTTCTTCGTATACGCCGTCCACGAGCACGATCATGCCTGGACAGAAATACGACGAATCTTCGCCTTGTAATGGGTGAGCGTGTTGTAAGTCCAGAGGTATGCTTCCAGAGGGATCGTTGAGGGCCAGCGTGCCGGTGGGAGCAATGACCAGCATGCCTAGGAGTAAGTGGGAGGTACCACCACGGCCAAGAAGGTTGGCTATGGGCGTGATCTTGTAGAACTGCTGCGTTGTCGTACTATCTGTCCTCTTGAGCGTGGTAGAGCGGGAAGAGAAGGAGGGAGCTTGAAAGGCTTCATTCCGTAGAAGGCGTTGATGAATGATGTTGTATCGTTCGCGGAAGACGGCCGTCTTGTGCGATGGTGGTGGAAAGAAACTGGGTTTGTTCGTGAGCTGGACGAAGTGTTTCTTATCGGCATCGTAGCTGAAGCGTGGCTGGTCGGAGGCGGATATCACTTTCAGCCAAGCTCGCGGGTCTTTGCTCGCTGCCTCATCCTGCTCGCCGTCTTCATCCACGTGAAGCTTGCTGATGCCGAAGCTGCTATTCCTGCCATCCAGGCTTGGTCGATCAACCGACATTACATCTCCATTGCCATCGTTCTGCCCGAATGCGAAGCTGTTCTCGCGACTCACTTTTGCGCCTACCACGCCTACCCTCCCGCCGCTCATCCCACCCTCTAACGTCTTCAGGATCCCTTTCAACCTTGACCCATCCTCCACGATGACACCACCATTCTCCGCCTTCCACAGCTTTGCCGCCTCCTCCAACACCTTCTCACCCGTTCCTTCTTCCCGCCATCCTGCCCCGCAATGCCGGCCGATAAACGTGGCGAACGCTTGTAAAGCAGATGCATTGAGCGTGAGATTGTGCTTCTTCGTAAATGTGCGGAAGGCCAGTGGTCGAAGTGTCGGCGGTGGGAGTAGGATGGGAAGCGTGGTGGGAATGGCTGGCTTGAAGGCGGGCTGTGGGAGGGGAGGGCGGGGTTGCTGTTGGGTTGGAGGGATGGGATGGAGCGGTGTCGCGAAGGCTGGCGAGGACGAGAAGGCCATCAAAGGATCCGGGGGACGCTGCAATTTTGCCATTTTGTATATGCACTCTTTTGCAAAGCATGCGTAACTTCCTAAAGTGGTTGCTGCGAAGAAGACGCGTTAAGTGGTTGACGCGACTGCGGCCCGTGCACTTAAGCGTGAGAGTCTCGCGAACAACAAGCATCTTCGCTCCAAACAAGGCATAACAGTGATGCCACCGTAGACAAGTGGCATACAATCACTGACGACGTGATCGTGCTCGGGCGACGATGGCCTCATCAACGGGATCGCGGTTACTTGATTTGCCCTACGAACTTCGTGAACGCATTTTCCATGCCGCCCTCCAACAATCCGGCACCATCGAACTACAATACCCACTCTGGGCAGGCAGAAGCACATTCATCCAGCCTTTGTTCCACGTCTGTCGCTCACTCCGCGACGAGGTAGTGCAAGCGTTCTACCAGACCAATGTCTTTCTCTGGGTAATCGATTCGGCCGCTCCCCGTGGCGACCCATCCGAGTACCCCGAAGCGGACGACGATCCGCATCAGCAGTGGCGTCTAAATCCGGAGAGCGTTTTGGGACCAGGGGAGCAAGCCTTGACACGACCTGTACCGTGGTTGTATCCGCACTTGCGCCAGCATCTCCGGCGTTTGCACGTCAATGTCTATTTACCATCTAATCTGATTGGAGATCTAGTCGCATGTCAACACTGGCAGCACGACTTCCCGCAAGCGCTTGAGAAGCTGGTCAGTTATCTTGACCGCGGCGAGAGGCTGAAGGAACTGCAGATATTATTCACGGCGCCCAAACGCTTCAATACCCGCTTCCCGCTGGCCGGTGAGCAGGTCAAAGCTCTCGAGATTCTGGCTCAGATGCGGGTCCGAGGATCTATACGTGTGCTGTACAAATGGGGCTTCAAGGAAGTGCAAGAGAGTATTGAGGCATTGAGATTGGAGCAGAGGATCAGCGGACGTGACGACGTACAGCAGCGTCGGTTGCAGGTCTGACGCGAGTCTCCAGTACTAGTCCACCAATGTGCTCCATCGAATGAACGAGATGCTCCGCTTCTTAGCAAGACTGTGTCCGAGACGGATGGCTTATGTGGAACAGCGCCTTACGATGTCCCTGCCATGTCAGTATCCGCTCCTGGATGCTGCTGGGCCGTCGCCGACGCCGTCTCCCGCGTCAAGTACGCCATGACTGCCCAAAGCCCCCGGAAAGCCTCTACCCGCTGCTTGATATCGAAGAGATCAAACCACTCCGAGCGCTGCAGCTTCGGTCTGCACCACGAGCTATCCGTCGGCAATGGGTCAGGCGTTTGCCCAGTGATAAGGTAGTCGGTGTACGCATCGTGTGTAGTGAGCTTGACGATAGATATGTGATGGTACAGTGACGACACCATGAAGATCTGTTCGATTCATCAGCGAAACAATCATAAAACCTGCCGCGAAGTATATCGTACCTCGTCATATGGCGTACCGACATCCTTGCCAATGGCGATGTAGTCGGTCTTAGGATCCCAAAGACCGCTACCACACCTGAGCTCCTGCCAAAGCATTTCGTTTGTCTTTCTTCGAGGCCTGCTATTATGTTTGTCCTTAGGTGCCCTGATGCTACTCAGTACCTCTTCCGCTACCTGCACGACTTCTTCGTTGCGATCTCCGGCTTCCGTCTCGGCACCCGGACCGCCGCCCCATCTAGGTGTCGTGGTGTACCACTTGCCCTCGCCCGGCTTGACTTCCGTCTTCCCTTCATGGCGTCGCTCCTGCGCGATCTGGAGCAGTCCGCCAATCTCACGCATCACGTCAAGCCTGCCTCTGGCTTCGTCGGTCATGTGAGGGCTCTCGGGAAGCTCAATACCAGCTCTAGCTTGCACCGCAACGACCGGCCCTTCCAACCTCCCAGACCGAGCCTTGGCCTTCTCGGTTGGAAGACGGTAGATCGCCGCTGTTTGTTTAACTGGCACATTCAGCTTCCCAAACTGGACTATTGGCGCCACACGAGGAACGGAGAGTGAGTAATGGAATGGCCAAATCGAGCCCTCTACGAAAGCTTTGACGGTATTGGTACGGAATTGGTCTGGCATTTCCTTGCCAGTCTTTGTGCGGCGACCTTTGTATCGCTTCCTCGATGCAAAATAGGCTTTAGCGGTTGGCGAGCCGCTGTGGCTGGGCGTTACTCGATCATCTGAGCCGTGCTTTGCGCCAGGTGCAGCTTCACAGCCCATATTGCCTTCTACGCCAGCAGCAACGTCAGGAATTAGTCTATTGATCTGCGAAGCCGCCTCGAGCGATGGGTCTCGATTGGTATGGGTCGCCACGTCTACAGGACTGTCAAGGCGCTGCCGCTTTGCTTTGTACTCGAGCTCATTCAGTTGGGGTAGTTCATAGTACTGGTCAAGAGTGCAATCCCAATAGTGGCTCATAGTCTCCAGCCCGGCCCAGAACTTCCGCATGTGCGCAAGCCTGGGCCGTTTGATACCGTCTTTGGTGGAACGAGTGATGGTGCGGTAGCCCGTGTCATTGTCGACCTCCAGCTCGGCAAGGCGTTCTGCAAAGTCTTTGCGCTTCTTCGCTTTTATAGCCAGGGGATGGCCCGGTTGCAGATCGGCATAGTAAGCCTCTCCAGAGTCTTGAAGAGGTCCGACTGGTGGCAGGTAAGACTTGCCATCTGGCTGCGGGAAAAGCTCAATGAGTGGACATGGTAAACAGATGTCTACATTGAGCGCGTCGATATGCTGCCCCGTGACATCTGAAGACTTGTTCACTCTGGCGAACAACGTCTGCAAAGGTGGCAGTGGCGCGGTAGCCTTGGATCCTGGGCCATTAAAGGTTGCGTAGTCCGGGAATGTAATCTTACTCGGAAGTGCTGGCAGGACATCTCGCTCTTTGTCCGGGTCAATGAAGGTCGCGCCAATACCTGCGTAAACATCGTCATCAGCTTCTTCAGCGGAATTAACGATGGTAGCCTTCGAGCTTCTCGCTATTCGCTTCCGTAACTTCTTGACTCTCCGCTTCTCAGACCCGACGAACCAGGACGTGCGTGCCATCACTAGAGCATGCAAGCCGCCGGGGCATTGTGATGTGGTTCATAAGTACATAATAGAAGTTCTTAAGCAGAAGAAATGGCATGCTGGCAGATACGAAGTGAAGTTGGCTTGGAGCTCCTTCCGTGCCTTTATCTTCGCATGGCTGCATGTTTGAACCTCACCTGAGACCCGACTTCGTAACGGTCGCTCGATGACAATGAGACGGTGACCACTTACCAGTAAGGGTGCTGAGGAACATCACGAACGGATGAAGCCGCTGTGACCATTGGCGGCCGGGTCTGTGAGCGCGAATGTTGAGAGTACGACAACACCAGGTAAGTAATACCCGTTGACATCTTGTGTAAGGTGGCCATCTCGACGTTGCAGGCTCCCGCACCGCCACTGTAGTACGAACAAGGGTGGATGCGATGGTCATGCAGCTCGCTTCTGCGCTTCCTGAAGGTTCGGAATCGTCGCCGAGACTCCTCCGACCTCTTCACTGGTCACTGGTCGTTGAACAACGTGTCCACTACACTTGTTGAGAAGTTCTTGTTTCCCTGGGCCGGACCCGTTGTACATAAGCTCGTAGGTTTTCAGCTCCCAGGTGTCCGTTTTCCTCCGATAGACGAACATACTCGAGCCCCCATTCATTCTAAGGAAACGAAAAAAGAGCTCCAGTTCCGTGTAGATTATTGACTTCTGCACTGTCTACCATGCCCATAACATTTGGTACAATCGGCACCAACTGGATCACAGAGTCATGGATCTCAGCGGCGCATAAGACCGGCCAATGGCGCCTGCACAGCGTCTACTCCAGATCGGAAGAGCAGGCTCGCTCATTCGGCTCGAAGTACCAGTGCTCCAACTGCTTCACTTCCCTTGACCGCTTCTTCGGCGACGGTGGACTGCAAGCTGTCTACATTGCGTCACCGAACAGTCTACATTACGAGCAGGCGAAGCAAGCGTTGAAAGCGAAGAAGCACGTCATCATTGAAAAGCCTGCCACATCGACACCAGACGAGCTGGATGACTTGTTCAAAATTGCGGAGGGAGAGGGGGTCTTCCTGATCGAGGCGTTCAGGCATATTCAGGAAGCGAACTATAAGCTGTTGCAGAAGATCGTGAACGACGAAAAGCGTCTTGGACCTATCTATGGGGCAAGCTTCACCTTTGCTTCGTACTCTTCGCGATACAACAACGTACTCAATGGTGAGGTACCAAACATTTTCTCACTCGACTTCGCTGGCGGGAGTTTGGTGGACATTGGTATTTACCCCGTCACCTTCGCGATCGCCCTATTTGGAGCTCCGAAGACACAGACGTACGTCCCATTTATCTGTCAGACAGGGGTAGATGGAGGCGGCATGATCATTCTCCGGTACAACAATTTCGGCGTTCAAATCAACAATGCGAAGTGCTACACCAGCACTGCACCATGCGAGGTGTATGGCGAGAAGGGTACCCTTACCATCAACGGCACCACGGATATCTCGTCCTTGAAGCATTGGAGTCCGAAAACGAAGGAGACTGAGGAGCTGGCAGGCTCGTATAAGACGGTAGAGAAGCCGAACGTGAATATGGAGGAGGAGGCCGTGGAGTTCGCTCGAATCATCAATGAGAGAGACTCGAAGGCAGCTGCTGAGCTGGAGCAAATCAGCAAGATCGTCGTGCGAGTGCTCACGGACCTGAGGCTGCAGAATGGCATCAAGTATCCGACCGACAAGGAAGAGTCTAGCCTGACCATGCGCCGTTAACGCATGCACCCATTTAACCGACCATCCTGGACACAATACTCGGATCTACTGCGTAGGCTGTCCACAGCTTCTCTATCGTCTTAGGGTTGTCCCACCTCTCTGCTCGGGACATTGTCCGACAGTCAGCAACCAGTGGCCGTACACTATCGGACATCTCCAGTCTCGCACAGTGCCGCAAATAGCGGCATCATATGCAGGACGGGCCTGGCCGCCGCATCATTAATATCGGCTGACCAAGCTGTCTTCGCAAGACAGGCGCGCATGATGCAGCGGATTTTGTAACGAGACAGCAGCTTCAGGTCTTGCCACGCCGCTTCTTAACATCATCTATCCACTGCGAGGCTTTACTGCGAGGTACAACGTTGACCTTGACCAAGCCATCGGTCACTTCAACCTTACCGCCTTCCAACAGCTTCAGCAGACTCAAATTCTTTCCAGCCTTGATCAAGCCGCCACTGGCCGTTTCCATATAACAATCTACGCTCTGCGAAGTATATTCGTGCCCCTCATCCCACGGTGGAGGTAAGATGTACTTCAAGTGCTGCGCAAGACTCTCATCTTCTTGAAACGCTTTGATGAAGTCACTTTGTGCCTGCATAGGATACAACAGAACGGTTGGAAAGCTAAGAGAGCTATTCGCATCTGCCCGGTCGCGCAAGCCCATGACGGCATCCTCCATGTCTGGCGCTTGCTTGGTATCCCGGACGAGGATGTTGCGTTGCTTGAGCGCACGTTGCAGCGTGGCCTTGTCTCGAGCACTCCTCTCATCGCGCTCTCGTCGCGTTTGCTCGAGCTCCGCAAGGTGGTCTCTACGCTTGTTGATCTTAGCTAGCAAGCTTTGCAAAGCACAATTAGAAGGCTCGACTGCAAGACCTCTGGAGCACGCATCTTCCGCTTCAGGCATCTTATCGAGGGCGAGACAAGCAGAGGCTGCGCGATACCAAGCCTTGACATTCCTTGGGTTGAGCCGCAAAGCCGCGGCGCAGTCTCTCTGACAAGAGCCATAATTAGAAAGATTCAGCTCGCACAAGCTACGGTTGCTGTAACAAGCCTCTTCGATCTCACGTTCTTTCTTGCGCTCACTCTCTTCATCAATCTCCACAACCTGCACATCCGCAGGTACATTTCCAGGCTCAGGTGCTTTCAGTGCCTGAATAGCCTTCGAATAGAAATCTCGGGCGTCACGCCACTGTTTCGTCTTGACACACTCGTTACCTTGGGTGCGGAAGTTATCCGCTACTTCGGCCTTGGTACCTTCATATGCAAGAGCACGAAGGGCCTGAAGTTGCTCGTTGTCTTCGTCCGCGTCATCCAGTGAAGTCATGAAAAGAGGCATTTTTTTCATCTCATCCCAAACTTCATCCGCCGTTTTCTGCCTGCTTGGCGGCGGCTCGACGGAGACGGTCTCATGGTTTCCATTCTGCATCCTTTAATGCTACCACTCATACAGCAATCCAGTTGTGAACATCCGATCAGATTATGTTGTCCAGGGTTATGCTCGAGTATGCCTATTTAGTGCAATGCACCCTTGCCGTTCCTCAAGCGATGTGCCGTGAAGTGGCATGAACTGGCTGCCTGAGGTACGAACTATTTCTGCCCGGTGGGCGTTTTTGCGC
The DNA here is from genome assembly GCF_000338955.1 of Baudoinia panamericana UAMH 10762. Lineage (NCBI taxonomy): Eukaryota > Fungi > Ascomycota > Dothideomycetes > Mycosphaerellales > Teratosphaeriaceae > Baudoinia > Baudoinia panamericana. The sequence continues at coordinate 57,846 of NW_006911263.1, forward strand.
GTCTATGTTGAACCGCGCGTCTCACGAAACCCTGCTCTGCGAAAAGCTTCCCAGTCGTGCAGCAATAACCACCAAGATAGCGGTACTTTTGTCCGCATCATCCGAATTCGGAGTGCAGCAAAGGCACAGTTCACGATAAAGCCGTGACGGGTGCATCTAGACTGGCAATGCCGAGATGATTGAACTTCGGCTTGCGATCGTCTGCCAGAAACCGTGCCGCAGCGCAACTGCTGCCGGCACATCGTCTGGACCGTGGGACCGCATACGATGGCGCCGCTTGGGCCATTGAGGCGATTACTAGAGCCATGGCGGCTGGCACATGCGTGTTGGCGGCGTGAGTGTACGCCACGAAACGCGGGGAGATACGCCGCAATATATCCTCACAGAGGCGTAATCATGGGAATGCTGTGCGATCTGCTTCGTTCGCACGCACGAGACGGTTCAGCTTGATGGCACCCTTCTTGACAGGCAGCACCTTGAGCGAGGCGATATTGGGAAGCTACCGAGCTGCTTTCTTTTCGCTTACGGATGTTCTAGCTCTACTTCCCGCCGTGCCCGCTTCAGCTGGGGACCCGAAAGTTCGGCATCGTCGTGAGCACCATGAGCTAGCACCGCGGGCGGCTGCACGTTCCGTACCCGACTCCACCCTCTGCCAGGAACAGGCTGCTTTGCCCCTGACGGTACCGAAGGTACTCGGCGTAAAAATGCATTTGGCGGACGGTTTCAAGTGCTCGAAAGAGTTCTCTCATCAAACGCTATCAGGCCGTCACGCATCACGAATGCATGCGGACGCCTCGTTTCACACACTATCGATTCGTGCAGGCCCCAACCTGCAGCTTGATTGTTGGTACGATTGCGGTAACCAATCGATTAATCGCTCAATTACAGCAGAATTAAGGGGACTGGTCAATCGTCCCAGCGGAAGATTAGTTCGTGGGGTTCTGCACGAGCAGGTCAATGTGCCTGAATGCACGTTCCTTCTCCAGGCACACGTCCCTCATCGCATGATCGCTCCCAGAGCTGTCTTTTTTCGTCTCGAGCTCAGCTATCGTCGCTTTGTCTCAGACGGTGGCAGCAGTCTTGCATCAGTACTCTTCTAGTGGTGTTCCAAAGCTGCCCGTTGAAAGTTTGGGACAGACTTTGCAGCGCGGTTGAATCCTGGAGTATCGGATAGCCACGCTAGAAGCCGAACCGTTCACGCGGTCTCTACGCTACGGAGCAACGAGGTGGGTTCCGCCATGCAGCAAGCGGACATGATCATCACTTTTTGTCAGAAGACGTTATCGCTAACAACACGCTTCCACATCAGACTTGACAATCGAACTTAGACCATCCTTTGGCCCGCCAAGGAGTACGACTTCATGTCGCGCGACTTCAGCTTGCGACACAAGTGAAGCTGTGTCTCGGAACGCAGATATGATTCTGGCTCGCAATTGGCAGTAGGTCCGCGACAGGTCGTGGTGTCAACACAGTCGCACAACCGCATACTGACTATTGCAGTCTAGTCTTCACCTCGAGCCAATGTAGTCTTCATAGGGACGCATGATTATCAAATATCCTACACTACATGTCTTCTAGAGCATCACCACCTTCGGATTGACCGACATGACCGACTACTTCAGCGAGTATTCCTCGTTTGTCGGGAGCAGTTCGCTCCCAAGCCAGCAGGGCACGCCATACGAAACGCCCTTTGAAACGCTCCCTTCCTACATACGCTCGAAGCGCTCGAGTCGAGCTACAGCCGGATCAAGCAGAGAGCAGAGCTCGAGTCCCCCACCGCTTCCTTCTGATGCGGCGGACTATGCGGAGAAGACGCGAGATGGCAGGTACCCAGCGCTGGATCCGCGACGGCTCACGCCGACTCTACACGCCTCGCTGGTGTCAGAGATCCTTAGCCTTCGACGTGAGCTGGACTCTAAGAATCATCTTGTGGAGAACCTTGAAACGTCACTGTCGACCTCGAGGCTAGAGAACGAAGCACTTGGCGAGCAATTATCGCAACATCAGAAGGATGTCAGGAAAGCGAAGCAAGAGATTCAGCAGATTGAGAAGGGCACCTATGATGCTGTGGAGGACCTGGTAAAGGAGCGGGACGCAGCGAGACGAAATGCTGAAGAGTTGAGGAGTAAGCTCGACGTTGCAACCAAGAGAGCACGATACCATGACGAGAATGCAGAGCGAACGCAGAGCATTTGGGACACTGAGAAGGAAGACTGGGAGAACGAGCGCCGCCAGTTAGAGCGGAGAATCCATGTCACCGAGAATAGGCTCCGCACGGTGGTGGATGAGATGACAACCCAGCAGTTGCTGTCTGAGTCGCATTTAGGGGAGGGTGTCGAAGAGAGCACTTTCAAAGACAGCGGACTTGGTAACGAAAGCGACACGAACAGCATCCAGTCAGCGACTCTAATCAAGCACCGGCGCAACATGAGTAGCATCAGCTTCGACGCCAGGAACAACCGGGACTCTGGTTCAACGAGAGATTCTACAGGTGTTCCAGAACCACACGCGAAGCCCAACGGCTACAGTCTTGCGGACGAACTTGGCATTGAGGAGGAGGACGAGGATGAAGTCGAAGATGTAGAACATGCGGATGATGAGAGAGAGTATCCGCACTCCAAGCGTCGTTCTGTGGACTCGCGAGCAAGTCTTCGGGCTGGTGAGTATCAACGCAAAGCGAAGCGTGTATTGGAGAGAGGACCAGATATGCCGGACTCGCCCAGCCACACAAGGAATGCCAGGTTCAGCTTCACCGACTTGCCGCGGAAGTCTGTCGACACTGCGATCTTCATGGACACAGCACCTCGCGCGCCGCAGGAAGATGCGCTCGCGCAGCACGTGCAAGAGTCGCCGGCGCTGCTTCCGCGTGTTTTGTACGTGGATACCGGCTACCAACCTTCCCCGCCGCCCTCGCCGGACCGCAAGGCTATCAATGGCGATTACACTGAAGAGTCTCAAAGTGTATCGTCAATGACAAACACCAAAGCTCACACGCATGACGAGGTCACTGGCGCGACAACAGCGCTCGCAAGTCCTGCGATAGTGACACCTGTCAGTCCTCCGGAAACACCGATTGTGGACGGCACCTTGTGGCCATCAGACAGTGGCAAGGCTGTCACTGCCCATACGTACAAAGCAGCTTCGACGCAGACAGACCTTCCGGAAATGGAACAAAGGAGGCGCTTCGCAACACAGCGCGACAGCCTCACCGTGCCACCATTTGTTCCTTCCATCGCAATCCATCCGCCTACATCCAGGCCTTCGTCACCGAGAGGATACGTTTTGCCACCAGGAACCAAAAACGCTTCCACGCAAGCAAATCGGATCTGGCCTTGCAAGGATGCTTCTGTACAAACGGCTGAGATCCGCGTCGATACAAGACTGCGTCGACTGCCATCTCACTTGCATCCGTCTCGTGTCAACAGCTTGCTACCGTCTCCGAAGTTGTTGGAGGCCTTCCAAACCACGCGAACCTCCACGGGCGGTGCTGCTGCGATCTTCACTGATGGTCCGTTCGCACCCTCGATACCTTCACCGCCCGCACGACCTCCTCAATCTCCTACCGAGTCAATTCCTGAGACACCCCGCAATTACAATGCGAAGGATGCGCGTAACCTGCCGTTACGAGCAATTCCTTTAGGCAGACCGGTTCTGGCGCCTGCCCACAACCGTCATGCTGAGACTAGCGAAGGACCACTAAATCGCTCATCGCAGTATGGTGTCACGCGCCCATTGCAGAGCAGCAGCCAGCTGGCGGACATGGACACGGACGCGAGCGATCTTGAGGAGCTCCCTAGTGATGTCGAATCAAAAGACTTATCAGGATCCGTCCCCGCCATCAGTCGAGCACCTCAGGGCCGTTTCGGTCTCTCGCAGCCACCCAAGGTCGTTCCCGAGGACAAAGAGATTTCCCCAGATCGCAGACCGGACACCGCTGATTCTTATGGCGCGGCTCCAGCTCCGTCCATTGCTAGCAGCAGGGCCAACTCTCAACGCACACAGTCGAAACCTCCGGCGAAGCTTAATGCCTACAAGGATTTCCGATCTCGTAGCCCCAGCTTTGGCAGTATGGCATCAAGCAACATTAGCTCACAGTCGGCTCTGCCACCTCAACAAATCCCGATGCGGACGAGTTCGAGAGCTCCGGCAGCGAAAGCGGCAAGTGACGGTTCGCAGAGTCCGACACCAAACGGAGAAGTATCAGCTCGTGGGGTGCAGCGCGGTGTACGACCATCGCACGCTCGACAGAACAGTCTGCGCAAGGTACAGTCAGCGGCGGTCATCAGACCGAGTGCTCGCGGTGGGAGGACGTCACCCCAGAAGGGCGTGCGAAGGCGCAGACGCTCGCCGGATCTTACTCCCGTGCAATCAATGGCGTTCGACACGCCCGCGCACACCCAGTTTCCAATCCCGGCACTGCCTATTCCACTCCTGCAACAGGACAAGTCAAGCTTCGAGATGTTGAAGGGCTCGGTTGATCTTACAGGTGCGGTAAGCACGGTGGCGCCCAGCACGCATGTTGGTTCCTCAGAAGAGACGCAGCTGGTGGACGCCATCGCGGCGACAATGGTCGGCGAATGGATGTTCAAGTACATCCGCAAACGAAAATCCTTCGGAGTCAGCGATGAAGCGCTTAACGACGTTGGCGGACAAGGCGCAAATACCAACCACGGCACACGACACAAGCGCTGGGTGTGGCTGTCTCCGTACGAGCGTGCCATCATGTGGGATAACAAGCAGCCTACGTCTGGCCCAGCCTTGCTCGGCAAGAAGGGGCGCAAATGTAAGCACAGTACCACGAGTGTGCCCAAGACGTCACTAACCGGTTGTACAGTGACCATTCAATCCGTACTGGACGTACCGGACAACGCAGCCTTGCCCAAAAACGCTGAGCTCGACAGCGCTTACAGCCGATCGATCCTTGTCCTCACGCCGCAGAGAGCGCTCAAGTTCACGACTGTCTCTCTAGAACGGCACATCCTCTGGATGACTGCACTTTCTTTCTTAGCTCAGTCCGGAAGGCTACCAGCGCCGTTCCCACCGTCTCAGGAGTTAGCGCCTCCGCCTCCAGCAGTAAACTACCCACCGTCCAATGCCGCCAACCGATCACAATCACCATCCTTTGGTAGAGCAACCATCCGAGATTCCGTCCGTCTGGCAAAAGGCAGACGTCCAAGCTTGCATCAGAGCGTTTCCCAACCCGCGGAAAGTGCTCTCGCAAAGTCGGAGGAGCCCACAGACAACGCAGACAGTGCGGAGTTCCCTGCGGTTCCTCGTCTCTATGTCAGCACAACCAGGCATCAGCGGAAGCGCAGTAACACTAGCCCAAGGCTACCGGCACCTCTTAACAACCTCCGCAGCGTGTCTTCGAGCGCGATCGCCTCGTCCACTGCGTCCCGGCGACTGCATCCATCATCGTCGACGACTGGCTCATACGTGCGCAGTAGTTCATCGAAGAGCAATAGCCGTCAAGGCTCAGTCGGCAGCCCTGTGCAAGCCAACTTTTTTGAGGCCTTCGGTACCGTGCGGATGGATGCTTTCGTCGACCCGAATATGCGCAATGGCGTTCTTTACGTCCCTGCCCCTCCGCCCGTGGTCGCGACTCAAGGTCCAAGGCGACGGCGCGTGGACAGCAATCTTAGCACGTCTACCGTGGACAAGCGCAGGGCAGGGTTTGTCTTTGACGAGAATGGCACGGATCCGTTCAAGGGCTTCTAAAGTAAGAGCCATGTATAGCGCGAAGGCCTAAGTTCCAATTTTCGGTTGTAAGGGCGTATGTAGGGGTGGAAGCAGCTTGCGAGCGATCGCATGGTTCGGCTGTATATATTGTACCTTGAATCGTACACTGTGTTCGAATGCATAGCACCCGATCGAGTCATTTGACTCAACTCAAACACAGTGCTACAGTAGCCAACAGCCCACACCACATCGTCTGAATGGTTTAAATACACAGCAATAGCAAAGCTTCCCGGCGTGCAGTTAAGCAACAGATGCGTGCCATACGTTCAGCGGCGTGTTGATGCAAGGTTCTGGCGATTCTTGCTTTATACACATGCGGCGATGGTCAACATGAACATCATCGAGCTGGCACTCAGGACGTGGCGAGGTCGTCGAAGATTCCGGAAGTATCAGCACGAAGGCAGAGCGCTAGAACCAGCTAAGACGCGGACATTAGAATAGAAGTGAACTCGTCCTTGTTTGTCTCTATACTTGCGATGTTTCACATGCCTCCAAGCACCCATCTGTCACTCCTACGCTTCTTCCCAAAGTGGCGCGGCAGTCCGAGTGCTTCATACGACAGTTCATACTCGCTCAGCTCGCGGCGGCTGCTGATCACATCTTCTCGCAAATCGAGGTCTAGCTCGGTGAGAGCCTCGGTGATGTCGTGTTCGAGCTCATCTTCATGCTTGTAGAGCAGCACGATGTCCGTGAGCCAGTGCGTCCGCGATCCCAGGCAGATGAGCCAGTCGATGAAGGTACTCTCGCTCCAGTCCAGCACCCAAAAAAGAGGTCGCTATTGATATATATATCAGTATGAGCGTCTTATACAGTGGTAGCGGATGCTGCAGCCTAGTAATGCTCGAGTGCAGCATGTCTACGATGATGAGAGCAGAAGCTGTAGACCACCAAGGCTGTGCTGCCCGACTTACCCTAGAGTAGTAACGTTAGCATGCTCTCTATGTCGTCCGTACGGACTGGACCATTGACGGACCAGCACTCGAAGACGTTCTCGCTATAGTAAAGGTGTAGCGTTTCCTGCCGTGTCTGCCTACACACTCGCGTGATTGGAGGGGGCGAAGGGCGATTGAAACGATCCATCCGGATCGGAGCCTTTTGCAACAACCGCGGAAGGCTTGTGTAGGTGTCCCGAACAACATCGTCCTCGTCGTCAACACGGTCCCCGGCGGGAGGCACAGGCGCCCACTCCGTCACCGCGAAGTGCCAGATCTGCTCGCGCAGCTCCGGAGGAAGGTCGAGGAGACGACTTCCTCTTGGGATTGCTTCCCCGATGTCAGCGAGCATTGTTAGGAAGTCGTCTAGTAGACTTGGTGGTTTGTATTATGTGCTATATACAATGCTACATTTGAAGTGAATGGGCTACAATGATACAATGAGTGGCAAAGTGAAGAGTGCGTGAGAGTTTGTGTCAAAAATAATGGCCGCATGTACATCGTGTCGCTGAGACGTTCGTAGATGGGTGCTCTCCTCCACGCTCCAAAGCCCAAAACACCTACTGGCGATCTTAGTTTTCTAGTCGAATACTGCGCAACACAGCAAAGTCAGATGGTTAGAGGGTCTTACATTACTTGTGCAGTTGGCCAGGGTGGCGACGCTTCGAGTCAATAACCCCTGGACTCGCGATTGGGGTGTGGACGTGCAAGAGCAGAAGTGAATATTTCGCAACTCATCATCGTCGGAGACATCGAGAGAGACTGGACATACTGGCAGGCTGCTGCTCATCGAATCCTAGCGAAGCGGTCCCACATCTCGCGCCCTGGCTCGAGGATTTGCGATGCAGCACGTTTAAAAAAAACAAGCATCTGTAAGTAGATTATAAGGTACTCTCGGACGCTGTCACTGACTTGCCTCTTACTGCTAGTTGGCACCGAAGTGAGACATGTAGGTCACAAGACGCAGAAGATGCGGCGTGACAGCACCCGCCGCTTCCTGAAGGGGACAGTCTCGCAACGCAAGCGTCTGGTAGATGCCGCAAGGCCTGATCCCAGACATCGGCTTTGCCTTGCTCATGCATGCTTCTGACGCAGCTGCTCTACCTTGGCGTGCAGCATCTCCACGATGGCCGGGTGATAGTCCTCGGCTGCGGTTCGGATAGCACCTTCCAGATCAACATCGGCGCCGTTATCGAGCAGAAGTTGCACAGTCTCTGTACGACCCATACTGCATGCAGTTTCCAGTGCACCCTGTGCATTAACATCGGCGCCTCTATCGAGTAACAGCCTTACTATCTCTGCGGTGGCTGCATATGCTGCCTGCTGTAGTACGTTGCCGTAGGACCCTCCCTGTGCATTGATATCGGCGCCCCTATCGAGTAATAGCCTTACAGTCTCTACGGAGCCTGACAATACTGCTGCCCGTAGTGCGTCACCGAAGGAACCTCCCTGCGCATTAACATCGGCGCCGTTATCGAGCAGAAGTTGCACGATCTCTGTAAGACCCCTAATGCATGCAGTTTCCAGTGCACCCTGTGCATTAATATCGGCGCATCTATCGAGTAACAGCCTTACCATGTCTGCGGTGGCTGCATATACTGCCTGCTGTAGTACGTTGTCGTAGGACCCTCCCTGTGCATTGATATCGGCGCCCCTATCGAGTAATAGCCTTACAGTCTCTACGGAGCCTGACCATGCTGCGTGCTGTAGTACGTTGCTGTAGGACCCTCCCTGTGCATTGATATCGGCGCCCCTATCGAGCAATAGCCTTACAGTCTCTACGGATCCTGAGCGTGCTGCTGCCTGTAGTGCGTTGCCGTAACCGATTCCCTGCATGTTGACATCGGCGCCGCAATCGAGCAACATCTGCACGACCCTAGTCCTACCTTCGATCGATGCAGCGTTCAAGCCGTCTCTGAGGAGGTCGGCTTGACCTCCAAGCTTCCCAGCGATAACGAGCAATCGGGCAAGAGCCTCGTGCCCTTGTGAGGCAGCCCATATGTACAACGTCTTCTTTCTCCGCAAGGCGAAATTCCGGTGAGCACTCAGTTCCGAGACAGCTTGCAGAAGTAGAGATCGTTCGCAGTCCTGCAAAAGCGCCCGAGCACAATCAATATGACTGTTGAACAAGGCAGCGATCATTGGCGACCCGTATCGCTCATTCGAATCGCTCCAGATATCGTCCTGGCGAGCGCAACATCGAAGCAGTCGTGGACAGTTTTGGTCCGCGAGCACGTATTGTATGCTTGCACCAGGTGTGTACCTGCGGATACTATGGATCTCGAAGACGTCGTATGCATTGATCCACGTTTTGAGGGTGAAGTTGTTTAGGAAGTCGATCTGCTGGACGTTGTTCGCAGCTTCTTCTGCATGATAGAACACACTCTGACTTGCATATTCCAGGAATGGGAACCGTGCGCTCACGGCTTGCCGTAAACTCTTCGCCTCTTTCGATTTCGCGTTCGGTAATTCATCCGACTCCAGTGTGTGGTACCACGAACTAGTCACAGCAGTGTCAATGTAAGTCACACAGCAACGCTTTAAGCGGTCCTGACACAAGCTTTCCAAGTCACTCAGATCATGGAGACTTCCTGACCAGATGTCGCGAAGCCCAGTATCCTTCACCAGGAAGTCACGAACAGATTCGTGAATAAATTGCACAGTTGGCTTCTTAGACTTGGTGAGCTCAGCAAGTCCCTTCGAGGAACTGAGCACGTATTTCTCCATCAACTCGCTCTCGAGGTCGTCAGGTGTCAGTGTCGCAAGCTTGTCTGGATCGAGGCCAGCGACCATAGCGAAATAAAACTCTTCTTTGCCGAGAGGTCTGCGTGCGAACAGAATCCAAGAAAGGCATAAGCGGAACTCGTCCAGATGTTTATTGTCCCGTTGTAACATATCTCGAAACAAGTCGCTCAACCCTGCCGGTATCTCCTTTAGTCGTTTTTCCACGGCGGGGAGGTAACCACGCTCAAACTCCTTGTTCAGGATGTCAACAACCAGGACCACCCACATGAACACCCCGTTTGCTTTCTGCTTCAACCGTGCTCTTACGCTGTCGAGGTGCTTTGACGTCCCAGCTCGGAGACGTTTGTGAATGTACTTCGTCAAGTCATCGTCATGGCCCTGCTCGTTCTCGACTATTAACTTGAGGCAATCTGCTGTGTCAATCGTTGGATAGTGACGACTAGCAAAACATATGCGCAGCTTGACATGGTTCTCTAGAGCTGATTGTCCGAGCTCTTCGAAGAACTCAACCATATTTCGGACCTGGTGCTCGTCACATTCGTCGAGTGCGTCAATGAAGCACATGCACTGACGACCTTCGAGACCGCTGATCACTTCACGCATGAGATCGCAGAGTTGCTCTTCTGTCCAATCGATGGCATTAGCGGAAGTAATATTGACCAAGGTGTACTCGTCGAGGAGCGGTTGCAAATCTGGTGCTTTGTCAAGCAGCTGTGAGAGCAATGCGCGATACATCCCGTTTGTTGACTTCTCCAGTTCGTCACCTCGAGCATTGAAGAAGAACGAGATGACGATCTTGCTGTTCGGCGGCGCTCTGGCCGCTTTCGCATGAGCGAACTTCATCAGAGTTGACTTCCCGGACCCTGGCTTTCCCTTGATCCACAAAAGTCCGTGATCACATTGCAGACTCTCAGTGTCTTCCCATTGGGTGTAGATGTGGTGCTTCAAGAGCCAGGCGCATGTAGATGCATGTTCCCTTTTGATTGTGGAGCGCCGAGCATCCATCTGGTCAAACTTCAAATATTCACACATCATCTGTCGACGGTCGTGCGCAGAGAGGTTTTCCTGGGACGTTATCTTTGCGCCCGTGCCCTGCTCACTCGTAGACGTGGCGTGATAGAAAGAGTCCAGACCACAGACGTCCTGGCTTGCGTACTTGCGCAAAAGGGCATCTGTGAGCCGCTGAAGTGCATCCTCGCCTTCACCATAATTGCTCGGCATTGATACACCCAGAATGCCCAACAGACAGTAGCACTTGTCCTCAGGGCGCCGTGTTCGACGTTCTCGCGCCCACGATATCCGTTCCTGGATTCCGAACTCTGATAGCTCTTGCTGTCCGAGCATGGCAGACGACGGGATCCCGGTCCTTTCGTGAATCTTGACTGCCAATGCCTGCTTCGTGCCAAGAGGCTTCCAGTCACGGGTGTAGAACTCGACGTGCCGAGGCGCTATCAGCTCTTGCAACGTCCAGCCACGGGTGAACCATCTGCTGTTTCCAAAGGCTGCTTCTTCTGTTCGCGACTTTGATCCATCGTGACGGCGTTTGAGGTCCGGTACATCAGCTAAGTATACGTAGCATTTCTTCGCGTTGCGATACCACCGAAACATAGATGTGATAGACTCGGACAGTTCCGAAGCGTCGGACTTTTTGATGCAGCACGTATCAATCCAGAAGTGATCAATCCCATCCTTTCTGGCTTGCTGGGCGCAGAACTGAAATTTCGCGAAACCAGCCTTGCTCTTGTATTGCCCGGTGGAGAAGTCATCGAACGTGATCTCGTCTTCGTCAGGGCCCCAGGTGTGAGAGAGGATAGCATACGGCGGTGGATGCTCGAGTGGCTTCGTGAGACTGAAGTCGTCGCCATCTGCGACTGTTAGCAGACGCATGCCTTCCCCCTCTGCCTGTTCGACAGGTAGACTATTTTATAGAGGCTGTTGGCATAACCAAGACAACTTCACAGCCACTGACAATGGTACAACTGACTGGCATTATCATATAGAGCACGAGCTATCACCTTGTCAAAACGCAACGAAAGGTGCTGTAGCTCAGCCTCGTCGACGCTTTCGCTTGCAGCCTTGCGCCGAGCCTCATTGGCCTACATCGTAATGGAACTTGATTGACATGCCCATCAATCTAGTTCTGCAGTAAAAGGCAGTACACTGCTCGGAAGTATGCGAACGACTTAGCTCTGCTGCGTTGTTATAGATACTACGCCAATCTATAGGGTGTAGGAAGGGTTGGCACAGTGGTTACACAAGCCGCTCTTCCTGGTGAAGTCCCAGTCATCTGACGTTAACGTTCAAGACAGTGGCCCCCGCTCTCTTCTCCCGCTTCCATCTCCACGCTTCTCCGGGGTCGATATTGATCGAACAAGACTTGGGGTGACTGCTGGGTGCATCGAACCGAACATCTGACTCAAGCGGCTGGGAACATTGAACGGTACTGTCTTGACCACGGACGATGCACCTGAGAGGCTGCTCTGTCCATTCGCAGGCTTGCGGCTGTTCTGTATCGCCTCCACGGGCTACAGAATTAGGTTGGCACCTTGCAGAGCTTGACAAATGGACGTCACCGCCCTTGAGGTGTACATATAGCAGCACGCGTGATCTCGAGGACCAGAGGTAAGTCCTAAGTATAACGTTTCTCCTTCGCTACACTATCCTCCCGTTGTAAAACGTGTTCGCCCACATACTTCAACATACATTTACCTGTACAAGCCCGCAATGCCTCCGAACATCCCCTGGCGTGTGAATGTGCAGAACCATCCCGGCTCTTCCGCCCAAGACATCAAGGATGAGCCAGACTGGCAGAACACTTCGGAACACCGCATCGGCTTCCGGAACCGCCAAAGCCGCAGACCAGGCCTGACACATGACGAGGACGAAGGCGAGGTTCCAGATTTGACTAGCTTGTCCGGCACCGACGTTCACGAAACGGAAGCCGAGTTTGATGAAGAAGCTCGGAGGGACTTAGAGAAGCTCAAGAGCCGAGCGAAGTCTGGAGAGCTGATCAATTTCCGAGATATTATCAACAATGAGAAAGACTTCCATTTACGGTACCCTCAAAACAGAAGTCTAGGTTGGCGCTTTGTGCTCGAGACCTCGGAAGATTGGGTGAAGAATACGGAGGAATGGCCTGCGAACATCAAGAAGCGCCAAAAGGCAGAGCAAGCGAAGAAAGCAGAAGACAGCCACACAGCAGATGGTGTGGAGATCGCCGACAAGAATCAAGGTAAAACAGTTCAAGGGGAGAAGGAGGCAGAGCATACCCACGAAGAGCACGACTGGAAGCGCAGCCAGGGCGAAAACAAGCACCATGATGCCTACGCCGCAGACGACGAACAAAGCGATGGCGATGCGAAGACGAAAAGCGAGTATGACCAGCTGCTCGAGCGCTATACACCTCAAGAGATTGCTCTGCTACGCGTATTACAGCACGAGAAGGAGTACAGAAACTCGCTTCAGCTCAACGACGGCAAGCGTCAAAGCCCACAGACTTACAACCGAACGACGATATCGATCGACGAACAGGACCAATTCTCACCAGACAACTGGCTCCCGCGTTCCGAGCACCTAATTCGACTTACTGGTAAGCACCCCCTCAATGCTGAAGCGGAGCTTAGCATGCTGTACAGTGCCGGACTTATCACGCCGAATGAGCTGCACTACGTTCGAAACCATGGCGCTGTACCGAGGATTCTGTGGGAGATGCACGAACTTGATGTTGAGAATGGGAGGTTGGTGCTCAGCATGGACGATCTAAAGGATAAGTTCGAAGCTATCAACATCCCCGTAACCCTGGCATGTGACGGTAATAGACGAAAGGAGCTCAACATGATCCGCAAGTCTAAAGGGTTCAATTGGGGTGCCGGAGCGACGGGGTGTGTATACTGGAAGGGTCCGCTACTCCGTGATGTCTTGCTTGCCGCTGGCGTGCAGGAGCCGAACTACAGTGGAGACAGTAAACAGCGATGGGTGAATTTCCAAGGCGCCGATGACCCAAGCGAAGGCAAGTACGAAACTTGCATACCGCTGGCTTACGCGATGGACCCAACGAATGATGTCGTGTTGGCGCAATACATGAATGATTTACCTCTACCTCCAGACCATGGCTATCCCGTTCGAGTCATAATTCCGGGTTACGTAGGCGGACGATGCGTGAAATGGTTGAAAAAGGTGTGGGTGAGCGACGAAGAGAACAGCAGTCACTACCATATCTGGGACAACAGAGTCTTGCCGAGCTTCATCACGGAGAAGGATGGCGAGTTCGCCACGACAATGTTCAATCATCCCAATACGGCATGTAATGAGCAGAACCTGAATTCAGTGATTGTCAAGCCAGCACAAGGAGAGGCTATCCCTCTGACGCACGCGAAGAAAGGTGCGACGTACAAGATAGAAGGCTACGCCTACGACGGTGGCGGTCATGAAGTGCAGAGGGTGGAGGTCAGCCTCGACAACGGTCAGACTTGGCTGTACTGCATCCGCCAGTTCCCAGAGTACCCTATCAGACACGGGAACAAGTTCTGGACGTGGCTGCACTGGCATGTGGAGGTCAGTATGGTGCACTTACTGCAAGCCAGGAGTATCTCCGTGCGAGCATGGAATGTGTTCAAGAACACGCAGCCTCGAGAGCCAGCATGGAACACGATGGGCATGATGAATAACTGTTGGTACGTCGTCAAGCCGACGATCACGCAAGGCGACGGCGGGGACGGAGAGGCTCAGATACGCTTCCGCCATCCATGTGAGCCAGGAACGGGAGACGGAGGATGGATGCAGCCGAGTGTTGAGAACCAGATTCAGAGCGCCAAACAGGACGCTGGATCACCTAGCAAGCAATTCACGCGCCAAGAGATCGAAAAGCACGATCGTGAGGATGATTGCTGGATCGTTGTAGACGGTAAAGTGTACGACGCCACGTCTGTACTGGCATGGCATCCTGGTGGAAAGGCAGCAATCGTCGGACATGCCGGTAAAGTGCATCAAGAGACCAGCGACGAGTTTGCCAGCATCCATGACGGCTTCGCTTATCAGAAATTGAAGGAGTGCATCCTCGGCGTGGTGACGGAGAAGGCGGCGAACTTCATCAAAGCTAACGCCGAGGCGGCGGCGAAGGAGAAGGCGCAGTCTTCGCAAAAGAGCGGCGACGTGGTGCTGCAGAAGCATCGATGGGTCCCTGTCAAGCTGGTTGACCGTAAGGAAATCAGCAAGGATACGAGACGTTACACTTTTGGTCTGCCGGACGGCATGAAAGATCTGGGATTGGGGACTTGTCAGCATATCCAGCTCGGATTCCATATGAAGGACAAGATGTTGATTCGGTCGTACACGCCTACGAAGCCGCTGCTGCCAAAGAAGAGTAGTGGCGTCACGGATGGGACGCAAGCGAATGGTGTGTCCAGCGGAGAGATCGAGGGTATGCGTGACGGACACGGTACATTCGAGCTCGTCGTGAAGACGTACTTTCCGACCGACGAACAGCCCGGCGGCGCTATGTCCAACGTCCTCGACTGCGTGCCCCTCGGCGAGGAAGTGGAGATTCGTGGCCCAACGGGCGAGATTGTGTACAATGGCAACGGCAAATTTGTTATTCAGGACAAGGAGATGACGTTCACAAAAATGAACCTTGTGCTTGGTGGTAGCGGACTAACACCAGGCTATGCTCTCATTGCTCGCGCACTGTTGGGCGCTGGCGAAGATGTTGAAGTCCGCGTGGTCGATGCGAACAAGTCTGAGAACGATATTCTGCTTCGCAGCGAACTGGATCACTTCGTTGAAGAGAGCCAAGGGCGACTGAAAGTGACCCACGTTCTGAGCCATCCAAGTGAGAGCTGGGAAGGGCTCAAGGGACACGTCAATGCTGAGATCATCAAGAAAAGCCTGTTTCCGCCAGGAGAGGGGACTGCTTGTTTCTTGTGTGGTCCACCAGCTATGATACAAAAGGCCGCTCTGCCCGCGCTGAGAAGTATGTGTTGTGCCTACTGCCAACATGATTGTATCCGAAAGGGACGCCTGTGCTGACTCAAATCTAGATTGGGGATTTGAAGAGGACAAGAACGTGTTCGGATTCTAGCACCTTTCGCTCACTTACCGATGCTCAACATGCAGTACACCCATGCGGTACAGATACGCTCGCAATAGCCTTTCCATAGTCAGAGGCCGCGACGATCAATGAGTCGTGTGCGCATCACGCAGTGCAGGTTCGATGCTGCTCGCCGTCGGTGGCTTGTAACCGAGCATGAGCAGAGCTACTTAGCATTCTGCCGCTTGCTGCTCGACTCGTTTGAGTTTCAGGAAGGTTCACCATCCCCTCTTGAATCTTGACCTCTCGTTTGCGTTGCGTGCACTGTCCGGGAGGTACTAACAGCCACATCTGGTGCATCTGCTGTTCGCAGTCTCAACGCACCTCAAAACGTACAGCAACTAGAACGACTCCTCGTCCGTTGTGAAGTTCGGCGTCTGCATTACTAACAGCCCCAAATGTAATGTTGAACAGGCCGAACGCCAGCCATACGCTCGGACGTTGACCGAAGCCACGCATGTGTAGGGCAAACAGTTGTTCATCACCGTCCGACGGTTTCATGCTCGTCAGCAGCTGTGGGAGCTTCAAGGTTTCGTGCTCGGTTGAACAGGAGCCGAGCAAAGTCGGGTCATTCGTGCATCTCTTTGGTCGCTCACGCAACTACGTCTTGCCTGCGTTGCCCAAGCACATTCTCGCCGCCTACAGCGCATATTGCTCGGCTAAGCGCTTGATGCGTTCATGTTGACGTTGCAAGCTTTACATGCATAAAATGACTCTGCATGATCCTTTCGTCCAGAGTTCGTCGGTCATTCCTCTTTAGTGTCTCAGTGAGGCGCGGCGGGGCGGCCTTGCGATCCAGCGGTAGCGGGATCGTTGAGACACATGTAAAGTGCACGGAAGAGGACGGTTAGGCCATAGAAGGTTTCGGATAAAAGGTGGCATTCTATGAGTTAAGCGATCATTGGCACAGACTCGATATAACCTAGGTTTGACGACGTTGCTTCCGCGCATCGTGTGCTCACTCGTCTCGTGGTTGGACGTCTTAGCACCAATGCCTGTGTGTGAGGCGCGCCACCCGTTGGAGAGAGTTCACGTTCAATGGGTCCGTCGAACGTTGCGAGTCATTCCCAAACCCATGTCGGAATAGGAAGCTGCCCGCTATTTGAGCCGCTTCGGTTGGGTTGCGGAACGGACAACACTCGAATCGGACTGCGTGTTTTAACAGAGTAGATGTTCGCTGCTCTACGCAGAGGCTCTCATGAAATTGACTTTCGGGACGACCGTGGCGGGATGCTGCACGTGTTGTGCTTTATAGGCGCGGTTAACTGCTGCAAAGGAGAGGTCCGCCATCGCAGCCAGCAACGGTGCGGCGTTCAATGATAGAAGCTTGCGCATTGCTTCTAGCGCTTTGTACCCTACGCTTGGCGCGTCCCTAGGGCTCGCCCCGAGCAAGGCGCTCCCTCGTCACGTACATTCACACAGATCTGTTCACGTTTTTTGTTGGCTTCACCTTATTTAGAGTTCACAACACGCCGGTCGCCGAGCCGCATCGCTATCAAAGCTGCGTGAAGTGGGAAGAAGCGCCTCATACGCCGTGGAGGACCCTCCCGGCCGCCTGTCCGAGACTGTCGCCATACCGAACCGAGGGTACCTGTTGTCGTCGAGTCTCCGTACATCGTTCGGTTGAATTCCATCTGGAAGCGCAGGACACGACCGCCTATCTGGCCTAGGCGGCGGGCCATAGTCGCCTTCTCATCGCCTCTGCTCCACTTGTTGCTCGCCCGACAGATTCCGATACGCAGCTGTCTGATCGAGCCCAGTGCACCTCATCGCCGTCTCCAAGTAAGTACCAATTGCGCCGTACCTTACGCTATTTACCGACTTCAATGCCCTCACGCGCTCATATGCGCCATATCCCGCTCACTCCACCGTTCGCTCCTCCCGTCCTTGACCCGAGATGACTGCCGCTGCATTGAGCGCGCAGTTTCGTGATATCGCTAACTTAATGACCGACCCTGCCAGCTATTGGCAGGTCCAGAATTGGATGCTGGCAATGTCGCAGTATCCACCAGTGCCGCCACCGGATCAGACGCACTACAATGCACTCTATCCGGCAACTGCCGGCGCCCAGCAGCTGCTTGACCCTTCACAACAGGAGACCCTGCAGTATACCAGCCTGAACACGCCCGCGTTTCCGAAGGTTGAGACGACTAACGCCGAAGAAACCTCACCTTCACAGATCCAGCACCTCGCTCAGGACTTTCGCCAACATAGTGCGCTTGAGGATCAGCAACGGCAGCAAATTCGACAAGCTGCCCAACAAATTCACCATCAAGCTGCAGCCAACCTTCAGTCACAAGCCAACCTCGCAACGCCTCAGACGCCGCTGGAACTTTCTGCTGCCGAGAAGAGTAACAGGCTCCGCAAAGCGTGTGACTCATGCAGCATCCGCAAGGTCAAGGTACGTGCACGCTCTATTCACTTCTCCTCCCAGGACCCCCAACTGAGTGTGTCAACAGTGTGATGAGGCGGGTCCTCCTTGTAGAGCATGCGCAGCTCTCGACATACCTTGCACCTTCAACAGACCGAGCCGAAGACGCGGTCCGCCCAACAGACATGCCGAAGCAATCAAGCGTCGGAGGCTGGAGGAGGCAGGGAACTCGCCGCATCTCTCGTCGTCGCCTTCGTCACCGACTCATGCTGCACAGGCATTAGCCGCCCTATCAGCTCAGACTTCTAGCCACCATCTCTCCGCCGAATCAATATGCCCTCTGGAGACGCTCGACCTGCTCATCGATGACTTCTTCACCTACATACACCCGCTATGTCCATTCCCACACGAGCCAAGCTTCAGAGAAGCATGGAAGCGAAGGGAAGACCTCAACAACAAGTCCTTCCTTGCGCTGCTTGCGGCTATGATCGGAGCATTGGTCTCATCATTTCCAAGGAAGCCGCGCATCCACCTCAAAGCGCACAAGCGCGAGAATATGTTCCCTAACCACATGAGCCTCGTTCATCGATGTCAGCAGGTGTGTGCGATGGCAAGAGGTCCTGGCTATCTGGAGAGCGACAACCTAAGTGTCTACGATGCGGCCACTAGCTACTTCCTCGCACTGACTGGTGTGTACACCTTCCGGTGGCGCCTTGGTCGGCTGTACTTCGGCGAGTGTCTGACGATTGTACGTACGCTTGGGCTACATAAAGCGAAGGAACAGACATACACACAATTAGGCGCACTGCCGAGCGCGCTCGGCTTCAACGGCGAAACACACGAGAGCACCCATGAGCAGCCCGTAGACAACATCACTCTCGAGATGGGTCGACGGGTTTTCTGGACCATGTTTGTCACCATCAAGATGATACAGCAGCTCGGCGCATCATTTGGAGAGCTCGTGATCTCACCACCGACTTCTACCGAGCCATACCCACCGCTGCCAGCCGAAGTGGACGACTTTTGCATTTACCCAACACACAACGAGCCGCAGCCGCACGGTCTTGTTCCGATCATCGCAGGTTTCAATGCGAATGTAAGAGTGTATTGCTCGTACAATTCATTAGCGACCATGGAGATGGCATGGGGCATTGACGCTGTCGTTGACTGGGAGAGGCAGAAGAAGGTTCTCCACGAATCACTTCGACGGTGTAAGAACTCTATCGCCGAGTTGCCACCAGAGCTCAAAGTGGT
This sequence comes from Baudoinia panamericana UAMH 10762, assembly GCF_000338955.1. Taxonomy (NCBI): domain Eukaryota; kingdom Fungi; phylum Ascomycota; class Dothideomycetes; order Mycosphaerellales; family Teratosphaeriaceae; genus Baudoinia; species Baudoinia panamericana. Next base: position 76,972 of record NW_006911263.1, read on the forward strand.
ACCGAACGCCGCGTCACTTGCTCATCAGAATGGTGTGGGCCCGTACCCTAGCTTCGCTCAGCCAAACATGCAACGTGACCCTGCGCATTCTCTTATGAGCCCGTCACAGCGACTGGACATTGAGCAGACGCCTGAGCAGCGGCGCCGCATGCAGTACGAGATCCAGAAAGCGAATATCTACGCATCCAGCTTGTCGACACGCTCGTACATCGTTGAGAAGTTCTTCAACTTGTGTGAAGCGCATGATAGATCGCGTGGGCACTCGGTTCCAGGCTCCGTGCCAAGCTCACCCGGAGCTGGCGTTACCGCTGCTGGTCTGGACGGCATCCTGCCACAAGCACCCACGAGCCAATTCGACGGCATTGCACAGGAGATGCGAATGGAACGGGAAGATATCGTCAAGGACCTCCTTGTCGTGCTTTGCAGCATTGATCAGGTCAACATGGAGCCCAATGCAGACAGCTTCGTAAGTCTTACCGTACGCCTATGTGGCTTTTTGACGTCCACTAACACTCCATTAGACAATGAAGATTCGCAGCATAGCAAGCACTCTACTTGACAGCCCTGACCATCGGAAAGGCCAGCTTGCACTACAAGCGCAGGAGTATCTGGCGGCGTTCCTCAAGATCCTAATGAAGCTTGAGCGGGTCAGTCCCGCCAATAGCGACCCAGATCAGCCCGAAGACGAAGAGGCCGAGCTGAGGCAGTGGGCAGACCTGCGGCAATACCAGATGAAGTTCGCTCAGCAGGGCGGGCTTATGGGGTTGTCATAGACCTTGGACCGAGGATGGTCGTCACGACGTTTAGACGGGGCTCGCTTCGCAGCGAATATGAATTACGCAGCGTCGTGCAAACGCTGCAGACTAGCATTGGTGCACAGTCACTGCTGTTCGTGCGATATGTACCATAGAGCTACACAATGCACGCTACGCAGAATGCGAGACCCGCAGATAGATTATTGCAGGTGCGCACCACCTAGCACACTCTCTGCAGTGGACACTGTGACACAGCGTCAGCAGGGAAGCACAATCAACCGGACGAGGTACATGTGATGTTCATACCACTGACGCCCGTGTTGTCGGGCTCAATGTGCGCCTCCTTCACCTTGCCGTCCTCGATGACAAGGGCGTACCTCTTCGACCGTGGCTGACCAAAGATGGACGATGCATCGAACTGTAAGTCGAGCGCCGTGGTGAATTCGGCATGCGGATCTGCCAGAAAGCGGATGCCGCTTTTCGAACCCTCGTCGAGTGTCGCGGCCCACGCTTTCATCACGAATGGATCGTTGACGCTGACGACCTGTCTGCCACGTTATATTTCCGTTCAGACAGTTCACAAGTGGGTGAACTTGGACCATACGAAGACCTGTCCTGCATCCTTGAGACCGGGAAAGTTGACGTAGCCCTTTAGCATGCCCGGTTAGACAACAAGTCTTGGAGGGCAGAGTTTTAGTGTGTGGTTCTCACGGGTAGATGCGAAGCGGAGCACGCTGGCGAGAAGGCACCTGGAACACCGATTATAATGCCCTTCGCTTTGAGTTCTTTCGCGAGGGAGACTTTGTTGCCTGGTGAGCCTTCCCTCAGCTCGATGTCAGGGATGGCATCACCGACTTGCACGAATGGGCGTGGAGAGCTGTGGAAGTGTCGCGATATGGAAGCTCTAGGCACATGATGCAGCCTCGCGGTGGCTGTGAGACGCCGTGTCGCAAACATGGTTTGGGTGGTGGTGTATGTTCGTTTTTGTTGGTTAAGGGTACAGTAGGCTGTCACCAAATTGAACGGCGATCTACGGATCGGCAAGACAGCGGTTGCTGACGACTGGGCTATGTAGCAAGGCGCCCGACTCATTCTTGCTTATGACTACACCTTTTGCAACCTATTCACTTACCCGATATGGATGCTATGTACGAGGAGTGTGGATGTGGATATAAGATGCCATGTACCAGAAATAGTAATGCTCCACGGGAGACTGCAGGCATGGAGACAGACGCACGTGGCTGACCTCGATTTTTGCCAGCGTAACGGAACACTGACGACAAACGTGACTTCTGCTGTTCGTTCCGTGGATCTTGGTGGTGATATTTGTGGACAACAAGCTCGACCTTCACACGGAAAAATCATGTTTGAAGGTTTTCTCTCTATAAGTTACCGCTTCATTAGGCGCAAACAAAGACAGGGAGAATATCTACCGATCTGCAGCGATATATGTCCCGGCAGAACAAGACAGATCTTCGGACACGCTTGCCCGGAAGCAGGAGTGTGGCGTCTAAGGCGCCTTCGACGCTTTGCTAGATGTCGCGCCGAATGGCCAGGAACCGCAACTTGTCTCGCAGCGGAGGTGTTCAACAGGCTTGTGAGGTGTAAACCATCTTTACCCATCATTGCAGCTAAACTGGCGGCATCCTACAGCAGGCGCGAATCGGCACCGAAACCGGACGTAAAGGCGGCGATAGCACCACTACATTGAGGGGTGGTCCCTGCCCCAATGACACAATAGGCGTTCCTTCTCAGGCCTCCACAACCTTGCTGGTGCCATTCGCGCGGGTGCTCGCTCCGATTTCTCGGCTTCCCGAACTGCCCACTCTTTCTCCTCCGGTGCGCACCCCATTGACCACAGGCCTGGACACATCATCGGCTCTCTTCGCGGCGCATGCTTTCTTGACAGCCAGATCCTTAATTCAGCCCTGTATTCTTCGAAGGATAGGCTTCACGGCAGAACTTCGCAGTCCAGGCTTCATCACGGATGTCGCTTCGATGACATAGCTTTTGCGCAGAGCTCAACCGGCTTGTGTACTCATCCACGACCGCCATCTCGAGGGCGTTACATCGGAATCCCTTATTCGTCAAGCGCTACAAGCACATCGGCTACAAGCCTGCATACACGGCCGAACCGGCAAGCTTACCGTCTAGCATCCTTATCGTCGGGCGCCCTCCCCAGTTTCGAAGATGGACGGGCCGGGCAACAATAACTCGAGCGACTTTGTGCGCAAGTTGTACAAGATGCTCGAGTCGCCCCAGGATGAGAGTGTGGTGCGCTGGGGAGATGGCGGAGACAGCTTTGTGGTGTTAGAAGTATGCCTGTACGTGGGTAGGACGGCTTGATATGATACTGACTCGCAGTCGCAGAACGAAAAGTTCACCAAGCACATCCTGCCTAAGCACTTCAAGTACGCCTAGTATAAGAAAGCGCGCCATCGAAACGCTTCGTACTGACTACCCGCTAGGCACTCGAATTTCGCCTCGTTCGTGCGGCAACTCAACAAGTACGACTTCCATAAAGTACGGCACAACAACGAAGAAGGCGGATCATCACCGTACGGACCAGGCGCCTGGGAGTTCAGACATCCCGATTTCAAAGCCAACAACAAAGACGCGCTGGACAACATCAGACGGAAAGCGCCCGCACCGCGGAAAGCGGGTTCATTAGTAGAAGAGCTCATACCGACTCAGCAGATGGATCTCGTCAACACACAACTAGTCGCGACACAGCAGCAACTACAGCAGTTACAGGAGCGGTACAATGAGCTGAGCATGCATCACTCCATGCTACTTCAGGAATTGATTGGCGTGCAGAAGACTGTCGTAAATCACGAGCACGTCATGCAGTATGTGATGAACTTTTTGAACACAATAGATGCGCAAAGGCGGAGGGAGAGTAAGGTTGGGCACCCTTTCCCACAATCACGGAATGGCGCACCGAATGGCGTACTACCGGAGCCCGAAGCCGGTGCGCCAGACGACATACCAGCATCGCCTCTACAGCACGCTTCGAAGCTTCTTAGTGAGGTCAACGCAGACCATATTTTGAACACACGAAATCTAGAGCAAATGAACGAAGCCCAAATGCGCATCAATGCCGCACTTACCACACCACCACCAGATATTGCACTACGTAACGGCACGCGCTCATCAAGTAGGGGCGCCGCACCGCATTCGGCGACCTCCTCCACGTCCATGTCATACGGCGAGCTCGACAATCTAGTGTACCCAATCGGTCACACTCAAGGTATTGACCCAACGTACAGCGAACACATCAACAATATCCCGTACCCAATGCCCGCGAAACCCGCAGAAGGTCAGTTCCCGCCGGCTGCAATGGGACGGAAGAAGAGCACGACTGTCGATCCAGGCTGGATACGACAGCCGCGCATCCTGTTGGTCGAGGATGATCAGACGTGCAGGCGCATCGGTGGGAAGTTCTTGTATGCCTTCCAATGTGCAATCGACAGCGCTCTAGATGGGCTAGAAGCGGTCAATAAGATGAATGCCGGCGCTAAGTACGACCTGGTACTTATGGACATCATCATGCCGAACCTAGACGGAGTTTCTGCGACACACTTGATACGACAGTTTGACAATACGCCTATAGTCGCCATGACTTCGAACATACGGAGTGACGACATCTCGATGTATTTCCAGCATGGTATGTCCAATCTCAGGACCGCCGCTTGCTGTACGCATGCTGACCATGTGCAGGAATGAACGACGTTCTACCGAAGCCGTTTACCAAGGAAGGCTTACTGACGATGTTGGAGAAACACCTGTCCCATCTAAAAAAGCAGGCTCCGGGAATGGCGTCAATGGGCGCTCCTCCGCCGCCTGACGCGATGAATTCGGCGAAACGCAGTATGAAGAGTGAAGACTCGCCAGCCACCTCGCCAGCTACAGTCAGCAATTGGCACTCGCCAAGCAACATGACTGGCGTTTCACCAGCCGGCAGTACGCAAACGGATGATCCCTACATGCAAGCTGTCCACCACAGTGCTGGACCCGCACCCGGACAATTCCCAGTCCAACCAAACATGGCGCCTCAGCCCATCTACTCCACATCGCCAGGCGGACCCATGCGGGCGCCGCCACTCCCACAACCAGGACCACCTCCACCACCGGGAGGCCCTGTTCAGCAGCAGCACCGGCGAGGGATATCGGACATCTCAGGCGGGCCGAATGATATGCGGGATGTGAAGCGGCAGCAAATGTACCCACCTGGACTTCCGATGGGCCAACCGATGCAGCAAACGATGCAGCAACCGATGCAGCATCCAATGCCACCGCAGCCTATACCGCAGCAGATGATGCCTCGGCCGCCGGGTCGTTAGTCGCGACCAAAGGAGCCTCCTCGCGCTTGCAATACTCATGGTTTTTCAGCCGGCGTTTTTCTGTGCATATGTAATTTTGCATTCGGCGCTTCCGGTACGCATGCAAGTCAGTCTAAGGGCGGCATTGAGTGTCTGTATTATGCATGTGCATTGGGCGTTAGAGTGACGAAATCATGAAACTAGCGACATCTTGAACCCATCTGTTGGCGGATGGAAGTTAAAGCTGCGGCTCTTTCATCGCGCGAATCTTGGTCCCTTCGCATTCAAACTATTCCATATCGCACCACATGTCGTCTCCAACTCAGCCAGAAACGCAGAAATTATCCCCGAGTTTCTTCGTCTTTGACTGCGTCGGTTCAGCAGAATGTAGCAGTCTGGAGTGAGGTGAGCGGAAAATTTGTGGTGCCTTAGGCAAAAGCTGTATGGATGCACCCACAGAACGAAGAGCCTTGACTGTGACTCCCATATTACTCGAAGTGATCTGGCTTGACCAGTCCTTGGTCGCATAGCAAGGGGAGGGGCGGATCAGCGGAAAACCTGCCTCTGCAATGGCGCCGAAGGGTAAGAAAGGAGCTACGAAATCTAACAAGGCTGAAGAGGAACATGACGAGCCACTACAAGCGGTCGTGCTCGCGTATGTCTCGATACCATTATGTTGTCACTACCCAGCAGCCCACATTGACCGCACTGTAGGGACTCATTTGAGCAGCGTTTCGAACCGTTCACGATCGAGAAGCCACGATGTTTGCTCACGTTGGCCAACACGCCACTGATCGAATATACCCTTGAATTTCTGGCTGGTTCAGGCGTGGAAGAGGTCTATCTCTACAGCAGTAACCATACCGACCAGGTCGAAGACTACCTCAACCATTCACGCTGGACCCAGGAGACCTCGCCATTCTCTCTGGAGATCATACGTTCAACTTCTACTTCCATAGGCGACTGTATGCGGGATTTGGACCAGAAACAGCTCATCAAAGGCGACTTCATCTGCGTTTACGGTGACGTCGTCGCCAATATCTCGCTCGAAGGCGCACTGGCTATGCACAAGGCTCGACGAGAGAAGAATAAGAACGCCATTATGACCATGGTACTTCGCGAGGCGGGTGACTATCACCGAACCAAAAGTCAGCATATGCGCCGCTGCTTCGTCATCGACGCCGAGACGCAGCGGTGCGTACACTATGAGCAGGTTCGGCCTCGAGATTCGCCCCGCCTCAACATACCTGAGGAGGTGCTCAAGGATCATGTCGAGATCGACGTTCGTGAGGACCTCATCGACTGCGGCATCGATATCTGTACGCCGGATGTGCTGGCACAGTGGAGTGACAGCTTCGACTGGAAGATGCCACGGCGCGACTTCCTGCACGGCGTACTACAGGATTATGAGACATTCCAACGTACAATCCATGCCCATGTCGTATCCGAAGGGTATGCGGCGAGGGTCAACAATCTACGGGCGTATGACGCAGTGAGTCGAGATGCAGTAAGCAGGTGGACTTATCCGCTTGTTCCCGATTGCAACCTGCTTTCCGATCAAACGTATCATATGTCTAAAGGCGTCGTGTACAAAGAGGAAAGCGTAATGCTTGCTAGATCTAGCTTAGTCGGGAAGAAGACTGTACTCGGTAAGGCGACATCACTCGGCGAAGGCACTGTGGTCAACAACAGTATTATTGGCAGACGATGTGTGATTGGCAAGCGAGTCCAAATGGATGGCGCTTACGTTTGGGATGATGCCCGCATCGGCGACGACAGTGTGATAAATGGCGCAATCATTGCTGACGGAGTTTCCGTTGGCAAGAAGTGTCACGTCAAACGAGGCGCGCTGTTGTCATATGGTGTCAGCGTTGCAGACGGCACAACCATTAGCGAGAACACGAGGGTTACAAGACGTAAGCGCAAGCGCGGCTACGATAGTGATGATGTTGTGCACGGCGTCACGGACCCCAAGGTAGTAGGAAAGGGCGGTGAAGGCTTCGAGCTGGAATTGGATATGGAGGAAGAGGACGTGTTGGAAGCGCTCATGGCCGGCATTCAGCACACTGATCTCACCGAAGACGGCGATTACTCAGATTTTCAGTATGAGGATGAAGAAGACATGGCACAGGAGCACGCTCATGACATGACCTCTCGATCTGGTAGCTTCGGCTCGGTTGGCTCTGAAGAAAGCGGCGAAACGAGACGTAACGCGGCGGACTTCCATCACGAGGCCTCAAATAGCATTTTCGACTCATTACAGAAAGGGCACGACCCCGACAACATCCAGCTCGAGCTTAAGGCGCTGCGGATGTCCAGCAACGCCGGTGACAGCCAGGTTCGGCGTGCGGTGGCAGTAGCGTTCAGCAAGCGCATAGCGAACCTCGTCGAGGCTGGTAAGTCACCTAAAGATGCTGTGGCGGAGGCGATTAGTCCGAATCAGAGATTGGTTCGCGCGTGCGTGAAGGCGGTGGAAGAGCAGGCGGAGTTCATGTTGTTCCTGCAGACGGACTTGGTGCACCGGCCGCAAGGCAGTAAGACACTCTTGTTCGCGAGCAATACTTTGGCGACGCAGGATCTTGTCGAGGCTGAAGGATTCGAGCAATGGTGGGAAGATGAACGAAGTAGTGCGAGTGAAGATCTAAGAGCAGTAAGGGCGGAAACGAAGCAGCTGGTGGATGTCCTTGTTGGTGATGATGACGAGGAGGACGAGGACGATGATGACGACGAAGATTGAAGGGTCCACGCTATACAATGTAGTGACAGTGCTGGACACAGCACGGAGCCAGAGGCTAGGTACTCCGGGGATCCGCACAGTCGTCCCTTCCGCATTCGAAGAGCTTTCTCGCATCCACACAAGAACATTGGCAAGGATACAGTGGTCAGGTGTAAAGAGGCTGTGATGCTAGCGGAAACCGTCTGAGTTGATACGATCCTGTGCGCCATCTTGCGGCTTCAACATAGTCGCCTCGATATTAAACCTCCTCGGCCTGTCGTCGATTTGTCCGTTCATACACGGCTGCTGTAGCCGAATACTTCGTTCCACAGCTCGCGCCATCCAGTGGAGCCTTGCGCTTCGTCGCCGTAGCACAGCTTCGTCAACTCATCGTAAGCCTTTCGCAGCTTCTCCAATATATCCCTGCTGCCAACGCCGCTGCTGACCGTCGCTATCTCAGGTGGTTAGCCTCTCGTAGTGATCTTCGCACTTGTCAGGGAGGACTTGCCGACGACCTTTTCCAACCCGCACTCAGTGGCAAGAAGCGACGTGTAAGCTGTATTGCTGCTGAGCTCTGCATGAGCGGTCGAACTGACGATAGCTTCGGTTGCGGCACGCAGGTTCTTGAGTTCGTCTACCATCATCTCCGCCTGTGCCGCCAGCAAGCGTTCATGTCCGGCCGGCACTGTGAGCTGACTGGAAGAGACATCTCGTTGCAATGCTTCCAGCGAGAGGTAGGCGCTAAACTGCGAGAGCAGTACATTACTTAGATGAACAATGTGCCAAACCAACCGAACAGCTGGCACGGACGCCCATTCTTCGGAGCACTCTTCGGGAGGTGTAATGGCTGGCGGTGGAGTGTTCATCTTGGTGGATAACTGGAAAGCAGGGTGTGCGCTTTCGGTGCGATGATCATGTCGATTTTGTGATGTATGCCTGAATGCCTTTGCGGGTGGTGTTCAATGTGTAAGGCCGCACGGAAGTGTAAGTGGCAAACGAAGGAGTCCATGTGAAGTGAAGTCGCTGAACAGTTTGATTAAGGATTTCACTCGAGTGAAGGAAAGCGTTGCAGTCACAGGTCCTAGCTATGCTCATGTTGGCAGTAAGCTAATTCTGGGTCCTGGTCTCTATCGTGAGGCACGAATGTCCTTCTTTCGTACCGGAGGTGGAGCAGTATCGGGAAGAGCTGTTCGGATCTCGAGCGTACCAATCTCAGCTGCGTGGGCGTTCTATGAGGGACAAGTAACAGGATGAGTGCACATAGGATTGCAGTGATGATGGGATGGTATTTCTTAACACTACAACAATGCTGAGAATAGCAGTCAACATCGTCCGCAGACTTCTGCTACGCTTACCGCCGGGTTGCAAGGATCAGTTCTGCAGGCCACGCACAATCGACGCTTCCATCACCAACAATTTCCCCCAGCTCGTCCCACAACTCCGGCAAGCCTTCACCCTCGGGGTCGAAGGTGTAGGTACTCATAATGATCTTGAGCAGCGTCATGTCCGCAGTAAACTCCCGGCCAGTCTCACTCTCGAACCGCAACACATCGTTCGGCCCCGTAGCAATGATCTGCGGCAGCTCGTGCCTAAGCTGCGGCGGGCATTGTTCATCATAAAATGACCAACACTCTGGGTGATTCAGACTCAGACGGATGGCGCCGGGCTTGAAGTATTCCTCCGGTAAAGGCACGGCTCCATTCATAGAAGCCGCCCTTTGCAGTACTGCAAACATGGCTTCATTGCCGGCAGCTCTGAATCGATTCATGACGTTAATGACGCCTTGATGAAACAGCTGGGTCCAAATGCGTTGTGCCGCAGGGTTCTTGATGAATGCTATGCCGAACTCGCCCGACGCAAATGTTCCACCCGGCTTGAGCTGATGGGCCACGCTTTCGATACCCTTGGGCTGCTCGACGAAGTGAATCATTACCCCAGCGAAAACCAAGTCCATACTACCTGGCACAATGCCGTCTACGTCCTCGAGCTTAGAATGACGAATATCGAATTGGCTATTCTCTCCTAGCGCCTTCCGCATGATGACAATGTTCTTCTCCGCCGGATCCGATAGCAGCACATGCCCGAAGCGCTTGGCGAGGCGAGCAGAATGCACGCCAGGACCGGCTCCAGCATCGTGTGCGTTCTCAAAATTGCCGGAGTGTTTGGCGTGATAGTTGAAGATGCGCTCAAAAAAGCTGTCGGGGACTTTTGGTCGGCCCTTCAGGTAGTTATCCCAGAAAACCTTATCCAGGTTCCATAGCTGGCTGCCTTCTTCCATGGTGGCACAGTTCTACGAAGAACGAGTGGTTCTAAGAAGAGCACCGTGAGCTGTAGTTCAGCTGTTGATATTTAGGTAGATTATCGCAGTAGCTTGATCTGGCTCCAAAATCCTGTAGGCCCTAGGGCCGGGATGCGGCAGGAGTGCTTGACGTTCGGCGCTTGGGCTGTTCTGGTACGCCACTACAGAATCGCGTGAGAGGCTTCGATCCAACAAAGCGTGCTGTGGGTGGCAACGCCTGCAGTGCAGTAGGCGATATTTCCTATACTCACGGAAGGACAGGTGTGCTTCGGAAAGAGACACAAGAGATGTGAAAGCGAATGGCTTGGTACTGGTATCAAGTAGATGGAGTCGTTGCAGTCATCAACATACATCATTAACCACCAACACCGTGCTTCCTTTGGAACCTCACTCACCGGGTCATACTTCTTTTCATCCTCATCACCGCTTATGCGGTCGCGGTCTCGTGTGTCGGGTATGGCGCCGATACCCCCTCTGGCTGGTATGATGAATGCTGTACCTGTTCGTGAGTTCCATGAGTCACCTCGCTCGTGCCAGTCGCGCTAGTGGCACCACCGTGAACCCTCTCCTCGGCGGTTCTCATAGCTTGTTCCTCCGCCCCAGCTTGGCCAACGTGGCTCGGCATGAGGTTTGCGCCGACCTTCGCACCAGAAGACTGGATGGGTTCGACAGATGGCGCCCAGCCGCGCAAGCTTGCCTCGGCGTCGTTGAGGATCTCTCGAGCAGCCTCCGTGTCCTCAAACGGCGGTCGCTCTTCGCCAGGCACGATCGGGGTGTCGTCCAGCAAGCCGACCAGGCGACGTGCGTGCTGAGCAAGCATGATCTGCTTCTCGGCGCGCTCGATGATCGCCGCGGTCTGGACGTCGTACGCCTCCTTGAGCTTCTGACGGGTAATGTTGGTAAGTTGCGCTTCCGCGACGAGCGACTGCGCCTCGGCACGGACAAGCTCCTGCTCGAGTATGACGAGCTTCGGCGACTCTGGTTCCTTGTACTTGAGCTTCTGAATCTCGTCTTGGATCTGCGCAGCCACGTTAACCCGGGTATATTGCCGGCTGGCCAACGCGCTTGCTTACCTTCGCTTTTTGGTTACGGCTCGGTTGCACCGAGCTTTCCGTGTTGCGGATCTGCTTCAATATGCCTCGGCTTTCTTCCAGATTCTGCGAGAAGAGATCTTCTTGCTCCGCGATCTCCGCCAGCAAGACGCCAAGCTTGTCACTGATATCGGACACAGCTTCGTCGCCGGTGCTTTCGCCCCATTCGCTCAGCTGACTCGCCACACTGTGCGTGTCGCGCGCCGCATTCTCGTAGTGCCCAATCTGGCTGTTTTGTGTCTTGATGAGCTTGTACAGCTTCTTCGACAGCTCAGGCTGGGTCATGCCCCGCAGCGAAGACATGGCGAAGCGATGACGGCCCGCATCTTTGTTGGAGGAGCTCTCACTCCTCTTCGAGCGGATCGAGTGTGAGCGCCCGAGATTCCTAGACCATGATATGAGTATTGCGAAGGCAGCGCACATCACCGCCAAGCGGAGGGGGGGTCTATTTGCGCTCACATCTTCGCGTGTCTCCTTCGAGTCTGAGGATCGTATTGGTTTGGACAACGCTAGGTACAGAGCTTTACGACGTCCCTTAACAACTCCTGCAAACCTGCACTATCGAACGGTGAAAAAGTGTCAAGGAGCTGGCAGTCGCAGTCTTTGTTGAACAAAGCAAATGGAGCTCTGCGGAAGCTACGTCACTGTACTTACGCCTGCGTTCCACAAAAACGCGCGGTTGCTATGCTATGCGCATGATGGCCGCGGAGGAATTCGTGATCTGAGATTCGCCAATGAATTGTTGGTTGTTGAACGTTCCTATACCTGGTACCTGCTGAAAGCGCTTTGAGCAATCAACTTGACTGAACCACAAGGTGAAACACAACCGCCGCCTGTTCCCAACATAAAGCCGAGCAAAAGAGCCTTATCGCCTCGACAACTGCTGAGTCCAAGTCCTTAATAATAATGGGAATGGCGGACGATCGCAACTGCTGGAATATCCGCCGCCAGAAGAGTCACAAACGTGCACCCGCCTGAGAGTGTGTAGCTCATAGTCATAGTCCTTCATTCATCAAGTCATCACCCACAATAGTACAAGCCTTCCCTCAACCAAATCCAACATATTCGTACGAGTGTCAATGAAGCGGCCACTTCACCGGACATAGGTCCGGCTGGTTCTCGTAGTATAGACATCCCTCTCGCTCAGTCTCGGCCCGCTCTCCCTATAGCTGCTCCTGTAGTACACCCTATCCGGCGGTAGCGAGCTCGTCGAGCGTCGACCATGTGTGCCCGACCTTCGCGGTGCTGGCCCGCCAGTGTAGTTCGATACCGGTCTCGGCGCGTTGTAGGCGTCTTCGGTCACGACGAAGCGTTTGCGCCGTTCATTTGGAGTGGTGATGAGACACATCTCGGCGGTCACGTAGCTTGTGGGATGCTGCGCGTGTTTGGCGGATGGAGGTCCTGTACAACTTAGAGATAATCGTCGTGCCTGATCGTATGCAACAGCGCTCAAAGCCTCCTTCCAACGGTCTTGGTAATGTTACGCTTGAGAAGCGAGAAAAACGAGGAAGAATAAGAATATAGAGTCTGCGACACAAGAAGATTTGATAACACGACTTACTTGCGATCCATACCTATTACATGCGCGGGCGCGGCGCAGCTGGATGAGGCCGCCTGGGCATGATGAAGGAGTGGTCGGCTGACCAGGTTCAGCTCTCAAAGGACCCGGCATGTCCCAGGCATTGCTTGCGTCACCAACTGCCAAGGCAAACCAGGAGACCACATTTACATCCTTTCTCATGGGATAAACACAAAAGACGACAGGCTCCGTAATTCGTCAATACATTCACACTATGGTATCAAAAAGACATGCCCAACTATGCACCTCTAGAACGCCGCACTCCCTGGCGCCGTACTAACCAGACTCTGCCTGCTCCTACGTGGGTCATCAATCTCCATGGCGCCGCTCATGACTCTAACAACCTTCTTTGCCTTCCCACCCTCGTTCTGCACAAGCACTTGCGCTGGGCAGACCACGATCTCCTCCTCACCCTCTCCGCTTTCGTCTCCTTTCTTCACCACAAGCGGGAACAGTACAATCTTCACCACCGCACGATCCTGCTCCAGCGCTTCATTCGAGCTAAAGAGTCCGGAGCGCTCGTTCATGAGTGACGCGTTGAAGTGCACTTGACGCGCCAATTCACCTTGCATGTCATACTCCGGCTGGAGGGGTGGGAGCATGATGTACTCTGCGCGTTGCGTACGCATTTCGATCGACAGGTCGACGGCAACGCTGATGACCTTCTGCAATGACGCTACCAGCTGCTGTTCTGCATTCGGTGGCGGCGGGAGAAGAGCGCAAAGCAGTGCGTAGATCTCGTGCGCGACGGCTTCTGTATCCATGGTGCACTGGCGGGCAAAGTCTGGCCGTTTGGACAAGAGTGTCAACGTCGTAGCACGCCATTGAGCGACTGCGCGAGGTGGTCCGACTTCCGCTAACACCTTTTCCAGAGCCTTGAGTTTCTGACGCTGATCTCGGTCCATGCCGAAGAGGTAGCGGGTGAAGACGTACTCCCAGACCATAGTCATCAACACCGACATGAAAACGTCTCGCCTTCTGATGCGGTCGGCGAGCAACTTATCGACGTCTGAGCCGTCCAAGATTGCATTGTCCAAGCGGTTCTCAATCTTGTCGTCTTGCAACTGGGAGGAGAGTCTGCAGACGCGGTTGTCTGAGACTTTCGAAAACCGCAAGACCCACTGCTGAACATGCTGGCAGAGCTTCTGGCAAGCGCCGTCAAAGTAGTCTTCGTCTCGGATGGTTAGGAACTCATACGGCCTCGAGGACTGGATCTGAACTTGGAGGGCCCGAATACGCTCAGTGGCGATGTCGAGCTCTTCGCGCAAGTGGTGAATCTCTGCGTTTTTGTCCGCGACCGCGTTTGCGACTTCAGTCTCTACAATCTGCTGCATGCCTGTCGTGAGCCGGCCGTGTTCTTCTCGTATTTGATCCAGCTCGCGGCTTGTGCTCTGCCACTGCTCGTGAGCGTGGGTATGTTCGGCATGAAGCTGACCGTAGCGGCCATTGCTGTCGTCGACAAGCTTCCTGTTGGCATCGGTAAGTCCAGCATTGAGGTCGGCAAGCCGTGCAATCTCTCCCTGCAATGGCTCTAAGATCGCACGTATCTGGCTGATCTCGGCGTCCTTTTCTTGCAACTGCAGCTCCCGCGCATCAAGCGCTTGGCGCAATGCTTGGCTGTTGACATCGTGCTGATAGCTGGTTGCTTCGTGAGTTTGCTCCGCGTTCTGCCTCGCGTCATGGAGAGCGCGATTCTCAGATGTCAGCTGGTCAAGCCTGGATTCCAGCTCGACTATATGCATGCTCTGCCGCTTTCGCACGCTCGGCGGACGTGTTGGCGAACTACGAGAGGCTTGCACGTCGCCATATCCTTGAAAGACATCGGCCATGGCTGCTGCGCCAGCAGCGCCGGCAATGATCACGTCCTCATCGTTGGATGGTGGAGTTGGTGGCGGCTCGAAAGGGATTGTTTTGGGTGTCGACGATCGGGCGCCAACGGCAGACCCCGCGTCGCTGCGCCGGGATGCGGCCCGCAGATCACCTGACAAGCTGCGATCCACTCTGCGTAGAGTTGGCGTGCTGCTCCGATTGCTGTTTCTTGAGAACGAGCGTAAATCGGAGGGCGACTTGTGTTGATGACCAACACTGGCGTTTGAGCGACTACTGACGACGCTCGCGGACCGAGGCTCAAGTATTGTTGGCTTAGGCGACTTGCGTCTGAGAGTTCGGTCGATGTTGACCGTATCATTCTCTTCATCAACCGCTGGCCATGACAATCGCTGGAGCACATCATCGGTCGACAGAGGATTGCTTAATGATCTGAGATGAGTGGTCGGAATAGTAACAGTTGGGTGCGCTGACGACGAAAGCCTGCGTTGGCGAGTGTTACGGATGGTCTCAGGCGTCTCCGTTCGGCGCAGCGCTTTCACAAGCTCAGGACCGCCAATATCTGTGTCGTCTTTGCTGCGCTTCGAAGCAGTGTGCTCCTCCGGGATCACTGCAAGCGGAATATTCGGAGCAAACGAGACACTTTCGGCCGGTGGAGAGAGTGCATGATGCTCAGATCCTGCGTGTATCCGCTCTGCCTCCAGGTCGTCGGCGCCGACTGACGGTCGCGATAAATTCGGCGATATTCCATCAGAGACATTTGCCAAATCCCGCAGATGCGTGGGCGGACTCTGGAATAGGTATGAAGTACGGTTCTTTGTCGTTGATTGCAACGGCGTCTTTGCACTCTCGCCACTCAGTGCGCGATCTCTCAAGTTCTCGGTCTCTGGAGCGTCTGCAGCTTGCTCCTTCGGGAGCCCTAAGCTGTAAGGTTCGTCGTGCTGTGTGTCAATGTGCAAAGGTTCCATTGACCGCCTGCTGTGGAGACTTTCGCGAGAAGGTGTAGTTCGGACGATTGATGGTCCTCCACGTACGCTTGGATTCGAGAGACGGTTTGCGAGCGGACTATCCATTTCCTGGTAGCCACTGTCTCTCGCGATTTGGTGCTCTTTATTATCGATGGGCTTAGTGGCGAACTTTGGATGGCCGTCATCTCCGAGGTTAGCGAATGACCATTCAGGCTCCGTAGAGTTATGTCCGTCCCTAACGCCATGCTGTTGCAGCACACTCACAGCCGCTGTAGCTGCGCCCATGATGCCCACAGCTGTTAAAGCACCACCAGCGAAGTCAGGGTTTGCTAAGCCAACTGTGTCTTGGCTGACGCCGCCATCTGTGGGATCGAGTGTGGCTACCGCATCAGTTGGTACTGGTAAGGGTGCTGAACGACGGCCAACCGACAGAGGCAGCGATTGTGAAACCTCGGAAGTATGCAGCAGGCCATCTTGCCCACTGGGATCTTGCTGCTGAGGTTGCACATCGTCATGCAGAATTGTGGTTGATGCCGTGGTTTGCCTCCTTCGCTTGACTCTCTCAAGTCCTGGAAAGACGCTCTGTACTTTGCTTGAAGCGTCACCGAGTATATTCGGCAGACTGGCGGGCTCCATCTCTTCTTTTCCGCGAACCTGCATGGCTTGAGCCTCTGTAGTCTGCAGCACTGATGCCTCTCGAGCGGTAACAGGTAAGCTAGGCTCGTCCTCTGCAGTTGCCGTTCCGGAGCCAGTATCCTGCGCTCCCTCGGCCCTAGCCGCTGCTATTCGCTCTTTCTTCCGCTTTCTGCGATCCTTTTTCTTGTAAGTGCTGTAAGCTTTGTCCATCTCATCAACATCTAGATCCTTATCGCCTGCAACATTGAATGTGTGAGCTGGGTCAACGTCTGTGTGTTCCACAGACATCGGAATGGTGGTCTCTTCAATTGGTAGGGCCGGTGGTGGTACTTCGTCCTCCTGGCCGAGGGTTTTCTCCAATCCGGGCTCGTCATTGTCTCCGGAGTGTTCAGTGTTGTCCAAGGACGACTCTTTGGTGAGAGGCTCAGCGGCAATGGAAGAAGGCGCGTATTGTGCGGGCCCACCCTCTTTCGCGCCTGGTGCTGTTTCCTCATCCGTCTCCGCATCATCAGTAGGGTAAGCACGAGCTTTCCTGCCTTTCTTTCGCCTAGACTTGGCATACCAAACTTCAAAATCATCGTCCAGTCCGGCAGGAGTTGGTGAGGCATGTCCGGAGCCTGTTGCTCGTCGGAGTAACGCAGGATCAAATCCAGACTTCGCCAGACTTTGATGCAGTTGTTCATCGAAGTCGAAGTTCTCACCTTTCCGAGAAGGAGTCGGCTGGCCCATGTGATCCCTGTCAACTACTGGGCCGTCTTCGACCTCCGACACGGGCTCCTTGGCGGTTGGATCACTCGACGCTTTTGTACTCTTCTTAGCCTTCCTTCTCGAGGGCACGACCTCTTCTGGATCAGCTTCGGCCAAGATACCAGACGGTGATACTCTGCGCTGGAAAGCAGCGTCGTTCACCACGAGGTCCGGGTCGAAACCACTCTCAGCCATGGCGGCTGCGACAGTTGCAGCAAATTCAACGTCGTCTTGTGTTGGACGCCGGGATAATTCTTCGGTTGTGTCTTGCACGTAGCTACGGTCATGCTCATGGTACAAACTACTGCATAGGTCAGATGCGTTGTCTTTCAGATCGACTGCCATGTCCGGAACATCCCAGTCTCCCACCGTGTCTGCCGGTAAAGGTATGCTGGAAGCATCGGCCTCGACAGCTGTTGAGGCAGGGTCGTGAGGGTTGTGAACCTCAGCAACAGACGATAAGGTGATGGCCTCGGGGCCAGTGTCTGCGATGGCAGCGTCTGTCGCCGCATGCTCGAAGGCTGCGGTAGCATAAGCTCCATATAGGGTAGGCTGAAAGCTTGTCACTGGTTCCCTCTCAGCGGATGGCATCGACTCTTGCTGGAGCTGTGCTTCCGCGGTTGGTTGTTCGCCTAGAGCTTGCTCAACCGTATCATCAGGTGCTAACAGGCCGCCCCTTTTCGCCTTGCGCTTTTCCTTTTTCGAACGCTTTAAAGATGCACTTGGCCACTCATCCTCTGGATCGTCAGTGCCTTGCTGTGCTTGTGCCAGTGTTTTCGCGTCTGCGCGCAGAGCGTCCGCGATTAGAAGTTCAGAGGGTTCCGGTTCTTCCGCATGATGAACGGGTTTAGAGGCCTTGTCGGTATTGTCGGGCAGCGTATGAGGCATACGGGCAGGGTCATCTTCACCTGTCTCCTCCGTGCGGGCTACGGTAGGCTCTTCCGATGCACGAGTGAACGGCGGAGCCCCCTTCTTGGCTTTCCGCTTCTCCTTCTTGGTCCGCTTTGTAACGACATCCGGCCACTCGTCCTCCTGGCCGTTAGTATCCTGCGCTGAGCGCAACGGTACTTCCTCCTCTGCTGATATCTCATCCGCAACAGTAGGAGCGGAGCGTTCCATTCCTTCTGCAGACTCGGTCGGTGTGGCAATGTCGTCCACCACGTGAGGCAACTTGTATGTAGTTGGAACAGTCTCCTGGTCAACCATTTCGTCTGTAGGGGCTACAGTAGGCTCCTCCGATGCGGACATGGACGGCAGCGCACCCTTCTTGGTTTTGCGCTTCTCCTTCTTCGAGCGCTTAGTCGCGAAAGCAGGCCAACCCTCTTCCACGGCTGCTGGCTGATCAACCAAAGCTTGAGCACTGTTACTATTATGGGCTGAGGGCACCTCTGCGGCGAAGGGCTCAGACGCTGCATCGGCGAGGAGATCATGTGCGCCCTGCTCACGAGCGTCCTGATATGACGCTTGGACATCAGCATTGTCAAATGATTCCTGTCGTTCAGGCTCCGGGAAAAGGTCCATGTTGCCTTGTCGCGGCTGTGATTCCTGCGATATGTAGTGCACTGCTTTTTCTGATGCGCCGTCACCTTCCGCCACCAAAGGTGGAATCTGCCTTGGCGGGTCTTCCATTTCGTCGCCGCTTGGTGCTGGTAAGGGGACATCAGCAGCATCATTGACTTGAGCAAGGTCTTGTTCGAGGTTAGCAATGGCAGATCCATTAGAATTGTCGAGTGCCGTAATATCATCGGACACAGTCACTGGCATCGCTTGATCGCCGTTTGCGGCATCCTCTGCTTGCCTTGAAGCGTCAAGGGTGTCATCATCTTCGAGCAGGATGCGGCTCTGCTTTGCTTTGCGCTTCGATTTCTTGGACTGCTTCGGTAATGCGAAGGAGCGCTCATCCTCCGCGTCTTGCTTACGCTCGAGCAGGCTGGCGCTGGCGAGTAGCGCAGCACCACCGGCTAAGCTTCCTGCTATCACCGGCGAAAGGCCATGAAAGCCTGGAGCTGGACGAGGTTCACTGCTGGTAGGCGTTTCATCCGTGTGCGTAAGCTTGGGGTCCATGTCTCGGGTATCGTCAGTCCAAGCGATGCGCTTGCCATTCCTCTTTCCCTTCTTACTTGGCTTTGTATAGAATGACATTTCGTCTCCTACGGCGCTGGGTTCATCACCATTTGTCACCAGTGCGATAACATCCGTACCATGGCTGTCCAAAGGTTCATGGAGGTTGTATGGTTGTGGCTGAACGCCATCAAACATAGCATCTCGAAGGGGGTCAGAGGTCACGTCTTGCGGCGACCGCCACGGCGCAGATTGTTCACCCAAAACATTTGCAGCAGAAGCGTCCGTTAAGGCGTACAAACCCGGATCAGTCTGGTCAAGGTGATCAGATGGCGATTTCTGTTCAGGAGCTCCTGATAAAGGCTTGTTGAATGCTCCGAAGCGAGCATCCGTGGACACAGGGGACTCCGGAAGCGGCGGGAGGCTTTCTTCACTGACTTCATCCGGTTGAGATGCATACGGCAATTGTGCCGCAACTGCGTCTGCCGACTTTTCGCTACCTGCTTCGTCCTTTGAAGTCCGTCGCTCTTGGAATCGCTCGTTCCATGGGGCTGTGTTTGACATTGCGACGACATGCGAGTGGTCATGGTGGTCTTGAGAATCCAGGGCGATATCGTCTTCCGGGGTTACAGCCTGGTTGTCCGTCGCCACCGCCGCTCCGCTTGCCTTGCGCAGGGTTTCTTCTTCTGAAGCTAACGTTGGTGTCTGATGTGCTGCCTCGACATTAGGACTCGCAAAGCGTTCGTAGGGGGTGACTTCTGGCTGTCCTTGCGAGGTCTCAGAAACAGCATCATCGACCTTTGCAGCAAGCGCTGAGGTGGCATCGTCTGGTCGAGGTATCATAGTGGACTGCTCGGGTTCCAGACCGATAATTGTTGCTGTCCGCTTGTTCTTCTTGCCCTTCTTCTTCTTCCGCCCACTGGTGAATGCTGCAGGGTTGAAATCCTGCTCCCAATCACTTGTAGCATGCTGTATATCATTTGCGTCGTGATGAACGCCGTCTACCTCCGCAGAAGGGTGTGTTGGGACCGCGTGAGATGTGAATGGTTCTGTTGTTCCCACAGACCCAGATATGGCAGGCTCATGCCCGTCTGGTTCACGGCCTTGGCTATCAATTCTGACGGAGTCGAGTCTATCGACCGAATGTCGGTCATCCCGGGCTTCTGCAGTACCAATCACGTCGCTTCCCACAGTTTGAAAGGCTGGAGCGTGGTCATAGTGGTGTTCTGAATTGGGGAGCACCTCTCTGTCTGTGTGACTCTCAGCTTCCGCAATGGTCGAGACTGCTGCAGGGTTGTATCGATTGGATGACCTTTGTTCGCCATCCAATGCATTCTGTATGGGACTACTCGTTTTGAATACGCTTCCGCTTGTATCAATGTGATTCTTGTGCAGGTCGGATGATGACTCTTGGTCTGATGGCGCGATCTCACGGGAGTGCGCGATGTCTTGACCGTGAATTGGTGGTGAAGGCTGCTCGTCCATGACAGGCTCATAGACCGCCTGACGAGGATTACTTGCCGGAGAGAGTAGTGGCTCCGCCAAGTCATGAAATGTGAGCGGGGGCTTTGGAGCTGCATGCTCTGATGCGTCAAAGAAGGGTGTCTCTTCGGCGTCCTCCGTTGGCGGCTGTGTCTCGAAGAACACATCTTGCTTGTCATCCACTACCTTCTGACGAGCCTCGGTCAAGCCAGGATTGTGAGTATCGGACATCAGTGGTGCGTCCTCTGTTCCAATTTGAGTCTGCTGGCTTCCATTCTCATTCACGTCTGCTTCGTTGACGGAAGTCGCTCCTTTGTCGCTCGTCGCAGCTACTTGGTGCTGGACTCCGGCATCTATGGAATGGTTTCTAAGCTGATTCTCGATGGGTACTGCAGGCGAGTTGGGCTGGAAATCGTCTGTTGACGTATAGTGAGTGGGAGAAGCACCCACGAGAAGCTCATCCGCAGCCGTCCTATGGTCTAAAGCGGTCTTTTCGCTAGCAGCATGATCCAGTGGAGCTGCTTGGTGGTCTGCTGTATCAGTAGATGACACGTGCTTCATTGCGAAGGGGTCGCTTTTGGGCGGATCTCGCAGTTCCCGGGTTCCCGCGCTTAATCGTTCGTCTATCGTATGCGCGGTGTCAGGCCCTCGCTCGGTCGGTGGACGCTCAATCTGATCTGCGTCTGCCTCAGGCGGAGCGAGTGAGTAGTACGGATCGTCTAAGCTTTCCAGGCCCTTTGCGGTCTTTTTAGCCTTCTTAGCAGTCTTGGTCTTCTTGGATTGCTGGCTCCAGGAAGGGTCAGGTTCTTCGGCAGGGCTCTGCACAGCGCTCTGATCGGGTTCCACAGTAGAGCTTTCCTCGGCGTCGGCGGAGACATAAGGAAGCCCAGTGACATCGTTCAACGCTGGCAAGAAGCTGGCCTTCTTCGCTTTCTTACTCTTCTTTCCAGACTTCAAGCTCGGCTGCCAGAAAGTGTCTTCCTCTTCAGCGGGAGTCTGCAAAGCGCCCTGATCTGGCTCTGCGGGTGGATCTACGGTTGTGGTGTCGTTATCGGCTGCTGTAGAGACAGACTGTGTATTGTCGGGAAACGCTAACGAGCTGGCGCCCTTCGCTTTCTTGCCCTTCTTTCCTGGCTTGGAGATTGGTTGCCAAAAGGGATCCGACGGTTCAGTGAGGGTATGCACAGTGCTCTGAATTGCTTCCACGGCTGAATCTGGGGCAGCAATGTCCTTCTCAGCCTCGGCCGAGACGGGGGGAACATTAATACCAGAGTCCGTGGTCGCTGGTGAGCTGGCATTCTTCGCCTTCTTACCTTTCTTTGCCGACTTCGAAGATGGCTGCCAAAAGGCATCTGGCTCGTCCCTGGCTGCCTTTGAAGCACTCTGGTCCGCTTCCACGTCTGGTGTAGGAATCATCGAGCCTCCCTCTGCCCGTTCCGGGGTCGTCACAATTTGCACAAGATCTTCTGCCGGCAATGCTAGGTCGATCTTCTTGCCCTTCTTGCCCTTCTTGCCCTTCTTGGATGTTGGCTGCCAACTGAACTCTGCAGGTTGCTCAGATGCCTCTTCCGGCCAAGCGCTCTCTGAAGGATTTTTGGTGTTATCACGGTAGTTTTGCTGGCTTAATGAGGTAGCCATATCCAATTGGTCAGCACCGCTCTCGAAATCTGCAGTTGCCATTAACTGGTATCGGCTTGGTTCAGTGTCTGGCGCCGAGACCTCCTTTGCAGCGGTATGGTCTTGTAGAGAGACAGTGAGAGCGTCATTGGACTTCTGAAGCGGAAGGCCATCTTTTGCCAATCTCGCCTCTTCCACAGACGATTCTTCAAAATCGCGTACAGATTGCGAATCGAGCGGCTGTAGCCCGAGTGGTGCTGCGTACGTCTCTTCCAGATCTTCAAGGTCATCTTCGTCATCCTCAGGCAGCGGCACCTCGGTTGCGTGTAGTGCATGGTCATTGTGAGGAGCTGCATGATCCGCAGGCGCTGCAATCTGCTTATCAGCCGGCGGATCGCTAACACGCTCCGGTTCAGCAGTCGTAGCGTCCGTGGTAACGTTATCGGCGTGGTCTCGCCCGCGCATATGCTCCTGGTCGTGCGTTGAGGTGACCAATGGTTGCCAAAACGGCTCTGCCTGATCTGCGAAGTCGTCTTCGGCGTCTTCGGGTAATGGCACCTCTGCTGCGCATATTTGTGTCTCGCCGTGGGGATGTTCGTTCTTGGCAGGCACCTCTTCAACCTCATCAGCCAGGGCACCGGTTGATGGTTCGGTGTCAGAAGTCACAGCAAGTCCTTGCGCAAGAAGCTCGGCTGAGCGGGAAAGGTCGCCGTCGTCGTGCACCAGCTCTTGAAGTTTCTGCTGACGCTTCTTCTTCTTGTCCTTCTTGCTTGAAGATCTCGCTAAAGGCGTAATGGGTTGCTCGCCTCCAAAACTGTCCAGAGTTGGAGACCCTGGAGCAGACAGAGCCGTTGTGGTACGGTTGGGCTCTTGCGGTCGTTTGGAGACATCGAAATCATCATCAGCGCCAACGAAGCTGTCAGGTAGGGGATCTGAACGGCCTGGAAAATACGGAGTCGCCCTTTCGATCTTCATTGGCGAGCTGTCACTTGTCCGATCGAAGCTGGACTCGTTGAGCACGATAGTATCGTTCGGTTCTCCGAAAGTAGCGTCCGATAGCTCACGTTCCTGCGCGCCGATGGCAGGCATCTCAGGAGTGCTCAATGTTGCCGATTGTGTTTCGTAAGGAAGGAGACTGCGCTCCCTCTTGTCCTTTAGTGCGGTCTTGGTGACGGTTTCAGTCTCGCTGGGAAAGCTGAATGGATCGTCGTACAAGCGTGTAGCTTCGGCCTTCGCTTGCCGTTTCTTGCTCTTCTTGGACTGCTTGCGACTCAAGATGGGTGTAGACTCGGTAGCGGCTGCCTCGTGTTGAAGCGCAGGTTCGTCGAGTTGGAAGTGGTGGGCTTCTTCTTCAGCATACAACAGAGGGGAAGTCGACCGGTGAGCATCTTGCGCTGAGGCGTGCTGGACTTGCGCACTAGGCTCTTCTCCTTGGCTGACGAAAGGATCGATTCCTTGCTCTGAAGACACTTCGAAGCGAGAACCTTCTCTCTGTGCCATATCCTGCGCGTCAACACCAGCAGTAGCTGGAAGCATCGAGCCTTGCCACGTCTGGTGAGGCTTTACCGACCGAAAGTCGGACACGTCACCTCTCTGACCAAACACATCCTCGTCGTTGACAACTTCTCTGAAGGACTCAACGGACGTGGTATGCGGCCTCAGACCTTCTTCGGCACCATCACCGCTTCCCGAGGCGCGTTCGGTAGTTTCAGCAGCAGTCGGTGCCACGTCTAAAACTGGGACCTTGTCCACAAAGTCGGGTGCATCCTCAAATGCAGAGTCCTCCTCCCACTTCTTCTTACCCTTCCGACTCTTGGCTTTCTTTGAACTCTTGCGAGTGGGCGTTGGCGTAGTCTCCGGCCGCGGCTCGACCACTGCTCCTGATGCCTCTTCGGCCTCCATAGGCGCTGGCAAGGGGTATTTTTTCGCGTGATGTGTGTCAACCTCACGTCTCTGAGAAGCCCCATCATTGAAGTCCCCAGCGGTGGCATCATGGTCCTGCATTGATCTGTACGCGTAGATAGCTGCACTGCCGAGCATCGCTGTAGCGGCAATGCCCTTTGCTAAGCGCCCGTGCTTCTGCTCCTGCTTCTGCTGTTCTTCGTAAGGTGATCCGGGCCGGCTGTGCGGCAAAGCTGGAAGGTCATCAGCTTCATCGTGACTATGGGCCCTCTGACTCTCGTCAAGCTCTTCTGGAGAAATGGCCAGGCTGTTGTCTCGCGCAACACGCAGATCGCTCTCCGACACTTCGCCGTGCAAACGCTCATCACGCTCAAAGTCGTCCCATGTGTAGAACTGCGGTTCCGATCGCTGCGCTCGATCAAAGACACTATGGTCGAATTCACTAGCCTTCGGCGTAGCCTGCTCCGAATCCAAATAGTCATCGTCCCCGTCAAAAGAGTTGGCCTGGTCAATGTTCACGGCTAACTTCCTGTCCCTGTCGGGTGACGAGAACCCTTCCACAGCCGAGTGCCAGTCGTCACTACCGTGAACGCTTGAGGCACGGCTCGACGTTTTGCTCGACGGTAGGCTTGGCAATGTCTCCTCCACTTCTGGTGCCTTCCGGTTACGCTCCACTAAGTACAAAGGCCGGATCTCGCTGGAAGACAGGTTGCCTCTCTTGTGTGCGCTGACCGGAGAAGCCGGCGTTGCCGGCGTGGAACCTGCAGGTGAGCCGAAGCTACCAGAGCGGTCTTTGTGCTGCGAAGGTGGATGATGGCCGAATGGGAAGCGAAGCGGAACCGCTGTCGCAGAGAGCGGCCGCGTAAGCGCTGCGAGCTTCTGAGGTGTCTGGACCGGTGACTCTGGACGGGAGTCGGGAAGAGCTGGTAGACGATCGATATCATCTTCGATGTCAGGTGCTGGTCTCCGTCCAGATTCCGTAGCGACTGGAGCTTGAGGACCATGAACAGGAGACTCTGGCGGTGACTCAGGCAGAGCAGGTAAATCTTCCATTTCTTCCTCCCAGCTCTCGGTAGGCTGGGCATCGCTTGACACGGCTATTTCTTGTTCATATGGCGTAATGCCTTTTTTCTCATTCTGGTCTGGTTGACCCAGTGGCGCTCCTTGGTTCGGAATATTGTGCGTTTCAATCTCCTTGTCGCTCACGGGGCAGAGGTCCTGAGGTTCTGGCTCAGGCAAGGCAGGACTGCCAGATTCCTGCTCACTCGCACCAGCTGGGGTCAAAGCTGGCGACGGTGGTGGACTATCGGGTAGAGGTGGCAGTTCCTCTACCCGCATCCCTAAAAAAGACTGGTCACGAGCGTCTTCGTCCGTTCTCCTCCGGTGGTGATGGCGTTTGCGCTCGCCATCATCTTCTACCCGGCCGGTATCGTCATCACGATCATCTGATTCGTAACGACGCCGGTGGTGACGATGGCCAGGCTCGCTCTTCGTGTCCACATTGTCATCCATAGACCGGCTTGAGCGCCGACGCTCTCGGCTATCCTCAGCATAGTCCTGATGGCGGTCCAGCTTTGGCTCAGATGCAACACTTCGGGTGTCATCGTCATCATCACGCTCAGCGTCTTCCCGATCTTTACGCCTTCGACGTCTTCGCTCTCGGTCGCCATCCTCGTCGGCCTCATCTGAGCGCATCGAACGCCGATTTAACGCAGCGGTGTCGGAAGTTTTGCGGCCAAAGAGGCCAAACAAGCCACCCTTCTTTTCAGATTTCGTTGGGGGTGAAGAGACGTCCTTTTCGCGGCGTGAGCGACCCGAGACCGTAGAAGAAGTGTCGTCGTTGTCCAGCTTTGAGCGACGCTTCGAACGTGCCGAAACGTCGTAAGAGTAACTAGCTGGCTCAGACGCTGCGACAGACCGGTTGTCATAGTCATCAACCTCGTCGGCATAGCCGGCGTCCGACCGAGTCTGACCACTCTTTGATCTGCGCCTGCCCTCCGGCTCCGAAGCTGCTGACCGCGAACGATCCGCTTCCGGAGAGCCCTGTCGACGCAACAGATTTGCTAGGTTAACATTATTGTCGACAGCTGGCTCATCGTAAGCATTCTCAGCTTCCAGCACGTCTCCCGCATCAGGCACCTCCGGCACCACATCGACTGCCTTCTCGGCATGGTCGCCACTGACCTGCGTAGGCTCGGCGATAGTCGCGGGCTGCTCGATTGTGGCACTATCACCAGCACGCACATCGTCCTGATTACCGATGTAGTCATCATACTTCCACTCTGTCCGTAGCGGTGAGCTTGCAGCAGGCTCATTAAACCTGCCACTCTCCCGCTTCTTCTTCTTCTTCGACTTTGTGGAGGTGGCGTCCATCCATGAATCCGGCTCCTGCTGTGGCGACGGCTCGTCCTTGATCTGATATTGGAAAGGGTCAACCGGAGGATCTTCGGTTGGTGTCACCTCCCATTCGCCTGGCATGTGAGAAGCCTCTTTCCCGTCGGTGGAAACTGCAGGCGCCGTAGTTGGCTCGACATCTCCGACATCGCGCTCTGGCTCTCTCGCCTTCTTCTTCCCCTTCTTGCCTTTCTTGCTAGGCAACGCCCATTCGTCTTCTAGCGAGTCGCCAGCAGCAATATAAGCAGAAGAAGCCAGTGCTGCAATGCCTCCCGCAGCCATTGCGCCCTCAGCAAAATCGCTAGCGCCTTGTCTCCTCGCCTCCGTCTCCCGCTGCTTCTGCTCCTTCTTACTGAGCTTCGGCGTATCGGGCTCAGAAGCTGTCACCTCCGTGAGAGGCGAATCTTCTTCCACCTCGGTTTGCTTGGTTTCTGGGGCCAGTGCGCTCGACGTGTCAGACAAACCGCGCTTTACAGCCTTATCACGCTTCTTCTTGTCCTTCTTGCTCACGAACATGTCGACTGGCTCCTCCACGAACGGCTCCGAAGGCTCAGCTGGCGTCGATGGCTCACTTAGGTCACTTTCGAACGTTTCAACACGCTTGGCAGCCTTGTCGCGCTTCTTCTTGTCCTTCTTGCTCATAAACATCTCGACCGGCTCCTCCACCAATGGCTTCGAAGGCTCAGCTGGTGTCGATAGCTCGCTCGGCTCGCTCTCCAGCGTTTCGGCGCGCTTGGCAGCCTTGTCACGCTTCTTCTTGTCTTTCTTGCTTAAGAACAGGTCGGCTGGCTCTTCTTGCTGCGGCTCCACGGGCTCGGCTGGTGTCGGTGGCTCACTTGTCTCACTCTCGAACGTTTCGGCGCGCTTGGTAGCTTTGTCTCGCTTCTTGCGATCTTTCTTGCTGATTGGCGGTTCCCACGCAGCCTCTTCTGGCTCAGTTAGTGCAGGAACCACCGCAGCATCTCTGGGCACCTGCTGTTCCTCCTCTGCTGCGATGTTCTCCACAGCATCATCGAAGCCGCCAGGCATGTGTGTTGCACCCTTCTCGTCCGCCGGCGTCGGCTCATCCGTCTCGCCCTCCACAAACCCAACAATAGGTGGCGCACCCTCAGTACCCGGTGAGTCCATCCTGAACGCACCCATACCGATGTCGGACACAGACTCATAGAATGGCTGACGATAGAAGGGTGGCGTCTCCAAGGGCACGTCCACAACCTCCCGGAAACCCTCATCATTAGCAGTCTCCGCTTCGACCGCCTGCCGAGCGTCCCGCTCAAGATCCCCGGCCTTGTACCTCGTTCTCTTCGGCTCCTCACCTGGAGAAGCGGTCTCGACGACCACTTCGTCCAACGCAGCCTCAGCCTCGTCGCCAGCATCTCTCGCACCCACGTACGATGCAGGCTCCTGGAACGACTCTGGCGTCGGCGGGTCGTAGATATGCGTCTTATCCTCGCCCCACGAGATACTGCGGCCTCGCTTTCGCTCAACATCTCCTTCAGCTTTGGCAGCAGTAGGCTTCTTCGCGCTCTGGCCCTCCTCCTCCTCCTCCATCGGTTGCGCCAATGGCGAAGCCGGAGTGCTTCCCTTTCCCCTCACACTGCCCGGTGCACTCGGCGGCGGTGTCGCAGTAATCAGATTCAGACTTGGCACGCCATACGGAGCATGCCGGCTCTTCGGCTTCGGTCCATCGTACGCCGAGTGAT
The DNA here is from genome assembly GCF_000338955.1 of Baudoinia panamericana UAMH 10762. NCBI lineage: Eukaryota > Fungi > Ascomycota > Dothideomycetes > Mycosphaerellales > Teratosphaeriaceae > Baudoinia > Baudoinia panamericana. The sequence goes on from NW_006911263.1 coordinate 105,071, forward strand.
CGAAATGCTCTCTGACATCCTCTTCAGGCGCATGCCAGATCTGCACCTCATTGTGATCGTTGGGCATGGGTTCGGCAACTCTCGTCTTGCCCTCCGATCTTTCAGCTAGGATCTCCTTGGGCGCGAAGAAGTCTGCCTGAGATGGTGCAGGCTGTGCGTAGTAAGCGTCCATGTCCGCGACCACCTGGTCGGCGGCTTGGTTGTCTTGACGCGCGTGACGTAGCTCGGAGTCGCTGCGTTTGCGCTTGAAGAAGTCCTTATCGAAGAGGTCGTCATCCAAGATGGGTGAACCGGTGGAGGTGTGGTCGTCAGGAAGAATGCGTTTGGCGGCGTAACTGGTCGGCTTCTCATCGTGGATCGGATGATGCAACGCTTGACCTTCCGAATAGCTGGCATGTTCCCGCTCAAGCTCACGGTTAGGCTCACGTTCACGGCCATGCTCGGCACCTGCCAACACCGCGCCAGCCGTAGCGCCAGCGATAACACCAGCAGCAACAGGTCCCCAGCTTGTCGAAGATGCGCGGGAATCCTCCTCTTCGTGCCTCTCCCGCTGCGTGTGGGACTCCCCTTCTTCCCGTCTCTCCCTCTCCATACGAGAACGTTCCTCTTCCTGTCTCTCCCGCTCCCTGCGCGCCAGTTCAGCATCCTTACGCCTGCACTCCTGTTCCCTCAACTCAGCCTGCTTCCGCTCAATCTGCGCCTCGAGCTCAGCCTCTCTCATATCCCTCGCCTTCTTCTCCCTTGCCGCCTCCTCCTCCGCAAGCGCTTGCCACTGCCGGCGGTTCACCTCCTGCTGCCTCGCCTCGTCCGCCAACCGCGCCTGTTCACGTTGATACGCTTCCTCTTCCTCCTTAATCCTTCGCTGCCTCTGCACCTCCTGCTCAGCCGCCCTCCGGTTCTCTTCGGCCCGCCTCCTTTGCACATCCTCCTCCCGCCGTCTCGCATCCTCCTCCTTCGCCGCCCGCTCCGCCTCCTCCTTTAACGCTCTGGTCCGATCAGCGCGTCGACGCGCCTCCTCCGCTTCCTCCCTTTCTTGACGCTTCGCACGCTCTTCCTTTCGCCGTTGCTCTTCCGTGAGTCCGAAGCGGACATTGCTCGGATCTTTCGCTTTCCGTCCAGATCCAGCAATGATGCTTCCTGCAGCTAGTGCACCCGCGCCGATAAGGGCAGCGTCTGTAAGACTAAACCCGTCCTTTGTGGGAGTCTCGTCCAGCCGAGGTGGACTCTGCACGAAGGCTGGCTTCACTGGTGTGATCGGCTGAGGCTGCTGTATCGGTGCCGGTCCAGGCCTAGCAATCTGCGGGTCGAAAGCACCACCATGCATGGAAGCATGCCGCGACCCAGCTTCCGAGATTGGCCGTGGATCCACATACTGCATAGGCTGCTGCGGCGCGCTAGTGGTCGGCGTGTAGACGCTTTCGGGTTGGAATGCACCTGTTGCAGCACCAAGTGTTGCTCTGGCGGCCATACCTGCTCCGACCGGAGCACCATACACACCATTGACTGGCGCTGAGTAAGCCGGCTTCGGCTCTTCAGCCCTTCCATCCTTTCGCCTCCTCTCCTTACCACCCCACCGCCAACCCCAAGCACTCAATCCATCTCCACTGGAAACACTCTCCCGACTCTCGCTCCTGCCAAGCCTGCGATGGCCTCCAAATGCCAACGCAGAATGCGTGCTCGACGCGTCGTCGATATCCGAAGGCAGTTCATCGACCCACTCGCCTTGATCTTCGTCCGTGGAAGCAGGCGAACCCTGAGCATGATCAGGATGCGAATGATGAACCTCCGCGTGCCTCTTCGCCCCGAGCTCCGGTCTACTACCTCGCCTACCGATCTTCTGACCTCGCTGAGCCGCAGCTAGCGCAGCAGCGGTTGCGCTGATACCCGCGACCGTCACCGCGATATGTTCGTCTGAGCGCTTCCGCATCCGACCGGTCGTCCTCTTGCGCCGCAAAGGAAGATGACTTTTGCTCGTGAAGCCGTCACCGAAGGCCATGTCCTCGTCCGACGACACCGACAGCACGTCGCCAAAGCCGAAGAGTCCGGGCTTACGGCTTTCGTGCTCCCGACTACGGCGGCGGGCTTTGCGCTCATTCTGCGAAGGCGAGAAGAAGGAGCCGAAAAAGCCAGTCTCCTGTTCGGCTTGGTGGTCCTCACGATGGCGGACTTCATAACGGGTACTTTGCGCTTCATCTCGCCGCCTCCGGTCTCCGGTTAAGGCGGATGCTGTCACGATGCCAGCAGCTGCCCCCATCATGTCGTCCCTGCGTTCGGTGGTCCTCGACGGCGAGCCATGCGCCACCCTACGCTTTTCAATTCGACCGTCCTTAGTACGGACAGCAACATACTCCGTCCGTGCGTTCGCGGAGATGGTGCCGTACTCAGTCCTTCTCCGCCTCTCGCGCGAATCACTACGACTACGTCTTCGCCGTGCCGAAGCCTCGCGATGCCCTGACTTGACACTATACGTATCATCAAAGTCCTTGCGATCGTTAAAGAGGGCATTAGCGCCCGCAGCCACACCAGCCGCCGCGAGACCCGCAGCAACCAAATCGGTATTCCCACTTTGTCGGCGTCGTTCGTGATCCGCAGACGCGTGGTACCTACTCTCCTTATCCACTCGCGTACTGCCATTTCGCCTGATCGAGTCGCTACTCGTCTTTCGCTGCATACGCTCATACGACCTACGTCTCCGCAACTCTTCGAACGAATCCCGGGAGTCTCGGCGGTGGAAATGATGCCGTCGCGGTCCATCCCGTGGGGTAGACCGTGGATCAAAGCAGTGTTTGCATACGCCTATGTACTCGGTATACTCTTCCATCCTACGGACATCTTCCGGGTCGGCGATCAGGTTAAGTAAGCCATCTGTCAAGCGCGTGATGGGCCCTTTGTGTTCGTGATAATGATAGTGCTGGTTCACGTTGCCGTTGCCGGACATGTACGATGCGCCACCGGAGGGCATGGGTGGTCCGGAAGGACCTTGTCCACCATAGTAACTGTGACTTGCGGATTGATGTTGCGAATGCTGACTCAATCCGTACGCTGCAGCTCCAGCGGCCGCGGCACCTGCTGCATACAATGGCACGTTAGAAGAAAGTTGGGAGGATGACATACCTGGAGGCCCTGTGCTCTGCATAGGCGTTGGCGGCGCTGTGTAGTACGAAGCCGAAGCACCAGTGACAGAAGATGCCGAAGGCTGGCGGTTTGGCTTGCTCTGGGGCGGAGATCGAGGAGGTGGCGCACCGTTGCCTTGCTGCTGTGATGACGACGATGAAGACTTGCCATGTGACATTCTGCCAAGCACTCCAGCAGTACCTGCAGCAGCCGCCGCCGTCGTGGCCATCTGAGTGATCTTTGAGAGCCTGCCACTGCTCCCAGTAGACTGACGACCGGGTCTGGGAGGCTTGGCACCATTCATCGTAGCTGGCACAGTTTCCGCGTGCACAGGACTGACTTTGCCACTGTAGAAATCAGCAGCCGATCCATGCCCGGTGTCCTGAGCTGGCTGCGCCACGGCCGTAGCTGCCATCAAGTGGTGGTCAGGGTTGACAAGCATATTTGGCGTGAGAGGCCGTTTGCCTGGTTGAGTCATAACCGATTGACCTTCATCCAAGTAATAGTCTGCCGCAGCGCCATAGCTGTCAGCTCGGCTAGGTCCAAATTGAGGTCTATCAAATGCCGCTGGGATCTGATTCGGAAACTGATGGGCTGGGTCCGAAGTTGGTAGATGAACTGAAGGTGGTTGCTGCGGCGCTCCAACAAAGCCGCCGTGCTGACCGGGAAACTGTTCGAAGCTGCCCATAGCCGGTATAGCTCTCGAGCTCTCGGGACCGTTCTCAGCATTTTCCGCTCGAGCTTTGCCACGTGGCTTCTCGCTTTTGAAGCTCTGGTCATCGCGCCGTCGCTCTCTACCATCGCGCATGTCCTCTTTGCTAGCGCGACTGTTCCTATGCCTCCTCTCACCGCCTTCATCGCGCCGACTCCTCTTCTCGCTCCGCGCACTCCTTCCGTCATCTTCCCATTCATCCTCCTCTAGCGCTCTCACCGCATTTTCCGTCAACCGGCCTTCTCCCAGGCGAGAGGCTGGCGCTGTAGCATAAGTCGAGGTAGTGCTCCGCCCATCATCGTCGTCCCCGTATGCGCTCCTGCTGCTCCTATGCGCGCGCCTACGCTCGTCGTCACGGCGGGATGACGAAGAGCTACCAGTCTCGCCATCGCGACCCGGTTTCTTGCGCCGTGCGCCAGACACGCTGCCAGTCTCGCTGCGGCCCGAGAATGCTTTCCACATGGTGTTGACTGGTGCGATGCTACCTCGCTCTAACGATCAAATTCACGAACAGCTTGCCACCTCGACGTGCCTTCTGATTGAAATATGGGGTCTCTCTGCCGCCGGCCACTTTAACTTCACTTATGCCGCAAAACACTCGCGCCTCGTCGTTAAGCGGTCAATGCAAGGCTTCGATATGCTCTACAGTATGTAACGTCGCACTATGTGGCAGTACTGATGCAAGTCATGACGGTCATGCACTACCCGGCGGCAGGACGGGTGGCAGCATTTGGCGCAAGATGAGTGGTGCAGGGTCACTGCATGCATGAGTTGTCCAGCTGCATCTCTGTCGATCGAGCTCCAATGAAGTTCATGGAAGGCCTAAGGCAACTGCGCAGGGAGAGGCGGGCTGGAAAGGCTGGAAAGGCTGGAAGAGCGCCTCGGCTCGTGCTGGACTGCCGTTAGCGTGCACGTGCAAGGTTGTGATCTTTGATAAAACTAAGGCTCTCACTCTTTGCGCTTCACCTTTGGAACGTCACCCCCTTCTGCTGCATGACGGTACTCAGATGTGATCTGGTAGGAAGACTTCAGCACCTTAACAAGACCTGCAAAGTCACTTTCTAGGTCGAGCTGCCATGACTAGATGGGCCAGCTACAGCTTCACGCGTGCGGTCCAGGCCTAGCCCTTCTGCCGCTGCCGAGCGTCTCCGACCTTCGCACAAAGTTCTTGCGTTTCACGGTAGGTGTTTTCTCTTTTCGGCTTCTTAGTCTACCTGTTCTGCAAGGGAAGAATCATCTCAATTGCGACTGTGGGCAGTTGGCTGGCCAAACCATCCAATAGTACGCGACCGCCACCCGATGGCAGAAAGCGCTGCCTGAACCGACCGCAAGCTACAGCCGCACCTGCAGGGACGGCTGCATTCGACACCCTACCTACTCCTTCGTCGTTGCTGCCCAAGCAAGGAGTCAGCTTTCCTATTGAATTTGTGACATCTTTTCCTCTCGTGGTGCGGCCTAGCTCAACCATCCCACGCACTTTCCGCTAGGCAATAGTAAGCTTCAAGCGACCATCGACAGCAAGATTATTGCATCTTCACACCATGATACTTCTTGGTCTTCGGCGCATTAACCAGATCATCAAGCGGTACCATCGGCCGGACGCAGGAACCTTGCCACTGGACGAACGCTGAGCAGCGCTACAGCGCCAGCAGGCGCGTCGAAGTTAGAATATCCTCGCGCCAACAGCTGCTGATCATGGAGCCTCCGCGCACCACGCCAGGCTTGGTATCAGAGGCAGGCATGTCCTCGAATCTGCACACGCCACCTTACACTCCACATAGAGGCAAGGGCAAGCGCACACGAGTAGAGCGCTCCGACTCTCCCGCATCCTCGATACACCCCGCAGAGACAGAGAGTCCAGCGAAGAAGGCAGCCAAGCGCGCACCTTTCGTCTTGGCCGAAGGTGCGGACGAGATCAAGGTCGAAGAGTTAGTGGAGGGTGACGTCGGCTACATGACCGATATTGATGTCGTCTACCCGGAGGAGCTGGAAGAAGCGGGCAGCAGCAGCGACGAGCATGGTGCGGATGACGAGCTCAGTGCTGGTGATGATGATCTGCGCGATGATGAGCTCCCTGAAGCTGGACTCACGCGACGACTCTCGAAGTTGCACTGCAACGACGCAGAAGGTGAAGCGAGGTTCGAGGTAGGCCGCAGACAGCGCCGGATGAGCAAACGATTGGCTTCACGAAATGTCTTTAAGCGAACCCATATTCAGAGCGCAACCAAAAGCGAGACGGAGGAGGGTGGGACAGAGGCCGACGTGATTGATGACCATGATTTGCCGGCTAGCCGGCGCAGGCTGCGGAGACGCGTGGAAGGACCGAGAGAGACGGAGGGGCCGGTAGGGGATGCGCCTCGTAGCTCACCAGAGACAGGAAGCTTCAGGACGGCAAGTGCGGGTAGTTTGAGGGTTGGCTTAACGAAGACGCCAGATCGTGAGGCGAGAGATGTGACTGTATCGCACAACGACGACGCGATGGATGTGGATGATGGAGGTTGATGTCGACCTGCCGCACTGCATATCAAACAACAAACGACGTCGTTCATCTTAAGTGAAGCCAAGCTAGTTGGAGCTGATGGGCTTACACAACACCTTGCCAACGCACTTACGGTCCAGAGAGGGGCGCGACGCTGCTATCGCGTTCCGACGACGCAGGATCACCAACCTCGTTTCCGACACTTTTCCGAGACGTTTGAGACAATCAACGTGCTACTCCTGGTCGAAACGAGTAGGAAAGCACGCCTAAAGGCAAGGCTACAAATCCTCAGCGAAAGCGATCCAGGAGAGTGACAAGTCAACTTTCCCGACTGCGAAAACCGTGGGATCAGTATCTCTCGCTCAGTAACTGCCTGCATGGTTGACGAGGAAGCCACCATCTATCAACATGATGTTGCCATTGCAGTACCCGCCCGCTTTGGAGACAAGATACAGGATAGTACCGGCCATCTCGTCTTCATGGCCCATGCGTTGCCGTGGCACAAGCTCTCGTGGCATCACCCCGCCAGTGCCTTCCCACTGTTTCTGCACCGCGGTCGTCATGTCGGAAGGGAACCCTAAGTACACCTGTCAGCGGTCTTCCACTCAGAGTGCAGAATCTTATCGACTCACATCCAGGCGCAATGATGTTAGTACGAATGTCGAACGGCACAAATGTCGCACCTAGATTCTTCATAAGATGGTGTACACCCGCCTTGCTGGCGTTATAGATATACGATGGCGTGAAGCGAGTAAGCCCACCCACGCTGCCGATGGCTATGATTTGGCTGGTGGGCGCCTCCTTGGGCCGCCGCTTGTTGCCCGCATCCAACAGCTCAAGGAAGGCCATGGAGGTGGTGAAAACGGCCGCGATGTTGGTCTCGAGCGTGTCCCGCCAGATGTCCGGGTTGAGTTCGTGACGGTAGTTGAAGTAGTAGTCGCGAACCTCGCTCACGGTTGACTGCGGTGTAGGCATCGGTCGGGCATTGGGAGAAGAGTCGAAGGTGGTCATGCCCGCGTTTGCGACCAGAACGTCCACGTAGCCGGTCTCCTTGGTAATCTGATCGACGGCTCGTTGTAGATCGTCATGGCTGGTGGTCGATCCTTGGATTGGGATGAGGTTGCCATGCACGGCGAGTTTGGCCGCTTCTTGCAGTTTCTCCACTCGTCGTCCGGTGATGTAGACCTTGGCTCCGTTGGCTTCCAGCGCCCTCGCAAGCATCAGACCAACGCCAGTGCCACCTCCAGTGACCACGGCTACCAAGCCGGAGATGTCGTTTAGATTGCCTGCGCTGTACCTGGAAGCCATGGTGACAAAGTCAAAAGAGCGGTGTGAGTGAGAGAAGTAGTACGTCCGAAAGACAGTATTTGATGCTACGGAGAAGACAGGAGGTGCTTGGGCGTGTTATACTCTCTTACTGTCTGTTAAGACTGATAAACACGAAATATCGTGAAAATGATATAGACCGTCTTCGCTGAGTTTGGCGGCTCGCGTGCATTGCCCAAAGGCAATCGGCGGAGATCCGCGCAGAGGCGTCCCAGTCCTTCAAATCTCTACATTCTGCCCACGATGCCAACATATACAAGTCGCCCGCTCGCGAAAGCTGCGTTACCCAGGCAATCACGAGCGGCAACAGTTGACATTGTTGCTGCGTAAGATCATGTCTCCCGCCGCTCACCTCCAAAGTGCACAGGTTGATGTGGGGCTTTTCCATTTCCATCTTTGTACCTGCATGACGTACAGCACAGTCTAGTGAGTCGCATGCTCGATTCCCTCCAGCTCCCCCTCTCTGTCTCGTTGAGTCTCTTGTGGTAAGGAGTTGGTTGTGGAGATAACCGCAAGATGAAACAACGCTTCTCCTCCCTCGACGTCAAGGTCATCTCGCACGAGCTCTCCAACAGCCTCGTCACCCTCCGCCTCGCCAACATCTACGACCTCTCTACTCGCATCTTCCTGCTGAAATTCGCCAAGCCTGACCACCGCGAGCAACTCCTCGTCGACTCGGGCTTCCGCTGTCACCTGACGGACTTTGCGCGGGCGACCGCCGCGGCACCTTCGCCATTCGTTGCTCGCCTCAGGAAGTTCTTGCGGACGAGACGAGTGACGAAAGTCGAGCAGATCGGCACAGACCGCGTGATCGAGATACAGTTTAGTGAGGGGCTGTACAGACTGTTCCTCGAGTTCTACGCGGGTGGCAACGTTGTACTTACCGACAGCGACCTGACGATCTTAGCCCTGCTGCGGACTGTTGCCGAGGGAGCGGAGCATGAGCAGTACAAGCTAGGTCTGAAGTACGATCTATCATTGCGGCAGAACTATGGTGGTGTGCCTCCACTGACAAAAGAGCGCGTACGTGACGGGCTACAGAAGGCGATTCAGAAGCAGGAGGCTGAAGCGCAGAAACCTGGGAAGAAGATCAAGAGAAAGGGTGGGGATGCTTTGCGGAAGGCGCTGGCTGTCACGACCACGGAGTTTCCGCCTATATTGCTCGATCATGCTCTACACGTGACGGGCTATGATCGGGAAGCTCAGCCGGAGCAGGTAGTGGCAAGTGGGGAGCTGCTAAATAAACTGGTCGAGAGTCTGCAAGAAGCTCAGAATGTGGTGCAGGAGATTACGAGCGCGGCGACGGCCAGAGGTTACATTTTGGCGAAACCTGGCAAATCTTCAGCGCATCAAGACGCAAATGGCTTGGTGAACAGTGATGCAGGGCTGCTCTACGACGACTTCCACCCGTTCAAGCCCGCGCAATTGGCGAGCGACCCATCTATCACCTTCCTCGAGCACGAAGGCTTCAACAAAACCTGCGACGAGTTCTTCTCCTCGCTCGAAGGGCAGAAGCTGGAGTCAAGACTGCAGGAGCGTGAAGACAATGCGAAGCGAAAGATCGAACAGGCAAGGCAGGAGCAGGCGAAGCGCATCGACGGGCTACAACATGTCCAAGAACTGAATGTGCGGAAGGCGCAAGCTATAGAAGCGAACGTCGAGCGAGTCGAAGAAGCTGTAGCCGCTGTGAATGGTCTGATCGCTCAAGGCATGGATTGGATGGACATTGGCCGGTTGATTGAGAACGAGCAGAGCAGACATAACGCTGTAGCGGAGATGATCAAGTTGCCGTTGAAATTGTACGAGAATACAGTAACACTACTCCTCTCCGAATACGCAGGACTCGAAGAAGACTATGATGATATGGCCGACGAGACGGAAAGCGAAGAATCAGAGGATGAAGCCGACACGCAAGCCCCGAGACACACAAGCAAGCCCGAAGAGAAGCGCTTAGCCGTCGACGTCGATCTCGCTCTTTCGCCTTGGTCCAACGCGCGGCAGTACTACGACCAAAAGCGCACAGCAGCTGAGAAGCAGGAGCGAACCGCTCAAGCCTCGCAAAAAGCACTCAAATCGACCGAACAAAAAGTCATGGCAGACCTGAAGAAAGGCCTCAAGCAAGAAAAAGACGTCCTGCGACCAGTGAGGAAGCAGATGTACTTTGAAAAGTTTAACTACTTCATCTCCTCCGACGGCTATCTGGTGCTCGCGGGTCGAGACGCACAGCAGAACGAAATGCTGTACCGCAGGTACCTGAAGAAAGGCGATGTCTATATCCATGCCGACCTCCATGGCGCAGCCAGCGTGATTGTGAAGAACGATCCACAAACCCCGGAAGCGCCTATCCCGCCTTCGACGCTTGGACAGGCGGGTAACCTCGCCGTATGTACGAGTACGGCGTGGGATAGCAAAGCCGTCATGTCGGCTTGGTGGGTGGGGAGTGAGCAGGTTTCGAAGACGGCGCCGACCGGAGAGTACCTGACGACGGGAGGGTTTGTGATCAGAGGGAAGAAGAACTATCTACCGCCTGCGCAGCTGTTGTTGGGGTTCGCTGTGTTGTTCAGGATCAGTGAGGAGAGTAAGGCCAGGCATCTCAAGCATCGGTTGCGGGATGCTGATGACGGAGAAGCACTTGGTGGGAGGAAACAAGGTGAGGCGGAGGCTGAGCACGCGCAGGATGTCGGGGACGGTGACGATGACGATGACGATGAGTTCCCAGACGCAGATAAGGCTGTAGCGATCGATGAGGACGAAGACGACGACTTTCCAGATGCGCATCAGGATGTCGAGGTTGGTAGAAGCCAAGACGATGCGGAGCATACCCACTCAATCAGAGGTGAGGACGATGGAGCTCAAGACGACGATGACGAAGAAGATCATGAGCAACATAACGGGGACCATGTTTTTGCACGGAGCAACCCACTACAGGTCAACGGGCAGGCTTCCGGCCATGGCCATAGCGAGTTTGACGATGCCGGAGACGATGATGCAGATGGAGGTGACGAGGATGATGCGGAGAGTGAGATAAACGAGCAGGTAGAAGGCCAAGCTGCCGCACAGCCAAGTGCGAATGGCGGTGTTGGAAGCAATAAAGATCCTGCGAGAGATCAGGAAAGCCGGACAGCCTCTGCGAAACCGAAAGCCACACCACAAATCCGCGGCAAGCGTGGAAAGGCGAAGAAAGCGGCGCAGAAGTACGCAGAGCAAGACGAAGAAGATCGAGAACTCGCCATGAAGCTCTTGGGCTCACGTGCTGCTGCTGAGAAGCGGGAAGCGGAGGCCGCCTTGAAAGCGTCCAAGACCGAGTCGACGGAAGAAGCTCGAGCTCGACGCCGAGCACAGCATGAGAAGGCACAGAAGGAAGGTTTGGAGGCGGAGGAGATCCGCCGATTAAACCTGGAAGAGGGCGTGGAGGCGGTAGATGATGAGGAGGCTGCGCATCTCACTCAGCTGGACAGCCTGGTCGGCACACCTCTACCTGGTGATGAGATCTTGGAAGCCATCCCTGTGTGCGCGCCATGGGCCGCATTGGGGAAGTATAAGTACAAGGTCAAGATGCAGCCAGGTCAGCAGAAAAAGGGAAAAGCTGTGCGGGAGATTCTGGGCAAGTGGGTGAAGGATGCGAGTGATGGGAAGAAGATCGATCAGCAGAGTCAGGATTCGGAGAGGATATGGCCGCGAGAGGCAGAGTTGATCAAGGGCTTGAAGGAGGCGGAGGTGGTTGGTGTGATTCCGGTGAAGACGGTGAGGGTCATGATGAGCGGTGGTGCTGGCGCTGGTGGCGACAAGGGGAAGAAGGGGGGTGCGGGGGCGAAGAGCGGTGGGAGAGGGAAGGGGAGTAAGAAGGCGCGATGAGCAACCCAATCCACGCACGTCTCTTCCCACACAAATCCAGCCACGTCGATCGAATTTACTGTCCTCAGGCATCGATATGCATGTGCGGTGGTTCCTGCCGTCCGACCACCTTGATGGCAGGCTTGCGAGGGAAGGCGCGATGGCGCTATTTGAAATACTGCTGATCGTGCCTGCCCCTCATCGCGGCCCCGCGCACGTCACTTGCAGCGAGCGAAGGTCTGGAATTCCAAAAACAAAGACACGCAGGTTACATATCAGACCCCGGGCGTCTGTCCCTTCAAATACAACTCATACACATACACTGTCCTTCCCCACTCGAACCTCATTCAAAAGCCATATCCACCTTACAATTTCCGAGCAACCACAGCAACAATGTCATCCATCATTCAATCCGTCCTCGGCTCCGTCTCGCCTCTAACCAAGGGCAGCAAACTCCCCACCACCCCGCTCAAAGAAACCAACCCGGAGCAAGCCACGGTCAACCTCAGCCAACTGCACGGCAAGAACATCATCGTCGGTGTCCCCGGCGCCTTCACCCCTCCCTGCTCCTCGCAAGTCCCCGGCTACGCCCGGCATGCCGATGACTTCGCCAAGAAGGACGTCAAGGGCATTTATGTCGTTGCTGTGAACGACGCGTTTACCACGCAGGCGTGGAAGGAGAAGTTGGGGGCGAATCATCAGCTGGTGCATTTTCTCGCTGATGATAATGGGGAGGTGAGTCGAGCCCTCTCTTGCTCCTTAGTGGGTGGTAGTACTAATCAGTTTACGATTGTAGTGGACCAAGGCTGCGGGCATGAGCTTCGACGCCTCCGGCCTGCTCGGCAACCACCGCTCCAAGCGCTACGCTGCGATTGTGGAGAACGGGGAGGTGAAGGAGGTCTTCACGGAGGATCAGGCGCCGGAGGTCACGGTGACGGCTGCTGACAAGGTGTTGAAGCACTTGTAGATGAACGGCGGAGGTCAGAGGTCTGAGATGGCCTGCCTTGCCTGCAGCAATACTTTACCACAGTAGCGTTGCGTGCAGAGAGTTTGCGATGAGATGTCAACCGGGTACTGCAGAAGCGCCACGAAGTAGCGGTGTCCAAGCAGAACGACCTAGAGTCGTGCTTTGTCCACCCGACTCGTGCTATGCCTTTCACGTTAGTCAAGAAGCTGCCACTTCCATATGGACTCGTCTGAACGCTGTAATGAAGATTGACTGCGACATGCTGCTTCGTGCCGAAACCTGTCGGCATTGATTTGACATCTCACTTATTGGGTATCTCGAGCACCATCACCTTCACCTTCCGCGCTCTCATTCCCGTCACTGGATGTAAGTCTTCCTGTCTCCCAGGCAAGCAAACACCAAGCATCTGCGACTGAGCCACCGTTTTGCCGATGCGATACCATTGCCCTAACGCCTCCGCTTACGTAATGCGTGTACTGTACAGCAACCGCACGCCAGCCATAAATCAGAGATCCGAGAACTCGCCGCGCCTGTCAAAAGTGAGAATCGTAAGCCTTCATTCCCATCATCTACAGCGAGAAGTCAGTGTGACTGTGCGGGCAACGCGAAAAAGAATGTAAGAACAAGAGAGCCTGCCCCACACCCACGCAAACTGACATGATGCGAACACATCGCACACCATACCGCCAAGGCCCCGCCTACTCATGCACAAGCAAAGAGCTGGGAGGGAACTTACCGATAACCACCCCCGCTCCTCCTTGTCTTCCTCCTCGGCGGCGGCGCCCCACCACCCCCAAGGGAAGAATGCTCCTCAATCACCTCGACAATATCATCCCCATCCACCCTCCTCTCCATCCTCGGCGGCAAATCCTCCACAATCACCGTCTCCCTTATCCGACTAGGTTCCCTCGGAGGGGGAATGTCACGCACAATCCGCTCCGTCCGGATCACGCGTTCCCGTCTCGCGGGAGGGGAGCGACTCGACATCTCCGTGCGTCGACTGCGGTGACTACGTGGACTGCGCGAGCGCCGCCGCACGACGACGTCTTCTTCCTCATAACGGTTGGAGGTGAGGAAGGTGTTGCCTTGGCTGAGACTCCAGAAGAGCCACATGAGGAGGAGGAAGCCGGCGACGGAGCCGAGGACGATGCCCACCACGGCGCCGGGGCTGGGGCCGGAGTACTGGTAGTATTGGGGGATGGCGGGGAGGCCGCCGCTTTGTCGGGGTAGGATTATCGATCGTGCTAGTTTGTGAAAACTCGCGGTCGTCGCTGAAGAGAGGGATTGCGCGGCGGAGCTGAGTAGTTGTCGCGAGTCGAGGATGCGGGAGTCTGCTGCATGCCGTTGGATTTGCGGAAGCGCAGGCATTGCGCCTGTTTGGGCGGGTGGGTGCCGTATCCGGGTCGCCTTTCACTGTTCGTCTCGTCTCGTCTCGTCTTGATTATCCCGACTGATCGTCCGGTTGTGGTGCTTAAGGTTGGTCGCTGTGTTGTCGCGGATCGGGCCGTGAGGGTGTTCGTACTGCCTTCAAGTGGTCATAGTGATGTTGGCAGCAGCGAAAGAGTAGTCAATGGCAACAATATCGTTAGAACGAGCGACGTGGAGGAGTGTATGCACAAGCAAGAGAGTGGCAGCAAAGACGTGACGCACACACAACGTGTGCATGGTTCGAGTCGTCGGGCGCGTGGCTGGAGAGTGGCAGGTAAAGGGCTGCCTCGGCGAGCCGAAAAGCCGATGGCATCTTGAAACACGACCAGTGCTGGCGCTTGCAGTAGCTGCTATACCACCGCAGGCGCATTATCACCTATAACTCCAACCAGATGAGACAATGTGTTGTCAATGATATCTGGGTGAAGTGATTTGATGGGAGATGTGGTGGCTACATTGACCACATTCATTGATCGAGGGCGAGATGTAAGTGGCGCATGTGGGTGGCGGGGCATCTTCGACATGTCTCAGTCAGCTTGACTATTGTACACTATAGCGTCCACACAGTATCAACACAACACAACACAGTACATCCACTCGCGCCTATTATGGTCTATGTCGCTTGCTTGGTCATCACATATCACACCCACAAGCCGACCTTGAGTTGTAACGTAGCTTGTTCTCCGTCGAATCCAGCAGCCTAGCTTTACCATCTGCCTACAAAGCGCACTCTCTTTGTTCATATATATCCCCTCCCTCACCTACAACATGTTCAACAGGGACAACCTCTTCGGCAGTCGTGGCCAGCAACCACCACCACCACAGCCTCCACGCCAGTCCATACCTCAAGCGCCTCGCCAGTCTGACGCCCGCTTTCAGGCACCTGACCAGCAATACAGAGACGCCCCACCATATAACCAACAAGAGAAGGCGATGCGGGCGCCACCACAGTCACAACCCATGCGCGGCATGCAACTACGGCCGACAAAAGCACCAGACAACAGCTTCACCTTCGGCAACATATGCGCAGTCTCCGCGCAAGACATCCCTCCAGCTCACGACGGCGACACATACCTCCTGCTAAACGGACAGTATGTCCTTTCCGCAAGACCCCTACCCTCCTTCCCACGAGGCCACATCAGTCTGAACGACCCGCAACGGACGTGGATGCAAGTCGCGCTCACAGACGTCGTGGAGGCGCAATCTTACGACCCCTTCAGTCACGGCGCGCAAAGCTATCTGGGCGCTATGGATGTGGAGGTTGCCTTTGCCGGTAAGAAGACGACGGATATACCGTACGATCAAGACGAGCTGGCGCAGGCGTTTGTGCACAATTTCAGGAACCAGATCTTTGCGCCGGGGCAGCAGTTGTTGATGGATTTTAGAAGTGTCCCGTTGCGGATGACGATTAGAACGGTGGAGTTGGTTGATATATCATCTCTTAAAGCATCCTCGGACGGCGCACGGCAGTCCACCAGCCCGCAGGCGAGAGGTATCCTAACGCCGGAGACAGCAATCAACTACTTCAAGGATGCGCGGTCAGGTATCAACCTCAAAGGCTCCAACCGTCGCGCCGCGGCCAACTCGATTGTCCGACCCGACTTCAAGTTTGAAGACCTCGGAATCGGCGGCCTCGACAAAGAGTTTAGCGACATCTTCCGCAGAGCCTTCGCCTCACGTATCCTACCCCCCGGTCTTGCGGAGAAAATGAATATCCAACACGTCCGCGGAATACTCCTCTACGGCCCTCCCGGAACAGGCAAGACGCTTATCGCGCGCCAAATTGGCAAGATGCTCAACGCACGCGAACCAAAAGTCATCAACGGACCGGAGGTGCTAAACAAATACGTCGGGCAATCCGAAGAGAACATTCGCAAACTCTTCGCCGATGCGGAAAAGGAGCAGAAGGAAAAGGGCGACGAGTCCGGCCTGCACATCATCATCTTCGACGAGCTCGACGCGGTCTGCAAACAGCGCGGTTCTGGCGCGGGAGGCGGGACGGGCGTCGGCGACAGCGTGGTCAACCAGCTGTTATCGAAGCTCGACGGCGTGGAGCAACTCAACAACATCCTCCTCATCGGCATGACGAACCGCAAAGACATGATCGACGAAGCCCTACTCCGCTCCGGTCGTTTAGAAGTGCACATGGAGATCAGTCTACCAGACGAATATGGTCGACAACAAATCCTCAAAATCCACACGTCGAAAATGCGCGAAAACGGCAAACTAGCCTCCGATGTCGACCTTGCGGACCTCGCAAAACGAACCCGCAATTTCTCCGGGGCGGAGATACAAGGTCTCATCAAATCGGCGAGTAGTTTCGCACTACAACGGCATATCAAAGGCGGCACCGTCGCCGCGCTCAAGGACGACGTAGTCAACATGCAAATCCGCATGGCCGACTTCGAGTCCGCGCTCCTCGAAGTCCACCCCTTATTCGGCGTAAGCGAAGAAGACCTCGACCGCTGCGTAGAAGGCGGGATCATCAAATTCAGCCCCCACGTCGACAAAATCCTGCAGAGTGGCCGGGACTTTATCAATCAAGTCCGCACGAACACGACACCCTTACTCTCCGTCCTTCTCCACGGTCCCCACGGTTCCGGGAAAACCGCACTCGCGGCGCGGATAGCGATGGAGTCCGAGTTCCCCTTTATTCGGCTGGTGAAACCGGCGGATATGTTGGGCATGAATGAGATCCAGAAGATCCAGCATCTGAGCAAGAGTTTCACGGACGCGTATAAATCTCCGCTGAATGTGTTGGTGTTGGATAACATCGAGTTGCTCGTTGATTGGGTGCCCGTGGGCCCGAGGTTTAGTTCGGCGGTGCTGGCCGCGATCAAGGGGTTGATGGAGAATAAACCTCCCAAGGGACGACCTTTACTCATCCTCGCCACGACGTCCGAGCGGACCGTACTGCAGCAGTTACAGTTGAACTTCATGATGCAGATTGCCGTCCCCAACGTCATGACGGCGCGGGAATTGGCGGGCGTGATGTTGGATGAGAGTATGGAGGGAGCGTTCAGCGAGGCGGACGTGGAGAGGGCGATTGGGGAGATTCGGGAGGTGACGGGCGGGGGGGAGGGGGTGAATGTGGGGATTAAGAAGGTGTTGTTGAGTATGCAGACGGCGATGCAGAGCCAGGATCGGGTGGGCCGGTTTGCGGAGGTGATGGGGGAGGCGGTTGCGGAGGGGAATGCTGGGGTGTAGATGGCATAGATTAGATGTGATGATGACTGGTATGACGGAGAGGTGTCAAAACGCCTGAACTACATTGCTTACGAGCGCTGATTTGGATGTGGCGGTGTCAAGTGTCAAGCCTCCGAGTGATTCGTAAAACGCATACTGTATCGCGGTTGCAGCTTGTGAGGGTAGTAGGCCGTCGCTCGGATGCTTCTCTATGGTGTCTGTCGAAGATCACAAAACCACCACACCGGCCACCTTAGCAAAGGTTTGTAATGCTTTATATCACAGAAGTTGACAGGATCGCTCGCGTGTCCATTATGCCGGAGACGATAGAAGACGGCATGGTGATGCTCAGACGTCCTCTAGCACCCTATGAAGAGATCGGAAAAGTGGAAAACCATTTCGACACTGGTTAGGCTAGACGGCACAGCGTGCTGCAAAACCTCGCTTGTGAACCACCACCACCGCATTCAGTGATAACCCTGCCGTTTTGGTGTCCAGAGTGGGAACAACACCTGCCGTGAACCTCCTTTGGGACACTGGCACTCGCAAGCGATTGGGATTGCTCATGCCAGGAACGCAGCAAGTGAGCACCCGGTATTTTGACGATACGTCCTAGTTCGTATGAGCGCCACGCCGTGTCATCGACAGGGTACCGTTTTTGATGCTGTCATGCCCGAGGACCAGGTAACGGAAACGCGTCGTTTTGCGACGGCGCAGTAGAGAAGTATGTCTGCCCAACGGAGGTTACGCGAGAAAAGGTGTGGGAAGATTTACCCGCTTCACCTGGATTTTATCGGGTGGAGGAGCAGGCTGCCCTGTGAGAATCATTTCGCAGTGCTACGAGGTTTCGCCCTCAGTTTCCGTATATACGTCAACCAAGAGTGCGTTCGATTATGCAAAGGCGTAAGAGATGGAGGAAGTGAAGAAGTTGTGGTGAGCTTCAGTCCATGACTTTTGACCCCTCGGTCTAATTCGGCCCGGCCAATCCCGTATGGCCGCTTTAACGTCAGCCTCTGACTACGTGGATATGCGAGAACGCATGGGAGGCGGATCGCTCGGTTGTACGCCTTTCAAACGCGCTGTGACAGCTGTAGGGGTGATCTTGAGGGCATATGCCGTACTACTCAAACCACGTGGGAACCACACATTGCCGGTCGTACAGCGTAGACTTCGCTCCGGAAGCGAGCCCTTGACCTCACGTTACCTTTCTCAGCCAACACATATTGCTCGCGCTGCTAGCTCACCGCAGGACATGGCACCCTTGCTCGTCAACCGTCTTTCGAGCCAGTCTTGTCTCGTTCGGGAAAGGTAGGGTTGTCCTCGTTTGCAGCGTGCAGATATCGCTCGCTTTCCTTGCAGCAGCCAGCTCTGTTAGCCGTCAGCATCACCCGCACCGCAACCAGACAGCTGACCCACGAACGCCGCGATAGCGGGCGAAGAGCTCCTTCCTACGAGCATGCAGCTAACGATTAGCCTTTCGGAAAAGCCAATGGCGGCATTTGTGTGCCCGTCTAGACTATGCCCATGCCCGGCTCAATCGGCGATATCGCCTTTGGTACAGTGCTCGGCGTGGGTAGACCCTTGCTCGGCGGAGACGTGAATGTGCTGATAGAGGTATGATCAGACGCTATCAACCTGGAGCTACTGATAGTGTGCATGGAAGTGGGTGTGCTCCTCATATCACGGGTAACAGCGGATGAATTCCCCCGGGGATTTCTGATGGGTATAAAGGTTGAGCTGGTGAGCAGCTGTGGCGAGTATCCTCCCTCTTCCGCTTCTTGCTCACACTGTCTCCATCTCGCCCAAATACCACGCTCGTCTACTTACCCACTGCCACACTACTTCTCACTGCCTGCGCCTCCACCAACAATGTCTACGTCGTACTACCAATACCAGTACCAGCCCACCAGCTCGCTGCCCGTCGGCGTGCCGGGTAAAGCACCACAACAGTCGTATGCTCCTCGCCACAACCGGAACTCATCGGCCTACAGTCACCTTTCCGCGTCGCCACCTGAACGGCCAGAGAGCGTATCCACTTCCGGTGCTGGTCTCTACTCGGCCGCCTCAAGCAGCTATGCCGGCAGCGACTACGAGGCTTCTACGACTGGAGCGACGAGTGTGGATCTGCTTGATTACATGAACGATCGACTGGCGCAGGCGTACAATCCGATTCCGCTTGATCAGAGTTTGGCCAAACAGGCGCAGATGTGATTGTTCCCACAACCGAGCCTTTTTGCTGTTAAGACTGACGGAGGTCAGGTCCGGCGAGCTAAACGCAAAGAACCGCGAATTGATGGCCTTACAAGCACAAGCGCGAGCCCGCCTTGCACAAACCAGGGCAAACTTTGCCGAGGGCATGAAGGCGGCGAGGGAGGTGCAACGAGATCTCGAGTGGACGCAAAAGAAGATGCAGTGCGTTTGCAGCCCGCTTTGTACTCACCTGCTGTTTGCTGATTTCTTTCTGCAGCGCACTTAACGCGCGAGCAGCACGAAAGTACCCGAATGAGTACCGAGCGGCTAGCCAGCGTTACCCACCGCCGGTCGATTACGAAGATTGAGTGTTGTTTCACGGCGGCTGTTCTGGCATCTCCACAGACGTCTGGGCGGCTTGCGACGGGGTCCCTACGAATCCCTGGATGATGGATCGTTGTGTTCAGAGCGCGGCGTTGAAAGGACGTCTGATCAAGCTCATTGACGGCCATGGCCAAAGCTCAGTCCCTTGCATCTGACTCGCTGCTAACGGCTTTACGTGCATGAACCGCTGCGGCTAGTTTCACACCATTACGCCGGCATGCCGGCATACTTTGGCAGGGTATTTGCCGAGTTCAAACGTCGGCCTACTGCAAGCGTACTGATCTCTGGCCAGTAGTGCGTCGGGTCTGGTCGTAGTTGCCGATTCGCCAGCGGGATGCTGAGGCGATGAAATGGCGTCCCGCAAGAGATTCGATATAGTCGCACAACGTTGGACGCCAATGCATGGGTACGTAGATTCCGGGTAGCACTTCTCGTCTCGTGATTGGCCCGTGGTGTAGGAGGTGTAGGCCGCTGCACGCTCATGAGCCCAGACTGTTCCGTGGAGGTCACGACGCTGTAGCCGTGTAGTCCCATTCGTTAGTCCGATATGGTTAGCTGCTGAAGAATGAGTGTTGTTCGTGAAGTATCGAGCAGAACATGCGCTTCCAGGAGGACAGGGATGAGGGCTCAGTGGACTTCTTCGACGTCGGTACTGCCGTGTTTAGAAGTTACCATCACGTCCACGGCATCATGACCGGGCTTTGCACCACCCACTCCCAATCTAGAAGAGTTTGAGCTGCTGTTGAGCTAAGCAGATATATGATTGTGAGAAACAGTACATGATGACAAGACAACATGCATCGGTCAAAGGAGGATTAAAAAGTTGATGATTTACCAAGATTCGCAGATGGAATAGTCATGGTTGATTCTTGTGTCGGTGATAACGAAACAGGTTTATCTGTCCAAGTTTTCCTGCACTGGCAGATGCAAGCCATTGAGACACGTGAAATTGCTGCTGTGAGGTCTTCCTGCTAGCAACAAGAGCAGCGAAACCGAAGGCTTTTACCGTAATGTTTCTCGCCGAGAATATGTAAATGCATTGTTGCTTCGACGCCTTCTTTGCAACATGTAGCAGTCCCCACAGGTGCAACGCTGTCCATGGCGATGAGAGACAGTGCCAGGCAATTGGAAGCAGAGTTGCAGTCCATGTCGAGAAGTGTATGACATTGTGACTGGATGATAGAGTGGAAGAAGATCTCTTGCGGAAGAAGGCACGGCTTCTCTCCGGCTTTGGAGTGGAGCCTCCGATCGCCGCGAAATCTTGGCATCCGCCTTTCCCATTTTTGTTGCTTCACCGCAGAGGCTGCACGAGACCAGCATCCACCATCACTCTTGCTATTTACTACACCCTCCATCCCATCATTGATCATGGCGGACGACAACGAAGTGCCAGAAGGCTTGATGGTAGCCTTCATACCATGATATCTCACATAGTGACGCCACGTATCTAACCGCTTATCGTAGGAACGACTCGCCGCCCACTCCAAAGCCTTCGAGTCCCTCCTCGCGCTCACACCCGCCCGCGAGTACTACGGCAGTCAGATTGACGACGGCCTTGATCCGAGCGAGCAATGGAACCGCAAGAAGCAGACGAAGGAGCAGAAGCGGGCGGCGAAGAAGGCGAAGCTTGATCCCGCCAACCAGAAGAGTGCGCTGGATATCATGAAGGAGAGAGAGCGGAAGCGGAAGAGGGAATTGGGTGAGGAGGACGAGGAAGAGAGCAAACCGGAGGAGCCGAAAGGAAAGAGGCAAAAGGCCGAGCCCAGTGCGGAGGAGGTGGAGGCGAAGAGGCTGGCGAAGGCGGAGAGGCGGAAGGAGAAGCTGATGCGGAAGAAGGAGAAGGCTGCGAGGGAGCAAGCGAAGAAGGAGAGGAAGAAGGCGGCGAAGCAGGAGAGCAAGTTGGAGGATCAGCCTCTGCGACTTGATGAAGACGATGATGGTGGGGAGCAGCCAACTGCAGCTGGTGATGACGTGGAGATGAATGGCTTCGACGTCTCTGGGCTAGATGATACGGAGTCGCGGGAAGAGTCGAAGCGGGAGGACCACCATGAAGACGCCGCATCTGAACCGTCATCTGCACCCTCGAGCCCGAATGCCGACAGCCCAGCCTTCGATGTCGCCACCAACCAGTCAACAGCTTCATCCTCATCGTCCATACTCCCGCCATCCGTCGCATCACAGCCAAAAGAGACCGCACCACCAAAGCAAGCTCCGTCAAGACCCACCATCACCACCGACCTACTTTCAACCACAACCCACTCGCGAACCGACTCCGTCCTAAAGCCCGCCTCCCCACCCTCGCGCACGTCTTCTCCCAAACTTCAACTCCCCAACATCGACACCCCCCTCCTCCAAGAACGTCTCCGCCAACGCATAGAAGAACTCCGCGCCAAACGCAAAGCGGACGGTCCCGACGGTCGTCCAGCACGAAGTCGACAAGAACTCCTCGAACAGCGCCGGAAAAAAGACCAACAGCGCAAAGCCGCAAAGAAAGAAGCCTGGCGAAAAGCCAAGGAGGACGAAGCGCGAAAACGAGACGAGCAGATCCGTGCTTCCTCTGGAAGTCCGATGGCGATGGACATGTTCAGCCCCCGCACGCAGCAACAGGCAGAGCCGAACTTCTCCTTCTCGCGTCTCGCGTTTGAGGACGGCACGGCGGCGGACGCATCACTCACCACCCTCTCCGAAGCGAGGAAACGCAAAGGTCCCTCAGACCCACGCACGGCCCTCGAAGCCGCTACTAAGAAACAGACCCGCATCTCAGGCTTAGATGCCGAAAAGCGGGCAGACATTGGGGAGAAAGACATGTGGCTGCACGCGAAACAACGCGCGCAAGGGGAGAGAGTGAGGGACGACACGAGCTTGCTCAAGAAGGCGCTGAAGCGGAAGGAGAAGCAGAAAAGTAAGAGTGCGGAGGCGTGGAAGGAGAGGGAGGAGAATGTGGTGAAGGGACGGGAAATGAAGCAGAAGAGGAGAGAGGGGAATTTGGCGAAGAGGAGGGAGGAGAAGGGTGGCGGTAGTGGTGGGAAGAAGAAGGGGAAGAGTGGTAGTGGGAGTGGGAAGGGGAGTGGTGGGAAGGGGAAGGATGGTGGGAAGAAGAAGGGGAGGGCGGGGTTTGAGGGGAGGTTTAAGGCTTGAAATAGTAGCACTGAAACGAAGTTTATCACGCCGAGACTACTGCTGCCCTTGCCGTACTTGAGGTACCCTGACCGCAGACGCACGTATACCAAGAGTGTCCCAAGCCGGAGTTTTCATTCGCTGAACTAAGACTATTGCTTTCAAGCCGTTCAACGGCAGACGCACGCCTATTCATTGTCCTGAGCTGACTTCGACGTTCGTCAATCCGGTCATGTATCGTCCAGAGCATGCTTTTCCCCCTCCCGCTAGAAGGTTGCTGCAGAGCGCCTGAGTAGTTAGGCAGCGGAATCCTGCTCCAGTCGGACAACCCTGTACTCGCTCCATGTCGCGTGGACACGTGTAGTCACGAGAACTTTTCGTGAACCACGACCGGCGAAGGCGGCGAGGTCGAGAGCGAGTGACAATTGGGTTCACCGTTTCGGACCTCCAGGTCTCCTTCGTCCTCCTGACCCTAAAAGCCGAAGCCTAGAGGCCGTGGAAACTCAGCGTCGGCAGGATATGGCTCGTGGCAAGCAGCCGTCCGGGACATGAACTTCTCGAGTGACTCGCTCGTTGCGATTTGGTCAAGGTCCTGTCCAGAGGTCCAACGCCTAAGTCTGTCGCCTCCGTAAACCAGCGGCCACTCAATGCGGTCTCTGATGCAGTTGTCTTGCCAAGAGCCCATAAAGATCGGCTTGCCGATCTTTTGTTGAGTGAAGACCGCACGCTTTCGACCCTTGGGTCGTTCGTGATCCCCAAGGTATGGAGAATCCAAAAAGCCGAGTGGCGGCTGAGTGAGATACATCTTGCGCCAGGAAGCCTCGGGGCGTTGCGCCGCAGGTGAGAGACCTGGCAGTTCGTAGCGCCAACCCCACGGCGACTCCAGCCCTCTTTCCCACACGTTGGCGCTGTAGCCTCCAATGGGTGACATGCGTATCTTACTGTACTGACGATTCTCATCGAACACAAGCCTGTAGAGTGTGATATTTCGTACAAGCAGGGAATTGGCAAAGACTTGCACACGCTCTAAGCCGAGCCCTTCAATGTCCTCATAATCAGGCGTGCCCTTCAGTTGGCGGGTTACAGCGGACTTCTCCGTCGGGAAGAGGAGGAAGCATCTGTAGTGCCGAGATCTGCTTCCGCTTGCATTCCACTTGGTATGGTGATAGTAGAAGGCAGCTTCGTTCGTCGCCGGGAGCATAAACAGCGCTTGCTGTAGCTTTTCAGACTTCGTGATCCAGGCTTTGCATGTGCGGTTGATCGCCTGTGCAAAGAGGAGGTCCTTCATAGGCAGATGGAGTAGGATCATCTCCAGCAGCTCGACGGTGTGGAAAACTTGTTGTCCAGCCGTCGACGTCGTTGCCGCTTCCGCCTGTGAAGCAGTCAGCTTGGGACTTGGGTGTTCGCTCTACACATTCATCACTTAATTCACCTTCGCCGCCATGTCGCGCGCGTTCGCCTGCATATGCAGCGTGTACTGTTGACGTTACTGCGTTTTGAACGTAGAGATCATTGTTGTGTTGCTTGAGAGTGCCGAAACCCAATGTTGTAGGCCGCGCTGACTGCAACCATGACGACGGGCACAGTGTGCGACAAACCTGTATAGGGAAGGCACGACGGGTTGCACCTGCCAACGCGAAAGCCCAAGGCAATACCGACATCTCCACGCCCTGTGATTCCTCGCACAGATTCACGCATGTGACGGATACGGCAAGACCGTGTAAGCAAGTTGTGGCATTTGATAAGTTGACTGTTGTTCGATAACCATGGGTATCACGTTACTTAACCAAAATCACCAGCCATCCGTCATGCGCGCATCACTTATTACCTCGTCAAAGTAGGTTTACTCGCCGTATTCACCGCCGGCGGCGGGCCCTCCATATCGGGATACGGCAACCTCCTCCCCAACTCCCCCATGTTCATAAAAGTCCTCGGCGCGCCATCATACGAACCAGACCACTGCTGCGGACTATGCGGCGTCTGCGGCGAAGTCAGTTGGTCTGGATACGGTAACGGCGTCTTCGGCGGTAAAGGCGGGGGCACATTAGGTCGATGACCGGAGTCGTGGCTATGTCGCGGCGAGGGCCCGTTGCTCGGAGTGGAGATGGGTAGTTGTTGGCCGTATTGGGGGGGAGGCCGTTGGATGGGGGTTCGTTGTTCGCCGTTGGCGGTGGGGGTTACTTCGTCGGCGTCGTCGGGGAGGACGGTGTATTTCTGGTCGGTTACGCTTGGTCTGTGGTCTTGAAAACCGGGTGCACTTGTCACGATGGTGTATTTCTGGTCTGCGATGCTTGGCCTGTGCTCGTAGGATTGCTGGGAGCCAGGTCGGAAAGCTTGGGGCTGGTAGTATTGATCGTCTCCGGGAAGCTCAGCTGCGATTGAGTCGTGGGGCGCTGTTGGCAGTGGCCTTTCCCACGGGTTCTGCCAGCTGGTGTTCCGCTCATGCTGGCCAAGTATCTTTCGCGTTTCAGATCGATCATGCCTTACCTTGGCAAGATGTATCCGGGCTAATTTTGCTGCGCAGCTCTGGTTTATTACCTCAACGTCATGCCTGTGCAGGTACGTTCGGGTGTTCGTGCTGATCTCCGAGAGTCTCGCCCACTCGTTCAAGCCAAACTCTCCGACGCCCACCTCGACATTCAACCGGTAGTAGTTGTCGACATTGACCTGCCGTGACCCAAGGTGCTCGCGCAGCATGTATTGATGCGTCTCTTCGCAAGCCTCCAGCTTCCTGATCAGCCTTCTTCGTGCCTCTGCAAACGCGCCGATCGTGCCACCCATGAAGCCCTCCCACCATTCTTGCTGCTGGTTATCGGTCCCTGGTGGTCGCTTGCCGGTGCCGATACTGACGAAGACGCCAACCTCGCGACCTGGCCATTCACTCTGTACCGCTTCGTCCAGAATCACAGGCGCAGGGTTATACTTCCCATTCCCTTCGTCCAGATAGACTGACTGACCAATTTGGATGGGCTTGAAAGCGAGGTGTATAGCAGACGTGGCACGGCCGGCCTCCCAGATGGTGCACTTGACATCCGGCGCCGGCTCTCTCCGCGAGTCGTATGATCGCAGTAAGGTGGTGGTTGCGGTCCCCCTCAGTACCGCAGTCACTGCCGTTTTCGTGCGAGACTCCCGCGCATCGTACAGCTGTGCGTTCGGGCTTCCAAATTGGCGTCCAAAGCCGGTGCCCATACGCTGCGCTATCGGACTAACACCCACCTGACTATATCTGCTGCCCTGGCTCATGGTCCGATGCGGCGCATCAGTGGGGCTGTTCACACTACCGCCGGTGGACGGCGGCGTCATTGGCGTAGCATTGGCGATTGTATCGTTGCCTTCATCCTCGAAGATCGTATGCTGGCTCACGCACTCTTTGATGACCTCTTCGAGCTTGCTCGCCTTAAACATCGTGCTCTTGTACGGTATGCCAGCGATCGTTTTGTCCGTTTCGAACGCTCTCCGCGTCATGCGCACGTACACGTCCTTGCAGGTATCGAGGTCAAGGCGTAGTCGGCCGAGCATGATCGCTATCAAGCCTCCAGTACCAGTGCCTGCAATTAGATCGAAGTGATCGCATGGCTTTGGGATCTCGTGCCTTTTCGGTGCTCTTCCTTCTGTCTCGACAAACGTCCTGTGCATTAATTCCTGCAGGATGATGAGCATCGAATAGCCTCTGACACCTCCGCCATCGAGTGACAATATGCGCAATGGCGGGCCTTTGGTGGTGTCCTTGCGCCGGAGCCTGCCTTGGTCGTCCATGCTGCACAATCGCTGGCGGCGCAAAGGCCGCAGGCTGGGTGGCCTGTCAATGTATTGGAAGCTGTTCCTCCAAGCTACGGCGGTGAATGGAGGAGCTTAGTACTCGGGGTCGCGTGAGGCGCCAAGGTTTCAATCCCAGAGCATGCGGCCAAGGTTGTGGAGAGATCAGTGCGAAAGGTGGTGAGAGAGGGGGCGCAGCAAGAAGCAAGAAGCCGTTAGATGTCGCAAGCCGGATTACGTTGGTCCAAATGCGCTATGTATGTTTATCGGCCTAAGTCGAAAACAGTACCCTCCCTCTAATCGCGATACTCAAGCGGAGACCGACTTCGTATATGTCTCGTATCCAAGGGAGTGTTTGAAGCCGAGTACATGTACCAACACAGCATCGACATGAATCCGTGGCCCATATGACGAAAGCCCCGCCATACTGTGCCTGATTGGCAATCGGCAAGGCTGAGGCTCGTCCCGGCGTCTGCCGGGGGCTACACAGCCACATCAAGGCGACCTCATGCCGGGATGAACAGCTAATGATGCAGTCATCATGGAGGTCACTCACCGCAATAGCTAGACTAAACGCTGCGTACCGGAGAGTGGACTCGGAAGGTGCTGCTTTCCAGGTATCGCCCGTCATCCTATAGCATGTACCGTGGCTGCAGCCACGTATTGGTCTCCCGACTGTGTCAGGTGGCCATCTTAGATACGACTACGGATATCTCGGACAGCAATGTCGACGACAGTAAAGTCGATGCAGCAGTTTGATCCAAGAGCAGGACAGCGCATGCTATTCACGTTGGGATGTCAGAGTGGTGGGAACATGTATAACAGCCACCGAGCACCAGTCTTGCCATTTGCGGCCGTACGGGCTCGAAAGGGCCCCATGTCTTCCCATGCTGTTGTTTCTGGCTGCGTGCGTACATACACATGCATGTGCCGTAGTTGTTTCGCTCCCAGAGCTGCAACAGAATGCGGGCGAAATTGAGGCAAATGGAGTGCAGTGAATGGTGCCTCAGGCTTCAAACCCGAACGATGCAGTCCGAGCTTTGTGATGCTTCAAGTCGCATGAGCTTCTTCGACTCGCCCATAGCCCGCTCTATTACACCTTGCCACCTCCGCTAGCACATCATGTACCGAACAGCCCTTCTCCGCGCAGCGCGGTCTGCCGCTCAAGCATCATCCCGCGTGCAGCGACCCGCCTTCCAACGAGCGATCCAAACCCCCTTCATCCAGCCCAGAATATCTACACCCGCATTCGCCATCTCCGCAGTGAGATGCTATGCCTCGTCATCTGGACTAGCACAGGAGGAAGTCACTGGGCGCATACTTGATCTGCTGAAGAACTTCGACAAGGTGAGTGACGAGGCGAGCAGGGTCCGTGAGGAGAATGTGCACTGACATTAGATGCAGGTTCAGGATCCATCAAAGGTAGCTTTCCGCGGATGCAGGGTAGTCTCTATGACCGTCTCTAACAGCTATCTAGCTCTCGCCTCAATCGCACTTCACGAACGACCTTGGGTTGGACAGCCTGGACACTGTGGAGGTGGTCATGGCCATTGAGGAGGTTGGTTGCATGCGGAGACGCGATATACAATTGGTATTGACAATATGGCAGGAGTTCAGCATTGAGATCCCAGACAAGGAGGCAGACGCGATCCACAGCGGTAAGCCGAAATGATACTGGCTGTAAGGGACGAAGCTGACACGCCTGTAGTCACCCAAGCGGTGGACTATATCATGTCGCAGCCTGACGGTAACGCTACCAAACCCTCCAGCCCTGTACAATAATAGCTGACACTCTCTAGCGCACTGAGGTGCCGATTCGAAGATATCAAGACATAAATGGATGCAGAGCAGTAGTTGTGGTGGAGAGGCGTGTGATCGGCTGAGGGAGGAGCCTGTTCAGAGGCGCAATGTACATGCTAAAGGCGGAGTGGGCGCATAATGCACTTGTACTATCTACTCTTGCCAACCAAGCTTTCGCGTTCGATGGATTTTCATATATGTCCATGGTCGCCAATGTAAGGCACACAAATTGTCCGTGCGGCATTGATCCGCGCAGGGGTTCAAGCCGCCGCCGACGAAACAGCTGCTTGTGCAACGTTCAGACAGCCACTTTTTGGCGTACCACTTCCAACGCGATCCACAATTACACAACACTCCACAAAGCAGTCGCGAATGCCGATCAAGGCAGGCTATAGCGTATCTGTACTGCCCAGACAGTGAACGGTTGCTCGAAACTCTCCGCCTTTAGCTCGACCAGCACCCAAGGGAGAGAGAGCCTCACAGCTACATAGCTATATACTGCCGCTCCTAGAACGACACCATGGCGTCGGCGTCAGGCTCAGGCCTGACCCGTCGCCGAGGCGCCGGCACCGCGAACACCGAATCCAACGACGAGAACGACAACAGCCGCGTCTCCTCCCCCACGCCGCGAAAACCCACCGACGACCCACGCTCCCCCGACACGGCCTACGAAAGCGGCTCGAACGGCCACAAGATCGCCTTTGACCCGCGCGACATCAGCGAAAGCGCCGAGCGGCTGAAACAACCCAAATTGACGCTCATGGAGGAGGTGTTATTGATGGGGTTGAAGGACAAGCAAGGGTATCTCAGCTTCTGGAACGACAATATCAGTTATGCGTTGCGGGGGTGTATAGTGATTGAGCTTGCGTTTCGGGGGAGGATAAGCATGCAGAAGGATTCCGGGAGGAAGAGGTTTCCGTTGCCGGATCGGGTGATTGAGGTGGTGGACGAGACGTTGACGGGGGAGGTGTTGTTGGATGAGGCGTTGAAGATGATGAAGAGTAGTGAGAAGATGAGTGTGAGTTCGTGGATAGACCTTATGTCGGGTATGTTTGAGATTCTGTTGGGGTGGAGTAAGTGTGGTTCTGGCTGACATGTGGTGTTGTTATTTCTAGGTGAGACGTGGAATCTGATGAAGATTGGCTACCAGCTGAAGCAAGTCCGTGAGCGGCTCGCGAAGGGATTGGTCGACAAGGGCATTCTGCGGACGGAAAAGCGCAACTTCCTGCTCTTCGACATGGCGACACATCCCGTCGCTGACGGTGGGGCGAAGGACGAGATCCGACGACGGGTTCGGGCAGTCCTTACGAGCCGCACCGTCGTACTACCAGCATCCCCCTTTCTGCCCGATGGCATCGAGTTCCGGTATCTACGGACGGTGGCCATGCTGTGTGCAGCATATGCGGCGAATGTGCTCGAGAATGCGCTGGTCACGCTGGGCCACGAAGCACGGGAACGAGCGTTCGCGCAGGTTGATGAGTTGCTTGCGGAGTATTCGCAATGGCCGTTTGGGAAGAGAGCGGGCGGCAATGCTGCTATCGGTGCTAATCTCGACCAAGTCATAAGGGATGAGGTCAACCAAGCGAAGGACAAGGAGCTGCAATTAGAGGTTTGTCATATCTGACCACGAGACTCAGTCGAGCGCTAACGGTTGGTTGCGTAGGTCGTTGCTGCGTGCTTGAACGTCTTCACAAGGCTTGATTCGCTACTATAGGCGAGAGTCGGTGGAAGGTCTACCACCTTCATCAGCAGTTCCGGCACGTCCTTGCGGGGAGCGAGAAAGCGCCCAAGCGCTTTGACTGCATCTTCACTTCGAACTGATCGCGAAAGGCTGTGAGGCACTATAGAGTGCCTCGGGTCATTTACTGTTTCAGCGACCGTCAGCATTGTTAGGAGCATGTGGCGTCCTTATCGCAAACGAACGGATCGTAAGGTCACGTGATGACTTGTTCAAAGGGAGCAATATCTGCAGGTTGCAAACCTATAGCGATATTATTAAGACTCCCGAGTGTTGTATCGTCTATCTTCATCTCCCCCCTTGTGCCCTACAATGATAGGTACATGTAGATCTTTGGGCCCCATCTCTTCCCTTCGATGCCAAGATGAAGCCGAAGCGAGGCGGGCTCGGCCGGGCGCAATCTCTCCGCTTTTCACATTCCTCACGCTCGTGTACGACGCATAAGTAACGATCCAATGAATGAGTGCCCGACGCCTCGAATGACCGATCGCGGATCTTCGGTACGCGGATAAGATCTTTCTCTCCCTTCGGCTGATTATCATCGCCACGTGGAAGGGTGCGGCGGCAAGGTGGGCCGCGGTTCTTGTCAACGCCGTTGCGTGGCCGAAAGTGGAAAGGGGCGGCCCTTGCTCTCGTCGCTGCGCTGCGGTCAGGCGGCGGCAAGTCGGGAGAAAGTGACTGACGCAGCGAAGTGTGTTGACACCGCCGCATTGGTCGCGCGTAATCTGGTTTTCCGCTCCCTCAGGTATGTCTCCCTCTCTCTATATCACCGCGTCGCTGGGTGACCAGGCGCACTTTGACTGCCCTCTGCTCCACGCGCCTCTCTGCTTGCTGGCTGGCTGGCTGTAGCCGTGCGGCTGGGAGCCTCGTTCCACCGCACTCGCAAGCATGGCCGAGACTCGCGCGAGCATTGTACTGACCTGCGGTGGTGCTAGTTGTGCGCGTTGGAGACGCTTTGGGTTGATGGTGGGCGACGGGCGCGCCTATCATCCAACTCCTCGCCGCCACCACCTTCCCCTCTCCCGCCATGTCTCTGCCAAGCGCCGCTTCCCATCGACCACACGCTAACGGAACCGCCCAACCCCCGACTGCGCATACTGCAGACAGTACTACCACCGAGTCGCAATCACATACAGATGGCAAGGACGCGATCTGGGAAGGCAAGCTAAAGGCGCGAGAGGTCATGGCCGCCGCCGGTGCGCCTACCGCCGGCACACAGCAGGCTAACGCGCCGACTTCTAATGTACCCAATGGCGCACCAATAGTGCAAGAAGGCCCTCAGCTGAGCAGGAAAAGATCGCGGGATGGTACCCAGCTGCCCATCAGCCGGCCGAAGCCCACGGTGACGGACCAGGATGGCACTGTCCATACCTACGATGAGGTGCTCCTTGATCGCTATGTCCAACGTGACCTGCTTTACTGCGCAACGATGAACGACCAAGAGCAATGGTCTCGCGACCTCATCAAGGACAAGGAAAGAGAAAAGGAGTTCTACATCACCGAAGTCAGGCAAGCGCGTCAACAAAATCCCGGTTCCGTTTTCGGCTATGGCTTTATGGGTTACGGCAACCGCCTTACGGACGGCAAGAGTCAGATCGTGTACAATACGCATCGTGGTCCACCGAAGGGTCGGAGGTCACGCGAACTGTATTACACCCGGAAAGACGGCGCGCAGCAAGCCGAGCAGCATGAAGAACTAGTACCATTACGACTGGACATCGAGCTGGACAAGCTGCGGCTGCGCGACACATTTACGTGGAACCTGCACGAGAAGCTCATCTCGCCAGAGATGTTTGCGGACTACTTGCTTGAGGACCTGCGCGTACCACCAGAAGCCTTGCCCGAAGTCTCTCGGCAAGTCAGGGTCGAGATGCATGACCAAATACAAAACTTCTACCCCCATATTACTGTGGAAGATGGAGCGCTCGACCCTGGACGGCCCTATCATGACCACAAGGACGACGAGATGCGGATACAGATCAAGCTCAACATCACCATTGGCCGTATTACGCTGGTTGATCAGTTCGAATGGGATATCAACAATCCACTCAACTCTCCAGAAGAGTTTGCGCGACATATGGCGTGGGAGAACGCGCTCTCTGGCGAATTCATGACTGCTATTGCGCACACTATTCGAGAGCAAAGCCAGCTGTACACGAAGAGCTTGTACCTCACCAACCACTGCTTCGATGGTCGCATAGTGGAAGACACCGAGCTCAGAGACAGCTTCCTGCCAAATCCGATCCACAGTGCATTCCGACCGCAGCAGACGCAGAAGGACTGGACGCCGTATATGTACGAGATGAGTGAGGCCGAGTTCGAGCGGACCGAGACCAGCATGATGCGCGAGCATAGAGCACAAAAACGGCAACTCAACCGGAGAGGCGGCCCAGCGCTTCCGGATCTGAAGGACCGACAACGGACGGTGAGGTCATTGATCGTTCACACTGTCATACCTGGCTCCGTGGAGACTTTCGAGACGACTGGCATACCAAAGGCACGGCGTAGTGGTAAGGGCGCCCGGCGAGCCGGCGCTCGTGGCGACGTAGATGTGGACTCCGAGGAGCTCGAGAGCGAAGACTCAGGACCAGAGTCGCCTGCGCCGTCCGCTATCAATCCAGGCACCACACGAACGCGCGGAATGCGTGGAGCTGCCACTGCTGCGCAAGCCGCCATGCGGGCTGGCTACGGCGCACGTTCTTCCACCCCTGACTCGCAAATTCTGGCACCACAAGAACCTCGCACAGCGCGGCGTAGCATGCTACGCGACGAGAGCGTTCTGGAGGACGAAGACCAACTCATCGTCAAGCTCAAGATCGGCAAAGCCAGGTACCGCGCATGGTGGGAAGACTACCAGGCCAAGAAGCGCGCGAAAGAGTATCCCCTTTCTGGGTACGCTTCCCAACCGCCTCCTCCCAACATCAGTCTCCGAGTGGCAACACCTAACCGTGGCGCCGCGAACACCACAAACACACCCCGCTCTGTCCCACAAACACGCGGCACGCCCCAACCGAACGGTCATCATCATCGCGGTCCTTCTGCCACACGTGGCATCACACAACCGCAGTATGACGCGCTGGGCCGCACAGAAACAGATCACTGGCCGTCCGCAGACGAGGCCCCTGTAAGTCACATCCCTCACTACCTCTATTCTCATATGCTCTTTTATATACTGTCAAACTAACGATCGATCTCTAGCCCCCACCCCCACCCTGGCTGCACACAGCCACCCAAACCCTCCGCGATCGGCATCCCGAATCCGACTTCGAGCCCCTCATGCGCCCCTACACCGTCAACATCTCCGACAACACCACCGTAAAATCCCAGCTCGACCCGGGAGCCTCCGCGCCCGCGGGGGTCAAAATCCACTACATGCCGCGGATACGGTGTAATGATTGTCCCGGGAAGCTATACACGGCCGAACCGGGCAAGGTGGTGGATGCGTTTGAGGTGCACTTACGCAATCGGAATCATAGGAACAATGTACTGGAGAGGCAGGAACGGCAGGGGTTGTAGATAGCTAGATCCGACGGGGCTGGCTGCTGTATGATGGTGTATAGACAGTGCAGATATACGATGTTCGGCGAGTGAGTTCCGTTGGTTGGATGAATCGGCTTAAGCTGCCGTTACTATTACACTAGCTCTGTATCGGAACAATGGGCATGGGCGCTGTATTGCGCGGAAACTGCCACTATGCTGGGTTGTGAACGGCGCTACTCAAGCGACCTGGAGGCTGCAGGCCAACTTGCCAACTAACAAGACGCCGCCAACAATAATAAGTTAGCGGGTGCTGATGAGTCCTTCAGCGCTCAGCTCATCAGCCAGCCGTATAAGTGGCATGCGCAATGTGGAGCCTTGCTCCGAAACAGCCTAGCGCGTCTGCGTGCGTGGGCAGCGTGGCCCCTTTCAATGCCTTGGTATCTTCTTGGCTGTGCGAAACCCGCTCGGCTTCGCTTCTGAAACGGCCACGAAGCGACGGAAGCCTCATCTTACCGACGTCTCGAGCGTCGAGTGGATGTACTCGTACTCTGCGATGATCTTCTCACGCCTTACTGCTCTCGAGTTTGCGTCGGATCAGCTCCTGCAGCATCAACAACTCCTTCCGCTGCTCCGCAGACAGCTGATCAGTTTGGTCAGAATTTGGGGGCGAAGGTGGTATAGCAGAAGACTGTTTGGCCTTAGCCGCGACAGCATCTTCAGCCGCGCGGTACTCGTCGACGACTTCCGTGGGCGCTTCTGCCTGTAAAGGTGGCGAAAATGGTTAGCTTCATGCTGACGTCACCATGGCTTAGTGGTAAGTGTAGGGAGGTTGGGCAAACTTACGATCAGCGCCACGACTAGATTCTCAACTTGGTCATTGCCCAGCTCGAGGTCATTGTTTGCGCTTGCGAACTGCGCGAGGGTGAGCGCGGTTTGCTTCTCGGCGAAGGAACGGCGGAGGAAGTTGGCTTGGTGGAGGGCGCTTGGAGCGTCGGTGAGACGGGCGCGCTTGTATTCCCGTTCGATGCGTAACGCTTCTTCGAGCTCTTCGATGCGGTTGCTATGATGTATGGTCAATGTAAGTTCAAACATGGAGTGTCATCGATACCTACTTCTTGACTTTGTCAATGAAGTCGAGCTTGATGCCGGTGGCGGGCATGCGGTAAACGACGCCTTCTTCTTGCGCATCCTCATCGTAGAACTCGGAATCAGTGTCGTCAGTCTCGTCCTCGGCAACATCGACAACGCCATGATTGTTGAAGCCGCGCTTGAGCGAAGTGTCGACCACTTTGGCGTTCCTCGGCCGTCGTACGTGCACTCTCCGGCGTGGTGCAAGCAATGAAGTCGGCACGTTGCGCAGCTCGTGGTCGGCGTGCAATGGGCACATCCAGTCATGCAACTTCTTGCCATCCCAGCTTCGTGCTGGGGGATTGGCAAGCGGCGGGTCAAGACAGTCGAGGTGCCAGTTGTTGACGCAGTAGTCGCATGAAATAATTTGCCGCGGCGGTTGGCCTTGCGACATCGACGTCTTTCCGCAGCTGTAGCAGATCACGGTGTTCCCTTTGCCATCCTTCAGCTTGTAGTAATCTGGCAGTTCATCGTAGCCAGCGCGGTTTCTATCGCTTTCTGTCAGCAAGCGCAACAAGCTTTGAGTTAAGTGGCGTGACGTACCTCGTCTTCGCGTGGACCGCCTCGACAAAGTCGCCGTTCCTGCCAGTCTGTACAGCATCGTAGTAGTTCCTAATGGACTCCGGTAATGAAAAATTGGATGGGTTGCGCTTCTTCAGAACGCTGAGGAGTGGCGCAAACAGCCCCCGCTGGGGCTTCTCGTTCGTGTCGGAAGTGACCGGTCGCCTCGCCACACAAACGAAGCAGTACCACGGCTCGTTTAATTCACTCGCATCCTCGTTGAGCGGCGGATCCAAGCAGGTGAAGTGGAAAGAACGGTCGCAGCCATCGCAGCAGAGTAAGTAGCCGCTGCCGCCACAAGCAGCGCAAAAGTCGTTGTTTTCGGATTGCTGTTCGGCGCTGATCAGTGCTTGTTCCTTCTTCGAAATGATCGTAACAGAATCGATGGGGGATGATTGTTTCTCGGGCGAGATATGCATATGTCGTAAAATGTGCTGGTGCTGGTAATGTTGTGATGGGAAGATTGTTGTGGAAGCGGGAAAACGGGGAATTTTAGCGTGCAGGCAGCGCGTTGTCTTACCTCTTCATTGTCATCGTCCCCGATTGGGCTTTCCCTTCCTGCGCCACCTGCGCCTGACAACCCACCATAGCCTGTCGACTGCTTCTTCTCGGGTCTGTGGACAGTGTCAGCGTTTAGTGCTCGCCTCATCATTCCGTGAGATGGTAGGTTCGTTGGACTCAAACCCCGCACGCGAGCGAAGAAGTTGCACAGAGCGAGGCACAAGGCACTCCATAAGCAAACACTTTCCGCCTCGGACAATGAGTGCAGACTTGCCCAACATTTGGTTTGCGGACAGTTTGTGCCATCTGTAGGTGATGAGAAGGGTAGGAACTTACGATGTCTTTGTCTTGGCCCTCTTCCCAGGCGGTTTCGGTGGCACTTTCAAGACTGGCGGCGTGCTCAGTCTTGATGACGGCGGTGAGAGATCCGACAGCGGCGAGTCTGGTTCTGCGGATGGTTGTCGACTGCCTCTGAGGCTGCGAGCCGGGCTGCCGTTCGGCGGGCGAGAGACAGACGGTGGCACCAACGAGCCGCCATTTGCACGCGTGGCACGAGTTTGACTCTGCTGTGGCTTCGATGCTTGCCGCACGTCGCTTTCCTCATAGGGTACGTCGCGAGTGATGGATTGGTTCAGCTTCTGCTTCTTTGCGGCGATTGTCCGCTCACGTTCTTCATCATTTATGTCCGCTTCGGCAGATGAGCGCTTGAGTTGTTTGCGGTCTGGTGCAGCTAGCGTGCCTCGTTCGGCAGCGTGGTTTTTGCTTGGGATGCCGTTTGAGCGTGACGAGCGGCCCTTTGATGCTTCGGCGGCAGGGTGGTCAGGCTCGGGTTCGGATGTCAGGTCGGTGAGCTCAGATTCTTCGCTCTTGGGTCGAGTACGACCATGTGTCGGCGAGTGGTCCATTGTGACAGATCGTCGACGGTCTTTGGAGTCTTTTGCCGGACCTTTCAACTTCAGGGACAGCTTTGATTTGGATGCTTCAGGTGGTTGTTCAGTAGATGGAATGGCAGTCGAAGGTGCGTCAGTAGCTTGCATTGTAGCTGGCGTGGATGTGACTTTGGGCGATGTGAGCTTTGGTGGTGAACGCAGGGGCGCTGCTTGCGCGCCGTTTGCGCCTCCAGCAGCCGGCTGCTTCCGAGCCTGCTTTTCCTCTTTGCGCTTCTGATTCTTCTCTATTCTGAGCTGATCCTTGGCCTGTTTCACGTACTCTTGGAACTCATTGGTCTGTTCCGGAGTCGCTGTTTGTGTGAGAATGACCTCGAGTAGATTAGTGAGGTGCATGTTGTTCAGGCTGACCTCCCAAATTCTCTGCACGGCCGCAGCTAAGTCAGGCTTGTTTGCCTCCACAGCGCGAGCAATGGCAGAGTCTACCACAGACTTCAACTTTGCTGCATCGTACTTTCGCGTCGCGCCACTTGGAAGTTTGTCTCCAACACGGATGTTGGCGGGAGTGATCTCCTTCCTCCGCTTACGTCGTTGCGTGGGTGGCGTGGCTGTCGAAGTCTCCTTCTTCTTAGCCATAGGCGCGTACTCTGCATCTCTCACATCGTCTATAACGACCGCTGGCACCGCTGGTACGTCCGGTGGAACGGTCGTTGCGGTCTGTGGTACCGGAGTGCCTTCCGGCGTGGCCTGACCGTCTGCACTCACTGCGGCAGAGCTTCGCCCCATGACCGACTTCCGTGGTGCCTCAGACCTGACCCTACCCTTCACCTTCGCAGACGGTACCTCGCCCAAGGGTTGCATGTGCTCCACAACGCCATAAGGCGCGCCGTTGTGGTCCTGGTACGATGGCCGCGTCGCGACGGGAGGCTCAACCCACTGACCCATGGCTGGCTTGCCCTTCGTCTTCTCCATGTGCACGTCCTTGACTTGATGGCCTTGTCTCGTCTGTTCGGCTTCAGGTACGTTCCGTCGAAGTCGCGGCGTTTCCGTAGAGTCTCGGCCAGGCATCGAGGGGAGCAGAGCGCCGCTGCATGATTTCGTTAGCACATGACTCCGTCACATTATGTAGAGCATTACACACCCAGGGCGATGCTGTTTCGAACACAAACGTTTCGCTAGAGTACAAGCGCGAAATGTTCGGATGAAACAAAACACAATGCGCGTCAGTGAGAAGAGTGTAGGAAGCGTGATGAAAGGTGCGCCAAACGCCAAGACGCGCAACCACCCTATCTTATTGAACCGTCCGCCACAACAAGGCAGCAGTGGTAATGCTTTTGATATAACTATGATCCACGCTCGCATCTGTCAACGTCATGCTATCGAGGAACGGCAATGCTCTTGAAATGCTTTTGGGAGCTGTAATTCGTGCCTGTCTGAACAGGCAACAACTGCCCCTTTTTCCGACGAGCTGGTATGCTTTCGGCTCTATGGCACTATCGAAGAACTTCAGCTTTGATACAGCATTCTAGACGTGCTTGCCGCACGACTTCTACAGCTGCGTCGAAGCCATGCTCATATGGCGCTCGCGATTAAGCCTGTGCCGGTGCCATTTCGGAGCCTGAGTGGCACGTCAACTGAGCAATGGCGGGGGGTCGAAGCCAACCTGCGCAGACTGCCAGCATAGCCTTAGTCGTCATCCTCATCGTCGTCGTCGTCGTCGTCGTCCTCATCATCTTCCTCCTCGTCCGGCTTCTGAGCTGCTGCCTTTTTAGCCGGCTTCTTCTTCTTCTTCTTGTTCTTCTTCTTATCGCTCGGCGGCTTGGCCAGTGTCGTTTCGAGAATCTTCAGTATCTCCTCATCGGTGATCTTCTTGTCCGACTTATATTGATCGAGGTTCGGTTGTGGTGGGGCTGCTAATCGCTGGACGCCGTTCTTGGTGATTGCTACGGTTGTGAACAACCTGCTAACAGGCTCACCATCTGAAGAACCGATGACTTCGTACTGCCGTACAACGCCACCTCGAACACATTCAACGATACCAACCTTACCCGCTCTCTCATCGTCAAGCTGCCGTAAGCTGAACGGGAAGGTGCCGAACCTCTTCTGGATCTCTGATAGCGTCGCTCTCGAACTCGGTCGTTTCAGGCCGTACGTGGTTGTTGTCCGGCGGTGCAGTGTGGGCCGATTCGGCAGAGTCTTCACCTTGCCGCTCCCTAGAGCGACACCCATCTCGACACCCCAGACCTCGCCGACTTCTGCAAGCCCCTCACCCTTCATGCCTTCGCTCGGCGCGAGGATGATCTTCTTCTTGTCTTCAATCTCGTTGCGGCCAAACAGCCAGCAAGTCGTGTTCTCCACCAGGTTGCAATTGTAGCTTTTCACGAGCTTCTCCAGCAATGACGTGATCTTTGACTGGCTGTATGGCTTTATCGCTTGCGCCTTCTTCTTCTCTTCCTCCGTGCCAGTAGCTAACAGTCCAGGCGGCATCATCATTCTCAGTAGGAGCTCATTCGCATAATGTGTTGCGAGCATCAAGTCTGCCGCACGCCCAGTGACTTCTGCGCCCGCACCCACAATCACAGTATCGCACACGATGGCGCCGAGGCCGTCTATTTGTGCGCCTAGCTGTATCTTTACCACCTCAGCTCCCTTTAGTTCCGTGCCCGCCTCCTCAGCGTCTGACACCAAAGGCGTGTATGGCGTGACATATGTGCTTGGCGATACCGTGCATGGGTGGCCTACGCCTTTCGAGACTTTCTTGCCCTTGTAAACTTTGGCCACTTCATCGTTGAGCAGTTTGTCGCCTTTTTGGCAAATCTCGAGGATCTTGGCGCCCTCAACGCACCATTTGCGGACCTCATCGAGCACTTTCTGTGAGATCTGCGCTGCAGTCTTGTACTTCGTCAAGCTATTTTCATGTCAGCGAAAGTGACTCGGTCAATGCTACTTCTGGTAAGTGCCCACGTGTCCGGGTTCGCGAGGGAGTAGTCTGGCAGGTAAAGTCAGTAGCTGTTCGAGAACAGGCTCGCTCATGTCACTTACCGGTGGGCGCCTCGTCCGCCATGTCTGCGCGCCGTGGATTGTCTTTGGCAGCGTAGATTGGGCAATGTTGTTAATGGTATCAGCAAAACTCTGCTTGAGCTTGCGTTTCACCAGTTTGTTTGGAAGTCAATTCTGCGTGTGGGAGACTGCGGGGCAACTGGTCCGAACCCCACCATGATGCTGTGCGACTCGACTCGAAATGAATGCATTCTACTTTTGAGCACTGGTCCACCCGTTGACTTCTAAGTTCAGATGCCTTGATCTCAAAGTTGAGCGGCTGATGGCCCTATTGACCGAGAAGCCTTGCAGCATAACCGCAAGATCTCGCGACGGGCAGTTTGTTACCCTTTACGACACAGGGGATCGATTGCAAACAATCTGAACACACACATCTACCCGGAGGGGCGGAGGATGTTGCCATGAACGTAGATGCTTTTCGGTATCGCGATCAGGCCATCAAGCTCCTACTCGTTCGGCTCAATGCCTCGTAGGGCCTTCCTAAGACCTAGAGTTCAGGTCAGTTGTCGGAATTATATGTGAAGACCGTTGCATATGCGCCGGAAGGCTTGACGGAAGAAGCGCGCCGTGCCGATGGCTACGAACTTGGTCTGCATTGAAGTCAGTGTGACGCTGATCGTTCCACGTGCCTTGAAATTTCGCGGGACGAAGCTGGCAGTCCTGCTGGAGAGGCAGCAGGGTCTTCGTGTTTGCGAACGGCTCGAAGAGTAGTCGTTCTGTGGAGCTGCCGTTCGGAGAGAGTTCGTGAACTTCCATTGTTGGCTGACTTGCCCATCAGCAAACACGGCAAGAGCTCCCAAGCTCCTATTGGACGATCTGCTTGGAACCTTCGTGAGTGCCTTCCTCATCCGCACATGTCCCAAACGCAAAAGTCAAGTTTCACGCTTCGCCGTTCTCAACATAACCCACAATATCCTTACACACCCGTTGGCCGTCCGTTGCTGTCTGCCTGGCTGCCATTTCTGCTCTATCTGGATGTGAGACTTGTTGCTCTTGTTGACGAGAGGCTAACCGTCATTCTCAGGCACCAGGGCAATCATGTCCAAGGAAGAGCGGCCACAGCCGCAGCGGCAAACGACAATGAACCCTGCCCACAACGAGGCTAACACAAGCATACCAGTCACGCCCGGCATCACCGATGCCGCCTACATCGACCAGAACCCCTTCTCAAAGGACTTCAGCGAGTCGTTACCGGCGTTCGATGCTTCCGCAGGCACGAGTGGCCCGCAATGGAACTCCAACGTGACGAACCCGAAGGATGGCCCAGGTGAGGGCCAGAGGCCCGAGGGGCCACCCGATGGCGGATCGGGCGACGACCTGCTCCGTAGCATGAGTGATTCCACTCGCGCCCAGTATCCCGACCTTGCCGATGTCGACCCCAGAAGCACCCATCCCGGCCTGAACCTCAGTGGCCACATTATTAGTGCGACGTTCTGTGTACCATACAAGATCGCCTATGCACCCGGTGCCGAATGGGAGCTCCACTCTCGGAGAGGTACTTCTGCATTGTTCGATTCGTTCTCCTACCTTGCCTCGACCGAGTCACCATGGAATCACACTCTCGTCGGCTGGACAGGTGAAATTAACCTCGCGCCACCCAAGAACAGTGCGATGTCGAATGGTGTGGCAAACTCATCACTCCACGCGCATCCGATCAACAAAGCGTCGGCACCCATCCCGCTTGACACGAAGCACTCACCAAAAGATCAGCAGGAGCCCACGGAGCTTCGCATTCCTCCAGAGGAGCGTAGGCGCTTGGAGGTGCAGCTTGAGCGTGACCACGGCGGTCGAGTGTGTCCGGTTTGGCTGCCTGATTCCGTAGATGATGACGAGGTCTTCACGCTGAAGAACCAGCAACAATGGAGACGGTACGCCGAACATGAGCTCTTCACACTGTTTCACTACAAGACAAACGAACCCGCAGATGGTCGCGCACTTCGCAAGGCCTGGGCAGACTACTACCGCTTGAACACGGCATTCGCGGACGCCATCATGAGCGTGTTCAAGCCGGGCGATATCGTCCTAGTGCACGACTACCATCTGTTGCTCCTGCCAAACATGCTCCGCCAGAGAGTGTCCACAATATACGTGGGCTTCTTCTTGCACGTCCCATTCCCCAGTAGCGAGTACTACCGCTGCCTGACGCGGAGAAAGGAGGTGCTCGAAGGCATGCTCGGCGCCAACATGATCGGTTTCCAGGCCTACGCATACTCACGCCACTTCTCTTCGTGCTGTACCCGTATACTAGGCTTCGACTCGTCCTCCGCTGGCGTTGACGCCTTCGGCACGCATATTGCTGTGGACGTCTTTCCGATTGGCATCAACGCGGGCTCTGCACTGCTGTCAGCGTTCGAGTCACCAGAGGTTGAGAAGAAAGTGAAGGCGCTGAAGGAGTTGTATGCCGGCAAGCTGATCATAGTTGGTCGCGACCGCCTAGACTCTGTCAGAGGCGTCGCGCAGAAGCTGCAAGCATTTGAGATTTTCCTCGAGAGACATCCAGCGATGCGCGACAAGGTAGTGCTGATCCAAGTCACAAGTCCAACTAGTATCGAAGACCAATCAGATGGGATCGACAAGACGGCGAACAAGATTTCTGACCTCGTTTCTCGGATCAACGGCGAATACGGCTCGCTCAGCTTCACGCCAGTTCAGCACTACCCGCAGTATCTTCCGAAGGAGGAGTACTTCGCGCTGCTACGCATTGCCGATTTAGGTTTGATCACGAGCGTTCGTGATGGTATGAACACTACCGCGCTCGAATACGTAGTATGCCAGCGTGACAATCACGGTCCACTCATCATCTCCGAGTTCTCAGGCACCGCCGGAAGCCTCGGTGACGCACTCCACATCAACCCATGGGACCTTAGCGGCACAGCGGACGCCATCAACATCGCCCTCACTATGACAGACGAAGAAAAGCGCGTTGCTCACGCCCAGCTGTACAACCAAGTCACGCGTAATACCGTGCAGGCTTGGACTTCCAACTACCTCAAGCGCCTTCTCACCAATCTCTCCTCCTTCGATCAATCCTCCGCCACACCACTCCTCGATCGCGCCAAACTCCTCCAGCAATACCGCAACTCCTCTCGGCGCCTCTTCATGTTCGACTACGACGGCACCCTCACCCCAATCGTGAAAGACCCACAAGCAGCCATCCCCTCCGACCGCGTCATCCGCACCCTCAAAGCCCTCGCCTCCGACCCCAACAACGCCGTCTGGATCATCTCCGGCCGCGACCAGGCCTTCCTCGACGAGTGGATGGGCCACATACCCGAGCTCGGCCTCTCCGCCGAACACGGCAGCTTCATGCGCCACCCTAACACCGCCAACTGGGAGAACCTGACCGAGACTTTCGACATGAGCTGGCAGTCGAAGGTGCTAGAAGTATTCGAATACTACACCAGCAAGACTCCCGGCGCGTTTGTTGAGCGAAAGAAAATCGCCTTGACGTGGCATTACCGCCGCGCGGAGCAGGAGAATGCTAAGGTCATGGTGCGTGAGTGCCAGAAGAATTTGGAGCAGACGGTGGCGAAGACGTATGATGTGGAGGTTATGACGGGGAAGGCGAATTTGGAGGTGAGACCGAGGTTTGTGAACAAGGGGGAGATTGCGAAGAAATTGGTCAAGGCTTATGGGTCGGCGACGCATCATATGCCAGACTTTGTGTTGTGTCTGGGTGATGACTTTACGGATGAAGGTACGCTCAATCACCTGCACTTCACGCGACCTGTGAGCTGACCACTTTTGTTAACGCAGATATGTTCCGTTCCCTGAACGCATCGAAGCTAAACCGCGACCACGTCTTCGCCGTGACGGTCGGCGCATCGAACAAGCAGACGCTGGCGCAGTGGCATCTACTTGAACCCGCCGACGTCATCTCCGCAGTGGCGTTGCTGAACGGGCAGAGCGATAGCGGAAACGTCGGGGCGATCGCTGTCGTTGATGGCGGTGTCCCGGAGTCAAGGTTGTGAGACTCTGTAGCAATCCCGCCCGTCAGAGAAATGGGTTTGAGCGTGGAGTTTCCCGGCGAAAGACCGGGGGGATAGTATACACGAGTGGATGGCGAATGTGCTTTGAGCAAGAGCTTGCGCACAAGTATAGAATAGAGCATCAACATAGCCCACCTATCGCGCGTCTATGGCGCAACAGAAGGCTTGTTGCATTGTGCTCTTCAAAGCATCAGTCGCGGCCTACCAAAGTCTACCGAGAACACCTTGTAAGCAGATCGAACCGAACGTCGCCACGAAGGCCCTGTGCAACGGATGTCATAACTATGTTCGGCTTGTGCACACTTCTAGACAGTCTTGCGTACACATGCCAAACGCCATTCCCATGCTCCCCACAAACCCAGTAAAACACACCGCTTCCTCGCTATCTGTACGGCGCATCCGCCCTCGCCACCGCCGCCAACTCCGGCTCCCACTTATCCCCATTCGCCAACAACTTCTCCTTGTTATACAACAACTCCTCCCGCGTCTCCATCGCATACTCGGCATTCGGTCCCTCCACAATCGCATCCACGGGACAACTTTCCTGGCAGAGACCGCAGTAGATGCACTTGGTCATGTCGAGATCGTAACGCGTTGTGCGACGGGAGCCGTCCTCGCGTTCTTCGGCTTCGATGGTAATGGCTTGGGCGGGACAGATGGCTTCGCAGAGTTTGCACGCGATGCAGCGTTCTTCGCCTGTAGGGTAGCGGCGCAGGGCGTGCTCGCCGCGGAAGCGGGGGGAGATGGGACCTTTTTCGAAGGGGTAGTAGATCGTGTAA
Organism: Baudoinia panamericana UAMH 10762; assembly: GCF_000338955.1. Lineage (NCBI taxonomy): Eukaryota > Fungi > Ascomycota > Dothideomycetes > Mycosphaerellales > Teratosphaeriaceae > Baudoinia > Baudoinia panamericana. The sequence goes on from NW_006911263.1 coordinate 149,487, forward strand.
CTATATCACAAGCGTTCTTCGTCAGTGGACCATTGCTAGGAGCGTTGCTGGTAGTGTAGGCGGGACGTACGGAGGCCGGAAGAACTGCTCCAGTACCACGTACATCCCTCTCAGCATCTCGGTGAGGAGGAAGTACTGGCCCGCTTGATCCCAGATGCTCTGCTTGTTCTCATTCCAGCGGTCCGGCCGAGGCAGGCGGAAGTTCTGGGGTGGCGCACCGGTGCCGGATACTGGTCGAGCGGCGGTGGTGGAGAAGGCGTGCTGGGAGGCGAAGGATGTGCGGGCGGCGGTCTGGAGGAGCGAAGTCGCTGGACGTGCACGCGCGAGCGCTGTTAGCGCTCTTGGTGAGGACATGATGGGGCCTCCTTAAAGGTGTAGTGGCGACTCTCCACGACAGACGATGTGGTAGGTGTTTGAGTGGCCAATGGCGAAGTGAAAGCCATGACTTGCTAGCGTGCGGGTGTTTCCGTTCGAATTGAACGCCCGCAACCTCTTCGACATTGATATGAACAGGTGAGTGGCATTGGAAGCGCCTGCCGCTCATGCAAACCTCTCGCCTGGCTGTGCGACGGTCGTGCAGAGCCCACAATGCCTACAATGTCGCATGTGCCCTCTCTTCTGCCTTCTGCACGGAGACAAGACTTCGGAGGCCAGCGGAGACGGAGCAGGAGTTCTCGAGGGCTGCGCATGGCGCTTATACCGACTATCACACCATAAGCGAGCGGCTCAATACCGGCGACAATGTACGAGATGGCAAGACATCGCCAGGACGCGGCGGTCTGTCGACAAGAAGTGTGTCGACCCAGCATTTCGACCTCGCTACTCGCCAAGCCATCTTTGAACGTGACCTGAGGCAGACGCAGAACGAGGAGAGCTCTCACCAGTTCGACAGCCCCGGTGATGTTGAGGACGACGCCGCCACATTTGCGCCGGCAACGGGCGTGAAGAGGTCTCGAGCACGGGAGAAGCGTTTTGGAGTCCGCTCACTTCGCCCAACGTCAAGGGCAGAGCCTTCCCTGTCTGCTTCGCCTTTCGGTCGGAAACACAACAGAGCAGAGAATGTACATCGAGAGCATGTCTCGTCACCTTCGGAGACCCCCGCGGACGAGGTGTCGACCGCACCGACGATTGTATCTGGTTTACCCCAGACGCGTGATGGAAGGCGACGATTGCCACCGTTTGATCGAGCTCACATGCACACCATTGCTGAAACTGTGCACAAATTTTCGGCCAGTCACGAGCTCGGAAACTTGTCAGAGGATGAGATTGAGCAAGCACGGCGCAATCTAGACTACACTGGACTCGCCATTAGGCCGAGGGCAAGCGCTGTGGATCCGTCAAAAGAACCGATGCCAGCACCATGGGCGGTCCTCGAAGAGAAAGCTCTGTCAAGAGTTAATGGTCCAGAAGCAAGCAGAGAAGCCATGGACATACTCACTGAAGAGCTAACCCACTTTGCAGCCTGGGCCAGACCGACGGCTGCTGAGACGGCCGCCAGAGGCTTCGTCGCGGACTACCTCCTAACCTTCCTTCGTAAACATGCCAACCGGCCCGGATTGGACATCAAAGCCGAGCTATTCGGCTCTGAAACAACCGGACTGTCTCTCCCAACCTCGGATCTCGATATACGCATCTATGACGCCTCGCAGGCAGACGAAGATCGCAGCTACGGCAAGCTCTACTCGCTGCTGGCAATGCTCGCCCGGCGTCTCCGACAAGACCACAACAACTGGACGGCCGTTACTGTCCGCCACAGCAAATTCCCCATCATCACCGCTACCCATTGCAAAACGGGCATAATCGTCCAAATCGTCAGCGCACCGTCCACCACCAACCAGCAGACCCACACGCGCCGCTACCTCGCCGAGCTGCCGCATCTCCGCGACCTTTTCCTGCTCAGCCGGGCGATGCTCGGCACGCGCGGGTTAGTCAACGTCTACGACGGCGGTATCGGCTCGTACGGGCTGCTCGTTATGCTTGTGGCGGCGCTCAAACGCCGCTCTTCCGCCAACCCGCCACCGCAAACACCCGCACAGCAACTCTTGCACTTCCTGAACTTTTACGCCCGACACAACTACATCTCCCGCGGCCTAACCGTCACCCCCGTCGGCAAAACCTTCCTCAAACACCACGATGCCACCTACCAAGCCACAGTGCAAGAACGTATCCGTGCGGCTCACCGCCGCAACGATCCAGTCCGCGCGGGACAGTGGGCCATGAGCGCGCCGAAACCGTTGCAGCCGTACTTGCTGTGTTTGCAGGACCCAGCAGATCCGACGAATGATTTGGGACGGAAGACGAATGCAATCAAGCATCTTGCTGAAAGTTTCCGGGTCGTGCATGCGATGTTGTTGGCAAGGTTGAGGGACGGATTGAAGGGGGAGGGAGTGGCGGGGAGGGAGACGTTTGTGGAGGTTGCGGTGGGGAGGCTGCATGAGGTATGGGCGGGGCGGAGGAAGCGAGTGGAGAAGTTTGGGGCGGAGGTTCTGAAGAAGAGGGAGGAGGTGGGTGGAGAGGTGCAAGTAGACGCTGCTGTGGATGCGGGTGAGGCAGGTGTGTTGAGTGCGGAGGGTGAGGAAGAGGCTGCGAGTGGCGGGCAAGAGGCTGCGCGTAGCGAGGAGGAGGAGGTGGAGGAGGAGCGGACGGAGAATGTAGTGCGGGGATGATGATGTGTTTAGGGTGAGTTGGCTTCTTCGCATGTACCATTCTTCACATCTGCACATTCGACTGTAGCGCTCTTCCGCCATTCTTTTCACGTCTTGTGTGGTTCCTCATGAGTGTGAATTGATCATCTCTACGTACACCAAGATGCAGAACATCAGTCGCTTGAACGCACAGTGTAGTCAAAACGCAAACATCCGCGCCACTGCCACGCCGTCAGGCAAAGATATGCACTCGATGGCTTTCCCACCCACTAGAGCTATACACGCAGTCACATCGTATACCCTCGAGCTTCAACAGCTCAAGTCAGACCTTCATTCGCAAACGAAGCTTCATCCAGCCCTCATGCATCATCAATGACCCCGTTCCTCCGACTTGCGAAACCTCACCAAACCTTACTCCCCCTCTTCCCACCAAGCACCTCCGTCACCTTCACGATCGAGCCTCCAAACTTCCCGCTGCTGCCGCCCAAACTGCCAAAGCTGCTCGATGACTTCGAGCTGGTGGGCGAAACGACGTTGTAAACATACTCGCCGTCGACGTATTGGGCGCCGGAGATGAAGGTTGTCCGCTTTTCGCGGCGGGTGTAGCGTTGTTCGAGGCGGTAGAGTTCGTATTTAGCCCGGAGGGATTCTAGGAGACCCATCCTGAGATGTCGTTATCGAATTTGTGGATGTGCGTGTGGGTAACAAGTGTGAGGCCAAGGCCTGTGTCGTGCTCAATTCGAGGCTTGCTGTGAGCCTGGGTTGGTTGGTAGGAAGCTGTTCGGGCACTTGAAGATGTGACAATCGACCTTCGTCTACTGATGCACTTTCTTGAATCGCCTCTGCTCTCTCCGACGTAGTATAAACGAGCGGCTGATTGACACTTCGACAACGGTTTTGTGCTATGACAACGAGTGCTGTTCGAACCGTTCCACTAGTGTACGTGTTTTGGTGATCCAGTTCCTCTTCATATGATCGATACTGAGTTAGAAAGAGACGAAAGAGAAGAGATAAGACCGGACGATTAACGAGGGACAAGATAGGAATGGGATGCTTGAATGAGAAGGTAGTATTGCCGAGCTGGCTGCAGATGGTGGAGTTCTCGAGCGCAGCCATTCCCACCGAAAGGTAACACATCCCTGTCACTCCCGCGTGGTTAGCACGTTCACTGGCGCCTTTTAGCGCAGGGGCCGCTCGTTATGGGGTAAAGGAAGAGAGAAGGCCGGGTGAATTGGAGGGCTTGTTGAAGAGGAGCAGACGTTGATGTCTAAAGACCACAATTCAGTTCGCAGCCTGGGGTGGATAGCATACACTCGAAACAAGATGTCACACGACCACTTCGTGCACTGCGTGAGTAGAGAGTGGATAACCGGAAGAGATGTTCCGTTCAGCTTCCAGAACGCTTGGCGTAGGATTGCCGCAACGCGCGATGCTGCTCCGGATAATCCTGCAGCATACTGTTCCCCGAGACGGTTGGACGTATATTAATGGTGCAGTACGTTCGACTTACTAGTGGTGCGAGGTACATGTACGTTGGCTGGTATTTTCGACGTCGCGAGAGGTGACTTCGAGGCATTTCGTATCTGTTTCTGTCGTGTGGTTGCTAACATTAAGTTTCGCCTGTCCTTTCACCTTCCCGTGCGCTGAAGGCTGATATAAGCAGTAAAGAAGATCATACTCACCGCGCAGTTTCCGCCCTGACACTGGCTAGGAAGAGAACCATAGCTTATTTGATCTGGTGCCCATCCAGCTCCATTCTCGGCCTGTCGTTGGGCATCTCATTCACACTCGCCGCGTTCGTCAGCTCATGGTAACCGCCGGATTTGTCCTGATACGAAGCTTGGCCGTAACCCTGTGGCGAGTAGAAGGGAGCCTGGTCTTGTAATCGCGGCGCCCATTGGCTGCGTTGTACAGGCTCAGCGTATGCAGCAGGAGCCTGACTGTACTGTGATGCATTGTTCTCTGGTGGAGCGGTCTCCCTAACGCCCTGCCGTTTCAGCTTACGCTGCTGAGACAGGATAACGAAGATGGCGCCAATCAGTGCCAGGAGTAAAGGCGCACCCGCACCAACAGCGGCTCCCACAACATCGCCAACCGTGAAGATCCCGGCAGCCGACGTTGAGTTACTGGCGCAAGACGCCGTCGTGTTACTTGACGAGGAGCCGTTCGTGCTCGTCGAAACATTCACCGCAGCCGACAAATTAGTCTTAGGTGTGAAGAGCATGGCAGCTGGGACCCCAGCTTCCAGATTCTGTACCTGGCTTGAGCGCAAGATGAAATCGTTCGCGTCGGTCATCGTGAAGACCTCCGACGGCTGATTACAGGCCGTGTTGTTGAGGCCGTAGACTCATTGCCCAGTCAGAGAGTCGCACGACATCATGGGCCAGCCACCCGACGGGTTGTTGTTGAAGGCATGGCAGTACTGAGCGCAGTCAGGACCCCAGTTCTTGTCTGTACAGCTTCCGCGGGACACTACGCCATTGCCGTAACAGAGACCATTAGACATGCACCATGCGTTAGCACCGCAGCATGGCGAGTTCATCGCGGAGGAATTGCACCGGACGTCAGGCGCCTGTGTCACACCGTCTGGGTAGTAGCATTGTTGGGCCAGTACGCTGGAAAGGAGGAAACGATAAACGTGAGGGTCGTGAGTCGACATTGTGCGATGAAGACGGTACCCATCTCAAATGTGTACAGATCGCGTTGCAAGGCAGAGAGAGTACGAGGAGAGATGGAGTGTGTGGAGCCTTGTGATATTGACCGAAATCTCTAAGGCTTGCATCGGGCTGAGGCAAGGCTGCGAAGCGTGGTTGTTAGACCTCTGTAAACGTCCTCCTGGAAATAGTAGCGCAACTCCTGTGGCCTATCATGATAACCACAAATGGCGCGGAGGAGCAGGTCGATCGGTACCGACATTGTGGACATGGAGCGCTTGGGGCCATTATCTGTTTTGAGGCGCGATAGCTGACTGCGGCTGGTACGATCTTCAGAGTCGGCGAGTCGTTGGCTGATACAGTGTGATTGGCAGATTGAGCGGTTCGATGCATGCACACTGCCTGTGCAATGCAAGGCCCGTGGGGGCGATCATGGCTCGATGAAGGTACGAAACGGCACGTGACGGGACAGTTTGCTATTTCGCTGGCACGTATGACCACCAGCTCAGACAGCAAGGTCACGGTACATAAAGAAACATCCTACAATATTCAGCTATAAACATTGCGCAACGTTCTAAGAACGGAATCTCCGGTCAGCTGATGCGGCATGGGTGTTGTGATGATACCTACAACGTCCAAAAATGCCTATAGAACAGACATGCCACTCATGCGAGCCGTTAGAACATATATAACCATTCCACGATCCTCAATATTTGCATTGAGGAATGAGTGCCTGCAGCCGCAGCCTTGGATAATCCCACTCGTTGTATGTCATTAATGCAGGTTACAATAGTGCAGGCTAAGCAGAATCCGAGGGGCTGGCAAAACTTCAAGCACTTTTTGGTCGTCAAGGACGCTCTTGCTTTCTTGCCATCAGCAGCCGGGCTTTCTTCCTCAGCGAGACTTAAAGTCGCCCTTCACCTCCCACGCCGCTCGGTCTTCGCCTTTCTGCCGTTCGCAAGCAGTGCCTCCGCCGCCTTGATCAATAGCTCGTTCATTGACGCCTTCATTGTCGCCCAAACATCATCGCAATCATTGTAGAAGTCGGCGTCGATGAAGACGCCGTTGAGGTCAAGGCGTCTATCCGCAGCTGTGACGCAGCGCTTCAGGGTATCGAGCATGTCCTCTGGCAGCTTGTCGCCTTTGCCACGGTTCAGGAGCCTTGTAGCCTTACGGCCCATCCGTTCTATTTCGTGAACGACCTTCCAGCGATCGTTCGCTAGCGGGGCACTCGCAGCGGCTTGACGCAGGTTCGATGCGAGGTCCTCAGGAAGACCTTCGATAGGCTCAAGCGCGTTTGGCCGCTTGCAGCACGTAAGTGGGTAAAGGACCGACAGCGCCCTGCCTTCCCACTTCTTCATTGATGGCAAAGGTTTGACTATAAGCCGTATCTGCTTTGCAGAGGTAAGACCGTGCTGTCCGCACGTGAGCGAGTGGATAATGTGGTTGAGGCCAACATAATCATGCGATACTCGCGGCTTGTTCGTAGGCGGCGATCGTTCAATAATGAATTTGATTGTGTTCGTAACGGGCTCTGACCTCTGCACGAACATCGGCCATCGGACGTTGATGTTGTCTGTTGGGTTGTTGTGAAGCAGAATCGACGGTGCGCCGATCTCAGGGAATGACACCTTAAACAGGTTTTGTGTGATCGAACTATAACGTCTGTTTTGTGTCTCATAGTACCCTGCGAGAATTACAACGCTCAGTACATTGTTGGCGTATAGCAAAGCTTGTGCCTCTGTGTGAGCCTGGGAGTTAATGCGCAGAACGGCTGGGTAACAGGCGAGCCGCGCTTGTCGATTGCCGCGACGAGCGGGCCTCAGGGTTAGGAGATGGTAACATACGTTGTTGCGGATCTCTGGAGGCAGGTCAAAGAATCGAAAGCGCCATGCATTGTCCAAGTTGACCAGCGTTTCCGCATAGACATGCTTCTCTTGGCCTTCCTCGACCGGCCGGCCGGTTCGCTGCTCGATGAACCGCTTCAGGTCTCTAGTACTGCGGTAGTCGTAGAGATAGTATCGCTTTTCGTCCGCCAAGAAGTGATCAGTTGGCGTCTCATCGTCCAGACGTTTCCTTTTGCTCATCTTGCCAGTGCTGATCATTGCGCCTGAAAGATCTGAATCGAGTCTACAAGCGGCACGAAAGCAAAGCCCCTAATTGTGGCAAATAGAGATCAATCACGTGATAGTGAAACCCCTGCGAATGTGAAGCTGCATGAATGTGAATGTTGGATATAAAGTTCTTGAATTAGGAGACGAAACGTGTGTGCGCAACAGCATTACTACAAGATGGTTAGCGAACCTTATTACAATAGTTGTATCGCTCAAGACTATATCTATCCAGTCACAAGTGCTATGGCATGTTCTGAGCCGCGAAGACGGCGATGAGAACGAAGAAAGCCTTCATGCTTCGAGCTCACTCGTGCAGTTACTGAAACGGCGCATGTGTTTGTCACGAAGCTGCACTGGAAGCCAGGAAACGGTCATTGCATTTGATCACAGCCGATAGTGATAATGCCAGGGCATGTCTTGCGAGCGCTCCTTCATAGTACGAGATGAAGTCCTTTGCCGCATCTCCAGCCTGAGATCTCTGCGAGTGATGTTTCCAAAGTCCATTGCCATGGTTGCATGGTGTCGAGCTGGTTGCATAGTTTAGACGATATCTCGCAAATGTCAAAGAGCTGTGTCCACCATGCTCGACCATGCCGTAGATGCAAGGAAGATAGTATGGTCGGTGATTGTTGTTGAAGTAGTTCACATGCTTTACTCTGCCGAACCACGGCTCTCGCCATTGGGCCGACAAGCCGAGGCTCTGCACATCCGATCGTCTGCCTTCCAAGCCTCCAAACCTTCCAAGCATTGCAATTTGGCAAAGTCTGGCTGGGCCTTGCACGCACCGTATCCCTCTGGCGTACTATCGCCCATATGGTCATCTACAAGGCCATGGCACAATAACCGCAGCCACCACCTTCAGTCTCTAGCCTTCAGAAGCTACAAAGCTCCGCTAGCTTAGCCCAGCATGTCCTCCTCGTCTTCCGTCACAGAGAAGCTGCCTTCCGCCGAAGAAGTCGCCAAGGATGTCGCCGTCGTCGCCAAAAAGTCGTTCTCGAGCTTACGAGACCTTGTGGCAGGCGGCGTGGGTGGTGTATTCGCCGTGGTCGTAGGACATCCATTCGATCTGGTCAAAGTGCGGTTACAGACGGCGGAGAAGGGGGTGTACACAGGGGCGATGGACGTGGTGAGGAAGACGATTGCACGTGAGGGACCTGTACGCGGACTCTATGCCGGTGTATCAGCGCCACTGGTGGGTGTGACTCCCATGTTCGCTGTGAGCTTTTGGGGTTACGGCGTGGGCAAGCAGCTCGTCGAATCCGTCAGCGAAGTCAAGGATGGCCAGTACTCGGTCGCGCAAGTCTCGGCAGCAGGCTTCTTCTCCGCCATTCCCATGACTCTCATCACTGCGCCCTTCGAGCGTGTGAAGATTATCCTACAAATACAGGGGCAGAAGCAATTAGCGCCCGGCGAGAAACCACGCTACAACGGCGGAGTGGACGTTGTCCGACAACTCTACAAAGAAGGCGGCATTCGTTCCGTCTACAAAGGCTCCCTGATGACGCTGGCGCGAGACGGACCAGGCTCAGCAGCATACTTCGCGACATACGAAATCATTAAGCGTCGACTAACACCCAAAGACGCAGACGGCAAGCCCGGCAAACTGAGCTTGACAGCCGTTTGCGCGGCTGGTGGTGCCGCAGGTGTCGCAATGTGGATCCCTGTTTTCCCGGTCGACACAGTCAAGAGCCGGTTGCAATCCGCAGAAGGCAACCTCAGCATCATGGGCACAGTACGAGAGCTCTACGGTAAAGGCGGTGTTCGAGCGTTCTTTCCCGGGTTTGGACCCGCGATGGCTAGAGCTGTGCCTGCAAACGCCGCAACGTTCTTAGGCGTGGAGCTGGCGCATGCAGCGATGAATCAGGTTCTCGGATGATTGTACAATATTGGGTGATGTACAGACTTCTTTTGTTACAAGAGCCACTTTTGGCGGCAGAGATTACCGATCATTCAGCCATGAGTGCTGCGATGGCTGTCAGTATGAGTAAGACCGTTCCTGCGCTCGGGGAAGCCTCACCGCGTTCTCAATATCATGCCTTCGGTGCGGATCCGGTGGAAGACCTTCGGTCAGGTAATCGTACATGTGTGAACTCTGGCTTGGTTTTCGTGCAATATGCTTCGTAGCATTAGAGGTGTACGAGTTATGCAGCTCCTTGGACTCTGCTCGCTCAAGGTGCTCCATCCCGTAGAAAGCATCCATGTTCGCATGCACTTTATCGGGCTTGTCGTAAGACAACGGCTTCGTGGCGTTGACTCTGCCGTTTGTCCACGAATCTGGCGTTGACTGTTCCTCGATGGTCGACGCCAGCTTGTGTTCCACGGCAGGCATCTCGCTTTGGCGCTTCCTACTTGATACTGTTCCCCTAGTGCCCTCTCCTGTACTGCGAGTATAGCTCGCCCGATGGAAGGTGCGATTGATAGGATCGCTCAGGTACCGTCGGAAGAATGCGCGCAGGTGCGGAGCGCAGGCACAGAGAATGGCTAAATGGCATTCCACCAATGACCAGGCGAACAGATTAAAGCCAGCCCAGCTCGTGTCGTAGGTGTGATTGATCTGCCAGAGGTAGTACGTCCTTGCAATGCCCGCTCCCGCAACAGAGAGACTCAAACTGAAGAGTATGTTGAGACCAATCTCTTGACGTCTTGAGGCATGCAGGTCGTAGCGGCGGAGAATCACATACGGTAAGATCACCGCGTACAGATCGCTTATGACGCTGAAGACTCCGACGCAAATGCTCAAAGCCGTGCCATCGTTAATGCACTTGTAGGGTTTGTCGTACCTAAAGTCGTACGAGAGCCAGTATGCCGAGAGCGGTTGGCAAATCAAGCAGTATGCGAGTAAGATACCAATGAAGTAGCAAACGGTAAACGCGAGCGCCCCATAAACGGCGTAGATCCATCGTCCCGACTGGTCCACCATTCGGCGATAGAACAGAAGGACCGAGCATTTCGTGGCACAGGTGCTGATGAGGAAGAACAGTTGCGCAATAAAGCCCATCAATGCTGCACCACTGTACCATTCCAACCGAACATCCCTGATAGCGGAGTGTTAGGTCATTATTCTGTCTGAAGGTTCGCGCACAGTTCGTCTCACCATGTATGCCGGCCCAAGCCATAATCACCCGCATCAATGAACGCGGTCACGGTCAGGGCGACAGCGAACAGCCAGCCAACAATGATGAGGGCATCATCTAGCCCTAGCGAGCCGGCGTGACGAGTGGCTCGAAGATAGAGCCGGCCAGCAACCAGGATCGTTGATGCCGCAATCCATATGGCTCCAAACTGTGGCATCCATTTCCGTTCAATTGCAGGGTGGTTGTACTGAGGTGCCGGCCACGATGCAATGACCGATGGAGGGACGTCATGAAAGTTGCCGGGCATGGCTGCCACCAGTTGACGTCGATAGTATGTTGATATTACATAGATATATATACACAGAGATATTAAATGTCTTAGCTGGTTGTCCTCACATCGTGTACAGCAATGAGAAATGAAATAAGGTAGTATGTGTGGAAGACAAGCGAAATACAAATGGAAGGAAGACAGCGAGATGTCTCGCGACTCATGGTTGGAAACCAACCTACTTGAGTTGGTGCACGGTACCTGGCGCAAATGGGCAACAAGCAGGCGTTTGACTTTGCGGCTGACAGGAGTAGGTCCCCCGGACGAACCAAACTGCCGCGAGTTTATTCCATCCAGTAAAGCTTCACCTCATCGTGATCGGGAGCCTCGGATGAGCTCCTTTCCAGGTGCAGCACGAGAATTACTCTTCGCTCAATGTTTGACCGTGGCGATAGAGCACTTACCGACGCTTCAGCTGGATCGTGCGAAAGGAGAACATGCAGTAAAGCACCGCCAGTCGATTTCCTGGTAACCGGCAACACTAGAGCATGCGCAGTGATGTGCGTGGATTTAGAACGGCGTTGCCTGTCTCCCCGCGTCCATCGCTTATGCACGACCGGGGGGAGGCGTGGCCGCGGAAGGATGGTTTCGCGGTTAGTGAGGAGAAGCGTTGATCGACAAGTAGTGCCTGTGCAATTAGCCTTGCAAACGTAATTGGTTTGATGTTGCTGCCCGACGAGAGTCTTCTCTCGGACGACCGGCTTATCGCTTCTCATGGTCGCCAAGTGTACAGATGAGATATTCTCTCCTGGAAATGCGAAGAAATGGTGAACGCAGTCATTAGCGTTAATGGGGGGTGCCGTGCGCCGTGCCAGTCACGAGCCGAAGCCGAAGAAAGATGCCGAGGCCCTGCCGTGAATAGTGCGAGATATGTATACTTAAAGCTTGTACAAAGCGCTGAGGCAGCGAGTGTCCCGCTGGTTAAGATGCCGATAGAAGGTCACCCGAAAGAGTGCCTCACCAAAAGTGTGCGAACCCTTGAAGAGAAACCATCGACATGCTCGGTGAGCGCAACGAATATAACAGCGCGAGTCAGGTGCAAGAAACAAAGGAGCCCACATTCGGCCGTTCTCAACGTGCACCCTGCATCACGCCAGTGCCAGTGCTACCAAAGTGTTCACCAGCGCCCTCTCCAGTGTCGCTTTCAGAGTCACTCAAGTTGCGCTCTTCAATCATAACCCCGCTGCTTCCACGACTACCCGGCCTCTCCTCGCTGCTACGTCTCGGTGTCCCACCACTACTCCTCCGCTCAGAGATGCCTAGCGGATGTAAGCCATAGGTAGAAAGGTGTCGGGCAGCAGCCGGCTCGGCTTCCGCCATAGCGACCGAGGTCGACATCTTGGCCAGCTCAAGCATCGCTGACGGCTCGCCGCTGTGAACTGAATGCAGTGAAAGGCGTCGGCCTCCTGTCTCACCGTCAAAGGGATCGCTCGGACGGTGTTCACCCAGTACATGAGGCAGCCATCGTATGAGTAACGAGCGCTTGAAGCGATCCAGAAGACCCAAATCGGCATCATCGCCGTCCGCAATCAAGGAGCTGTACAACTTCTTATGGACAGTTTTCTCGGGCACGAACCAGTGTTTCAGCAGCCGCCACTTCAATTTATTGATGGTGCCGACCGGCTGGAAGTCATTATCGGCTCCCAAACGGGTCCAGGCGGAGGGGTACTCGTCCTCTAGCTCACCGAACAGTCGTTCATACACCCCGCGCTGATAGGGCGTCCGTCTGCCACGTTGCAATGCATGCTTGACCATATACCAGAGCACCAATACTGTGCTCCATATTAGCGATCATACTACATTGGCACTGATTCATTACACTCACCAAGAGCCATCATAATGATAGCAGACACGAACCACCAGGCCGGTGACATTCCGTCATGGAACCAGGAGATGGGCAACGCAAAGAAGCTCACCATGAATGTCAAAGGTAGGAAGATGAACGAAATCCAACTCAGCCGCCACATGCTAAGGCCAAGCTGTAACGACTGTCGTGAGTCGCGAATGCCGACCGACTTGTACATCAGATCAGACAGGTTTGCAGTAGGCTGCACAAGGTCCTCTTGCACCGTATGACTGATCTTCCCAAACTCATCAGGTATTCCAGCGAGCCAGTCGGGCTCTGGGACTGGTAGCTCCTGCTCGTCCAGCTCAGCCAGCTCTTTCAGGTTGTTCTGCACCTCCCTCACCAGGTCCTGATGAAGCGAGATCAACTTCTCAACTTTCATCCAAGCGGCCTGGTTAGTCCAGAGCTCGGGAGCTCGGCTTTCGTCCGCGGGTCGCTCGTAGATCTTGTCCTCGAGGATGGTAGTATGCTCCTCGCCGGCTTCAAGAAATTCCGTCCATACGCCAGCAAGGCCACGGAAGATGTCGGTCAAAATCATATTGGTACATTCAGCGGCGAGCCGAGCATCATTCATGACCTCTTCGCGCCGGAGGTAAAAAGACAAGCGTCGCCAGCGCTTCTCAAAATCGTTGCGTGGCTGGATCAGGCAATCGTCCAGCTGCAGCGAAGCAGAAGTCTCGAACACAATCACCGTGTTGGTATTGTCCAGGCTTTCCACGTTCACCTTGTGAGGGTCTACCTTGTCTTCTGCCGGAGTCGCCGGGCTAGTCTTAGCATATGGATTCTTCATTGCGATGTCTGGACTGACACGAGCAGGGGCGCCCAGCGAGCGCTGTACATAGACAGACAGACGCTGTACCGAGACATCGGATCCGTCGGGATTGTTACCGTCCTCGTAGGAGTTCAGATGCATCATCCGAGCCTCAGCAGGGCGAAGGTCCGCTCTCCGCCGTCTTCGCTTCGTAGGAGGCGGTGTCGGAAAGACCTTTAGATAGTCAAGTCCAAACGCTGTTCGTGACACGTTCCGCCATGGGTCCGTCTGCTCGCGAAAGGCACGACCGTTTGGGAAGGGTTTGCCGTTACGTTGGCGTGGCTTTTCGAAGCGTGCCCAATCCGTAAAGCTCCGCATCCCTACTATCGGATCTGGGTGATCTATGTTGAACTTCTCCAGGAGAAAGTTGGTCGCCCATTTCGCATTCTGGACGTGAATGACTCGTAAGGCAACGCTATGCGCACTGGCTTGGTCGGCATAGAAGCCTTGCAGACCTCGCAGATCTTGAATTTCCTGGGCGGCCACTGCTACATGATGCTTCCCAGTGGGGCTCAGGCTCTGTGACCCGAGACTGCTGATGTAATCGATGATCAAGACACGTCCATTGTGGAAGCAATCGTGGGTCCACTTGATCCGCCATCCCAAGTCTGGACTGGATGTGCGATGCTTCCAACTTTCTGTCTTCTTGTTGAAGCGCCAGAATGCACCATTCGGCTGGCCGTTGGCAGTTGTCACAACAGGCGGCGGAGGCGTCCTCCCACGGATGGGAATCCTCAAGCTTCGTCTGCTGCTTGCTCTGGATTCAGATGAAGCGCGGGAGACGGCAATGTCTGGAAGGTGCGAGCCGTCTTCTGCCATGGTCCGTCTGGTAAGCTCCGGACGATGTTGGGTGTAAAGGGACGCCCAACGTCCTCGCAAATCAAAAAGGTTTAACAGGGCATATGTAGGCAGCAACAACTTTGACAAGGTCAGTTGCGAGGTAAGTATGACTGTGTGAGCGAGGGTGGTCTCAGCCTCTCAGCCTTGCGCGAAGCGCCAAGCCGCATTAGGAATGCGCTTGGGGCTGAAAGCATGCACGCATACAGTACGTCTGAACAATCGCAACTGCTTCGAGTGGATATTAAACCTTGATGGATGGTCTTCTCAGACCTCGTCTGCGTACTCCGGTAACAAGCCGTCGTCTTCTTGTGTGTACCACGAATCAGTGCTCTCCTGCTCAATATGTACGGACCAGAGCGCACTGCCTGCCGATGAGGTGAGCAGGAACAGCATACTCGGACCTGGGATAAGCTGTAGAACCATGTAGACCGTGCCAAACCACATGTACTCCCAGCGTCGCTTCTTCGTTCGGATGAAGTCATTTCGTTGCTTCTTCGTGAAGCCTTTCAGCGCGAAGTACCTCCAATTGAGCAGCGGCCCGGCTCTGTAGCCAGTAAGAAGCAGGAACAAAGGCACGCCAGCGAACGGCACGAAGTTGAGCGGCAGTAGTACTATCAGCTCGATGACTTGGCGTAGCGAAAAGGGCGCGAAGGTGGCGCCCTTGTCGCGAGGCCCGAGCCTTTTCACCGGATCGCTTTCATCAATGTCCTCGCCAACTGGTCTTCGGTTCTTGACCAAGTGCTCGTAGCCTTCCGCAACCATGACGGCATCAAAGACGTCGACTTGAGTCTTGTCTACAAAAAGCGCTTCGAACAGTAGCGAGATCAGTAGCGCGCCGATGCCCAGAATGAAGACAGTGGCATTGAACCAAGCAGATCCTTGGTAGTGGAAGAGGGCCAGGAATGCGACCACAGGTAGATATGCTGTCAAGAAGAGGAGCACCAGAACGCATATCGAGAGCAGCGTCAGCGGCAACAGGCGACTCTTGAACAGTGGCCATAAGTATCGATGAGTAACACAATACCAAAGTCCTTTAACAGGGTAGATGAATGCCGGGCTGAAGTTGGCCCTGATGAAGCGTCGCAGTGCCGAATCCGTACTTTTGGAAGACATGTTGGAGTTGGTGAAGCGATGAGACTGGTTCAGACAATGACCGCTTGCCGTTGTGTGTCGCAGATTGTGATTAGGTGTCAACAGTATCGCAGGTCAGGAGAAAAGGACAGACTGTAACACGCAAAATACTAAGTACCATTGACGGTGAATGATGTTGCCTTCGGATGCAAAGAGGCATTTGCCGGCGGAGTTGCGACTCGTCTGCGCCACAGTTCCCGTATCTGTGGATCCATGTCATGGCGCATGGACGTTTGCATGGATCTATGTTTATGCGGGGCAGCCACACATGCAGCCTTGATGTTCAATTGCTTGATTGTTGCTCGCATAACAAAGTCTTTCTGTGAATCCTCCGTGTGCGCAGCAAGCCGGCCACGAATGCTGCGCTCCATCATATAGCATGTACCATATCACCTAGAGCCATCACAGACGGTCGGCGCTTTCGGCCACCTAGGGTATGGATTCAAGCGTCTCGAAGGCGCTGCAGGACAAGCTCTACGACAAGCGGAAGGCAGGAGCGTTAGAGTAAGCATACAGTTCAGTCAATCAAACTTCACATAACAAACCATACGGCGTCCGCAGGCAAGAATGCCTCAAGCGATAGGCCTTGTCTCGTTCCTCTTCCATCTCCACGAATCGAAGAAGCAGCACGCATACCAGACTGTACTCACAGAAGCTGACGGAGGAGGGCCGCAGACTCGAGTCAATCATCCGCAACGCACTCGCCGAAAACAACCACGACAAGATAGCGAAGATTGTCCACCAGCTGTGCCATGATTATGCCTATGCCGTTCACCAGCCTCACGCCAGGAATGGCGGGCTCATCGGCTTGGCCGCTGCGGCGATCGCGATGGGAGCAGTAAGGACGCAAGACGCGGCTCGAGTTCAGTATGGAGGTGCTGACACGCTCAGGAAGTCGCTCGCTACTTGAAAGAAATCGTTCCACCGGTACTAGCTTGCTTCTCCGATCAAGATGCGCGCGTGCGGTACTACGCATGCGAAAGCATGTACAACATCGCCAAGGTGGCGAAGGGGGAGACCCTCGTATACTTTAATGACGTCTTTGACGCATTGTGCAAGCTTGCAGCCGACACAGAACTCTCCGTCAAGAATGGCGCAGAGCTACTAGACCGACTGGTGAAGGATATTGTTTCGGAATCTGCGGCGTCGTATGCTAGCATGTTAGTCCCCGAGCCTGCCACAGCGGACTCTGAAGTGGACAGCCCGGAGCGGAATGGTGAGGCACACACAGCCTTCAGTCTGCCAAGATTCATCCCACTGCTGCAAGAGCGCATACACGTCCTTAATCCATTCACGCGGACATTCCTGGTATCCTGGATTACATTGCTGGACTCGATACCCGATTTGGAGCTCGTGGCGTACCTACCAAGTTTCCTGGGCGGCCTGCTGAAGTTCCTCAGCGATCCAAACCAGGATGTGCACACCACGACCAAAGTGGCTTTAGATCGCTTCCTCAACGAGATTAAGAAGATCGCTGCTGTTAAGAAGGGGATAGCTGAGAGTCGAAGAGGACGAGACGAGAAGGAGCAGCAGACGAGTGGGTCAAGCGAGGCTGTAGCGGTCGACAATCCGGATGTGGATCAAGCGAAGACGGAGCAAGCCAACGGCGATGAGGCGGGCACTCCTGCTGCGCCGACGTCTGATACACCCCAGACGCCAAAGACAGCTGAGACTGATTCACCGACGGTAGATGGTGGCTCAACACTGGAGGCAAGCGGCGAGCTCGAGAAGGAGAACGAAGACTTCGAGGACGAGTGGATACCAGGCCAGGACGTACAGATTGACTACCAGCGAATCTTAGACATACTGGTAACGTTCCTCTCTGAGTCAAGCGAGGAGGAGATACAGATCATTGCCCTGAAGTGGATTGAGACCTTTTTCGACATCTGCCCGGAAGACATTCTGCTCTTCACCCCAAGACTCCTAGCCCAGCTGCTACCGGCGTTAAGCCACGATGTTGACCATGTCAAGCAAGCGGCCAACCGCGTCAACCAAGCGCTCATGGCGTATATCATGTCACTTCCAGAAGAGCCATCAAGACCGCAGACGGATGCAGAGCAGACGCAACAAACCAACCAGGCGCCTCCGGCGATCACGTCCGCTCCCGGAACGACCACCTCCATCCCGACCATCCGAGCGCTTGCGCAAGCCAATGGCGATGCCAGAAGGGACAGCGCGCCAAGTCTTCGACAGACGCGGAAGGCTACAAGCCCCGACCCAGTTGAGCAACCCACTTCCGCGCCGCAAACCCAAGAACCTGAACCGCCAGTCGAGGACGAGCCTGAGGTGGAGCCGAAAGCACGAACAGACTTGGACTACGAAGCAGCAGTCAACGCACTTACCCTGCAGTTCTTGCACGAGCACGAAGCTACGCGCGTCGCCGCACTCGCATGGCTCATCATGCTTCACCGCAAGTCACCTCGCAAGATCCTTGCCATACAAGACGCCACCTTCCCAGCATTGCTTAAGACCCTGAGTGATCCCGCCGAAGCGGTAGTTACGCGGGATTTACTGCTGCTGTCGCAAATCAGCAAGAGCAGCGACGATACCTACTTCACCTCGTTCATGGTGAACCTGCTAAAGCTCTTCACCACCGATCGACGACTACTGGAATCCCGCGGCAACCTAATCATCCGCCAGCTATGCTTGTCCCTACCGCCAGAGAAGATATACCGCACCATGGCCGACTGCCTCGAGCGCGACTCAGACGAAGACGTCGAATTCGCCTCAATCATGGTACAAAACCTCAACAACAACCTCATCACAGCCCCCGAACTACAAGACCTTCGCAAACGCCTCCGCAACCTCGACACCCGCGACGGCCAAATCTTCTTCACCGTCCTCTTCCGCGCCTGGTGCGTCAACGCCGTCGCCACCTTCTCCCTCTGCCTGCTCGCGCAAGCCTACGAACAAGCGTATAACCTCCTCCACCTCTTCGCCGAGCTGGAGATGACGGTCAATACGCTCATTCAAATCGACAAGCTTGTGCAACTCCTCGAGTCACCTGTCTTCACTTACCTGCGCATGCAACTGCTCGAGCCCGAACGATTTCCCCATTTGTATAAATGTCTGTACGGTCTATTGATGCTGCTGCCGCAGAGTTCCGCTTTCGCTGCGTTGAAGAACCGGTTGAACAGCGTCTCCGCGATCGGCTACTTACACATCGCACCCCGAGGCGCACCCGCGACGCCGAGCACGGTCAGTACATT
This sequence comes from Baudoinia panamericana UAMH 10762, assembly GCF_000338955.1. Lineage (NCBI taxonomy): Eukaryota > Fungi > Ascomycota > Dothideomycetes > Mycosphaerellales > Teratosphaeriaceae > Baudoinia > Baudoinia panamericana. The sequence goes on from NW_006911263.1 coordinate 168,139, forward strand.
TGAGCGTCAGAACCGACTAAGGAGTAAAGACGGCGGTGGCACGGGGGATGGCGGGATAAGGTGGAATGATCTCTTAGACAAGTTCAAAGCTACGCAGGAGCGCGTGAGGAGGAATCAGCAGCGTCAGATCACGGGACAGCATGACGGTGCGACGGATGATAGGATGTCCTCGCCAGAGCAGACAAGAAGACTGGCCGTGCCGGCGGAGAAGGTGGGAGCGGGTGGCGCGAGGCCGGGGAGTGCAGCGAGTGTGGGACGTCCGCCGCTACAGCCTGTTGGTGGTGGACTTGTGAAGGGGAAGAGTAGTCTCAATCTCGGTCGGGTTGCGACAGGGTTTGGGGCCAGGAAGGGCAAGGCGAAGTAGGATATACCTTCCTTCGCTGGACGTTAGAGCTTCACGGTTCGAAAGGTGTGATGGGAGGGTATCTAGCGAGGCGTCTCGGTCGGTCTTCTTGTCGTGTGGAGATGTATGAACATGCGAAGAGAGGAGTAGCGGTATCGCACAACTGTTCATCCGTTCGCTTCACGGTTTCGCATCGAATGTGAAGCCCCACCATGATCACGTGCAACAGACGCACATTGCCCCGCTCCATGAGTCGAAAGTGAATGTTTTAAGCCTCCGCAAATAGTCATAAGCGGCCATTGAGCTTCCCCAGCATAAACATTCCCGTTGCTCTTCCGCTTGCGTGTGTTAAGATGGCGGAAAAAGACGTAGAGCTACCAAGTGTTTACGTTGACGAGGAGACGGGCGAGGATGTGCTGGACCAGAGCCACGGCTCGCAATCGAAACCCTTCAAAAGCCTGGGTGCGGCCTACCTGCAATTTGGGGACAAGGCGACGTACTTAGTTCCGAACAAGGATAAAGAAGATGGGGAGTCGGCATGGAAGTCTGCAGCCAAGGCAGCTCTGAAGAAAGCGGCCAACTATGCGGACGCGCAGCGGAAGAAGGCAGGCAAGGAGAAGGAGCTGGCGTTGCGGCAGCAGAAGGAGCAGGAGGAGCGAGATAAGGCGTTAGAGGAGGCCAAGAGGATTGTCATCAAGGAGGATTTGAGCCTGCCCAAGGCCGTGAAGATCAACCTGGGCGAGACGAGGCCGGAGGTGGTGAAGTTGGGGAGTGGAGAGCGGAGTAAAGACGTCGATTATGCTTCAGGCGACAGAGGGACGCGGGTAAGAGTCTTTGGGCGAGTGCATCGCGAGCGTAAGCAGAAGGAAGTCATCTTCGTCACGCTGCGAGACGGCTACGGCTTCATGCAGTGCGTCCTCACTGGGCCCTTAGCTAAGACCTACGATGCCGTTACCCTCACCCGCGAAACGAGCATGATGATCACGGGCGAGATGTGGCAAGTCCCGCCTGGCGCTCATGCTCCGGATAACCGCGAACTACACGCCGACTACTTCGAGATTATCGGTAAAGCGCCCGGCGGCGAGGACGCCATTACCAACAAAGTCCAGGCCAAAGGCGACGCTCAAACCCTCCTCGACCAGCGACATCTCGTCCTGCGGGGTGAGACAGCCGCGGCAGTAATGTTCGTCCGCGACGCCGTCGAGCACGCCTTCAACGTACGATACCACGAACTCGGCTACATCAAGGTCGCGCCCCCCGCCCTCGTGCAAACCCAAGTGGAAGGCGGCAGCACCCTCTTCGACATAAATTACTACACCGAGAAAGCCTACCTAACCCAATCCTCGCAACTCTACCTCGAAACCGCGCTCCCCTTCGCAGGAAACTGCTACTGCATCGAGAAATCCTTCCGCGCGGAGAAATCCCTCACCCGCCGTCACTTATCGGAATACACCCACGTCGAGGCAGAATTAGACTTCATCACCTTCGACGACCTCCTAACGCACCTCGAAGACCTCATCTGCTCGGTAATCTCGATTGTCCTGTCCAACCCACGCATGGCGAAACACCTCCAAGAACTCAACCCCAACTTCCAAATGCCGACTCGACCCTTCAAACGCATGCGATACTCCGACGCCATCGAGTGGTTACAACAACACGACATCAAGAACGAGAACGACCAACCGCATACCTTCGGCGACGACATTGCCGAAGCGGCCGAACGCCGCATGACCGACATCCTGAATGTGCCGATCTTCCTAACCCACTTCCCCGTCGAGATCAAGGCTTTCTACATGGCCAAAGATACCCTCGACCCCCGCGTTACCGAGAGCGTGGACGTGCTTATGCCGGGTGTCGGTGAGATTGTGGGCGGGAGTATGCGTATGTCCGACTACGATGAGTTAATGGCGGCGTATAAGCGCGAGGGGATCGGCGCGGAGGCGTATTATTGGTATACGGATCAGCGGCGGTATGGCACGAGTCCGCATGGAGGATATGGGTTGGGGCTGGAGCGGTTTTTGGCGTGGTTGTGTGGGTTGCATACAGTTAGAGAGGCTTGCTTTTATCCTCGGTATATGGGACGGTGTCGGCCGTGATCAAAATCCACCGGCGAGGTGCTGGTTGGTTTTGTGGGGTGAGAAATGTGGCCGTGGCGGTGAAAGGTGTAACATCTTCGGGTGTGCTAATGTGTACCCTGCCCAGATGATCGTCGTGCAGGGATCAAGAGCAATGCGATTGGCAGGAAAAGGCGGCCGACCCTTGAGCACGATCACGACCACGAGCGACAAGTCCGGTGGTTCAATGGATTGCGGATCAGTCACCGGCGCTTCACATGGACGCTCCGCCAGATGGAAGGTGAACGCTACTGCTGAACCCGCTGTAACTCCATGCTAGAGCAGTATGTTACAGAGAGGTAGCGTGCTTCAAGCAAGTGGTATAGACAAGCCCGATACGCAGACACACCGCAAACAATGCAAAGAAATCCCAGTGTATCCCCACAAACCCATCACCCCATCTTCCACACGCTTTCCCTCACGTCCCCCTCTTCAACACCCTCCTTCACTCATCCTTGATCTAGTAGTGAATAGCCTTCGAATAAGTAGCCATAGCAGCCTCCTTGAACGCCTCCGCAAGCGTAGGATGCGCATGGCTCGTCCTTCCGACATCTTCCGTCGACGCACCATACTCCAACGCCAATGTCCCCTCCGCAATCATCTCTCCCGCGTTAGGTCCGACAATATGCACCCCCAAAATCCGATCCGTCTCCGCGTCCGCAAGGAACTTGACCATTCCATCCGTATCCAGGTTCGTCTTCGCTCTCGAGTTAGCCGAGAAAGGGAAAGTGCCGACTTTGTACTTCACCCCCGCCTCCTTTAACTCAGCTTCATTCTGACCGACCCATGCGACTTCAGGGTGCGTATACATCACTGATGGAATGGCGCCGTAGTTCACGTGTCCGTAAGATTTCGTCAGGAACTCAACAGCGGCAACGCCTTCTTCTTCCGCCTTGTGGGCGAGCATGGGCCCGAAGGTGCAGTCGCCTATGACGCGAATGTGGGGGATCTTGGTGCGGTATTCGCTGTCGATCACTAGACGGCCCTTATTGTCGGTTTCTAGGCCGATGGTTTCCAGGCCAAGGCCGGAGGTGTATGGGCGGCGGCCGATGGCTACTAGGACTACGTCTGCTTCGAGCTGAACACAATCGTTAGGTCAGCTGGGGTATGTGGCAGAAGGGAAGATGTAGGTGTAATGTTACCGTCTGTGCCTTTCCGCCTTTCGCAGCCTCGACGTCCAGCTTCACAATCTCCCCGCTATCGTCGCCTTGGGTGACTTTCGTGTTGAGCATGAACTTCATGCCCTGCTTTGCCAGCGTCTTTTGGATGTTCTTGCTGATCTCGGCATCCATGCCCGGTCCACCAATTTGACCCAAGAATTCCACCACCGTCACTTCAGCGCCCAATCGGCTCCACACCGAGCCCATCTCGAGCCCGATGATGCCGCCACCGATCACGACCATTTTCTTCGGGACCTGCTTCAACGCGATCGCTCCGGTGGATGTGATGACCTTCTTCTCGTCGATGGTCAAGCCGGGGAACGGTGTGCTCTCCGAACCTGTCGCGATAAAAATGTTCTTACCCCTCACGCTCGTCTCGCCGCCGTCTACGAGGTTGACCTTGACTGTGTGCTCGTCTGCGAACGCGCCAGTGCCCTTGATGTACTCTACATTGTTCTTCTTGAACAGAAACTCAATGCCTTTTGTCAAGCCATTAACCGACGTCTCCTTTGCCTTCATCATCTGCTCAAGGTTCAGCTTGACGTCGCCAACTTCGATGCCGCGGTTCTTGGTGTCGTGGAGAATCTGGTGGTAGAGGTGGGAGTTGTTGAGGAGAGATTTTGAGGGGATGCAGCCCACGTTCAGACATGTGCCGCCGAGGGAGCCGCGCTTTTCTATGCAGGCGACCTATCGTATATCCTCATCAGTCGTAATGTCTGCTGATGAGGTAGTATATGCATACCTTCAGGCCTTCCTGGCCGGCCTTGATGGCGGCCACATAGCCTGCAACGCCGCCACCAATGATTACTAAGTCTTTCTCCTCTACCGAAGAGTCAGTATGCCATTTATATACTCGCTACTGCCTCATACACACCAGCAGGTGTCGCATATCCTCTTCTTTGCGATATCCGGTCTGACAGCAGGCATGTGATGGGCGAGGAGCGGAGGATGTGAGGGGCTTGGTTCTGCGCTTGCAGCGCACTGCGAGTAGCTGTCCGTGGTAATAGCCGACTGAACATTATGGTGCGGTATGGGGGAATAAGGGGAGGATGAAGGGTGGCGCAAGCGAGTGTTTTGGTGGTGAAGATGACGAGCTTGGGAGCTTCACGAGATGTTCATGTTCAGATACAGGGAGAGCTCCGTCTCGGCCCGATGCCACGAGGCGGCGCCACATTCGCCGCTCAGTCAGCCATATCCACTGTCATCTCTCACTCTTGCACTCTTGGACAACACGCCACTCATCGACTTTAAGGTCAATGAATAAGTAAGACAACACTGATCACGTCCCCTGCTGAACGAGGGATATCTACAGAGTCTCACTTCGGCACGGACAGCTGTTAGGTACACTGCACGGTACGGTCCAAGACTCCCTCAAGAAACGAGAGAACCGTCAGCTCAGCTATGCGGGCAGCTGATCGTCGCTCTAAGTGTGCCTACTTATAAGAATTTGAAGGTTTTGTGGGCACGTCGATATGACCTGTGCAGCAGCATGTAATTGCTTGTTTCTTCGCAGCTTCGGACGAGTAACGCCTGATGATGTGTCGGCACTTCTCCAAAGTCTTGCCAATCAATTGAATCAGCGGCAGTGGCAAACCGATCTCACGAAGCCTTGTTGACGTGACGCCATGATCTAGCTCCTTGTAGAGGCAGCCAGCGGAACTTGTTGTCCATCGTTGATGCCGAAGAGCTTGGCAACTCATATAAAGCATGAACGTCTTGCGGCATGAAAATGTCAAGCATACTCATAAAATAGTCCCACCATAGCAGCAGCCCTCATATCCTCACCCCCTTACTCCTCAAAAGATTCACAGACGTCCCGGCCTCAAAGTTCAGAAATCGCAACGTCCCCGCCACCGCACTCCCCATCACCCTGACCTCCTCCAACCTCCGATCAACAAACTGTTCCGTATCCCTAAACTCCGTCGATTGATCCGTCGTCTGATATACCTCCGCCGCCGCATATACCCCCGACAAGGAAGCGCGCTTGGTATACCATGACGTGTCTACCGCCGTATCGCCGGACAAAAACCAGATCTCATCAGCCAGCAATCCCAACTCCCGTAGAGACGGAGGGATATTCTCCGCCAACGACATGATGGCTAAAGCTTCCTGCCAGCGTCCCACTAGCCCAGCGTCGGCATTGGCGCGTAGTCGTTCTAAGATGAGACTCCGGACTTTACGCCCTACTCCCATATTCTCGTCATGGAATTGTATGCGATCCTTTAGACCGAGTCGCTGCGTGACGAGGTGGTATTTGATGAGGTCGAAGACGCCTTTGGGGAAAAGGTTGGCGGAGATGTCGAGATAGCTGGCATCTTTTGCTCCGAGGGTGAGTGCGTGTTGGGTGAAGCCGTGGCTTGGAACGTGTGTGAGTGCGGCGGAGAGGATGGCAGACTCTGGTTCGCGGTAGGGAGGCGGTTCATTGTGTTCGTAGGAGTGGTAGAGGGCTTGAGGTGAGCGGAGAAGGAGAGGTCGGAGAGCGGTTGGTGATCGAAGAAGCGTTCCTAGAGTTATGGTGGTGGCCATAGTTCGTGCTGGAGCGACGGCGTAGTGAGTCAGGCTAATGAGATTATGGAACGAAGATGGATGGTGGTACCGTCTGAAGTGTAGGTGCTTAGCCAAGCTTTCCGCTTTGGCGCCGAAGATTCTAATGAAAATGGGTTAAAGCTCAGTGAAACCTCGTTGAATCGTCGCACGTTGGACAGGCTTTCGACCGCATTGTAAGGTTTGTACGCATAGTACTACGCCTGCAACAGTCCTTCACCTTCTTCGCCCGTCCTGGCCTCACCGCCGTCAGGCTCCCATCACGAACTCTGCAATCCCACTCCAGCCACTTTTCTCCCCTCCACAAAGTCCACTGGCGCGGTGTAGTGGTTCTTGCCCCAGACGGCATAGTAAGTCACGGATGCAATGATGACAACCGCCCATATCAACGGCGACCAGTTGGCCGAGCTCGCGTCCACGGGCAGATAGCTTGGGAAGCAGCAGAAGACCAACAGAAACAGCGCGTAGAATAGCGCAAACCCGTTGATCACGATGCCGTAGCGACCCAAACTCCATCGGGCATGAGGCAGTGGCTCGCCCTTCAAGCGCTTGTAGAAGACGCATCCAATGCTGATGGCGTACGTGCTCATGAGGCCGAGCACAGAGAGCGATACCTACAAGTGCAAGTAATTGTGATTAGCATGGTCTCAACAGGACTTTGCAACAGACGCTTACTATGATGTTAAAGGCGAGTGTGCTGCCGAGCTGGATCAAGGCGAGGATGACGCAGGCGACGCTGGTAGCGTACACCGAGTTGAAGGGTATCTGCCATTTCGGGTCCATCTTCCCGATCCATTTCGACCAAGGGAGGCCTCTGTCTCTAGCAAAAGCCCCTGCGAACTATCAGCGTTGCCTCAGCCGTTGAGTGGGTATCCGTACACATTTCTCTAGAACATGTTGCGAGTGCCGTGATGTTACCGGCAAAGACTAAGAAGAAGAGGATGACCTAGTAGTGTCAATCTAACAGTTAGCTTTGCCTCAAATAGTGATGAAGGCCAACGTGAAGGATTTGCGTACGTTCAGCACCACGGCGAGGGCTGGGCTGCCAGTGTTGTTGAAGAGCACCGCATATGGCACGTCGGAGTTGACCTACCGCGAGAGTCAGCAATCGTTATATAGCAAAAGCATGAGGAATACATACCGCGCCGTCCAGCGGACCAATGCAGAACAGCATCACAATCAACATGACGATCCCAAGTGCCACATTGTAGACGAAGGACCAGAACATACACCTCGGCACAACAAGCGATGCGTCCTCGACTTCCTCTGATATATGCACCACGCTGTCGGATCCGAGGTTGCAATAGATGATCGTAACCTGCGAAACAAGGTAGGCTGGTCCTAAACTCCAACCGCCGTTCGCTTCGAAGTCCACGAAGACGTTGTAGGCGGTGTTCTTCGGACAGAGGACCAGCAGCGGAATCATGATGACGAAGAAGCCGGCGATGTGTCCCACTAAGCTTGCCGTCTCCAGAGCCGGCAGAACACGTGCGCCCCACGTGTTAAAGACGATGGTTACGGCGATCAAGGCAAACATGATGAGCGTTAGTTGCCAGTTTGTGATAAGCAGATTCGCCTGCAGTACGTTGACTGTTGCTCCGATCTGTTGTCCACAGACATAGACGCTGCTAGCGACACTAGCGAGCCAGCCTAGGGTCGACATCCATCCTACAGAGGGTCAGAAGGGCTTCAAAAATTCAGAAAATGGTAGACCTACCGGAAGCGTACGACAACACTCGCTGGAACTGCGGCGGTGCGAATTCACTAGTCCAATGATACTGGCCCCCCGATGTAGGTGCCATAGATGCCATCTCGGCCAGTGAAGCGACGATCGTCGAATAGCAGCTACAGGTTGAAAATCAGAGTCGTTAGTGATGTCTGAAACGGCGGGCCAAGCCTTATATCTTCCGCTTACGCACGCGACGGTGGTAATAAAACACCAGAACAGGCCAGCAAAGCCTCCATTGGACAGACCGACGGAAAGTGATACGAGCACAAACCTAAGAAGTAAGAGTAGAAGTGTTAGCAACATCTCCACCCACATCGCGAGACGATTCCCTACGCACTCCCAAGTCGCCATATAGATTGATACAAAGCCAAGGGCAGATAGGAAGTTGAAGTTGCGTTTGAACTCCTGCTTCTTGCCCAGGCGGCGCATATCCCGTACATCCTGGGGCGTATCGCCCCATCCATCCACAGAGTGGCCATGGCCAGCTGAGTCGAGTTCAATATCTCCCTTGCCGTGAGAGACTTCAGAGATGTTGAAAGCTGAGCTCTTCATCTCGATGGACTCGGTACCGCCATCGGGACGTGATCCGGGCTCGAAGGAGCGCCGCCGGATCGATCCCTCCGCAATTGCTGACATTGCGCTCTCCCTAATAATATGCCGATGTACTCATGTTACGCCGCAGATGGGGCTGCGCGCAGAGCTGGTCGTTAAGAACCGATCAACAGGAAAATGGGTTGGTATGTCGAGGAAGCAAGGTATAGTGCGAACACCGTTAGTCCGCGATACGCCAAACCTACATTGCTAGCCCAGCCGCTACTGCTCGCGACGAAATTACGCGATGCGATGCCCTGCAGTCTAAGAGCGCTCGCGGAGTGGGTGTGATTGCGCTCGTATCGCGCCGGCGTGGAGTCAAAATGCGGCGGCTCGGCAGCGGCGCCCCGGGAAGCCACGAGAACCTGGTTACACCCATAACTAATGAAGCTTCAGGCCCGAGATTCCTCAGCCTAATAACACCACCAGAACGTCACGAACATGGCATATTGCACAGGCGAATAGTGTTGTGGTGAGCCTCGATGGAAGCGTTGTGTGCACATGTAGAGGCCATCAAAGTCTTATGTTCGGTGCTGAATCTTAATAGCATCCACCATGAATGCTACCCTATGGGTTATCACGCCCCATGTACTGTGAACGCTCGAGATGAATGGTGGCGACATCATTCGCCTGGCTTCACTCGCAACTCGAAAGCCTGTTCTTTCTCAAAAGTGTTCCAGAACGACAGTGCGATCTGACACGTGAAACCCTCTTCGTGTTCGCCCCGGAGCCAGCGCTCATCCTGTTCACGCCTACACCTTGCAGTCCCGCAATCAACACCCCAACCCTACTATCATCACACTCACTTCCTGCCGCCAGAAGTACCCGGACGCGAAGTAACCGTACTCCTCCTCTGCCCCGTCCCATTCCCGTTCGTCATAGCCCCTCCCAGCGCATCCGCGGGCTTAACCTTGGGACTCATAGGAGAATTCGTCATAACTTTCTCCGCCAAATCCACCAACTCCCGCTCCACCTTCTCATGCTCAGTGAACGGATCGTACATCCTCTGTCGAATGTACTCCTCGAGTTCCTCGTCGCTGATGTTTCGGAGTGCCAACTCACGGTCGACGCCATCGCGTTGGGCAGCGCGGATGACGCCGCGGGTGACGATGACGGAGACTTCGCGGATGCGGCGGATGTCGGGGTACAGCCAGTGGTCTTGCAGTTCGGTGGGGAGCATGGAGGTGGCGAGCGCTTCGGCGGAGGAGTAGATCATGTTCTGCGTGACGCTTACCGCCTTGGATAGGATGGCGCCTAAGCCGATACCAGGGAACACATACCTATCTTATCGTTAGCAACAATGTCCAGTGGTCAATAGGTACGTTACGGAGGCTCACATGTTGTTTCCCTGGCCCGGAACCAAGTCCTTGCCCCCAAAGTTGAGCGTCGGGAACGGCGAGCCCGAAGCGAACAGACACTTTCCATTCGTGTACTTGATCGCCTCCTCGAACGTACATTCCGACTTACTGCTCGGGTTAGACAATGGGAAAATAACCGGCCGGTCATTCATCTCCGCCATGCGCGACAAGATCTTGGGAGTGAAAGCGCCACCGATAGTGGACAATCCCATCAAGATCGTCGGCTTGACGTACTCGACGATCTCCTCAAGCGTCTTGTATTGCTTACCCTTGTTATCGTCACGGGAGAAGTAGATCTTGTGATCCGCCAGCTTGCCCGGGCGATCGTTCGTGACAAGACCCTGGCTATCGACGAGCCAGAAACGGCGTTTCGCGTCGTCTTCGGAGAGACCTTCCTTCATGAAGAACTCGGTCAGTTGCTTGGCGACACCGACACCGGCTGAGCCGGCACCGAGGAAGACGGCACGTTGGTCCGCGGGTGCGACGCCGGATTGCTTGACGGCGTTGATGAAGCCGCCGAGGATGACGGCGCCGGTGCCTTGGATGTCGTCGTTGAACATGGTGTAGGTCTCCTGGTAGCGCTCGAGGGAGGGGAAGGGGTTTTTGAAGTCTTCGTATTGGATCACGATTCTAAGCTTTAGGGTTAGCAAACACCAAAGCACGTACGTACGGGTAAGCTCACCCTGGCCACCGCTCAGTCAAAGCAGCCATCATCTCGTCCAAGAAGTCCTTCTCCTCTTCGGCAGTCACCTTCTCGCGCCTGCTGCCAAGGTAGAGCGGATCGTTCCTGAACGACTCATTGCTCGTACCGAGATCCAAGCACAGCGGGAGCGTCTTCAACGGGTGGATACCGGCACAGGCAGTGTACAAGCTGAGCTTGCCAACTGGAATACCCATGCCGTTGATGCCAAGGTCACCGAGTCCGAGAATACGCGATCCGTCGGTGACGACAGTGATCTCGACATCGTGCGGCCAGTTCTGGATGACGCTGTGGAGGTTGCCGCGGTCCTCGAAGGAAAGGTACATGCCTTCAGGCTGGGTGTACAGCTCCGACCAGCGCTGGCAGGCCTCGCCGACGGTCGGGGTGTAGATGAGTGGAGTGAGCTCCTACAAGATCGCCCTCGTTAGCCCGAACATCACCTCATATCTCAACTCATGTTGTGCGGCCTCCACTCATACCTTGACATTCTCCGCCAACAACCTGTAGAACAAATGCACATTGGTGTTCCTCAGCACGCTCAAGTACTGGTACTTCTCAATGGGCGTCTTCCTGCTGTTCAGGATGGCCAAACATCTCTCGCTCTGCTTCTCGAAGGTATCTACACCCGGCGGAGTGAGACCGTACGTCTTCAGGAACTTGCGGGCCTCGAGGGTCAAGGAGGTGTCGTAGTCGGTGGGAGCTGGCAAGTTCGTGGGATGACGAATGCGGTGGTTGTGGGCCGCAGTATGCAGATTGGCCATCGGGGCACGGTTGCCCTTGTTCGAGGCGGTGGAGATGTTGCGGGTGTGCGACATGCTGCAAGGTGTTGCTGGAGAGGGTGCCGACCAGGCTAGTAGTTGTTCGTTTGATGTGGGTTGGTGATGTGTAGCGTAGGTTCTTCTCCAACAAGGCAGTCGAGGTACTCGTAACGTTCTTATCGTTGCGGTAGCTATACTGTGTTGTGGGGATACCAATTGCATAGGGAGCAGGACAGAAGAGGGGTTGAGTCAGGGGGAGATATGGATGTATATGATTGCTTTGCCAGAATACACTATGCAAATAGCAATGAGCTGAGCTGAGATCACAAGATGACCTGGAGCGGTAGCCACCAACGGGAACCTGATACGGCTCGGGGAAGGGCAACGGTCAACGAGATGGATGGCCGGCCGGGATGTTATGTTCAGCGGAGGGCCACAGTTCAGCTTGTCAGCACCATTGGAGATGTATACGTGGGGTGAGGAGGTGAGGAGACCCGCTCGCGGAGAAGTACTCGAATCCTGTCTCCTCGTAGTAAACACGACTTCAATGCACGGCAATCTCACCGCACTGTCCTGAGCGGTGTGATGAGGAAGCTGTTCCTCGAGTCGGACTTTTTGAGCAGCTCAACTTTTTTTGGGACTCGACAGACCCTGCAGACAGCCTTCCGAGAACTTCCCCGACGTGCCTAAACTGAGAGCGGGATGGCTGCGGGTTGATGTCCGCCAGGAACGGGTCTCGGCGATTCGACGCCGTGGTGGTGGGGGAAAGCCTTCGACGCTGGTCGGTCTGCGGTCAAGGAGCGAGCACCGAAAGCTTCTACACGGAGTAATGCCCGCCAATGCTGATGTCCGCCAGACAAGCACTTGAACGAAACAACAAGTCCTACCACCAAACATGAAGGAAGCATTCCCGCAATGCCTTCTTCATCGCCAGCCGCTTCCTGCCTCAGGCGTTCCCGCAGCAGATCTGCGATTGGCTCATCACATGGCAGCCACACGATCGTCATTGCGGAGAGAGCTTGCCGCGCTTGGTTGCATTCTGCTCGAGGTCTGCAACGATGAAGACAGCGTGAGTCCAGTCTCTGTTAGCATCCATCCCACATTGGTCTGCTTCTCAGTGTTTGCACGTTCGAAACACCACCTGGCCTTCACTCACATCCAGCTTCTGCGTGCCTACCGTTTTGGTCGACTTCTTGGCCCGAACGTCACCCGCGTCACCGTGACACACAAGCTGCTGCCTTGTTTCTAGCCCGTCTGTTCCTCTGCAAATACGTTGCACGCTGAAGACGGCCACACCTTTCAGCAAGTCACCAACGTAGCGCAAGTGACGATGGAGACACTCACGTCCTGCTTCGGCCTTCGCAAGAAGAAGCTCACATCCGAGCGAGAGCCACTGCTGCCACAATATGCCGACGACACGGAGATGCAGCGCCAGCTGCATCAGAAACTGCACTCGTACCAGATGGTGCGGGCATTGACGAAAGGCTACATGCCAAGCACGGAACAGATCATCATCAATCTCCGCACCGTGCTCGCCAGCAACCTGCTCAACTCGGATAATCCGGAGCTGTCAGACAGCGGCAGAAGACTGGTCAAGTACACGCGGCAATGGCTGCAGCAATTCATGGATCTCATGCAGCACAAGAACGACCGTGACCAAATTCAAGACCTGATATGGTACCTCAGCAAGAGCAGGATTTCCGTCGACGTCGAGCACATCACAGAGCGAGCACGGAAAAGCCGGGCGAGGGCGGACACTGCCGCAGCCTATCAAAGCTTGAAGACCGTTGGCTCACTGCTGCTCACGAACGGCGACTTCAGGAACTTCTTGGGTGACTTGAATGTCGTCGGCAGAGAGATCTTCAGGGACTCGGCGTTCAAATTGTCAAGTGTTGCGGAAGAGACGGGCAAGAAGCTCGAACCGTCGCAAGAAGAGCAACAACGTTTACTCAAGCAATCTGCCAACGGCGACGGACATGCTCCTGATGGGCAGGAGCTCGAGAACGACGTCGCTGAGGTCGGCAAGGCTGTCGTCAATGGCTCAGCGCAGGTGGCCAAAACGACCGTAGAGAGTGCTGAGGAGAAACTGCAAGGCGACGAAGGCAAGACGCTACTCAATCGTCTAAAGCAAGCCGTGTCCAGCCTGAGGCAGAGGCCTGATTACAACAGCTCCGTCTCAACTCTGTCGCAGCTCATCAAGCACTATGCAGTCATCTATTCTCGCGCGGCTGAGCAAGTCGAGCAGGCAGCATCGGAGGCTACACAGCAGAATCCGGAGACTGACCGGGCGCTCAAGAACGCCTGGATTCTGATCACCTCGTTCGGTGACAAGCAGGAGTGGGACAAGTGCGAGCAGGCTTTCAAGCAAGTCATGAGCCATCGTGAGAAGAACCCAGAGCTCGAGAGCACCGTGCAAGACATCGGCGACTCGCTGCAGAAGCTCCTGACGGATCCTTCCTTCTTCGACAACGCACCGCAGAAGTTTGAAGAACTGCGAGCCAAAAGCCGGGAGAGCAGCAAAGATAGCAAGCTGAACGAGGATGTCCAAGCACTTCTGCGCCAGATCGAAGTCACATGGCGCACCGTGGTCGAGGATCCAGACATCCACAAGCTGCTCACCACCACATACCGCCTTGCCTCCATACTATCACCCGTCAGTCAAGCCACAAACCCAGAGCTCTTGACCGACGCCGTCAACGTGTTCGTGCCGCTACTCATCTCAGCCATCCAGTACGTCCCGATTCCACGTCTGGAAGTCAGCACGCCCGACGTCGATGTACTGCTCGAGAACCTCATCATCGAGCCCGGACATACCGTGAACCAAAGCTCCTTCCTCCCGTATCGCCTCAAAGTTGAAACGTACAACGACTTCGAGCTTCGCAAAGCCAAGTTCCGCACCGCCACCTCCACAACTTCTCTCGTCACTATCAAGCTCGACGGCCTCTCCGCCCGAGCAGACGAAATCGGCTTCTGGCTGCGCGCCCACTCCGGCTTCTTCCGCCTTGCAGACGAAGGCATCGCCTCCTTCGCCCTCGATGACAAGGGCATCGACATCCACGTTGACGTCGAAGTCTGCAAAGAACGCATTGAACAAATCCTCACACTGAAGGCCGTCCGAGTCCACATCCACAAACTTAACTACGCCACCCGCAAGAGCAAATTCACCTGGCTCGGCTTCCTGCTCAAACCACTCTTACGGCCCATCCTACGCAAAACAATGGAAAAACAACTCGCCACCGCCCTAGCCGACTTCTTCCACGCCGCCAACCGTGAGCTCCTCTTCGCTCGCGAGCGGCTGCGCGCAACACGCATCAGCAATCCCGATGATCTCATGACGTTCTTCCGCGCCGTCGCCGCGCGGCTGCAGCCGGAAGAGGATCCGGATCTGTACACGCGGGTTGGTGTCGACGCGCCGGAGAGGGGCGGACACGTGCAGAAGAATGTGTTTACGGGCGTGTATGCGCCGGGGAGTATTGTCAAGGTGTGGCATGAGGAGGCGGATCGGGCGGCGGAGAGGGTGGATGATTTCCAGGCGGATGGGTGGAGGAATGAGATCTTCGACACGCATGTGCAGCTTATGACTTGAAGACCTGAGCTGGGCAAGGGTTTCGCGCGGGTTCCAAATATTTCGGCATCAGACTGTATTACTGTAGGCAACCACCATGGTCAACGGGGTGGCTTCGGAGGTGGAAAGGAATGGAAGGGGCGTCACTGAGGTAAAAGCATGGGAGACTTACTGACAACGTCATTCGATGGCTGTCCCGGGAGGCTGAGGAAGCTGAGAGGATACAGGTAGGTTTGTGATGACAAGCTGTACAATCTAGCTCACTTCAACAATCAAAGTGGGTATCACACTTATGTACACACATGCCCGTCCCACTACACCTGCTCGCCAACGTACTTCGCAAGGTAAGCGCCACTCGTAAGCTTCCTCACCCCGGGCACGCCCTTCCACACCTGATACAACCCACCACTTGCCTCATCGTCTGCGAACGGATCCGCACCATCGCCCGCCCCGCCGCCGCCGCCGGCTTGGCTCTGCAAGCTTACCGCAAGCCCGCTGCCCAGTCCCATCGCATTCTCCCCAGCAATCTCCCACCTCGCCTCGACGCTGCCGCCCTTTGCTTCCGACTCCGTCGCGAATCGAGCAAGTAATTTCTCCGGTGCAGCGCCAGGTCTGAGCGTGACCTCGCCAAGCTGGAAAACGATGGAGTTCCTCTCGCGAGAGAACACGCCCACAGGCTTGGACAAACAAGTCGTCGCCTTCGCCCCCTCAAGCGTAAGCGCCAGCATCACATTCGACAGCGTCAAGGTCTCTCTGCTATGCAGGTTAAAGCCCGGATTAAGCGAGTAACTGATGATAACCGAAGTCTGGTTCGGCTCGATTTTGAACGCCGGCGTGACGAGCAAAGGTGCATTGGCGCCTGCATCATCAGCTCGGATTTGATATTTAAACGCCACCTGCGTCTTCGCGATCCCAGAAAGATTGACGGCGTACTCGCCCTCCCTGCCTGAAGCCGGGGTGATGAAAGCCGGATTCGGCGCGACTTTCTCCAGACTCGAGAAATTCTCCAGTCGGATCGTTTCCGAGCCGAAGGGGGAGGTGAAGTCGGCCGGGTTGTAGGCCAGTGCGATTTCGCCGATGAGGGAGGAAGTGAGGAGTTTGCCATTCTCGAAGCGGGCGTTTACCGTTTCAACGATGGAGGAGTTGAGGCCCGGGTGGTGCAGTTCCGGGTGGCGTGTGCTCTGGCTGCCGGTGCTTGTGAGGGATTTGCCGGAGCGGATGGAGCCGGTGTCGCCGGTGTGCTGCTCCACGATGGCGGAGACGGGGCGGAAGGGTTGCTGGCCGCCCATGCCTAATGCGAAGGGGGAGAACGTGCCTGCTGCGGCGGAGCCACCGGGCATGGATCCGAGGAGTTGAGAGGATGAGGCTACTCCGGGCGATTGCACCGCAGGAGCCTGCGGGGAGGGGAATGCGATATCTCGTGACTGCTCGGATGCTGCTTCCGAGGACTCGGCAACTGGCGTTTCTTGCAAGGCATCGCCGAAGCTACTAACGGGGCGATTCCTGCGACCACGCACTGTGCCGGTCTTGCTAAGGACGGGCGGTGGTGCTTGCTAGTAGATATTAGCTAAGTGCCCATCTTCAGTCAGACCATTCTATGCCACATCACTCACCAGCTTATTGGCTACAACAGCCAAAGCGGCCGCGGAGTCATGGCCTTCGTCCTCGATCGGGGTACTGCGGATGTTCACATTATATGTCGGCGTTGCTTGTTCGCCGCCGGCCGCGGCAGCTTCCGCCTGCGCTTGCGAAATGGGGTCAAGAGTCTGCGGTGGTAACGAATAGCCCTCCGAATCCCCTGCCATTTCCGGGATCGGTTGTGGCTGTGGCTGGCTCGGTTTCGGAGGCTCAAGATCCGCAAGGTCGACTTGATGGCTACCATTCGGAATCGCCAATTGAGGTGCGCCACCAAACGTGGCAGCGGTACCATTAGTCTGCGGCGCTTCACGCACCCTGTCGAGCGGCGACGGGCTTACCGGCTCAGCGGCCACTCTGGGTACGTCGAGTGCCTCGCTACCAATCCGCTGTGGCGAGAAGGGGCGCTCACGCGAAGAGGCGGCGTCCACTGTCGGCTCAAGGTTGGCATTGTCCCTATTCCTCCCAAACCTTCCTCCAAGCGGGTTGAAAGGTGACGATTTAGGTTTGCGCTCCGGGGATTCCGCCGTCGGAGCCAGATTGGAGGGCACCATCTTGCTCTCGCGCTTCTTACCACCAGTAATGGTACCAAGACGCTTAAGACCGCCGAAACGACTCTTCTTCTTCTCCTCTTGCACCGAACCGGACCGTAAGCTGTCGTCATCCGGCTGCGAAATGGTTGGAGTCAAATTAGTCGAGGACGTGCCAGCCCGCGACGGCGGCGCCTGGGCTATGCTCGCCCTTTGCGATCGATCAGCTCTTGGGCGTCCAGACACCGCTTTCAGCGCGAAAGTCTTGATCTCATCCTCAGTTTGCAGGCTCAAGAGAACGTTCAAGCAGTGCTCTGCCGTACTCTGACTCTTCTGCACCAGATCTACCTCGTGCGTTTGAAACTGCGTCATCGCGTCTCTCAGGTGGTTAAGTCGTGCCTCGTCCAGCGCTTGCAAGTTCTCGAAGACGTAGGGCGCCTGGGATTCCCACTGCGTCTGCGCATTCTCCACATCAGACGAGGCGTTTGCTACTCTTCCCGCCTCTGCTCTGTCGCCCTTGTGCTGTACTTTCTCAGCCTTCTGTCGAGCCTTATCTACTTCTTTTGCCATCGCGCCCAAGTTACCCTGCATTGTCGACATGGCTTGCATTTCTCGGTTTGACGAGGCAAAGTTGCGCAAAGGCTGTTCTACATCCATCTCGATCTTCGCGGCCAGCGCAGAGTGCGAGTCGGACATGGTATCCGCTGCGCCGGTAAGAGTGGCCCATGGCACGGAGAAAATGCTGCTGGAGGTTAGCTTGGTGCACCATGGTCGATAACTATATGTTCATACCCAAGGTCAACATCATTGATATGTCGTTGGGCAAGTCTCCTCAGGCCTGCCGAATACTGCTCCTCAAGACGTCTCCGCTCCTACTCGCGCTCTCAGCTGCTGATATTGCGAGTTGCGCCATGGTCGATATGCTCACCTGAAGCCAATCCGCCAGTGATACATTAAGTCTATCAATCTGCCGTACGCGATCGTTCAGGACATCCACCGCTTGCCCGGGCTGCAGTTGCGGCTACATGCAAGGGTGAGCTCCCGATGTATGGTACGGTCATAGCTTTCGCTGTGCTTACCAGCATGCGCGGGTATTCTTGTCGCTCCATTATCGCGATCGCGATACGCTAGCGACACCACAAATGATGGTACGGAAACACTCGATATAATAAATTGTAACGATACCGACGCGGCGGATGGTGACGGAAGTCGTGAAGCGTGGCAGCGTGCATGGGTATGGAGTAAGCTTCTTTTTGCCAAGCAGTCATTGCTTCGTCAACCGAGGAAGCGCTTGACTTTCCGCCCCGTTACCTCCAACAGCAACATCGACGTCAACGTTACTGTGGTGGAGGGAGGGACGTATGGTCGGGGATAAACGAGCAGTCCACATCTGTTGTGGGTCTTCTCATGCGTTCTTCGCGGAGGTACGGCGTATAGGCATGATTCAGTCAGTGCCACTTATGTCGAGAACGCATCCATAAAATACATAATGAGAAAAGGTGGAAAGGTTGATACGGAAGCTCAGGTAAAGCGATCAACATTATTGATTATTTCAGCTACTGTACAACTCGCTCAGCCGTTGCTCATCGCCGATCATCACCCTATGATACAGCCAAAACTCCTCGCTCGAGAGGAAACCCATTACCGCTCAATGCAGTCTGATTGTTGCATGTCGAACATTCTGGTTGACCCTTCTTGATCTGGATGCATAGCGAAGCGCTTACTGGATCTGAATGCGCTTGGTAGTTGGTGCAGTCGCCTTCGGAACGACAATGCTGAGGATGCCATCCTTGAGCGAGGCCTTGACATTATCGGCATCGACGCGATCCGGGAAGCTGAACTGGCGCGAGAAGGTGCCGACGCTGCGCTCGCTCAGCCAGTAACGGTTCTTCGGCTGTTGAGGTTGTTGCTGCTGGACTTGCTGCTCAGCCTGCTTGGCGACTTCGGTGGTGTCATTCTTCGCTTCGGAGCTAGGGCCAGCTTCGTCTTCGACGGTGGCCTTGTGGGGTTCGTGGCCGTTGGAAGTGGTCTGCTCGGTCTGCTCACCACCCTCGGTGATGAAGCCGGCCGGGCGTTCACCCTCTTCGCGAACGTACTCGGTGCGACCTTTGATGGAGATGGTCTGCGGGTCGGTGAACTCGATGTTGATGTCCTTCTGCTGGACGCCCGGAAGCTCGCCGTGCAGCTCGTAGCTGTTGTTCTCCTTGTTCTCCTTGATGTCGAAGCGAGGAGCAAACGATCGGAGACTGGTTGTCATTGAGCCTGCGGGACCGTTGCGGCCGGTGGTGAGCATGTGGTTGGCGTAGTCGTCCATTAGCTGGAACATTGGCCTGAACGACGCAAGGTCGTTGGCAATGCCGCGTGGGAAGAGAGACATGTTGCGAGTTGGGTTGGTCTTGATGACTTGGTAGACTTGTGGAAGTCGGTTGCTGATGCGAGTGCTTTGCATAGATGAGTTGTTGTTGCTTGGTCTGATGGAGGATGGTGAAGGTGAGCCATCATGCCAGCTTTATACCTTTCGCCTGACGTTCCAACACCTTCTAGCAAACCTACGAAATCTTGCCAGATATTGCTGGAGGTCACAAGATGTCGCTTGTAACAACGCCACGCTTTCCAGAAGTCTCTCATGCTTTCCAGAAAGTCATGGGACAATTTCCGAATGAGGTAAGGCGGCTATGCCAAATGAACGCTGATTCGCTAGGCATGTTCGTGGTCCGTGCCCAATACTAATACGCTGCCTTACTGGAAGGCAAACATATCCTCTTGGTCAACTACTTGATGTCAAGTGCAACAATGAGATCAACGCCGGTGCATGACAAACGGACTACTGCAGCACCGAGAAGTACCTTCGACTGCACGTAGACGGTCGAAGCGTATCTGGTAGAGTAAACAATTCACTCCCCAAAATGTCCAGGCAGTCTTTGCACTGAGAGACGGTGTAACCGTACATATATCAGGCATGCCACCGTTCCGTACGACCTTATCTCTACACTCCCACTTAATCGATACATCTTTGACATGGTGGCCTTTCCAGGTCAGATGGGATGTTTACGCTACGTTGTGGCGCGGAGAGAGCCGCCAACGCCTTTAATGCAGTACTTACCCATTAGATATTTATGATCTTGTTCGCTTTGAAAACAATGTCTTTCACACATGAAACGCAAAGATCCTCGCATCAGTTGCTGTAGGCATTCTTGAATTGTGTCGCTCCGAGTGTGTTGCTGCAAGTCGCACAGCGGCGCGGCAAGAGAACAGGGATGCCTTGGTTGGGTCGCAGCCACATTGTCCGCGCAGCAACCGTCACATTGACCGTCGTACTCTTCCATGCATCCTCAGCATGTCGGAGCCTAACTGTGTGTATATACATACATATGTGAAGCCTTCCTTCCACAACATCCGCGGACTGCGAGAACGTCGCTCTTGCCCTCCATACGTTTTGCATCTCTCTTACCATTACCCGGCTTCGTTGTAAACATTAGATTTAGGCACGCTGACACCTTGTATGCTCCAAGCGGCGACATCGAGATACATTTCCGGAAGTACACATGGCTCGAGATATGGATGAAACAGTAGAAGCTAGCTCACTATCAACCATTACCGCCATCGCATCGGATCCACCATCACATCCGAATGCACCTTTACCGGTCGAAAGACCTCTTGTACTATATATCGCACGAGTCCCGGGAAGTCAGGATGTCTTTTTAACGCCACTCAAGCCACGCGACAAGATTGTGTCTGCCGAGGATGTGCACAGTTCTCTATACTATCTACATATCAACCTCGAGGACGAACAGCAAGCGCCGGAGCCTCGACGGCCCTCCTCGTCGCGTTCAGACGTAGCCGGATCAAGCACTACCACAGAAGATCCGAATACTATCAGAAGAAGACCGTTACATGCTCCGCAAAGCAGCTCACCTTACTCGCCATCATTCCTCTCGCAGGACGAAGATCAGCCGCCGTTTCAAAAGCCTCGACCACTGTCACAAGCTTCCATTCAGCATATCCCCCGCAAGCCGCTCCTACGAGACATTACCAACGAGCAGACTCCGCCCCTGGTTCCGCCCCACGTCAACCTTCCGTCAATACTACCTCGGCCAAGACCACTACCTACCCCTCCCGACGACCGGACCATGTACCTTCTAACAGTCGAGAGACCGGCAACCGACAACAATGACGCCAGTACTTCCACCCTCGGCTCTCTAACCCTCATCCGGCGCGACCCAGCCTCCGGCGCTCAATGGAACGTCGCATGCATCTATGACCCACCCATCCACGAAGTCACCTCCACCGCCCTGCTCTCCCCAGGCTCAGCAGCGAACAAGACGAAACGCTCCGGCGCCCCGCTCTACCTCGACATCACCAACCCCGGCTACTCCCAATTCATCAGCACCCCCGATCGTTCCGCTTCACGCACCAGCACCTCCACCCGCTCCTCCACCACCAGCGACGACGCCTCCGTCACCGCACCAACAGGCACCTTCCGGCGCCGCCTCTACCTCCCCGGCTCACGCTACGGAGAACACGGGTACGGCCATCGTAAAGTCGGTTCGGACGAACATCCCGCACCATCCCGCCGAGAACGGACTCTCTCCGACCTAACCGGCCGTCGTCGGGAAACTCCCACCTCGGACAAACGAAGCAAAAACTACACCTTCGCCAGTCCCTGGGATGGGCAATGCGAGTTCAGCACCACGGCGACGGGGAAAGCGCTGAAGTGCCGACACTACCTCGTCCCGAACAACTACTCGGGAGGGGTGGAAGTGAGTGAACTGCGCTTCAACCTTCCTACGTCTACATCTACCCCAAAAAAAGACGGCACGTCCACGCCGACGCTACCAAACAGTGAGAAGCGGACTTCTTATTTCTCGCGCCATTCCCGCCACAACGGGGACCATGAAGGCGAAGGAGACATCGACGCACCTCCGACTCCCACCATCCTACTCGATTCCCAAGGCCGAGTAGACCTCACCCTCGGCCGGGAGAAAGCGGGCGGAGGGTTCGGCGGCAAACGGGCGAAGTTGGGGAAATTGATCATCGAGCCTGCGGGCATAGGGATGTTGGATTTGCTGGTTGCGGCGAATGTGGGGCTGTGGTGGCGGGCGTATGAGCGTGTGCAGTAAGCTGAGCAACGTCCAGTGAGGTTGCCGTCGAGTGAAGGTAAAGTTGAAGTATTGGGTAATATGGCTTTTCGCCATTTGCATAGAGCTCATCTGCATCTGCATCTGCATCCGCTTTTGCCATGCTACACTGTCCAACGAAGGCTCGACTTGCTTCTCGCTGTCAACTCCGTTTTGTCGCCTGTCCGGGACCGCGATGTCGCATCGATGCCGCCCCTTTGCAATAATCGGGGGCCGGTTTGCATTGGCTGGAGACTTCGTCCAAACGCTGAAGCTATTCATCCGGCGATTTGTTGTAGCCAACGCGGCGATTAGTACTGTTGGTTACAGTGGTGACGTGTGGTCGAGGGTCTCAACACTGCCTCCTGCGCCAACGCAAAGAGGGCGGTTGCACGAACTGAAGAAGTCTCACCCAACCTCCAAACAATCATCCAACAACCCAGCCAACTCCGTATGCATCCCCCCATACCCTCCCCGCCACACCTCAGCCTCATCGCCAACATGCGCATGCCCATTCACCACAGGCCCACCATTCGCCACCGTCCTCCCCCCACCACCCCATCCACTTCCAGCGATCCGAGTCTGAGTCATATCCCCACCCCTATCCGCAAACCTCTCCAACCAAATCCCCTCCCCCAAAAGCCCACTCCCCCGCAAATACCCGTCCCCGACCCCCAACCCCACCCGCAAATCCTCCATCTCCAACGGCATCCTCCGCGCCTGGACCTCCAACTCGACCGGCAATAAACCCAGCGCATTCCGCTGCACGACTCCCCTCTCCACCTCCTCTTCTTCCTTCCTCAGCCGCTTCCGGAACGCAGAAGTCTGAACCGTACCCTCCCCAACCCCATCCGCGCGAACATGCGACCAGAGGGTCCCGATCATTTCCTTCAGGTAGACTTCCGTCGCTTGCTCGACTAGGCCAGCGAGGTCGTGCATACCCGTTGTATTGGTGGGTAAGCCTTCTTCCGCGCAGATGGGTTCGATGCGGGATTGCAGGTCGGCGAGGGTGGGGAACTCCAACGTCTCCGCAGCAAGCGGTTGCGCATATCGGCGCCGGGTCTCGATATCCCAATTCCCCTTCGCCAACGCCATCCCGCCCGCACTCGGCGGCACATCATTCGCATGCGCATTCGCCGTCGGTGGTTTAACAGCCAGCTCATCATGATACTCCATCATCTCCTTCAACCCGGCATCCACATCCGCGCTCGCATTCTCCTTGACCATCTTCAACCTCCGCCGATCCCGCGGATGAAGACCCATGACCTCCCTCTTCAGCCTCTCCTCCGCCTCATCGCTCCCCCCCACGCCCCCCGCACCACCGGCCCCGCCATTCTTCGAAGTAGACGCAGGTTTATCCGTCGCGACGACCCAACTCGCGACTTCACTCGGCGGGGCGTCACGGTAGACATTCGCGTACAGACACACCAAGAATTGATTATGCAGATGTAGTGTCGACGTGGCCGGACGCGCGGGGTCAAGTACGGACAACACCGTCAAGGCCGGAGAAAGTAATGGGTTGATGACGTAGCTCAGCTCGGCTTGATTGATGTTCCCCAGCAGGAAGCTACTAACGGCGGTCTTATACTCCGTCCAGCCCTCGCCCAGGGCGGCTTTGAGAGCGGTCGCGATGGGTTCCAGTTCAATGCGCGGAACGGGCGCTTTCCCACCATGCTTCTGCGCGGAAGACTGCGGCGTGGGCAGGGTTTTCGTCGTAAGCGTCGGGGAGAGGGAGAGGGTTAGGTCGGCGGGGTTCATGGTGGCGGTCGCTTCGGGTTATTGCGTGGGTTGATGGCTGGTCCGGAGAGATGATGGCGCGTTTGATGCCGATGTGCGACGTACGTGGATAACGGCGGGAAAAAAGAATCAAAGGACGCCCAAACACCGCGGAACCGCATGCCCCGTAGAACGGTTCACTCGCACACGCGCGCAGCCATTGCCATTGCCACTCACATTCACATCGTCGTCGGGCGAAGGCGTGAAGCTGAAGCTGAAGCTGAAAGCTGCACATGTCAAGCCCGCGTTGCGGAAACGGCTGCGGATTGCGCGCGCGGCCCGAAAACACGGGGAACAGCGGGAAGCGCCGAAGTGCTTACAGCATGAGTGCGTACGTGCCTACATGTACTGTACCCGGGGGAGTTCTCCACGCTCCGGGCCTTAGAGTCTGGTAAATACATGTACATATACTGTGTAGCAATGAGCAAGGAAAGCAGGTAAGTGCAGAAGAGGAGCCTGGGCGGAAACGCCAAACCGGAAAAGGTCGTCGTGAGTCGTTTGTATAATGTGGTATGAATATAGGTGGTTCGTGGTTGGAATGAGACTCGATACCCACCCAAAACAATTCCGCGCCTGGGCATTCGCCTTTCAGCTCTATTGGCAGCGATACCATTATGCATCTAAGCTAGAATCTAAACCGGTACTCAATACCGTATGCCAGCTTCTCCCGTGCATCCGCCTCACAACAAGGCTCAAAATAACCATGCCATCACTAATCATAAGCCCCCCTTCCCAACCACACCACGCCGCGCGGCACAAAGAGACACTAAACCCCAAACTCCCCTGCACCTCATACACCTCATACACCCCAAACACCCCGAACCCCCACCCTATCCGCCTCACCAGAAAAACCCCACATCTCCCAAAACAAAACCCCCCCCTCGACAATCCACCTCAACCATCCATCTTCGCCCGCAACGGCATCCCCTCCACCCGGATCCCCTTCATACTCTTGAAAAACTGCGCCCCATCCACCAACCGCCTCTCCGAATTCACGCGCGTGTTGACGAAATCGGGATAGTTCAACGTCAGCTCCGCCGCGCCATTGACGATGTGATCCGCCGCCTCCACGCCCAACATGAAAGAATGATCCTGATTCCCGACTTCGTACCGCCAACTGCCGAATCGACCCCTCGACAGAATGCCCATATCATACAACTTCGGGAGTAATTGGGTGAGTACGCCCTCGCGCTCGAGGGTTGGGGTGGGGTATCCGTGGTCGAAGGCGCGGTGGTACGTCGACACGATTTCGTCCGTGGGTTTGAGCATTTGTGTTGCCACGAGCCCGGCGATGCAATCGGGGAGCATGGTTTGGACATTGACGGGTTTCATGCTGGATTCGGAGACTTCGAGCATGATACTCCAGTACGGACCCGCCGTCGGCTCGGTACTATCCGGTTTACTCCCATCGGCGAGTTGCTGGGTCGGAAGTTTCTTAGTCGCTTGCGGTTGGTTATTAGGGGAGTAATTTGAAAAGATGGTGGCGCGGTAGAAGGGACAGTTGTCTTCCGGGAAGTAGAGCCAGCATTTATCTCCTATCCGCTCCGGACGTGAGCCACGGACTCCCACGCCAATGACGTGGGTGGTGCTGTAGAAGAGGCCGCGGGAGAGTTTGATGAGGGAGTCGTCGTGCATGGCTTCCACCAGCGAGTCGACCGCCATGGTGGAGATGAGCTTTTCATACTTAATAGTCGTGCCATCTTCGAGATGGACGCGTTTGTTCGGTGCATCGACAGATTTGACGCGGCCGTGCGAGCCGAAACGCTGCTTCTCGCGCGGTATGGTCTTGGCGACGGAGATCCAGATATTGCCTGTGCCGCCGTGGGCGGGGAAGCGGAAGGTGGCGTTGGGGCCCCAGTTGCCGGCGGTTTTGTTGAGGATGACGTTCTTCGTAACCAGCTTGACATTGGGCGCTGCGACGCGTTCACCGAGCCATTGGCATTGCATCTACGACATCCCATTAGTATATGAGCATGCGATGAGGTGATGCGGATGTTCTCACTTTTGTCGTCGGCACAGCCCAAACCTTGTAATTGTACGGCCGCATGAATATATTCGCCAATCCCTCGCCATTATTCCGCAAAATCCACTCATCGAAATCTTTCGGCTTGGTGTTGGCGACTCGCGCCTCGAGCGCGGCATCGATCATGCCCTCCAAACATATCACCTGATCCTCCTTCGGCAGCATGGAGATGTTGTTTTGGAAGGGGTAGGGCACCCAGAGGTCCTTGTAGCGGACGTAGGAGACGCGTTGGTGCTGGTACCAGTCGGTTTCGTTGGGGAGGGCTTCATTGATGCAGTCGTCGAAGTATTTGTAGTGGGAGAAGATGACGTGGCCGCCGACGTCGTAGAGCTGTAACAAGGAAAGTATCAGTGCTGGAGTACGCGTACGGGAGGGTGTGTGTGATATGGACGTACGAAGCCTTCGGGGGTGATGTCGGTTGATGCGAGACCGCCGGGGATCTCGTTGCTGTCGATGATCATCCATGATGGGCCGTCCTACCGACATTAGCTATCAACAGTAAGTACATGGGGAGAATATTGTGTATGCGCACAATCTGGTGAAGACGCTTCGCAGCTCCCAGCCCAGTAGGACCCGCGCCAATGATGAGAATGTCGACATCGCTAGTAGGGTAGGTAGGTAGGAGTCAGCAGTGGGACCGGATGGCAACGAAGCTTAGCTCCAGAGCTTACACCTCCTGCCCACTGCCATTGCCATTGCTCAGCACGCCATTGGGCGCCATGTTCTCTATTCGCGTTGCTGTGGAGGGCGCTCGGTGGATTAGCGAGGACCACTGTATGAGCGACGTAAGGACGAGAGTTATGCACAGTCAACGAATGGCGACTCGCTCACGATCTAGAAGGGTAAATGTAAAAGGTAGACTTCACTAGCCCGCCACTTCCCCAAGTCCACCTTTTTTCGAGAATCACCGGAAGCTGCACACCACATGCAGGGTCCTTTGCGGCTCGCCGGCTGCTCGTGCGACATGCTGAGTCACCTGGGCAGGAAGGGTCTAGTGTCGGGTACATCGGCCTTGTTGCAGTGATACAGTAAACGGCAGGGCAGGGCAGGGCAGGGCATTAGCGGGTAGAGCGGCGCCACCCACGTTTGGTTTCGAAATGAGCAGTAGCTCGAGCTCTATGCATATCCGAGGTCGAATACTGTATGATGCACACATTCGTGTTGAGGTTGCTTCCAGGAGATGATGGTCGGGTAGAATGACCCATACGGACGGCGTAACATTGAGTTTAGCATTCACGCGACACAAGCATCCAACCAAGCACATTCCCGTGGCTTGTACGTTAGGCGTGTTTACACATGGAGGTTTGAGTGGGCCGCATATCGCTGTGAGGAACAATGCTCGAACGGATGTAACGTGACCTTTCGTCCAACAAGAGCAGCATTGTGTCGGAGTGATGACAGATGGGAGGATCAGGTAAAACTGTAGGTAACATTCAAGCTTCTCAACATCCACAAAGCAGAGTTGTTGATAAACGCGCCATCGCATTCGCCGTTGGTGGCTGCCGGTAGCTCGGCTTGTCCCTTGCCTGTCGCGCATCACTCGCCAATGCCATCACCAATAAACTTTTGGTTCGTCACTTCCCACTTTACCTATCTCTCCCAACTCGGTAGGTGCGACGGAGTACAACCATCGCACACACTTCCACCGTAACCCAACATTAGCACCCGACGCGCCGCGATTTTAATACCATCCGATATCTCGCCGCCCACACACGACCGACAGCAGACCCATCATTAAGCGCATCCGTCGCGCAACACCACCACCACCACCACCACCACCACAACCACCGCCACCGGGTGAGACCTAGAACACAACCGCCACAATGTCGATGTCGGAAAAAGAGCGTATATCAGGCGAGCAAGAGCGTACAGACCCAGCCGCGCCGGTGCTGCCCATCATCAACCCATTGACAGAGAAGCCCGAATCGTCCAAGAAAGGCGCTGGCATCCACCCAGCAGTCTACATCGCGTACGTCCCCGCATACCATACCGCATCCCCGACCGTACCAAACTGACAGGATTGGCGTGTATGTAGCGCATGGATCGCCTGCTCCTCCGGCGTCATCCTCTTCAACAAATGGGTCCTCTCCACCGCCAAATTCGACTACCCCATCTTCCTCACCAGCTGGCACATGCTCTTCGCCACCCTCATGACCCAACTCATGGCCCGCTCCACCACCCTCCTCGACTCCCGCAAGAAAGTGCCCATGACGGGCCGCATTTATTTACGCACCATCGTCCCCATCGGCGTCATGTTCTCGCTTAGCTTGATCTGCGGGAATCAAGCATATCTGTATCTCAGCGTGAGTTTTATACAGATGCTCAAGGTATGTCATCCACGATCCCCTCGACCACAACCTCAACACGCTGACAGACTTGATTGTGTCAAGGCCACCGTCCCCATCGTCGTCCTCCTAACCTCCTGGACCCTCCACGTCTCCGAGCCCTCGCTCAAAACCCTCGGCAACGTCTCCCTCATCGTCGTCGGCGTCATCATCGCCTCCATCGGCGAGATCAAATTCGTCCTCGTCGGCTTCCTCTTCCAATGCGGCGGCATCATCTTCGAAGCCATCCGGCTCGTCATGGTGCAACGCTTGCTCTCCGGCGCCGAGTTCAAGATGGATCCCCTCGTGTCGTTGTACTACTTCGCCCCCGCCTGTGCGCTGATGAACGGCGTGACGGCGGTGATTGTCGAGGTTCCGCGCATGACGCTTGGGGATGTGCAGCGACTGGGTTTCATGACGCTCATCGCCAACGCGATGGTGGCGTTCCTCCTCAACGTCTCGGTCGTGCTACTCGTAAGTGCAAGCTCCTCCCCTCCCTTGATCAACTAGCTTACTGATTTTTCCTAGATCGGCAAAACCTCCTCCCTAGTGATGACCCTCTCCGGCGTGCTAAAAGACATCCTCCTCGTCGTCGCCTCCATGGCCATCTTCCACGACCCCGTCACCCCCTTGCAAGCCTTCGGCTACTCCATCGCCCTCGCGGGCCTAGTCTACTACAAACTCGGCGCGGAGAAGATCAAAGAGTACCTCGCCCAGGGCCAGCGGGGGTGGGCGGACTATGGAGCTCGACGGCCGGTGAGTAGACGGGTCGTTGTGATGGGGCTCGCCGTGGTGGGGTTGGTGGTGTGCGTGGGCGGGGTGTTGGGGAGTGGGTTGGTGCCCGCGCAGTATGATCCTACCCCCTACGCGAAGGGGAGGTTGGAGGGGCTTTTGGGGAAGAGTGGGGCGGGGACGGGGACGTGAGCAAGAAGTGAGGTGGGTTGCGTCGCGTTGCGTTGCGTTTTGACGGACGGTATGCGGTCATGAGCTGCCAGCGTGAGCGGGGCGTCTGCTTCATTTGGTTGCGGTGTGCAGAGTGGCTTTTGGGCCTGAGCATGGCGTATATGGTGCGAGCATGCGCCCGACAGCACTTTCACGCCCCACCACGGGTGTAGAGGCTGCTGGGCGGTGGCGATGTAGGATAGCCGCGGCGAATACCGTAATGTCACTGCCTGACGACGTTCTCTGCCAATGTTCATCGTCATATAGCACTCACTCACTGCAGCCTGCATCATCACCTCCATACCACAGCTCAAGTTCTCGGCCCAGTTCAGATAAACATCGACGTACTCCCACACCGCCATCGAGGTTCATCTTGTGGAGAACTCAGATTGAACAACTTTCATTCGTCATAATCTGTACATTACGCTAATGTCAAGATTCGTACACTCATATGTTCTATGCTACAACACGCCTATACCGACCCCAACCCCCACGCCCAACGCAGCCATCCACAACCCCATCGCTTTTTCGGTAACCGCAGCAGCTGCGGCGGCACTCGAAGTCCGCGGGGCCGACGTGGAGGACGCCGCGGCTGCAAGCGAGACACTTGCGCCGCTCGTCCTCGAAGCACTCCCACCCACAAGTGTAGAGAGCACGCTCGACCCGGACACGATCTCCACCGCACTGCCGGATGGGGAGAGGGAGATCGTTTGTCCGTTGACTGTGATGGCAGATCCGGGTTTGAGTGTCTGCGAGCCGACGACGACGGCCGATGCGGTGAAACTGTACCCCACCGTCTGCGTGCCGAGGGTGAGGATGCCGGTGGTGGGTACATCGTTTGTGCGGGTGGGACTCGGACTCGGACTCGCGGCGAGGAGTGTGCTGATGATGCTTGAGCCGGAGACGATCTCGATTGCGCTGCCGGAGGGGGAGAGTGAGACGGTTTGACCGTCAACGACGATGGTGGATCCTGCTGCCAGGGTCTGAGAGCCGATGACCACGCTGGAGCCGGAGAAGGTGTATCCCACCGTTTGCGTGCCGATTGTTATGACCCCGGTACTGGGCACCGTAGCGGCGGCCGAAGCCCGAGCAGCGGTGACGGTTGCAGCAGGCGAGCTGTTCACTTCCACAACGCCATTGGAAGCCAGTGATACTTGCTGTCCGCCAATCGTGATGGCCGGACTTCCAGCGGATACAGTTTGAGATCCGACCACGACTCCGCCCTGGCTGAGGGCAGTGTACGTATACGCCTGGCTACCGATCGATACAATCCCCGTGACCGGGCTGGCGGCCGTGCCACCCGCGGTTGCCACGGGAGAGCTGTTCACCACAATGACGCCGTTCGACTGCACGGAAACCTGCTGTCCTGCGATTGTCGCGGCAGATTGACCGGCAGACAGCGTTTGTGAGCCTACCACCACGGCGCCTTGGCCGTTCTGGGAGTATGTCACGACCTGCGAGCCAATGGTGATCTGACCCGTGGCCGGATGGGTTGTGCTGGCAGCCGCAGCGATATTCGACGTCTGTCCGTTCACCACGATCGCAGTGGCGGAGGGAGCAAGTGAGTAAGTGGTACCGCTTAGGACGACTGCCGATCCGCCTGCTGCCAAAGTCTGCAAGCCAACGACGTATTCTGAGGCCGAGTTGGCCGTCACGGTAGCGCCAGCTATCGTAATAGCCAAAGTTGTGCGAGACTGCTGCGCAATAATAATAGGGCTAGTTTGTCCGTTCACGACAAGAGCCGTCCCCGCTGCAGCCAATGAATAAGTGGTACCGCTTACGGCGACTGCTGAGCCTCCCGGGGCAAGAGTTTGCGATCCGACAACGTACTGGGAGGCTGCGTTCGCGGTGACAGAAGACCCGGCCACCGTGATAGCAGCAGGCGCAGGCGCAACCGGTTGCTGGGATGCTGCAACAGGCGTTGTCTGGCCGTTAATGACTAGGGCGGTCCCGGAGGGCGCCAGCGAATAGGTTGTCCCGCTGGCTACGATTGCCGAGGAACCAGCTGCGAGAGTCTGGGTCCCGACAACATATTGCGAAGCGGAGTTTGCAGTGATCGTGGAGCCCGCAACAGTGATTGCTGCTAGCGTCGGAGATTGTTGTACGGCTGGAGACTGCTCTGCCGCCGTGATAGCGCTCGTCTGCCCATTGACAACAACAGCGATTCCTGATGCGACCAAAGAATACGTTGTCCCGGATACGACGACCGCCGTACTTCCGGCTGCAAGAGTCTGCGGCCCAACAACATATTGTGAAGCTGAATTCGGCGTAACTGTACTCCCAGCGATCGTAATGGCTGCCGGAACGGTAGCCTGTTGCAACGCCGGAGACAGTTGAGCCGACGCACTGGGTTGAGATACGGCCGCGGCAACTGGCGAAGGTTGAGCGGGCGTTTCAGTTTGAGCTTGGGTCAGACCGAGGCCGCTTGCAATAGCACCGGCCACGTTGCCAGTATAGGTTGCCGAAGACGAGAGCGCGGACGCTAACACACCCACAGCGCCACCGGTCTCGACCGCCTGCGCAGAGCCGATGTTTGGAGATGCAGGGCCGGCAGGTGTAGCACCTTCGTTTACGGTTGAAGCGGAGGCAACTTGACCGATTGCGGAGATCAGGTTACTTAGACCCACGGTGGTCGACGTGCTGGGAGCCAGTGTAGGGACTGATAGCGAGTTCTCCGAAGACTCCTCGACCGGAAATGGTGCGCTGACAGCTGTACTGCTAGGGATATTATCTGCTAATGCGGTTACAGACGTGGTTGGGTTAACGAGGCTGGCTTGTGGTGTGCTTCCGCTGCTCGGGAAGGAACCATCGACTGCTAAGCTGGTCTGTGTTTGCGCGGTGGCCGGTGATAAATTGGATGGTTGGGAGGGGCTTGTGATTGCCGTACTGGACGAGGACGGTACCTGTAGGGTCGAGGCTGACGTCTCTACCGTCGGATCCGCAAGCGGCGTCTCTGCTGTGCTTGCAGAAACCGTAGTACCGGTTGAGCTAGGCGTGTCGGTTGGGCTTGCAGTAGTGGAAGCCGGCGTTCCTGCTAGCGTGATAACAGTCGAGGAAGTTGAAGTCAGTAGCTGAACAGGGACATGCGCGGTAGGTTCTGGTAAGGATGGTCAGCAAGCTCTCAAACCTAGAGGGGCTTGCTCTCACGACGGTACGCACCTCCTAGACCACCTGCTGGGCTGCAATAGCCTATAGACGCAAATTGTGAGACCAAGTAAGGATCATCGGCAAAAGCAGACCCTGGCCAGACCGGGAAGTCGTCAAACCGAATCTGGCCAACCCCGTCCCATGCTACGCCTTCCATGTATTGGGTGACATTGCCGACGAAAGGCACCGCGTAATCTAACTGAATACCCTGGGCCTCGCCGGTGCCAGGACTCCCGAAGCCGAATGACATTAGTGCGGTGGAGGTGGCTGTTACCAGGTCGGTGGAGCTGTAGTACGTTCCATTATAGACGGTCGACCACAGCAGTGTTCCTTGAGGAATTTTCTGATAACAGCTTCCGGCGGAAGACCAGCCCACCTCCAGTGTCGCGAACTCGTATGTCAGCCAAGCAGTAGGTGACATGATTGTCAGGCCCGGCTGGTTAGGGAACGTCACCTCGGTGTAGTCACTGACCGAAGTTTGACCATACAAGTTGGCTTCCTCTGGTAACAGAGTAGGCGGTACCCCCGGCACAACCGTCGTGTAAGTCCCGTCGCCATATTGCACCGGGTAAGAACCGAAGTATTGCGTGGCATTGGGGACAAACTCTGTGCTAACATTCGCGAGTGTGCGGCTGCCGTTTATTTCCAAGAATGTGCTATGGACCGTTGCAGCAAGAACTGTCACAGGACTCGTGTACCAAGTGTTGACACCAACACCTACTGGGTAAAGCCAGCAACAAAGGCCGGTTGCTCCAGGAAAGTCAGAGAGCGCGGTGTAGGTGACTGGAGGGGGCGTATAAATATAGGTGCTGCTGCTGTTGAACGTGGTCGTTGCGGAGACAACACTGGTGGTCGGACTTGGCGCTGCGGTTGATGATAAGGTGCTGCTCGTGCGCGATGATGAGGTCGAAGGGATCGAAGAGCTACTCGAGCTTCGTGACGCGATGGACGAAATGCTGCTGACGACAACATTGCTGCTGGTACTGCTAGTCTTGCTGCTGCTGATGATACTGCTACTGCTACTGCTAGTAAAGCTGCTGCTGATCGTGCTAGAGGTGCTGATTACGCTGGTAGTAATCGTGGTGGTGGCACTGCTGCTGTTGCTGTACAGTTGCGCTGCGGCTAGTACTCCCAATACTGGCACTAAAGTTGCCGCCAACCGCATGATGTTCCCACGCCTGGAGTCCGAATGATCTATGCGATGGCAAAAATCGTGGGCAGAAGCGATAGTAAGGACGCGAAATCAGGTCTCAATTCCATACATTTCGTAAGTAAGCTCATCAAATATCATAGAAAATCGTGTGTAAAGGCCAACAGAGCGCACCAATGCACTGCGGAATCCTTCGAGCTCACCATCGCCAGGGGCGTTCCAGCCCGAACTGCAGGGCAGATGCAGCCGGGTACTGGGCCACAATCGTCGCCACGCCACGCTCATTAATGCTGGGCTGGTTGTCCGAAGAGGATGCAGCAGCTGGTGAGTCTCCCATCGGTCGATCCCATGTCATCAGGCTTCGAGGCCCGGTCGTTGGAGCATGCCGAATGCTGCTTCTAATGTCCAGCAGAATCTCGCTCGGCTCCTCTTGTCGCCTGCGGCTGAGGACAGACTGCGGTGGCAGCACTAGCCTTCACGGGGAGAACGCTCACGCAAGCTTAGCTCACAGGCTTAGCCGTGCTTATTAGGTAAACAGCCGTTCGCCACGATGAGCTGCTTTCGTCTTAGCTCAATAATAGGTTATACAGAAATGGGATTGCATCAGTCCTCCACTTTCTTATCGCTACATCTTGCGGGAGTGGACCGGCTGCGCTTGCTTGGTGGTGAATGTGCAGTCGAAAGACGCTTAGGGGCGTACGGTTGCAAATCTACGCACGCAAGAGTACAAGCTGAAGGGGGTACGCCAATGAACACAGAGTGTTGGTGGCTTCCGTTATTGCTGGTTAGGCGCACCGGGTGTCCCGCCGCAGATACGACAGAAACCTGTTGTATGATGCTATCGGCCAGGAGGCGTGATGCCCGAGGGATGTACCCTCGCGAATAACGAGATATCACATACCTTATCTCCCAGAATGCGCAGTCATGTCGACTACATCGCCTTCGCCAACTCCTACCGCTTCGTAAATATTGTTTTGGAAGCTCTGCGCATTTGTCTATCGCAATACCATGGCGGACGGGGGATGGATCCGGGTTTACAGCACTAGAAGGGTCTTCAATTTACAACACTAGAAGGTGTTCAATTTACAACACTAGAAGGGTGTTCAATTTACAACACTAGAAGGGTCTTCAGTAAGCTCTTGCAGCAGAGTCGTACACGCACCGAACCAGTGATCATTGACACGAACGGGAAGAATGGTCGGTGAGAGTGTACAGTACGACGATCAGCAAGATCCCTTACCACGCTTCCATACAGCCGTTGTGGTGTGAGAGCCGTCGGTACATTCCGCCTGAAATGCCGTCTTCAATACTTACTAGCAGATGGAGTGATAGACTGGCTGAATGACAGTCCGTCCTGTCCAGAATACCGTCTTGAACCGAAGGGCCCCACCGTCCTCTTCAGTGCCACCAGAACCTTCATGGATCGTTCAATGAAAAGCTTCGAGGAAAAGTGACGATGATCTTGTGGCGACTTTTCGAATCACGCATTTTTACATCTCGAGTAGCTCCTCAGCATAGTCGTCCAGATACACCACCCTAAAGTGCTGACCCCACGCTTCAAGCCAGTCCCGCCTCTTGTACGCATTGCTGATGTTATGGCTCCAACTCACGAGCTCCACCTTCCATCCCTTCTTCAATGCGCGTTCCACCATGACCATGAAACCGGGGCTGTATTCAGCCTGCGCCGCGTCGCCAGTAGCGAGAACAATCGTCGAAGGCTTCTCGGCATCAATGACAGACTCCAGAATCTTGAGATGCAATATCTCGTCCACACCCTGCTCGATCATGCGTGCTGGAGCGTACTGCGGCGTGCTGCCCGTTTCCGAGCCACTACCGCCGCTCTCGCCGCCATTTCTCGTTTGTGCCGAGCCGTTACCATTCGCGATCCCAATCGCAGGGCCGTTATGATTCGCTGACAGCGCTTTCGCGTTGTCTGCGCGGACATAAGGGCGGCCAAAGCGGTCGTGTTCCTTGAAGAAGAGCTGGCGTTCGGTAAGTTCGCGAGCTTTATAGACTTTCTCCAGGATGCTACATTCATAGCCCACAGCTTTCGCCTTGTCGAAGGCTGGCAGATGTGGGGTCGAGCCCGCCAAGACTCTTTTAGCGACAGGTCGTCTTCGTTCCATGAGCAGAGCCAATGCGTCAAAAGAAAGGTCCACTTGAGGCACCTGCGCATAAGAAGGAATGCCCCGAGCGCGCTTCAACTGGTCCGTAAAGCCGATGAATATGTTGCTTGCGTCGACAAAAACATGGATACCGTTAGGGTCGTTATTGTGAGTCGTGAGGTTCATGGGAGCAATGAGATGCCCACGGTCTTCCCAGAAGTCGCCGATAAGCTTCATCAACAGGGCCCAGTTGCGATCCTCTCCAGTGCGGACAACTTTGGGCTCGATGACGTGTTTAGATTTTGCAATCACAGGAGGAATGTTCTGGTTGATGGTCGCGTTTGGCTTGATGGCGTGAGCCGTACTGGGCTTGGTGATAAGAGATGCTGCCGTCGGTTGATTTGGCGGCTGAACAGTGGAAGGAACAAAGTGCATAGCATTGGCTTTCGAAGATGTGACGGGCCATTGGGATGGTGGTTGAGCTTGAAGAGCATCGTACGCGGAAACGGTTCGTTGTGTTGATGGGAACGACAGGGGCTGAGAATGTCTGTGTGGCGCCGGTGACGGACGGGGTGCGCGTGTGGGCATGACCGATTGAGGCGTCGCTGGCTGCACATTGGCGGAAAGCTGTACTTTTGGTGGACTGGTTTTGTGCTGGGTTTTGGTAGGCGTAGCTTGCTTTAGCTCTGCGAGCTTCTCTGCGACTTTAGTAGCAGCAAGTTCGATAGAGGGCTGTAGATTCTCTGTCACGCTTGTAATGGCTCTACCTCCGGCATCACGCTCGCGCAAATTGTAGCGCTTGGTAGGCTCGGCCGCAAGAGTGTGCACGCTTGCTTTTCGCGCCGGCGTTTTGCGGCTCATGTTATCCGCTTCGGATTCGGAGACGGTGGCATTCTTAAGCGCTTCTGTAGCCTCTTTTGCTCGCCGCTCTTTCCGTCTCTGCTTCTTGCGCTGCTGCTTCGTCAAGGTCGGCGTCTCCGGGGAAGCAGAACGATCCGTAAGTGTATCCGTTGCCGGTTCTTCCGCACTCGTTTCATCATGCCAGGTCACGCTTTTGCCGCTCTTAGCCGCAGCGGTAGAATGGGCGTATGTGGCGCCATCGGAGGTGTAGTCAAGCTTGCTCGGGAAAGTATGTAGTCGGGCAGGCTCGCTCTTCGGTGGCTGCACTGTCGGTGTCGGTGAATCCAACGGAGAGCCTAGGAACTGCCATACTTTCGCAAAATCACCCAGCTTGCTCGTTTTGGGCGTTGCGAAATCTCTGGCAGCTACAGTACCGCCATGCTGGGCACCACCAGTCCCGGTTCGCAGCCTGTCCGGCTCGCCATTCTTTCCCGTACTGTAGTCGCTTGACGGTACGTTTTTCGATGACAGAGAGTTAACGAGGTCAAGCACGTTGGTGAAGTCCCACGGCCTCGTCTCAGTGCTTGTCGTCATGTATCACAAGTAGTGTCGGCGCCTATAAGCGCATGGACGGTGGTGAACGCTCCTAAGGAAGCCTACACGAGAGTACTGACGATGTGTCAGCAGGACAAAGGAGTGCCATTGCTGCGAACTACCTTACTGGGCGAGTACCACGAGCGTGTCTTCGGCCGCCTCCCCATGGCAACACTGAGATAGATGTACGAACGTCAACGACCACTTATTCTACGAAGTTGTCTCATCCATTACAAGCATTGATGACGCTTCCTAGCCACAGTGAGGGTCCTGACGCTTGGACCGATGTGGCGGTAACGTGCCTTCTTAAGTTGGACCCACTGCAAGACTGCTTCCATGAGCATGAATACGGTCAATATGGTTTGACGGCCACATCAGGTTTACCAGGTGCTTTATGGCTCTCGAGTGACTCTTTTGGCGCGACCTGCTCTGCTCAGAGGGCGATGCGGCGGTTCGCAGTTTGTTCCGAATAATGGCCGCTGACTTCTGGGCGGGTTACTCTGCAGGCGTTGTAGGTATAGTTGTTGGTAATCCGTTAGACATTCTAAAGACAAGATTGCAAGCCGGCACATGGAGAACAGAACCGTCATCGAGTACATTGCCAGATGTCTCAGCCAACACCAGGAACAATGCCACATCACAGCGGTGGACTTCTCTTCTGCGAGGAGCCGCAGCCCCGATCCTAGGCTATGGCCTGCTGAACGCTCTACTATTCGTATCGTACAATCGAAGCTTAGCCTTGCTGAACACTGGCTCGATGAGTGACTGGCCGGAGAACCCATCTGCGTGGAGCATCTGGACTGCCGGAGCTCTTGGTGGCCTTGCAACCTTCATCGTCAGCGCGCCAACAGAGCTCGTCAAGTGTCGTGCTCAAGTTAGCAATCCTCCTCAATCCTCGTTAGACATTGCGAGGCAGATGTGGAAGCAGGCTGGACTCCGTGGCCTGTACCTCGGTGGTGGCATTACGAGCGTACGAGATGCTGTAGGCTACGGCTTTTAGTGCGTCCACCCAGCGGCAAATGGTGAGCATTGTGGTTGCTAAGCGTACTGTAGCTTCTGGAGCTACGAGATGACCAAGCGTGCTATGACTGCCGAAAGTGATAGCCACAACCAGCAAGCCCTGAAAGTGCTCCTCTGTGGAGGATTGGCTGGCATTGTGACCTGGTCATCCATCTTCCCGTTGGGTATATAGCTCTCCCTACCAGGTAATCGTGTGCAGGCTCTTGCTAACGCTCTATCAAGACGTAATCAAGACTCGCTACCAGACGTGGGACCTCGTACCAACCCATTCGTCAATGGTTGCTTCTCCTGCAGCTCAGCCGCTTCTGAGACAGACATTACCGTTTACTGCAAGACCAAGCACATTACACATCGCAAAGGAAGCCTATGCCGCTGAAGGCATCAGCGTCTTCTCTAGAGGCCTTGGCGTGTGCTCTGCGAGGGCGTTTGTCGTCAATGCCGTGCAATGGGCCGTAAGCATTCGTTCCCATCCCCAACCCTGCTTCTACCAAGTCTCACAAGTAGACTGACCAGCTACAAAACAGGTATACGAATACGTGATGAAACAGTTGACCCATTGATCAGCACGCTACCTATTCCGCTACCTCAAGTTAGGCCTGCATATCGGCTAGCAGTGGCAAAGATATAGCTCGCCGGCTCTGTCCATTATTCAACCCCTTGAACTCCATGAGCATGTGCATGCCATTGTTCAACCAGCGAGCCTCAGATTGGGGACGCATTATGGTCAGTAGGTGGTGGCGTGATGGTGGTACAGCCGCGAGTCGCTTATCGCACGTTGGGGCCATAAGCACGCCTCCAAGTAGTCCGTTGTATGTAATCGAGCATACCAGTATTTTACAAGCTCTGCCAGCAAGTGCCAGCAAGAAGCTGTTGACAACAATCGCAACGTTGCCGTCGGCAATCGCGTGGTTTGTCGCAGTTGATAAGTTTAGGTCGGTTGGCTTAGTATGCGTGGCTAGAGGATGCTTTACATCATCTCCGCCTGCATGCGACCAGCGTCCGCACCCTCCATCATGCTGTCATCGCCCTGGTTGGTGTAACGCACATAGCTGATGCCGAGTGGACGGCCTCCGTACATGTAGCCGGTGAACTTGGCAATGGCGCT
The DNA here is from genome assembly GCF_000338955.1 of Baudoinia panamericana UAMH 10762. Lineage (NCBI taxonomy): Eukaryota > Fungi > Ascomycota > Dothideomycetes > Mycosphaerellales > Teratosphaeriaceae > Baudoinia > Baudoinia panamericana. The sequence continues at coordinate 207,309 of NW_006911263.1, forward strand.
CGCGGCGTCCTCTTGGTTGGCGAACTGCACAACGCCGGTGCCGGCGGAGCGAAGATTCGTCTCCATTTTGATCTCCGCGCGCTTAACCTCGGCGATCGTCGTGAAGAGATCGATCAAATCCTGGTCGCTGGTGCTCCACGGAAGGTTGCGAACATAGATGGTGTCGCTCTCCGGGCCGCCCGAGGTGGAGAAGTCGACGAAGGGGTTTGGCGGTGGAGCCTCGCCACCAGCAGCAGCACCAGCGCCGCCAGCGCCCGAAGCGCCACCAGCTCCTCCTGCGTGAGTGCCTCCTTGGAAGCCACCCCCGCCTCCGTAGCCGCCGCGAAAGCCTCCTCCTCCTCCACGACCACCATAGCCGCCTCCGAATCCACCGCGCCCTCCGTATCCGCCACCTCCATAACCACCTCCAAAGCCACCCTGACCATAGCCGCCACGGCCTCCGAAGCCGCCGCCGTAGCCTCCACGGAACCCTCCACCAAATCCACCACGACCGGGCGGACCGCTATTGGCGAAGCGATCCTCATGAACCTCGAGAATGCAGCCCTGCCAGTCGTAGCCGTTGAATTGCTGAATGGCGTTCTGCGTGTCTTGAGGGTTGTCGAATGCTACAATACCTTGGCCCTTAGATTGGCCGTTGGGCGCCATGTGGACGTCGGCGCGCATAATCTGGCCAGTGGTAACTGCCTGACGGAAGAGGTCCTTGAGGTCCTGCCAGCCAACGGAATACGGAAGCTGTGCCAATATTGGTAAGCATTAGCATGATTTGTGTAGGCGGAAGGAAACATACGCCGCGGACGAAGATCTGGTTACTGCCAGCTCCACCACCGCCACCGCCAAAGCCTCCGCCACCGTAACCGCCACGACCGCCGAACCCTCCGCCCATGCCACCACGGCCGCCACCGTATCCGCCTTGGAAGCCGCCACGCGGAGCCGGCTCACCACTAGTGAACCGAGGCTCGGTCTCGCGGTCCTGAATCATGGTCAGCAACAGACTTCGATACGATTCCGGCTGATTGGATGTTACCTCGCGAACGTACACCAAGCGCCCCATCAGGTTACGATTGCTGAGCTGATTGATGGCTGCCTGCGCTTGATCACGAGTAGCGTATTCGACGATGCTATCAGACATCAGTACTTCCTAGCTGCAATTGAATATTGGTGTGCGTACCCGCAGCCTTTGCTCATCCCATTGGGAAGGAGCAGCACATCTGCGAACAGCACCTCACCCGCTATAACGGATGTCAGTGACAGGTCGAAATGGAGGATCTGGTACTTAAGTGATGCTTACCCTCGCGCATGAAGTCTTTGAGGTGATGCCACTTGACATCGTAGGAGAGGTTGCCGACGTAGACACGACGGTCTTGCTGCGATGACTCGCGGACGTTGGCGAGCATGTTCTCCTTGTGCTGAGCACGATCCTCGAAATTACGGGACTGTGGCGCACGATCTTCGTAGTTCTTCGAGTACTCCCTCTCACGACGATCGTGGCCGTTGACGGGGCTGCGATCCCTATGATCACGTCTGTAGCGATCACGGCTATGGGAACGGCGGTCTTCGTCGTAGTCGCGATCACGCCTTGGTGAGCGTGAGCGTGAGCGGTCACGAGAGCGCTGCATCTCATTAGCATTACTCTTCGCAGGGGGTGCCGTTGGCCCAATAGGCGACGGCGGTGGTGGGGCTTCCTGGGGCTGTGGTGGCGGTGGTGGTGGCCCTCTCCTGACCCAGAGGAGGGAATCCGCCATCGGCTCCATGATAGGGTGTTGTTGGTGCAGGGGACCTAGAGCCAGAGGCCGCAAGCCTTCCAGTTTCGGCGCCAAGAGTTGGGAATGGTCCGTGCGGTGATATCCGAGCAGATTTTCAGGTGCTATAGATGCCAGGATAGTCCAGCAAACATAGTGTTGGCAAACAAGAAGAGCAGCATATTGCTTGATGATGGCGTTGGGATAATGCAGCGCAAACGGGGCGTGTCTTGCAGATGTCGTATAGCAGCATTGTAGAAGCCCATCGCCAGCCGGCGAGGCGGTATTGCAAGCGTATACGCGTACGTTGAGAAAGTGCTGGGTGCGCATGGAAGAGACAGATGTCATGCTCAAGGCTATCTTGATCAGGGTAAGACTGCGAAGTACACTGGTTGCCATGATACCGACCGATGCCGACCTTGCAACCAGCGACAGACATGACCCAGATCCGATATAGCGCCGTCGGAACCGCATGCCGCCATTGAAGAGCTCCAGAGCACTCTGCTGCGCGCCATCCGACCGGTGTTCATCCGCAGTTCTCCAGCAAATACGCAGCGCCGAACCAGCCAGCCATTCATTGCCCTCATTATCGAACAGGGTGCGGGAGTGCGGCGTGGCGAGGCGGATCTAGCATTGTTAAAGCTTCATGAAATGCTGCTAGTAGCAGCGGCTGCGGATGTGAACAGTGCCACGCAGCACGCGGTGACTGTACCGACAGTGGCGGAGCTTGTATAAGCAAGCAGCACCGGCCACATCTTGCTACATTCCATGATTGATTACGGACAGGGCTGCTGCTTGTATGGAATCCTAGGCGGCTCTCCAACCGGATTGTTGAAGCACCGGATAGCATACAAGCTCAGCGGAAACTGGTCTTCTGGACCTTGGTGGCCAGAGGATAGGCGGATTGGATTCGAATAATGCCAATCGGCCATCCATACTTAAGACTACGGACTGGAGTCGATGCCGAACCTACGACTTGGCGAGAAGTCATACGCACTGTTCGCTGACGGCAAAGGTACGGCGATGCTAGATCCAGCAAGCGGAGATGTGGCTAAATGTATGTGCCGGCCTGGGCGTGGGTGTATCTGGAGACCTGTTGGGTAGCCATGGCGAGGAGCACGAAGCGTCTTCTGGAGGAGGCCAGCAGACTTCCGCCATTGGTTCGGGCGTGAGTTACCATGAAAGGCTTCCAGAAGGCGCTTTGGGCTATAAGCCATTGTGCAGTACCCATCTCGTCACTGCCGTGCGCAAGCTAGAGCAGGACTGTGCCAGGACTGTTGTGGCTTACGTGGTCAAGTATGTCGGCTTCTCGCTTTGATGGTCTTATCTTGCTTGTCGCGCTCAGTGAGTGCTGAGGCTGTCTCCTTGAAGCTCAAGTCCTTATTTCCTTGCATTGTATGGTGAAGACGATCCGTGTGGATCCTGCTGCTGTGGTGTTTGTATCCAAAATGCTCCTTTTCTAGTAGGTTCGAGGCGGTCCATATCCGGATGTGTGTTCGAATGATAATGGAAGGAAAGAGGAGGTTAGTCTACTTACATCGTCACGATCACGAGAAGGGCGGTAGTTGTCGTCTGTGAAAGGTTGTGTCAGCTTAGCTGTTGCTCAATGAGTGATGAGCGAGTCGCGCTGTGGTTGCTTTGTCTCAAGACAGTGCAAAAGCCAAGTGTTGTCCTCGAAACTCAATAGAGGTGAGGATCGAGGGTATAAACCTTGGCAGGTGAAGTGGGAATGAAGGAAAATGCGCTTACCCATCGTGGTGATGGCTTGAGAGAAGGTGCAGGAGGGTAAGAGCGCGCGCAGCTGAGCGAGGGACCGAGCAGCCTCAGTCAGCAGGGATGCGAGCGGTGTCTGTGGCCTTACGCGTCAGTCAATCTGCCGGATCAATGCAACGCATGCAGGAGTCATGTGAGAGTGTGATGATTCCGAAGCAAGCGAGGCCGAGGCGCGCGTGCTTGTGGAGCGTGGTGCGGACGGGGGCAGATTGCGGCAATACCGCTGCCATCCCTCTCACCATGCGCCACCGAGCTCATCGACCACGAAGGTACTGCGGCGAGTGGAGCTCTGCACGGTCAACCCACGCACAAAGCTGCCGTGTGCTGCTGTGGTGGACATGCAAGCTCTGCAGCGTGGCTGCTTCTAGGGGGCGGTGATGGTGGCATGGCCGCGCCTAATAAGACGCCCTTTGGTGCTGGGGTCACGTACTCTACGTGTGTCTTTCTCTCCCCAAGTCTCCTTCTGCTCTCTGCCGGTGCAAGAGAGTCGTAGGCGTCACTGCCGAAAGCCTTTTGCGGGTCGCCTGCAGGATTGATGGCAGGCTAAGCCCGCGAAGGTTGTGGGCGCGCGGGCAGCGTCGAGAATGGCGGTATCTCGTTGTGGACCAATAGAACAACGAAGGCAGCTTGCACAGCTTGCTGAGAGTGGGTCAAGGATGCGGAATGCAGGTGATGCGGCTGCAGGATTGATACGGTCAAGGTTTGGGGATGTGGAAGAGAGGAACATCAGCGGGCGCCAAGCAACCCGAGCTTCTCCCTTCGGGCGCTTTCGCCACGCTATTGGCCACTTGAGATATTTATCGTATTTACTGACAGCGTTTACAGTTGCCTATAAGCCGGCGATCACTGTCCTCGCTTGCGCGGTTTATACGTGACAAGCTGACCAACACTTGAATACTCACTCGAAGCTAGAAACGTGGTGAAGAGAGCCAAGGAGGTCAGAGTTGCAGTCACGAACACGCAATCAATATTGCACCATTGCTCGATGCGCCGCTGGGCTGGGGACTATGTCCCTTGAAGCTATACGGGTCGCCGTTGGGTCCGACGGTCACGTATTGTGACCTAGCGTTGCGTCTTCGGTATGGTAGCCTGCGTTCTACCCCCGAACTGCGCAAAAGCATATGCCGTATTGGCGGCCTTGATCCCCAAAGGCAATTGCAGAGAGGCAATTGGAAACCGATCGGATACGGCCGGTTCGGTAGACTGCGGCCTGGGAGGGGACATAATTTTGGACTATCATACGCTGACTTGGCATATAAGACTCAAAGATGAGCTGGCGATGGCGGGGATTTGATCACAATGTCATGAAGGGCACAAATACCTCGATTTTATCCAATCTGCGCGATCAAGCAGCGTTCATTCAGTGCGGTTTTGAAAGCGGCATGCGGTACCGTACTCACCTTGTCGACGCTATTACCGCACGTGGTTCGTGCCGTTCGCTCCGTTCGCTTGGCCTTCTCTTGTTCGCGTCAAGGTCCACGCCACACGTATTGTCAAGCATCGTACTGTAACAAGCGCCTATCTTATGTCTGATAATCACACTCATATTCTGAGCACATGCCAACCTCGCTACCCGTCGAGACTTGGCAACACGATCACCCGTGAAGGTCGCCAGACCTATTCCAAAAGAAGACAACGTACCTACGCGTTTGCGAGAGTACCTAGTGGCGTGCCATGACTGCCATTGCGGATGCAGCACTTACAATTGCCTTGCCGGCTTCCCCAGCCCTCTCCGACTCTGCATTAGCGGTATGCTAACGGCTGACTTCTCCACTACAGCATCCCAGTACATTCAGATAGCGAAGGGTTGTACGAGATGTGGCGCAGCTGAGTCTTCGAATAATGCTCTCGCAACGGTTTAAATTCAAATCTGCGATTGCTGCTTATACTGCTTCAGGTCATTTTGTATTCGTGCATCTCGTCAGGGATCCAACTTCGTTATACCCATTCGATCGCACCGTCTGACACGGGTGCTGGTTTGGCTGACGTACAACCATGAAGTACTAATTCCACTACTCGGTATGAATGCGCAACCTGCCTAGCATCACCAGACACAAACACAACGCACTACCGTGCAAGTAGAACCCCCCAATGTGACAGGCTTCCAGTCACACATACCATGAATGGATGCTACGCGCTCAACTGACCATATTCACTCGTCCTCACACTTGCAGGCTTATCCCATCCTTACCATGCATTCCGATCTGGAATCCGATCCGATTCCGGCCGGTCAATCGTGCGAAAGGTGCAAGAGAAACGCATCGGGGGCCTTGACCAGCATAAGAGACCGTCTTCGTTGCTACGAAAGGATGATGGCATGAGACAAGTGCCTGTCTCCAGCGAACAAGCCAGAATATCAGCACACAATCCGAAAAACCGTCACCGACCGCGTCAACAATGCCTCGTACCACAGCAACATCACGTTTGACGATTTTGTGTCAATAACTAGTACAAAACGACGACCACCATGGGCTCATCGATCTCTTGAGCGATGCTCGTGTACAAGAGCAAGGTGAAGCGCCGAGCAGCGTCTCGGACGATCGTGGCGAGATCAGAGTCAGGCAGCTCGACGGGCCGATTAACGTCAACGATATGTCGGCTTGGGCAGCATTGTCCGCCTGCTTGCCTACCACTCATGCTGGCCACGAGACCGGACCTGGGGTTTGCTCGCATTTAGTAAGTAGACAAATTCTGAAGGCTGATGGTCATCGGCTGTTGGAACCCTTAGGTTACTGCGATGGACGCAACTCTAGATTTCCGCTGAGATCTTAGACTAGGCCGAACCAGTGCTTATAGGCTCGCACCATGCATCACCTCAGCTCTGGTACTCATGTCAGTGCAAGTTTACGCGGAACGCGTCAACCGACACGTCCAGAACGTCGACTTCTCAGATACCCCATCCAAAGCAGTTGAAATGTCAAGGAGCTGTCACTCGTAATTGTAGATTGTGATCAGTCACTACGGCGGTCCAAGATCGAGGCTTCGACCAGATTCATGATACCTTAGATAGTAGATACGCTAACGTGACAGATCAGCGCAACAACCGTGCACATAGCATAACGACTCGCTTTCGTTCACCGGAACGCAACCATGAAGCCAGACGCCCAAGCTCACAGAAGTGGCTAACTTCAGAACTTTCGAACCGAGTCCGCCTCAGACCGTATACGGTGACACTCAGCCACATGGGAACTGCCAAACTTCTTAAAAAAGCAGAAGATGAGTCTCACTAACCACGTGCAGGCATATAACGAGCCTACCGTCATTCGTGGTATCACTTCTGAGCTGTTCATACCAGCTGTTGACTGGGCGGTGATTACCAGGCGCCAGCATCCATTGCCACAAGCCAGTGACATTTAGATTAACTCCAGTAGCTCCTGCACACACTTCGGGGGCTCGTGGGCCTATATAGACTGCTCGAAAGAGGCCAATGCGCTAAACATGACTATCTTGCTGATGTATGCAATCGCTCCACAACAGAGTTTCGCCGTGTCCACTCCTGTCTTGTAATGTCTCGAGAGTTGTTCTAGTCCACACCAACGTGGAGTGACTACCTTGTACGCCTGGTGACAGCAGCGTGCTTACCGACGAAGGAGTGCGGTGGCAAATCCCAAGCTTCCATGCGACCTGGCGCCGGCCCGAGGCCGACGGCAGCTTGGCAGCGGCGATATGGTCTGTGCTGAACTGCAGGTAGGTCGCGTGCATCATGCGCTTTGCCGGTGAACGGGGTGTCAGCCGGCAAACAACAAACGCCTTCATATCGAATAGCTTTTGTCTGACCCGGTCCCAAAGAAACTATACGCTACATCATTCCCAGCCCAGACTGTAGAGACAAAGGTATGGCCGAGCACGAAGCAACCCAGATCCTCCGCCATCTTGATTCTCTCAAACCGTCGACAATCCAACAAGCACCGCAGCTTCTCTCACGTGGCAAGCTCGCACTACTACATCTCAAAGCGCTTGTACCATCATCACAGACATCACCTCAGCATCTCCTTCTAGGGGCAAGCATACTGGAATGCGGCGCCCTCATCAGTATCCGGTTAAAAGATACTGAGAGCTTCACCCGTTACTACCAGCAACTGCAGTCTTTCTACTCGTTACCAGACGATAGATTCGCAAGGCACGGTCGCCCGAAGCATCAGAGTCAGGTCACGGGATTGTACCTGCTGTTACTGCTGAGTCTTGGCGACTACGGCGGGTTTCACACAGTGCTTGAGGGTTTGGAGGTGAGCAGAGGGAAGGCACAGGTGGAGAAAGATGTTTTCATACAGTATCCCATCAGACTCGAACAGGCGTTGATGGAGGGGAGCTACGACAAGGTTTGGGGTGAGACGAAGGGCGAGCGGGTGCCGAGTGAGGAGTTTGGCGTGTTCTCTGAGGTGAGCGGGTTTGATCTGTCCAGAGTGTTGCGTTGACACTAATAATACGGATCGCAGGTGCTCATAAATACAATCCGGTCGGAAATCGCATCCTGCTCAGAGCGGGCTTACCCGTCCCTACCGATTGCCAACGCAAAGAACCTGCTCTTCCTCGATTCAGAAGGCGCAGTCGTTCAGTTCGCGCAATCGAGAGGCTGGGTGGCCAGGGACGGACGGATATACTTCCCGCAGCAAGAAGAGGAGCTGCTAGCAGCAGAGAAGGATGTCATGAGTAGCAGTGGCGCGGTCATCGAGAATACGTTAGGCTACGCGCAGAAGCTGGAGACGATCGTGTAAGCTGATCGCATTCCGCATTTGCAGCGGCGTGCGTACCGAAGCATGCTTTGTACTACCGCTAGAGACATTACCACCAGACACATATCAAGGGATCTGCAATGAATGCAATACCGTTATCAGAACTGGTGATGTTAGTCTGAACAGCATATCGGGGGTTTCCTTGGCCTGCATACGTCGCACCTTCCGTGTGATTGGACGTGGGCATGGCAAATGCGGCGACGACGAGCGATCACCAGTAGCCCGATTAGCACCACGACCACGCAGTAAGTTCGACGTGTTACCGACCTGGATATTGCATACATTCCGCAATATACGGCTATAGCGTAGCGCCGAAACCAAGCTTTCCCAACACCTCCGCTGGCACTGAATATTCGCTAAAACGGCAGTTCGTTCATCCGAATCAGCCAGTTCCAATGTCCCACAGTATGGTTTTGCGCGACTGCATCTTTGGTCGTTCACCCTCTGCTGCGGCTGTTTTCTTCTTGCGCACCGTAAGAGCCTTCCAACCCCGGCGTATTAGGCCACTATTTGGGTCGGTCAGGTCCACTGAAAGCATGGCGATGATCGTCAAAGGAATGCCGATTGCAAAGAATAACCGAATGGTTTGTATAGCGGCTGAGAAGTCAGGAGAGATGCTGAGAAAGCTTGATGTGGCATTCAGAGGAATGAACAGACTTGCGATCCAAGTCAGTCTGCCGATCTGTTGATTCTGCTGGACTGCTCGCCTGCTTTCTTCGATGTTGACAGAGGCAGTCACGATGTTTTGGTACGTGTCGATGCGCTTTTGGCTTTCCGCCATTTGTTGCTGAATGCTGCGAAAGTCCTGCAGCAGGGATAGTATGCCTAGATCAGGACTGGGTACGCTTGCGTTCGCGTTCCGGTCTTCCGGGCGCGCATTGTGCCCAAAAATGCGGTCGATCGCATCCGATATCATTCCGTTGTAGAGAGGAACATTTCGTCGCCAAGGGGAAAGCTTTTTCAGCAAGCCATCAATATCACCTGGACTTTCCCAGAAATGTGGCCTCTCAAACTCCCATTCGAGCTTGTTAAGCATGGTGGCCATATACTTTAATACCGTCATCCAGTCAGCGAGCACCAGACGAAGAATTGGTATGGCAACAGTGAACTTAGTGTCAGCTCGCATAATGTCCAGCTCATCTTTGGTCATCTTGCTGCTCCAGTACACGGTGTCGTGGAACAACGAGGTGCGCGGCGGTCCTTCCGCGGCAGTCTCATCGTGCATTGACGGCGTAGGGGCGAATGGTCGATAGCCTCCCCACTGCGGATAACCAACCTCAACAGTCGGATCCACGAGCACTATCGCTGTTCGAGAAATTAGCAGTCAATTGATGTCCACAAGTGGGAGACCGAGAAGTACTCACCGATAACCGGCTCAGTGGAAGAGCGAGGTTTAACCCATACAGAGGTCTTCGCGCGTGTGAGCGTGACACAGGCGTCTTTCTCGTCTAGCAGGCCGTTCGAAAGCCTCTTACTGCTCCGGTCACTATCGAGGCGGCGTAGGACATTCCACATGCCCGTCTGCCGTTCTGCCTCTGCAAATTCCAGCTGGCTCTTGAAATAGCGGGCTCGCAGGTAGGACACATTGAAATAAGGTCTTTGCCGCGCGACAACATTCAGGTCTGGCAGTTCGACCCAGCGGTCGCGGGTGTTATGGAACAAATAATCTCCAATATGCGAAAGGAAAAAGAGAGGGTCAATGTCGTATCTTGCGCCTAGCAGCTCCACAACGTCGCGGGAAAGGTCCTCTACGATGATAAGTCTTACGGGTGCCTTTCCACCATCGCTTGGATCGTTCATGAGTGCAGCTCCGAGCCCAACCGTACTCTCATGAGTTTTGGAACTGAGTGAGCCGTCGCCATCGTAGTTCAGCACACAGACGTGGCACCTCCGGGCGCGCGACTCTCGGTTGGATTCGCACTTCTGGATGAACTTCCACTTGGGCGGAGCACAAGTGACCTCCATCCAGTGAGCCAAGTACTCCAGATGTGGGAAGTGCTTCGAGATGCGCTTGATGTATTCGAGATATGGCCTACGAAGGCTGGAAACCCTCGGGTCAGTGCTATACACTGGAACAATTGGTACGACCTACTTGTCTTTGATCTCCCACTCGTGAGCGCATTTGGCTGGCTCGTACGCATCCCCAATGTAGTAAGCATCTCCGCCGGCATCACTGTGGGGCTGAATATAGCAGTCCCCTTCCAGCTGCTGAAGGGTAGGGCTTCGTGTCGGAGCTGACCGCTGAGGTTCACGTACGGGCAGCTCATGAAGTCCATTATCGGGTAGCTTTCGGTTTCTTGCGAAGAGTGGGCGCGCTAGGGATCGAACCATACTGACCAGAGGCCCACCAAGAGACCATGTGAATAGGTAAAGATCAACTGATTTTTTCGCGGGCGCAGCATCAAACTTAATACGTCCTGGGAGGACGGAAGCCTGACACCACCCTGGTGAGGCAAAATGCAGTCCATCTTACCAAGCCGCATGCAATGCATGTCAAGCAGCGCAATGGCTGAGATGCGGTGGCCTCTATGCAGGTGCCCCCACTGGAGGCGGAGTGCTTTGGTGCTACTGCAAGCTTAGGTCTTCTCGAACACGCACCTGAAGAAGAAGACCCGACGATCTCAGCAGCAAATCCCCGGCGTTAGATAACGTGATCACCTCAAAATGTGCTATCGTGATCAATGGAGGACATTCAGTGAAAGTCTCCTGGATTCCTCAGTTGGCCAGCAAAGGCACGGAAGAAGAGGTCACGTCCATGACCGACCCGAAGCAGACGCTGCGACCAATGACTTAGCATTGCGCAAGGTGGGGCAGACACAGCCTTAGGCAAGCACACTTCATCGCCCGGCTGCAGCCTTTGCCGCTTCGCCGTACACCAACCGTGGCAGGTCACTGCCCCGAGATTGTACCTCATGCACAGCCTTGTTGCCGCTCTGACAGATATCAGCCATGTGAAGATGTGTCCACGGCCGCCTGAGAATTCTCATGATAGTGTTACACACTATAACAAGCGGTCTCCTGGTTAATGTCGCCGATTGTTTGCTCCTACCACAGCAAGCGTGAGTGAATGCCAATCAGCTCGCTGACCTTAAATTCTCCATCCCCGACGATGGGTCGCAACACTAACGCAATAAGCCAGCCAATCAACATGACAGCAAATTACATCAACATCATCCAGTATAATAACCAGGAGGGTACGCTTCAGGCGGCCAATGCCAATAACCGGCGAGCTTGGGATGCCATCGCCGACTGGTGGGAGAAGAACCAGACCGGCAAGTCCGGTACCGATGATGGCAACGACATGTTCACTCAGTGCCTCATTCCAGAAGTTGAGAGCCTGGCCGACTGGAAGGAGGGAGAAACTGTTCTGGATCTCGGGGCTGGTAGCGGCATCATCTGTCGCCGTTTTGCACGGAAAGGCGCCGAAGTAACTGGGCTTGACTACTCTGAGCCTATGCTCGTGAAGGCGCGAAACCGCACCCTGAGCGACAACCTGGTGGTCAACTATGGGTATATTGACTTGATGGATTACGACAATATGCGCTCGTACGCCGAGAAGCATTCGTATGTTGTCACTTTCTGACTGTTGTCGAGCCCGTTCTAACACGTCATAAGACCCTTTGATATAATTACCATATCAACAACACTAAAGTCACTACCATCTCTCCAGCCTCTGGCAAGAGCCCTGCCTCTGCTCCTCGCTCCAAACGGCCGCGTTGTCATCGTGGACCTGCATCCTGCGTTTTCGAAGCCCGCTGGCCACCGCGGAATGGAGATCTTCGAAGATCCTACCACTGGTAAGCAACAGCTACAAACCTATATCAAGGTGATGCGATACCTGGACATCCCACCTTCGCAGAGTGAAGCAGTCCGCGGGCAGCCCGAGCCACTTACAGTCTATCATCGTCCGTTCTGGTCACTTTTCGAACCCTTCTTTCAGGCAGGGCTCGTCATGGATGCGATGCGGGAGCCGGCTTTCAAGACCGAAGGCGGAGATCCAGAGCACGCTCAGAGTTACCACAACTTCCCGCAGACACCCATGCTGCTGGCCTTTCGCTTGAAGCATTCAGGATGCCCCGACAAGGTCAGTGCACGGAGGCGGGAAGTGTTCGGGGGACCTTGAGCTTTCAGTGCTACCAGCGAGTGACCAGGCGGCAGAAATTGTGATTGGTAATCCATTCGTGCGACCGCCATCGTTTTATGATGGCCTCCGACTCCTGGCGTTCCGGCGTGATCGTACGTACGGAGGGGAACGTTACGATGAACACCCAAGGAAGCTGTCAGCTCCGATATGTGGCTGGCTTTACGCCTGCATGGGTACCTACACAGCACCCCGCCGGTTTTGCTGTGGAAAGGGTTCAAGACATTTTCCGCCGTGAGGACTCCATCCATTGCTAATTTCAACCAATAAGCCTTAAGGCGGACAGCGTGTGTTGTCGCATTGATAGGTAGTCTAACCTATTCTTGCCACAAGCAGTTGATGTTATGCGCCGCCGAAGATTGCATAATTATGGCGATGCGTAGCATGAGCCTCACTGCTGTCCGGCTGGTACAAGGATACGTACTCGAGTGGTGGGGGCAGGTTGTACATGAAATCCATCTCTACACTGCAGCCGCCTGACTACGCCTCTTGACCTTAATCGTGGCTGTCGTCGGAGGAATAACCGACTGCCCGAACCATTGGTTCTCCGGACGCTTACCCAGGTACTGCACATCGTAGTTCATTACCACGTAAGCCAACAGCATCTTCAGTTCGTGACTGACGAAGAATCTTCCAGGACAGGCATGCTTTCCGTGGCCGAACGGGAGAAAGGTCTCGCCAGTGGCGACAATGCCCGTCTGCTTGAGACGTAGCCATTCCTTCTCATCAGCCGGGTCGAGAGCACCACCGCTCGCCGTTCTTTTTGCTTCGAATTCTTCGATCGGTCGCGAGAAGCGGAATGCATCATACCGTTCCGGATCCGGGTAGATGTCTGGATCGTGCTATGAACGGAATCAGCGCTTGCGTTGTGGTCACTGTACCTTTACCATACTTGCACAGAGTGGACGTCTGTAGCAACGTAGCCACCGTAAGGAACCTTGAAGCCTTCTTCAGGGTCGGTTATTCCGTCTTTGCCGATCACCTTTCTGAGCAAACCATGAGTCATGAAGTTGGACACTCGCATTGATTCCCGAATGGCGCTGTCAGCTCGATAGAGCTTTGCGAGTGACTGTTTGCTCCAATTGCCCTTGGACTCTGCCCACACATTCTCCGCCTCTTCGCGGAGGCCTTCCAGGAAACCATCTTTGGGGTCAGATCCGAGAAGATCGAAAAAGACGTTAGTGATTGTGAACACGGTCGTGTGGATAGCAGCGAAGTTAAGCGGCAGCAGAAACCGCGCAATCATGACAGGATCGAGATCCTTTTTCCTTCCTTCTGCCTCGGCGACGTTGATGTGCCTGCAGAACGGTAAGTCTGCATACCGTAATGCTGGTTTGTTTAGTACTCCTGCGTCTGTAAGTAGACATACCATGTGATATAGTCATTTGGCTCCTCCCATTTGAACGATGGATCTTGTTTCCTACGAGCCATGTTCGCCTCCCGCTCCTTGATCAGAGGGACGGTATACTTCGACACCCGCCACCAATAGTATTGGTTCGGGATGGTGATTACCGGGCCCACAATCGGTCTTATGAAGGCTGGGAAGAGCGGCATAAGGGTCACTGCTGAGATGACGGAGTTGGCGAAGCCTCCCATTAGACGACCATAGTCCTTATTGCGGCAAAGTGGCAACCCAACAAACATACGGTTGGACAATTGAGCCACGACCTCCATCATGTTTGAAAAAACGCAGATGTCTTTCCAATCTGCGGTGTCCTTACCCCAGGTCTCATCTAGGGCGTGCTGCACCTCGTCCTGGATGTTCGGGATGATGTTTGCCATGTTGCGAGCTAGACTCTTGTGCACAACATGCTCATGGTAGAGCGTACCGAGCACGTACGGATCCGTGAAGTTGTAGTCGCCAACAAGTTGATCATAGTGCGCAGCGCCAACGCTTGAGACGCTGTCGGGATGGTCGAGTAGCCAACGTAACTTCTGTGGTGGTATGATGACCTGTTAACCTATCAACAAGTCGCTCCCACGATACATTGCAGGGAAGCATAAGCACCTCAGTTCTGCCCGACACATCTGGGATGATATACGATTTGCCATTCTTTGAGTACTGTATAGCTTTTAGTACACTACGTCTTCTACGATATGTTGATCAATGCTGACCCTTTCGTAGCCATCCTTGAGCCACTCCCTCATTGAACCGAACGATCTAAGACTGGCTCGGAAGTGGCCGAGAAACTCTTGTTCCTTCATACCCTGCCATGGCAGGTTGGAAGGCACGGGTGAGGGCACGCTTGTCGCAGCCCATAGAACGACCACCCCCACTAGGAGGCATGATGCGATAAAGAGAGGATGGGAGAGGTATTCAAGGAAGCTCGTCATGTTTACACCTCACTTCGGGTTGGCGAACGCGGTTTTGGTCAATCGCGCAGAGACGTGTGGAAGATGATGACCGTCAAAAGGGTACGTTGCCCCGATTTTGAACGCATGGACAGAGTGAATAGAAACACCTCACTTTGCGCCTGCGGAGGATGCTTCTACGTCAGCAGCACGACGTGTCAAGCGGGGGCAAAGCGCCAGGCTGCAGCTATCTTGCCGCACCTTCATTGGGCATATATAGCTGACAGGTGCTGGCGGAAGTAAAGGACAGCAGTTCGCACCCGGATGTCGTACACCATGTACCAGCAACGTCCCGCAGTACGACAGTCAGCCACAGTGAAGAAGTGATACTTCCCCGCACGTGATCGTGCTTTAAAGCCGGTGTAGTCCGTACTCTTGGCATGGAAGGGTGTGTGGCGTGAGGAGTTGAGGGGCTGATTAACGAGACAGACGACGACCCGTGGTTACATTTCTCTGGAATGCTCACTTGTAACGTGAGACGCACCCGACTACATATGACTATGAATGGGTGCGGCCATGCAGTTATCCGAACCAATGGCCCATGACTCGCCAATATGCGATGCATGTCCTGCATTGGGGCGCCAACACATCGTCGGCCACTTGCAACGGTCAGCTTTCCTTGCTCTTTCGAACATCGGCAACCCCTGAACGCAAGCCTATCTGCTTCATCTCAGGAGTTGCACAACAGTTCCAACCTTACCCCTTCTGCTTGGCTAGACTGCATTCTCTCCCTCCTGCTCGTCCTGCGACATTCCGTTGGTTGGGTCGTGGAGATGCGAATCCTTTCGTCTCACGTCTCACACAGTTGCCCCATACCTCCGATCTTGGACAGTTGCACCAAGATGTATGCTGCTCGTCGCCTGCGATTTCAGATTCATTGATGTGGCTATAGAGGCAAGTTCTCTTGGTTTTCCGACAACATGGTACGTGGGCTTGACTATGTTTGGCATCATCCTAGACTAACCGTGCGTTGCATCCGGACAGTCTGAGACCGCAGAAGAAGGTTCGCCGCTCGTACCACCAAAGTTAGTGTTGTCGAAACCCTCCGACGACGTAGCCAACAAAAGGACTCAGACGAGCAGGAGACGTACGGATGGGCCCTGGTCAGCCCACGAAGAGCCCTCCAGGTCAAGCTCATCAGAGTGGGTTGATATAGACAACTCTCCGCCGCGCAAACGAAAAGCGTTGAAGCGAACATTGCATCGCCATAGTCAACAGTCAAGACTGCCTAGTGCTCGTATGGGAGAGGCTAGGGGCAGCCAAAGTGATTTCGGCCGGTTCTTCCCAAGGCTTAGCCAGATATTGGAGGCTAGCGAATCCACTCCGGGCTCACGTCCAACCACAAGAGGCGCAGGCACGGACACGTCTCGACATAGGGAAGGAAACACTGCGAGGCGCCGCCATCACCGTGACGACAATAACACGATCTACAGACGAGGTGCGAAGCATAGAACAAGCGGTGTGCAGAAACGTAGCGAACCACTGCTCCAGGCCAACTCGTCGCTACTTTCTGTACTATCGAGCTTAACTGGAGCTTCCGAGAGGTCGAGTGGAAGCAATTCAACAATAACTCAGCAATCGTTTGACCGGCGTAGCAGTGACAGCTCGAGAACGCCTACTGGAAGGCCAAGATACGCTGCTTCTGCCTTTGACGCTGAGTCAAGCGTCTCAGGTCAATCACGGCCTCGGTTTCCCAACGTATTCGAATACATGATGTCCTATTCAGTCAATGAGGAGAGCAATGACATTCAATCGATGCTGTCAAGCTCAGCCTCTTCCCTTTACGAACCTTCTATAGCAGCTTCCAGTGATGCTCCCGACACGCCATCTTCCCGATCAACCTTCCCTTCGCCCACGAGTACGCGCAGTCATAGCGTTGCAGAGTTGCGCCGAAGGTACGACCCACATCGTGCCTCCTCCACGCGTTCTGAGCGCAGTGATAGCCGCAGTCCAGAGCCATCTGCTCGACCGTTGCGGAAGCAGCCAAGCGTGGAAGATGTGATGGAAGAAGAAGAAGCGAGCGTTACCGGTTCTACCGCCCTGTCTGAGCTCAATCTTGACATGCGACAACGTTCGACGTCACGCTCGTCACGGACATCTCAACGTTCCACAGATCAGTCGTCACACGACGCATTGCCAACACAACAGCAGACGCAGTACGGTAACCAGACAAGGCAGTACTACTTCACCGAGACTGCGCATGGTCAGCCACGGTCGCCGTCAGCATCCTCAACTACTACTGAAGCGTACGGCTATCCCATGGCGGTGCAGCAGTATCAGTGGCCCACAAGCCCAGGAATGTATATGCCGCTTGTTGCTAGTCAGGAAGCGGACGTCCACGGTCACAGACCTCCAGCGCCGGACGCGCCAGACTTGAGCAAGCAAACATTCGCGGGCTATGAGCTACTCGCGAGGGAATTGGCCTCGGACGAGTCCTCCGTGACGCCACTGTATCGGAAGTTTGAATACCTTAACCACCGACTTCTTCTCCATCTGCAAGATGAGATCTGCGAGCTCGAAGAGCAGTTACGGACCATCGACGAAATCACCGCGCAGATTGACCGTACGCAGCCGGACGGACAGCGCATGCCCGCTTCCCGTCGTCGTGAAGCTTATCAAGGGAGCGATCTCTATTATCAGCGGACCAGCCTGCTGGGCCGTATCTTCACCAAGACCACGCAGTACAATCAAGCGATGACCGCTTACACAGGAATGTCCAAAGGCTCGCACCGAGCGGAGGCTGGAGAGCTTGAAGCATACCAAAACTGGATGGGAAGACATGCGCCCGTACACGAAATTGAGGCCCGCTTTCTCGAACGCGACGACGATCTCATCGTTCCTGGCAAGTCCGAGGTGGCGACCGATAACCCTTTCAAGCGTGCTGCATTGGCTTACGGTCCTTTGGCGCTAATGTTGCCTCTGCTACTCTTCTCCATCATACCGACACTTGTTGGAAGGCTTGTTGTAATCGCTCTTATCGCTGTCGGCGCTTTCATTGTCGCAGCAGCTACCACTCAAATGCGACACTTGATACCAGCTCGCGAATGGGCAGTCTGCGGTGCAACATACGTTTTGCTGATGGTTGCGATCGCTGGTTGTATTCCACAGCATCGCACTTAGCGTGCTGGCATCCTGGATTGACCCTCAACTCCTGGACTTGAATTTCAGCATTTCAAATGTGACTTAGCGTACAGATGATACCCTTGCAACGGAGTTACGAGTGGCGGAAGGAGATACATGTAATGTACATATCCAATGCTGAGGCGCTTAACAAGCTTGTGCCGCGGGACGTCTTCATGTTGCCAGCGCCTATGGTTGGTGCAGATTGTCCTTGGAGCTGATCAATATACCATGCGTTCTGTCATATCAATGCTGTTGATATGAGAAGTCAGTTGCGGAATAACTCCGAAAAGAATATTTATCCGTGTGTCACTTCCACTTGCTATATTGTCCAAGTTACCAAGCATTCCAATCAGGACAACGTCCTGGTGCCGCACCGCTTTGCCAGCCTGATATGAGCCCGTTGTCAGTCACGTGAGAGGTGATCGCGATCTTGGCATATCCGAACCGTCAGCGACAACCGAACCACAGCTTGCATGTCAACTGACGACTTCGACCTCACAACAATGGCGAAACGAGCGTTGCAGAACGACCAGATAGTCAAGCTCATTGTCGGAGCCGGACAGGCTTCGCCATCACCACCAGTCGGGCCAGCCCTCGGCAGCAAAGGCGTCAAGTCAATGGACTTCTGCAAAGTAAGGTTTTCAAGGAGCGCATATACTATGCTGGAGTCTTACTGTGATGCAGGAGTTCAACGCGCGAACAGCCAACTACGTGACAGGCACACCCATACCTGCCAGAGTGACAGTGCGGCCGGACAGGAGTTTCTCATTTGAATTACGGACACCACCAACGGCATCCCTTTTACTTGCCGCTGCTGGCGTTCAGGCCACAAAGAACAAGCTACGTGGCGCTGGGAACGTCGCAGGACCGAAGTCAAATGCAGGTCTGGCAGGCAGAGGCAAGCAATCAACGCAGACGGGAGTGGCAGCTCCGGGAAACAGTGGACGGGGCACTGTAGGCTCAGTGAGCTTGAAGCAGGTCTGGGAGATCGCGAAGATTAAGGCGAGCGAGACGAGGTTAAGCGGCGTGCCAATGGAGGGCATGGTGAAGAGCGTCATCGCGCAGGCAGCGAGCATTGGTGTCGTGGTATTGCCATGAGCCGCATGCTCGAGCAATCTGTTGGTTTAGCGTGGCGTTCGGGTAGGAGCATGTCAGAGCATCCGTTGACACGTAAGAGTCTCACAGTGCTCAAGCATTGTCGTCCGTCTACAGCAATAGCTTTGCAATATGCGAAGTTAGCTCATGCCACAGAAATCTCTGCCCTCACACTATACATTTTCAACTAGATGGAGGATGAAGTGGGACGGGAATGGCCTGAGATGTATGTGTACGCCAGCTCGCGGACGAATCTGTGTCTTCATTCACATACAAACGCTCAGCCAGTGTGTTCGCCAAAAAGGGAGTCTTGCCACAACGCCACGCTAAGCATCAGCCCGAACAGGAAGGACTACAACTGTTTACACAGCCCATGTCTCAGGATAGCGAAAGTCAGGGTCACCCCACAATATCGAGTTCAGCACTGAATGCGGCGAGTGGTCTTCCAGCGAGCTGCTACCATCAGAGTGTGCAGGCGTAATGATGGTCGCTTGGTGATCAGCCTTGCTCCCGCGGTCACCGACCGATCTTGAAGTGGCACCCTCAACATGGGGGCCATAGCCTTCGTCTTGCCCTTGGACTTCGTCAATCTTGAGCTTACTCAAAGCCGACAAGGCTCGCTGCAAGGGCGCTGAGATCTCCTGTGCCGAGATGGAGTTGGTGATCTCGATCATGACCGCCATGAAGCGCGCCAACAGCATCCGAGCGCGGTCGTTGCGGGTATGCTCACGGAGGATGCCGAGCAGGAGCGCGGAGGACAGGGCACGGTGGGTGGCTGACCAAGATTGCCTGGCAAAGGAAGTGATATTGTTCAGTCCGAGGTAAGACTCAACAACGTTGGTGAGGTTGTCGATACAGGGACGGCTGAAGGTCTGTAATAGCTCGGACTCGGCCTTGCTGGGGCTTAGGGCAGGCCGGTAGAGCTCGGAAAGCGCGTAGGATGTATGCAGGTAGAAACCCCAATGCTCAATCATATCTATGTTCGACTTGCACAGCCGAGAGTCGCGCAGATATGGCGCTGCCTCTCGCATCAGGGTTGAGATTGCGTTCTGGTGCTCTGAAATGCGCTCGAACTGGTCCACTGCGCTGGCAACAGTTGCTCGGTCCCGAACGATGTCGAGGCCAATTTTCATCAGGCGGTACATGGCAGCATGATAGTCGCCTACCCTCCCAACGTTCTGCGGCATAGGCATGGTGTTAAAAGCGGTCGCCGCCGTAGTGCTTGCCCTATCGTACGTCAGAGACAGTAGGCTGTCTTGCCAGATGATCGACCACCAGATCTTCGACCGTGGCAGCACGACTTCAGTTGGCACGTTGGGTGGGCAGTCACGATGTAGTCCGAGACCTTGGGCCAGTCGGATTGTCAAGCCGAGTAGACACCAAGCCGTCCCTGCGTTCATGTTGTTCGTCATGACGTTTCCGATCACAAGCAGCGCCTGTATACTCTCAACGTGGGGCTGCGACAGGAAGTTGGTAAACCGTAAGCATTCGAAGCTGCAGCAGACTGTAGACCTATTAGCGCTAGATACGACAACGGGCAAGCCATGAACGCATACTGTACACTTGAGAGGTTAGCTCGCGCTCTTTCCGTGGCATGGCGCTACATTGCGCGCCACTGCCCAAAGCTGCGAAGAGCACCGCAAGCCAGTGGTACGTCTTGCCAAAGATGGCTTGCTCTGTAACACCGTCCAACGAGTTAATCATTGCTGCACGATTGATAAGGAACGTCGTGAGATCCGAATCGAGTGCCTGCAAGTCAGCAATGCCGGGATAGATGACATGGCCAATGTCGCGATAGCATCGAAATAGGTTGAGACACTGCGCGTCGTTTGGCAGTGCTCTTGCCAGCTCCTGAGCTCGTTGTAACGAGCCGTGCGGCAAACCCCACAAGTCGACGAAGGGATAGGTTGCCGATTCGTTGTCGAGTCCGAAAAGAGGTAGGACCGACTTGCCGAGCAGTTCCTGAAGCTTAATCTTCTCGTCCGGGCTTTGACCTTGCCCCTGCCCAAGGCTGTAGAGCATGGCTGGAATCGAGCCGCCGCCGAGATGCACGATCTCACCTGCGTCATTCCTGGTGTGGATGCCGTGGACGTCTGTGTGAGTAGGCTGCTGAGACGAGGCTTCGCCATTCAAGTTGGATGCTCCGGTGGATGCAGTGCTGTCGGGTCTGGGATCTTCGGCTACACGATCATGAGCATTGCGATTGATCTCTCTTTTGAGCTCGGCCAGTGAACTCTCAAGACCATTCAGTTTGCTGCATAACATTTCGAATTCGGCACGTCCAAGCGTAACAGAGCCGGACGAGGCGCCATCTTCAATCTTAATCGCAGCCTGGTTCTGATCCATCGCTTGTCGTTTGTTGGGTGGATGATACGAGCACAATTCGGGATGGTCTCGGTCTCGGCACGTCCTGCATGGTCGTTCAAGATCGCACCTTCGGAGCACATTAGCTTCACATCTTCGGCAAAGTCCCCTGATGGGCAGATACTCGACTTACTTGACCTTTCGCTGTCTACACGGGTAACAGGCTTTGTGCTCCCTCGCCTTGCGCTTCTTCCGTAAGAAGTCGTCCACTTCTGACTGCTCAGGCTGAGGCATATGGTCCGAATACGTGGCGGGCGCAATGCCTGTGATCTGCGGATCCACCACGGAGGCGTCCGGAGGAGGCGGATATTGCTCCATTGTATAGTTCCTTGGAACTCGCATACGGGTGCAGGTAAGAAGTCAGTGCCAACAGCGCATGCAGACGTCGAGACGGTTTGGCTTTTCCGCCAAGGTTCCGCAACTCGCCAGCATAGCCGGCTGGAACAGTATATGGCTTCGCCAGCGCCACATCGACCGCGATATAGCTCTAAATAGTTGTCATGCGCGACGACGGACTGTATCAACACCTTGCATGCGATGTATGCACAGAGCTAGCGGGGGTGTAAGCCTGACAGGCGCATTGCAAATGAGCAGCTTAACGCCACCATCTAGAAACCCTGCAGATTAAACGAGCGGCCCGCGAAATACTGACGGAGCACATGTACTAGATACATTCACAGGAACTTTGACAAGCATAGCAGCAGCAGCCGAAGCAGACTTGTGAAAGAGGCACATTGCCTAGAATCAAGTGGTGATAGATGGTTTGTGCGTAAGGATAGTTAAACACAGTCTCTACGACCTAGCATCTGACATCTCCGCGTCCTCATCCTCCTCGCTCTCCGCATTACTGCCAGGACGTTGAGGCGCACCATGTACTTGCATGCTATCACCTGTTTGAGCCTTCCTCAATGCAGCCATCTTCGCCATACCTGCTGCCGCTCGCACCTCGTGCCTTGCGCGGCGATACTCGTCCCGACCGACTCCGGACGATGGCGAGGCGAAGCCACTCCCTCCACCAGCTGTGGCAGCACTACTACCCGCGGGTATCTCTTCCGCCAGTCGCTCAGCCATGTTGGCATCGTACTCACGCTCGCAAGCTCGGACGGCCTCTGGGTCAACTTCACGGGCAAGGGCGAGAAGATCGAGCGAGCCATCAGATTCCGCATCGTTAGAGTCGTCATCTTCATCTTCACCTTCGTCGTTACTGCTAGCATAGGGTACGTCAATGATCTGCGGCGCGGCAGCAGGTGGTAGCCCATCCAAAGACCCAGGACAGAGCGACAGTTCTTCGTCGGCATCCGTATCGTCCCCGACATAGTCCTCTTCAAATGGCATAAAGCTGAGCGCAGGTGGCAACCGCGACGGTGGTAGGTCCCTCCGCCTCGCAGAAACGATCTGCTTGTGCACAGCGCCGTGTGACTTGCTCACCGCTCCGTGGCCATGTAATAGCTTGGCGAGCTTGGGTGGCACGGTCTTGTGCAGGTATGCATGGGAGACCTGTGGCGCCCCTGATTGGTCGACTCTTACGTGGCGACTTTCGACTCGTATCGCAAAGTTATCGGCAGGGTAGACGCCACCAATGCCGGTGACCTCGAGCTCAATAGGATCCCTTTCTGGTGCAGAAGCCGACGTAAGTGAGGTATTGGTTGGGAACTTGACCTCCATGGATTCTGGGATGGGGTTGTCACCAAGATCCATGGGTTCAGGTAGCTCGGAGGCCAAAGCAAGCGGACCACGCTTTTCAGCAGGCCTGCCGCTCAAATGCTGTACCTTGCCAAGCGGCGGGACAGCGAGCTTAACGTAGGGCGGAGCGTTCATGTTGCCCTCGGGTCTGCGCTCGCCACTGAGGTCGGTGCAGAAGCGTGCATTGTTATAGAAGATGATAGGCCCATCGTCCTTGTGCTTCTTTGGTCGTGTGGATGTTGTACGTATGCCAGAGCTGGTCATACCCGACGAATCTCCAGCAGGTGCTACTGGGAACGGTGATAGGACGTCGTCGTCTTCCTCCTCTGACGATGATTCGTCGCTCTCTTCGCTGCTGTCGCGGTGAGAGAACATCGGGGTGTAGACTAGCTTGTTGTTCTCTGCCCGGGATCGCGAAGATGCAGCTCCCTGAGCCTGAGCTTTAACGCGTGACTTTAAGCGCGAGCCCGCCTTGTGAGACGTCTTCAGCCGCTTATGAGGGCTTTGACCGTCACCGCTCTCGCTTGGTGCATCAATAGAAGCAGCACCACTGCCACTGCTACTCTGTGTGACTTCACGTCCTCCCCTCCAGCGTACCTTGCGGCCGTCGTTAGAAAGCTCGAACTTGTCGCTGAGCTCACCCAGCGCTGTCCGAACGAAATCTGCAGTGACGTTGATGGTATGAAGCTGGGCCATATTGACGAGAACATTGAGGTAGATCCAACCATGTCCTTCTTCCGGCGAAGCTGACGACCTCGGGTCCGGTGGCGAGAAGCCAAGATGGCGCATGTAACGGATGTTATCCATGGGTACCTGCGCTCGGTGTGGGTCGAGGTCGAGAGGTCTTGTGGGTCGCTGCTCAGTGCCAGGAAGCGATGCAAAATCCTGCTCGGCGATTCTGGCGCCAAGCTGTTGTTGAGGCTTTGCAAAATCAGGGGTTTCATCCTTGTCATCTTCGGCGTCCTCAGTCATGATGTTTGCTTCTCGCGTACCTTCCTGCCGTACATGCTGACCTTCGGCTTCAAGAGCCGATCGGTCGGCATAAGCAGCCATGTGTGAGACGTCCTGCTGCTGCATGGCTTGCTGATGGCCTATGGCAGCGGCGCCCTTGCCAGCGAAGAGGTGTTCCAAGCGTTTCACAACGAGCTTCTTCCTGGCGCGCTCAGTCATTGTGGCTGGATTCGGCTGAGGCAACAGACCCTCCGGGATATGGTGCAGATAACTATGGATGTTCTGTCGACGCGATGCAGCGGATGGTTTGAAAGCTTTCTGCCTGCTGTCACTGGCAGACAGACTGGAAGAACCACCTTGACCTGATGCAGACATGGACGCGTACGCCGAATCGGCGTGCTTCATGGAGGCTTGCGACGACGCGGTCTTGTGAGGCTGCAACATAGGTAGCAGGCCTTCGTAGCCGTTTGGTGGAAAGCTGGCGGTATTCTTGCTGGTAAGTCCAGAGGTAAACTTGCGGAGCATGTCCTCTAGCTCAAGCTTCTTTTGTGGCGGCAAGCTGTGAAACCGGACCTCGAACAGTTTCTCGTCCTTCAAGTGCGAATCATGGAGCTTCTCGTACTGCTTCAACCTCCTCTTCAATTTCTTGTTCTCAATTGTCAAGTCATCGATGACACCACGGAAGTCCTCCGTGCTGCTACCATCTGTACCTATGTGCAACAAGCCTGTCCGCAGCGGCAGTGATTGTGACCCATCTTGACCAGCCAGGAATCGCTTCATCCGGTCTTGAAGCCCGGGTGGCGTCTCAGAAGACGACGAATTGCGCATAAAGAAGGGCGGCTCGCCGTCCACGAACGGTGCGGTGCTGTCACGTACATCATTGTTGGACTTCTCAAACCACTGTTCTGCATTGCTGCTTTCGCCAGAGCTCTCTCTCCCAAGCGGCTGAAGGCTGGATGGAGTGTTTCTGCTTGGCCTGCCAAGAGCTTGAGTTCGCTGGATGTGCCCATCGCTGGATGAATCGCTGCGGTCGACGGTAGGTACACGAGCGCGAGGCGAATGTAACAAAGACACCGACTGATGCGCAGGCGGACGACGAGGATGCAACTGTGCACCCGCACTTGTTGGCGGGGACATCATCTTGCGCAACTGGGGAGGCGTAGACATGTCTGGTGTTGGTTAGGGAGCTTCAGTCAGAGAAGATCGATGTGTCGTTCATGTGCGGTTGACCAAACAGGTGTGCAGTCGTCCCCCACAGTACAGTTGATCCAGTTTGTAGGTATACTCTAACAATGGCAAGTAGACTTGGAAAGGCTGAAAGGGTAGACTCAGTAGGTCAATAGGTGGACCTGCCCTACTACGCAGCCAACATGGATCGAGCGATGCGAGTGCGATTCGCTCGCACAGGAGTAAACAACCCAGATCTCAGCCGACTCTGGCCACTTCCAACAAAGCGTAATCGCAGTCCATGCCTTGCATCAGGTCATCAAGCAGACGACAGCCTCCACGCTGACGCAGGCCTGTGAATGAGGCGGCGAGGAATCGAAAAAGGCTCAGTCGATGTTGATGCATGGCTTCGATCGCTCACGCATAGGGTCTTTGCCGGATGGTGGCTGTTTCTGAGATCCGCAGCCTCGCACGCGGTGCAGGCCTGCTCGATCTTCAGCTGAAGCATAAGGATCGTGTCGATCGCAGGATCGCAAGAAGTCTAGGCTTTCGGCACCCTTGCCGGGCCGAAACGCCTCCTCTCATGATCGCATCGCCTAAGGAAACAAGTGTGATCGCTATTTGCGTTTATGTAGGCCTTCTGTTTGTGGAACAGAGGTGATTGGGATGGCTCAAGGTTGCCTCATCCTGCATCCTACTAGCTGCTCCTTTCAAGTGAAGCGAATTTGGGAATACTTTACTTAGACGAATGCGTGGTAAGGCGCGTAACAAATGCAGCCCAGGGACACTTGTTCCGATTGCGTGACCGGTCTTTGAAGGTCCTGATCAGTCGAATACGACGTGGTGCAGTAGGGACCTTACAAACACTGTGCGATGATGAACATTGTCTTGACGGCCATGTGAGCAGCTTCAATGATGAAGTTCCGATTCTGCCGCGTTCTGACCGATTGGAGTAAGAATCCAGACTCCAGCAACCCTGAAACGTGCGCCATCCAGCACAGTCGTCAAACGATCTTCGTGGCTTGGCGTGACACGCGAGTAGCGGCTAACACGCTCTAGCAGGAAATTGTCCGGTTGGCAGTGAGGACATCAGACGGACCTCAATGTTTACTACCGAGCTTCTACTTTGCTTGTGGTCGTGCACTCATACTTCGCGATATGGTAATTATCTGGAAATGAAATGGCTCGCCTTCGTACCCCAGACACACTGTTCACGACTGAAAAGGCTGTGAACCTTTGCCAGCCTTGTGACCATGACCCCTTCACCGTCCTACCACCGCCGGACGCGGACACAGGCGCCGTCGGACAGTGACGCCTAAACCGCGCCTCTACCTTGCCATCGTCTCTTCTACTTGCTGTCGTGATCGAGCCGACAAACCATCTTCACACTCGATCGGCGCGGTAATGACTAGGCGAACCGAGTCGCACTTGCAGCGCTGGTCAGTGGGATCGAAGCAAGCATCGGCGATGAGCATTCCTTTCGCGTTGCTCTTGAAATGCGCGTCGAACAAATGGAGCCAGACTTGCTCACTCAGCGCCGGTCTTACTGCAGTGAACGGTCCGTTGATCAGAGTCGAATTCACAACACTTCTATCCGCCATCACAAGCCTGTCGAAAGGCACCTCCTGAATACTTGTCGATCGCGCACCCAAGACACTTCCGGCGAGAACTCTATATTGTCGACCTTCACTGGCGGATGTGTACAGCCATGTAATTGGGATGTGGCGTTGCGTATTGAATGTATCATTTGCTGCTGCTATACCAGATGACGCAGGGCTATCGTATCGAGGGAACCGCTAGTGCATGCCATACGTCCTACCATCGCGAACTCGTCTCAATTGAGCAATAGTGGCTGGCACAAGTAACGAATTGCTCCTGGTTCATGGAGCCGGTGAGTCCCTATTCGAAGGTGAGTGAACGCCGGACGACCTTCGCTTCTAACGCTCAGAGATGCAATGGATGTTCATCGTATAGCACGCAGTCATATCATGCTGCGGCGCCGGATCGTGCTTCATCCTCGCCACTACCCATGGACATAGTACTTGACGGACTTATCCGCTTGCTCTCGCTGTCGGCCAGACTCGCGTTCGGTGAGTTTTCCGGAGAGATAATGAAGAGCTCGTCGTATGCGCCGAAGGCCAAGCGGCTTAGGTAGGCCATGAAAGGTACCCTGATCGATGCCAGGGAAGCGTCGTAGTTAGGGAAGCGTGAGTACTCGTCCTTTTCTTGTGGCAAGTAAAGATCGTGCCGCTTGACGTCTACATAGGATGTGCCACGTGGTATGGGCTTCCTCGTGCAGCGCAGATTCTCGTCTACCCGTACCAGCAGTCAGTGACCTGCACCTTACATGCCGACACCAATATCTATACACACCCTTGTCTAGCCACGCGCAGATCTCTTTCTGCGAAGAAGTCTCCAAGCGTCCCCGGTATTTGTAGCACAAGACTGGCCGGATGTCTGACTCGTCCAGGCGATACTTTTGTGCACTGCTTGATGAGCTGCCGGTTGAACCTGAAAAGCCACTTTCAAAGCTCCTCTCCAGTGTCTGGGTGTTACTCATGTCGAGGTTAAGCGTACTCAAGGCTGCCAGATACTATCAACGGAGGCTGACCGCGCTCTCTTTGTGCGGAAACGGGCCTTCTGACTGGTCATGTATCGCCTAAGGCTTGTCCAACAACCTCCAGCAGATTCAGCGGGTCACAAGATTGATGACGAGTCACAATGTTTGCGGCTGGGATCAATCACTTGCTGATGTGGCGGCGGGGCAATCATGCGCACTGACTCATCTGGTGAATAAGGCAGGCACAGCCACTTGAACAAGGTTAAGCCACAAACAGCCAAGGTCGAGTTGTTGATAACACCTGCAGTCTCGCAGTCCAGTTTCCTCGAAGAAAGGCTGCCGCACAGCCTCTAAGTCTTCTCGGCACCGTTTTAGAGTCGCATAGCACGGCGTTCACTGGGTTTGACACTTTGCTGCGTTTCATTGCGTTCATTGCTTTTCGGCACCGTGCATTACGAGGCGTTGCACAAGGCAGTCATGCCCGCCCGTCATCACCCATTTCCACAGAAGCACGCTACTCCGTACACACAGAGCCAGACCAGAAGATAGATACTTTCAATCAGTGTCCGCCTCGCGTTCACGCTGGATTCAATACCACTCGCCCCTTGGGCCTTCTTTGGGCGCGAGACGTCCAGCGTTCCCTCGTCCGTTCCAATCACTGATGGTATGGTTGGCAATCAGACACCGCTCCGGCGACAACAATCGCTCGTGGATCTGGATGCGAGCCTGTCCACGCTCTCCGCTTCTGGGCATCATGTGCGGTCACCGAGCGTAAGGCGACGCGCAGAGACCCAAGATTCCGACAAGGCCGGAAGAAGTTGGGCGAGGGAGGTCGATGACCCATGGTGGCCTTGCATCCTAACGTTGGACGGAGGTGGCATCAGAGGTTATAGCAGTCTCTTGATCCTCAAAGCTCTAATGCATGAGGTGTGGTTGTGGGAGCAACGGCTAGATAGAGAAGATGCAGAACAAGTGAACCATGAGACCACAGTAGAGTCGCCGAGGTCAGTAGAGGCTCGTGAAGGACAACAAGCAGTCCCCGGAGCCTATGGCGGGTCGGACCACTCCACCAGCAGCGAGGTTGTTGTTAAACCGGGTATGCTAGGCCTGGAAGACCGAACAAATCGTGATAGGGAGCAGCCTCTTCAGGCACAAGAGATAGGAGCAAGGAAACAAAGCAGGACTGCTGCTGTGGAGGGGCGGTATGGGGTATCCGCGTCTTCTCCGAGTGCTGAAGACCTAGCGTCCGTACCAGATGTGCATTCAGCTCGACAGGACAGTCTTACCGCAGACGTCAGCACGAAGAAGCCCTCGTCTGAGGAGGAACTCTTGCCCTGCCACTACTTTGATTTTGTGTACGGTACCTCTACCGGTGGTCTGATTGCAACTATACTTGGCCGATTACGCATGACAGTCTCTGAAGGACTGGAACTCTATCGCAAAGTTGGCGAAGACTTGTTCGGCAAAAGGCGCAGTCACATCCCATTTATGACGAAGTATCACCACCAACCGCTTGAAAGGGCGGTACAAGACATCGTAGGCGCTAGATGTTACGAACACGCAGACTGCGACGGCAAGTCTGACCTTCACCCATGGGACGCTGATCAACTTGATGAGATCTTGAAGCTTGATGTGCCATTCGACGTTGATAGGCCGAGGGTCTGCCAATCGTGCTGTTTGACCGCCACTCACGACAAAAGCATATCGGAAGCATACCTGCTACGGTCCTATCCGCACTACTACACCGACGATGTGCCAAACTGGATCACAAGGTACAATGAAGGCGCAGACGAACTGCCGATTTGGAAAGTCACCAGAGCGACGACTGCGGCTCCGTTTTACTTTGAGACGGTCCAGCACGAGGTTGAAGGCGGGACCAAGTTGTTCAAGGATGGTGGGATCCGTGAGAACAATCCTGCCGGTGCAGCGTTGAGCGAGTTTCACGCTTTGTATGCAGGCAAAGCAGATAGACCGGCTCTACTCCTCAGCATCGGAACTGGACGGCCTGATCAAACACAAGATGGCTTCGCAAGCGTTTGGCCCGGACCATTTGGACGTCTGCCCTTCGTTTCGAAATTTCTCGAAAAGCGAGCCGTCATCCAACACCTGCTGATCAAGTATACCGAAGGCGAAAAGCAGCATAATCAGATGCGGGAGCACGCTCACGGAGAGCACACGTGGTACAAGCGACTGAATGTGTCCTCCGGGCTGGAGAGTATGCCACTGGACGACTGGATCAAGGGCGACTACAGCGGCAACATTAATGTTCCTGGCGGGAAGAGCCTCACAAAGATGGAAGAGGCGACGGCAAAGTACCTAGACCGCGTCTTTGATCCCAGCGTTGATTCGTATGCACCACCCTCTGTGATGCTTCAGCAGGCTGCAGAGAAAGTTGTGCGGCAACGACGGGCGCGAGAAACGATGGGTGGCGAGCGGTGGGATACCTTTGCGGGCAAGCACCTGCTCCAAGTCGCTGGACAGAAGAATGGATAAGAATGGATGTACGAGCTGAGTGCGTTGCACAGCACAACCCTGTTTTTCACGTCTGAATCGTGCGCGGCGAGCAGAAATCGCCTGGCGCTGCCCTTGCGTTCGGAAACTGCGGCTATGTCCGAGCAGGGTCGCTAATTCAAGCATGTAAAGCATGTTTACTGATCACGCTTAGACGAATGATAACGCTGCGGCCGAGCGATGGTGCCGGCCTCAACGTTTGTCATTACGCTACCGGCCATAGTGTTAGTGATCAAGAGTACCAGTATCAGCGACACGATGTTACCGTAGCGAGCCAAGCCGATGCAACGGTTCTTACGCCTTGGATCACATTACGCTCGCCGACATGCATGCTGATCAATCTTAACTCGAAGACCACGCATGCTGTTGCCTCGTACGTCGGCCGTGGACAGTACAAAAGCACCATTCCATGCACCTCACATCATGGTATCTGCAACACCACCATCAACGACCGGATAGCGACCAAAGCCACTCAGAAATCAAATATCATCACCAGCAACCAGGCGTAGTCATCATGGCTGGTAACCTCGTCCTGATCACCGGCGTGAGCGGTCATATTGGTTTCCGCGTCCTGCGCTATGCGCTTGAATATGGCTACCAAGTCCGCGCCGCGGTCCGAAGTGAGGAGAAAGCCAACATCGTCAGGAACAACGCCGTCCTCAAGGCCATGGGCAAGGATAGCCAGCTGTCGTTCACCATCATCCCGGACTTCTCCGCGGCCAACGCCTTTGATGAGGCTGCCAAGGGCGCAAAGTACGTTATACATGTGGCCTCGCCACTGGCCACCCGCGCACCGGCCGACGGAGACTATCAGAAAGGTTTCATTGATCCTGCTGTGAACATGACGCTCAGCATGCTCGACGCTGCTCGCAAGGCTGGCTCCATCAAACGGGTCGTCATCACCTCCTCCGTCGTTGCTATCATGCCGATCACAGCGATGTTTGAGCCGAGCGGCGAAGTCTACACAGCCGATACGCGCGTGGACGAGCTGACGGGTCCGCTCGAGAATCCGATGGCCGGGTATGTTGCGTCCAAGATCGCGGCCTTCAACCGTGCCGAGGCCTGGATCAAGAACGAGAAGCCTGCATTCGACGTGATTCATGTCCATCCCAGCTTCGTGGAAGGTCGTGATGACCTTTGTGACAGCACCGAGTACTTCCTCACGAGTACCAACGCGCTCATCGTTCGCCAAGCCTTAGGCATGCCATCGTATTTCCCTGCAGCACCCAACAACTACAACCACGTGGATGACTCCGCTCGCATCCACGTGCAAGCTCTGGACCCGCATGTTGAGGGTAATCAGAGCTTCGTGGTGTCGAATAATGGCGAGGATGGAATGCAGTGGTCTGACGTGGCGAAGCATGTGCGACAGCACTTCCCGGAGGCCGTGGAGAAGGGCATTCTGCCTCTCGGCGGTGAGCTGGCGTCTGTTATCACCAAGCTCGATAATTCCAAGACCGAGAAGACGTTTGGAAAGCTGGCGACCTTCGAAGAGTGTGTGGTCAGTGTCATGGGCCACTGGTTGGAGTTATATGATAAGGAGCATGCGCTCAAGAACTAGAGATCAGCGGGTAGAGTGGCGATAATAGTACGTAGGAAGCGAGGTAATCCCCATGGTCAATGTCAAATACGACATCGTACTCTCCACCCGACTTTTGCCACTCTAGCGGCAATCAGAACAATACCGGCAGCGAGGAAAGATGTGCCTGCCCATGTTTGTGCGTACAGGTAGTTGCCACCATGATACTGTATCAGTGCTCCAGCAAGTGGAGGTCCTGTCAAGCTTGCAAAGCTCACAACCGTGAAGCTCATGCCCATCCTCACACCTGCCTTGCTCATATCTGACGTCAGGCTGGCCAATGTCGCCGGATACATACTCTGTATGCCTGCCGCACCAGGTCCATACAGCAGCGCAAAAACGTAGAGCGTGCCGGGGCTGTCCACGCCAATCCAGGCAAACATCATGATGCCGCAGACGAAGGTGAAGGGCAGTATGAGGTTGACCGGGCCTAACTTGTCTGCG
The DNA here is from genome assembly GCF_000338955.1 of Baudoinia panamericana UAMH 10762. NCBI lineage: Eukaryota > Fungi > Ascomycota > Dothideomycetes > Mycosphaerellales > Teratosphaeriaceae > Baudoinia > Baudoinia panamericana. Next base: position 239,524 of record NW_006911263.1, read on the forward strand.
AGGAAGTTAGGTAGAAGGCGAAAGATGAATCCTGTACACACCATAGCCAGGAGCAGGTTGACCGAAGCTTGGTAACTCATGCCGAGCCGGTCGCGACTGTATGAGCCGACGTAAAAGAAGGCGAAGTACAAACCCCAGAAGAAAAGGAAAGACGCTATGCAGTACAGCGTGTAGGGTGCTTCGCGGAAGGCGGCCCATTCGACGATCGGTCCGGTTTTGCGTGGAGGAAGCCTGGTGCGGTAGAATGCAACGGTGATGGCGTTGACGAGGACCATGATAAAACCGACGATGCGGACGGTCCAGCCGAAGCCAATACGAGGGAGGAGTTGCTGGACGAGAATGGGAAAGAGGACGCCTCCTGTACATGAGCCCAGCGCGCCGACACCGAGGACGAGCGCTCGCCTCCTAACGAAGTATGTCGCACACAATCCCATAGATGGACAGAACTGGAGGCCGCTGGCGATGCCCATGCAGAAGCCTTGCGCAAGAAGAAGCTGCCAGTACTCCGTCGCCACGGAAGTGGTGAAGATGCCCAGTATTTGCAATATAGCACCTGCAGTATAAACGGGTCGAAAGAGACCCGCATCGAGCGCTCTACCGGAGAACTATGGTGCAGTCAGCGATCGGTGCCATCAAATATCCTCTCTGCAGCGCTTACCGTTCCGATGAAGAAGAGAAGGAAAAGCTGCACGCTTCCGATCCATGAGATCTTCGAAGTAGAGACGCCGAGGATGGCCTGGTAGTATGTTTGGAAACTGCCGAAAGCGGTGATGTAGCCGAAGGTACTGAAGATAGTCAGGTGAAGTAGTGCCACCTGAGACCATGCAACTAGGCCACCGTCTGGTGGTGGGCCTGGGTCCGCTCTCGACCGTCGTGACGTGCCGGAGACTGTCCGGGCGAGAACGTTAGAGTGTACGCTTAACGCCTTCTCTGCGTCGCTCTTAGGCTGAGCTATCGATGGTCCATCTTCGAGTTCATCAATAGCGCTTTCCAGATCTTCGTCCGCGGCATTTGGCCATGTGTTGACGCTTAAGTCGTCCTCGCGTAACGGCTCGCCATTACCACGTTTCTCACTGCTAATATCTGCAGTCGGCTTCAGGACAATGTTCATTGGCATCATCCGCGTTCTCGGATGAGTTTGGTCGCGCGATCATTTGTCAATGCTGGCGATGTGAAATCAAAACTCCCCATTTTCTTTCTGCATTGAGGTAGAGTATTTGCAGAGGTGCGGAGAGAGTAGATCATACGCCGACCGATGCCGGCTGCATGAAGCATCTTGCCCGAATCGCAGCGCAGCGGCTATTGAGATACATAGTAGCAGACGCTTTCGGGAGAGGGGAGAGAAAAGTGAGGATGCGAAATGCTGAAAGGAGTGCTGGTGAGTGTTGAAGAGGCGCTTCGGGCGCGCATGTCGTCTACGATCAATTTAACCTACTGAATATCCTAGCAACTGTGCGTCCGCATTGTCGACCAGCCAATGTTGCTGACATGCCATGGGATGGCAGGGTTGACGGTGTGATTATTCGATCCCCCGATCTTTGACGCGTCTCCAAACGGGAGATCGTTGATGTGGTTGTCACGGCGTGCTGCCATGACGTCGCCATGTTTATATACAGTCCACTCTTGCCCGTTGATCGCTCTTGTTCCTCCAGAGGCTGTAGAATCACTGACGAAGCTGTGAGTGTACGTCGGATGTCCAAATTGTTCGAGAATGGGCCGCAGTGCTCTCACCGACTGTGCGCCGAAACAGGTGTCTTCCAATAAGCGGCGAGCTCAGACACGGCACGTGCACAAGCGTCAAGGTCGTGCGCTGGAAGCGAAGACCCTGAACGGGGAAACGTCTGTGCTTCCGCGTGTTGTCGCCTACGCTGCTGCGTTGCGCTGCGCTTTCCATCAACGTCCAGACTTGCTTGACCGTACTTTCTGCACACATTATTGACACACTCTCATTGCTCCTTCCTTTCTGACCAGTGTAAACATCGCCAACCTAACCTCACCCGTCACCTGCGGCACCGCCACTCACACGCAGTCAGCCGGCCGGCCCTGAATGACGCGTGCTGTTTTGATTGCGGCAGAGGAATGAAACTCTGACACAACGGCATTGTTACCCATCCACCCACGCCGAGTCGCAAAGCACTCCCAATACACGCAGCACACGGTCGCCATCGACGGCCATCAGTCTGGTCCATCACTGAGCACCGCTCCATTCCACACCATCCTTTCCCTTGCGCCGCGTCATTCTCCGCAAACTGCACGCCGTGGAGACAAACGAGCAACGAGCGACACAGAATCACACATTGCGCAGGCACTTCGCATTAGCAAGTCGCCACCAGTGTGGGCGCAAGGCGACTGCGCGTTCGCACTACTCCCCATGAGTGTGCAATGATGGAGATTGAATATTCTCCAGGTCACTCCAGTGGCGGCGCACCGCACTTATTATCACCAACCCATGCGCATGGCTCGCCAGTCGACAATTTCGCGGCAATTAGGCAATTGCGGCGGTCGTTGTCGCGGTCGCCATCTAAGCCGCAGCGCTACCCGTTGAGCGCGCGCAAATCTGCAGACACTTCTCCAAATGCGCCAAGGTCGCCTTCTGGTCTTGCGCGGACCTTCAGCGCTGACCCGCCGAGCAACCTCCACGCGAGGCCAGTCTACTCTGTGAAGCGCACTGGACCTGTGCGCACAGTTTCTCGCAAGACCTCACCGAACAGTCCGCTTAGACGCGCACTGAGCGACAACACCAACCAGGCAAATGCATCGCCAAGGTTGCTGCGCAAAACCAGCGCCGGAGACGGACAAGAAAATCAGGACAGGATGGACTGTTCGGAGGATGCTGCACCAAGCATGAGCAGTTCACGGTTCGATCAACCGATTAAGCTCGAATTCCTTAAGCCGGACAAGCTGCTCAAGCCTGTCATGAAGGACCAGGTATCACCTCTCAAGTCGAGTCCGTTGAAGAGAAGTGATGGAGTCATGAATCTGGAGGCCGCAGGCTTTGGCAGTCCGCGCCACAAGCGCAGAAGCCTGCACAGCCCGTCTTCGTTGAGTGCGGACTTCAACGTGTTCGACCAAGGCCTAGACGGCACGACTAGCGACTCGACTGACTCAACGGCGAGCCGCTCATCGGATGAAAAGGAGCGGGACGGCACTACTGCGTGCCAGCCAACATGGTCAGTTCCAGCAGCAAATCCTGTGCAGCGACGCCCGTTCAGCCTCCGCAAGTCTACACTGTACCAGCGTACAGGTGCTGCTCGTACTAGGCCATCCATCGACGGTGGGCGGGAGTCGCTCTTGAGCCCAGCGCTTACCCGCGCTCGATCACGCATATCTTTGGATAGTGCGCTTCCACTTCGTAGCGCCGACTGCGACTCGCCTTTTCGCAGGAACGGTATTGATGAGCCGCCTGTACTATTCCCGCCGCCAGGTCAGAAGCCGTATCAGTCAGCTCCCAAGCCGCATCCACTATCTCACGCTCTAACGCCTTCTTCGTCGACTTCGAGTATGGCAGAAGATTTGCCGCAGTCACTGCAACAATCATCGGCGGCTAGCGTGTTGAAGGTCGAGCCAATGAGACCTCCTGGGAGCTTCTCGAACTCTTTGCCGGCTGGTGCTCTCCGGCCAAGTGGACAGGCAGACACTGACTCAAGTCAAATGTCCTCGCAAGGCTCCTTCGCTACACCAGTAGCGTTCAAAATGGCCAAGCCCTTCCCTCAACCATTCCACTCCACCGGTTTAATCTCTAAGCGCAACCGGAACGTGGAACTACCTCATGCAGACTTCGGCTGCTCCGTAATGCCGGATACGCCATCGAAGAAGGCTGTACATATAAGCCACGCCTTCTCACCTGCTCCGGCTTCGGTATTGGGCAAGGTGGTGCAACCGCTCCATGAGTTTGGCAGCCCCAGCACACCTTTCAATGCCAGGACGTCCAAGAACTCGCCAGAGTCTTTCGGCAAAGGCGCTAACATATTCGGGTCGATTGCTGGTGCGCCGCAGCTTACTCGTCGGAACAGCTTCCTAAGCGTTGATGGCGGTGACGACCTTAATGACTCGCCGACTCACCGTTTGGAAAGTCAGTCGAGCAATGACGATCTTCCTCCAACTCCTACAAAGTCAACAGCAGTCATGGCTAGACCGCAATCGAAGGGCAAGAGCAACAGTCTGCGTAGCAGTTTGTTCGGGAGGAGGACGTCTTTGGCCCCGGACACCTTCGCGTTGCCATCCGCAGGCGATCAAGTGCTAGCTAATGAGGATGACAGTAAGTATACCTTTCTTCTTCAAACACCGTGTGCGCGGCTGGAAAAGGAGACGCAGCCACCTGTCGATGCACTTGCTCAACCATGCATCACCCTGACAGCCTGCACCTCGCCGTCACCGCTGCAAGGTCGAAGCCGGTCTCTGTCATGCGATAACGTTGTCGCGTCACCTACACCGCTCGCAAAGAGATCGCTTCGATCGGTGCCCCATCTACGCACTCGCAGCGGAGCTCTCGCTAAGTCTTTGGGTGCAGCAGTGACCGCTATGAACACTAATGTAGAGAGTGGCGACAAGCGCTCCCCACATACTCCGCAGGATGCGCTGGAGTTCTTCGCACCGCCGGATCCTAGCAACTTGTCAATCTCCGCAGAACAGCGGCCAATGACTGCCTTGGGTAAGAGTACTGTGTCGTTCCCACCTGCGACACCAACCGGACCTAGAGAGCATACCAGCAGCACGAGTTTCTTCCCGGCAAACGCATCGTCGAGCTACTTCGCCAACGATGTCGATACATCACTCAGCTCACGCTTCGCAAAGGTCACGGTCTCCGGCGGCGGTGAATTCTCTCAGGTTTACAGGGTCGAGAAGCCACTCCCAGGCGCTGTTGGCTCGCATACCCAGTCCAGCCCAGGCGCGAGAGTATGGGCGGTAAAGAAATCTAGGAAGCCTTACACTGGGCAGAAAGACCGTCAGCGTAAGATGCGTGAGGTCGAAGTGTTGCAAGCATTGCGCGGTCACGAGCACGTCGTGGAGCTGGTTGATCACTGGGAGGCTAAGGGCCACCTTTACATCCAAACTGAGTTCTGCGAGAACGGCAACCTGAGGGACTTCTTGCTCGCTACTGGTTTCAAGGGTAGATTGGACGACTTCAGAATCTGGAAGATCCTGCTTGAGCTTTCGCAAGGGCTGAAGTCCGTTCACGACGCCAACTTCATCCACCTCGATCTTAAGCCCGCCAACGTGTTTATCGACTGGGAGGGTGTGCTCAAGATTGGCGATTTCGGCATGGCAAGCTCGTGGCCCGCACCGGCGCATCTAGAGGGCGAAGGTGATCGCGAATACATTGGCCCGGAAGTGCTCGCAGGCCGCTTTGACAAACCTGCGGATATCTTTGCACTGGGCATGGTCATGCTGGAGATTGGTGGGAATATTGTTCTACCCGACAACGGCGACTCGTGGCAGCGATTACGTGCAGGTGATCTGAGCGACCTACCGAGCCTCTCTTGGACGTCTGATGGCAGCTTGCTGCGCGACGAGTCTGGCGAACCAGTTGAGATGCATGCAATGACGGCGAACGAGCTGCTCTCATTTGCGCCTATTATTGGTGTAGAAGAGGAGTTTGACTTCTTACGTCCCGCAATGCAGGGGCACGGGCGTAAGCGCAGTCGCGATCTGGTTGCGCCGCCGAAGTTCATGGTCGACCCTACGGATCCCAATGCGCTGGACCAAGTCGTGCAGTGGATGATCTGCCCTGACCCAGATGTCCGGCCCACGGTCGACCAGCTGCTTCAGGCTGGAGGCGTGCAATGGGTGGACAAGCGTCGAAGGGCTGGAGCAACAGTGTACGAAGGCAGTTGGGGTCCTGCTGACGACGTTGTCCGCATCGGACAAGATGTTGAGATGGTGGACATCTGATTCCTCAAAGCCGGGTTTGTGGGCTGACCGCGCAGCGCCATGTCTCGGCAGCTGAGCGCCTCCCGCCGCATGGTGCGTATGGGCTTGGATCGGAGATGCACGGTGGCCTTTGCACTTTTCTGCGTTTCGAGCAAGATGTTCTGACGGCCAATTAAGTGTTATGAGATATGAGAAGCATCTTCACATCGAAAGGCAAGGGGCTGGAGCACAGTACTAGAAAGCTTCCGGCGCGTGTGCAGATGGAATCCACGAGTAGAATTCAGGTGGCGTTTGCTGCTTTGCGATTTGCTTGCTAACGGCAGCTGGACCAGCGCAAACAATGTACTTTACAATGCAAGTGACCCTACGCATCACAATCTCCTGCTCAGCTTAAGTCAATCTCAACTTCGTTTCTTCTTCGTTTTCATCGACCTGCCGTCTTCTCGTCCTGCGTAGCGGGCTGGCAGTGGTCACAAGAGCAACCTGCAACCAGCTGCGCGGCCGGTTTGTGATGTGGTGCGGCGTCATTGTGGCTTATACATTCTACTTCCCACGCGGACGACGAAAGCTAGCGCAGCCTTCCGCGGGTGCCTGCACACCTGACACCGCGCTCCAGCCCACCCATACAGTTTGCCTGCGCCCGTTGTGTCGATGTACGTGCCAGTACCGTGTAGATAGTGATTGTAAGGAGGAATTGGTGCCACGTCAGCGACATTGTGCCTCCTCGCATGCCTCGGCAGGCGAACCGGGCCTTACGGGAGTCCCTGACAAGCCACATATTCACATCGGAGCAGGGGACCGCTGTCATTGATGTGCTTTCCTTCCTTCCTTCCGGCATTTTGGAGCGTTTGCGAGGTGAACCTTGTGCGGTTGCCTGCCGCTTTTCGTCCTCACATCATCTGTGTAATTGATTGATCACTTTCGGGCTTCTGGCTGTGTCTGTTTAAGCACTCGGTCTCTATCGCCGCTACTCCACGCCTTGCCCATCGAACTTCCCACAATACCCTGTCTTGGCACACCGCTGCGCCTTCGTTCTTTGTCTGCAAGGCACGCGGTTTGCTGGTACAACGCCTAAGGACGGTCCAAGGCCCGAGATGGGCTAGAGCGTAGCATGACGTGATGGTCGAACGGCCGAGGGAGGCACTGAAGCCGTCTTGAAAGGATGTCAAACGACTTCCGGTCAGTGACTGGAGGTCCGCAGACCGCGGAGCCGATCACATCTAGCAAGGATGCTGCCACCGGCAACAATGGGAACAGTACTACGAGCAAACCAGCGCAAGACGCCTCGTCCGCTCCGAAGAGAAGCTCGAGTCAGCACAGACAGCCGCCCGTACAGATACCACCACTTCGAAAGCAGCGCTCGTCCAACCTACTTCTGCCCAGTAACTCTTCGTCACCGCAGACGTCACGAAACACCTCGCCAATACGCAAGGACAGCCGCCCTGCACCGCTCAGCACGCCAATTTCTACACAGCCGTCCGCTGCAGCGATACAGAGGGCATTGTCCGCCGCAAACGTACCACAGCTCCCGGCATCAACAGGCCCCATAACGGAAGCTGTGTCGAGGCTACCTAGATCGAGTAAAAGCGCAGGAGGCGGCTCGGGCGATACGACACCGCAAATGCCGTTATCGCCTCGCCTGAAGTCGCCGCCCCCATCAGCAACCGGCTCGAGAAGAGGCTCTGCACCAGCAGCGCAGAAAAAGGTCGAGCCCGCCAGCATGCCAAGCATCAGTGTGCAGAGTCCTGCTCAGCAAGCTACGATACCACCCACAAAACCCAGCAGTGAGGATGTCCGAAAGGCTGAGCAGCAACTGCAAGCGCCGCCGAAGGCGCCATCTCGTGGACCAAGCGGAAAGTCCACATTGGAAACGGTGCAGGAGAACAGCACAGACTCCGTTGTTGAATCACCAGCGGCAGTGCAAGCGGCTGCGGATCTGAAGCCGCTCACGACGATCACAGAAGGCGACAAGTTGGCATTAAAGCAGGATGAAGGCGACAAGCACACGCAGCCTGGCGAAAGCGGCAGTGAAAGTGCAGGTAGTAAACTGGATCGTGGACGAGGACGGAGACAGTCACTTACCCAGAGTAACAAATCAGCGCAGAGGCAGCCCATTGCCGCCAAAACTAACTACGCACCTCTGTCGTCAGCAAAGTCGCGTCAGCCCGAAGGCAAGCCGAACATGACTGTAGAGACCGAGACGGTTCCTTCAATACCGCAGTCTGCGCTCAACGCTGGCGATCGCTCGGGCAGTGGGCGGAACGATCATGGCAGTGTCAGGCTCAAACCGAGTAACGAAACCATCCGGCCGAAGAAGGAGCGAAAGAAGGCATCGCAAAAGTCAAGGAGTCTGAACCAGGGTACCGCTTCTTCGAAAGCCGACATCTTCGAGGCTCGCGTGGCGAGTCAAGTGGACGAGGCGAACACGTCAGATTCCGACGAGACGTTCGTATACGAGTCCAACCCACCTGAACCACAACGTCGACCACGGCTCCACTCTCGCACACCAAGCGTGACGTCTTCGCACAGCACGGCGGACCAACAGCGCAGCGCGGTCAGGAGTTTCGGCGAGGCGATGGATGACCGAAAAGTAGCCGGCAAGCGCAGCATGAAGTTCTCCAACAACCCATATCACGATGTTGACAGTCCCGAGAGCAAGGATGGCACGATTCGCTCGACGCCGCGGCATTTCGGAAAGTTCGGCAGAGGTGCTAGTCACGCCTCGTCGATGTTTGACGCAGACTCGCCGTTCACGCAAGCGTCGAAACTGCGGACCGGACATTTAAATACGCGCCACTCGAGACCGAACTCGCCGAGAAGTCCGCAGAGTCTGCTGCAACATGGACGTGGAGAGCGCCCGGCAACGCTTTTCAGCGGGAGAAAAGCGGAGCAGTCATTTGACTTTGACGGCGAGGGCGCAGACGACGAGCGCACACCGCTTGTAGGTTCGGTGCGCACGGCGAGGAGCGCACGCCACGGCCACAGACGGATCAACAGTGGCAGTGTGCGCTCGCTCAACGACAATGATTACTACGTTCCTGTGCAGCAACCACGGTCTTGCTGCAGTCGGTTCGGAAGCTGCCTCATTGGCTTCTGCGTCCTGGTCGCGGTTGTTCTCACTGCAGTTGCATTCCTTGTTGTGTCTAACCGACCGCTCGAGGATGTGCGGATACGCAAGATTCAGAACGTTCTGGCTAGTGAGCAGGAGATTATGTTGGATCTGCTGGTTGGAGCTGTCAACCCGAACGCTTTGGGCATCACTGTCGCAGATATGGACATCAATGTCTTTGCGAAGAGCAAGCACGTTGGGACCGTAATCACCACGTCACGATCCAAGCCGGCCGTCCGGCGGTGGGAGGACCTGAGCGACCACTGGCATTCTCCCTCCAACTCCGGCGGCGTCGACCAAGGCACAGACCCTCCGGACGACCTCGAACGAGACGCACAAACTATGCTTCTCGGCCGCATTCTGCACTTCGACCAAGCGCTCAGTTTCGAAGGCTCGCCCGTCAAGCACCACGAACATTTCTCCGTCGGTGAGCTGCGGCTCGCCAAGCCCGGCAATAAAACTGAAGCGGGTGGTAGCGAGCGGTGGGAGAACGTGCTTAAGCACCCTTTCGAGTTGATCGTCAGGGGGGTGCTGAAGTACAATCTGCCCATTAGCATGCGCTTGCAGAGTGTGAGTGTGAGTGGAAGCGTGCTGGTGCATCCGGAGGATGGGGTGGATGAGTTGGGGAAGATGCGGACGGAGCCGGTGGAGCACAAGGATCATTGGCAGTGGGTTAATTGGAAGGAACTGAGGGATGGAGATGAGTGGGCCTTGGGTGAGGAAAGGGTGAAGGAGGTGGAGGATGGTTGATCGCAATCGCACCCTTCATGGGGCTAACGTTTCTTATGTGTTACATGTTGCGAAGCGTTCAAGCGAAAGGGTCGTATGACCGCCAACGAGAATGTTAGGCTGAATAGGAAGAGTGTCCTTTCATATGATAAACACTGAGGAGTCACTCCTAGCCACAAGATAACTGTGCCAACATCCAAGTTGTTCGCCGTCGATGCGACGCGATATCATAATTGATTTGCCTGTGTACCAACCTTGGATGGTCCTGATAGAGGCTGTAGTATCTGCAGTATGGCACGGAAGCCATGCTGCTGCACGTCGCGCACTTGATCTGAGCTTAGCCGTCCAGTCTGCACCGTCGCGCCTTGAACACTCCGCGTTGCAGCGTTTGGGCTTAGATCTAAAGATCGTCCTTTTTGTAGTGCACTCGCGGCAGAGTCCTCGGCAGCGACCAATTCGCGACGAAGGCTGCGGTTCCACGCTTCTTTCAGCGCTACACCGAGCGCAAGTGAGACTTTACGGTCGACGCTGTTGCCGATGATTTTCATCTGTTGGGCAGGAGAGCCAACGAGCACTTCTTCATCCCAGTACCCTTGGGCGCGCTTACATTCCTGTACAGTCACATTCCGGTGTTCTCGCCAATGGATAGTTCTCCCGGCGATGCCGTCTCCGATTCTCAACACTGTAGTAAGTGTGGGCATTAGTCCGTCTCGGCGAACGCGCGCGTAAGTCGTGCTGTTCTTCTTCGCTTGATGCTTGCCGAGTCGGTTGTAGTAGTCTAATGGCTCCCCGCCTGTTATTAGTCCTTGCTGCACTGCCTTGACAAGCCCCATCCCGTAAGGGCGTAAAGGAATGAGGGCGATACGCGATCGGCTGTCAGCACCTTCCTCGCTCGAGGTCCTGTGGTCTGGAAACGACGGACATAGCTGTGGCTGCGAATCTGTGATTTCCGGCAGATCGCTACAAGCGTCGGAAATGGACACATGCGGAAAAGGCGTCCAGTCATTGCGGCGCTGGCCAAATGGTAGACCATTACTCGAGCGGCCGAGAGCTCGCTCGCGAAAGCCCATATTGCTAGGATGGTCATGCGTATGCACGGGCACCGGCAGAATGTCAAGTCCTGGCGCTGTTGCGACAATGAACACTCGGGTTCGTTGCTGCGGACTCCCGTACGACCATGCGTCCATCAAGAATTGCTGCACTTGGTACCCGAGACCGACTAATGCTGCAAGAACCTGAGAGAAGACGTTTTCCGTTTTGTCTGGTCCTAAGCCCCTTGTCATATTTACAACGTTTTCTAGGAGGAAGTACTTCGGGCTGTAGAAGTCGACATAAGCGATCACCGCTGCGACCATAGAGGCGTTACGCAACGACTCGTCACTAAATTTGTTCAGTTGGAGATTAGAGAACCCCGGGCAAGGGCTGCCAGCTCCGAGCACCTCGACAGCGCCAACTGCCGCGATGCTAGCATCCCCTGCACCGTCCAAAGCAGCCGCAAGATAGTCGTTCACAGAGCCAAGAAAATATCGGGCGTTCGGGTTGCGAGAATTAGCTCTGTAGCTGTGTAGGGCATGCTCCGCCCAATCGATTGCGTAGTCGAAGACGACAGCGCCGCCGTCCTCTAGGCCTCGGTCGAGGTTGCCACCACCACAGAAGATGCCCATACCGCGCAGCTTGTGTGTCGGGTTGCATTGCTTACTATCCTGTTGAGTGAACAGCTCCCGGGCGCTGCCTGGCTTCGAAATTCGTTCAGGAACTCCATCCTTTTCATGACCACTACTGCTCTTGGCGATGTAATAACAATCAGCAGCGCCGTTTTGATCGTATGGTACCGGAAGGCGGCCGTTCCTGATGTCGCTAGGTTCGAATTCACGGACATTGCATTTCCGGATGAGCCTTGACGACGGTACGTCGATCATTTCCGGGCTGACCAACAGTTCATTAGCTCTAGCAGCAAGATCAAGCCGATTCTTGCGCTGGAACAGCTGCAAAACTACTCGTTGCTGGAGGTTGTTGAACGCCACGACTCTTGCGGGTTCGAGCCAAGACTTCTTTGCCCGCCCGTATGCGTTGAACTCCTCTTCGTCAACACTCGATGTTGTTGACGGCGATCGCTCGGGCGACAGGACAAGCACGCAGTCGGAGACGGCGAACTGTCGAATGCAATCGTCCCAGATCCGCTGGCGCTCACTGCAGTTGCAGACGAAGTCGGAGTCTTTCAGCGTTTCAAAGCTGTAACTATCTTCTTCATGAATAGTACAGAACTTTCGACGGGCAAAGAAAACAGCAACACCCACGGGATCTTTGATGTGCCATTTTACATCGACCTTGCTAATAACAGCGTCGATTGCAATTGCATTATGCCCACAGCTGCAGTTGTCCGACAGAAACAGTTCGTTAGCAAAGGGATAGTATGCTGCGCCCAATGTCGTATGCTGTGGTTCGTATAGCCATAGTACGTCAAGAACCTGCTCCTTCCGTCGGTTCAAACGAACATCCATGATATAGGCATACCAGACAGTGTCGCACGACCTCCACGGTCCGTTTTTGTCAGCCTCCACAGACACCACATCGCCCGCGTTGACCTCCAGGGGGCTGGCAGAGGGAGGCGTACTTGGCATACTTTCAGGTGTACGCATGCCCGTTTCATAAGGTGTAACACCAGTTGCGACGGTCAAGCCCAATGCACGTTTGCGCTCCGTGACTTGTGCATTGACGGCGTTATCTCTGATAGACATCTGTTTGAGTTGCTGTCCGAAGTACATATGTCGAAAGCATCTGTACGCATAGGGTGTGACTATCGTTGCCGTTTCTTTGTTCGGTTGCTGCGGGATTGCCTTGAGATTCATCGGATCGACTTCGCCCCAAACCGGCTGGTTGCGAATGTTGAATGGGCTTCCAGGAGCAGGGTTGTGAACGCTCCAGCACTCCTTGAACAGAAAGCCGACGTTAGCAGCAACCGTAGTCCTATAATCGCTCAGATTGGCCATTTGTTGCCATTGCAACCAGTCTGAATCGCCGCCGTACGTGTATTGCAGCCACTGCACGAACTGCATATCGGCAGCAAAATGCGCCAACGTTACATTCTCCGTCTCCGTAAGGTACTCCACGAAGGACTTGGTGAAATGCGCAAGCCATAGGAAAGGTGAAAAGAACCTTCGATACTCAGGAGACGGCGTGCCGAACTGATACCACACATCGCACTCAGCAGCGGTCGCGCTCTGTACACAGATCTTGCCGCTCAAGCTGAAAGTGTCCGTGTTTCCGTAACCATCAACCGTCAGGATACTGATCGGAACGGCTTTGACGCAGACCTTCAGTTTACCGCATGCAAGCACGCCATCGACCAGGAAAGTATTGCAGCCTTTCCGGTTCTGGAGGCGGTCAAGGGTGACCAGTTCTCCATCATAACGATTGCTCGACAGCCTGTAGTACGGTCGATAGACACTGAAGTCGTTCAAAGTAAAATAGGTGTATGCCGGGCGGTTCGGCTTATCAGCGTGGAGATGGCTATACTCCTGTTTCAATGCGTAGATAGCTTCGAACTCACTGCGTAGCGGTGCAGTGGCGTTCGAAAGGCCAAAAGCCGAATGCGGATATGCAGGTCTAGGGACGACTACATGGCTCAGTTTCTGGCGCTTTGCGCCCTTGGTCGTGATATGAATCGCAGAGCTTGTTGCGCCGGGTGGTATAGATTCAGAACTGCTCCTCACCCGCCTGATTACGACACTGGGAGAGTGTGAGCGCGTAATACCGCTAACTCGAGCTACGTCAGTAGCTGAATGATCATTGTTTCGTGCCTGCTGCGAGAGAACGCCGCTGCAGCTAGCTGCACATGAACGTCGTTTGCGCTTTAGCAGCGGAGTGACATTCGGTGCCATCGGAGGCCGCAGTGATTAGCACATGTGTGTCGTGTTCTGAAGTCAATATGTCGAAGTACGAGCAGCAGACATGAAGGGAGCAGGAAAACTCAAGGAATACTTCAGTAATACTTGTAGTATGTGTACGCGCTTCACTCACCATAGGTGCAGTCGGTGAAAGTGAAGAGGGGTTAGAGCGCAAGAAACACCACATGGTATCAATCCTCGAATGTGCTCACGTCCATAGGTGATGCGACGGCGGGCAAACATTGGCAGAAGTGATGGCGCAAGATGTCAGCACAAAGAAGTTGAAAGGTCACCCCAAGATCCGTTGCATCACTTCACGTTCCGTCATTGTCGAACGCTGCTTGCTCTTTTAAGTGCTTCACTCGGACAGCGTTAAGCATGCAATGCCGGGATCCAGCGCTAGCGCTGGCATTACTTCGGGTTGTTACCCGTTGCTCACCAGTGTGCTGTTGCAGGAGAAAAAGGTAAACTGGAGCAACAAAGCCTGTATGCTGCAGCACGTGGATGCTTCTACCCATAGATGCTGCTTCAGCTATTAGGACACGACCTCATACAGTCCGAGCCTAGAAAGCCGTCCAGCTTCCAATGTATTTTGCTATATATGGAGACTATCAATGATCCAAAAAGAGTCCAGACTATCGACTGTCTCCCAAGGCTATACAGGAACAAGCCAGAGCTCGTCCTTTTAGGAGCCAAGCGGCCATCGTGATCGACAGCACCTCTCACCTAATGATCTATGCTCCTATCCAATGCTTTTGGACCACAACTAGGCCTTTAGAAGAAGCTGCTGCCTTTCTGTCCGGTAGGCTCCTTCTGCGCCGCATCTTCTGCTTGGCCTTCAGCCTCTGCTTTAACATCGTCTGCGTCTTGATCGGTTTTACTCTTGCCGCTCAAACCACCCCAGACACCTAGATCACTATCAGCTGCCGAACAATGGAGCCGAATTGGGACACACGAGTCCTTACCTGAGGCTAAGCCTCCGACACCCTTGCCGAGTCCGCCGACTGTTGATCCGAGACCGCCAACGACATCGCCTTTTCCGATTTTGCCGACTCCTAGTCATGTGTCAGTAGGCAGCAGCTGCAGCATAGTGGACATTGAGCCCACCTTCGCCGAGTCCGCCAGTCACTCCAGTAACAGTGTCACCGACGCCCTTGGTTAAGCCAGATACTGTGGTACCTGCTCTTCCGGGAAGGTACCCGCCAACGCCGTCTCCGAGGCCCTACAACATCGTTAGCAGTTCATATTGTGTTCGACAGTCACTCGCGTTTCGTACTTCAACAGTGCCTCCAAGGCCTTTGCCAGCACTATCAAGGGTCGTGCCAACTCCTCCAGTGGCTCCAGACGCTACCCCTCTGAGATCGCCTTTTCCAAGAGCGCCAGTTGTGTCTCCAACCTAAAGCGTATTAGCATCGCATATCGAGCTGTTAAACCATACAACTCACTGTTTTGCCAAGGCCAGCCGTTGTTCCTGAGACGGTCTTGCCCACATTGCCGGTAGCACCGCCCACAAGCTTGCCGCCTGGGCCGCCGATGGTGTCTGAATCAATTGTTAGCTTTGCCTGAATACACGTGATGGACAGAGATAAACAGACCACCGACATTCTTGCCCAATCCACCGACAGTGTTGTTGACGCCGTCACCAAGTCCTCCTACGGTCTTGTTGACTCCTTCACCGGCGCCGCCAACCGTCTCCCCCACACCGGAAGCCAGACCGGTTGCAGTGCCTGCAATGTCACCACGCCTAATAGCGCCAACAGTGTTCTGCCCGGTCTTGGCCAGGTTGCCTACCGCTCCTTGAGCTGTTCCGCCAACATTCTTGGCCGTGTTACCAGCCGTCCCTGTGGCTCCCTTGACGGCTCCACCCGCTGTCTTCGAGACAGGCGCCGACCGGCCGCCGGTGACTTTGTCCAGCCCACCTGGTTCACATTATCAGCACTTCATCATCGCTTGTTGCTCGCAGCATCCGCCGTTTGCCAAGTCTCAACCAGCCAAGGTGGCAGAAACGCCAAAACCTTGTCCTGCGATGCGAAGACGGCGCGCATTGGTAGAGTGGACGTACCGGTTGCTGCGCCTACACCCTTGTTAACGGCTCCAGTGCCCTGATCAACAGTCTTGTTCACGGCTCCGGTCGCTTGTCCTGTGGTCTTCTGGGCGGTGCCAGTCGCAGTACCTAGGACACGTCTCAACACCTTGACAACCATTCTACTATGCACGTAACCTACCAGCTGTCTTCTGCGCTGCGGCAGCCGGCTTCTGCGCACCTGCAGTCGCTTGTGTAGGTGCCTTTGTCGCGGCGGCTGGGGCAGGCTTCTTAACCGGCGTAGCTCCCGTCTTCGCCGGCGTCGACTTTGCAGCAGTTGAGGCGGGCCCTGAAGCCGTACTCGGCGCTTTGGCGGCTGGAGCAGCCTTCTTGACGGGTGCTGCAGGTGCAGCACCTGCAGCACCTGCCGGCTTTGGTGGTGCTGCTGACCCAGGCGGCTTGGGTGCAGCTGACGCTGGCTTAGTGGATGGCTTGACAGCAGGCGGAACAGGTTTCTTTGACCCAATCGCGGCCCTTGCTGCAACGGGTTTGGCAGCACCGGCTGCTGGTGTATCGCTCTGCGCAGTCTTGGCTACAGGTGCTGGTTTCTTCGCAGGAGCAGCAGCGGTAGCTGGCTTCGACGCCGCCGAGGTCGTAGATGCTGGCGCTGCAGGCTTCTTCACAGGAGGCTTTGCCGGAGTGCTAGCTGCTGGCTTCGCAGGAGTGCTTGCTGCCGGCTTCGGTGCTGCCTTTGCAGCTGGCACCTTCGCTGCCGGCGCCTTTGCAGGCGTGGCCTTCTTCGGCGGATCGTTGTCGACCATCTTAATCCTTCCTACACCCTCTGCGCAAACGGTCAGTCGGGTTCTCTCAAAGCCCTTGTCGTGGACGGAGGTATAAAGAACGGAGCAGGCATTGAAGTACGACTTAAGTCCCGTGCGGGACGTTCGTCATATTACGACTTTCCTGCTTGACTGTAGGGTCGCACAGACACGGGACAGCATGCGTCCTAGTCCGGAAAATCAAGACGAACCTTCGATTTGACCTTGTTGTTGTTTCAAATGATCCAACGCTGACATTGCCCGAACCCAAAAAACTGACCACAACGTACAGAATACAACCAGCCACCCACACAACGAGACGGTCTCGCTACTTCACCTCTTCAGACGCGCTTCTGAAGCTTCGCGTGCCGAATGCTCTGCGAGACGTCATTGTGCATGAGCTGTCTGTGCGCCTCATGTGGCGCCCGTTTGAGGCACCGCGCGAGGCGTCTCCGCACTGTGTACTGTACATGGTGATCGGTTCACGTTCAGGTTGGCACGTTGGAGGCAGGAGATCATCAGAGGTTGCGCCTGTCACCCATATTCCAAGGGTGCATTGTAGACTTTGCCTGCTAGAGGAGAGACCATGTGGTTGGCAAGCTGTCAGTATGATTGCACATGCATCATGTGTTACTACGTGTCGCCACCGCCTATACCTCCTCTTTCTTGTCATTGCTCGTGGAGTCGTTGTCTGCAGTATCGACCGTACCGTCCTTGTGCAGGACCTGCGGCTTTCCCTCCCGCTGCGGCGCCGAAGCCTTGCGCCTAACTTCTTCGGCATCGACATCCAAATGTGAACTGCCAGGGTGTGTGCGCCACGGCTTAGGGCGACTCTTGTGGAACATGGTCTCGATCTCTTCCAGGCTCTTCCTCGCTGTCTCGGGGTAGAGCAGGAATGACTGAATGGCGGCAAGAACGCAAAGCGTGCCGAAGACGAGCTGCGAGAGAGCTGAATAAGCGGCAAGCTCGGACTTGAGGCCAATGCAATACTTACGAACAAACCACCGCCCGTGTTCCTGAAGCCACTTGGGATGAACATACCCAATGCGAAGTTGAAGATCCAGTTGCCCAGGGCTGCGATTGACATACCGTAGGCTCGAGTCTCGAGCGACCATACCTCGGCCGCGTAGACCCACGCAATCGGCGCAAGCGTCAGAGCGTAGACGATGATGAGCAAATACGAGAACGCAATGACAGTGTAGGCTGGAGAACCAGAGACTCTAACCAAGACGTTTGCGTTGCCCTGTACGCCGCCGGGTACCGCCTCGCCGTAGGAGAGGAGCATGCCGCCAATCACGTAGTGGCAGACAGCCATCCCGTGAGCGCCGTATATGAGCAAAGGTCGACGACCGGTCTCTGTGCGTCCGTCAGTATCTTGCCAGGGTGCTTGATGAGAGCGATGTACTATCGATGAAGAGATAAGTCACAAGCGTAAAGACGATAAACAGTGCGTACTGAATGCCTCCAGAAGTCAAGTTTGCGTTTCCAGAAAGGTTGGCCATTAAGAAGACGTATACGATGTAGTACTAAGATCGAAGGGAACCAGTGTCAGTAACGCCTCGGACAGCGCGGATATTATCACAACTTGGTTTGCTTACCGTTATAACGTTAGCACCGCTCAACTGCTGCCATGCTTGCACCGAGAAGCCCGCGAGAGTGCGACGCCACATGCCATTGACGACGAAACGACGCCATCCAGGAGGTGCTTCTCTTTCCGCCGCAAGCACCGTAGTAATCTCTTCCCACTCCGCAATGACCATTGGGTCGGTTACATCACCTTTGGCTTGGATCTTTGCAAGTATAGTCACAGCCTCTTCGGTTCGTCCGACCTTAGCGAGCCAACGCGGGCTGCGAGGAAGGAAAGGCAAACCGCAAATAAGCACGAAGCACGGGACGAACTGAATTCCCCAGGCAGTGCGAAAGGCAGCAGGTCCGGGGATGAATGAGCAGCCGTAGCCTGTCAGAGCGTCAGTACGCACCTCTTGTAGCACGCTCGACGTGTACAATACCGATGAAGAACATCAATAAGATGCCGACCTCGATTGTCAACTGCTGGATGACCAGGATCGACCCGCATATTCTTCTTCGCGATCTCCGCTAAGTAGACAGGCACTTGAGACGAAGTTGTGCCAACACAAACCCCGTTCAGCATACGACCAGCGATCAGCATGCCTGCAGAGGTGACTGCAACTTGTACAGCAGTGCCGGCAAGCCACCACAAGCAGGCTGCAAAGATGGTAAGTCGGAGTTAAAGACGGCTCATGGGGCATAGCTTGAGGCGTACCGAAAGGACAGGCATCTCGACGACCTATCTTGTCAGACAGTGGGCCGGCGAATAAGGGTGTTGACCACAAACTTTAGCGGTTTATTAGACAATAGAGTAAGGTTATGCCCAGGGGTTGTACATACTGATACAGCCAATGACGGATCCTGCTGCAAGAGCTGAGCCGATTGCGCCTTGCAGCGCCCCGGCTGGGTTGTTGAAGTAGTCAATATACTGGTCGGTAACTACAATAGCTGACATCGACGCAATGTCTTTCGGATGTCAGCGATGCGCGGGCGTCGCCTCACCGGCTAGTAGACGGTTCTCACCAAAGCCAAACAGCATGCCTCCAACTGTGGAGATGATGGCCAGGAAGTAGACATTGTACGTCTTGGGCAGTGTGAACGGCATCTTGATGCCAGTCATGATGGGCAATCGATGCACTCCAGCTTGGGTTCCAATAGGTTCTCACCGTTTCAAAATGACACAGCGTAGTCAAAGAAAGTTGACATGAAACGAATCACTTAGCCGTTCACGAACTCGAGCCTACTGAAATCGTGTACAGCTTTGCCGACTCTCCAAACACGCCGTTGCCCGCATCTCGCACGTGGCCTTACGCGCATCATTGCCAGACATGGTCTGGCAGAGTACCAAGCAACAAGTGAATGAGGTACGATAGGTGGACTGTATTCGCCGTCGGAGACGCGGTGGAGGAGAGTGGAGATCGGCAAACTTACGTACGATCTTGAGGAAAGGTCATCACAACCTACCTTAGAGCAGAGTGACAGCTTCTGATGGAGTGACGTCTGCGCAGTACTGGAGCTCTCGAGTTACAATGGCTCGGTAAAGCTTAGCCAGGTATCGGTGCATGGTACGCATGTGGTGGTTGACCGAGCAGCTCCAGCATGGTTGTCCCCGCACGACGAAGCACTCGATACGTTGTTGCCGTCAGTTTCGTCCTTGTGGCTCTCATGCTACCCTTTCCAATGTTCTTCGTAGAGCGTGAAAGCATTGCACGTTTCACGGCGGAGAAAGACCGGTTAATTAGCCAGGCTGAATTGCCGCTGGCTTGTGTAGGCCCAGAATACGGACAAGCCTGCAGTTAGTGACGCCGGTTTCGAAGCAAGAAACAGCTCCCTGTGGAGAGAGAAGACAGTTTATCGGAGAGTGAAAGGCTACTCTCCGCTTCCCATATATTTGCGCGAATCTATCTCGATGGGTATCGCCGCGCTCTCGAGAGAATGTTGAAGTCTCCTGAAACGCCGACGCTAATATGCAGCAACACATTATCGCCCATCTGTCGTAGGCTGCCATGTAAGGGTATTGTTGGTAGCCACGACCACAAACACTCCGCCCAGTGGTCTATGTTGAATGTCTTGAATACTCCACGCCCTGGGCAGAATGCTCATCCTTGCTCACAGATCGCAAAAACACACCATGCGCAGACCGGCCGTTATGGTTGCAAAAACTTTTGAAGGCGCGTTAAGTGTCGCGCTGAGCAATCCGCACTGAGCTTCTGACGCGACTGACTTAGTACTTCAGCGTCTTCGGCTTCTCCCAGTTGAAGTTCTGGTTGGTGAAATGGCCATTCTTCGCCGTCTCGCAGTAGATCGGCTTCGCCAGATCCAACTCCTTGACGATAACACCGGGTCTCATATCGAAGTTCTCCCGGATGATCTTGACCAGCTCGTCAGAGCTCTTGTCCGAAGTGCCGTACGACTCGACGAACAGCGACAGCGGTTCAGCGACACCAATGGCGTACGAGAGCTGCACGAGCGCCCGGCGGGCGAGCTTAGAGTGCACGAGCGACTTGGCGATCCAGCGGGCGAGGTAAGCGGCGGAGCGGTCGACTTTGCTGTAGTCCTTGCCGGAGAAGGCACCACCGCCGTGAGCACCCCAGCCGCCGTAGGTGTCGACAATAATCTTGCGACCAGTAAGGCCGGCATCACCTTGAGGACCGCCGATGATGAAGAGGCCGGAGGGTTGAATGTGATAGATGGTCTTGTCGTCAATGTACTTCTCTGGGATGGACTTGAGGATGATCTTCTCCTTGATCTCTTTCCGGAGCTGCTCCACGCTGATGTCTGCGCTGTGCTGTGCGGACACGACGACTGTGTCAACTCGGAGCGGCACCACGGCTCCTCCATCGTGCTTGTATTCCACGGTAACTTGCGTCTTGGTGTCGGGCCTTAGCCAGGGGAGCGAGCCGTCATTACGGGCGTCTGTCATCGCCTTGTTGAGCTTATGCGCAAGTTGCAGCGTCAAAGGCAGCAGCTCCGGCGTCTCATCCGTAGCATAGCCGAACATGATACCCTGATCACCCGCACCGAGCTTCTCCAGTGCCTCCTCGTAGTGCAGACCCTGTGCGATATCCGGGCTCTGCTCCTCAATGGCAACCAGCACATTGCACGTCTTGTAATCGAAACCCTTGGATGAGTCGTCATACCCAATGTCCTTGATGGCATTGCGGATGATCTTTTGGTAGTCCAACTTGGTCTTGGTCGTGATCTCGCCAAACACCATTACCATGCCAGTCTTGGTGGCCGTCTCGCACGCGACCTTGGAGAGCGGGTCATCCTTGAGACAGGCATCGAGCACGGCATCAGAGACCTGGTCCGCGAGCTTGTCCGGGTGGCCTTGTCCCACCGATTCAGAAGTGAAGCTATGTGTGCGGTGTTACTATGCTGCAACGGAATGTTTGCTTTCAAAACTTACAGGAAGGTGTCCTGACCCTTCACCTCGCCGTTGACATGGACCATGATGGGCAATGTTGAGCAAACACGGTGTATATCAGAGCTATATCGAGGAAGAAATTATAGTGGGCGAAAGGGTGTGTGTCGGTCTTTGTTATGCAACAATGTTAAGGCCAGTTTATTACTGCCGGTATCCCACCATGCGCATGTACCGAGATGAAATTAAGTGGGGCACTTTTTCAAGGCCTGCAATGACGCGATGTCGGCCGTCGGTAGGTCTTCAACAACGCTCAACCATACCAATGGCATGAGAATGTTCGCTCTTTCTATATCCAAAGACACAATTTCCCACTCGCCGTACCCGCGGCCACCCAGTCCATACTAGGATGGAACTGCGCGACCGCCGGCACAGCTGTAATACCCTCACCCCCCAACTGTGCCAACTGCTGCCCTTTACTCGTATAGATATCAACAAACCTGTTCATGTTACCAATAACGAACCGCTGTACACCGTCCTGCGGCTGCAACTGCCACTGCGCTCGCAGAATCGTGACCCATCGACCGGTCTGGTTATTGTGCGGTACGATAGTTGCAGGCTTTAGCTCGGCGTCGCTGAGCGTATGACCAGGCTTCCACTCTCCGCAAGAGGAGAAGTCGTGGATCTTGACCGTGTCGTCATATGAAGCTGTGGCTACCTGTCCAGCCGCATTGAAGGCTGCGTGAGAGACCGATAGCTTAGACTCATGCTCCCCTACCAACGCAGGTAGACGCCACTCACTGCCCTTCTTGCCATTAATCTTACGCAGATCCCAGAGCTTCATCATGCGATCTAGACTTGCCGTGGCTACGAAGTGGGGGTACGCAGGGTGCAAGCTGAAGCCGCCTATCTTCTTCTCTGACAGCTGCATCAGGTCCGCCTCGTGGGCTGGTGTGCGCATGTCACGCATCCCGAAAGCGCCATTCAGCGTTGTGAAATACAGCATGTTCGGATCTGATCTGCTGACCTCGACACCAGAGATGGGATCGTCAGCCAATCGGTCTTCTGGCGCATAGATCTCGACCGCTTGCCCTTTCTCGAGGTCCAGCTTGCGGATCGAGGAGTCGTACGAGGCTGTAAGGAGAGCATTCGGATCGTAGGGTGGGAAGTGGAAGGCACTGATGGTACGTGTATGGATCTTGAACGTCGTAATTGCTGGGTCGAAACCCTCGTCCACATCGCCGTCGCCTTCCTCTTCCGCATCTTCCGCTTCCTGCTTCACCTGCTCCGGAGATGTTTGGGACGCATCGAAAAGGCCAAGGTTGCCAAGCTTGTCTCCTGCAAACACCAGCGCCTTCTCTCGCGTTGGATGGAAACCTAGGCTATATATCCGCTCCGGGGTGATCTTGATGCGATTTGGCTCAGCACCCTCCCATAGCTGCAGGCTACTCATACGCTCTCTCAACTCGCGCAGCTGCTTGTCAGTCGTATCTGTGACATCCTGGGCCGAGAAGGTGCGCTCGCCGGGGTTGGCAGGTCCGACCGCAGTTAGCCAGTTGCCTGCCTTGTTCCAAGTCCGTCCGTTGACGACAGCGTCGACAAGATTAATGTCCTCGGTGACCCGCTGCCGCTTAGCCCGTTGCTCTTCTTGAAACGCCTCATTGTCCGCTTCCTCCTTCTCCCGCGCAACCTGCGAGTCAGCTACTATGCCTTGTAGTCGCGCAGATGTGCGTCGCGGCGCGTTGTCTTCCTTCTTCACCCTCTCCACTGGCTTTTTGCGCTTTTGACCAGCGCTCGAGCTTGACTTGGCCTTCGATCTGGAGCCGAGACCGGTGCTGTTCGCATCGAGTTGAAGCTGTTGTAGCAATGCCTGATTCTTCGCGATTTTCTCCTGCCGTTGGCGCTCGTAGTCGCTGACCTGTGTGTTGCCTTTACCCACTGCCATTGGAAAGCCTTACAAAGCGACGTCGATTGCAGAGAAAGACCTTCAGAATCGGAGCGCTTCCAGCTGTGGAATTTGCCCTCCCAGAACGAGTGGTGACGCGACTAAACGCGTCCAAGTGGTTTTGCCTCGGCTGCTCGCATTTTTGACTAACTGAACCTCAATCGAGTCAATGGAATGTCCACCAAATCGTGCCCTCAACCCTTTGCCCCTCTTGATAAGCAAATCAGTCAGAATTGACCCTAAAGGGTTGCATCTAGCAGGATGATAGGGTCCCCGAATATGCTTGCCCTGTGCCTCCGACCTGCATGAAGCGTCCGCATCGACCTTCCTTTTCGGGTTGCTATCAGACAAGATACGACACGCGGTTTGTCCTTGCTTAATCTTCTTGCAGGCGCTTACGCTTGCGACGTGGCCGAGAGCTTCTATTGCGATCTTGTTCGTTTCTCACGGCCAACGACGGCCAGAGGAGACCCACCGGGGGGCGCTTAACCCTGCTGTCTTACCACATGGAATACTGAAGATCCAACGTAATGCCCTGAAAGTCAATCAGGTGGCAGATTGCTGAAAGTGCATTTCCTACCGCACTTCGTACTTGCTGTTACTCCTTGTTATTCCCTCCTCTTTTTCGTATAAGGATCGAAGTTGACCTGCTCCAACTCTTATCCAAACTTCTGAGATGGCGACTGAATCCGTCTCCACGGCTTTGCCACTTCGCACGGCTAAGCAGAGCGAAGCCCATCCGCTTGCGCCGCTCAATGCTGGCGAGATCCGGAACGCCGTCTTGCTCATCAAAGCACAGTGGCCCGCCAATGTGGATCTAAGGTTCAAGTGCGTGACATTGCACGAGCCTGCCAAAGCGGAAACAGTACCATTCATTGAGGCCGAGTTTCATGGATACAATCTACCCAGGGTTGATCGACGAGCTTTCTTGAACTACTATCTTCGCAATACTGTAAGCTAGCGCGGAGGACGAGATCAGAAGTGCGCACTCTGACGAGAGCATAGAACAAGTTCCACGAGGCAGTCGTCAATCTCAGCACACAAACCGTCGAGAAGAACGTCAGACTCGGGCCAAATCTGCACGGTCCCGGTGACGGCGAAGAGATCCTCGCTATCGAGCGGGTTGCACTGGGGGATGAGGGAGTCCAAGCAGAGATTGCAAAGCTTAAGTTGCCGGAGGGTGCTCACGTTGTGGTCGATCCGTGGATCTACGGCTCTGATGGGGTTAACGACGATGAGCGTCTTTGGCAGGCCTTCCTCTACATGCGTGATCCCGAAAACTCCGCCGAGGCCGACTCCAACCACTACGCGCTTCCGCTTACCATCTCTCCGGTAATCAGCTCCACGTCGATGAAGGTCGTCCGCATTGACCATCTCCCTACCGGCAAGGACAACACAATCAGCGGCCCCAAGCCGTATCAGCGCCGCCCGGGCAACGAGTATATCTCTGAGCTTCAACAGTTGCGAACGGACCTCAAGCCACTTCACGTGGTGCAGCCAGAAGGTGCCAGCTTCGCTGTAACCAATCAGGGTACGTCCCACGTGGTTGAGTGGCAGAAGTGGTCATTCCGTGTCGGCTTCAACTACCGCGAAGGCATGGTCCTTTACGACGTGCGCTACGAGGGTCGAAACCTGTTCTACCGTCTCTCACTAAGCGATATGAACATTCCCTACGCTGACCCTCGACATCCATTTCACAAGAAGTCCGCTTTCGATCTGGGAGATGCTGGGGCGGGTGTTATGGCCAATGACCTTAAGCTTGGCTGTGACTGTCTGGGCTCGATCCATTACCTCTCAGCAGTGCTTGCAGATGACAAGGGTGAACCGATGAACATGCCGAATGTGGTTTGCATCCACGAGCAGGATGGTGGTATCGGATGGAAGCACACCAACTACCGTACCGGCCGTGCTGCTGTCGTCCGCAACCGTGAATTGGTCTTGCAGTCCATTATAACGGTGGCGAATTACGAGTACATCATGGCGTTCATGTTCAACCAGGCTGGTGAGCTTGCATACGAGGTCCGAGCCACTGGCATCCTGTCCACACAGCCCATTGACGACGGCCTTGAGGTGCCTTGGGGTACGGTCGTCCACCCTGGCGTCCTAGCTACACACCATCAGCACATCTTCTCGCTGCGTGTGGACCCTATGATTGATGGCTACCACAACCGACTGGTGTACGACGAAGCCCTGCCCATGCCAAGAAGCGACTTCAATCCACATGGCACTGGGTACTACACGCAGGAAACCGTGCTGGAAAAGTCTGGAGGGTACGACCTTGACTTTGAGCGGAACCGTACATTCAAGATCCAGAATGTTGACGTGCGCAACGCGGTAAATGGTAAGTCCCTGCCCTATCGTAACGATCTCACAGTCGCACACGGATCTTCGGAACTGTTAAGGGCTAATTGTTGAGATATGTAGGCAAACCCGTCGCTTACAAGATCCATGCTCCGCCGTTCCAGAAGATCCTGTCTGATACCGAGAGCTTCAATCACAAGCGTGCGGAGTTCTCCGACAGCAACATCTACGCGGTGCGGTACCGAGACGGGGAGCTCTACGCTGGCGGCCAATATACCAACCAAAGCAGGGGCGGCACTGGGGTACGCAGCTGGGCCAACCGGAAAGAAAACATCAAGGATGAGGATCTGGTGGTCTTCGTCCAGTTCGGCATAAACCACGTAAGCATCTGCCAAGAGAATGGGTCAGCCTGATCAAATGACTTATGCTGACATCGGTCATAGATCCCGCGCATAGAAGACTTCCCAGTCATGCCATGCGAGGTCATCAAGGTCGCCTTGAAGCCTGTCAACTTCTTCGAGAGGAATCCTGCCATCGATGTGCCCCCTAGTTCGCAGGAGTTCAATAAGAGCACGCTGCTGAGCGAGCAGCATCAGCAAGGGGCGACGGAGGGTGTCATTGACGGGTCAGGCCAGGTTTGCTGCACCACGCCGGGGCCGAGCAGCAAGCTCTGATGAAGAGATTACGATCGCCCATAGACTGTATGATCAATCCAGGGCTATAGGTGACATTTTGCGCACATGACCCTTTTCCGTAACCGGACCTGCAGCGTGGGATGGTTGCATGGAGGCTCGCGGTGGCAAGCTGCATACTCCTCTATAGTGGAGCAATTACGTTCCGTAAGGCGATAGACCACGCGGTCGTTGCTCCTTTCGACTACCGGTGAGCAGTACACGGCCCTTTGAAGGCTGTTCGTTGTTGTACTATACGCCTTGTGGAGTGTTATGGAGTGTTGATGGATCCTAAAGCCTCACGTGAAGGCGGTCTGCAGGGTGTTTCTTCCTATAGCTGCCACCCGTTCAGGGTGGTCATCCGCTGCTGTGGCACCATTCTCCTGCAGCAGCGTCAATGTACTCCGCACCGCTCCGCATCATTCGTATCCACGCAATGGCTGGTCTTTTCTCCGGGGAGGTGTTCCGATGATGAACAACGCATGAATCCCACGACCCCCTCGCTTTCGCTAACGAATAGGCTTGCTGATTGTCGAGATCCTGACCTCACTACTGCTGCGGTCTTCCACAAACACGCACGATAGAGTCGTGAGCGCGCACGCAGAAGCTTCCCATCACGGACACGATCTACGTGAGACATCGACAAGGTCCAGGCCAACCACGGCCAGAATAGACGAACTGGTAGGCCAATCAAGCGGGCCGAAGGCGACAACCTTTCTCGCCAGCTGTGGAGAACAGGCCTCCACCACTGGATCAGCGAACTTCGGTCTGTACCACAAAACGAGCAGCGAGCGGACTGCCTCTTCCCGCTGCCGCATTGCACAAATTTAGGGTTCGTCAGGAGCCTGCTTACTGCCTCACCTCATGCAGGAGAGGATCGCTTGGTCATGGCGAGCTTTGTGTGACTATCGCTAATTGGGTAATCCGAAGGAAAGGCAAGCTTAAGTCGTCGGGTCATCAGGCCGAGTAGGCGAGTATGGATGCTTGCATGTGGAGATTGACCTTTTCACGACGACACCGATTGCAAGCCTCGTTCCTATGCTGGCGTAGCTCGATAATCCCACCAAGTACGTAGCCGTCCGATCTTCGGCCCTCGCTCTCGTTGTTACCTCTTACGGCTTATGCATCATGCGAGCAGAAGTTTCATACGATTGCCTGGCGGCCCAGGGCGAGCGCGCAGTCAACAAATGAGACCCTGACTCGTAAGCTTTTCGCCTGAAGACCGCTAAGGAAGCATGCCGATGCTCTTCTCGTGCTGTGGCCCGCAGAAGCTGGAGCGTTTGTGGCCGGTACGCCGTTGCGATCTGATATTGGCCCGGACCCGCCGCCTACAAATGCGGAGACCTGGGTCCACCTTGTTCATGCGCGATTGACTTCGCTTTGTGTGTGTCTGCTGCACCAGCTCTGCCTGGTTCGCTCAGCGTACCGTCGGCCCAGTCACGGTACCATAGTCGCGGATACCTACCGCGCTAATATGGTCTCATCATTCGACAGTCTAGGTTACCTCGCAAAGACAAACAACCTGGACCTGGAGTGGATAGACAGTAGTCCCTGCAGAATGATGGTGGTCAAGTAAAAGACAAGCTAGGGTTGTCGGAACGCTGGACTACACCCGCTACACGACTCGAAACCAAGATCTTCCGGCGATCAAGGTGTTTACCGCAATGGAATCAGAGATCCAACACCCTGCTGTACTCGCACGACGAAGGAGCACGTTCTCGAGCTCGGCATACTCAACCACATCCGACTCGTCGCCCGACCTAACAACTGATAGTGTCATAACACCGGAAAGCGACGAGGATGCGCCAACGCCCATTGTTCGTCCGAAGGTAGAGGAGCTGGAAGAGGATGCATTGGACGACTTGGAGGACGCTAAGCCTTCCATCTTACCCAACGTCACCCTACCGACCCCTAGAAAGCGTGGACGGCCAAGGAAACACCCAGTCATCGAACAGAAGAAGACCTCTCATGCGCGGTCGAAGACTGGTTGCGGTACATGCCGAAGACGCAAGAAGAAGTGCGACGAAGCGCGGCCTCACTGCAGCAACTGCGAGAAGAACAACGTCGTGTGCGACGGCTACGAACCAAAGCAACCATGGCGGAGCGGCAAGCAGAAGGCGTTGGTTCGGCGGGACTCGATACCGGCTGAGCTACCCATGCTCGTCGAAGGCATCGACGGCACCGTAGACCAAATGTTCTTTCACCACTTCACTGCCAATGTTGGCAAAGTTCTTTCCCTGACGGACCACCACAATCCGTTCCTGGAGATCATCGTGCCGATGGCCATGGGTCATACCGGTCTTATGCATAGCCTGCTATACCTGTCAGGTAGCTGTCTGATCGCCAACGAGCCCGCTCCAAAAACAGAATGGGAGGCGAGACAAGAGCACCACAGCAGCAAAGCGATGCGCCTCCTGCAGCAAGATCTTGCTGCTTCGACTAGTACGACGGAGAACGCGGTCGCAAGGATAGGCGACCCATCGATCGCACAGACGCTCGTACTCTGTCTACAGACGGTGTGTGCTGGTGATACAAGCGGCACTTACCGCTTCCACCTCAACGCCATGAAAGAAATGCTTACACAACGAGCGTCTTCCTTTCCCAACGAGCAGTTACGACAGTTCATCCTCGAGTTTCTCCTGTATCACGACTACAGCAGCTCCATCACGAGCTTGAGCAATCCGCTTGATCAACGCAGCATTGACCTAATGGAAGGTTTCAAACTGCCCGAGTTCATGATACAGCCCCAAGCCGGCACTCTGCTCGGCGTTATGGACGGCTTATTTGGCTTTATCAGTCGCATTCGGATACTTCGCGATCTAATCCGACAACGGAGAGCACAGGGAACAGGCCATTGGTGGGACCCAGCTATCATCGACGACGCTTTTGTTATCGACAAGGCGCTACGGGAGTGGACATGCGTGCATCCACCGGAGAGTCCTCGCTTTGCAGCAAGCTTGTTGTATCGACAATGCACATGGCTGTACCTGCACCGGACAATACAACTTTCGAAGCCGAGTCCCACGTTCCAGCAAGCAGTTGACGAAGGTCTGCAATACCTCCGCATGCTTCCGTGGGATACCGATGATGGCTCCACGCAGTCAATCCTGCTCATGCCGCTTTTCTTACTGGGCTGCGCGGCCTTTGAGCCGAACCAACGGCCTGAGATCCGTCAGGCGTTTGAGCGCTTGCAGAAATGGTCGAGTCTCGGCAACATCAAGTACGCTTATACCATTGTTGAGCAAGTGTGGGAGATGATGGATCAAGGTAAGGAAGAAGAAACGTGGGATTGGGAAAGCATAATAGCGAACCGTGGATGGGATTTTCTTATAACCTGAATTGTGGCGGTGGCCTTGTTAATGATGACATGAACGGTTCACGCTTATGGTCGCACGATGGCGTTTGGTCGATTTTGCATGGGCGGTCGGGTACGGGCATACGGCATACGGCATTCGGCGAGATATAAAAGTAGGACGGCTCAGGCATGGTTTCGGGCTTGTTGTCTAAGTGGTGGCATGGTTGGCTGACTGGTTCAGCATGAGTGGACCATTACAAATGGCTTGTGTGCGGCGCAAAAGAGGAAGGCACGCTCTGCTCTAGCCACGGATGACATTGTGTCCCGCCTAGAGTTAAGCTCCCACACGGGTGCTGTCAAGCATGTAGCAGCATATTGTAGCAGACAATCCAAGCGCACTCTCATCACGAGAGTACAGGGATACCTTTTATTGACCAGTTGTCAGCATTTTGCGCTTGCAACTCATGCTGCTGCTGACTGTCGTCCCAGCCACTGATAAGTTGCGCGTGAATGTCATCATGTAGGCTTGTAGTGTGCCGGTTCAGTGCTGGACGCTTGATTGGATGTTACAACCATTGACCTCGCCGTCGATGCCAAGTTACGTCATTAAGCGCCAGCGCGCAGAGGTTGGGATGCGTGTCCGAGGGAGTTTCGTCTTGGCCCCAAGACTTCCGCGACAAGCTCCTCCACCTCATCACCCTCCTTCTCTGCCTCGGTCAAAACTGGGCTTTGGTATGTGCAAGTAGAGGCAGTGCTCCGCAAATCCCGCCTGCTTGCGCCATCTCGTTGCGAAGCGGCAGCCGCGTGATCCGCAACGGCATCATCCGCCGCTCGAGCCTTCGTCATCGGCAGCAACTTTCGACGGATCAACCCAAACGCCACGTGAGACTGCGACGATATCACTTCGACAAGGTGTGCGCAAAGGTGGGGCCCTGCTCGAAGGCGTGCAAGCCTACCATCTGGGTACGGCATTGTAAGCGACCTACCAACAGATACCCATCACCCCTTGAGCAGCTCAGAGTGACAACATGTCTGTACGCGGGGAGCGGATCGTCTACAGAGAGCGGGACCGGGAGGTGGACCGGGAGACGAGCTACAACGATGCGCCGAAGCGGACATATACGACCGTGAAACGCTACCAGGTTCCAGATAAGGAAAGCAGCCGGTCCATCTTACATCTGGACGACGAGGTGAAGGAGGATAACAAGCAAATCGTTATTCGCAAAGAGCGCCGTGACCCATCAGCACAAAGAGAAGATGTGCAGTACCGTGTGACGGAGCGCATCAGAGAGCGGGATCTGCCGCCAAGGGAAGAGGTCGACTATCGCGTTACTGAGCGCATTAGGGAGTACGACCGCGAACTGCCACCGCAGAGGCGCGACATACAGTATCGAGTGCTTGAGCGCGATAGCGACCGCGACCGATCATCTGGCGCCAGGAGTGAGTTCAGGGTGATTGAGCGCGACAGAGAAGTTCGTGCTCCTTCACCACCTCAAGCCGAGCGCGTTCGAGAGTGGCGCTTCGAAAGGGAGCGAGACTTCTCTCCACCACGTGCGCGGGTTTGGGAGCGCGAACGCGAACGGCCTTTCGACGTGGAGAAGTACAGTAAGAGCACTGAGTACTTCTCGCAGCCCCAACAGATCATCATACGCGAAGCAGCGCCACAGCCGATCATCATCCGCGAAGAACGTCGCGAGCCAATCATTATTCGGGAAGAGCGTCGCGAGCCGCAGTACGAATTCATTGAGCGCGAAGAGGTACGCGACGAATCAAAGTCGTTAGTTTCGAAGAAAGAAGAGCCTCCGCCACCATCACCTGCACCACCGTCCGAGGCTCCAACGCAGAAGACAAGTCAAACCAAACCAGAAGAAGAAAATTACTTCTACGAACGCCGTGTACGTCAAATTGATCGCGGCCCGCAACGACGCGATGATAGTTACGAGCGCAGAAGCGAGGTCAGGCCCCGTGACAGTGCTTCTCAGTACAGCAGCGATGACAGCTATGAGTATGTTCGACGCGAGCGGACATATGACGATGACCGGAGCCGCAGCCGCGAGCGAGATGAGTCTCCTCACCATAAAAGGCATCTAGCTGAGGGCGCTATTGCTGGCGTTGGCGTGGCTGAAATTTTACGCCATCATCGGAAGTCACAGGGCCAAGCCACTGGAGGGAGAGCTGTGAACGATCTAGCTGGTGCCGCCATTGGAGCAATCGGCGCTGAGGCCGTCAGTCGGGTCAGGAGTAGGCGCCGGAGTTCGCGAGACAGGGACAGGTCTCCCGAGAGCGACTATGATAGTAGGTATGACAGGCGAGACCGACGAAAGCGCTCCCGATCGCGCTCCAAGTCGTTGAGCCGTGCGCAGCAGCTTGGTGGTCTTGCTGCTGTGGCCGCTGTGGGAGCGCTAGCCGGATACGCCTTGACTCGAAACAAGAACAAGGAAACTGTTGTGGTTGAACCACCGCACCGCAGCCGCTCGCGGAGACGGAGAGCTAGCGTTGACAGCTACTATACCGACGACCGAACTGTCTTGTCCGATGGAGGCGGAAGAGCCATGGACCCGAACCATCGCAATACACGCATCGCTCAAGCCGGTCTCGCTACCGCGGCTGCAGCAGGCATATGGGACCATGTCCGCTCGAAGAGCCGGGGAGGTAGGTCGCGAAGTCGAGTTCGTCAAGCTGTACCGATCGTAGCGTCAGGTCTGGGTGGTGCAGCACTGGCGGGTCTGTATGAGCGCAACAAGGCGAACAAAGAAGCGGAGAAGGCAGCCATCATTGAAGACGAGCGGCACCGCGGCAGGCGCAGGCGAAGCCGGTCGAGGAGTAGGTCCGTTCCCGCACCGTACCCTGACGATGACCGGAGTGTTGACCACGGGGGTTACATAGCCTATGGCAATGATCCCATCTACTCCGAGCCAGGTCGCGGCTACTACAGCGACGATGAGCCGGGTAGATATCAACGGCGCCACCGAGGTGGCAGTGACGACGGCAGCAGCCCGGACACGCGACGGAGGCGCAGTCGGTCACGGCATCTTGCTGAGACTGGCGCTGCGGCCGGAGCTGCGGCGGTTGCGGCCCATGAGATGGGCAAGCGGAGGGAGCGGTCGCGACAGAGAGATGAACAGCAGAGTAAGTATGTGTGACGGTGACCGTTAGCTTCTACTGACGATTCTGCTAGGACACGGACAAGAGGGCTACCAGGATCAGTATGGTTACGGCCACGATCAGGACTACCCCGATTATCATTCGGCACAGCAGCCGGGCGGTTATCTGCCCGCGGACAACGCGCAACAGTATCCAAACAGCCATTACTTCCCGCCGCCGCCGACTGGAGAGTACGCAACTGCCCGTGGTGAGCCAGCAGCGGCTGAACAGAGTCCGTACCCTGCGTACAACCCTGCCGATTACGCTCAATCAGGCCCTCAACCGCATCAACCATATGGCCAGCTACACGGCGCTTACAACGAGAGCGACGCGAATCTTGGCGCACCATATCCGAATGATACGTTTGCGGGCGATACGCGCTATGATGCGCCGCCCGCGGCCGCTCACCACGAGCGGGGACGAGGCAGAGAACCTCCCGAGAATGTGAGTGCGCCCACACAAGCATCCGCCGAGCGTGAACTTCCAGATGCGGGTACGTTCCATGTACCCGCATATGAGCTTACTGATGCTACGGGGCAGAGTGCTGATGCAAAGGTGTCTGCAGATGGTGTAGAGACGCCCCAACCTGGTCGATCGCGTAGTCAAAGTCGTGTTCGGTTCAATCTCGGTGCAAACACGGCTCATTCACCAGAGGCTGTGCGCAGTTATGAAAGTCGTCATACCGATAGTGAGACGAGCGGAGACCATAAGCACCGGAGGAGGCGGCGGAAGCATCGCGAAGATCATGCGCGAAAAGGCAACGAGCATACAGAGTCGCCAAACTTGATGCATGACCAATATGAGCGGGAGCCGGACCAGGAGTCTGAAGGGACGATCGAGCTACCCGATCGCTTCGACGAGCATGGGAACAGGAAGCCTGTCGATCCTCTTGCCCAGGGTATCACTCGGATCCTTGGTGAAGCCGGCCTTGCGGATATACTGGGTAGGTTGACTGGGGGAGGACAGGATGACGGTGATGGAAGGAGCGGCAGACGGAGACGTCGTTGAGAGACTTCTACAAATGGAATTGCAGTAACGATGGGCCTTTCGATTGATCCGAATATTTCACGCTAGACGAGGAACGAATACACATGTGGCAACGCTGCTACAAGCCCGCATGAATCTCACAATCACAGGTAAATAGGCAAAATTGCTTAGGCACCACCCGCCGTCCCAAGGTCCACAGCGGTATTAAGCATCCCGCTCACCGTACAGCTCCTCGACTGCTGCGCGATGCGCTCCTCAATGGTCATGATAATCACGAGACTGGTCAGCGTTAACTCCTCGTCTAGCTCCGTAAACAAGTCTATCTTCGCAACATCCTTCCAACCACCAAAGATCTTCATATTGCGCAGGTGAACGGCAAGCACTTTCTTGCTATCGAGGATGTCGACGAGCTTAAAATCCCCAATGGACCACCTGCTTGCGCCGAGCTCCCTATTATGGGTGCGCCTCCAGCTGTACGGCCGGCCGCCCACCGTGAAGTTCCAGGCCTTTTCGGTCCAGGTATCGCATTTTGCAACGGGCCATGAGTCCTTATCCGAGCCGCCGGGAATACCAACGTGGTAAGCAAGGTCCCGTTTCCACTTGCCTAGCATACAGGATGCGACGATAGGTCCTTTTTCGGAACCTTGGTGCAGACTGACGCAGTCTTTCGAGAAACAGCGACGTTGAATGACGGCGCAAAGGACGGGTCGGCCATGTAGCTGGATCTCAAACGCCGTTTGAGTGAAAACGTGTACACTGACGACGTTGTAGGTTCGCCTTGGCCTGTCAAATCGACTGGTGTCGATAGCCTCGGGTGGGTCTTGCTCAATGTTGGACTGGACATGCCAGACTTCCACTGCTGGTTGTGCGTCGGTCTTGTGTGGTCCATCGTGCTGCAAGGGGTCACCATTCACGACAGGGCTGCCACATTTGTGCTTGAAGCCCAACTTCATGGGCCATTGCTGCTTCGCGAGCTCATTTAAGACCATGCCTGGCATGTTGTGCGGTCGGCTGTTGCTCGGCATGTCGACCGTCTCTCACGGTGCGTAGTTGAGGAGTAACTCTGGCAAGCAAAAGCTATCAATGGCGGTCATGCTACGAAACTTGAAACATACGACAGATTGACAATTTCCGTACCGATGGTGGGCATGCATCTCTGCGCCTCAATATGTACCACTACACAAGATACCTTGTTCTTGGCATCATCTGATGGACGAGGAGTATGAGACAGCGTCCCTGCGCGCAGGATTGCTGCGCCTTCCTGGGCTGCGATGATCGTGCAGCTTGGCGCACTGCTCCACACACGAGGAGTTGCACTCTTCCTCGGCATAGTAGTCAGTGCCTCATGCAAGTGTGAGTGGTTTCCATGATTATCGGCAGGTATCGGATGAGGAGCGAAAACGCACTGTACAAGCGCTACATGTAAGAGACGTGCGATGTTTGTATTAAGACTCGAAGATCAAGGAAACGGACAGATGTAATCCGATTGCGCAAGGAATAATGTTGTCCAGGCTTACCGTGACGTCTTGGTTTATGCCCTTCGCATGGCGGAGCAGCCCAGACGCAGCATCACCTATATGCTGCCCATACGGGCCCGAGAGGCGCCGATACGTGTGTCCAGCTCATCTTCAACACGAAGATGTCAGAAGGTTGGTTCAGAGATGCTTGCGATGTCTATATATGACTGCAGAGCATCTCTCAGCTACCACGCTGAAAGGGTATGGTGTCACTCATCGTCGGCGTAACCACCTCTTGCCAGTCAACGCCATGCTCCTACACCCACCCAGTGGCTACAGTGAAGTCCACACAGCATATCGCATGACGTTCTTGCCATGTGCCAGCGCCGCTTATGCGACTAGCTGGACGATGCCGCCGGCCTCTTTAATCTTGCGCTCGGCGTCTTTGCTGAAGTAGCGTGCGCGAACAATGAGTGGAATCTCCGGTACCCGCCCCTTGCCGAGCACTTTGCTGTAGCCGAGAGGGAGTAGGTCGAGGACGGGTGCGGTATCGGAGGAGCCCTTGTTGGCGAGGTACTTTTCACGCTGCTCGACGGGTACGAGCGACCAGAGCTACGCCATATCAGTCTTCTATCCCATCGCACAGGCCAGAATGTTATAGCATACCTTATCGAGGTTGATGACGGGCTTCCAGAAGCCGTTCTGCATCTTGTGGAAGTACCTCATACCCACTTTACCGAAGTAACCCGGGTGGTATTTGTCGAGATTGGTACGGTGGTGGTGCTGACCACCGGCCATACCACGACCACCTGGATGCTTCCTGTGCTTGCCGACACGACCATGACCGGCGGAGACGTGGCCGCGGCTGCGGTGAATGTGTTAGCGTCGCGATTCATAGTGCTCGCAAGTGGCGCCGGTGGCTGCTCGATGACAGATAGCCAGGCTGGCGTAACTGGAGGGTGACTTACTGCTTGCGGGTCTTTGTTAACCTGGTAGGCATTGTGATGTGACTGGCAGTGCAAAGAGTTCAATGCAACACGCTTGCGCAAACTCTTTGGTAGGGATTCGCAGGTCTGCAATGTGCGACGGGAGAGTCCGCGCTCGAAGTCTTGGCAGATATCTCATGTCACGTGAGTGTTGACTCTACACTTTGTCTTTTGAGTATCAGGAACACTGTCTGTTTGGCCTCTGACCTATAGCTGCGACAGTGGCTTCATCATTCTGCTATTTCTGACGCTCATGTCCTCATGTTACTCGCCTCCACTAATCTTCTGACATGCGCTATACCTTAGCACCACCTCGCTACATTCTGCCGCGTAATCGGATTTCCGCCTGCTCGGCTTTGTTTTTGTATAATGTTCACCAAGCCATAGTTCCCGTGTGATGGACAGCAGCTCGCTTCGAAGTCGTCATGCAGGAATGCTAGGTGCATGGGAAACTGTCCGAATAACGTGCCACTTGCTGGCGTCAGTAATGAGTACTCCTAGTGACACTCGAATGCTCAAGGCTCCAGCTTCTTATTCACATTGAACACCTTCCTGCGGTCATCCGTCAAGCCAGCGCTCAACTCCTCCAGCTCCATCCACAGATCTGGATACTTCCGCTTCGCCCACGTCTCCACCTCCGCCTGCTGTTCGCTGGTCGGAGTCACATTCATCAATCCACCCAACACGCCAACGTCGACCTCAAGCTCCTTCTGCTTCTCAGCCTCCTCCAGCGTCTGAACCGCAAGATTCAAATTACCCTCACTGGCCAGAGCTGCGATGTAAGCGGCCCATAAGCTGTTATCCAGCTCGATATTCTTTCTCCGCAAGCGCTGCCAGACTTCTTGTGCCTTCAGGTCACCAAAAGAGACGCGCTGACAGGCGCGGAGAGCAATGTGAATGCTGTTGTAACTCGGGCCTTCGCGGGACCCCACGATCTCGTCCCAGAAGCTGAGTGCTGTACGCGGGCGGCCACAGAGCGTATACGCCAACATCAGTGAGTTCCGAAGACGGGCGTTGACATCAATGTTGAAGTCGAGCTTAAGCTGGTTATGCAAAACTTCGAGGCTGTCGAGCTCACGTCCCTCCGCCGCACCGAGGAAGGCGGCGATGTACGTGTCGACAGTCGGCATAGTGTCTACACGTGAGTGCATGCGCATGTGGTTGAAGACGTACACAGCCATATCGGCGCGGTCGCGGCTGAAGAAGGACAGCATGAGCTTCGTACGGGGCTCGCGAGACAGCTCGTCAAACACTTCGCGAACGATCATGTAAGCGTCCCAGGCGCGCGATACAGGCGTTTTCGCATCAAGGCAGAAAGCCACGATATCCTCGCGGATGACGGCACGCTCGGCGGAGGAGAAGTGGTAGGCGTGAGTGTTGAGCAGGTCAATAACGTCGTGTATCTCATCGCGGTTGAGGTGTAGTAGAGCAAGCTGGGAGACGGTCTCCGGCTCAAAGCGGGCTCGTCGATCGGACAGATCGCCGGCAACATTCATAATGGTATCAAAATCGTGCCGTTTGCTCTTGCAGAGTGCGACTAGTAGCTTGTTGACAGACAGAACACTATCTGCTTTTGCCGATTGCGCGGCCTGCAAATTTTGGTACGCCGTCAAGGCGCCATCGATGTCGTTCACACCGAGTCTGTAGTCCATTTGGAGTTTGTAAGTCAATGCGTCCGGTTCAATGCCTCGTTGCCTGCCTAATGCGACAAAGCGCTCCGCTCTGTAAGGATCGGACTTCAACATTGCAGCCTCCACCAGCGCATTGATGGTATGCACGTCAAAAAAGCGCTTCGCCTTCCGGGATTCGGACACTTTATCCTGAGAAGATCGAACGACGTCGATCATGCGGTCTATCTCGTCGACGCTCCTTCCGGAGCCTGCCGCCCATCCGAGTATATCATCCCAGGTCGCTTTGGAAGGATTCGCCTCCATCATGTCCCGAGCTACAGCGTTACCAAAATCGGGATGATCGTGTTCCAGACACCATCTGAAGATTCTTCGAACCATGAACTCAGTTCCACTCGGCTTTTCCTGGTAGCGAAGCTTCCTCTCCGCCCAGAATACTCCCCACCAGTGATGAGCACTCGAAACATCGCCCTTGATCAAGTTCAAGCGCAGCAGGGACTCTGAGATTATAGGATCTCTCTCCCCTGCTCGATTTCTCATCAGTTCGAGTGTTTCAAGAGCATGACCCTCATCTCCGCGAGATGCGAACTCATGCAGTATCTCCGACAACTCTGCTACAACAGCGCGAGAGCCTGCTGTGGGTTGAAGGTTCTCAGTTCCCTCGCCGGTCTCATCTGCATTGAGCTTTGAGCCGCGCAACTTCTCGGGGCTCGATAGGTTCTTACTACTGAGCATGCGCTGCTCGTAGCGAAGCAAAACATCACGTGCTTGAAGCGGATCTCCAGAGTTGGTGAGAATTCTCACATAGACGCGAGCAGCGACTGGGACGGACAGTTGCGGTGTATCCTCTTGAGATGCTTCGGCGTGTTCGAGTAGTATCTTGGCAAGTCCTAAGTGATCACTAGAAATCATGGATCGTCGAGCCCTCGTCCTTGTGTATGCCGTATATGGTAGAGCTTTGGCGAGATGTTCGATCATAAGAGGAATGTCCACAGAGGGACTTGCGCCCTCTGCACCCTCGTGCTGAGCTCGCATGCAATATTGTATGCTCAGGAGCAACAACTTCGCTTGGTTGTCTTCGATCAATCGGCTAGTCTTAACCCTATCTCGTAGATATTCATTGAAAGCCTGAGCCACCTCGGCAGGTGTTGGTAAACGAGCCCGCATCCTCTGCCGCCGCTCGAGCAACATCATCTTATCCATTCCAGGTATCATATTTGCATCCTTGATACTCGGGGCCGGTTTGCCTCCAAACATGGCGAGGTTGAAGAAGGTCCGCCGACCCATCTCTGTGAGGACGCGAGTTCCGTAGCGTCGTTGCTTTTTCGTGCGCAGCGCTGACTGGCATGCTTGCGAGCTGTATGAACGTCTACGCAGGCATCCGCGATGTATAACGGGTTGGTTGGCAAGCAATTGACGGAAGACGTGGCGGGTAAGGTGGGAGGCCATGCTTGCCGATGCCATTGCGGCAGAGAGTGCTAGACGAAATCCTCAAACCAAATGTTCATACAGATCATCTCCCATTCTTTTATACAAAGGCGCCGCCGTATCCGTCGCTTGTTTCGTCGTTATGTGCTGTCAATGACGAGGAAGCTCTGCGATGCCAAGCCATGTCTGCGGCAGCACCCCCGAAGCAGTCCGCCTCTGCCTTGAACCCTGCTTGATTTGTGCAATGCAGACGCATATGTGTATTGGTTTGCTCTGCAATGGCAATCAACATGTCACTAGAACGAGCCTTTATGCGCTTGACTCTACAGCCGAAGACTGTGTGTTCGCACTGCAGGAGGTCTTTTGCGTCAGGCAAGCCGAGAGCACAGCAGCAAGCGACAACATCAGCTGTCGAGGGTACGCCTGCACAACACCCGCATACGCGCTACGACAAAGCTAATCAGGTTATCAGAGCTTCTAAAAGCAACTCGCGGTGACAACGGTGCGCAACGGAATCTATCTAGTCAACCACCGCCGTCCTCCACCGCTGCAACAGGGCCTCCGATTGCCGCGACCTCAAGCAGCAATGCCGCCTTCGATCTCGCCCGTAAGACAGTGCAGGAAACGACCGGTACCCGTCGGAAAAGTCAACTGGCCGAGCGTGAGGCTCGCCTTTCCAGCCGCAAGGACTACGAGCAACAAATGCCCCGTCGCTGGAAGGCGGGCGATATCTACAGCCCCCATGACCTGTCCGGCGTCGAAGCTTCGAAATGGAAGAAGATCCGGCGAAAGCCGCGGGTACGAGGTCAAGGGCGGGACGTCCTGGATCAGCTCGGCATCGATCCACGGGAGCATTACAAGAACTTCAGCATGATGGCGGAGTATGTCAGTGAGATGGGCAGGATTAAGCATAGTAGTGAGAGCGGCTTGAGGCCGGTCAACCAACGGCGTATGGCGAAAGCTATCCGGAGAGCGATTGGGATGGGGTTGATGCCGAGTGTGTACAAGCATCCGGAGTTGCTCAGGGAGGAGGTCGCGTATAGGTCGAACTGGCAGAAGAATAACTTCTTCTCTTGATGTATGAACTGCAGCGCATTCTTCTGGCTGTAAGCATGGGCGCAGAGGAAGGCAAGACTTAGCCGAAGGTTCCGCGTTCATGGTCAAGACTCTTTCCGCTACACTCAGGAATAGCCGACATTTCACCCAGCACAGTCTGCGGACGTGAGAAAGCACTTGTGAGCATTAACACATTGAAGCTTAGGGCAGACCGGGTACTGACAGTGCCCCAGATCGGCTCACCAAGGTGGGTATCAACTGATAGCCTCAAGAATACTTATTAATACACTGGATTGAAGGGTGGCACCCCAGCTAAGAGGCACCGCCATGCCAATGTGGTCAATCCGGCTATTTATTATATATTCGACACATTCGTTGCACGATCGATGGAGGTAAAGCGAGTCTGAGGCTCGTGTTTCGCTTCGTGCGGAAGACGGTGATCATGCTATGGCAGCGCTGGTGGCCTCGAGAGTGGATTGGGAATCACGACGGCGGTAGGATGCTAACAATCTGCACGGAAGTCGGATCAATAAGCGTTCATACCATATTCAACATCGAACACGCTTCCCTCATTGAAAAAATCTACCAGCAAGAAGTTCGGTCGTCGCTCATAAGTCGACCGGCAGCGAGCAGCATGCTCACCGAGCTCTCCCGTGTGAAAGCCAGCAGCATTCGTAAAGCTTGCGTAGCTCGCATTTGGGTACCTGATGCCAAAAAACTTTGCATACAGGAAATGATTCACCAGGCTCAAGCGCGGAGGAACGTGTGATAAATCGTACCGTTTCGGTCTCGCAGGCTCGCAAGTATATTGATTCGGCGCCTCGATGCCAAAGTCTGTCTCGAACATGTAGTCGAACTGGTTGAGTAGGTAGGGTACCGCAGACTCGTCTGCGCCGCTTGATAGGAAGGTGATCAGGCGCTTCTTGTTGTTGACGAGCTCCTCGATGGTGGGCCAGTCCCAGATCGTCATATTTCCCGCTCGCTTCGCAGACGGCGGACTGTACGATATGCGAGATAAACCCGTCTGTTCGTAAACCTGCCTCCAGGGTTCCAGGCTACCACCGACCACATTGACAAAGAGCAGCGTCACTACGTCTTGTGGATATATGCTAAGGAATTCCCTAACGATCAACAGATGCTCAAGTAGACTGCCGCCGTCCATCAGAGCGCAGTTGAAGTGACACAGACGTATTTCGTCTTCATCATCGAGCCCTCGATGCGCCTGGGCTTGCAGCAGTCTTACGCCGCTCTCCAGCTGCACGGAGACATTGAAGTACTGATTGCCGGAGAGGCTCCAGCCATTCTCGGCAGTCCTTATGGCGGCACTGTTATGCGTTCCGATGAATGTCTGCTCGGAGTAGCGCTTTGTGTAAGACTCTGGCGGGGGTGTACGCCTGCCTGGTAGGTTAGGGTGAGGGTCATGGTCCTGTACCCGATCGCAAACGTTAATAGCAGACCGTGGCGCCCGCGCCGAGGCAAAACCTCGAGCAGTCCACTGTCCTAAGGTGACAGCGACGACAAGCGGGACGAGCAATAGCATGCTCTCTCAGCATGGAGTGTACAGCGACCCCGAGTTCTCCTCAAGCATTCTTCACAGGCGGCACAGGCGGCATCGTAGTAGCCGAGGGTTAATCAAGTGGCGCCGGCGTTTTCGAGGAGATAATACGGATGGTAAAAGTTATTGGCGATGTTCGAAGCCAAACCCCATGTCTCAGCAAGCCACACCTTCTGTTACGGCTTGTAGCGCAATGTGTGTTGCAGGGGTCTCCGACGAGATACCTTGGCAGCACTGGTGCCGTTTTGGACATGCGCGCTTGCTGTCGCATTGATGACATGTGATCTATATCCGTTTGCTCTCTGTCGTGTAAAGTATCAAAAAAACATTCCTCATATTGCCCACACATTTCCTACCATACAGTACGAGAAGATTTGCGCAAGATGGCCGCCAATATCATACCCCTCGTCATCCTCCTCCTCGTCGTAGCCATTGGAGGCTTCATCGCATACCAAGTCTACGTCTGGACAAATGAAATGAAGGATCGCGCAAGCAAACACATGGAGAAGAAGAACCTAAGCTTCACCAAGGACGGTGGACTCAAGGTCGGCGTCAAGCAAGTGGACGACGAGAGCTACACGGACAAGACGCAGAAGTACGGGCCAAGGCGCATTGATCGCGAGCATACTACGGCATACTGACAGGTCCCACAGCGTGTTAGTGAATGTGTGGAACCAAGCGGAACTGCCGAACTACAAATCGCGACTAGGATGGAACAGCACGCAGGCCGGGTCTAAGAAACCTGCGGCGACGGGTAGCAATTTGTCTGTGCCTACGAGTGTTTCGCGGTCGAGCTCGCAATCTTCGAGAACGGGACGACCGGATGAGGCGAGGTCTTCATCAGCGAGCCTTGCGCCGCCGGAGCCGAGGGGCAGTCAGCGAAGAAGCGCGAGTCCAGTCCCTGGCGGCTGGGAGTAGAGGTTGCAAGATGTGTGGGCGTATTTGTTCTACACTGCATTGTACATTCATACGATGACTAAACGTACTGTTGAGCGCGGCGTTGGTACTCTGTGGGGAAAGGAGCGGTTGGCTCTGCCACGCTACGACGGAAGAGATGAGACCTGACGGCATCGAACGTTATGCGCAACATGCTGATTGACGTTACTGTTGCGCTACTCATAAGCATGGTACACTTGCGTATTCCGACATGCATTGCCAATTGTTTACTAGATTCATGCGTCAACCAAACCAACACCACGCGCCACGCTAAAACGCAATCGCCTCCATCACGACGCTTATCAGTAGCCCCTTTTTGTTCCCTTGACGCCAACACATATTTGTCCACGTCAGAGAAAGCATGACGGCTGCTTCACCTAGAACATGATGGCATGTTCGAGCGTCGCGGAGGGATCAATACTTCAGAGTCGATTTGTCAAGGTTGCGAAGAGCCTGCATGTCTCTGGTGGCCTCGAAGCCAAGTTTGTGGCTTGGTATATCCTGTAGCGGTCTCGGTGACGCCCCTTCGCCAGAGTTGCGACTGTTGGTGCGTTTAGGTGGTTGCCCATCACCATTCAGCATGCTGTTTATGCTAGGTATTGTTGGCGCAGCAGAGGTTTTGGGCGCGCTTGGCTGCGTGTGTTGCTCGCCGTTGGGGTGCTGCTCCTCGCGCTTAGCGTTGTTGTTCTGCGGAGCCATCTCTGCCGGTGGCGGGCGATACGGTGCAGGCGGCTGAGCCTGTGGCTGCGGGTATGGATGAGCGGCGCCCTGAGAGACTGGCGGAGGCGGGTACTGATACCCGTTCCCGTAGCCGTAGGATTGGTAGCCATTCTGCATCGGCGGTGGCTGAGCATACTGTTGTTGCGCAGGTGGCGGCGGTGGCAGACCGGTGTTGCTCATCGGTGGCGGCGGGCGATCGAAAGCTGTCATTCCTGGCGGCTGCGCGTACGGAGCTGGAGGTGGCGGATATGGCATGTTCGGAGGATACTGGCCCTGCTGCTGATAGTATGGTCCGTAGCCAGGGTGCTGCGGTGGAGTATGCATTGGACTTGGTGGCCATGGCTGCTGAGGATATGGGTAGTGGCCAGGACGTGCATATGGTGATTGATGAGCTGCAGGTACGTAGCCGGGTGAGCTCATTGGGCCGCGGGTCACGGCGGGAATGGTGCTCTGCTCATGAACGGTCGACTCTGGGTACATGCCTTTCTCCGGTCGAATGTGACGCAGTTGCGGATCGTTAGTCGGCTGCATAAGGGTCTGGGTCTGCGA
Source organism: Baudoinia panamericana UAMH 10762 (assembly GCF_000338955.1). NCBI lineage: Eukaryota > Fungi > Ascomycota > Dothideomycetes > Mycosphaerellales > Teratosphaeriaceae > Baudoinia > Baudoinia panamericana. The sequence goes on from NW_006911263.1 coordinate 283,552, forward strand.
TGCCGTGCGGGAGAAGTAGCTAATCAGGTGCAGATGCTGGCCATTGTTCGTTGTGATTGAAAAGGACTGCTTCATCAAGCCATCCGGCTTGTAACGGTACCCATCAGGCCCGCCATCGTCCTCAGCTTCAGCACCTTGAACGCCGTCACGGTTGGCATTCTTGTCAAAGTTACTGCCGCCTCGCTTGCCCTCCATTTCACGGTACGTCAGAAAGCTCCCAGACACGCGGCTTGCGCTCCAAGACTTGCCGTCAGTCCATCGTCGCATGCCGGCTTCGCGCTCGTCCCAGACAAAGACGGAGCCTGACTTGATGGACTGACGTTCCTTCTCAGACAGGCGGCGCTGTACGCGCGGTAGTAGGCCTATGCGGCATGCCTCGAACAATATTATCGCATCGGCAGGCGTGCGCACGAGACCGTTATACGTCTCCATTCCGTTCATGAGAGCTCTCTGACCTCAAAAGGCGAGTAATGCTCTGCCAATGCACACGACTAACTAAGAGTCAGATGAAGTGCGAAAGCCGCAGCTGCTCGTTAGTGATTGCGTGGAACAGTGTGGAGCCACGCGCATACGCTGTCGAGTCTGATATGATATGCACGTCTGCACGCAGCAAACTGTGTGATGTACGGGTTAGAGCTGTGCGATACAGTGTCTGCAGGACTGAGCTGGGGATGCGCTGATGTAACAAGCGAGGAGGTGCCGACAATGGAGAGAAGATGTGAAGGGCACCGAAACCGCAAGTTGGCGATCGTGAACTAGCCAGCCGAACCCCAGAACGACGCTAACGCAAAATTAAGCTTAGAAGCCTTTCTTTGGCGAGAACCTTACTTGATGATGGCGTCAGCTCGAGTGGAACTCCGCATGCGAAGTCGTCCGACAAGCGCCAATGGGGCGCCTCCAATTACACAGACGCAGAAAGTATCGAAAAGTATTGCGGTGAGTGTAGACTCGCACGCAGAGGGCGCGAGTATTCTCGATTCAGACAGCCCCTGCTAAGTGGTGTCGATCGCCCGCACCCAAACGGAACGAGCAGCGGTAGCTTGGAGTTGGACGCCGCGAGACACCCAAGCAAGCCGCGCCTCTTGGTACTCTTGTCCTTGCTTGGCACGAAGTCCGACTGACAGGCTTGAGGTCATGCGCTACTGTAGACAGATTGCTGGGCGGTTCATTGGCGCCGTGCTAATGCCACGCATAGTCGACCTGCGTCTGCCTTGGCGAGTCCGACGTTTTCGAAGATGTACCGGAAGAGGTACCGAGTTGGCTTGATCTTCTTATACACGACAATGCCACGCAGCTGGCGTTCCGTGGTTGCCAACGAGCTGTACCACAGGACTCCGCCGCCACGAGAACAACGACGCCAGCTGTCAGCGCCGAGTGGAGATAAGCTTACCTATCCCGTCAACATTGTCTGTCATGAGCTGCGCCAAGCCGCAGTAGCTCAGCCTTCGCTTTTCTTGGGCGAGCACTTTCTCGGCTTGGCACGGCAGCGCGAGAATCGGAAAGCTCTAGAGGCTGTTAATCCCTGCGCAAAAGGAAGGTTATGGAGTCACTCCGTCTCAGCACTCAAGGCCGCGTCAGCGCTATTGAGGGGAGGGCGGGTTTGTAATATATGTTCCGTGATCTACGGTCCTGCGCCGCCGGTTCTACAGCTACAGTCATATTATTCGTAGAGTCCACGTTGTCCGACCGCTCGAGAATTGCTGAGACAAAGCCATGCTGACACCTGCAGAAAGCTATCGGACGGGATATAGAGATCGTCAAGCCTGTATTGTTTCAGACGGGACAATATTGCCGAGCCAAACATTGCGGCGTGCAGTCCAGGCTCAAGCCGCATGCAGCTAGGGTGATGGATGCCACGAGGTGGCGCTACTTAAGGCGCGTTTAAGGCAATTTATGCTTATCGGCTGAGGTTCTGTCACAGCTGTGCTTGTCTGCACCTCCCTTCACTCTCGGCCTTGTGGATCTGTCATTCTCCGCCGCCTTGAGACGAGCTAGAGATTCTTTCCCGTAGAGAAGGCTTTATTGATGTCCGTGCAGCGCATGAAGGCGTCTATATAGTGATTGAGATCGCCGTTCCAGTACAGGGGAGGAGAAGAGCAAGCCAGCCGTGACAGCCGTGATATCCGAAGGGCGCTTTCCCCCTCTCCTGCTGTGATTCAATGCGAACCGCGTAACATAGCTGTGTGGATCCGCGTAATACAAGAATGTTAGTGTGGCTGCACCATTTACACGGCAGGCCAGGGTATATACAAAGTCGAGTTTAACACCCCAACACCAGCAAGTCCTGAGGGCCCGAATGTTGACTAGCTTATGCTGCCGCTTCCACAACCTTACAACCATCGCCGATCAGCTTAGCGATGTCTTCACTCTTGTGCGGTAGGAGGCCCAGAGCATAAGCGACATCGTTCCACTGGCGTTCGCTTTCCGCTCTTTGTAGCCTTGGAGCGAGCTTGCTCGCCAACTGCTTGGCGTGCTTGTCCTGTCCCAACAATTAGCGTTCGTCCTCCCCACACAAGCTTGATCTGCATCACGACTCACCTTCTCGATGAAGCTTGCAAGGAACTTAATGACCCTTCGAAAGCGGTCTTCCTCCAGTCCTTCATCCGCTGACAGCAGGCTGAACATGTCGACGAAGTGATTGTACACCGCGTTGTCCTTGCCAGCAAGCTCCGCGAAGAACATGCGACTCATCTCTCGCACCCGCTCGTCGGAGTCTTCCACGCACTTCGCCATCTCACCCAGCTGTCCTTTGACCTTGACCTGACCGGCCAGGATTAAGAAAGTCAGCGTCATCAAGCACGTGCGCTTGACCGGCAGCGACGGGTCTGATAGTCTCCGGTATAAGAAGTCGGTGTTTTCGTCTATCAGATGGTTGAAGCAGACAGCCATGTCACCCAAAGCGACGACAAGATTGCTGCGCGTGGTGGCTGATGGCGACCGCTCGAGGATCGTGATGAGGAGGCCAAGGTTGGCTTCGCAGTACTCCGAGCTGACGCACATTAACTTCGCCATACACAGCGCCGCCTGAGCTTGTAGCTCGGCGTTCGAGTACGCAGTGTTGTTGCTGCAGATCTCCTGGACGAGCGGACCGTAATTCGAAAGCAGGCTGTGCCGACCATAAAGTAACTCGCGCTCTCTGACCTGAGCGATCACGTCCGTAAAGTCGTCTTCAGTCGTACCCGCCATGAGGTCTAGCTCATCTTGTTCCTCTTGCTTCTTACCATCGCTCTTCTTCGATGTGGCTGGCGTTTTGCCACCCGGCGCCTTCTTTACGGGCGAGGAGCCAGGGTTTGATTTCTCCTTCTCAGCCTTTCGCCGTTTAAAGTCTTGCTCACAGAGCTCAAGATGCACGATCTGCTTTAGCGCAATATGGCTTACTGCGAACAAGAGCTGAGACAGGGCAAGCGCAGAGTCGCCGTTAGAACTTGGTTGTTGTTCGCTTTTCGACTGTTCCGGCTCGTCTTGCACATCACTCATCTCAATGTCTCCATCGGCGTCGACCATACTGTCATTGAGTTCCACCTTCACCGGCACGGCGCACTTCACAGCAAACACCGCTTTGGTCTTCTTGCGGACGATATCAGAACATAAGACGTCCGGATGTTTGGACAGGGCGTAGATGGCGCTGATCGCTTGCTCTGCAACGCCGTACCAGTCTCTGCTGTCGCTTTCTATGTGAAGCAGATTGGACAAGCGGACGAGCACTGCATGATCATTCGGCAGCCTTGTGCTCGGCTTGCCTTGTGTGCCTTTCGACGGCTTGTTGTCAGTCATGCGCATCAGAGCGATGCAAGTGTATCTAGCCAGAACCAGATCCTTCTGGCCGATGGGACCGAGACCGATGCGCAGACAGATTTCCATCTCCTTGACAACAACCTCCGGGTCCGCGAGAGCCAGCATACCAAGCACGATGATGGCGCCGCGTCGTTGCTGTTTGCTGATCTCCTTCTTCTGAATCCCATAGACTTGCCACAGCTTTTGGACGACGAGCTCCGGAATGCACTTCTCCTTCATCATGGTAGCCAGCAGCTGTTCGAGGCTCGTTAGTTCAGCTGGGCTTGCGCCAAAGGTCAGGCTGATCATGTTCCTTGCCACGTAGTTGGCAGCATCATTAGCGGAGAAGTTGCCGGGAGCGTCGAAGAACAGACCCTTGTAACACTCGATCAGATGCGTCTGCACGCCTTTGCCTTCGTCGCTGTTGCCCTTCGTCCAGATCAGACGTAGCATGCGCCTGATGCCGGTCTTTGCAATTGCAAGATGGTAAGCATCAGCCACAACGAAGAAGTCCATGGCCTCGATGACCTCGGACTTGTTCTTGCTCGCTAACAGTTGCGTAATCTGCGGGCTGGCTTCGTGCAGCGCCTCGATGAAGCGCAGTGCCTCGATATAGTAACGCCGTGTGAGCTGCAGCTTGCTGAGCGCTTCGGCAGTGGCAGCATCTTCCTGCGCTTTGTTGAAGGCAGCCAGCTTCTGCTCTTCCGTCATGGGCGCCTTCTCCTCGGACTGCGTGGCATCATCAAGCAAGCTATCGTCTACTGTTGGCTCGGCCTGTGTCTGCTCGCCGAGGCCTGGCGTGCCGGCAGGTGGCTTCATGGCATTGAGCTCAGCTTCGCAAGCTTCTAGTCGCTCGTTCCAGTCTCGGTAGCTCAGCAGACCGCCGTGCAGGACGGCAAAGGGGTGGGTAGCCATCAGACGAGCAAGCAGCTTGATCGCGTTACGGCGAACGTTGCTACTCTTGTCTTCCAAACTCCGCGTGGCCAGCTCGGTCGCAGTCTGTCGGCGCTTCGGATACTTCGTCTCCAGGTCGCATAGTTTGACGTAGACCTGGATAGCTCTGCACCTGCAGTACGGATTGACGTCCAGAAAGCGCTCCTCAAGCACGTCGAAGAAGGCATTAATCTGGCCCTTATGGTTCTCACTCCGCTCACCCTCTTCTGCCTTGGAGAGCATCGCAATAAGGTTGCCGCAGACTTCGATAATGGCGCATCGAAGCGTGTAGTTCTCGCTCTCAAGCAGCTTCGCCAGGTACGTGACTTGTCGCTGCACCACACGGGGCGCTAGCTCAGACAGTCGTGCGACAAAGGTAGACACAGATTTCGGACCCTTGGCGTCGTTGGCGCTGAACTCTTTGTTCGACAGCTCCTTCATGACCTCCTCGGCAAGCTGTGGGTAGTCGTACTGCTCGGCCAAGATGTTGAGGAACTCTGCCATGGGCTCCGCAAGATGTTCGAAGTAGGTCAAGTTCTGGATGACGCTCGTCTGCGCACTATGCGCATGCCCGTGGTGTTTGATAGCGACACATAGCACCTTGAAAGCGTGCATTCTGAGTGCGGTGCTCTTAACTGTCTGCTCCCGCTCGAGGAGGAGGTAGACCGGCCTTGTGAAGAGGCTGATGAATGTGTCCCGCTCGCTTGTCGTCACGAAGATCTTGGCCAGCTTGAGTTTCATTACCTTCGTCATGGTGTCCAGAGCCGTCTGTAGCTGGCTCGACGGGTCCCAGTTGCCATCCTTCTGCGCACTCTTGCTCTTCGCGCCTTTCGCGCCCTTCCCACGTGCAGGTGCCGCAGAGTTCTCCGCGGTCTTCGTCTCCATGGCGGCTATACACCACTGTAGAAGGAATGCGAACATTTCGAGCGTCTGCTTGTGCGACGCCGTTTCCGTCTCAACATCCTGGGCTTCATGGTGGATAGTCTCCGCTTCGGCACCCAGACCGCTAACAACAAGGTCGAGAAGCTTGCCGAGGGATACGGGCGGTATGTACGAGGTCTGCCTACAAAGTGCGAACAGCTCACAGTCAGTGCCAGTATCTTGCGCTTTGAGAGCAGACCGTTGGTCTGGAGGAACGATGGGTGCGCACTTTAGGAGGAATTGGAGGCTGTCGAATACTGATGCATGCGCAATCGCATCTGGGTTTTCCGCGATAGACTCAATGATTGGATTGAGCACGCTGTTGATCAATCCAGGCGTGAAATCATCTGGATCGTTCTCGCAGTCCAGCAACGTCGCACCGGCCTCTGGTGTTAGGATGGCTTGTGGATCATCCAGATACGCTTTGAGCGCCTCGTTGATGTCAAAGTCCGCCATGACGGCGAATTTGTTAGCTTTCGTCGCTTTATCAGAAACGTAGGCGCATGTTCGATGGCGCATTTGTGATGGCCCGGCTTGAAGACGGTGTTTTCGAACCTCTACTGTTTCGGGTTAGAGCCAAACGACGCGTCCCGCGCACCTTCCCCAGTAAGCGAAGTGCAATGCACGACGTGAACGCACTGCATTTGCTGAGGCTTCTTCTGCACACTTCCGTTCAGTGGCGCAATTGTGAAGCTGTAGCCTATCATGGCTGCCACTCTCAGGCGGACACAGCACCCAATGCTCGTTCACGAAGATGATGTGAAGCGTGGCGACAGCACCGAAGTGGAGACCGACGAGCTCGAGGAGAGCATGGGTCCGCTGGAGGAAAGCGGCGGCACAGTCTCTGAGGGTGATGGCGAGATGGATGACCTGGTCGCCGATGACATTGCACGCTTTGAGGCGTCGTTCAAGAATATTACTCAGCGTTACCGCCTCATCAACCGTATTGGCGAGGGTACTTTCTCCACCGTCTACAAGGCCGAGGATCTACTCTACGACCACTACCAGAATGACTGGGATCTCGAGGCCAACAAAGAGAACCGTGATAGTGACTCTTCAGCCGTGAAGCAATCACTCGTTCGCCAACAGAAGCCCCGATATGTGGCCATTAAGAAGATCTATGTCACATCCTCGCCGCTTCGTATACTTAACGAACTGGAGCTGCTGCATGACTTGCGCAGCTCGCCGAACGTCTGCCCGTTGATCACGGCTTTCCGTCACCAAGACCAGGTGATTGCGATCCTGCCGTACTTTCAGCACAAGGACTTCCGGGACTACTATCGCGACTTCAGCATGGACGAGATTCGCGACTATCTCCGGAATCTGTTCTCAGCAGTCAAGTCGGTCCATGACGCCGACATCATTCACCGCGACATCAAGCCTACCAACTTCCTGTACTCGCCTAGTCAGCGACATGGCGTACTCGTCGACTTTGGCTTGGCCGAGCGTGAAGGTACAGACTACCACCACTGCCAGTGCTGCTATGAGCAAGAAGAAAGGGCGCGCAAGGTCCAAAGCTCTGTCTACGCTCGGAAACTCGATGCAGCCCGAACTTCCAACGTGCCGTTGCCAAAGCCATCTTACCCGAAAGACGACCAACGTCCCTCTCGCCGCGCTAATCGAGCGGGCACGCGTGGCTTCCGCGCTCCGGAAGTGCTATTGAAGTGCACCGCTCAAAGCTGCCTCATTGACATTTGGTCCTGCGGCATCATCTTGCTGACCTTCCTGAGCAAGCGCTTCCCCTTCTTCCACTCCGCGGACGATATAGACGCCTTCATTGAGCTGTCTTGTATCTTCGGGAAGCAGAAAATGAAGCAGGTTGCATTCTTGCATGGCCAGATACTGCAGACCAACATTCCATCGATGACGGAGACTGGGCATAGCTGGGAGAAGATCATCCTCTGGTGCACTGGTCGTAACAAGAAAAGTGCAGAGGGACCAGGTGAGGGACTGAGTGAGGATGAGAAGGAGGCGATCAATTTTATGAGGGCATGCCTCAATCTCCATCCCGGAAACAGGATCTCGGCGGAAGAGTGCTTGGAGCATCCATACTTGAACCGAACCGAGTCTGGATCAACCACGGTAGCCGCATAAGATGGAATGTCTCAGCTACCGGTACATGTATTTTGCATGGATTGCGTGTTCTGGGTGGTGCTTGTCGGAGCTCGTTCGCATCGGATGCAGCGCATGGTCTAGGTGTTCGTTATTAGCATTTGCACGGACGGAAGATACCCTTATGTATTGTATGACGAGTTCTACCGTGGCTGCGGGAGTTTGAATGTTAGACTTGAGGGCAAAGGATTATATCATGTGTACATGTACCCATAAGAGGACTCAAAACGAAGCTTGGCCCGCTGCCAGAAACACAATCGTGGAGCCATTTCTTCTCACTGCCCGTGTGAACCGCACATTCACTGACGAAAGCTTTGCCACTTATCTGGTTGCCTGGTGAGATGGCTGGTAATGCCAAGATGTGATGGTTGTGGGCGGAAGACGTGCGTGAAGGTAAGAGCTGTGTGGCTGTGTACTTCAGCTTGACATGGCCACCTGCAGCCTCAAGCCGGTACTTCAAGCTCATTATCACTATTCCCCTTGGATTTCCACTCCTCCAACTGCTCTTCAATAGACCACGCTCAAATCTTCACTTTCTGAGCTTTCAAGCAATGACGCAGCATCCGCCACCAGGTGGCTACCAAGGTGGCGAACCTTACGCATACCAGCAGCCTTCATATAGCCAGAATGAACCAAACTACGGTACCTACAATGCCGGCCAAGGCCAAGCCTACAATGCAGAGCCGTCCTACCAAACTTCTTCCTATGGTGCTGGACCTGGTGCTGCGCAGGGTTACTACGCAGCGAACAATGATCCATACCCGCAACGTTCAAATGAAGCGTACCCAAGCTACGGAAACCAGCCGTACAAAGCATCGCACATATCGCCGCACATGCAGCAGCCGCCAGAATATCCCCCATACGGCCAAGAGCAGCAATACCAACAATACCCTCAACACGCATACCCTCAGCAACAACCTGGCTACGGCGAGCAGCCTTACGGACCCATTGATCCAGCAACCGGACAACCTCTTCCCCCAGGAGCCGAAGGCGACCGAGGCGTAATGGGTGCCCTTGCCGGTGGCGCTGCGGGAGCCTACGGCGGACACCGCATGGGCGGCCACGGCATCATCGGCGGCATCGGCGGCGCAGTCGCCGGGTCAATGCTCGAGGACGCGTACAAGAAGCACCGGAAAGACGAACAGCAGAAGCACGACGCGCAGATGCAGCACCAGGGTCACGGCGGTGGAGGCATCGCTGGCGGCAACTTCTCGAGGAATTCTCGCGACATATACATGGAGGACCGGTGCACCCTTGCTGCGGAGTGTTTAACCGGCCACGGTCAGCATCAAAGGTCGTACCTCGATCTGAACGACTGCTTCACCAATACTGATGGGCGCTTGCTTTGGTCAAAGGGTGGTGACTTCGCGGCGAGTGCGAGACACATTCACCTGACGGAAGGCGGCAGAGCGCTTGAGGCTGAGCTTGGTGATGGAAGGGGTGGATGGATCCACAACAAGGTGTACTTGGACGAGCGGATCTCGAACGATGGTGGTAGGTTGGTGATGCTGTAGATGACTTGATGCGTAGGGAAAAGGGTAGCTTGACGGGTGACCATCTTAACAACTTATCACAAGCTGCCTTCGTGACCATATGCAGTTCACTGCCTGGAGGGCGTGGTTCTCACAGACCAGCTAGTGAACAACGAGGCGTCTGGCATGAAGGGGGGACCGATCCGGTTGCGGTGATATACACTTTAGGAGGTGCATGGTATACTTCTCGTATATGAACGACCATCACGCCTCGGTCTCGTGTTGCGTAGGTTTGACGGATGCGGCATGACGACCGTCGAGAGTCTCGATGAAACAACTTTAAACTAATTATTAAGCGGCTAGGGCTGGTTGAATCCGCCATGCTACATGTAGTGGGCCTGTCTGAGGGGTCTGCGGCGATTGGCGCGGCCGAGCTTTCATCAAACTCAAACTCACCATCCAAGCAGAAGCCCAACCGTGATGAGCCACGCAAGCAGCAGCGACCGCGATGTCAGGCGCTGTCGTTACCCCCGTATAGCCACGACAGCGTCTCCACAGAAGCACGCTACAGCGACCGGTGAAGGCTGGGGTGCTTGCAAGGTAGCTTGGCCCCATTGAAGGACCGCAGCAAAACGGCGCTATTCCCTTAAGCCACGCCCATCTGCACGCACGCTGTTGGTTCCCTCCCCCAATCCGGCACATCAGCCCGGTCACAGGCGATCATTCGCTATCTCACTGTCTCTTCCTCTCGTATTCTATTGCACCGTGCGAAAGCGTGACAGGAAAACATCCGCGAAGTCCCATTTCATTCAGTGCCCTGACGAACCTCACCTCGGAAAGATGCTTGCGCCTACGCCAACCATAACAGCGATCGTCGCTGGGTTGGCCGCGCGACAAGCAACTCCCGTGACTCTGACCGCCAACTTACCCTTAACGACCATCTATACCGCGAACTCGACCTGTCTCACCAGGCCTTACGGCATTCTTGCAGATGGCACAATATCTGGACAGCCATCGGCGTTCCGCGACTACAGCCTTGCAGAGGCGGCCTGCTACCCGACCTCCATGTTCTCGTTGCAGTACAGTACGAACCTGTTCTACTCGCCTGGTGTATGTCCCTCGGGGTGGGGTAAGGCCAGCCAGCAAGTTCCAGTACCTGCTACCTCAGCCTCGACTACGGTGACCCTAGCCTGGTGTTGCCCTAGCAGCATGGCCTTCTCCAACGATGGGACCTACGCGTACTGTAGCACGTTCGTCGCAACATCGGTAAGGCCGGCAAGAGCGTGTGTGGTGCGGTGTGATACTGACAGTTCGTGATCTTCAGACTCGAATATACAGCGGCAGTGTCACGACTCCCGTCCCTTTCTCCAACTTCGTGGGCTTGCAGTGGCCTATCTCGGTGGCGTGGAGAAGTGTGGACCTGACGAGATTCACCCCTGCAAGCGCACCCGTCCTCGCAGCGGCATCAACTCCCACATCGACACTGTCAACGTTACCAGGAACATCAGGATCACCGAAGCCGTCTCTCTCATCAGCTCCCATAACATCGAGCGCTGCCCGATCTAGTTCTTCCGCTGGTTCCAGTGGCAGTGGTTCGCCGTCGAGAACGTCAAGCGGAGGCGCTTCGCGCACTTCATCACGAACCTCAACATCAGCAACAACAAGCGCCGCGTCAGGCGGTCTAAGTGCTGGAGCACAGGCAGGCATCGGTGTTGGAGTCGGCGTGCCCTGCGCGGCACTGCTCGCTTTGGGAGTGTGGTTCTACCTGTACAGGAAACGGCACCCGAAAACACCAGGTGGAGTAGAAGCAACGGATGTACCGAGAGACGGTCCTGCTGCTCAGCCCTACGTCGGCCAAAAGGCGGAACTTCCGGCTGGAGAACCAATGATGGCAGGCGCGGGATACGCGAACGAGAAGAAGGAAGGCCATCCACGCGGAACGGATGGCACGATAGCAGAGTTGGAGCCAGAAAGAGACGGCTTGAACGAACTGCCCGAACAGAACCATCAGAAGATGGAGCCGGTAGAATTGGAAGCAAACACAGTCGGTCCGGCTGCAGCTGCAGAAGCACCCGCGGTAAAGTCACCGGTAGGAGCAGAACAAACGAGTTCACCAACGAACATTGCAAGCGCGACCGAAACGGCGCCGGCTGCCGAGCAGACGGAGGCGCAACAGGCTGCGCGAAAGAACAGCCGCGATCCGCTGTTTGAGAGTAGATGATCTTGCTACACTTTGCACATACGATGTCGTCGTTCCAGCGGGCGTTGTTGCCTTTGTGGATACCCGTGTAATGCATTATGTACAGCCTTCAACCACACCTCATGCTGGAACTATGTCCACTCGTCTCCGCCCGATATCCGGCCTCTTCTCGATGGCAGCTTCATCTTCACCGGACTGCAGGCCACCGATGAGGTCACCGAGCGTACAGTCGACGTCGATGGGGTTCTCATAGCACTCTTTGGACTCCATGAATGCCTGGGTTGCAGCTACGTCGAGGTTGTCGACCTGGGTTTCGATCCAAGACGCGTTCGCATTAACACCATCCCTCGACAGAGATTAACACGAGCAGAGTGCATGCACGCTTACCTGACTCCCATCAGGATCCCGTCAACAACAGAAGACAGAGTCAGTCACACTTTCTCAAGACAAGGCACTTCAAGACCAACCTTCCAATAAGCACTAGTAGTCGGCCCATGATTTAACACACCAACACGGCTCAATCCCGTGCTGATTCCGCTGCAAATACGACAACGCCAGCGCCTGCAGAGTCGGCTACGTGAGCGCGACATGCTCTTGCCCACACGTCTTCAGATGATCGCTTAGCGCCGCTATCTCAGGCATCTTGACGATGCGAGACGGTCGTGCTCATTGTCGTACGCTAGGAAGCAGAGGAAGTCGTTTTCGTAGACCGCATGGGCGCCGACGAAGGTTGTCTGGAAGGTACACATGGCGGAGAAGTTGGTCGGTGCGGAGGACGATGTGGCCCGAGTTTGGAGGGGGGTTTAGGACGGTCTCACAGGGGTGGGAGAATGTGGGGTCCGAGGCTATGCTGGGTTCTGAAGGTCTCGATCCGAAGCTGGAGGGAGGGAGAAGGAGGAGGTCTGCTTGGCAAAGGGGTTGTTATATGCGCGCTCGAGGGTTCTCTAACCCGTAGACCGCAGTCGCGAGCACCTCGCCCCTTGGCCCTGCACCATTACTGAAGGATCAACACATTGCACGGGGTGCGGCGCAAGAACTGTCCGCTCGAGTCTGCATTCACGGAGCTGAGCGAACGCTCATGCAAGCCTCACCGGCGAACACTTGATGGTATGGCTGCCTTTGCACCCGAGCCCTGGAAGCTTGTGTTTAGGCTTGGTCAGAGTACATACATACCAACCTTTCAATGTCTGGAGCATTATGAAGCGAACGTGTTAGGCCATTGCCCATCGCTAGGGCTGGAGACGTGGTGTGGGAGAGCTGGTGGAACTCTGTGCGGTCATTGGTGTAAGGCTCGGCGTTCCGGATACAGGATTGCCTGGTATACTTTTCGATTGTGAGGTTGTGAAGAGCCAACAAGAAGGATGCAATCCCGGTACGAGGTTAACAGAACTGTTGACATCTATGTCACCACTTTCCCGTAATATGGGCGCCAGGGTGAGGTATGAATCCTTTTGCTTGGCTGATTCTGATGGCCGGCTACGAAGGGTGCGCCTATCTCACCCAACGGCGTGCTTCGAGAGCAGTGTCGGCATCGAGCGATCATGCATGTGATGGTGCTCGAGTCTGCCGCCTTTCTGCTCCCATAACCCAGCTGCTTAAGAGCTCCTCGCCTGCTGGAGCTCCTGCTCGCTGAGGTGGCGGAGCTTGTTGACCTGTGGTGCCTCGCCCGTGATGATACCCTTGGCGACCTCGATCATGCCTGGTACGATCAGCATTAGCATCCAGGCCAACTGACTGTCCGAGGAAACGTAGACCTACTGCCAATCTGCGTGTTGCGGCTGACGGCATATTGCGCCGTCTTGCCTACAATCATAAAGTCAGCCCTTACATACACTTCCACATACGCAACCATTGCACAACAACCACGTACTCTGCACCTTGATAACAGCCACTCTCGGATCATCCGGCCCACCATCATGCTTGCCGTCACCGAGATCGCCAATCCACGCCTTCAGCGCCGGGGAGTAGTGCTTGTGCACCATATCGCGGTCGGTGATGACAGAAGCCTTGCCGGAGATGGAGGCCCACTCGCCCGAGTTGTTGAGGAAGCCGAGGTTGATTTCCGGGTGGGCGTCGAGGTCGTTGGTCTTGCCGGATTCGGTGTTGGCGTGGAAGATGAAGTCGACGCCGTTGCCCTCCTACAGAATGAGAGTATCGTCAGCGGAGGGGTCCGCTTGTGATGTGTGTCTCGTTTAGGCGTGGTTTTTTACCTTTCCGGCCAACGCCATACACCGACTTGCCAACAGACCGTCGCTGGTGTTGGTAGTCATCATGCAGAACTTGCACCGGTCGACGAAGCCGATCAAGTCCTGCACCTTCTCATGAAGATCCGGGTCCTGGATGTTCTTCTGCGTGTACGGGTCGGCGGGCTTGCTGCCGGTGTCGGTGTTGCTGAACGACATCCTTGCTGTGATTTGTAGTGTTTGTGGATGGGAGATTGATTGTCTGTATCAAGGGTGTAAGTACGTGCTCTGCGGGGGTAGTAAGAGTAGGAGTAGAAGGAGGATTCAAGGCGTGCAGGTGATGTGAAGCGGGGCATCGACGGATCAGTGGAACAGGACATCCGAGCAGTAGATGGCAACACTTGGCCGCCAAGCTGTTTGTATGCGATGACGGGAGTACGACTTACCGTGTCAATTTCCTTCGAGGAGTGGATTGTGTGAGAAGGCGAAGTGCTGCTGCAGTGTAGACTGGAACTGGCCTTCAAACAAACACATCGTCTCCGCCACTATTTCCCCACTAAGAGTTTTGACGTCATGTCAGATCCCATGCCGACGATCGGTCAGGCACGCCGGCAGTGTCGCATGCTACACCTGCATGCAATATCTGCATACGCCCCTAGAATATCTGTAATAACAGGCCTGGAGTCACAGCCAGATGAGCATGGCGGAGGATCAACACAGGTCAGAATGCAATGCGTAGATAGCACCCAGGCGAGCGATAAGAGTCCCAGCACGAAGCTGGCAATGATGTTACAAAATGCATCTCGCTCAACGTACAAAGGTTCGCTCGCTATAATGCCCTCATGCTCCCTCAATCAATCTTCAACGATCCGTAGATCCGCTGTACAAACACCCAGCAAGCAAAGAATCCGATCGTACCTGTAGCACATCACAGTCAGCCAAATCCATACGTCATGTCACGTTAGGATAGTAGAGACTTACCGCTCATGACAAACCACAAAAAGCTCAACAACGCCGAATACCCCAAATACAACACCCCGCCCGAGAAGCTACTGAAACTCAACATCCGCGCCCAATAAACCAAACTGTACACAAACACATAGATCGCGCTGGCGCCGCTGGTGGCAAAGGCCCGCCATTGCCAGTGATAGTTCTCCGCGCAGAGTAAGAAGTAGACCATCAGTATCGTGACGGCCGCCGAGGTGACGACGAGCAGGGCGAAGGAGAGGAAGAGGAAGCCGAACATGTAGTAGATCCTGTTGCTCCAGAGGGAGTTCATGATGAAGTAGAGTTCCACGAAGATGGCGCCGAAGGGTAACACGCCGACTAGCAGCATGCTCGGGATGAGGCGGAGGTAGCCCTGCGCTGGCGGGATCTGGCGTGGGATTTGGTTCGTGCGGACGGGAGGGTCGGGTTGCGGTTGTTTGAATCCTAGCCATGAGCCTATAAGGCTGAGCGGGACGGAGATGAGGAACCAGATCCCTACTACCACTAGCATGGTGGTGAAAGGGACGGCGCCGCTGCTGCCGCGCGCCCAGACGAAGAGGTTGAGGAGGAAGAAGATGCCGAAGACTAGCGCGGGGAGGGCGGAGGGGGTGAGGAGGAAGAGGTGTTTCCACTTGCTGCCGTTGAAGGATTTGTAGATGCGCGAGCTGGCGTAGCCGCCGATGAAGCCGAAGAGGGTGTAGAGTAATATCATGACGGTGGCGAGACTGCCGCGATTGGAGGGGGAGAGGAAGCCGATGACGGCGAAGATGATGGTTGCCGCGGCCATGGTGAGGAGTTGCGCGCCGTTGCCCGCGAGGACGGAGAGGGCGAGGGAGTAGCGGGGCGGGCGGAAGACGTCGCCGTGGACGAGTTTCCAGCCGCTGTCTTCTACCACACCGTCTTCGGCGTTGACGCTGGTGTCACCGAGGTCGTCGAGGCCAAGTTGGTCGAGGCGGTTGTAGCGTTTGATGTCGCGGCGCAGGGTGCGCACGAGCACGCTGCTGACCATACCGACGAGGAAGCTGACGATGACGGCGCTGTTGATGAGGGAGAACCAGTGGATCTTCGGGTCGAAGACGTGCAGGTATTTGTCCCAACGCGTGGCGAAGGAGGTGGGTGATGGCTGCCAGAAGACGCTGTACGTCCATGTGACGCTCGTGGTGACCTTGTCGTCCAGCGATAGCGCCGTGCCTACATTCCCACACGTCGCAGAGTAATCATCTCCCGTCCCTGTCCTGCGACTCTCACCCAGCGACTCCGGCCGCACTTCAATCCCCACAATCCTATACTGATCCTGCCGCACCTGATGGTAATCAATGTAGATATTGTAATGATTGTTCAGGTAAGCCTTCTCCTCATCCGTCCTCCCCAGCGCGAAAACAGGCATGTAAAACTCCGACTCCGTGCTCGGATCGATCCATCTACTCCCCGCGGGCAGTCCATCAATGAGCCAATTGACGCCGTAACCCTGCCATATCCGTCGATTCACGAACTTGGCATCCCGCGGTTCGAACTGCACCTCGTCGCATACAGCCCTGCACCCCGTCTCATTCACGCCCATGCGCAGCTCGAAGGGACTCGTCTGAATGCGGTCGCCGAATAGGATGCTACCCAGCGACTCGGAGATGTCTTGCGCGCCGCCTTCGGGCTGACAGAAGTGGAAGGCAGGGTGGTAGTAGTCGAAGGCGAAGACGGAGCGCGTGCGTTGATGGGTGCCATCGCCAACGGTGCCGGTTTGGGAGGGGGTGATGTGGTTGACGGTCAAGGGGACGAGGTCGCCTTCTTTGTAGTTGGTTGGTGTGATGCCGGGGAGGTAGAAGGCTGAGGCGAGAGGGGATGCTGCTAGGACGAGTGCGACGAGGGAGGAGGGGAGGGTGTTGAGGGAGAGCATCGCTGCCAGACTTCGCCTCCACACGCGAAGACGAGAGAAGCTTGTTGGATGCTACTGGGAGTGAATGTTCGTTGCCCGTTCCATGCACACATGCAGCGAGCTTCGAGGTCGCCAAGAGGGGGTTCAAGAGCTGTTGGAAAGCTTGTCTGCGGTGTCTCCTTTCAGCTGACGCAAGCTTTCCGCGCTCTCGTTCGCTGAGAGTGACGTGGCTTGCGTCCGCACATGGAAGAAGCAGTGGCCAAGATGGTTACATGTATCGACCTCCTACAAGACTGTACATAATCAGATTCCACAAGCTAGATGCAATCGCACCATAGACGGCAGGCACGAAAGTCTGTCGCAGTGGATTCGGGACCCTAGCACGTGGGAGGGAAAGACTATTCCCAAGTACACAGTACACAGTACACGAGCGTGCCGCATTGTTACCCGAAGACACGTTCCTACAGCAAGGGCTGAAGTCCTCCGCAGTACAGTCTACCCGACGCCTTTGGGTATACCTCATCCAAACGGAAACGCCACCTCCCAAACCGAGTCATAAACTCCCCCGCGATGCATCCAAACCATCCACTTCACGTACAAACCCTACTTCTCCGTCGCCAGAACCATCTTCTCCCGCTCACTCCTCCTCTTCACCCCTTTCTTCCCATGCCTCCTCTCATTCTCCTCCCGCCTCTTCATCCCCTTCACCTCCTCTCCCTTGATCTCCCCGGCCTTCTTCACCTGCTGAGGAACATGCCTGTGCCTCCCAATCCTCTTGATCTCCGGCATATGCGCATACCGCTTCTTCAACGCCTCATCATACTCCAGCTTCTGCCTTTGCCGCGCCGTCTTCACCCCTGCCCTCTCGGAAGCGTTACTGCGCCAGAGCCGGATGTTGCCGTCGTCGGAACCACTCAGGATGTAAGCGTTGTCTGGTGTCCACCGGACGGAGAAGACGCGCTGCATGCGCTTCGTGTGGTATATATCTCGGGAATGGCCTTCGTTGCGTTTCCACAGGCGCACGCTGCGGTCGTAGCTCGCGCTCACTAGTTCTTCGCCCGTCGGGGAGAACTCGACGTCCATAACTGCGCTGACGTGGTCTTTGAGGATGTTGAGGGCGCGGGAGAGGTTTCGCATGTCGAAGAGGTAGATGTTGTGGTCTTCGTTTGCTACGGCGAGATTGAAGGCTTCCATCGGGTTCCAGCTTATCGCATTGGAGGCTAGCGTGAGTATGGAACGATGTAAGGGCGAGGCGGTACGGAGGTCGTAGAGGACAAGAGAGCGGTCGGTGGCGCACGAGGCGAGGATAGATGTTTCGGTTTGGTTGAGAGAGATGGCGGTGATGGTGTCGATGGAGGTGGGCCAGGCGAGTGTTTGCGTTGGCGTGGATGAAGGGCGGGTGAGGTCGTAGAGGGAGATGTTGGCGGAGGAGACGGCGAATACAGGCTCGCTGCGGTGGCGCGTAATGCCGGTGTAGGCATTCTGGCCCAGCCATGTGGCGGTTGGTGCGCTCCCAGAGGTGGTATTGTAGGGGTCGTAGAGTTTGACCGTTCGATCACTGCCGCAAGAAAGCAGCTTCTTGTCCTGCGTCCAGCAAATGCCCTTCACGAGATTCTCATGCGCCTGCGTCTGCCATACCTCGTCGCGACTCGGCAAGTCCCACACCTTCACCACTCCATCGCCGCTGCCACTTGCAAATCGATCAAGCGAGTTCGGGTCCTTCGCAAGGACGTATACTCCGTCGACATGGCCTCGCCCTAGCTGTGCAACGAATGGAGCGGCGAACATGCGCTCCAACTTGGTAGCATTGAGCGCTCGGGTGTACTCTCTCGCCCGCTCGAAAGGATGCGCCGCTGGGTCGAGATTTCTTGTTGCGCGAGTGACATCGCTGCCAGGTGTTTGATACGAAGCTGACGGGCGTGTGAGCGCCTTGATCTTCTGAGACAGCCGTTAGTTAGGTCATAGGAAGTCAAGCTACTAGTACATACCATCGTAGAGTCAAGCCATGCATTTCAATCTCGACTTCTGGAAAATCTTTGGACCATATAGCGGACTCATTCCGCGAAGAACATCGGGAGGGGACATCCCGAAAAGCCGACATATCGCTTGAAGGAGCAGACACCAGTGTGGTACAGGTCAGTATGAGTTAAATACATGGGATTATGTGGCCATATGTATACGCTCTGTTTCGTCACGGGAAGCAACTGATTTAAGTCCTCCGCTACATACTGCGCGAATCATGTGCGGCACTGAGCGCAATGAATAATTACAACTGAAAGCGCATTGGAGCGTTAAGAACTATCTCAGAGGTATGGTCTGCCAGAATCTCGGCTCGAACCGGTTCCACACTCTGCTATCCACCGAACCGCAATAGACATCGCCTATATATTCATAATAATGCGACTCAACACCAGGCGCAGAGTCGTGTCCAGCCAACGGACAATGCCGAAGCACGGCGGGCAGCGGACAGCCTTGCAATCTGCAAATCAGGTCGCCAACCTTAGCGTGATGGTAGTCTGACCGGATACGTCCTGTATTTGTAAACACCAATCTCATATCGCGTAGAACATGTCGAGTGGTTTGACTCAGTTCCTGTTCGCTTTCGATCATGTCCGAAGGCTCGGCCTGCACCGAACACCTTGTTTCGACCCAGATCCTGCAATCCGTGTCCTGCGATACGGAGGGGTTTGTTGGCGACCATTTGTGCAACAGATCACGCCGTGGATGTGTCTTCAGGAAGAAGTTGCCGCCCTTCCTTTACGCTTTGACGGTAATCGACGGTTTTGACAGCAATCTTGCCGGGTAACACAAGCCGCGAATCGCAAAGATCTTGTCCCGAGCTTTTTGTTGCGAGAGGCTCGACTCATCAGTACGGCACGGTCAAACGCTGTACGAGTGCCAGTGCGGATTTTCTTGTAGAGGTTGGTGATGAGACTGAAGAGGTTCATGAGATCCGATGCCTCGGGTTCTGGGTCGTGCAACGCTCGAAATGCTAGCAAGTAGAGACGAAGCTCTATTTGTTCCCTTCCGCAAAGGAGAGTCGGCTCTACAGCAAGACAGATCTCTTGTATGATCAATACTCTGCGCAGAACCGGCGTTCACTCATTGCCACGATTGCGTGCGACAACCGAGAATACTGAGTTGGCCCGCAGTGAAATATAGGGTTGTGTCTGATGGCGTTTAACCGTAGAGTTTCAATTGCGTAGGAAGCTCCATCGTAGTCTTCTCCAAGCCGAGCGTATGCTCTCTGCGTATCTGCGACAATGGCATCCGTCATTTGGACTTGCTTCGACTTCTCGACCTCATCGTTCTGATGGACGCAGAGGTAGTCGGCTCAGACTTCGCATACATCGCAATCGCGAAGCTCCAACAAGGCGTCGTAAGGGGCTCTGGTACCGGTACTGCTACGTGAATGACCATGATCTCGCCAGCCTTGCCCGGCGCTCACCATGTGTACGGCAGATCATGGTAAGTTGGCTTAGGGCAGCTGGAAAACGAAGTTGGTCGAAGAGTGCCTTTCAATGGATCCCTTCTCGAAGCCACGATGCTTCGCTCAATGTGTAGAATCCTGATGTGCCGGTTTGAATCATCCAGGGTTTCGTATGTGAAGGTGGCGTTGCTCCTGTCGGCCGGTAGAGTATCTATTGGCGTCAGGCTCCGGAGGAGGCATATGAATATGAGCTCTCGCCTATCGAACAGTTCGTATTTCGGGCTCGCTGCGAGCCGCATTAGCGCTACCTCCCGTGTTTGGCGCTTTGAGGTGGCTGAGTGGGTGTGGAGCCGTAGCTGGCATCTCGAGACGTTCCTGACTGGACCTGAAGGACAATCACCGAGCATGGAGTAGGAGCAAGCAGGACGGCAGCACGGTGCGAAGAGCCAGCTAAACAGAGCTAATAGCTCCGACTTGGGAGGTAATGATAGCGCACCGTAGTAGACTGCGTGTCAAGCATCTTAACTCACGTCATATGTCTACACGTACGCTGAGCGGACGCAGCTCAAGTGAAGGTTCGCCTGCAACGCAATTAAGCTCCACGCGCCAGGCTGGTACTGTACTGTCCATCTCGATTGAGACTGAGGCTCGTGTGCATGAGTGGCGACTGCAGGGGACTGAGGTATGGGACTGTAACCTTCCCATCCACAATGTTGAAGTGCTCGTCGTCCGTTCCCGTCATGAGCATCAAGCTCGTGATGCTCATTGTCCGTTGCTCTCGTGCGCGCCATATACTCTCTCGACTCACCCATCCAGTTCATTGCAATGGCAAGCACAATGTCCTTCAACTCGTGCGACTGTATACCTTGAGCGTCTGCAGCACTGCGCCGGGCCGAGCAGTAAGATGCGCGTGTGCATGGCGGGATGGATGATGCAAGCCTTCCAGGTTGGAGCCCTTAGAGCGCCTCTCCCGAGCACTGCCTCATTACTTGGCACCAGAAAGTACCCTCCGTGCCTGCCCTTGCGGGGCATAAACGATGCAACGGCGGTAGGCAGGATAATCGCACTCGCGGCCGGCGGCAACATCATGACCCGAAGTAAGACTGCCTTGTTTGAGAATTGCGTAGCCTTCTTCCACCGCAGCACAACATCGGCACTTGAATCAAGCGATTGCTCTGACAACGAGGTACCTTGAGCTGTCACTCGCGTGACATCCGGATCGCCCAGCATGGGCAAAAGGTGCGTTGTTGTGCTTTCCTATTTCGTCACGAGGTGCAGGAGGAGGAAGTGGAGAAGTGAACAAGGAGTCAGTCAAGTGAGCCATCGACGACACGCGATGCGATCCACCACCACCGCTCCAACGTCACAAGTGCGTGTAGGCGCTCAACGCATGGAACCTCTTGGCCTTCGCGGACTGAAGCGCATACCAATACAACGACGACGGCGGCGACGATGACAGACACACCTAAGGAGGAGCTGAAGGTGCACGACATCTACCCGGACCATCCGGAGATCGAACAGCAAGCGACGGGAGGAGCAACGACCGACAAGCATGAGGGCGCCCACCCCTTGCCAGGCGCATACAATATCGCTCGCCGACGACCCTTCCGCATTCCGCGCGAGCTCTCCCACAGCTATCCGGCCTTCAACCGCAAGCGACAGGCAGCCTTCAAAATTGGGGTGGCAGACTTGGAGAGGGAGTTTAAGAGGAGCACGGGCATAGCACGCTTGGAGCTTGACGAGCATCAGCTGACCATTCACCACAATGATGACAGTCAGAGCAAGCTCTCGCCGCAAGAGCTGCAAGACCTGCAGAAAGCGACGCACTTCGACAAGAAGGAGTTGCAGCAATGGTACAAAGGTGAGCCAGCATATACGCAGTCAACAATACCAAAGCAATAAAGCTCATGACGATATCCAGGCTTCCACAACGACTGCCCCTCCGGCCTCCTAACCAAAGCCGAATTCCAAAAAGTCTACAAGCAGTTCTTCCCCTTCGGCGACCCCTCCACCTTCGCCGACTACATCTTCAACGTTTTCGACGCCGACAAATCCGGCACCATCGACTTCAAAGAGTACATCTGCGCCTTATCCGTCACCTCGCGCGGCAAAATGGAAGATAAACTCGACTGGGCGTTCCAACTCTACGACATTGACGGCGACGGCAAGATCACGTTTCAGGAGATGCTGAGTATTGTCGAGGCGATATATAAGTTGGTGGGGAGTATGGTGCGGTTGCAGGAGGATGAGAATACGCCGGAGAAGCGGGTGAGGAAGATTTTCCGGTTGATGGATAAGGATGAGAATGGGAGCTTGGATATGGCGGAGTTTAAGGTAAGGGAGGTGGTGGATTAGTGTGAGCGTGATCTCGAACTGACTTCTGTGTGAATCTAGGAGGGGTGCAAGCGAGATGAGACGATCGTATCTGCACTGTCGCTATACGATGGGCTGGTATGAGTGGCAATTGTAGCGTCTTCGAGCGGAAAGGCAAGGCTTAAGGCAATGCTCATGATGTACGGCGCTACGGTGTCCCGGCCCGGTGTGGCGAATACGCTGGGATTGCAATATCATAAGCTGTGTATCCCAGTATGCTGATGCGACATCCGACCCTGTCGTGGCTCCTGCTGCCTCACAGAGATCCACAGCAGCATGCGGCTTGGCAGCACGGAAGGAATCCTACGTCTCATCGTTCCGCAGTGTCACGGCTTCCAGCACCGCCAGCAAGATCCTGTTCGCCCGGCCACACTCTCTCCGCTTCCCAGGCGCGACCTTGCCGAAGTCGAATCCCTCCCCGAACACGGTGTCCGTTGTCCCTTCGATATCCGCAAACGTCACACCACTATAGGACCACAACGCCAATCCGGCGTCTTCAAAGAAGGCACTGAGCTCAACGTCGCTGAACCCGGAGTCGCCAACTGCGCAATAGACCAACGCGCATAGCATGTCGGCACGTGTCAAACAGCCGTAGTCGTAATCAAATCTGTCCTCCGTCGCCATCCTGATGGCGAAGTCACGGCCCACCGCATCGCCCCAAATGCGACTCCAAACTCTGCATAGCCGCTCATACCGCACAACCATCCTGAATCCCTGCCCAAACTCCACCTCCCACACTCCCACATCCACATCCCTCACTCGCCCTCCTATAGTCGTCGAGACTAGCTCAGCATGATACGCTGAGCTTAGGTGCCCCACCTCGATCACCACTTCGCAAAGATGAAGCGGCAGCGGCATCTGTTTAGTGGCGGCGATGAAGCGGCAAGCGTGCGTGCAGAGGCCGCCTTCCCCTTCCTTAAATCCGTACTCGCCATCACCGATGGGGTGTGCCAGAAAGATGTGCCTCATTTCGCTGAAATTGGTGCGGTTGGGATAAGTTGCAACTTCCTGAAGTGAAAGCTTGAAAGCATTGTTCGAGTACAGGACGTCAATTGCTTCGTTGCAGATCTGGTGGTTGACGAGCAGGAGGCTAGTGATCGAAGCGTCGCTTAATAGGGGCCGTCGGAGAGGCTTGGATGTCATTAAGATGTAGTGGTATATTTGAACACGAAGCTCCGCTGAGAGCTTGGCGAGCAGGAGATCTGAAGGACTTGTTGTTGCCATTTCGGTGTGATGGAAGTACTATGACTGCCGGTAGGAGGTAACCAACCGAACGCTGCTTTGGAACTAATATCGCGGACGCAACACGATCTAGATTGTATAAGGTGGGGAAGGCATGTGCACGTGCTGATCGAAAAGGGAAGGAACGGGCGTTGTTCCGCTTATGTCGCTCGCCATTGCGGTGGAGTACATGTGGAAATCACAAGCACTGGTTGTTTGGAGACATTTTGTATGGTAGCTATCCAGTCAGACTACCACCACACTATACACGGAGTTCCTCTCTCACATTACCCACTGATCAACCCAACCCTGTTCAGCCTGTCTTCTCACATGCTAGCAATGCGGCGTAGCAAGAAATCATGCTGCGATGCATTGTTGATGCTGTGAGAAAAACCAATGTGCAAAGGATGGCGGAGAGATGGTGCGGGTGTCCAGAAAAAGGTTGTGCTGTGTTGCCTCGATGCAAGATCGCCAGGAGATGATGTGATCGATGATTGCGGTTGTACCGACTCGTCGCTGCAAGAAGTTGCATGAGTCAGAAAATAGTGCTCAATGATGTGCCCGCCTGTGACGCCAGGCCTAGTTGATGCTGAATGCCGACTGCGAGAGATGGCTCGCTTCCAACGCCTTTGAATGTTGTGCAGATGCAGCTCCAGTGACAATACTCCATAAACGCCGTGCTAATATGAAGACTGAGGGCCCTCCAGCTCCTCAATACGAAGCCATACGCCTGGAAAAGGACTGGCTGACGCCTTCCGATATATCTGCGCGGACGGCAAACGAGCTGTGACTCCGGGCGCCCATGCTACGCCCAGAAGCAGTAGGTGAGGCATCCATCCCATCGTGCGCGTTCTGCCCGAACGCAAACGTCTGCGCGCGGAACAGCTTCTGTCGCCCCTTCACTTTAGCCATACCGCGCTCGCAGTCCTGCTCGTGGCGCTGATCGTTCATCTCCACGTAGTTCTGCGGGAAGCACTTGGCGCGGTGGTTGGCGAAGAACTTGCTGTAGCCGCCGTCGAGGACGTACATTTCCGGGTAGGTAAGCTTGGGGTAGCATGCTGCGTTGACGTTGCGGTCGTGGCTGCGGACGAACTTGGCCGTGAGTGGTGCGCGATGCACGGAGTATTCACAATGGAAGATGAGTAATGTCCGGTCAGTAGTGGGCGCGTTAAATAGTTCATGAGTGAGTAATTGCTTGTCGTTGAAGTTGACGGCTCCATCAATATGACCGCCGTTGTATTCATATTCGAACCTGCAGTCGATGACTTTGATGAGGTCATAGTGGGAATCGTACTTCTTCTCCAGCACGTCGACCATGGTGAGCTGGGATATGCGAGGCAAGCCGTCCGGCTCGTCGCTGTTCAGGTGATGCGGCAGCTGAAGTTCGGGTTCTTGTTGATCGATGTCCATGGCCGACGTCAGGTTGGGCTGCGGCTCGAACGAATCTTGCTCCTCTTTCATCACGTCGTCCGGATGCTGGAACATACTGAGCGATCTCCGCATGATCTTACGCTGCGGCCGCACGAAAGCAGGTCGGCCGCCAGAAGGTTTGCGGACATGGCCAGTACCAGGCGAGCCGTTTGTGCGGCCCACCGAGCTTAGAGACGGTCGTCTAGGCGGCGGCACCATCGGCAACACTGGCGGAGTCGTTAATGCTTCGACAGGCGACTCTGTGAAGCTTTCTGCTAACGTTGGCGTGGATGTACAACTAAGGGCATTCGTGGTGACATTGCCGAAACGGAAAGGGGGCAGGGAGTGTTCGGCGCTGGCTGGCTGCAGTGGAATGTGGTTTGTGGAGTAACCTTTTGTGCGGGTTAATGAAGGTCTTGTGACTTGTCGTCGTGTGCGTCTGATGTGAATGATTAGCAAGAATTCTTTAACCGACGTCGTCGGACAACATACTCAGGCAGTGCCAGGAACGTCGAATACTGTGTCAGCGGCACAGTCGCCGCCGGGAAGATCTCGGTTGGAGAAAGCAAATCTGGCGAGACGAGCGTCTCTTCTGGCGTCTCTTCAGGCGACGGGGAGGGAAGTGTGACTTGTGCTACAAAGTAGGGAGCCTTGTGCGGCAATGGCGACACATCCATCATATCGGGTATGCCAGGTGATGAGGAAAGGATGGGAGGGGTCCTTGCTCCTTCGATCTCTATGGGCGGAGTCGAAAGTGGTCCTTCCTCGGGTTAGCATGCTGGTTGCGAAAGCCATCCCCATGCGACATACCAGCTTCGTCACGAGCTCTGAACAGGTTGGTTGTGAACAAGGACCTGCGCGGAGTAGGAGCTTGTGGACTGGTACAATAGTGAGCACGCGATCGACAAGGATGGTTCTAAGCGAGGAATGCGGGTACCTCTTGTCGATGTGGAAGTTCGCGTCTAGATCGGCAGTCAAGCTCGCAGTGGGAGATGAGCCTCTCGTAGGCTTGAGCGTGAAGTAATCCTGCCTCGCCGGTCTTGGCGGCTGCATGCTCATGTCCTTGAAGTTGAAGCTGCTGGGTGCAAAGGCTTGATATCCGGAATATGCTGGGCGAGCCATTGGCAGGTCCTTGCCATTGGCCCAGACTGGACACGGTTGCGGCCGCAAAGCAGCCAGCGGCGAAGAGTATTCCATGTCGTATATACTGTCTTAGCCTACTCGTCTATCCTGACTGTGCCGGTACTAGGTAGTAGAGTTGCTGTCGGCGGAGTGCGTTGGAGGGTGGTGGTGGAGATATGACAATGTGAGATGGGTCCAATGGCTTATGGGATTGGGTGATGCTGTGTCTAAGCTGCTACCAGCGCCGAATACCAAGCCAGGCGTCGTCAAGGAAAATAGTTAGAGTGTGCTGCCGTTGTACATAACGGTAACCGTTCGACTTCCAACGACTTGATCAGCGAGTCTGCCGAAATGAGGGACCGGTCGGGACAAGTGAGTGACACGACGGCAAACGCAGCTCCGTCGGGAGGCACAACTGGTATGATCGGGCAGGAGGACGACTGCCTTCAGACGTGGTATAAAGGAAGGACCAAGGCAGTGTGAGGTGGTGAGTCTAGGAGTACATGTAGAGGTACAAGAGGCGTGGACGAGGGTCGCACAGCCGTTATCCTGGCAACCTTAGCTGCAGCGCAACCGAGCCAGCGGGCCAAGACCGAGCAAGATGGCGGCGGTACCCGCTCGCACTCCGGAGCAGCAGCAAGATTAACGCGCTTACTGGAGCGTGTGCAATAGCGAATCAAGAAACAATGCTGCTGACAAAAGAGAGTTTACGTAGGTGGATGCTGTCGGACAAATGCTGCAGATCCTACACTGCAGGAGGGCACTGGACACGGCACACATCGCCCGCATCGACGATGTGGTGGAGCACCGCGCTGTTACTTCGCCCACCTCCCCAGCTCGTCGAACCCCTACCTCGACACGGCAGACGAGCCGCTACGAGGGCTTCATCCTGCCATTGTTCCTGCAGCAGGCGCAGAGCATGTCCGCCGTCTGATCCGCTGCAAGGAAGAGCTTGTAACGCAGGTTAGCTAGTTAGTAAGAGCTTCAGGTTCATCCAAGAACCTCCCTCAAGCTCCCCAAGCTCCAACACCGTTGCGATTGATTGCTCCCTCGCGGCCTAGCCGTTTCTCCTGGTCTCGTCGACCAGAGCGAATGCTTTGTTACTCGGCATCTCTACATGCATGGCATTCATCCCATTCCAGATGTCGTCAGACAAGCTTAAACCGGGAAAAGGCATCGTTTTGCACGCCGGTCTCTGACCCCTCATTCGTCAACACCGCCATGGCGACACGATCTTCCCTCTAACGGGCGCCGAAACCTCACTGACACATCCCATTCGCCGATGTTTGGCGCTTGTCAAAAAGAGGAGGGAGCGTGCACTCGCAAGCACGACCACATGGTCCGTGAGCATGTCCCACCATTGCGGCGCAAAGGCATTCCTCATGCCTCAGCTTCGACCGGGCGTCCACCGTTCGAGCCTTGTCGCGTGGCCATCGACTGATCTCGCTGTTGAACTTCGATTCCATGCATCTTGCTAACGATGGGCTACGTCATGAGGTTTTCAATGGCTATAATGAAGAGTTATAAGCGACCTGCTTCCCCTCCAGCATTCAGGTTTCGAAGTCTACATAGGCGACACCTGTGCCTATCGCTCTGATTGCTTATCAACAAACAAAGCATCCGATAACAGATGACCCTCTACAGCACGCCCGGAAGGAACTTACCAGCGCTGGGCGCTCGCCTGGCAGCTGAGGAGTCGGCCCAACAGCCGCCCACGCCTTCTCCGGCCAAGCCATCTCCATCGTCGATTTCTACGCGCCGATACTACACTGACGGCGGTGGCGTGCATGTCAACCCAGGGTCTTCCCTGCTTCCCCTAGCTGTTCTGCATGTGCGTATCCGTCGGGAAATGCTGCTCTCTTTGTGTGGAAGTGGAACACTGAGTTCTCAGCGGAGTTTCTAAGCGTAAGACGCGTAGCGCGTCGCAGTAAACAGATCCGCGTAAGGCTAATTCCTTGTGCTCATCGCCACTGCACGTGACATTCAATGGCTATTTACGAAGACCTAGTGTAGTCATGCTTTGGATGCGGTTTATTTGAGTATGTCACTCTCGGGAAGTAATGTGTGAAACATGTATTCTGGGCTACGCGGACGAGTGCATGTCGACTTATTCCCGCCCCTGACTCCTCGTTGATATCGACCAGCTCATCCACTCCGTGAAGATGCTGCCCTGCACCTTCGACTTCCCGTCGACGTACCAGCCCTTCTGCAGCTCGCAATACATATCTGCAACGCGATTGTAATATTGCGGGTTGATCGCGACAAGCACCTTGGACAGGAACAGGCTTGAGCGGCTGCAGGCATGGGCGTGCAGTTTCGAACCCCCGAGCTTTATCTCGTCGTGCACTTCTTGCAGTACGCCAAAGCACGCTTCTTGATCGTCAGGCTGCGGCAGGCTCTTGTGCTTCGTGCATGCCTCAAAGTACTGTCTTAAGACGCCAAATGCCTTCTCAGCAACGGCTTTGCTACTCGTGGTCCGAACTAACGACGCCAATGGAAGGATGAGATCCATCGAGAGCACGTTGGCGTACTGACTTTTGACATAGATCGCCAGCAAGTCCAGAACGCGACTCTTGAAGCTCACAATGTTCTCCTTGGCATCCTTCTTCTCTTGCTTCTTCCCTCCGGCTTTCTGGCGTTCTTGAAAGATCTTCGTTAGATGTGGTTCCAGTGCCATCATCTGCTCATCGTCCATGTCTGAGTCGTCATCGCCCGAGTCGGCACCATCCTCACCAGCAGTCTCAAGCACGGCGGCTAGCTTCCGATCGAATGCCGCTTCTTCATCGAGCTCGCCGGATGCGCCTGACACAACATCTGAGCTGTCGTCGTTTACGTCGTCGCCGTCGCTGGGTTCCTCATCGTCCATATTAGCGGATGCCTCCCCATTGACCATCTCCACGTCCGAAGCGTCCTCGACATCGACTATTCCATCGCTATCTCCCTCGTCAGCATAATCTGTACCATCTTCTACGTCGTCCTCGTCACGCTCGTCGAAAAGCTCCTGCTGACCAGCAAGGCTTTCCTTCTGTGCAAGGACCATGGTAAGCGACTGCAAGCCTTCCGCAGTCGTCTCGTTTGCAATACTGCCGAAGACTTGCTCGGCAACGTTACGGAGCAGCGCCGTCTGCTTCGACAGCAGGCTCAAGACAAGTTCCGTGAGCATCACAAAGCTATCGCCTCCCTGTCTTTGAGCCTTGTAGCTGACTTGCAGATCTTGAAGTGCCTCGAGTGCGTCCTCTTCTCCGCCGAAGAGCTGAACAGACAGCGAGTTGAAGAGCAGCGCGTATGCAGCTGCTGTTCCTTTGGAGTGCTTCAACGGCTCAGTGATCGACTTGACTGTCTCTCGTGCCGTTTCGATCGTCTTCTCGGCCTCCTCGCTCAACGGCTTGCAAAGCTCCTTCTTGTGCTTATACAGCAGCGCAGCAACCCCATTCATAGCTCTGCTGCCATCGACGCTTGAGTGGTCCATGATAACAGAGATGCAAGAGTTAAGCCTCGATCTCAGCACCTCCCGTTCGGAATCGGTAAGCTGCGGTGCCGCTTGTAGTCCGGTTCGAAGGTAGCCATACTGTACCATTTCGGTTACGAGGTACTTCAGCCAGTGCTGCAAATCGCTGAACTTGGCGCTTGATTGTGCATCATCCATCGAGAACGAAGCCCCAGACTTGTGCTGGCTTCTCACCAACAACAATGCAAGGTCGGCATAGGAACGACGTACGTTGGTAGCCTGCTGATCGTCGGAATTCCCATCAAGAGGTCGGAGGAGATGGGTGATAAGAACCTGCACCATGAGCTTTATTGTAGCTGGATCTGACAGTTGAAACAGACTTTCTATGGTCTTACTTTTGGTGCGCTGGTCCAGACCTCGCGCCGACAGAAGGCTCGAAAGAAGCACGTGACTTAGCTCTGGATTCTTCCTTGCCCGAGAGGTGATAGCTTTTAAAGGCAGCTCAGCCGCCTCGAAAAGTAGACGCGCTGTTTCGAGTCGGGGCATGACGACGTTGCGCAGAGTCTGAACGTGCAGGATGTGATACAGATGCTCTAGTGGCGCACCCTCCACGGCCATCGCGATGATCTGAAGCCCAACAGCCTTACGCTCCGTGGAAGCATTTGCTGTGAAGAAACCTTGGAGTACGACGCCGTCCCAAAAGTGCTTGAAGACCGTTTGCGGCTTCCGGTCGTAAGCATGTAAGAGGATCTCCTCCCACGCGAAGCTCGGCCTAGATTGGCGGGCTCCTGTATCAGACGGCCTCGCGTTTGCTGCACCATCGTGACTAGCTGCCGGGCCTCCTATAAGAACTTTCCTGAGTCTTGGCTGCTCCTCTGCAGAGAATGGATCGTTCCTTCGCCAAATGCCTTTGGGAAGAAGTTTGGGCCAGCGGTCCGCGATGGCTAGCCACAATGCAACGCCTTCGGCACTCTCGAGCAGCTTGCCATCTCGCAGTACATCGAGGAGCACCTGGATCCGATCATCGCTGAGCAGTCCGCCTTGGCCGCTGATGAGAAAGTAATTGAGCATCGCGCCGCACTCCGTACGAAGCCACGCCTTGGTGACCGCTAAGGCTACCACTTTGGAAAGAAAGTGGCGCCAGTGAGCGTCTGGTATCGATCCTGACGCTGCGACGCCACAATTTAGAACCGATTGAAATGCGAATCGCCGTCCCAAAAAATGTTCGCGTTGCTCCTGCCCACTGGCATTTGCGCCGGGCTCCGTGATATGCGAGATGCGCTCCGTAAGCTCATACAGGCTCCAGTCAGCACATGCAGTATTGGCCCATTTGCCAAACGCTAGCTCTAGAACTCCAGACAATGCGACAGAAAAGCCCAGTCTTGCCGCTTTCCTACCGCTGCAAAGACCTTTGAGGAGACGGGTTGTGGCCCCATTCACAAGATGCGCGCGATCTGCTGAGTCTGCAGCGAACAATAGCAAAATCAAGTCACCCGCAGCCTTACGTCGGACGGGCTCAGATTCATCTGCGAGAGCATTGTATACGACCGCAAGCTTTGTTTGAGATGCGCCGTCTTCGGCGCGGCGTTTGCGAGACGGGTGCACATAATCAACATCGTCGCTTTCGCGAGGACGCTTGGCGCCTGGCATACTGCAAGCCGGCTACTTCTACATCTGCGATGCGGAGTGTTGAAGAAGGACTTTGATATCGCAGGAAAAGTGCTCGGAGGCGTCCCGGTCCCGATACTGCGGAAACGCTACGGCAGTGGCCGCAGAGCCCCAAGGCTTAAACTTCGTCGTTGCGAAGCTGTCTCGTGCCTCGCGGCAGCGCTCACCTTCTCATCATCCACAGTCATTGACGACCCGGCACTGCGCACTATCAACGCAACTCGCACAAATTCCACTAACTGCTGAACAGTCAGTCTGAATCGTCCACTAAGTAACCGGGAGTCATGGCACAAGACGAAGGCATGAAACGGATAGAGGAGGCAAAGCAACTATCGAAAGATCAGCCAGCGAAGGCCGAGCAGATATATAAAGACATCCTTTCGAAACCGCCCGGAACGAATGACAAGGCAGTGCGTGAATTCGAGAGTGCTTTGATGGGCCTTGGCGAGCTGTATCGGGATCACAAGCGGACACAGGATCTGGCCAACCTCATACAGCAAACGCGCGATGTCCTCACGAGCTTCGCGCGGGCGAAGACTGCTAAGCTTGGTCAGTGGACAGCATGCGTTGTTGAGAGATATGTATTGATATAGTAACAGTACGGCAACTTCTGGATCTTTTCACGGCAATACCAAATACCCTTGATACACAAGTCTCCGTCACCAAGTCATGCATAGACTGGGCCGTCTCGCAGCGGCAAGGCTTCCTGCGACAGAACCTCGAAGTCCGACTTGTAGGCCTGTACATGCAGAAGCAGTCGTACTACGATGCCCTCACCCTCATCAACAGCCTGCTCAAAGAGCTGAAACGGCTTGACGACAAGCTTGTACTTGTCGAAGTGCAATTGCTCGAGAGCAGAGTGTACCATGCTTTGGGCAACGTGCCCAAAGGCCGTGCAGCTCTCACTTCCGCCCGCACATCTGCAGCCTCCGTCTACTGCCCGCCCTTGCTACAAGCGGGTCTGGATATGCAGTCCGGCCAATTGCACGCGGAAGACGGCGACTTCAACACTTCGTACTCCTACTTCATCGAGGCTATGGAAGGCTATCACTCGCAAGACGAGACGGCCCGCGCCACCTCTGCTCTCCAGTACATGCTGCTCTGCAAGATCATGCTTAACTTGAAGGACGATGTCGACACGCTCATGACTTCTAAGCAAGCTCTGAAGTATGCCGGCAAGAACCTTGATGCCATGAAGGCCGTAGCTCGCGCGCACTCGAATCGCAGTCTGGAGGAGTACGAGACCGCACTGCACAATTACCGGTACGAGCTGGGCAGTGACCGGTTCATCGCCTCTCACCTCCGTCGGTTGTACGACAGCATGCTGGAGCAGAACTTGATCAAAGTCATTGAACCTTTCTCGAGGGTCGAGATCAGCCACGTGGCGCAGATGGTCGGCTTGGACGTGCAGCAAGTGGAGCGGAAATTGAGTCAGATGATCCTGGATCGGGTGATCATTGGCGTGCTCGATCAGGGAAAAGGTGTTTTGATTGTGTACGAAGAGACCGAGAGGGACAAAGGGTATGACGCGGCGATAGAAGCGATTGAGAAGCTTGGGAATGTGGTGGATGTGCTCTACACTAATCAAGCAAGTCTGCTTGAGTAAGCTACTGGCACCATATTGGTGTGAGGCGCCTAGCAAGACTGTACGAATAAGGCAAGCATGATGAAGCATAGCGTTAGCGGTATGTAGTGCCTGCGCTTCGCCGACGGGCACATTCAGCGCGTTTTCAGCGCTATTGCCGACAATACAATTAAGACTGTTCACGCCCACTGTGGTACACTCAGTCGTCATCATCTGTGTAGGCTCGGGAGAATTTGACCAGACTGCTGAAGTCCTCAAGATCCTCGACACCGTTATATCGCATGACCCATGACCGTGGCTGCAAGCTGAACCGTCCATTGATCCTCACCAACTTCGTCCGTTCAGCCGTCACTTCATCGCCCGTTGTCTCAAGCGGCTCTATAGGTGGAGCACCTTGCTCCACTAGCGCTATTCTGCGCCTCTCGCGGTGTTGAAGGATATCGACATCAATTGTATTGATGGCGACAACCCGGTACACATAGATCGTCTTTTGCTGGCCGTGACGTCGTACGCGACCAATAGCTTGGGCCATAGTGGAGTCGTAGCCGTACTGCGTATCTCGCAGCAGCGGCGAAAGGAAGATGACGTGATTGGCACATTGCAGATTGAGACCGGCTGCAGTGTCGTCTGAAGCGTTCAAGATGATGACGGTGTTCTCGTTCTTCGTGAAAGCCTCGATTGTGTCTGCCGCCTTGTTTGCGGTCGTGATCGGAGTTGCTCTGATATTCACAGCCTCAAAGGCCCGCTGTGCTTCAGCAACCTGCTCCTCATATTGCACGAATAGGATTGCCTTGTCGTTTTGCGCTCTGACATTCTTCAGGATGTCAACAACGGCAGCCAGCTTCGCACCATGTGGCATGCTATTAGTAGTGTCCGGATCACCCATCTTTTGCCTCCAGAGAAGATGATGCGGCTGCATCGAGCACCCACAACCTGCAGCTGGGCATTGGGTGCTGTGCTGCTCACCAAGGGTCTGGAAGCAATCATAGCAGATAATGTGGCCACATAGAGCGGAGACTGCAGTATCTTTAGCGTTCCCTTCTCCCGTACATGCATTGCCTTGACAGAGCTTGCTGAGTCTGTCGCACTGCGCGGTGGCCGCATCCCGCACCTTAGCCACATTCTGAAGGTAGCGTAAAGAGCGAGTGGAGACGGCCATGCGCTTGCTCAACTCGTTGACCTTACTAGTAAGGGAGTTTCTCGGTGCGGAGATCGAGGTCTTCGAACCCATTTCGGCATCATCTTCCTCGGACTCAGCAAGCTTCTTAGCTTTGGCTGCCGGTTTACGAACGCTTACAGCTCCTGGCCCAGCTGCAAGAAGACTCTTGATTGTCGCGATGGTCTCATCATCCGCGAGATGCTTGTAGTCAAGCCATGTCCTCGTCCAAACGTCGAAAGCATCTTTCTCCTTGCTTCGAGCTTCGCATATAGCCTGCGCCAACTCCTGCCGAAGGAGTTGTAACTCTTCAATGCGAATAGCAACAAAAGCCTCCAGGCCAAAACCATTCTGGTTGGTATAATCGTTTGTAGGAAAGTAAGCTGCCGTCTTAGCTAATGCATCTTCTGAGCTGTCCGATGTACTCAAGGCGCGGTGCAAGCGCTCACCTCGGTGGGTGTCCTGTGACTTCCTGCCTGTCTTAATCCGCATCTCAAGAGAGTTAAGATGTTGTGAAAGCTCGGTATACAGTACCTTGTGTTCGAGACTCAAGGACACTGGCGTCAGTATCTCCATGATACGCATGCCGTCGCCGAAATCCATAAGGTTCTGCCGAACGAAGGTGTCCAAGAAGCGCTGATCGATTTCGTGGATACGAGTATATACCTCGTTTGAGGGTGTTTCACGCATCGCGTCAAACTTCTCAAAGTCTGTCATCTCTCTGCGCAGTCGTCTGATATTGCTCACTTTCATGACGCCTCTCGCATCGCTGCCATAGCGAAGCGGGACGCCCATCAAACCTGCGAGCTCCGCGATGTCGTAGAAGTCATCAATTGGCGGAGTACCTGACAAGCCCCACCGCTTGTCGGCGTGCAGGGCAGTAACAGCCGCGCGTTCCTTCGGCTCCAACAGGTGGAACTCGTCAATGATAATCCTGTCG
The DNA here is from genome assembly GCF_000338955.1 of Baudoinia panamericana UAMH 10762. Classification (NCBI taxonomy): domain Eukaryota; kingdom Fungi; phylum Ascomycota; class Dothideomycetes; order Mycosphaerellales; family Teratosphaeriaceae; genus Baudoinia; species Baudoinia panamericana. Next base: position 318,357 of record NW_006911263.1, read on the forward strand.
AAGTAGAACATCTGGAGCAAGGGTCGACCGATGTGAGTCATGTCTGGTGTCACAGCCTCTGTCCAGAGAGACCCTGCCGTCGTCTTTGACCTCGCTTTCCTCGTTTTAGCAACATCCTTCCCTCGGAAGCGCTGAGACGGTATAGTTGCCTTGAAGCCGTCATCGCTCAGTAGTCTCTTATACTTCGCAACGATATGTCCTTCCAAAGTACACTTCGACGGTCGGGACCTCAATATAGCGAGGTGCTCAGGAATTTGCGAATGAGCATAGTCAAGCCATCTTGCAAACCCACGACCTGTCCCTGCTGCGACAGCGGGCCCAGGGAGGCCGGCAAAAGCAGCTAAACGGTTGATATATGACTCTGAATCGAGGATTGTGCGGCTGACTACTATAATGTCCGAGCTCTCAAAGTCGCTGATTGTATACTTGCTCAGATCAGACGTCTGCTTAACGACAATAATCTTCGACCTAGCGGGGAAGAATTCGGCGATCTCCCTATTCCATTGTGCTATTAGGTGCGATGGGCAGACTATGACTGTTGCGATCGAGGTGTACAGCCCTTGAGCTTGACTCGGTCGGCGCGCGCTGAGCTCGGCGTGCATATACAGAGGGTCCGTTCGCTGTGCGCTGATTAATGCAAGGCTGGTGATTGTTTTGCCAAAACCTGGATGATCGCAGCAAAAGCCTCCTCTCACAGTGATTGAGACGTTTGCTCGGACTTCAGTTCGCCATCCAACCACTGGCAGGGTCGCCTCTTGTGACTCCTCGATAACGAAGTCTACGCCGGCTTCTTGTGCTATCATCCATGCAAGTTGAAGTCGCTGCGTCGGAAACAAGGTTGATTTCTTCAGTACCGTACCGTCGTAGGTCTCGCCCGAGGTTGGCCGTAATTTAAAGTGCGGGAAAGTGGTAGACTTGTTGGCATGATCAGTAGTCAGTCGCCACGAAAATACCGCATCCTTTAGACTAGTCGGCAGACGAGCGAGTACTCTGTGCGCTAGAGACACGATGTTTACACCAAAAGTAATGCCGGCCGAGTCGTGTGGTGTCTGAACGACAAGAGGCTCCGGTCTCGATTTAATGGCTCGCTCATAAGCCGCAGCGCTGCCTGGATCTTCGTACGGGTCGAGTTCCTGTTTGTCTGATTTGTTTTGTTTGTCTGACAGCTTCCACTTGAGCTGAGGCCTTTCGGGTGCACATCTGAGACAGCTTGAGCTTGCTTCAAGAGCGAAGGTTCGCCATTCACCGTAGTCTAGCTTTCGACGCATAGCTTCCAAAATCCAGATTCGGCTCGAGATAGATTCGATATCGAAGGACAAGTTCGTATGACCGCTGTGTCCTGCTGCTACGCTCGTCCCTTCACAGGTAACAAGGTGCTGAGCACTGTCGCAAGCTGAGCTCCCTTCGATCTCCATCTCCATCTCCGACAATCCTAGGCGTAGGCTGGTATCCGCAGGCATGAGACGAAGTCCTTCTGAAGTTACCCACTTGCTGTCAAGGGCAATGCGGGCTTCGGCGTGCATACTCTGCTCCCCATCTGTTCCAATGTCCTTCCACGGCCTCCATGGCGCCACGATACGGGCAATGAGCTGTCGGAGCTCATCGTACTCGATATCAGCACAAGAGTGGGCAAATACGAAGCAATCCTCATCCGAGCTACCTGTTCTTGTACAGTCCAAGAACAGATACAACGGCAACTTTGTTTCGTCTTTATCAAGCTTGCGGTATAGGCTGCAGCATGCAGTACCGCATTTTGGGAACAGGCGATACGTCCCGCTGAGCATAGCGCTCACTGAAATCGCAGGCTCTGCAACCGTGTCCACCAAGGAGATTTCCAGCATATCCGGTTGTGTGTGGCTGTGGAACTGTGGCATCTCGTTCCGTGCCCACCAAGTCGGGGTAGGTCGCCCTGCAGGCTTTACCTGCAACGGCAGGAACTCGTTGGTGGGCATACGGACAGACCACCCGTCGCCGTAGAAGCTACCAGAGACACTCGCTTTAGCAATTGGTGGCAGCAGTGTATGTCGGAGCCAGCTATTGGCAGGCAGCTCTTTTGCTGGCAAAGCATACAAGCGCCACTCGGCCAGAAGTGGCTCGACAACCAATTCCAAACGAGCATCTTCGCTTATGAATTGCACAGTCCAGCTTTGAGTCCTGCGGACCGAGTGATAGGTGAAGGTCGAACAGAGTGCCTTCTGAGCGGCTTCCACATATGACTGTACCTGTTTTGTCTCCGCTCGTGGCCACACGTCGGTTATGCTCACCTCGCCGAAGGAGACGCGGAGTGGAATCTGTCCCAGAAGCATTTCGATGAATCCCAATGGGTTGCTGCGGCAGGTTTGCGACTCCCGTTGGTACGCATGGGCAGGGTTGCCACCACAAGTAACGCAGGCGGTATGTCCGCAGTCAATGCACCTCTGGAGCGCCTTGGAAGTGCGGCCAAGGCTTCCCTCGCAATGACAGAGTCGCATAGAAGCACGCGCCTCGCCAAGCAAGCGTTGAAGATCCATCTCTGTGCCTTCACCGCAAGTCTCAGTGGACCATAACATATCTCGAGACGTAGACAGTCCGCTCGTAGGTTCGCTCAAGGTTTGGTCCGCGGAGCGCTGTTCTTTAGCTGGCGGAAGTACGCTATACCCTGATATTAGAGCCGCGAGTATAGCCGGTCCGACAACACTTGTAGTCATTGCGTTGCCCGCCAAGTCTCGTACTTCGCCTTGTGTTTCGGTCGTGAAGGATATCTGGTCCAAGGGTAGGCCTTGAAGCTGCAGAGCTTCTCCTGGTGCGAGAATCCTTTTGGCATCTGAAATGTATGGTTTGCCAGACGGAGTAAGACAGCCAGTAATGCCGTTCGGGATAGAGTTCGATATTCGTTCGATGTTCTGAGAGCTAGGAGCAAAGTAGGCTTCGTCAGCTTTGACTCTTACACAATGAAGCCATTCTACTCACATGTCCCATATCTTAGTCTTATACCGGCCATCTGTAAGACTCCCCGATGGAAGGCTGGCGCGCAGATAAGCCGCATCAATCGTGTCTTTTTCGCGCTCGACGAGACGATTAAACCAAGCTCTGTCGCCTCCCTCAAGAGGCAGCATTGCACCACTCTCTTGCCACAGAGTGAACGGTCGTGCAGTGCCAAGCCTCTGTGCTGCTCGGTAACCTATCTGCCGGATTTCGCATAATTCCCACGCCACATCTTTACTGCCTTGCTGGTCATCACCGCGGCTGGTCTGCTGAGGGGTGACGCGATCATTGGGTAGCAGAAAGGAAGACACAGGGCTGCTCGCATATCGCTTGAACTGCTCCATGAGACCTTGCCACTGCACACCCATCGTCTTGACGTTAGTACCGGCTCTGAGCTTGTCGAAGCATACCATGTAGCCTCGTTGGCGTGTCTGTGGGATGTAGTAGTCTTTAGTGTCCACGATCACGCAGGCACATTCATAGTTGAGGTCTGTGTAGTGTGACAGCATGCGATCCCACTTCGCGCTTACGACATTTTCGAAGATAATGATCGAAGGTCGACACGCCTTACAGTAGGCAAGCGCGCCGTACCAGGTTCTGCCGGATTCGCCGCCGTCATCGATGTCTTTCTGCTTGTTGTTGAGGCCACTGTAATCGACGCAGGATGTGCCCAAGATCAGAATATCAATGCCAGTAGGTATTGGGACGCGCGAACCGTAGGCTGTTGTCGCTGTTGGCTTTTCGCTTTCGAATGCTTTAGGGAACTCTGTAATGTCACGAAAGATAACCGGCGGTGCGAAGTTGCGCTCGATGTAAGCTTGCTTGTACGGCACGATCTCGGCAGAGAATACATGCTCAACATTAATGCGACCTTGGCCCATCTTCTCTGCTAATGATTGGTCGACCATGCTGAGTGCGAGAAGAGGACTCTCGGTCCCGGAGCACATCGTAGCAACTCTGAGGCACCGACCATTCAGGTGCTTAACGGCTTTAGCAAACCCTAGTGACAATGCTTTTGTGGTTATATCGCGGAAGATGTCACGAACTGAGTTGAGCGGCGGCAGGTTGCTCACCAGACCCTTCGGAATATCTTTGGGACGTGACAAAAGCTTCTTAGGTGTGCCAGACGTGCCGATGCCTTTTCTTTTTGATATCTTGCCGGTCAGCCGGGTGAATGCATTCTTGACTGCCTTCGCAGTTGCTGGCTTTACTGGCTCGGCAGATTCCGATGCAGAGACATCGCTTGACTCAGCAGTTCCATCGTGAGTAGTCTCTGACACACAATGCTCGTCGCCGGTAGGTTGATCGTCAATGAAATTGTATTCTTCATCATCATGGATGACCTTCCTTCGCCGGATACGGCCCTTCTTCTGTGGGAGACTCTCAAGCTGCAATCCATCGTCCTCGGAATCCTCGTGATAAGCTCGTTGGCTCACAGCACCAGTACTCCTCCTAGGCCTTAATGCTGTTACAGGATGTTGTACATACGGTTCAGGCGCTGCTTGCGGACTCACCACACCCGCATGTTGATCCGTGGGCGATGTGTTTCTTGCCCTCGCATTTACAGCTGAGGCGTTCGAGTGTTGGATTGCTGAAGTCTGAAAGTACTTTGCGATGCCAGAGGCGGACTTCGAAGCTTGGACCTTTTTGATGGATCGCTGTGTTTCTGGTGGTGTGCAACTCGCCGTTTGCAGTACATCTAGCACCCCTTTCTTCGGTAACAACACACACTCGACAATGCGCCTTCGTTTGTTGTGTTGGATCTCGTACAAGGGTCCATGGGAATCCTTAATGAGAGCGGTACCTGTAGCTGCGCTTTCTGCGTGCTTCTTCCGAACCGAAGAAACGACGGTGCAGTCAGAGTCAGGGTGAGCCGTATTTGCAGCCTCTGTGAACCTACGTTTCCGAGAAGCGGCTAAGACTGCCATTGTAGGTTCTGCATACTATCGCTGTACACCTCAATGTCAAAAGAGCATTCACGGTTTCGAGGTGTCGCTGTGCGTATGGTGGCAGCGGAGTGCGACGCGTTGAGGAAGACGCGCCTGACCGAGGCATCGCCGACTCCCGAAATTGAGCCGTTCAGCCATCTCCCACTGCAGCATGCCATGGCGCAAGAATATGTGACGCAAAGGTTGCACATCAATCTGCCCCACAACAGTCAACGACGCGAAAGAGTTGACGCTGTACTCTTGGTATAGTGCTTGAGTCTGCTGATCGGGCTGCAGGCAATGTTTTTGCAGCACATAGCTGGAAAGACAAGGCCACAGACTGCGCCCCGAAGGTGTCTGCTCCCGATATTCTGAGACTGGTAGGCTCACACCCTTACTGTTGCACTATAAGGAGGAGGTTACCGCAGTGTTGCACGACATAGGTAGTCTGAATGTACTGAGTTGAAAGGTGGAACGATCAAGCGTCATTGATTCATGAGAACATTGGCAAGATGCAGCCGTAGTAAAGCCGAGTGAAGTCGGAGAGTGAAGCGTGCATGGAGTACAATCCAGCCATTTACTAATGATGGCGGCTTTCTACACTTTCGAAGACCTCTCAGGCGGCCAAACAAGTTCTAGCTCCGACAACCCTTACGACGGTCTTCTCGAAGCATGCGGTCACGATCCAGTGAGTGACATTGAGGCATGATTGTGTTGGAGGTACCTAACCGGAAGTACAGAAACAGATTCAAGCCCGCTACGAGTTGCATCGGACCAACCGCAATGCTCAGCAAGGAGCGAAACTCCTAGCGCCCGAGTTTCCGGGCGTGACAGTCGATGAGATCCTCGCAAAGCTCGAGAATCCAAGCATCGAACCCGGCTTCACAGACTGGAGGCATTGCCTTGTATCCTGGGCTCGACCGCCTCAACATGTCCGTTCCCTGATTGCAGGGATCCAGCAGAGGCTGCTCACGGTTGCACCAAGTGGGTCAACCTGCTACGACTCAGTCTTCTCGCTTATGTGGACTGATAACTGTAGATACATGGACAATGCCACAGCCTAATCTGCATATGACTGCCCTCGAGATCACACACTCCCTTGGTGCGAACGAGATCGATGATCTAGTAGAGCAGATGCTACCTAGCGTACCAGCATTCACAGACTACACGTTCGAGCATAGAGCAAGACTAGTCAAGCCAATGTTAAGCTTCGATGCACAAGCCTTGGCCCTCTCCTTCCTCCCCGCCGCAGGCGAATTTGGGAGGGATGCGAGAGCAGACGCTTATACCTACCATCACCTGCGTCGGGATTTGTACGCCAAAGCTTCCGCAACTGGTGTGAAGGTTGCAAGCCGGTACGTGATACCCTCCGCGCATCTGACAATTGCTCGCTTCGTGACGAAGAGTGACTTCGAAGCTGCGGATGGGAAGGTGGACCATGCTAAAGTCCAGGAACTGCTTGGTGTTATTGAATCAATCAACAGCTGGCTTCATGCAGAGTATTGGCCAAGTGAAGACGGCAGTGACGATGCTTTTGCGTGGATCGTAGGCGAGGAGAAGGGCTTGGATTACCGGAAAGGAGCGCTCTGGTATGGTGGCGGTGGTGAAACTGTTCACCTTGGGCGTGGATTTTGAGAACAAGCTTAGTCCAGCCAGATCTCCTAATACGAAAGGTGATGGCTATCACATTAGCTCAAATAAGCCATACTGTGATATCGAGCAGACTGAGCATCCTGCCGCGTGGCGCTACGGATTACGCAGGCACGGCTACGCACGCCGAAGCCGTGCGAACCATTACATCCGACCTCCTCGGCTGACAGGCGCTCTCAATGAGCTCTTTGGTGCCAGAGGCCATCCTTCCAATATCGCCACGCAGAGGCTGTGGCAGGGTTGCGGTTCCGCGTACGTCGAGACGCAGTACACAGACGTTGACAGCCCTACATACTGGGTATGCGTGTTCGTCCGGTGTTCCAATTTCTGAGACCCAGCAGCACCACGCTAGGCCCGACGTTAGCTGATATCTCGCTTCGACATCTCATTAGAACAACTGCGCAAAGGCTGCTAGCCTTGCCCACCTCCCATTCTGCGCAAAATATCGGCCAGGTTGTGCTGCGATTGTTGCTGTTGCTGCTGCTGAGGCGCACCGGTATACGCACCAGCTTGCTGATAATGCTGTGGATACTGCCCGTATTGTGCTTGCTGCTGTTGGTGCTGCTGCTGCTGGACTCCGTTCCAGGCTTGCTGCTGATTTTGGAAGAAAGCCGGATTAACATACGCTCCGGGCGGAACCGGTGCGGCTGTATGAGATGGAGCCTGCTGCTGATAGCCTTGTTGGCCATGGTAGCCCGTCTGCGGATGGTGTTGTGGTGGAGGCTGCGCCGCGCTTCCGTATTGGAAAGTGTAGCCGTTGAACTGGTACGACTGCTGGTGCGGCGGCGGCGGCGGCGGCTGTTGAGTGTAGCTCGCCGGCTGATACTGCTGAGCTTGCTGTGGCGGCAGCGGCACATTCGGCTTCGGAGGCAGAGATAACTGGCGGTCTTCGTCGCCTCGGTCATGATTGTGTCGGTCCGGAAAGCTGTGCGCATTGCCACGATGTCCGCCGTTCGCTTGCCCGCCGAACCCACCACCACGAGCCCCACCGCGCTGTTGCCGGTCATTGTTATGGCCACCTCGCTGTTGCCGATCATGGTTGAAGCCGCCACGCCCTCTGCCCCTGTCGCCTCTGCCCCGCCCACGGTCGCCACGCCCTCTGCCTCTCCCTCGCTCGAAGCCGCCCTGCTGTTGCGGTCTTGGCGGAGGAGCTGCGCCTCCACCTGCCATCATCTGACTGAGGTTGTCCGGCCGTTTGAGCGGATTATAGAACTCATCCGCGGGCTCGTCATCATAGCTCATCCCACCACCATACCCCTGCCTCGGAGCATCACCGCCAGTTACGAACGTTTGCCCGCCCTCGTTGCCGGGTGCGCCGAAACTGTACAGAGCACTGTCGCTGCCAGCGTATCCACCTCGTCCGTTCGCATGTGCCGCGAAGCCTCCTCTACCGGCCTTCTTCGCCTGCTTCTTCTGCCGCTTATACTCCGCCTCTGCCTCATCGTCCGAGAACTCAATCTCATCCTCGCCGACCTCTTCGTCATGGATGTTGGAGGCATCCGTGCCTTTCAGGTTCTTGAGCGGTTGCGTGAAGACAAAGGTGCTGTGGCTGTCGACATAGTACACTTTCGCGCCATGCTGCAGGCCCAGCTCCTCAATCTCTTGCTGGTTAGTGAAGGCGACGCTGTACATTGGCTCCTGCACTCGGCCTAGCGTCTCTGCTACTACGCCGATGACTTCGCGCTTGTCGTTGCAAAGCACCGACCCCGACTCCAATACTTGGTATTCGCCTGGTGTAGACCCTTTGATAAGTAGATGATTTTCGACCGACCTCTGCACGGTACCTAACTCGGTGATCTTCGTCTCGTCTGTGATCGCAACGTCAGGCTTCGGCACGACGACTTCCTTGACCTCATTCGCGGTCCGAGGCTGGCGGTCGCCTGCTGCACCATCCTTTCTACGCCCACCGTCGTCGTCATCGTCGCCTTCGCCAGACATTAGGATCTTCGCCGCAGTGGCTGGGTCGAGCATCTCGTAACCGCCATCGCTGTCGGATTCGGAGTCGGAGCTCTCGTCGTCCTTATCACTGTCGGAATCTGATGTCGACTCCGCATCGGACGAGTCAAACTGCCACTCTGCGTTCGCGACCTCCTTCTGCGCTGCAGCAGCTGCCATGAACTCTGTGTCTTGCGTGACTTTCGTCTGTGCTGGCTGGCTTGCTGATTCACCGCCATGCGTGCCGTTTGTCGTTGCAGCCGGGTCAACCTCAACAGTGACGGCAGCTCCAGCATCTTCTGGCGCTGACCGCAGCTCGTTGGCCGCGTGATCTGTAGAAGCTGTAACGTTTTCCATGTTTGCATCGCCATCACCATTCACGGCGCTCGTTTCTTCCAGCATGCGGACTGTGGGTTCTTCGACTGCTGACACGTGGTGCTGCTCGTCTACTAAAGCGTCTCCGTCGTCAATAGCCTCCACGGGTACGCCGTCACCCGTCTCTTCCGCGGATACACCAGGCTCCAGGTCGCGATGTGGCGCATCGTTGGCGTCTGTCGCTGAAGGTAGTACATCCCCAGCAGACGCTTGAACCTCAACCGCAGAAACGAGATCTGTCTCTGGCTGGATGGGCTCCTCTTGCGCTTCATCCAGTGCTGCTTCTGGAACACTGCCAATCACCTTTTGCTCTGCAGATGGCTCGACTCGCTCCGCCGTCATACTTGAAGTGTCATAGATGTCGTCCCAGCCCTCATCATCCACTACCTCCTCTTGCAACTCCTCAGTAATCTCCAGCGGAGCTTCGAGTCGCACGCGCTTGGCTGGACGTGCTTCGTCCGCATCCCGGTACTCCAGCCTTGGATCTGCTGACATGTCCATACCGGCTACCAACTTGCACCGCTACGGTAGGCTGAGTTGTAGCAATGGGTGGAATGGATTAAAGATTGATGGCACAGTACTACGGGGAAAGGTCAAATTTCCTAAGTCCGCGACGTCACAGCACGCGCCTTGGTGGTCCAAGCTTCGTGTGTCTCCAAGCAGTTCAACTCTCCTTGAAATGAAATACATCTCGCTCAACGATGCATCCGTGACCTGACAAGATGGCTTCTAAGAACGGCGCGGCCACGAAGAGGTCTATCAAACATGCCAACGGCAGTGGTCAAGATGTCAAAGCACCTCAGCTAGTACGAAGACCTGGCAATGCTCGTAGCAAGCCTCAGCCCGCGCCTCTCCAGCTCTCCAGCATGAACGCGTTCTATGCCTTGTTCGCGAGTCACATAGTCGCCGCCATCTTCTCCCCCATCCAGGACTGCGACGAAGTCTTCAACTACTGGGAACCCACCCACTACCTTACCCACGGCCATGGCTTCCAAACCTGGGAGTATTCGCCCGAGTACGCCATCCGCTCATGGGCGTATACTGGCCTACACGCCCTGGTGACTCTGCCCGTCAAGCTTGCCAACGGCGACAAAGTTGCTGCCTTCTACCTACTCCGGATCTTTTTAGGCTTCATCTGCGCTCTGTCCGAGACCAGGCTATTCTCGAAGATTGCCGCCACGCTCAACCCAAGGATTGCCGTCTTGTTCCTCGTCATCATGGCGACGAGCCCGGGCATGTTCCATGCCAGCGTTGCGTATCTGCCCAGCAGTTTCGCCATGTGCTTTGTCATGCTTGGCATGGCAGCCTTCATGGATTGGCGAGGCGGTCTACGCACGGCACAGGGTATCTGGATGTTTGGCGTTGGTGCCTGCCTTGGCTGGCCGTTTGCCGCTGCACTGTCTGCACCTTTCCTTATCGAAGAACTCTACCTGGCGTCGATAAGCGACACGCAAGGCATGCTTGAGCTTTTCTGGCGTGTGGTAGACGGCGTTGTCCGGACACTGCTTTGCCTCGGACTGCAAGTCAGCGTCGATGGGTTCTTCTACAAGAAGCTCCTACTGGTGCCGCTCAACATTGTTACCTACAACATTTTCAGCAGCAAAGGGCCGGAACTCTACGGGACCGAACCGTGGCACTTCTACCTTCGAAATCTGTTTCTGAACTTTCATGTCTGGCTACTGCTTGCACTATCGGCGATGCCACTCGTGCTCGCCCAGCACTTCTTCCGCACCAAAGGAGCGACCAAATCGAGCTGGCTTCGTGGCGTAGTATTCCTCACACCCTTTTACATCTGGCTGGCAATCTTCACCCTTCAGCCCCACAAGGAAGAGCGTTTCATGTACCCTGCCTACCCTGCTCTGGCCCTGAATGCAGCAGTCGCCATGCACATCATCCTCGCCAACCTCGGCTCCACCGATCAGAGCGACTTGATCGCGAAGATCCCCGTCATGCTTCGCTTGGCCGGCATTCTCGGCTTCATCGTTCTTGCCCTCTCCGTCTCAGTTCTTCGCATCATGGGCCACATCAGCGCCTACGACGCTCCCTTGTCGGTATACCACCCCTTAAAGGCGAACGCCACCAACCCAGGCGACACCGTGTGTCTAGGCAAGGAATGGTACCGCTTCCCATCCCACTACCATCTCCCCGAAGGCGTCAAGGCAAAGTTCATCAGATCCGAGTTCTCGGGTCTCCTACCTGGCGAGTTCAGCGAAGTCGCATCGGGTCAAAGCTTCGGTCTGTTTCCGGGTACCTGGCTCGTACCGCCTGGTATGAATGATGAAAACCGGGAAGATCTGTCTAAATACACGGATGTCAAGCACTGCAACTTTCTGGTCGACAGTCACTCGCCTTCTACGGAAGTTACGGGTCTTGAGCCAAGCTATATCTCGGATAACGCGACTTGGGAGAAGGTGCATTGCGTACCGTATCTGGATGCCGCTTCGACGAATATCGTTGGCAGACTGTTCTGGATACCAAATGCTACTTGGGTACCTGAGCAATACCAGCGAGTATGGGGTGAGTACTGCCTGCTTAAGCGTAGGCCGCAGAAGAAGCCCGTTGCAAGTACCCCTGCCGGTGCGGAAAGGACGAGAAGATATGATATTCCGAGCATCGAGACGCTTGGCTGAACGCATTTAGTCTTCAAAGTGCCGCACGAATAACGATATACACATGCGTCTGATTCACGTTCGCCAACGGAGACATCAACGTCGAAAGGCATAGACTGGGTCACGTGCGGTGGAGCTTACGCTTTCCAGATTGGGCAAAGACTTCCGCGTGCCCCTTCGGCCAACGACTGGACGTCAGAGCTGGCTCTGGAGAGACTCTGACCCCACGCAATCGCGTCTCTTATCGCGCTGCATACGGAGCTCATATTATTTGACTTAGAGATGGCTTCTTCACGACGCTACGCCCTCCAAGAGGTTCTAAATGTTTTATCGATTGGTTGTTACCGACCATTCCCCTCTCTGACCGCTATCCATGATGGAGTCTGCACAGCGTTGGATACAGGATAATTGCAGGATGGATCGATTGCAGGATGTCTTGGAGTTCGAACGGTTGAGACGAATCGTCAATGTGAAGACTGCACCTTACATCCTCTTGGCTTTGGCAGTGGCGCTGTTACTCCGCAATTACCTCAGCAAACAAACCCGACCAAAGACATGGCTGCAAAGCACACGTCGCTCTCCCGACCCAGAAAAGCCCACCGATGTCAACACATTCGCGGAAAAGCGAATGAAGCCTACCGAGCGCGAGCCGGGCAGTAAGACTCATCACCACCACGCATCACTTTCCAGCCACTAACGGAACCACCCAGCATGGACACCCTCCCCCTTCACCCGCCCCACGGCACCGCCCTACCCCAATTGGTCCCACCTAACCACCAAACCCCTCCCCTACCGCCCGTTCCGCCACGGGCCCTACCACATCACGATGGGCCTCCGCTCCATGCATTGGGACGAATGGATCGAGCTGGACAACCACTACCTCCGCTTCCACGCCGACAAAGCCCGCCGCATCGCCGAGCGCGGGCCCAAATGCTGCCGCACCTCCACCGGCGACCCCACCACCGCAGACCCCCGGGTTTGGGACGGCGCGGTCGAACTCCTCGAAGAACTCTCCGCGTACCTCAGCGAACGATACCCCTCCATGTTCGTCCGAACCGACGTCGGTGTCGACAACATCATCACAAACGAATCCTTCAACATCCCCGAACTGACCATGAACGGCATCCGCGAGGATCCAATGCAACTCTGCGCCCGCCTAATCCAAGACGACCTCGCCATCATGTTCGAAAAAGAGGACGGACAATACTACCTCCTCGCCGGCGCCATCCTCCTCGCCGGCTTCTGGCGTCTGGAGGACAAATTTGGCATGCCTTTATCCGAAATCCACACCTCCGGCGACGTGCCCGGGTTCAAGGAGAAGCTGGAGAAAGGGATGACGAACTTTTTCCGTCGCGTGCAGCCGGAGAAGGCGGTCTTGCGCAACAATTACTTCCTCCAGGTTGACGACGATCTAGCCTGGTCTAGTTCGATCGGGGACGAGGATAGTGAGACAGTGGGTTGGTTTACGGCGGAGAAGAACCGCGCGGTGGAACATCATTATTTTCGGTCAGAGAGGCAGAGTTTGAGACGTCTGCCGAGGAGTGGCGGGGTGGTGTTCACGATCCGCACGTACTTTCATCCGGTGACGGAGATTGCGGAGGAGGAGTACGTGCCCGGGAGATTGGCGAGTGCGGTGCGGAGTTGGGGGGAGGACGTGAGTCGGTATAAGGGGCGGGAGAGGTATGGGGAGGTGCTGTTGGAGTATCTCGACCAAAAGCATGAGGAGCAGGTTGCGAGGGGGGTGGACTTTTCGAAGGAGGAAGAGGTTAGAGCGTATCCTTGGTAATGGTATCTCATCACCGAATCGCGAATAGTATCGTTGCAGCAGGGGTATCATATCTCGCGTAAATAAAGTCAGACGGCACTCGTCCTCCGCTTCTTCTTCCTCAACCGCGCCCTCCGAACCCCCTCCTCCACCTTCGTAGCCCGCCACGTACACCCCTCCGCGAACTCGCACAGGCGGCATTTATACGCTTCCTCCACCTCCACACCTTTCGTCTCGCGCTCGCCGCGCCACCAGCGCAGTTCGTCGGAGACGTAGGCGTCGAGTTGGGAGGCGTTGTAGAGGAAGCTGCGTCGGCCCAATAAAGTGCCCGAGGAGGAGGTGCGGAATTCGGCTGTTAGGAGGGGGGATATCGAGGCGGAGTGAGAGGGCGAGGTTGTGGATGAGGCTGAAGTTCGGGAGACTGTGCGGGCGAAATCGGCGATCATCAGACTCCAAAGCGCGGAGAGGTTGTTGTGCGCCAGCAGAGTGTCGGTGGAATCTTGCCATCCATCGCCCGGGTCAGCCTCATCGGCATTCCCGAAGACAGTCGGGTGGTTCTCCTGCAACCCGACAGAAAGCTGACTCATCTGCGCCAGAAAAGCATCACTGAACGTCTTCTCCGGATCTACGGCATATCGTTCGAAAATCCGGTCGGCGGGGACTTGGTTGCCGGCCAGGGCGGTGAAGAGACGGTGGTAGAGCATGAGTTGGTAGTGGGTTGGTCTCAGCTGACTGCCGCCCTCTGGTGGTAAGGTCCTGGATTGGCGGGTCTTGACGTCGAGGAGGTAGATGGTTGGGGATTTCTCTTGCAGCGTGCCGAGCCAGGGGTTGCCGTTGCCGGTGCTGTTGCCGTTGTGATACTGTTCGAGGATGGAGGCGTGCGGGGAGGTGGTGGTGAGGTAGTCGGTTAATGTGCGCTGGTCGGAGGGGAGAGGTTGTTGCTTCTTGCCGCCTTGTGCGCCAGTACGTTCGGAAGCAGACTCCCCCTTCTGCCGCGACAACTCCACCTCCGCCTCCTCATCCGGACACGTCGTAGTAACGAAATCAACAACCCCATTCACCACCTCCCCATCCAACAAACCCCAAACCTCCAATTCCCTCGTCCTGCCCGTCTGCCTCAGCGTTCGCAAACCGGATATGACATTCCATATCCGCAGCGCGAAGCGATCCTCCTTCGTCACCACATCTACGGGCACGTCCGTGTGGACTTCCTCCTCCAATACTTTATGCACGCTCGAACCCTGCTTCATGGCCGTCGTCCTCCGCACGCGACCGTAGCGGCTGAGGTTGTAGAAGTACTGTAATTCGCACCATGCGGGGGAGATGATGTCGGTGACGGACAGTGGCTTCTTGGGCGCGGTGCGGAAGCGTTGGAGTGGTGTGCGGGTGTCATTCTTGTCTACGTCTCGCACAAATGAGGGAGCGGACTGCTCGCGCTCACGTCTTCGCTGTTCTTCCTCATCGGGGGGTGCTATGAGACGCTTTCGGTCAGCGCGTCAGCTTCTCCCAAACAATACTCTCGATGGTATTGTGAGACGCACGGGAGAAAGTGTGTCGGTTGACCTCGTCGTACTCGACCTCGACTGCCGGCCCTCCACGCTCGCCGTCTTTCCACCGCTGCAGCGCTTCCTGTGTACTGCCGAGGCCAGCGATGACTGCCACCAAGTTGTCGTGCAGGCGCGAGAAGCGCAGGACAGGCTTGCTGTCGCCGCCATGGTCGTCGAGGATGGTGGGTGCTTCAATGCTCGCTATCACGCTGCCCGGCGACTCGGATTGGGAGAAGAGGGAGTCTACGGCGGCTTCGTCCAGATCGGAGCCATAGTCACTGTCATTCCCTACTATCTGTGTGGTATTGTCTTGCGGAGGAGCAATGATGCTTGCCGCCATTGTGAGCGCATCGTTGGGTTGATGTGGTGACACGCTAGAGGTGATGTAGCGGTCATGGAGAGACGCGCTTCGAGGTTTCGCAGTGAAGCGCGTTAAGTGGCACATATCAACAAACACAGCTTCAGACTTGCTCACATCGCAGGGCATCGCAGGCTTCACCCTGTTCTATCGTCTGCTCTATGCTCTACTGTTGTAGTCTGCTCTACAGAGGCCGACCGTCATACAGCCACCAATTCACGACCTCTACATACTCTGCTGCGCAATGGCTTGTCGCAGGGCCATCGGTGTGAATCAGCCTTGGCCGACAATCGAGCCGTGTATGAAAGGCCGGTTTACCCATGGAGCAGTACGTCGTTCGCATGGTAAGGCTCGATTCCGCAAATCGCGGTCTTGGGCAACCAAACATCCGCGGGCCTCGAGCTTGTCGTGATTGTCAGAAAGCGCTGGCATCCGCAACCGTGAAGTGGCTGCTTCACGCGAGTCGTTCGTCCCACATCTTCTCCCTTCGCCAATCTCACGCCTTCGCCGCCGTCACACCCTTCCCAGCCTTTTGCCCTCCCCCCTCCACCGCCTCCGCATTCTTATTCAACCAACTCAGATACGTCTGCCACCCCACCCCAAACGCCCCGGCAAAAACACTCCGGTTCCGCGCCGGCACCCACGTGAAACTCACCGCCGTCACCAGCGGCCAGATCTTCCAGCTATTCGTCCAACTGATCGGCACCGTCTCCCTCACCCGCCGCGCACTCTCCCGCAAACTCCCGCCCGACAACAGGCTCTGCAGCCCGAAGAAACACGTACTAAACACCGGCGTGAACGCGAGCTGATTCACCAAGATCTTCACCCCGATGCTCAACCAATGTCGACCCGGGAAGTTGAAGTGCCGGCCGAGGAACATGAACCAGGCGTAGCTGGGCAAAGACAGGATGGAGGCTATGGCGAGGGCTTTGAGCCCGCGGATGGGTTCGTAAGAGCCCGTGGTGAAGGAGGCGGTCGCGACGGTTTGCGCGGAGAGGTCGCCGAGGAAGTAGATGACGAGCGTGCTTTCGAGTTGGGTGAGGAGGGGCCGCCGGGATTGCATGGCGCTGTACGCGCGGAAGGGGGTGGTGATCCAGGGCCAGCCGGGGATGGGGATGGTTTGAGGAGGGGGTGCTGTGGTGGAGGTGGACGTTGACGTTGACGCATTGCGGATGGTGGAGGGGCTGGCATTCGAGTTGAGGCGCGTCTGTTGATGGCGGCGGAGGATGTTGCGGTAGACTGTCTGGTGGAGTTTGTGCGTGCTTGAGCGGCCTATGTTTATGAAGGTTGGGAGGAAGGAGGTCATCTTGGTCGCATGGAGGGAATTGATATACGACAGGGAGATGGAGAGCGAAGAGGATCTGAAAGAGGAGTAATGACTGTAGCTGATAGAATCAATGAAATGTACTTACGAAGAGCGTATACTACTGCCAGTGATGAGCGTTGAGTTGGATTGGGGGTTCTGCTGCACGGTTGTTGCGCCATCGTTCGGGGGCTTCGTGGCTCGGCTTCTAGCGCCGAGGTTGGCTGTCATGGCCGGCATTTGTGCCAAGAGGATGCTCGCTGCTGCAGGTACGCTTGCATACACCTCAATACCGCTGTGTCGCAGAGCGGATGGAGGTGAGAACGCTCGTTGGAGCAAGAGTGATGCTGACATATGGATGTGGAAGTGACAATGTCAGGGTAAGAGGCAGAAATGGCACCGGAGACAGTAGCAGCGACGAGGGGCTGTTGGCAGATTGCGCCCGGCGGCAGCGTTGTAGCAGACGCGTGGAAGCGACTGGCGACAACAACAACCACAAACAACACGTGAGACATGACAAGCAGGATGAA
Organism: Baudoinia panamericana UAMH 10762; assembly: GCF_000338955.1. Classification (NCBI taxonomy): domain Eukaryota; kingdom Fungi; phylum Ascomycota; class Dothideomycetes; order Mycosphaerellales; family Teratosphaeriaceae; genus Baudoinia; species Baudoinia panamericana. The sequence goes on from NW_006911263.1 coordinate 335,321, forward strand.
GAGACTGAATGGAGGAAATGTCTTGCACCATTGTCATTATGATACAGCATGATGATGGCGCTACCTCGCCTGGTGCACCCATGATATCAACCCATGCCCTGTGAATCTCCTCGCAAACTCCATTCCCGCAAAAGTAGTCAAGCCATCTGCCATGCAAGCCAACGAACCACCGCCCATCACCCAGCCAGCCGCGTCAGCAGCAATGACCGCAGGAGGTCGAGATGGCCGTGCCTCATGGTCTTATTTCATCATTGGTATCGAGTGTGTAGTGGTAGTAGAAGATGTCGAGTTGATGTGAGTGAGAGAGACCCGCTTAAGAGCGCTCGCCACGGAGACGGCGCGCGAGCTGGATGTCCTTGCTCTGGATGGTGACACGCTTGGCGTGGATGGCGCACAGGTTGGTGTCCTCGAACAGGGAGACGAGGTAGGCCTCGACGGACTCCTGCAGCGCGCCGATGGCGGAGCTCTGGAAGCGCAGGTCCGACTTGAAGTCCTGCGCGATTTCACGCACCAGACGCTGGAAGGGGAGCTTGCGGATGAGGAGCTCGGTCGACTTTTGGTAGCGACGGATCTCACGGAGCGCGACGGTACCTGGCGTGGTTGTTAGTGTCGGTGGTGGCGGTGGTGGTGGTTTGAGTGAGTGGAAGAGATGCTTACCTGGCTTGTACCTGTGAGGCTTCTTCACACCACCGGTCGATGGCGCGGACTTGCGAGCGGCCTTGGAGGCGAGCTGCTTACGGGGCGCCTTGCCACCGGTGGACTTACTGTAAAGATGTGTTAGTATGGTGATGGTAGAAGGGTGGCGAAGGAATGACGCGGAGTCATAACAACGCGACCGTGAAGTGATGATGGGAAGGCATACCGAGCTGTCTGCTTCGTACGGGCCATGGCTAATGGAGATTGTGTGCTTATTGATGGTTTGAATTTGAAGGTGGTGGAAGCTGGTGGTGGTGAGATGGATGACTTGGTGGAGAATGCTACTGAAGTGGGGGTGTAGGAAAGAAGCGGAAAAGCAGACGCCCTAAAAGATAAACGACACCTCAGCCACGCATGTCTAATCACAGTTCAGAATCAAAAGCGCGTGGAAGGATTGATTGCGCGGGGCGCGGCTCTGTTGTGAGTCCGTGCGCCTGCCAAATCGATTGATACCGCAAGCCGGCTGGAGCCGCGAATCCTATATATTCAGCTTCTCCCCCACACTCACACTCCTACATCCCATCCATCACACAGCTTTACCCGCGCAACTCGGCATCACCGGCATCAGCAGTATCATCAGTCAATCTACCTTCGACCTCTCTCACCCACCCAACAAATAAATTCATCATGACTGGCCGTAAGCACTCGCCACTCCACCACTACCACTTGCATCATACAGGCACTGACATTCACTTCGCAGGCGGCAAAGGAGGCAAAGGACTGGGCAAGGGCACGTGACCGCGCTCAGCAGCTCACCGACGACGTTACTAACGTGTCCACAGGCGGCGCGAAGCGTCACAGGAAGATTTTGCGCGACAACATCCAGGGTATTACAAAGCCCGCCATCCGCCGTTTGGCGCGTCGTGGCGGTGTCAAGCGTATCTCGGCCAGTAAGATTTCCACACATCTCCATATACGGGCTCCGTCTGACAGGTTTCCCAGTGATCTACGAAGAGACGCGCGGTGTCCTCAAGACTTTCCTCGAAGGCGTCATCCGCGACGCAGTCACCTACACTGAGCACGCGAAGCGCAAGACCGTCACATCCCTCGACGTGGTCTACGCGCTCAAGAGGCAAGGCCGCACCCTTTACGGTTTCGGTGGTTAAGCGGCGCGCGACTTTCAGATTTTCTTCGGCATGCTTTTACGACTACCAACAATATCCGTCGGCATGAAGCAGCTGGCCCGGCGACAGGCTTGGGCACAGCCATGATGGAAGGCGCGATATGGGTACGGCTGGGGTGTTTGCAAAGGGCTGCTCTCAGCCGGCATGGTTTGCTTTGCTGTAGATTAACGGCTCATCATGGCGTTGATGGAGCCCAGCAATGATAATGTGGCAATTTGTTCAAACCCAATCAATCCTGTTCTCTCTCCCACCGATCTCCATGCTCTCGATACGCGTGTACGTGCCTCTGCCATGTTGACAATACTGCATCCGGCAAGCGTGAGTGGCGCAAGGGCCATCGCGTTGTAGTGTGAGGATAAGGTGCAGTGGCGCCCGGCGGGAGTTCCCGTACGCCTGAGCACTTGACAAGAAACACACGCAGTACCATCGAGCCTGCAATGTTATGTCGCAGTTACGATAACTATCTGGGGAAAGAGAACTGCACGCTGCCTTGTTGCATGCGGTACGCATTTGTGTCGGCAAAGCGCAACCGTTCCAAGTTCGGCCTGGGGATACAAGCCCGACAGGACGCCATCAATAGTAGCTACCCATCGAAGGCGGAGATACTTTGCATGGCAAGTACTTATCATCTGTTCTCACTTCGTACTTGCTGCTATGAGGCGATATTTTGTTCGATCGGCTTTCCCTCAATGAGTCCTTTCCGTTACCGCGGCCGCCGTCTGTCCGATCGTAGCCGAGATCGTCATGGTACATCTAGCGTTTCGTGTTGAACGAGTAACGGAAGGGCGGCCATCCACGAGGGAATATCACACATATTTATTGCGCTACCACGCCCATTGCTCGTAGAGGCAAATTTCTGTACGGTTCCGCATTGTAGTCAAGCTCTCTGAAGGTCCTCTACTCCGCGATGGCACTCGTGCATCCGAAGCCGCGCTGTCTGTTCTTCGATGTGTTTGGCACCTGCGTTGACTGGAGGAAGACGGTCACGGAGGAGCTATGGCAGCAGACGCGGGAGGCTTTGAGCTCACCGACCAGTTCGATCGCTAGCCGTATCCGCATGCTGGCTTCTGATATGGTACAGTGTCTTAACATCTCCCGATTCTCCTAAATGCTCACCGTCACGACAGACGTACGAGCAATGGGGCGAAGTGGCCCAAGAGTGGCGGAACGGATATCTGAAGTTCACGCGAGAAGTTGCCAACAGTACGGATCCAAGCAAGCCATACAAGACCGTGGACGAGCATCATCTGGAGTCTTTACGCAACATACTCACCCAACGAGGCCTCATCTTCGCACGGACGGACGGCACGCCAGCGGACCTTGTGCATGACGGTTCGCTGTGGGACGAGCAACAGATCAAGGAGCTCAGCATGGTCTGGCATCGTCTCGATCCATGGCCGGATACATGTCGTGGGATCCAGGAGTTGAACCGTCAATTCTACACTTGTACTCTGAGCAACGGCAACTTGACGCTGTTGAAGGATATGGTGGCGCATGCGAAGATGGAGTTCACGCACGTCTATTCGGCCGAGATGTTTCAGTCGTACAAGCCCAGTCCGAAGGTCTACTTGGGCGCGGCGGAGAAGATGGGTTTGAGGCCAGAGGAGTGCGCCATGGTTCGTCCATCTCGTGCACAATGTCCGACGGCATACATGCTGATATGAACCGTAGGTGGCAGCGCATCTGGACGATCTGAAGGCGGCGAAGTCGAATGGATTTCGAACGATCTACATTGAGCGACCGCAGGAGGAGCGGCACCCTGAACTGGGTGGTGAGGCGGACCTTGTGGACATCTGGGTGAAGGAGGGTGAGATGGGATTTGTAACCGCGGCGGAGAGGCTGGGTATTTCAATCTCTGAGCATGCTACGTAACTTTCTAATGTACGTCGAACTGTCAATCTCAACGCATCTGCTTGCGCCGTCTTCCAGAGTATTACTGAATCAAGCATTTGTCTAATGTTGGTGCGGAACACCCTGCTCGTGTATGAAAACGTCAACAGTACTTGAAATTCCGAACATAGACAGCTCCATTAACGTACAAACAGCGATGCATGCATTGCAGCCTACAATCGACAACGTCCACGACCAGCTCAGTCGTTCTAAGTCCGACCTTCTCAATATAATGGCGGTCCGCTAGACGTGAGGTTAACCTGCAGAGCAAGACACTGACATCGCTGCCGTCATGGAAAAACCTACAATGCTAACCCAAACACTAACCCTAGCACAACACACAGCAGTTCAAGGGGCTCCGAAGCCGGCGCACTTCGCTCGTACTTTAGATACCTCCGTATCCATGCACGACCGTGCGAATGCCATCGAGCACATTATTCAACATGGCGCTTCGATCTGGCATCTGCTGTAAGGCACGGTCCAGCAACATATTCAGTCCTCATTGGTCACATAGTTGACGGCCGAGCAGAGTACGAGGTTTCGGCGTAAGACCGTTGTCCGCCTCTCAATCCACGTCATGACGAGCAGCGGCAGCACCTTAGATTAGTATAGTCACATTATTGTAACTCAGACGATGGCTATATCACGGGGTTTGCGGTGATTGCGATAGTGTATTCGGCCATGTTATGGTAACAAGCAAGCAGTGCCACGTTTCATCCATCATCCCGAACTAAAGATACTTCACCTTAAGAGGACAAGGCTGCGTTGCGACACCCCAGTCAACTACCACATCTGTGAGACCGTCCGCGAACAGATCGAGATCACCGTGTTACCTACGCCCGCAGGCGCCAACGCCATGCCAGCAAGCAACAGCGCTGTGGCCAAGACAAGCGAGCCCCAAGCAGCCGACCCAGATGGCGGTGCTTCTGTTCCAGACCTGTCCCCGAAGGATGTCAAGGCCGAAGCAAGCGACGTAGCAGACGACGGCAGTAAAGATGCTACTGACACCGAGAAAGCGGTCGACTTATCGAAGACGGCGCAGCAAGACCATAGGCCAGACATCGTTGCCACAGAAGAGTACTCAGTGTTCACCACTGGACAGAAACGAGCCATCATTGTCGCCGGGAGCTTCGTGAGCTGGTTTAGCCCGATGAGCGGCGCGATATACTATCCTGCGCTGAACCAGGTACGGCGGTGGCCAAACATGCATTGTTGCAGTCCTGCTGACAGGCCCGTAGATAGCAGCGGACCTCCACGTCACGCCTGCAAGAATCAACAGTACGTACTGGATAACGAGCGCAAAAGACGAGAAGATGAATGCTGACATGGCATGCTGTTAGTAACTGTTACCACTTACCTCATCATTCAAGGTCTGGCACCGATGATGATCGCTGGGTTCTCGGACAAAGCTGGAAGGCGACCGGCGTACTTCATATGCTTCGTCATCTACATCGCAGCCAACCTCGGCTTAGCGTTGCAGAACGACTACATTGCACTATTGCTGCTGCGAATGCTGCAATCGGCCGGCAGCAGCGGCACGATTGCGCTAGCGAACGGCTTGGTGGGAGACACTATCACCTCTGCTGAGCGTGGTAGCTATATCGCATATGCCTCAATTGGTACACTACTTGGACCCTCGTTGTCTCCCATTCTGGGTGGCCTTCTTAGCCAATATTTGGGCTGGCACTGGTACGCTGCGTTATTACCTCCCGTCATGTCATGGCTGACCCAGCCTGTAGGATCTTTTGGTTCCTGCTGATCCTGTCCGTCGTCTTCTTCATTCCATTGGTCTTGTTTCTGCCGGAGACGTGCAGGAAGATCGTCGGTGACGGCTCAGTACCGCCGCCATGGTCCAGCATGAACATTACAGACACGATACGATTCAACAATCGCGCAAAGAAAGGCATTCTTGTCGACGAGGCAAAGAAAGCAGAGTTGCGTCAGAACTTCCGCCTCACTATCCCCAACCCACTATCAACGCTGGTCGTGCTGGCCGACTTCGAGAGCGCTTTGATACTCATGGCCACAGGTCTCGCTCTCGCCTGTTTCTACGCCATCTCCACTGGCGCGTCAGTCGTCTTCGGTACGCTTTACGGTTTCGACGACCTTTACATCTCGCTTATGTTTTTACCTTTGGGTGTGGGTGGCGCCATTTCAGCATTCACGACGGGCAGGATGGTCGACTGGAACTACAGAAGGCATGCCAAGCGTTTGAACTTCCCTATTCACAAGACGCGCCAGACGGACCTCTCCGACTTTCCGATTGAGAAAGCCCGAATGGAGATTGCGCTCCCAATGTTCGCATTCGGTGCTGCTGCCATTGTCGGTTACGGCTGGATGATAACCCATAAGATCTCGCTTGCCGGACCCATCATCATGTTGTTCCTTCTAGGCTACTGTCTCACAGCTGGCTTCCAATGCCTGAACGTGCTAATGGTGGACATCTACCCAGGTCAACCAGCTACAGCCACTGCCGCCAACAATGTGACGCGTTGCCTGCTCGGCGCTGCTGCTTCTGCGGCTATTGTCCCAATGAGTGATGCGATTGGCAACGGATGGGCATATACCATCTTGGCACTTTTATTCGTTGTTTCCGGGCTAGGGCCGCTAGCGAGCATGAAGTACGGCATTCAGTGGAGGAAGGCGAAGAAGGACAAGGCGGAGAGGAGGCAGCGAGAGAAGCAGGCGAAGAAGGCAGCAAGAGTTTGATCGGCGTGTTCGTAGCTCGTATGACGATAGTCATGCTTCTCTACGGTATCTGTATTCATATATGCATTTATCCGCCCGCCTTGTATAGCCTGCACTGGTTCTTTTCGCTGCCAGCTATTCGATTTGGTGTAGCGGCTAATGTCAAGCAGGATTCGCGAAGGGTGTAAACATCTGCACGGCAGTTACTCCGCTCTTTGCGTGAATGCCCTTCTCATGTCCATCTCATGCTCCGCATGAAGAACAAGCCGTCTCATTGGACAGTGGACTCATGGATCCCTGTGCGCCGTGGCTAACCTGCTGGTCGATGCATGAGTCATCTGTCGTGAATAGCACAGTCGTGAAACAGCGACATCCAGTCCTTCCGACTCACAATCGTTGCGCAACACATGGTGTCATGCTTAATCGCGGCGCACCTTTGCGAACTTCGCGCAATGAGTGGCATGGGCACACTTAGTGCTTCCCTTGCGCATTACCACCGCGCACTATATCCACCACTGTCTCGGTAAACTTGGAAGCGAGCCGCGGCCCTATCCACTGGCTCCAGCGCATATCAGGTTCCTCGCACAGGCCTCCTGGGCTGCGTAAGCACGAGTCTGTGCGACTCAGAGTGCTTCCGGAAAATCTTCGTGGTACGGTGTGGAACTGAAGGCGAGGACCGTGATGCGACATAATGTAATCTCGGCGCCTCGGCCGGTGCTCCATCGACCGAAAAGCAAAACAACCTGGTGGTTGTCGCGTCCGACCGTAATGTCCCGTGAGCGGCTCGTGCTGCGCAGCGAACCTCTGTCCGGCTCGCGGTCTTGTTGCGCGCCCTGGTTCCTGCAGCCGGCGCCTAGTGTACGTTACTCCGGCATCCGCGACGCTCCATCTGCAATTGTAGGCGATTATATCCTTGCTGCATAGGACCACTGCTTGTTGCCTCCAACCGAGGGCCGGGCCTGAACGATCCGAACTGTACCGAGGCAAGCATCCCTCGCAAAGATTCTGTCCCTAGTGACTTGATACCCTTCATAATATTACGCATTTGGACGAGGCTCGGGATCGTTTCGACTTCCTGCTGGACCCCGTGCCTTTACCATCCGATCGATAGTAACGGTCGCTGTCGTCACGGTAGGTTCGTCGGTATGGATCGGAGTCGACAGGTCTCTGGACTCTGCCGGGCTCTCGCGGTGCAGCTGCCCTTTGGCTGCGCAATCGACGCACCACATCATAGAAAGCCTTCTCCACATTGACGCAGTTCTTTGCGGATGCCTCGACGAAGTCACAATTGAGTTGCTTGGCCAGAGCGCTACCCTCCTGCGTGGACACCTCCCGCTCCGTCACCCTGTCGCATTTGTTGCCCACCAGCATGATTGGCACCGGTCCAGGTAGTGGGCTGCCCATTGTCTGCGAGAGCGGAGAGCCGGGGTAGGTTGGTGAGCCTGCCGCTGCCGATTCCTTCACCCTTTGTATTTGGTGGTGAAACTTTTGTATCCGCGCAAAGGACGATCGAGACGAGATGGAGTACACCAACACGAAGCCTTCACCATCTCGTATCCATTGATCTCGCAGGGCTGTGTACTCCTCTTGGCCAGCTGTGTCGAGCACTTCCAGCATGCATGACTGGTTGTCGATCTGTACTTGCTTGCGGTAGGAATCTTCGATCGTCGGATCGTACGTCTCAACGAAATGGTTTAGACACAGCTGCTGACTGTCAGTCAAAGCTTACGCATTCTGATCCCGTAACATGGCACACCTGTATCGTGAGCGCGGTCTTTCCCACTCCGCCGTCTCCCAGCACCACCAGCTTGTACAATGTCATTTTTCCGTGAGCCATGTTTGCGACTCTGCGCTACTTAGCTCAGGAGTGTGGAGTACTCCAGCAAGCTGTCCAGCAGGCGTTCGCAGCGAAGCTGTACACCGGCGAGCTACCCCCGGTCCAATAAGTGAACGAGGCGAGCCAGCACTGCTCCGGTGTGCACCGTACACCTACGTCGCACCCGACGGCTATTGACGCCGTGTGTGCTCGGGTGACCACCCTGTCTGCTGCCCAATGGGCGGAATTTGGCTAAAGGCTGGCCAGGAGAGGAAGCCGTTCCTGGTGGCCCTGGACTTGCGAAGCCAGGAAATCCGTTGCAGATCAGACGCCGATCAGGAACCCTCAGATTCAAGAATATGTGGGAATACGCTGAGAATAACGAATGCCAAACACAGAGAACTCCACCAGCTCCGTACGTAGGAAGGATGGACCTTTGGACAAATCTTCGGCACGCTGCAGTTTCGCGGAGGTACATGTGATCGTCAAGCAGATCGACGGGCTAGCTTGACCCAGGAAAAACTTTGGATTGCTTAGCTGCACGACTGGTTGGTAGTACTTCTTCTTGTCTCTTGCGGCCACAACGGCGTCTAACCAGACATAGTGGCCTGGCGGTGCTATATCAAATAGCAAAAAGCTGTAGACGAATTGAACAGCCACTCTTGTTCTATGCGCGTCTAGGCGGCAGTAGGTTACTCGCTGCACGTGGCAAATACGCTTTGGTGGATTGCCCCAGGGTTATGTAGACCAGTACACCGATCCGGCGGGTAACCGAGCTGTTCAAGAATAGTGCTGGATTCGAACGCTGTACGCGCGTTGTACAGATGCAATGGCGGTGCTGCGTGACAGGTCACTGATCTTGGTGATCGTCGTTCCTCGCTTGATCAAAGCGATGGGCAGACCTTCGGAATAAAAGATTCTGGACTGCGCGACTAACAAAAGTGGGGGACAAAATCTACGCATCGGCACAACTCCCTGCTTGCGCCATTCTCCGGGAAGTGAGGACGGCGCTGAGTCTGTTTGCTCCGGCGTCTCCCCCAAGCTAACCCTGTGGCTGCAGCCCGCTACCGTAGTTGCTGTTCGATACGTAGACGATCCAAGCTGCAGCCCTGCGTTCAACGCAGCTAGCTCACGGCTTGAAGGCCTAAACGATGGGGATCGCACGAATTCAGCCTGCTGCAGCTGCTGTGTCTGAATAAGGTCGAAAGTGGGAAGAGACCTGAGCGGCATGTTCACTTGAGAAATGCTGGCTTACGGGCCGGACGACTACACAAGCGCCTCTCATAATGGTGCAGTAGCTTTCGACAAGCGAGCTGTATGAGGGCTCACCGTGGCTTGATGCGTTGCCGCAACCCGCATTGCTTTGCATTCTCGACAGGACACCAACGGTCTCAGATCGATAACCAGGAGAGCAGCAATGTTTTAAATGCCGAGGCTCAACAATGGCCATTCTCTAGTCAGGCCCGCATGCCATGTCGAAGATGTTGAGCTTCATGCGTACTCATACGCGAGAGGCTTCTTCAATCATTCAATGCTAGTTACCCGTAACCTACATCCCGTCCACCGGCCAACAGCATGCAACATATTATCAACGCAGGCTGCCAGGCTGTTGCAAAAAGTGACCAACATGCAGTATAAACATCTCCAGTGACCAAGACTTTGCACACAACGTGTCGCAACTCGCGTGGGATGACATCCTTCTGTCGTGGAGAGGGCTGTCGGCTTGTTCGACATTTGGAGGCGGAGATGCCACGCTGCCCGTACATATCACTGGCGCCTTCTGCAGTGGACGACGCCGCCGCAACGGCGACAGCGGGATAAGAGGCGAAGAGACGGCTTTTGAACGCAAGGTTGCCGCCATGGCGGGAGCCGCTAGTTATTCTGTACGTAACAGGTAGAGCTATCGGCCTCCAAGCAATGAGCCCGCTCAGACAGTTGCCATTGGCAGACTATGTGCTTCTTCGATTCCTGATAAGTCGAGATGAAAGTCAATGGACCATCTCCACGGGTGTTGCTTACTACAAGCTAGCCAAGGGTTTGACGACGGTGTCAAAGCGGTCCGTAGGATGAGAGCCGGCCGGCGTTGCAGTAGCGTGAACAGCGCGCTACAGCAAAAGGCGCAGACGATCTTGATCATGTGAAAGCGGGTTGACGCATGTTTATGCATTTTGTTGTTCGAGATGGCAAGACTGCAAAAGCCGAGCGTTTGTCGGTGAAGTGAGTGAGCTTCTACCGTCCTCGTTACGCAGCGTTGCCGTCCCCGCTTTACTGCCCTTCATCACCGTCACCGCCAGCGTCCATACCGTGCATTGCGTCGCCAAACGCGCTGTCGTCCATACCCATACCGCCACTTCCGAACTCGAAGAGGTCGTCACCAGCAGTGTCGTCCATGTTTGTGAGGTCGCCAAAGGCATCCTCATTAAACATCGACTCGTCGCCGGCCGCATCAGGCAAGCCACTGTCGTCAGCACTGTCGCCAGTAATATTGCCTTCTCCGGATGTCGTTGACTGTTGTGGCGCTTGTTGTGGCGCTTGTTGTGCACCCGATGTTGCCGTCCTGGCTGTCGTCGTGTTACTGTTATCGGGTGCGGCTAACCCAGAGGTTAGCGTGTTGAGGCCATCATCCACATCATCATCATCATTAACAAGCGCGCTATCGCCGAAGTCGATAGTAGTATCACCGATGTCGAGGTCGATACCCTCCATCATGGACGTGTCGTTCACGGTTTCGTCAGACACATCTGAAGGGCCTCCGAGATCGGTTTGCGGTGCAGGTTCACCAATTGGCGTTTGCTGCTGAGCTTGCTGCACGTGGGCGATTGACCGTTGGGCGACATTGGGCGGCAGCTTCAATGGCATTGAGGGTGGCTCTCCATGGTAGATGGTGGGCTGGTCGGTCGCGGTAGGCATCACCGGCTGCTGCTGGGCTTGGCCGAACATGTCCTGGTGTTGCGAGTCCGCTGGTCGAGAAGCTGCTGGTTGTTGCTGCGGGGCATCCTCCTCCCTCTCCCAACCGCCCTTTTCCACCATCTCTGCTTCTTTGCGGGCAGAGATCTTGACGCCAAGCGCATCTTCGACCTCCTTCAGAACATCTTCAAGTGTTACTCGCTTTTCGGAGTCAGACATATGCTCGGTGGCCGACGGATCTTCAAGCCGATAGGCAGGTACAGCATCTTCATGGCCCTGCCAAGTTGCGTAACGCAGTTTCTTCTCTGATTGCATCAACAGATTCGTCTTCTTCCACTCGCCCATCTCTCTGGCATGTTCGGCCTTCATCCGCTCGATCTCGGCTTGACCTTCTTCAAGGTGCGTCGCTACGCGCTTGTTGAATTCTTCGAGTTGCTCCTTGCTCAGGTTAGTGAACGGCTGGGCTTCTTTCGCCTTCTGTAGGGGCTGCTCGCTCAGCGCAAGGTCTACAGTCGGCGGCTCAAGAATGCCGTCAGTCAAGCCCTTCAGCTCGCCCATCAGACCGAGACCGAGATCTGCCGGCACAATCTGATTAGAAGCGTAAGGTGAAGAGAAGACCTCTTCCATCCAACGATGATGTTGCATGTACCGTGACACGCTGATATCGCGTGGGGTGAGATGGTCGAAGAAGTCACCAAGCGTGGTGTTCTCTTCATCTTCAATCGACGTGTCTCCATGAATACCATCGAGCAAAACCGAAGCACCCGAGACGGACGGGTTCGGCCGCTGACGCTTGGCCGGCGGGGGTTGTAGATGTTGTGGTTGTTGTTGTTGATAAGCTGGGTATTGGGGATATTGATTTCGCATCATGGCCGCCTGCGCCTGGCTGGCTTGGGAAGGGTAGCCTTGCTGTTGCATGCTCATCTGTCGCTGCAGAGTAGCGGCGTTGGGTAGGTTGAGGGCCGGCCAAGCGCTGCGGTCGTGCAACATGAAATCGCGTTTCTCGAGTCTGCCTTGCGCCTCAAGCACCTGCCGCTCGCGCATGATTTGCTGCATCTGCGGAGGGAAAGGCACCTGACTGCTTGGGAGCATCCGATTCGCATCAGTCGTATGGTAGTGAACGATCCACAGCGCGGGATCCGGCTTTGCAGCGTTGACGGCGGGGTTCTTTGCTATGAGATGGTACCGAGTTCGTGCGTGCGAAGCCATCTGGTCATGGTGCGGACGGTAGCCGACAGTGTGCCGGTAGAGCTCGATCGTGTAACCATTAAACTCATGGCAAATGCTCGTCTCCGGATCGCCCCAAACATATCCATCACTGGAGAAGCGCTCCTTCTCCGGTGGTATATACTCCAGCCAAAGGGTGCCGTCCTGCGGAGCCTGGACATACGTCCATGACATCGCTGCCAGGCGGCTGACGATGGTAGGCGCATCGAGCAGGTATGTCACAGCCTGGTCAATGGACAGAGGGCCGGCTATAAGTGGGAAGCGGCGGCCGGAGATCAAATGGACGTGGTTTTGCTGGGTTCAGGGTTAGCAGAGTCGCAACAGTCCTGTAGCCAGACATACAAGTGGCGCAGCAACAGCCTGGAGAGGGTTAGATGCTTGCGCCATGATTGCTTCACTTCGCTGTTCACACTCGCAGGTGGCGGGTCTCAATGCGCAACGTGACTGTACGCACAGCTACCGTAGAGCGCGACAAGAGGAGGACGCGATCGTTGCTTGCCTGAGGCTGCCAAAGGTACACGAGTCAGAAAGCAAATTTGAGTCATGTACGCACGGGCCAATCTCGCCCATATATCAACTCAGCTTTCGCCGCTCAACTTCCTCCCTTTCTTCTCCATCCGAGTGCACGGGCATTACGCATATCAGTGAGGATTCGTCCGAGATTGCGTTTTTGCTAGTTGAAAACTATCAACTGACCGCTCCTGTTGGTCTTCGGATCGGCAGGGAACTTTTGGAACAAACACTGCTACAGCAGCAAGCATTTTCATCAGCCTGCCGTCGCCTCCAAAGGCGAGGCACTGGAGAAGAGCATTGATGTGTAGAACTTTACAGCGATCACAGTCAATGGCAGCGTAAATAGTACTAGTGCATGGCTTTGGAAATAGAAGATGGTGCGTGAAAACGTGCCTTCCGAATTCGTTTTTCAGATGCACAACCGCCCGCCTTACGGCGCCCTGAGCTGGATCCCAAGGCTTGAGGTGTGCCTGTCTTCCATTAACGTGAAGTGATAGTGTCACTAACAGATAATGTCCCCGTGCTGGCCCACGCACGAGGTGTTCGGCTTGCAATGTGCGGCAGTCACACGTCTGGATGTCGCTACACGTGTTAGCAGCCTTTCACCACATTCCTGCGTCACCGGTCACATGTCACGAAGCAGCCGTGTTCAACACGTGTGACTGACATGCATCACTTCGGTGGCGGCCTCCGTCACTGCTTGGAAAGCTCGCTGTCACAAGTCAGAACCACACGCTGGACGATGCCCGCTGCAGTAACTCTGAAACTCAGAGTGTTCGTCAAGGACTCAATCGGCAGCAAGATGGAAGCGGAAGTAACCTCGGACAGTCAGGTCGAGGTAGCCAACCACACTCCGTATGAAGATCAAATGGTCACCGACTCCGCCTTACCCTCGACGTCTGACGGCATGATCACACTCGAACAGCTCAGCACGATGAGCTTCGACGAGCGCCAGGACAAGTACTGGGAATGTTTCCACGAGCTGGATGCTGTACCGATCGAGAAGCTTGCGATACCCGACTTGTGCCACGAGTACCCTCCCTTTGGCGACGAGATCTTCGCTGCTTACCTTCGCTATACCACTTTCAGCTGCAAGACATGGGTCAACTACGATGCCACGGCCTGCATGTTTTACGTGGATGAACAACGTCTTAAAACTTGCGGCAAACTGAGAATTTCCGCTATCGCCATGCAGCACTTGCTCGAAACGAACCTGGACAGGGCGCCTTTGCCCACCGTCCGTTTCGATGTCGGCACGCCATTCCGTAGTCTCGCCTACCTCACGCTTGAGGTTCGCATGACCCCGAACGGGCCAGCAATCGACCCTTACGTCCACATTCTTACCGGCAACAACAATGGCAAGCATGATGCTTTCTTTCAGCACCTTGACACCAAGACGAAGCAATTGCAGGAAGGCAAGTTCAACGCCCTTGATGGCAAGGAAGGATTCGTACTTGCGGACCTTCAGCGTCTAGTTGCCTGGCTAGTGGCCAAGCCAGATAAGGGGGAGAGAGACGCTCGAGATAGACATTGCAAGGGTTGGGGCGCCTTTCAAGGATCATTGGCAGTGGAGCCGAGATGGAATGGCTGGAGATGGGTCGACTTTGGCGGTAACCGTGGCTTCCAGGCGCATCTAAGTGACACAAAGCCCAAGAGGCTCACGCTCTCCTAGAATGACGGCAGGGGGTCACTTTGGCTACGCGAGCTTCGGCTTGAGGGGCGATGTGTAGCTCGCGCAGTGGCCGCGACGATGAGGCGATGGCGATGGGTCACCGGAATGCAAGCCATCCAGACGGACAGGTAGGCGCTTCGAGCGCAGCGCGGCCGCTTGGAAAAACGTTGGTCTTCATGCGCAGTGTTGGCGCGGGTAGGATCGCACGCAGCGCATGTGTTTACGTTGATAAGCCTTTCAGGCATAAGCTACGCTTCTTTGGGTCGTAACATGTCGTTGCTTATGATGTTGAAAGCACGGCTTGAATATCTTGCCCCGCTTCCAGCTTTCTGTCTTGAAGGAAGGTTTGTATATATTATTTGGCAACACCAATCGTGCAATGACACGTTCCTGAGCGTGCAGGCTCCGGATTGCAGAGTTGAACTTGAGAGTCGTAGAAGTAGCAAGGCGGGGTATCATGATGAGGAACGGGTTATCGACGGGGAGCATCACACTTTAGCAGGATGCCATCGAAATCGAAAGCCGACGTTGCGGCGTTTGCACCACAGAAACTCGATTGTGCAACCGCTCCGCTGCCGAAGGACTGGCCTGAAGACGTGACCTACCTTACAGATCACACTTACTCAGCTGCTGTCACCGCCGACCAAAGGACTGCCTTGAGCCGGACCGGCTCCGACGACGCTACGTGGTCACAGATTGCCGCAAGTAACGAGGCACTCATCCTTCCGAATCCACTAGTCGAGATCCGCGTAATAACGGACGAAACCCATCCAGCTTGCGGCCAGCGTGGACTATTCGCGGCGCAGCACCTGGCTCCAGACCGGCTTATATGCATGTATCTTGGCCACGTCCACAATAACAGCCTTTCCGACACAGATCCACATAGTGACTACGACCTCAGTCTCGACCGGGAGATCGGTCTGAGCGTGGATGCCGTTCGGTCGGGAAACGAGAGTCGTTGTGCAAACGACTACCGCGGCATTGCTGAGAGGCCCAACGCTGAGTTCCGAGACTGCTACATTCAAGTCGTGTGTGCGAAGCGGAAGGACGGTATGAAGTGGGAACGAAGGGTAGGCATCTTTGTGCTGAGCGCGGGTAAGGCTGGAAAGCGGAAGGGTGGAATCAAGGATGGTGAGGAGGTCTTGGTGAGTTATGGGAAGGGGTTTTGGGAGGGTAGGAAGATGATGGCCACATTCCGAAAGGATGAAGTGATGCTCAAGACCGCTCAGTTGGCGCTGAATGCTTGAGTCTCGCATTCCTTGCACCTTATCTTACATTGCATTTTCTGGCTTTCATCAAGAGACACAGCGATTTGCCAACTGCCAGGATGCTCGTCGCGAACGTCGTTGCCAGGAAATCGTGGGAAGCTGTTTACACTTACATTCCGCGGTACCATCACGAGACACGGTCACCATACCAGATCCAGCCACGTCCGAAAGCCCGATTGCTGCTGGGCGAAGCAAGATCGAAAGGGACTGAGGTAAGTAGTCCGCACGGCGTTTCATCTTTGCGATCGCCAAATAGCAGGTATTAATCCTGTTTCAGCGCAGGCCTCGGCTGCACCGACCGGCGTAGACGTTGGAATCGGGATCGAAAGTGCCTGTTTAGAGGTGTGTCGGATCACTGATGCCAACTTTGCGCCACTCGGACGTCATGGCTGCGCCGCGGTGAGCTGAAGTCGCAGTGTGGATAACAAGATAACGACGACGTGCTTGTGACAGGGGCTGACCAAATTATACGTATGCTTCTCGGCAATGCTTTAGTAGCGTCAACTTGGCTTCCATTTCAGCCTTTTGAACTCCGGATACAGGGTTGTTCACCGCGCAGTCTGCTGTGACGCAGTAACACCCCCGACCGTGGAACATTCCAAGGCTTCCAGAAGTGAACAGGAAACATTCGAGCCCGTACCTTCTTTCGCCAGCTTCAGAGACACTCCTTCAACGACGCCTGTCACGTCCGGAACGCTATTGTTGCTATAACACCAGATTCTATCGAAACGCAAACCAACGCGGAAGCGGTACCTGACCTTCGCGACCAATCAAGCTCCCGTCCCGTCTGTGGACTCAGCGGACTTGCCAGATTCGGCTATCCAAGCTCTCAATGGCAGCGGCAGCGGCACCGGATTCGCTGCGACCGTTGTGCGCGCCAAATGCTGCACCACGATGTCAAGATAAGGTACGTACCGGACATTGCTCTCCTTCTGTGTTCTTCGACCTTTCTATAGTGGGAGCTTGAAACGTCCTGGAAGCGCCACGTCTTCGATGTTCCGAAAGACACCTACTTTGCATGCAGATGCAACAAGACTAGCTTGAACTCTCGCGTCTACCGATCCGTAATCGATGCTGATGCTCCGAAACGCTATATAGGCGGTATTTTTGCAACGCTATATGGCACTCCACTCTCAACAGAGCAAGATCCGCCGCCGGTTATCAAATAGCTCGTCACCGCCTGCCTCACCCAAGTCACTCGCTACATCATCTCCAACGATGTCGGCTTCGGACGTAAGCTCCACAGACTCATCACCTACTCTCGGTGGACGGCAATCATTCTCCCAGATGTCGCCACCCACATTCGCCCTACCAAAACCTGCCACGACTCCGACCATGCGGAAATCAAACTCTCGCTCGCCGTCCATGTCGCCCATACCCGAAGACGGGACGCTGGACGTTCCGGAGGCCTATCACGCCGTATCATTCTCGCCAGACGAAGACAGACTGTTCGGCGTCAACCATGACATCAAGTCTACGCTTACCGATTTGCTCAACTGCGAAGCCGTACGCAATGACAGCCGCATGAGGATGTGGGTGCAAACGCGGTTGATGGATGCTGAGCTGGAGCTCAAGAGGCAGCGGAGACGGCGAGTCAGCACTCCAGCCATCGTGCTGAGTCCGAGTGACGGCGGGGATGAACGAAGGGTCAGTGTGTGAGCGTGATTGGGACTATCTATCAGTACAGCAACTGGTGCGCTGCGATTATTGTCGTTGGGATTAGCGGGTCGGTGTTGGAAGGCGATATGAAGCATTGGCTTATTCGAAGCATCTCGATACCAGTCCAGCACAGACACCGAACATTTGTTAGGAGCTTAATATGCTGATAATCCTGCAAGTCGTTATCCTTGCAGCGTATGCCGCTCGGCAGGATTGATATGTTCTACGAACGTTCATCTCATATCTTCTCGCCACACGCTCGCCTTACTACTTCTGCAGTGAAGTCTGGCCGGCTCATAAAAGGACTATGTCCCGCATCGCACCTCTCGACGTTGAACTTCGCGCCGGGCTGACACAAGAACATCTCCTGAAACCGGGGCAATAGCGCTTGGTCGTTTTCGCAGAGTAAGTAGGTTGATGCATAATGCTTCCACCCCGCGAATGTCGACGGTTCCGTCTCCGTCACTGCTGCGCTTGGCCGGAGATCGGCTATCGCCTTCTTAACCTCCTCAGCAGGACAATCATGGTAAATATAGTGCTCTGGATTGATAATGAAGGAAATTTCTCCCCCAGATGTCTTTGTGATGCGGACGAACGGTGCCGGTTGCTGGCCGAAAGCGGTGAAGATGCTTTCATTCTCTGCGATGGCGAAGGCAGCTAAGTAGACCATGTGCACAATTCCACCTAGGTGCCCGGCCTCAGCCCGCTCCGCCTTTCCGAAGCCTTTGCAGGCGTCCGATCCAATGTGGCCGCCACGTGAGTGCATTACCATCACGATGTCTTTGCCTTGATCAGCCAACGTGCGAAGAGCATTTCGGACGTGCTCGTAGTCATCCGAGTAATGCTTGTCCTTGGGATCGTCGCAGACGCAAGGCATCTCTAATGCATCGACCTCGTACCCTGCGTTGCGCAAGCGATCGATCAGCTGATAGTAGTGCTTCGGGCCGTTGTGCCAGGAACCAGGGATAAGCAGAATGGATGGCTTTAAGTTGTTGGACATGGTAGGCATGCTGAGCCTGTAGCACTGATCGGCCAAGCGTATAACGGAGATGCTGTCCTCAACGCACAAGATGCAGCGCTGCTACGGCCTGGATATGGGAAGTGACCGCTCACTTATATAGCGAAATCTGAGCTGCTTGTTCGAGTAGACGAGTGTTTTCGCCGAGCACACAGCTCCATGCGCGACAAGAATAGGATTTGTTCGTAAGCGAAGACAGCTTGGGTGGAATGACGGTCCGGTACAGAGCCGGTCGGCTTGGCGGATGCAATGGGTGGCCTAACGGTCCGATGCAGAGCCAGTCCACTTGGGGGAAGTAGTGGGTGGCCTGACGATCCAATGTAGGGCTGGTCGACTACCTGGCGGAAGCAGTGCGCATGATGCAGAGTAAATACCGCACAAAGGCGTCAATCGACTGCTGCCGCAGTCGACTTTACCAATGGCGTTAGCTTAGCAACACAGGTAGGCCATGGGTATCAGCCGCACAACAGAGCATCATGCCCGGGCTCGCAAATCCGCCGTATATATGGAAATGTAACGTCCTTCGCGCCGGTAATGGTAGGCCGGCCATCAAGGGGATGATAATGCTGTGGGAATTGAGGACGTGCGCGTAGTCGTTCGCGTTGGCCTAACCTGAAAAGCACAGTGTTCATGCGCTTTCACACGGCAGCAAGCCTGGTCCTGACCTTAGCAGGAGTCTTCTTCTAACTGGAAATCAGCGGATAGGTCGCGTGCGGTGCAAAGAAGAGGACGAGGTCGTACCGCTTCCGTCAGAAAAGGTTCTGCTGGTGTGCTGTAGCCCTGCTCAACTGGCCTAACGGGTATAGGCTGTTGTAGCTGGAAGCCACCTTCGTAATAGCACATACTCAACCTTCGTCCTCTTCGCTTGTAACTTCATGGTTCGCTTTGAACTTGAACTTGTCGAGCTTAGACCCTGGCGCCAGCTGCGCATCGTGCCCATCCTCTTTAGCGGCGCCGTCCTCGCCGAGATTTACGGCCTTTGCGAGGACGGCGCTTGGTTTCCCTGCGCCGTCGTAGTTCGGCCTGGATACACTGATGCCTCTCGAGTGAAGCGCCGCTTCAATGGCTGGTAAGGCTCCAATGAAGGCTTCGAACTGCTCTATGGGAAGAGAGATGCCCTGGTGGTGGTCAGTACTAGGGAGATTCTTACGCGCAACGTGTGTGGAGCCTATGCAGCAGACATCTACTGCAGTGGTTCATGCAGCCACATGCTATCGCAGAGGGACTGCCTGCTCACCTTCTTTCCAGGCAACCATTTGTCGTCCTTCTGGTAAAACTCGCGCAGGTTCACCAGGGTGTTGTCCTTGAAACTCGATATCCCAACACGTCGTGTATTCCGCCCACGCGATAGCTGGTCGACCCGGATCAGTAATATGCCACTAACTTCACACTCTCATAGGAGCCCACACCTCCCAGTACTCGTTTCCATCCTCGTCAATTTGCGTCCCGCTGTTCAACGTGGTTTCCGCTGCACCATTGTCATTCCGATCTTTCTGCTTCTTGCTTTTTGGCGCATCTTCAACGAAGCCACCGTCGTCTTCGTAATCCTCCTGCGATCGCTTCGGCATTTTAATTGGGATGTTGTGTGGTGCTACTCAATCTGGGCTTTATCGCGCTTTGAGTTAGACAAGAGGAGGCATATACACTTTGAGCAGTAAGATAGGCAGGACAAGGCGAGGATGATCGATGGAGTAGGTAGCTAGACCCGAAGGCGGGAGAAGGCGACGCGTGCAAGACGCGTAATGTCTCTCACCTCACCTCACCTCGTTCTCCAACAACCCTACCGATTAAAGTCATACTAGCATTCAGGAGCACAAGGTATCGTGTAATGCTCAAAAGTAGGAGTGTAAATGCAGTCGGCGGTTGTCCACCTCGCTAACAATGACAAAGGCCAACACGCGCCGAGGCCTCCGATAGCGGGGGCTGTGAGGGTGACAACCATGGGAGTATCACAGAAGGTGGTGCTCGTCTCGCTTGTTCTGCCTTTACGTTATCTAAGGCTGGCATCTCGCACTCACAATGGCAATGCACAGAGTCGCCCTCATCACAGCTGGAACTGCAGGATTAGGTGCACAGATTGCTCGTAGCCTCGCACCCGACTTCCAGCTGGTATGCACGATGGTATATATGTGTTTCCCCGCTTCCAGACTGAGTGATTGTCCACTAGGCTATCAACTACGCCAACAACGAAGGCCGTGCTAAGTCGCTAATCGACGAATTAAACAGCATCCCGGACAGTCATGGCCGTCTTGCAAAGCCTCGGTTTCAGGCGTTTCGTGCAGACGTAGGCGATCGTCCCAGCATTCAACAACTGGTTCAGGATACCGTCTCAACCTTCGGGCGCCTCGATGTTGTCGTGTCAAATGCCGGGTGGACTCGCGTCACCAACTTCCAAAACCTGGACGAAGGCCTTGACGACGCAGACTGGGATCGATGTTTTCTTTACAACGTCAAATCTCATCTCTGGCTAATGCATGCCGTACGTCCGCATCTCGACGAGACCGAAGGTGCCTTCATCACGACGGCCAGTATTGCAGGCGTGAAGCCGTCAGGTTCTTCGCTCCCCTATGCGGTGACAAAGGCAGCCGCAATCCACCTCAGCAAGGCGCTGGCAGTGATCTGTAGTCCGCGAATTCGGGTGAACAGTGTAAGCCCTGGTTTGCTGTTGACGGAATGGGGGTTGAAGTTCGGGGAGGAGAAGATCCAGAAAGCGACGCAGGCCACGAAGTTGGGGCGGTTGGCCACGGTTGAGGTGAGTCTGCACTAATTAGCAGGGATGAAGCTAACGGGGTCTTCTCAACAGGACGTTGCAGAGCAGGTTCGCGTACTAGCAACGACAAGATCAATGACCGGACAGAATCTGTGCATAGACTCTGGGACCTCGGTCTAGTCTAGCGCTCACAGGTTTCTCTCTCATTGGGGCTCTGCGGCTGCATGTTGTGACGTATGGAACATCGAAAAATGCACAGGCTACCCTTTGTCGTCTTTCTCGTCATGAGCCTTCGGAGACTGTTTGACTGTCGCAAACATTCTGCATACGCTATCGACACCTTTCGGGGCCAACCTCAGTCCCTCGAAGCGTGACTCCGGCAATCTCTTGCCAGCCTTCACGCTCTCCATCACCCACTCGACAGTGACGTACTTGACCACAGCGCCGCGTTTGGATGTAATCTCCTTCTGGATCTTGCTGCCTGCTAATCCGCCGCCACAGCCACCATTACTGCTAGGGCGAGCAATAATAACATGAGTTACGGACCTCCTGCCCAGTGCGATGGATAGCCGGCCACCATGCGAACTAATCATGTGCTTGAGCTTGTGGTCGGATATTGCTGGTGCGGTGGAGCCATTTATATAGAATGTGAGGTTTTCAAAGATTCGCGATGACTTCTTGACGTCTACGGTAATGTCGGAAACGGCAGCGTCGCGTGCTGGTGGCTCGGGACTTATGCTCGCTGACGGTTCTGGTGCCGAGCAGCTCGGGTCAACAGGCGAAAGTAGATGTGAAGGCGAGGAGTCGTGCGACGTCCAGCTAGTCTCTCGGATCTTGCCATCCTCACGTCTGAAAGGGGTCCATGGGTTGACTACCTTTGTCGGTTTCTCTTCGCCTGGCTCGACTTTGGCTCGCTTTGCTGGCCTCTCTACGCACTTCTCGATTTGAGCACCCGGCATACTCTCCCAGAGACTAGCTTGCCCTTTTGTGCGCAAGCCCTTTGCTCCACGTGTCCAACCACCATTCTCTGTTCTCCCGTCCACACCAAAGTCCAAACTGCCCGCACCGACAGTGTCACTCATGCGCTTTCCACCTCCTGCGCCTGCGGTGAATTGTTCATTCAACTTCAGCGAGCGCGAATCACTCCATGAAGTGCTGCCGCTAAGACGGTTGTCTGCTCGTTGGTGGCCAGTGGCCGAAGAGTTGAACGGGTCAAATATCGACTTCGACGGCTTCGCAGCCGCTGGCGCTGCGGTAGGCATTCTCGAACGGGCTCGCTAGCTTCCCTACCCAAACATTGTTATCACATCCTGTTGCGCGCCATACGACGACGCTAAAATGCCTCGAAGCGTTCGCGGCGAACGTTTGTGAGGAAATCATATCGAACAATCAATGACGCCGCTAGTGGTGTCGCGGGGCGCAACGCGTGCACGAGTCAGGCGACGATTGTCACGGCATGTACCAAGTGTTGTGAACCTTCCCTCTCCGATTTGCAACCCCGTATCCCATGGGACCTTGTCTTCGCCATTTGGTTCGGGTTGGCACATCACTAGCCCTGATTGCCATTGAAACCCTGATGACAGCGATATCATACTTGCGCCCTTTTCTCACTAGTGCGAATCCTGGCACCAAGCATGCGAAGCAGGAGCGCTCTATAGGCAACCGCACACGCAGCACACTAGCCACGCCCGCCCAGTACATTCCGTGCCCGTCCACTAGTAGAGTGCACTAAACAGGAACGTAGGAGTACTTTCGTAGCTCGTTGGAAGTGGTTCGGCGCCAACGGGGTCGCACGGGTTTTCGCCAACCGAAAGTCCGATTGTCGACCTTCTATAGTACAGGTACAGTACAAGTCTTACTTGAAGACATTCCTCTCTTTCGATGGTTTCTCCCTCATCAAGATCTGTCTATCGGCAGGATTGCGAAGCAGGACGTTGTTTCGCACACGTTCCGCTTCCGTATGTACCTTACCACAATGCCTTCAAACCTTTCCACGTGGACCTCTTCGCTCAAGGACAAACCTGAGAGTACTGCTCTTCAGGGACCCGAGAAGGCGCCTGACCCCGTTCACAGTCGGACAGAAGCCAGGATACTCCCCGACGTGGGCCAGGAGCAGCTAAATGACCTTGAGAAGGGTGCTGCCGCCGAACCACAGAACGGCCCACCTCCAGGAGCATTTGACCCTCGACAGAACCCGGACGGTGGAGCGAAGGCATGGCTGTGCGTGCTCGGAGGCTTCTGCGTACTGTTTTGTTCATTCGGCTGGATCAACACTATCGGTGTGTTTCAGAACTACTACCAAACGCACCAGTTGGCGGAGTATAGCCCGAGCACGGTGTCCTGGGTGTCCTCACTGGAGACCTTCTTCATGTTCGCCGGAGGTCCAATCATCGGCAAGCTCTACGACAACGTAAGTTTACTAACGAGTAGAGTTAACCCATCTGGACGAGGCTTCGCTAAACATCGTAACCGGTAAACTTAGTATGGACCTCGATGGCTGCTCATCGTTGGCACCTTTCTGCACGTCTTTGGTTTGATGATGACATCGCTCGCTACAGAATACTACCAGTTCATTCTGGCGCAGGGTATATGCTCACCCATCGGAGCTAGCGCGATATTCTACCCTGCTATGAGCACGTAAGTAAGCGTACTGGCCCTCAATCTTCAACGCTGCATCCGGTATCGCTAATAGCTATCCAACAGCATCACCACATGGTTCTTTCAGAAGCGTGGTGCGGCTTTCGGCATCATGGCGGCAGGCAGCTCGCTTGGGGGTGTCATCTTTCCTATCATGGTCCAGAGGCTGATCTACGAGGTCGGCTTCGGCTGGTGAGTGAACATATGCCTAGCGGATAGAGACAGTACTGACCTTATCTTGCAGGTCCATGCGCATTGCTGCCTTCTTGATACTGTCCCTGATGATCATCGCGAACCTCACAATCACCTCGCGCATCCCACCTGTAAAGAAGCCGTGGAAGCTCGTCGACTTCTTGGCACCTCTTGCGGAACTACCGTTCGACCTTGTCACCCTCGGCTGCTTCTTATTCTTCCTTGGCATGTTTTTGCCCATCAATTACATCATCCTCGAGGCCACATCGTACGGCATGCGTGAGAGTCTGGCCCAGTATCTGCCAGCCATTCTCAACGCTGCCAGCCTCTTTGGACGAACGCTGCCGGGGTATTTCGCGGACAAGCTCGGAAGGTTCAACATGATGATTATCATGTGCTTGTACGTTTCGAGAATGCCAGAAGCGCTGAAGATCATGCTGACAGCGTGTCGCAGCTTCACCGCAATCCTGGTCCTAGCGATGTGGATCCCTTCAACTGGAAATGCACCTATAATCGTGTTCAGTGCTCTATACGGTTTCGGTAGCGGGGCGTGCGTCCGCCATGTTCCCCATCAGAAAAGACCTAAACCGGCTGACAGTACACTTCAGTTTCGTTTCGCTGGCTCCGTCTCTAATTGCACAGATATCTGACGTTCGCCAGATAGGCGTTAGAACTGGCTCGTTGTTCGCCATCATCGCCATTGCGGCCTTGATCAGCAATCCGATCGGTGGCGCTATCTTACAGAGGTGGGATGGCAAGTGGACTGGGCTACAAGCCTTTGCAGGTGTCATGACTTTCGCTGGGTAAGCTGTCTGGTCTTCCATCATAACATTCGTTTGCTGACCGCCTGTATAGTGCATGTGTGCTCGTGATGGCGCGAATCAGACTCGTGGGCTGGAAGGTGACCGCGAAGTTCTAGGTCGCCAGGCGCCAAATGTGGAAGGTTGATAGTGCTAATAGGCATGGGAGACGGAGCTCACGTTACCACGGGCAGCATCGGTGTTGGATCTCAGCTCTAATTTAACTCTTTCCAGGACCAACAATGCCAGTAGCATTCGCGGTTCACTTGGGCCCAGCACAGGATCGTTTGGTGTTGATGAGCGTAGTTTAACGGCCAAGGCGAATCCGTTGGCCTGCTTACATGAGGAAAGCAGAACTCGTGCCCAGTATCATTTACATGCCAGGAGCCCTCGTCAGGTCGACACAAAGGCAGCCTGATAGAACGTATAAGTTTAGTTGACGGACAAAAACTACTCTATGGGCGGCTTGAAGGCAGCCTCTTCCTCTTCACTCTCAGCGCCATGCAGCAGACCCAGCTGTTGCAACGTGAAGCCTGGCCTCGCTAGCCTATAGACAACCGTATCTCTGAGACCCATAGTAGGGTTCTCGAAATTCTGCAGGATCGTCTCGGAACGCGTGAAGCGAGACTTGAGCAGAACGCGCTGAGAGGCGAAATTTTCGGAATCTGTGCTGGCTTCGATATGGTCGAAGCCGGCGCACGAGGTGGAGTCTGAGGTGGAGCTGGCTGGAGGCATACGAGCGAAGAAAGCCGGTATCAGAGCACGTAGAGCTTCTGTGGCGTAGCCTTTCCCGGCATGATCTACGTGAAAGAGGAGGTTATCACTTACCTAAGCTCGCTTGCCAGTTAAATCATTATGGAAGGCAGAATACCTGTCCGTATGAGATACCCTACTGATGGCCAGTGGAACGAACCTATTACCCCTATGATCTTGGGCGTAGTATTGCGGTCAATGTGACCGCGAGTTTTGGGAGGGCGAAGTTCGATCACGAAGTTAAAGACGTCGGCACCCAGAGCACGATCACTGGTCCAGCGCTCAGCTTGGGCTTTGTTCCATTGAAGTGCTCGATTCCCAGTCCATTGCATGATCTTAGGATCCGTGAGGAGTGGCAGCAGAGCTTCCGCGTCCGAGACGTAGAAAGTCCTTAGACGAAGTCTTTCTGTCTCGATAATGGTATGCTTGGGCTGTACCAGTATATCGTTCATGGCCTCAGCCATACTGTCGATCGTGCAATCGACACCTTGTTTGTCATGTGGTGAGGATAGTTAGTGAGTTGTACGGTATGTGACTCAGCTCGTGGCGCTGGGGTGCGGCGCTTCGAGTGATTCACGCTGCTCATCAGCTCAAAGCTTCGATCAACGCCATTACCACAGATCGTACATCGAAGCAGACGATATGCTGGCACCGCGCGTGGTGAAAAGAAGCGATGGAGGTGTTTGTATCACGAAAAAGGCAAAGGCTCTCATCGGAGGCCGAGCCCGTCAAAGAGCAGACGCTGGGTGAAGCGGCCGAGGGCGAGTCGACAGACTTCAAACTTGCGATACTGGCCTCTCTACACCTAGACCGTAGCCAAGAGATCCTCCTGGACTATCTGCTGGCCTATGATGGCTCGGTGGAGCGAGCCTCCTCCGCACTGGCGTTACCCGCAATGATGGATTCACCGCGCAAGCCGCCAGCTGCGAATGGCTACCAATCTTCGCTGTCTAGCTTTGCCAGACCGAGCAGCGACGAGGCGGTGAAGGTCGGCACGAAAAAGGCGCTTACGAAGAAAGGGAAGACGCTGCACCTCTATGCGCCCGAAGATGTGGAGGCGCACACGCCATGCTCAATCATCCACAACTTCCTCCCCCAAGCAGAGGCAGACGCGCTACTGAAGGAGCTTCTTGTCGAGGCGCCGAGGTTCAGGAAGGAGACATTTCAGCTGTTTGACAAGACGGTAGAGTCACCGCATACCATGCGCTTCTATGTTGATAGCCTGGAAGAACTGCAGACGCAGAAGACGGCTTACGTGTACAACGGGAGCTACGTTCCGGATGTAGCTCAGACGACGCCGGAGATGCTGAAGGTGTCTGCTCGTGTGCGTGATGCCGTCAACGACGAGATACAGCGTCGCGTACATGGCTCCACGTCAGACGGTGTAAAGCTCAAATTCCAGTCTCCGGATGAGTGGAAGCCTAATGCATCCTTCGTAAATTGCTACGATGGAGCCCGAGAGAGTGTAGGCTACCACTCAGACCAGCTGACCTACTTGGGGCCACGAGCAGTCATTGGTAGTTTGTCGTTGGGCGTAGCGCGCGAGTTTCGCGTACGAAAGATCGTGCCGCAAGCGCAGGATGGCTCGTCTGCAGACACGCAAGGCCAGATTGCCATCCATCTCCCGCACAACAGCTTACTCGTCATGCACGCCGAGATGCAGGAAGAGTGGAAACATGCCGTCGCACCTGCGCAAACAATCGATCCGCACCCTCTAGCAGGCAACAAGCGGCTGAACGTGACCTATAGGTGCTACAAAGAATATTTGCATCCGAAGTATACGCCAAAATGCAAGTGCGGTGTGCCCACTGTACTGCGATGTGTACAGAAGCGAGCAGCTACGCGAGGCCGATATATGTGGATGTGCCACTCCGGATATACACCCGGCCAAAAAGGGTGCACATACTTCGTATGGGGAGAGTTTGATGAGGATGGGAAGCCGCCGTGGGCGGAAGGGTACAAAGGGAATGTTAACACACCAGCTCTGCCTGCTGAGGGAATGAGCGAAACGTGAGCGCACCTTCCGACAACACATGAGCGCCCAGAACAGCTTCAAGCACATCGTCGGGGAACCACGGTGCAGAATGTTAGCGGATGCTTTCCACTTACACCCTTTAATGGGATTACGGCAAGCATCATGCCGCACAGGCAAGTACTGCTTCTTCCTTTCCGGCTCGCTACGTTCTGCTTTCCGTTCGCTTTTCCCATGGTCAACAATACTACAATTAAACACTCCAAGCTCTTAGCATCTTAACTCCAGTACAATTATCGATACCGCAGTGACAAGAATCCTCACACCGAATAGTCGCTATGCGCTATTACTCTGCAGCTGGCCTGGCGTTTGCCGCCATGGCCAGCATCGCAACCTCTGAGCACATCAAGGGCAATGCTGCGGAGCTCACATACGAGGCCATCAATGTCAACCCGCAAGGCGACGTTACAGGAGTCGAATACGGTGACCTCAGCACAACCACCATCGACGCCATCGGCATGGACGAGGCCGGTCAGTCACTAACTCTACGCCAGAGAGTAATCCCAGCAGTTCGCGACTCTGCTCACGGCTCGGGTAGCGCTACCGCCATAGTGGTCGAGGGTGTCAAGGTCAACCCGAAAGGCAATGTCTCAGAGATCGATCTTGTTGGCCTTCGGACCGTGAGCATCACGGCCGACAGCGATGATGACCCTTCCAAGCAGGCCCCTGATCTCAGCCGGCTCCCAGACGAGCGGACAACCGCGGAGGATGACGGACAGCAGACTACCATTACAGACGCGTACGCCAACGGACACACTACCAGCCTTGTCACTTCTGTTTCATCTCTCGCCAAGCGCACATCAGCTCCCACTCCTGTCAGTGACGAGCCGAATGTTGTGGACCCAATCATCTTCGGTCCAGGCCCTGTCCTGCATCCTCGCAGACACCCGCGAGATCTTATACTGCCAGCCAAGCATACTCCTTTCGCACAGGACTTTTTGCCAAATTTCGTTCCCCTATCTACGGGCAATAAAGAAGAGCTGGACTCAAACACCGTCTACGATATCCCGCACGACACGGACGGCTCACCGATCGGTGCTCGAACTCCTCAACACGAGACAGACCCGATGCAGGACCCTTCGGTGGCTGCGAAGGAGACCCTGGGTCCCAACACCGAGGAGGCAGCCGATAAGCAGATCGCCGCGCCTGAGACGCTACCGATAACTGCGAAGCGTACCGTCACGGCCACGCATACCACGAGGGTAACGGCGACCTCCGACCCCCTCGTCACGATAATAACCGTACTTAGCACCAGCACCTCCTTCACCTTCAACCCTCTCGCAACGCCCGCCGCTCTCCCAAGGTTGGTTGCAGACAAGGCAGTGCTTCCGCATACCTACGACGAATGCATCTATGACGACCGTGCTCGAAATTGGAAGTGCAAGAAGCATCACGGCAACCACGATGTCTATACCCTCCGCAACTGCTACTTCCATCACATTCGCCGGGTGTACACCTGCGACGGGTGGGTAGCTTGAGGTAACAGCTTGAGGTAACGACCTGAGGCGTGGCGGTGCGTGCGTGCGGCAAGGTGTCGTACTGGGCTGAACGGCCTGATCGAAGTTTGAGACCTTGTCGCCTGCTTTGCTTTCTGCGCGCAAGGGCGCTGATAGCCCTTCCTGGCAGGAAGCAGCACGACGAGTCACGAGTTTACAATCAACTTTGCTAGCAGCGGGTTACTTCTCTCAGTAGGATACTTCGGTATTCACAAGCGATAAACGTACGCGCACACTCACACTTAGATGTAGTAACAGTCCTTCGAAAAGTGTCTTGCGATGTGGAGCGTGCTTCACGAACAGCAGGGCGTTCGGCTACAGCCCAGCCAGCATGCGAACGCCCAACGCGTCGTTCTGCACGGGTCTTCGACGATGCACACCAACATCCTCCATCTCTCCCGAAGCTTCCGCCTCAGCATACATCTCCCTCGCAACCCTCAGGGCCTCCTCCTCCCGTCTCTGCTGCATAACCTCCCTCCACTTCAACAAATGCCTCCCCGCCCTCACCATCGTATCAGCATGATACACCACTCGCAGCGCGGGCCCCGCATGCCCCTCCCTACATCTCGTCCCCTCCGCAATGACATCCTCAACAATTTCCAGCGTCTCATCGTCAAAAGCGTAGACCTCTCGATCCATCTCCGTCAGGACTTCGACAATGGCAGGGACGTTGAGCGGGTACTTCTCATACAGTTGCCGCATATGAGCGTTATAGAGCGCCGTAGACGCGCCGAGCGCGAAGACGGATGGGCCAAGCTTCTTGAGCGAGGGCAGCACATTGAGGGCTAGTAGTGAGGCGGGAAAGCGTGTTCGCATGAGGTCGATGAAGTGCAGGAGCAGACCTGGGAGGTTGGCAGTCATGAAAGTTAGATCGGACGAAGTTTTCTGCGCCGCCGAAACCGTGGGAAGAGCGTACTCCAACCGACGCTGAAGACGTTGCCATGTTTTAACGGCGTCTTGCTGATACTCCGTCGTCATAGGATCCAGCTCGAGCGCCGCCGCGCGATCCAGCACGTGCTCTTTGAGCCGTTTCCAAAGGTAGAAGTCCGTCCTCGCGGCTTCCATTATGGCTTTGGTGTGGTCGTACATGGACTCGATCGCTCCATCATGATTTGCGTCCGCGATTCCTTGGCGAGCATCTCGAGCTGCTTGTTCTCGTACGCGCGCTTCTTCCGCCATGGGTCGCAGAGAGGCAGGAAACTCGGGTGTGGAACGCTCTCTACGCTTGTGTCCGGTCACTGCGGACTTGACGATCGCGTTTGGAGAGTTGTTCTTGTCCATCGAAGAAGACTTGCGTTTGACGGGGCTTTCGGTGGGCTGGTTGCGCTTCATGCTGAAGAGCTTCTCGAAGGCTTTCTGTTCCCGCGGTGTGATCGTTGACTTCATGGGACCCAGCCCAACTTCGGCGTCGTCGGCGGCATGCTCGAATGGCACATCTACAGTCCTACCCGCCGTTCTGCCCTGTCTGGCTGACCGTGATCCATTCGTCGAGCTTACTTCAACATTTCCTAAACCGGCCGGCCGCGGCCGCGCCACAGTTCGTTGCCCTAGCCTTTGCCTTCTTGTCTGTCTTCGTAACTCTCCAGTACTTCCCGGCTCGTCAAAATCGCTGCGACGCTTTGCAAGTCCATCTTGCGCGCCATGAGTGCGTTCGGAGTACGCTCGAGTCTGAAGAGTTCTTGTGTTGTACAGGAAAGGTAGCAGATTTGTACCAGCTGACGAGCTACATACCTGCCGCAGACCGCCAACGGTAGCCTGCTTCGATATCGTGGTTTGCATCTATTGGAGTAGGTGCAAACGCCCTGAAGAAGAGGTGCTGGACAATATGAGATTCGGGCAACTAAGCCTGATTGATGGAAAGCATGCCACATTTTGATTGATCACATTGACAGAACTTGATAAAGATCCCTCAAACTGGTAATATCGAAGATAGCTCACCTGAAATTGAGTCTAGAAAACCCCCTCCCTCATTGCGAGCCTTACGAGCCACTCTTGGATATGTATCGTTTCTATAACCGCCTTTCACCTATTTGCGCTCAGGCGAACCCAACCGCAATAGCCACCCGGTAATAAAATGCTTGACCACCCATACCGACTGCATCCATCGCCTCAATGTCCAAGTTCCCTTCCAGCCGAAGAAGGTAGTCAGGCGTAATAGCAAGATTCCGCAAGACTTAGCGAACACCTTGGTAGGAAAGCTCCGCATGCTCGCGGTAACCAGTTCAGTACTTAGCGGTCCTGTACCTGCGGCAATGTCGCAGATGGTGCTCTTCACAAGCAAACCATTGGGCTTCTAGTAGCCAGTCAATCAGGGGAGACGCTACTGGTGATGTGACTCACTCTGCTTCACCCATCAACGTATTCAGACTTGCCACACGTTGTGCTTGGTCGGCGCAGTAGGTCGTCACGTCTGAGTGCGACTGTGCCCTCGCCTCGATTAGGATGGCATATAGAGAGCTGACTGTATTGCGGTAGACTTGAGAAACATTGAGCGGGATCACAGCGGCGGTGGGAGCCCATATGGTCTTGGCGGAAGATGCAGCCCAGCCGCCGCACCCATGTTGCGTTAATGACTGGTTTGTCGTTTAGATTGAGGGCATCAAGCGCTATCCGTTGAATGTGATTGCACAGGTAAGCCCACATAGTAGTATCCTCTGCTGAAAAGCATTCTGAACTTGAGTTAAGAAAAGGCTGGTGAGAGCTTGAATTTGATATGCGTGTGCGGCGGGAGGTCGGATCAAGGGTGGTTGCAAAGGTGTTGCAACTCGGCTGAAGAATGAGGAAGGCGTGCACGTCTGCGGCTTCCCAGCGGTTGTTGTTCGTGCCGCTTGTGTTTTAGCAACGTTGGTCGAGCTCGTTAGGATCCACGGCGACACCTGCGAGAGTCCACCCAAGAAGGACGAGAGGATTTTCACAGCTTGCAGATACTGTATCGTCGTGTCGCTCAGGTTGCCGATGATGCCTACATCGAGCAGTCAGTTGATACGGGTGTCCATTGCGAGCGTTGGGCTCACTGTCGTTACCTCGCTCGCTCTGCGGCAGGGGAGTAGGTAGCGCAGTGGCTCTGATGAGCGCCATAATGGCCACGTAGATATGTTGTAGACCATGTTGAAGTCTATGTTGTCTTCACTGTTCGACAATCTCTAGTAGTTCGCTGTCTAAGCTTTTAATGTGGTTGTGCATAGATGACAGTGCAAGGAAATTGAGGCTGATGACTGCAAAGAATTGAGAAACGCCAGGTGACCGCAGGTTGGGTCGAAGTGTAGTGAACAGGAAGGGTGCGACCTAGCTTGAGGGTGGACAAATGAGGAGAGGAGCTGCAGGTAGGCATCGGAGTCCCCAAGAACGATTCAGCTGGCCTTTTATCCACGTGAGCTCTGCTTGCACACCAGCCTGATAGTTCAGTGGTCAAGCTCGATGTGACGGCCTGGACCGACCTCGATACACCCTATAGTACAACGGTATGTACACATCTACAATGCGCCGTCCTTTCGGAACACCTGCTCAGCAGTCCAGGGCTCACCCGTCAAGCTCGTAAGGCCATGAGCCGGCTCGCACGAAATCCGCTTGCTCAAGGGGCCAGGCGCAGGGAGACTTGCGCCTTGTGCCGAGTAGCCTTCGCCACCCTGCTTCACGGGTCTTCCGGAGGACTCTCCAGAAACATCATCCTTGCCGGCTGAGCCAGCCAGGCCGGGCGCCATGCCGCCGGCACCAGTCTTCTCCGCGGCCTCCTTCAGCGCTTGAAGGAGGGACTTGGTTGTCTCTGCCGTGAGGTCTTCGTAGTAGTCGTCGTTGATTTGGACCATGGGAGCGTTGGCGCACGCGCCGAGGCATTCGACCTCGGTGAAGGTGAACATGTTGTCTGGGGTGGTCTCACCGTGGTGGATGCCGAGCTGCTCTTCAATAGCCTTCATGATGCTGTCGCTGCCTCGAAGTTGGCAAGGTGTCTATCACCTACCGTCAGCACCCGTGGGTTCTCGATGTCCCGCCATTCTGCGCAATGAGCTTACCGTCGTGCAGCACTGCACGTGGAATCTGCCAACCGGGTTGCGATTGTACATCGTGTAGAAAGTGGCGACTTCGTAAACTCGCATCGGAGGCATCTCCAGTATTCTCGCCACCTCATTCATGACACTGATGCTCGTGAAGCCATGTTGTCGCTGTCCAAGATCCAGCAGCGGCATCACCGCCGCCTTCTTGTACTGGCTAGGGTACCGGCTAAGCACCTCTTGTATGAGCTTCTCATTCTGCGCATTGAACTTGAATGGTATTGACGGATTGTTGTCAGGGGTATCGCGGTGCTTTACAATGTCAGACATGAACGCATCGCTTTGCTCCGCTCTAAGCTCTACTGCATACCACTACGAACGTTTCGCTCCGCCTCACTGTCGCAGTTTGAAAGCTCCGCCGCTGCTGTCTCGATGCACTACGCAGCGTCCGCGATCCGGTCCTAAGCACCCAAGGCGCCAGCTTGGAAGCCATGTCGGCGATAACTTCTATTGTGAGAATGGTACAGCTTCACGGAGTACAGGGCACTCTACGACAAGATGTAGGCCTGAAGCTAGATTGTCTAAAGAAGTAGTCCGGAGGTCCGTGCTCAACATACATGGCTTCCATTATTCGGCTGGCTTTCTCAATACTGCTCACCTTCCTGTTGCCGCATCGCGACCAATAGTGGAAATCCCTGCTGTTCGCACGGCACTGCCGAGCCGCATGGGGCTGCTTAACAAAGGGGCGATCGTGTGTTGCCACATCGTCTACATATCACCTAATCACGTACCCATCCGTCAACGTGGTCACCAGCCATAGTCCAGTATGCTGCTTCACCGCGCTCACATCTACTTGCGGTGTGGTATGTCGTAGGCCTGGAACGTGTTGTTGTTTGCTTCTGGCCGCCTTCTGCTGGTGCCGGCAATCACGAGCCACCTCTTCTTCTTTTCTCATATCGTTTGCGTCCGTCTCACTATGAGCTGTTCGGGAGGTCATGTGAAAGCCAACGAGCAAGCCGCCGAGCTTCCAGTGTGGTTGAGACGATGTGCGGCTCACCTTTAACGCCAAGTCACACGGAGTCGGTCGTGCCTTCCTTCGGGGTGCGCACGAGTTCCGATCTTCTGCTCAGCCTCGTCACCACAGTAGCCCACGATCCCCCAGTAACAAAGTGCTTGATCGAAACAGCAGCCGTGGGCGACCACGAGCAAAGCACACCGACTCGCCGCCGCAGAAAGCGGACTCCCATCACCGTCCAGCCCACGGTCATCGGCCGAATCGCTCCACCACTGGCTGGGCTGAAGTACAGCAAGTGCTCAAACGAGAAACTCAGGGCGGCCATCCACTCCCGCAAGCTCCTCGAATACCGCTTGACCGGTCCACCAATCCGGCACATCCTCATCGGCATGCTTGAGCGCAGCGATGCTCGCATGCGCGTTCGCTGCTTCGATCTTCCGGCAGAACTCAGAAACCGCGTCTACGAGTACTTGCTCATCGTCAAGCCTTGCCGCACGCAGGTTTTGGCCACCAGCCGCTTTGTACGCCGGGAGGCAACTTGGTTCCTCCACGACTCGTACATGCAGCACATGTCCATGGTGTGGCGCAAGACCGCAGGGTCGGCACAGTTAGACTTTAGACCGCTTCTCTGGCGGAGCGCTTCCTGAATGCGTAAGGCGCCGTGGGGCTAATGACTTTGAAGTCGGACACCATGCTGACAACAAGCTAGGTTGATAGTGAACAGTCGAAAGGTACCGTGGACGCCGATATCAGGTGGCCCGCAAAGCGATCGCGTGGCGGCTGGCCTGTGTGAGGGTGACGCAGTCGGCATTGCTGGGCGTGTGCACGCCTGCGTGGTAAACTTCCGCATATACAAGAGCAGGAAGCGCGGCGGAAATGTCAAACTGGTAGCTGAATGAAAGCAGCTACAATTCCGTCTCTCATCTGCCGTTCGCGCCACCCTTTGCCACCTTCCCTTCCACCTCCTCCTCCGTAAACAGCATCTCCTGCGCGTTCCACAGCTCAGAGTACAACCCATTCCTATCCAACAATTGCTCATGACTCCCCTGCTCCGCCACATTTCCATCCTTTAGCACAATGATCAAGTCGCTGTCGTAGATCGTCCTCAATCTATGCGCCACAAACACAGACGTCCTCTTCTTCTCCTTCAATATGCTATTGATATTTCCCAACAGCGTCTGCTCCGTGTGCGTATCCAACGCGCTCGTCGCCTCATCAAAGAAAAGCAACGGCGGATCCTTGAGTATCAGCCTGCTGACAGCCAGTCGTTGCTTCTCACCTCCTGAGATCATCATCCCGCGCTCACCGACTTGCGTGGAGTACCCCTCAGGCAGCTTCTCCACGATCTCGTGGACTTGCGCTCTCTTCGCTGCAGCGATGACTTGCTCATGACTTGCAGTAATGTCTCCGTAACGAATATTGTGCTCGATCGTATCGTTGAATAACGGAGTGTCCTGCGGTACAACGCCGATACTCTTCCTCAGACTCTGCAAGCTCAGATCGCGGATATCCTGCCCATCGATCGTAATGCGTCCGTCTTGCACATCGTAGAAACGGAAGAGTAAGCGGAGGATGGTGCTCTTACCACAGCCCGAAGGACCGACAATGGCCACCTTCTGTCCCGCCGGAATCGTCATGCTTAACTTCCGGATGATCGGTCGGTCAGGGTTATACGCGAAGCTGACATTCTCGAACTTGATCTCGCCGCCGCGGTTGAGAAGCAATGGTTGGGCGTCAGGCTTCTCCTTCACAGCGACATTGACCCGCTGGAGGTTGAACAGTGTTTCCATATCCAGCAGACTCTGCCTCAGCTCACGGTAAACAGAACCTAGGAAGTTGAGGGGCACGGATAGCTGAAAGACGAGCTGGTTCACCATGACAAGATCGCCCACCGTCAGTGTTCCCGCCGCCACGCCCTCGGCAGCCATGTACATCATCCCCGTCAGCGCGGCGGAGAAGATGAAGTTCTGTCCGATGTTAAGGTATGCCAGGCTCGTGGCGACCTTTATACTCGCGTCCTCGTACGCTTTCAGCGCGGTGTCGTACCGTTTGGTTTCGTACGACTCATTGTTGAAGTACTTGACCGCCTCGTAATTGATTAGACTGTCGAGCTCGACAGTTGCACCTTTGTTGTCCGCCGCGTTAGCAGCCTTGCGGAATTTAGTTCGCCAAGCGGTCGTGGCGATGGTGAACCAGGTATATGCCGCCATGGTTGAGGCGGTGATAAGGGCGAACTGCCAGCCGAATTGGTAGGTCAGGATCCCGCAGACGAGAGCGATCTCGAGAGCGGTGGGAAGGATGTGGAAGACCATGCTTGTTAGCAGAAAGCTGATCCCTTTCGTGCCTCGGTCTATGGCTCGGGAGAGACCGCCGGTTTGGCGGGAGAGGTGGAAGGCTAAGTCCAGGTTGAGGAGGTGTGAGAAGACGTTGCCGGCGACGCGACGGATGGCCTTTTGCGCGACGGAGGCGAAGACGGCGTTGCGGATTTCTTGGAAGACGGTGGCGCCGATGCGTGTGGCGCCGTAGGCGAAGATGGAGACGCCTGCTACTGTTGCGGCTGTGCCGCCTAGTGTGGCGAAGTCGACGTTCATACCGTCGACGATGGCCTTGAAGTAGAAGGGGACTTGTACGTTAAGGACCTACATACAGCTATCAACATGCGCTACACTAATGAATGGGAGACGTGTCGATCGATGGATAAGCGGACCTTTGCGCCAACGAGAAGTACTACACTCATGCCCACCCGGAAGCGCGTGCCGAAGTCATCCTTGGGCCAGATGTACTGGGACATATCCTTGATGATGCGCCAGTCGGCTTTGCGCTGCTCTTTGCTCGAGAGCGACTCTTCTGCCAGCAGAGGGTCATTCTTCGTTGGCTCCGGCTCGGCAGGCTTCTCCCGCTCGACTGACTCCGGCTTCACGTTCTCCTTCGCAGGCTGTTTGGCCTGCTGCTCGGCTTGTATGGTCCGTAACCGCGCATCGTCTTTCCTGTGTCTGGGCGTGGAAGCGAAGATGCGCTTGTTCTGCCATACCGGTGTCTGTCGGCTGATCTGCAAGGCTACAGTATGAGAAAATGGCAGTGGCAAGGTATATGCGCGTGTGCTCGAGCGTAGGCAAAGCCTTGTCGCCAACATTTTGCCCGATACCTTACTATGCTTCGCTATCTGCGGCCTGCCGTCTTCCTATGCTCATCGTCGGATTAGGGGTGCAGATCCTTCCACCCGTCCTGAGATCACACCCTGGAGCGGAATGTCACAGTTAGCTCAAACTCATATAACAAAGTGAATGGTACGACTGCAGAGATACTCGCCAGTCAACTCAATCTTGTACTTAATCGCGTGCGAGAACGCAATAGCGACATCGCTGTCTGCAGTCCTGTGAACCGCTGGCCAGATGATGTTGACGGCCGATCATATTGACCCCTCACATACTCTCACATACTGGCTGTTCAGAACGAGATGCAATACATAGCCAATATCAACAACCTTACCTTATGTATCTGACAAGCGGGTGGTGGATGGATCCTTCGCGCATGCAAAGTAGCACGATGATATAACCATCACTACCTCCCCATCCACTACTATATCCCATCCTCTACCCCACCATCGCATACAGGTCAGGATGCTGGAATACCGCACCGCCGGCTTCAACCCCTACGCCGTGAAATACTCCCCCTTCTTCGACTCACGCCTCGCCGTCTCCGCCGGCGCCAACTTCGGCCTTGTCGGCAACGGCCGCCTCTTCGTCCTCAACCTCACCTCCAACGGCATCGTTTGCGAGAGATACTACGAAACCCAAGACTGTCTCTTCGACACCGCCTGGTCCGAGCAGCACGAGAACCAGATCCTCACCGCCGGCGGCGACGGCAGCATCAAGCTTTTCGATGTCGGCGTGCAGGGTGAGTTTCCTGTTGCGGGGTGGCAGGAGCACGGTCGAGAGGTGTTCTGCGTGCATTGGGGCTTGGTGGATAAGAGTCGCTTTTTGAGTAGTAGTTGGGATGGCACGGTTAAGATTTGGATGCCGGAGAGGAAGGAGAGCGTGATGACATTGCCGGTGCATAGTTGTGTGTACAGCGCTGAGTTCTCGCCGCATCATCCAGACATCCTGACTGCCGTTTCGCGCGACTCACATCTGAGGGTGTATGATCTACGGACGAAAGCCAGTGCGCAGAATCACATGACGCTCGCTGTACCCATCCATGCGGCACCAAAGGTGCAGCAGCCGAGCATGGGAGGACTAGGGAAGACGGGCAGTCTCGGCCCAACAGAATGCTTGACGCACGATTGGAACAAGTACCGCGACTCCGTCCTTGCGACGGCAGGTGTGGACGGCGTGATCCGCACCTTCGATTTGCGCCAACCCTCTGGACCCGTGAATCTGCTTCCTGGTCACGAGTACGCCGTGCGAAAGGTGAGCTGGAGCCCACATCTCTCTGACGTCTTGCTGAGCGCAAGCTACGACATGAGCTGTCGCGTTTGGACGGACGGCTCAAACGTTGACCAAGGTGGCAACGGAGTCGGTCTCGGAAGAGAGATGGGTCGGATGGATCGTCATACCGAGTTTGCCATGGGTGTGGACTGGTGCCTGTTCGGTGCGGAAGGCTGGTGTGCGAGTTGCGCATGGGACGAGAGGGTGCTCGTCTGGGACGTCAGAGAGTTCATGCGGGCTGGATGAGCACTGCTACCCGTACGAATGTTCCTTGGTGAAGCTTGCGCTTATTACGGACAGATGGCCCTCTATACAAAATGGCGTGGTCGCATAGTCATGAAAGGCCGTAACGCTAAACGAAAAGCTCAGCAAAAGCCCGAGCACGAATCTCATCCTCGCCACCCTGGTCCCGCTCCAGGAGGCAGAGGCCAATCCGGGCTCGTCCTCGCACTGGATCGCACACTGGCGCCATCCGAACCGCCTCTACCGCCAGACTCGTCAATACTCCGCAACCTTCCTCCCTGCCCATTCGTCCAATGGGTGCGTTGGGTGCTTGGCGTGCTCGCTCTTGAACGCGCCAAACCATGAGAGGCGGCATCGTGCACTTCGCCGGTGACGCTCTTGGCTTCGAAGTCCTGGTTGCCAGGCGGGATCTCGAACTGGAAGGGTCCGTGGTATGACGACGCCGTTGACGGCGCGGTAGACGCAGCGTTGGAGCGTCGGCCCCATCGCGTTGTGGGGAAGTAAGCTGCCGCGATGTGGTTTGGTGCGTGAAGCGGATGTCGGCTATGCTGGCTCGCTCCGTCTTGCTGCCCTCGTGCTATATCAAGCGTT
Organism: Baudoinia panamericana UAMH 10762; assembly: GCF_000338955.1. Classification (NCBI taxonomy): domain Eukaryota; kingdom Fungi; phylum Ascomycota; class Dothideomycetes; order Mycosphaerellales; family Teratosphaeriaceae; genus Baudoinia; species Baudoinia panamericana. The sequence continues at coordinate 374,684 of NW_006911263.1, forward strand.
GGACGGGAGATGACGGGGCCGCCGTCGCCTTTTGCGGTAGATCGTCGAGGGTTATGCTTGCGGCGGCGGCGTAAGAGAGCGAAGATGCAGCAGCCGAGGAGCAGGAGCAGTAGTGGGATGCCTACGCCGAGGCCTATCGCGAGGCCGAGGACTAATTGGTGGTTGTGCTGCGAAGCTTTGTTGCTTAGAGCAGCAGCGCTGTTCGTTGCGGCTGTGACTGTCGATGAAGATGTTGAGGATGCGCTTGATGTGGTGTCAGTTGTGGATGCGGATGCCGATGCGCTGCTCGAAGAGCTGGTTGTTGCTCCTGCTGAGTTCGCCGACATAGATGATGTCGTCAATGAAGGGGACGATGTTGACGAAGTCGAAGTCGAAGTCGAAGTGGATGATGATGACGAGGCTGAAGATGTCGAACTCGCAGTCGTGCTGGAGGATGTGATCGAGCTCGTTATACTGCTCGGTCTAGAAACAACGAACGGCAGACTGTCGACCTTGCAGTTCCCGCAGGTACTGTCATTATCATTGACAAGTTCAAGGTACAGCCCGCTCGAAGATTGGCTGTCTGGTGGCTCCGCGCTCCAGGTATACGCCTGCGCTCCAGGAGGATTGCTAGCTATAGCACATTACGTTAGTATACCAACATTCAATCTACCACGACCGCTTCGTACAACATGACGTACCACTCAAGACCTCCCCAATGTAGCTGCCATCCACCATTGGTCCCTGCCATACCCGCAAAGTGGTAGCATTGAACGTCGAATACCATGCAACCCGCACATCTTGTCCGGCGGTGTAGTTCAAGGGTGAGCCAAGCGCCGTGATGGCATTGGCAGTGGGTGAGGTGAAGTAGAGGTCTTGCGCTGTTGCAAATGCCGCAAGCAGTAATATCGAAGGTAGGCGAAAGTATGATGAAGAATTCATATTTGCGCGGCTATGTCGGTGCTGTCCCTGACCGCTGAAGAACCCCGTGCTTGTTCTCCTTCCGCCCGCGGTTGGTATGTATACTTGTGTAATGCTGCGCATGCGATCAATGGTAATGCCTCGTTCGCTACGAGTGGTGGCGCATAGCGGTAGGATAGTTCATGACAAGTAAGGTACGAAATATAATGTATGTTCGGATCAGTGGCCGAGTCTTACAATAACACCGCCGGAAAGAATCACATCAAGACCGTGATACAACGAGCGTACTCTGAGAGGTGTGGGTGCAATGCAGGTAGGTGGGTAGACTTAAGAAGTTGCGCAACCATCCTCACCTAAACCTTCCTTCCGGCACTGGCACTGCCCAGGAGCCGTAGCCACCACGACGACATGGGATCCAGCCATAGCGACAGCGGCGCTGGGTTGGTCGCACGCGTCAGGTGTGCTTGCGGTCGGAAATTGAAGCGGCCAAGGTTTTGCCATGTGGGGCCGCCGACCATCCCCTTAAGGAAAGGCGTGGCTAGGTGAGACATAAAAATAGATGGGCTTGGTTGTCTCGCCTTGCGGAGCCTCAAATTGTGACAATGGTCACCTGATGGGTTGAGATGAGGGCGTTTGAGATTGATGGGCAGATACGAGGGTGCTGTCGTGAGTCTTAGTAATGACGTGTGCAGAAGTCAGCCAGGACGGCCTTTGTCATGACGGGTCTTGTGCAGCATTGCAAAGGGTTGTACGGCTTCAACCAACGGCACGCATCTCCCCACTTCGTACACGTCAATGTTCATGTACTTACTACTACAGCATATACAGCCGATCATCATTCCAGCTTCATACTCCTGGCCAGCGTCCACATATTCTCCATCTTACTTCTCGTCAACACATCCCTCGCCTCGCCATCTGTCTCACACGCCCTACTACCCCACTTCTTAAACGTCCTTAACGGCTCCTCGCCCTCCCATACCAGCGCACAACGGTTCTCGCCCAGGTCCTTCAAGTTGCCACGCTCATCCATCGGATTCAGCCATTGACTGGCCTTGTTCTGCTCCCCGCCACTGCCGACCTTCGTGCCATCATTTGTGCCCGTGAAAGTGCTGGGAGCGTTGGAGTTTGTGAGGGGCATCGTGTTCTCGCTCCATTTGATACGGTTCAGCATAAGCTTCTTGTAGGCATTGATGCTATGCACGCCGCCCTCGACGATGATGAGATTCATCTGCGGATGCAATATCACAATGCCAGTGAGCGCGTTCTGCTTGGCGTTGACATCGATCTGGTACCGGTGCTTGCCGGAGCTGAGATTGTCAACGCGGAAGACAGCTATTCTGACACCCTTAGCTTCGTCGCCTGCTTGCTGTTGCTTGAGCTTCTCCGCGCGCTCTTCTTTCGTGAGTTGGCGGTCTGCGTTGGCTTTGGCATGGTCGAAGGCACGCTGGGCAATTTCTCGGTTCACGCGCGCTTCTACGGCTGTCGGGTCTTTGACGGCTTGTTCGCCAAACACGCGCATCATATTGCTCTTCTTAACCTTTGGCGGTGGCGGCTCCACAAGGCCCAGGCGAATCTTGGCTTGTTCTTCTTGCATGTCTGCCTTTCGCCTCTGGCGACGGAGCTTCTTTTGCTCTTGAGGTGTGAGCATGAGTGGTTTCGGTGCCGGCTGTAACTTGTCTTGCGGTGCCTGTAGAATGACGGGGTGCTGCACGAGCGCTGTAATGATGCTGTCTGGCGTATCGATCTTGTCGACAAGGCCCTCATCCCACCACTCCACTTCCGGCGGCACCGGCACGAGGAAGGCCTTGTCGGAAGCTTCTTCAATCTCCGTCTTCCGTGTCTCAGCTGCGATTCGTCGCTTCATCTCCTCCAACCTTGCTTGCTGGCGTAGAGCGTTGGCTTGAGCGATGAACTTGCCCTTCTGGTGAAAACCGAGCTGCCGGCTCTTCCTCTCTCCACGCCTAGCACCTAAAGTAGGATCAAAACCTTCCTCTTGCTCCACCTTGGTCTCGTCCTCACCCTCAGCGAGGTACGGATTGATCTTTGGGAGGTGCTCCCGCTGCTGGTTGGCTCTGCCTTGCTGCACGCCTTTACCCTTTGTTGCAGTCGAACCCATATCGCCAATCAAACTCGGGTGCAGCCCAATACCTAGACCTCCTCTGGCTTGCTTTCCAATATCCTGTCTCGGCGGCGGAGACGGAGCGGCCGTGGGCGTACCCAACCTTGCCGCCATCTGCTGTGCTCGCGCACGTGCTGCCGCAATACGTTGGTCCTTTTCGCTCGGTGCAGAAGGGGGCGGTGGGGCCGGAGTAGAGACTGGCGCAGGCGAAGCTGTGGCACCTTGTCGCTGAGCAGCCATCCGCGCCTTCATCTCCGCGATCTTCTTCGCTGCTGCGGCTTTCTTAGCTTCTATATCGTCCGCAGGCGCCGCCGCCGGCCTCGTCTGAGCAGGTGAGGCAGCTCCATTAGGTCTCGACGCGGCCAGTTTCGCCTTCACAGCGGCCATGCGCGCGGCAGCTTCTTGTTTCCTACGCTCCATGTCTGACACGCCATTTACGGCCGCCGGCGCCGGTGCTGGTGAGCCATTGTTCGAGCGGATACGCTTGTGAGCATCATGCTCATCGTCGTCTGGCGGCAATGGTCGCTTGCCTGCCGTACTCGCCATCGTCGAGTCCTCTAATCACTGCGTGCACGCCTGCTCGCTCTGCGAAGAAGCTCAGTCTGACCTTTTTCCAGCCATTTATGGTCGGTTATTTGGTGGCGTGAGGTCGACACTAACATAGTCGCTTTGCAGTCGCTCACGGCTCGTTGGTGATCGTGTTTTCGGACACGGATGGAAGATAGCTTGGGGGAGAGTATCGTGCTCAAAGAGTGCGTGACGGACAGCGCCGCGAGTCATGCATGCATGGTGCCGCTAGCAAGGTCAAGGACTCAAACCCACACTTGATCAGTCATACATGACTGTCTGTGCAGGATGGAACGCTTGCGAGAACACAATTGTAGTGTTGGTGCCTCGCATAGTAGTCAAGTAAGACACACTCACAAGATCAGCCTTCATCCACCGGTTGTTGCTTCATCTTATCGCCTACGGCGCCCACAGACTTGCACTATACTTCCACGATGGCAATACTTGCTTTCGTAACGCTTGACGTCTTCACTGAGACTCGCTTTGCTGGCAACCCTCTCGCGGTCGTCAATGTCCCTAGCGGCCATGACGTTACAAGTGAGCAAATGCAGCTCATCGCTCGAGAATTTAACCTCTCGGAGACCGTCTTCATCCACGAGCGCCACGATGGCGACGACGGTGTACCTCAATGGCGTGTTCGCATATTCATTGTAGATGCTGAACTTCCATTTGCGGGTAGGTAGTCCGGCAAAAAGCTCCCATGCTTGTATCTGCTTAACATTGCTAACAGCGCAGGCCACCCGACCATTGGCACTGCAGTCTATGCATTGGGGACACTCGCCGGTGGCACTGATAGAGGGAGACTACTCTGTAATGCCGGGCCGATAGACTTGCAAATGCATGAGCGCGTGGTTAGAGCTAATATCCCGCACAATGTGCATGTTCACACAGAGAATGCCATCAGTGCAGAGGATATCTTCAAGCTACAGCCAGCGCTGCGCGAGCATGGTCCGCCGAAGGGTATCGATCTGGTCAGTCCGGTCAAGGGTATGACTTTCATCTGTGCCAAGCTCGGTAGCCTCGAAGCACTCGCCGCCGTAGAAGCCCGCGGCATTGCGGCCAATCCGAAGCTCGATCAAGGCTGGGACACGGGGTTTGTAGGAACATACTTTTACTGCATGCAGTCCCCAGACGCGAATACCAGGCACATTCGCACCAGGATGATTGAAAGCACGATGGAAGATCCTGCTACTGGTAGTGCTGCCTGCGGACTCGGCGCGCTCCTTACCTTGAAGACAAGACAGAAAACAGTCAAGTTCGTCATCACGCAAGGTGTTGAGATGCGACGCAAGAGCGACATCGGCGTCACCGTCACGCTGAAGGATGGTTTGGATGCCGTCGAGGAGATCGAACTTAGCGGCTCCGCCGTACAGGTTATGTCGGGCCATGTGGACCTGAAATAGGGGCCATTCAAGTTGCAGCAAAGGCAGCAGAGAGGGCCTCGATCACCGCATTTATCAATGGGCGTCACCATGGCACCGCACAGTCCCGTCTAACCATTTGGTGTGCTACACTCCTCCCGTATGCGCTGCGTACAAGGCCAGTTGATATCGTCCCAAGCTGTCTTTTCGACACAAGTCCGGAACACCACGCTAACACATATCTCAACATCACAGTTACAAAAGCTAATGAACGCTCCACATAGCTGTCCGTCAGTCATCCACCCACCGTTTCCGCTCTTGTGCACCAGTAACTGCGTCGAGCGCAGAGTGCATCTTAGCGAGCCTTACAGGACTTCGGAGCGGGACACCAAAGTCATCCTCTTCCCACTCCTCAAGCTCATTATCTCCTTCCAGATCGTCGGCATCGATGCTTTCCAGGTTGAAGCTCCCAGGAACCCGTTTGTGGCCTCGTGGTGATTCCACCACAAACCAGCTCCCAAAGCCGAGCGCACCGCTCGTGAATCGAGCAGCTATACGTAGCATAATCGCTACAAGATGCGCGGGTGGGCCTAAAAAGACAGCGCAGGCTTTCTTGACCAGTGCCGAAGCCATGTTCTGCTGCTGCGGGAGCGTGGCGTACGACCGCCGGGAGGCAAGAGTGCTCGTCGATGACGTGGATGAAGTCGATGATGTCGTTGATAGAGGCGGATGGAAGGAAGTTGTGCCGCCAATGGAGCGTCGGGCGAGTATGCGTGCCTGTATTGCGGCGAACGGGTCGTCTGAGGATCGTTGACGTACGATCTTCGGTAGCTCGTATGACTCGGTAGGTGTCGCCTCAGCATGTTGGGGTTCCTCTTCCGTCCATCTACCAGTATACTCGGCATCGGCAGCCTCCCTATCAGACGATTGAGCGCCTTCAGGCCCGGGCAATGCCTCACTAGTTTGGCTTTCGCTAAAATATGCGGCGGCGGTGGCTCCTGCTTCCTCGACGCGCACATCATGAAGCGAGTCAGGCACGGGATCGACAAGTGGCGAATGGAGCGAACTTGGGCCTGCCACTTCTATGCTCTCTAAGCCAGCGCTGGAATCAGGTGGCGAAGGCGGCATGTCAGTGAGAATCGGTTGAAATGTACGTAGACGTCCAGGGTCCAGCTTCGGTGCAGGGATGCTTGCTGCACTGCTAACTTCGACCGTACCGTCCACAAAGATACTAGCTCGCATCCGAACAGGCGTGCGCACGGTCAAAGGAGGCGGTGCGGTCGCGGAGCGTAGTGTCGGTAGTGTAGAAGGCCGAGACGGTGTTGCTACGCTTTGTAGTGCAGCACCTGCTTCGACCTGTTGCTCCGCTTGCTGCTCGGGCTCACATTCCTCTTCCTCTGACCCAAGCTCACTTGAGTCGTCGGCTTCGTTGGAAACTTCGCTCGCTCTTCTCTCTGGCTCTTTGCCATCTTCAGGCTTCCAGCTGTAAGCACGATCAAGCTTCCATTTCTTGGCAGGTCCGTGGCTTCTTCTCCGAGTCTTCTTTCTCCCATCGAGTTCCTCTACGGTGGGCAACTCCTCCTGAATGCCTCTGTTGAAGGGACATGCTATCCGCTCGTAGAACAGCACCTTAGACAAGACCTCTTTGATCTCTTCCACTTTTGCATGGTCCTCAGGAGTGTGTGCAGGAAGCTCAATGCGATAGTATGTGTCGGGTAGCACTCGTAAGGCAAACTTTGAGATGCCATCTACGCACCAGCACAGACTCCGTGGTAAGATGGCATGCAGCAATGCTCCTGAACGTAGAAATGAGACTGAACCTGGTACGCGGTAAATTTCTAAAGGACCTGCCGCCAGCGTCCTTTCGGTAGGTGACACCCATGGTAGTGCGCCCGAACCAAGATCTCTGGGTGTGCGCGGCGATCCAGAGCTAGCAGGACGCGACGAAGGTGTGGTAAATTTGATGATGTTCGCATTGGGGTGAACATAGAGCGTTTCAACCCCTTCCATTGCACCTATCTCCGCAGTGGTACCAGCTCGCGAAGTGGTTGCGAGCTTCGAAGGAAGCGTGAAAGAGCGGTTGACAGCAAGACGTCGCGGGGTCTCCGGTGTTGATGGTGCGGTATTAGCCATGCTGACAGCGAAGTGGGCTGTCCCCCGGCCGGCTACTGTTGTAGCAGAACAACGTCGCAATCGGCGGTACTTTTGGGACCCGAGGGTTGAGAGCCTCTAGTCTCCTAGACATCGAGGGTGATCCTCACGCAACACATCCCCTGAAGCCTGGGGAACTCGGTCGACGACCGGAATGCGCTGGAGGCGCGCCCAGCGGGAGAGTGTGGAGGTGGAACACTAACGGGCCGATGCGCTCCCTGCAGGGGAGTATGTGGGGTTGCAACACTGACTTCGTGCTACCGTCTTGCAGTGGACGAAAGTGTCGCATCAGACACTGAGTCATCGTGCTGCTGGGTTGGAGTCGTGGTGGTGTTAGGAATGACCTGTTCGCGATGAGAACCCAAAGCGGAAGGCACGATTGGATTTATCCGCATATGTCGGTCTCGCATGCAAAGTGAAGGATGCGGAAAATGCCCCGCTATCGACGTCAATCCTCCGACTAAGCCTTTAGGCTGTCTTTCTACACACTTCTCACCTTGGAGCGTGGCGTGTCCACAATCCCACATCTGCCGCATCCTAAAGCTTTGATCCACCGGGATGAGCGGTAACTTCGATCCGCAGTCCTTCTTGAAGGAGCTGCACACCTCCTTCGAGATCAACGCCATCCTGCGCGGTGCCCAGCTTACGTTCGTAGGCGCCAACCGTGCCCTGCAGAATCCGGCGCTGTTCACCAGCGTCCATTATCGCCAGGCTGCATTCGCCGTTATTGCTGGCCTACTCATCCGCTTGATCGTGGCCATACCTACAGTTGGCATTCGTCTTCTGATTCACTTTGCCGGTTTCTTCGTGGACCTCGACCACTCGGCCTGGGATGAGGACGTCATTGAGGGTATCGAGTTTGTGGAGCACTCTGTCGTCCAGGTGCCTTTCTTCCTTATGAGCTTCATCCGCTACCTGAGCCCGGCCATGGACGCCATGTTTATGGACAGCTTAGCTTGGGTTGACCGGACGTACGTGCAGAAGCACAAAGACGAGGACCCGGATGAACTGAGGGCCATGTACTATCAGAACCTCAAGAGATACAATGCGCATGGCGAGAATCAACGCAGAGACCCGTACATGGCGATCGTGGCATTTCTGACCCGCTTCGGCAAACGAGCAGCTCTGTCTCTTGCCGTATATTTATGTTCGTTCATACCGTACGTCGGACGGTTTGTCCTGCCTGCTGTCAGCTTCTACACCTTTAACAAAGCCGTCGGCCCAGCGCCTGCCGTCCTGATATTCAGCACCGGAATCTTCTTGCCTCGGCGGTATCTAGTGCGGTTCTTGCAAAGCTACTTTTCAAGCAGAACGCTTATGCGTGAGCTAGTAAGCATTGGCCAGCCATGCAGAGTTGATAAGGTCTCGAGTCACTAACCGAAATACGCAGCTTGATCCGTACTTCTCCCGCATTCGCTACACGCCGGAGCAGAAGCGGCGTTGGTTCAAGGAACGCGAGGGTGTCCTCTACGGCTTTGCGCTCACCTTCTTCATTATCCTAAGGATACCACTAGGTGGCGTGCTCATTTATGGCGTAGCAGAGGCTTCCACAGCGTACCTCATTACGAAAATCACCAGCCCGCCGCCTCCGCCAGAACAGGCTGCCGGCTTCAGGGAGCGCGATGTACGATGGGAGAATAAGCATGAATTCCTTAGTCTGCCACTGGAAGCGCTTGACAAGCTCAACATCAAGGCCAGAGGCAAGGAAGCAAAGCCGACTGACGCTGGCGATGTGAAAGGAAGGCAGTTTACTTGAGGGTACTGCCTCTTTTGTGGGATCTGCAACTAATACTGCCATGAGCCCTTTAGCAATGTCCCAACTACAAGCGGATACCAAGCAACATACGCTGGGTCTGTCTGCAACATCAGTAAATGGCACCAAACCTCCGCCATATATCAATGTCGGAAGGAGCCCCGCAGCCAGTATGAACAACTGGTTGCAATAGCAACGCGCTCGGTCACATCTTCTTCTGCCTCGTCCGTACATATGGTAGGGAACATCTGAGAGCATTTGGTAAGCCAGGCTAAGCGAAGAGCATGGTGCATGAGTTCTGCAGCGTTACTATTGATCTGAGAGTGGACATCAGACATCTCGAGAAGCTCTGCGGATGCGTACTTCGCGGTGCATCAACTAAGAGGCTTCGGAACGCCACGACTTCACAATCCGAGAAAGCATCAAGGCGTACAGCGATAAGTTCCGAGGTAATCTCCAGTGACAGCGCGACGGAACGGTGGGTGCAAACGGTTAGCAGCTGGGACAAGAAACAGGGAATGGAAATGTGACCATCAGAGTTCTCGAGCATTGTAAGTAAGCATGCACACATTGTACGAGTCAGAATGGTAATATGTAGCGCACAAATTATGCTAGCATGGCGCTCTACACTATTTTGAGGTACCGCATTCTCGCTCCAAAAGCGTGGAGATGATGTACATGCAGCCCTACAAGATGTTCTGCATGCGCCATGAACGGGTGGCGCCGTGAAGCCGGGCACCCAGCCAATGGCACGTTGGACTCCAACGCAACGATTGGTTGCCAATGGAGACAGCCCGTCGCACTTTCTGTGTAAACAGAGACGACCTTCGCACCTCGAATCTTTGCGACCTTGCATTCGACCTACAAACCCATCTCCCCGTACGCACACTCATATCTCAAAGTCGCTTGAGAGCATTGTACATATCAAAGCACAAGGCAGGACCTTTACAAGCCACAAAGCGCACTATCTACCTTCTCCTTCCCACCTCAACAACCAACGCTTAGGAACGATCGAAAGCGACTGAGGACAACCAAAAGACACACAGCCGCCTAGGCTGGGCTGCGCGTGCACACTGCGTGAGGTATGCGAAACATTTCGAGAGAGCGTGTTAGTAGCATGCGCTGATACGTGGAAAGATCCGGTTACACAAGGAGGCCTTTACTGGCTGATCCGACTTCGACCCCACCAAATATACCGGACTCGACTTGCACCTCTGCTGGACGTCAGTTCACAGAACCGCACAAACCGAAAGCGAAAATGCTGGCCACCAATTCTTCCTCGAGTATTCAAAAACGACGCCAACTACATCGACGACAACAATCACTCGAGGTTCCCATACTGGCAACACCACTTCCTGCTAACAATCGACGACATCCAACAGCACACCAAGGACACCGAAGAGGCCTCTCTCTCGACCAGAGTCTGAGCGCCGTCTCATCATCGAACGGATTTCGACCACCACCACCGCAGGACCCAACGGATTTCACACCACCTGGACCCCCGTCAGTAAGGATACTATTGGACACGACCGACTTACCCAACCAGCAACTTCAGCAATACGTGCAAGAAACGCAGCAGCAACCAGCCCAGCCGGGCTATTACCCAGCGAACGACTTCCAGTCGCACCTTCAACAGCAGCTTAACCACAACTTCGACGCAGCGATCGACGTCAAGCCAGTCATCGCATCGCCTCGACCACAATCCGCTCACCAACAAGTCGCCTTACAAGAACTTCAGAACCACATGGCTTGGTACTCTGCAGTTTACGGATTGTCTCCTAACGCAAACTCGTCTACAACACCCTTCTTCGAAGCTAGTCAGGCGGGCGGTGCTGTGATGCCGGGTGCTCCAGTCCCAATGCCCGTGATGCAATCGATGAGTGGCATGCCGCAGACTCCACTCTCTTACGGTCACGCTCGCACCGTGCCGAACACCCCACAAACGTACTCTCAGGCCTGGCCGAGTCCGCCGCCATCTAACGCCAAGCATGCTCGTAGCCAAAGCTTCCAGGTTGACGCTGCGCCGATGGGAGCTGATCTGCACATCAACGCCCCCGGCGTCTCTCAAACCTCTCATCCCGCCAACGGCAATGGCCACCATGTGCGTAGTCACAGCTTCCCAGTCGATGTGGCTCCTATCGGCGACGGTATCGATGTCAACGCCGGGATGCAACCATCTTATGGCCATCCACCCGCCTTCGTTGCCATCCAAGGCTTCCCCCCGGGCTATGGCTTTCAGCTATCGGCAATGCCTGGAGCTGATGCACATTCACCTGCGCCGCAAAATACTGGCCAGATGCCAACCTTGTTCGAGGAGACGACGCCGCCAGAAGATTGCCAGCCCATAGGCGGCGGTTTTCACGGCTCATCCATTCTACTGCAGGCCGCAGGCGGCGCGCAAGACTTCAATGATCCGGACTTCGACTTTGGTGGCTCGAACGCAATGTCACCGCGGCAGCAACTGCTCAATAATCTCGGCCCAGACATTCCGGCCAGCATTATCGAGACCGGCATTCCGCCCCAAGAAGTACAAAAGTACATCGGCGACTACAATGAGCGGGAAGCCAAGTATCCTTGCCTGTGGGATGGTTGTGACAGAAAGTTTGGCCGTAAGGAGAACATTCGCTCGCATGTGCAGACCCATCTTGGAGATCGTCAGTTCAAGTGTGATCTCTGCGACAAGACCTTTGTCCGCCAGCATGACCTAAAGCGACACATCGCTATCCACAGCGATGAGAGACCGCACGAGTGCATTTGCGGAATGGGCTTCGCTCGTCACGATGCGCTTACTCGTCACCGTCAACGCGGTGTGTGTGTCGGCGCCCTGCCAGGCTATGAAAAGACTGAGGAGGAGAAGCCGAAACGCGGGAGGCCGAAGAAGGAGCGCCCAAACCTTGAGGAGAGGGTCGACAAAGCGGCCAAGCAGCGTAGGAAGAACAAGGCCAAGGAGGAGGCTGACACCGAGCTTGATCAAGTCATTACGATTGCTGCCGCTCCGCTTGACGAGGCCGAAGACGAACCGGAGGTTCAGATCATCTACGCCAGCTCTAGCTCTGGCGCAAGTGACGGTCCGGTTACGCCGCAAGGCAACGATGAGGACTTCGACGTCGCCGCTTTCGTCAACATGAGCAATGGAGATGAAGACATCGACGGGCCTACGAGCGCTTGGCGTCACACTCCACCAACCTCACCGCTCGTCAGCGGCAACACCGCCAAGACAGTGGCATCGTTTGACGGCGGTTCCAGCCCAGCAGATGCTGTCCCGTTCGACGACTTCACCATCGGACCACAGCCAAACGTTGGGTTTGATGCATTCTCACCGCCGGGTGAGTCCAACTCCGGGTCGAGTGTTTACACCTTCTCGGAGCATGAGCTCACCGTCAACCCGAAAGACTTCGGCAACTTCACGAGTAGCTACAATTGGGTAGATGACGGTGGGACGGATATGGATTGGGGGTTTGGTGGTGATTTGGGCTTGCCGTCGGAGTCGCCGCCGTTGATTTAGTGGGCTTGTAACGATTGGCGTGGCGTTTGGAGTATGGTGCCGTCTCTATATGTAGCAGTTGTACTTGCAATGTTCTGGGATGATTAAAATGATAGGTTTACCTCGACTTACTCGTAGACATGCCGCCTACCTTAAACAATGCACTACCGAGACCATAACCCCGTCAAAAGGTGCTACGTAGCGGAAACATCACGGTACCAGTCCAGGGGTTCGCAAAGGAAATCACGTAATCACTCCAGATGGACACCGGTAAGCGTCCAGAGTTTCAGTGCAATGGATGCGATGCGAAAAGCTGCCATGCGGATGTATAAATGCAGATGTCGGCCTCGAATCTGCCCTTGGAACGGAGGTGAAGTGAGGCAAAGCAAGGCCTTGGCGGAAATTGCGCGAGCGAACGGCCACTAAGAAAAAACCTTCCGAGTGCCGAGCTCTGAATTGTGCACGCGACACATTACGCTTAGCAATCGTTACCTCACCCTGCTGGAGCGAAAACCTCCGTAAAGCGACGTACAGCATCCTGGTCTGATTGTAGTGCCAACGCCTCGTCCACACTGGGCAGGACTGATGCTCGACCTGTCATGTAGTAGGCAGAAGCCTACCTGGTGAGTCAACCCCGTGCTCGCCGCCGGGCTCTCGGAATTACACTCTTGCCGTAAGCACGCGACACTTCATGAGATGAGATCATCTCTTATGACAGACCCGCAAAGGAGATGCATTAAGGTCGCCGGCACTACCCTAGCCGCCGTCAGGACTTCCGGTCTCGCATGCCTGTACCGCTGTTCCCTGGGAAATGAACAGTGCCACCCAATAAGTGTGGCGCTATGGTCGAAAGTTTCTTTGCCTCTCGTCAGCATGAGATGCTAATGAAGACCCGGAGCATCCGGATGGTTGTGGGCAGCATGGAGGCAAGGTAAGGGTAGTGCATCAATCTTTCCTTTCATTCTGCATTCGCTGCTGCTCGTGTCTTGTTGTTCCAAGTGTGCAGAAAGAGCTAGGCAGATCGGTTCAAGACGGTGGTGGTTGCGATCGTTCGCATACCTCGCTGGACTGGCACCTTCTCAAGTACACCCAGCCCAAGCAGTCTATCACTAGTGGTCGCGTTGCTTTGTCACGCAATTCCGTCTCGTCCCTCGCCCGGCCTTACGTTGCCATCTGTACATCGTATGCTTCAGCGCTGAGCATCATCGATCATACGGACTCGCGCCGGCTCTGCGCAATAAGACTTGCGTGGACGGCGCATCTCAAACTCCGCCTCCTCGAATCTGAGATCCTCCTGCACCATGAATACCTACTCTTCAATACCCGGCGATCGTTCAACGCAGCGATCCTACTCAATCGCCAAATTTCCGTCATGGTGGCCGTCGGTACCAACCTTCCTATCACATCGAGTCCGACGACGGTTACGCTCCGCACGGTCGAAGATACGTGCCCGACAATCACCTACCTCGAACATCGCATCGCTCAGCACCTCCTTCAACCCCGCCGATACCATCCGGGATCTCCGATCGCACAATTGGACTGCCTATGATGCACAATATCTCTTTCTGGCGGTATTGGGAATCTTTAGCCTTTCGGTGATACAGACGCCTGGGCCCTTGATCAAGACGATGGTGGCAGGGCTGTTAATGACGAGCCTCATAATACCGATAACGAGGCAGTTCTTCTTGCCATTTCTGCCGATCGCAAGCTGGCTCATATTCTTCTACGCATGTCAATTTGTCCCAGCCATCTACAGGCCAGGCATATGGGTGCGAGTGTTACCGGCTTTGGAGAACATCCTGTACGGCGCGAACCTCAGCAACATCTTGTCGGCGCACAAGAATACGGTGTTGAACGTGCTGGCATGGATACCCTACGGCTTGACGCACTTCGGCGCGCCGTTCGTGTGCTCGCTCGCCATGTTCATCTGCGCACCTCCGGGAACCGTGCCGGTCTTCGCCCGGTCATTTGGGTATATGAACATTACCGGCGTACTTATACAAATGTTCTTCCCGTGCTCCCCGCCTTGGTACGAGAACATGTACGGTCTGGCTCCCGCTAACTACTCAATGCCTGGATCACCGGCAGGTCTTGCAGCGATCGATAAGATACTCGGGTTCGATCTCTACACCTCGACGTTCACCGCTTCACCACTCGTATTTGGCGCCTTTCCGTCCCTACACTCTGGCTCTGCAACGATCGAGGCGCTATTCATGTGCCACACATTCCCACGCTTGCGACCATTGTTCATCGCGTACGCTTTATGGCTGTGGTGGTCTACCATGTATCTTAGCCATCACTATGCCATCGACCTGGTCGCGGGCAGCTTAATCGCGGCGGTGGTATACTTCATCGCCGAGGCGAAGTTCCTGCCTCGCTTACAGCCCGGGAAGAACCTGCGATGGGCGTACGACTACGTTGAATACGGCGAAGCTGCGGAGAAGGAGGAAGTGTTCGACCTTACCGACTTCGAGAGTCTTATCCCGCATTCGCACAGCGAGAGCGATGACTGGACGATCGGCTCCAGCTCTGGGCGGTCTAGCAGCAGCTCGGACCCTAAGGCTGGCATGCGGTCTCCTAGTAGCGATTCGTGGGATGATGAGACTCTGGCCGGCCTGAGTGATCATGAAGACCTGTATCGAAAGGTCTAGGAGCGAAGACTGGCCTTCATGGACATTGATCTACAGATTCCGTTGGGATTCGGGCATATATGGCCATATAATCAGCGGGTGTTGAGAGACGGTTTCCCTTGATGGTACGCGGATTCGATTCGGCGAGACGGTGGGCAGTTTTGGTGGTTGGTATACTCATGCATTTCCAAGCCGTGCATGCGACTTGTTGAGAACGTTCTGAGCGGAACATTAGCGAGGCGTTGGGTATATTTAAAAGGCGCAGAGCGCCAGCATCACGCTGGATAGCTTGAGCAATGATGCCTGGTTACGCCCAGGGGGCCGTACATATAATGTAATGGTGAAAGCCGCAATTACGATACGACAGCTGTCTACATCCTGCAACTATGCATGTATGTCCGTTGAGATTGCTTGCTCCCAGCTCACGGCCGTACTGTCACAGTCGCATTCTTGTGAACGAAACGTGTCTCCCACCGTTTCGAAAGTACTGCTTACTTCCACCACGAAGTGATCACGCCACGTTGGAAGACTCGGAATGCAGCACGAACGCTCGACTGCGCCTCCTTCTCCCGACCATTGCCGCTGCCGAGCTCGCCGAGACTTGCGCCTCGTCATCGAGCTCCGAGTCTCCTACTCTCTATCTTTTCCATCGTCTCATGTTACGGAGTGTCATTCGCCCTTTCGGTAGTATCATCAGTGGAGTTCGCTTTTCGGTAGCGGGCGTTTGACGCAAGTGAGCGACCTCTGCAACATCCGGCGCATCGTATCCCACCTCGGCTGCGGCGTCCCCATTACGCCACGCAGATCTCAACAGTAACCACTACCACTCAGAGACACAATGTCGCAGAAATTTGTACGATCCCTCGACACACAAGGGAAAGAGGTATCACAGTCGCTAATGCCACACCAACAGAACCCTCCCGAAGGCCCGCCACCAAACTACCCACAGCAAGCCCACTACGACGCCGGCCCAGCAGGCGCAGACCCGAGAGGGTTTGGCAACTTCGGCTCGCCGCCTCCGCAGCAACAGTACGGTCCTGGTCCCGGCCCGTATCAACAAGGAGGTCCAGGACCCTACGGACCTCCACAGCAGGGCTACTACCAACAGCAACCGATGTACTACCAGCAAGCGCCGCCGCAGCAGGGCGGATACTATGGGAATAGGCCGTCGGGTGGAGCGGGAGAAGGCATATGTGCCGGAATTCTAGGTGCACTCGCGTGCTGTTGCTGCTTGGACTTCTTGTTTTAGGCGTCGGATAGTTGGTTGTATGAGTTGGGTCTAGGTTAGCATGGGTTTCATATGGTAGCAGGGCGTGCAGGTGTAGTAAGGCAGTGCATTGGCTTATATTTTGCAGTCAAAAAGACATGATGAGACTGAATGTGGCTTTTCAAGCGATGATTTTCATTCCGCTATGTATGATGCGACGCCCGCATATAGAACGCCGGAGGCCTCGACCATTTGGAAGCGCTATACGCCGCCACCATACCACAATGCGCTGACTCGACGCAGGAAAGGACCACAACGCTGAAGCCTTGTAGCAAGTGTATCCTTACACCTTGAAACCCTTCGATCTTCTCCGGCCACGACCCTTCTCGAACTTCCTGCCCTTGCTCTCCACGTACGGTTTCTGCAGCTCCGTTAGCATCATAGTCAGTTACAGTCAAGGTTGGTATTATAGCGTACCTTGTGC
Source organism: Baudoinia panamericana UAMH 10762 (assembly GCF_000338955.1). NCBI lineage: Eukaryota > Fungi > Ascomycota > Dothideomycetes > Mycosphaerellales > Teratosphaeriaceae > Baudoinia > Baudoinia panamericana. The sequence continues at coordinate 391,340 of NW_006911263.1, forward strand.
GAGTGCGGACCGAAGCCGAAATGCTTGACAGCCTCACGTGCGTTCTTCGGGCCACGAAGGAGAACAACATTCGAGCCAGTGGGTGCGCGCATAGCGAGCTGGTCGAAGGTCAAGCACTCGCCGCCAGCCTTCTCAATGCGAGCACGGGCAGTGGCGGTGAAGCGGAGTGCGCAGATGGTCATCTTCGGCACCTCCACGAGGCGGTTATCGTCAGTCACAACGCCAACAACGGCGCGGATCTTGCCTTCGTAGGCTTCGGCGGAGTGCTTGTTCGCGGTGACACCGACGATCTTGGAGAGGGACATTGGCGGCCTGACTTCGAAGTCAGAAAGCAGGCTCAAAAGCGCAATCACCGTGTGATCACTTGCCTGTTGATCTTGGAGGCGCAGAGGCGGCGCCAGACAGTCTTGTTGAAGCTGCTGTCGGTCCTGCGCGAAAGGAAGCTATCAAGTCATCAACCAGCGTCCTGATCAAATCTTTCCTGCTCCTGCGGTCTTCCACTACTTACGCATAGAGCTTGACGAGGATTCGGAGGTAGGGGTTCTCGCTCTTCGGTGCCTTGCGGTGGCCACTCTTGACTGCAACAAGTCGCTGTCAGCACACGGTCTCTCTTGCCTACCGTCACTGCGCCCAGCCTGTGGTTAGACGCAGGCGGTTCGGGCTCATTTACATACCGTGGTGCTTGTCGAGATCGACACCCATCTTGGCGGTAGTAGTGTCGTCGTCGGTGAGGATTCGTCAATGGATGAAGTCACTGCCTTCGTCGCGTGCGAACTCTGCGATATTCGAGATGCGGAAATTCTTGGCGTGCGGCAGCCGGACACGGAAGCTGCCGCCAGCACAGACTTGGCGCAAATGGCCCAAGCGTCTCCACTCGAACCGAACGAATTTCGCAGCTGTTGCAGGATTGTGCAGTGGACGACAAGCACTTTGTCATACGATTTATCACTTGCCATGGCGCCGAAGAAGAGCACGAAGACGACCGACAGCATCAATGCCAAACTTGCCTTGACGATTAAGGTGCGCTTCGTGCATATCGAATATGCCCAGCATCTGAACTGACATCTTGCGCAGTCCGGCAAGGTCACACTTGGCTACAAGTCCACCCTCAAGACGCTGCGCTCCGGCAAGGCTAAGCTTGTCATCATCGCTGGCAATACGCCCCCTCTTCGAAAGTCTGAGCTCGAGTGTACGTTGTTTCTTCACTTGTTTAGCACTAGGGATGCGCTGACGGCCGCCTGCAGACTACAGCATGCTCGCCAAGTGCGCCGTCCACCACTTCTCCGGAAACAACGTAAGACCCTCTCCCATTGAACATGTCAAGCCTGGCGAAGGAGCTCTTATGGTTCTGGAAGGCAACCACACCTCTAGAGCCCTGAGAAGCAGCCATTGCGCATGTTGCAAGCTGTGGAGGGGAATATACGCTAATTGTCCCGCAGATTGAGCTCGGTACCGCGTGCGGTAAGCTCTTCATGTGCTCGACTATGGCCATCTTGGACGCTGGTGACAGTGACATCCTGAGCACGAACGTGTCATAAGCGGCGCAATGTCATGTGGAGGCAGGTCTGCAATCATAGCATGGTGTTGAGGCGCAATGGTGTCGCAGTGAGAGAAGTAGTAGAGCCAGTCCTCCGGCGGCTCCAAAAGCCAGCGGTCTGTTGCATTACTGGCATAGCAGACACTACTTCTAGCCGCGAGTAGAAGCAGCGTACGCCGACGGCTGGTAGACGCTGCACTATTCCAGCACCTCGTATCCGCCCACACTTTCCTCGAGTCATACACTACATAGTTCTATGTATCAGAATGGCTCATGATTCGTCTTACTCGCACCGTTGCCTTCTTCGTAGTCCTCGATTATCGTGACTCAAGTCTGGCCCACCAAAAGTCTTGGCACTGATTTCAAAGCCGGCGTTGGCCACCACAGCGCTGCTTTGGATCGTCACTTTCGAACTTCCACCATCACAACAACACCACACAAACTCCTCCTCACATCGTCGCAATGGCTCGTCGTCCAGCGCGGTGTTACCGCTACTGCAAGAACAAGGTACGCCACCATCAACCGTCACCAAAAGAGAAAATGAAGCGGCGGAAATGCCACACTTCAGCGTTCAGAAGAGCATACGAGATCAGAGACTGACGACAAGCATCATAGCCATACCCAAAGTCTCGCTTCAACCGTGGTGTGCCAGACCCAAAGATTCGCATCTTCGACCTTGGCCGCAAGCGCGCGAACGTCGACGAGTTCCCTCTCTGCATCCACCTAGTCTCGAACGAGTATGAGCAGCTCAGCTCAGAGGCGCTCGAAGCGGCCCGTATTTGCGCCAACAAGTACGTGGACCTACCAAACCCAAAATGACAGCGATGAGGCGACGGCAATATACTGACAACCACCGAAGGTACCTCGTAAAGGTTGCCGGCAAGGAAGGTTTCCACCTCCGCGTCCGCGCCCACCCATACCACGTCATCCGTATCAACAAGATGTTGTCCTGCGCCGGCGCCGATAGACTGCAGACCGGTATGCGTGGTGCCTACGGCAAGCCAAACGGTTCTGTTGCCCGTGTCAACATTGGCCAGATCTTGCTCTCTGTTCGCACTCGTGACTCACGTAAGCTGCACTACCACATCATCCCATCTCACGGACGAGGCTGATGAATACATCTAGACCGCGCCACCGCCATCGAGGCTCTACGCAGAAGCCAGTACAAGTTCCCGGGCCGCCAGAAGATCATCGTCTCGAAGAACTGGGGTTTCACCCCGCTTCGCCGCGAGGAGTACGTTGAGAAGCGCAAGGCCGGTCGCGTGAGGGTGGATGGTGCCTACGTGCAGTTCTTGAGGAACCGTGGCCCGCTTGAGTACAACATGCGCCGCTTCCCGGAGGCGTTTGAGGCTGGCGCGGCTGAGGCATAAGCTGCGGTTGTTCCAAGGGAGTTCATAGAGTGTGGGTGGAGTGAAACACAATGAGTGCAAAGAACTTGTTTTGTATGCTATGGGTCGCTAAGGCGGACCGCCACTGAACTCCGAACTACTTGCAGATAGCTCATGTTCATCATCTGCTTCCAACGACCGATACATCCATCTTCTTCCACCCGACACCGAAACGAGCAGAGCGGACAATCGTTGCGCCGTCTGTGTACTCGCAGCGTAGTAGACCTGAGCGACCCTGCTCTTGCTGAAGTCATCACAAAAGCCAAGTAATCGATGCTTTAACGTGCGCAAAGGCCTGAACATTCGTAATCCGAGGAAAAGCCAGCATACCAAGAACGTGCTGATTCCCGCAAGCAAAGCAAAAGCAATGAGCACTTCTAGATCCTCAAGAGTCTCCTCAAGCTCCAGCACTTCATCCGCTTCGTAGTCATCCTCCAGATCGTCGAACTCGCCAGCCTCAGGCGGATATGTTACGTTGGCGGCAACGGTGGCGCGGTCGCCGATGCTGACTGGGTAGGAGATGGCCATTAGATGGCCGTCTTTGTTCAGAGCGCCGATCTTGACGAATTCGCGCACCTGGACATCCTCTTCGAACTCATAGCGAGTCTCGAAGCCGGCTTTGGGGAAGCTTAGAAGCTCCTTGAACGAGCCGTTTGAGGATGAGGAATGCAGTAGCAACCAGCCGTCGGTCTCCGTCGAGCCGAGCCATGACATGTAGAGCGCGCCCTCGTGCAGCTCTAGACTTGGACTCGTCTTCGGCATGCCGGTCCAGTTGAACTTCATGTTGCGGTAGCTCTGCACATTGCCGGACGTCCAATCCTTCGATGGCTCGAAGTAGGCGTCGCAGAGAATGTTTCCATCTTCGTCGAACTCGGTCATAACACCGTTGTTGCCGTAGCCTAGCACGACGTGGCCATTGGGTAGGGTCTGGTATGAGCCTTGCGATACGCTGTAGACATTCTTTTCGTGGGCGTAATGCTTGCCAAGCGTGGCGCTCATGTCGTCGAAGTTAAGCTCGATACGGGTGCCCATCGACTTCTGCTCGGTGTGGTACGTCCAGTCCCCACGGTTATCGAAGAAGGTGATAGAAGTGTTACTGCCGGGGACCCAATGGGCATCGTGCTGCCCGATGTAGTTTGTGGCACGCCCTGCCGACTTCTCTTTGAAGCTGTTCGCTCTGCCACCGACCTGCCAAAGCACTCTTCCATCCTCTCCGGAGATGTATGCAATGCAGCGCATATGGCGGGCTGAGACGAGATAATTCCCCGCTGCGTCCTTCTCCACACTGTTGATGTGAAACCAATCCCACGGTTTCTGCTCCGTTGCCACCCTAAGCGGATCATATGACTCGCCGAAGCTGTAGTGGTCGGATGCGCGCCATTGGAATAACAACTCGCCGGTTTCCAGGTCTATCTCTTGGAAAAGCGAGTCCCAAATCCAGCCCGTATCGGGTGGAGTATTCGACGGCCGGCCCGGTCTGAGTGGTGGTAGACCTGGCATCTTGATGCCCGCTTGCCGTATGCTCGGTGATGAGACCGTAGGTTTCCGAAAATGTTTCGCTAGGTCTGTGAAGACCATGTCGTACACAGTCAGGACGGCAGTGCCTTCGGGCGTGATGTCGAATGAGTGCAGATCAGCAGACATGTTGCCAGCGGCGTCGACTGCACGGAACAGCTCATAATGCTGGTCAAGCTGCCGAGGTGTTAGTGATTGGCATGCGCGGAACGTTACAGCGGCGAAAGTACCATATAATACTTTCCAATGCCATGGCCGAGCGAGTTGTTTCCCGCCCAGTAGGTCAAGTACTTCTGACCTCTATACTCCTGTACTTGCAGATTGTAGGCTTGGCCTGGGAAGTCGCTGGTACACCAGACGAGCGATCCACTATATGAAGTCAGGGGTCATGATGGCCGTCATTAGAAAGACTCGCGTGTCGCACCTAGCGTCCAATATGCAAACGGATGAATTTGCGACTTCACCGCGCGGGGCAATGAACAGGTATGAACCATCATCGCAGTTCGTAAATGGCCGGTTAACGTTCAATCTCGGTACCGTAACGTTCGCTGTTATGAAGTTCTGCGTGACATACTTGCCGTACTCGCCGGCGTTGTACTCCCCGCTTTGGAAAAATGGTGGCTCATCGGCCGAAGAATGCGCAGCAAGGATGGGCACAAAGAAGCATGATAAAAGGGAAACGATAGAAAACATTGGACGGTTTCATAACAGCAGCATCGAAGAGTAAGACGACGACGTTGGTGCCAAGAAGACCAAGCATTGAGCAAAAGGAAGTCAGAAAGCTTGTATCACGCGCGGCGTGCGGCCTGATGCATGAAGGAAACATGAGCTTCTGGAGCACCTTCCGCATCTCAGGAATCTGCGGGTTCAGTTTATTTGTCTTCCGATTAAGCAACCGTTTCACGTTCCGGGGTAAGGGCAGTGAGAGAAACCCCTTCGGAACGCGTAGTCGTGGACGCATCAGGCTTGGCGCTCTCGTTTCACCCCTGTTTCGGGACCGTATCTGGCCCAGCCGCGCGCGCTTAATGGTATTTTGAAACCAGTGGATAGGAGTAACATTCCGTTATCTTGTGGTATCGGTGCCATGTCCCGCATTCTCGTCGTCCGCCGAAAGCCAATGAGTGGGGAGAGCGCTGCCGACTTCCGGGTTCCCATAGCGGTGCGTAAGCCTGCAACGTCAGCACTTAAGAACATGCAACGCGGCAGGAGAAAACTGCGCAGTAACTCTTTCTGGACCATTGGTGAAGGAGTGCACTTCTGCTAGGAACGTAAAGCGGTATGCTGCTGATTGTATGAAAGAATCACGCCACGATGCGGAGAAGGGTGAATGGATTTTGAGGGGTCTGCCGCGCCGCCAAGTCTGCCACCAGCGTGACACGGCCTTCGGGAGAGGCCCTTGACCTGGGCCCTGTAGACCCAGAATAGTATATCCCTGCTTTGTGTACGCAAGTCAGTACGCTTTGTGCCTTTCATACATCATCCCCTGATGGACATCGATGGTACCACAACAGACCTCCACGTCTCGCGTCTGCGAGCGCAGGTTATTGCTACCGAGGCTCAGTTACGGTCTCTCAAGGAGCAACTGGTGGCCGCCGAGCAGCATGCGGAGGCGGCCAGACATCTGAACGATGCCTACCTAGGCGGGATGCCTGCCGAGTGGATAGGCGAGGCACTCTCTGTACTTGACTGGCATGTTGGCGATGACGTCTCGCAGCGGTTGCGCCAGGACGGAAGACTTGAAGGCGCGCCTACTCCGGTATCTGTGGATAGAGCTGGGAGCGAGCGGCCAGCAGGCAGGAGGTGGCCGCTCGAAGACGAAGAGTACAAACGTTACGGCCGTCAGCTCATCGTCCCTGAAGTGGGACTCCATGGCCAGTTGCGGCTGAAGAACGCCAAAGTCCTGGTCATTGGCGTGGGCGGGCTAGGATGTCCTGCAGCAGCATACCTAGCTGGAGCGGGGGTCGGTACACTTGGTCTGGTGGACGCCGATGATGTCGAACTATCCAACCTACATCGACAAATTGCACACAGTACAGAGAGAATCGGCACAAGTAAGGTGGACAGCGCGCTGGAGTACCTGCAGGCGTACGTAGCTGTACCTACAATCCTCGCCATGCTCTTTCTGATCAACTCGCCTCAGTCTCAACCCGCTTGTGAACTACATCCGCCATCCCTTTGCTCTAATCGCGGAGCGCGCCCTGCAGACTATCTGTGCTTACGACCTGGTACTTGATTGCACCGATCACCCGACGTCTCGCTACCTGGTATCCGACGCTTGTGTGATTGCGCAAAAGCCTCTCGTCTCTGCTTCTGCACTCAAGACAGAAGGTCAACTTATCGTGCTCAACAACCCACCTCGACCACCTGGCGACGCATCAGGCGGGCCTTGCTACAGATGTGTCTTTCCAACTCCGCCACCTGCTGAAAGTGTTCTGAGCTGCGGCGAAGGGGGAATCTTAGGACCCGTCGTAGGCGTGATGGGAGTACTACAAGCCTTGGAAGCGGTCAAACTCCTCACCGCCAAGCCAAAGCCCCAAGCCAACTTTGTCAACCTAACCACGGACTTCGGCGACACCGAAAGTACAAAGCCTAGCCTACTTATGTTCTCCGCCTATAGCATGCCTCAGTTCCGGTCTGTGCGCATGAGGCCAAGAAGAAAGGATTGTGCGGTCTGCTCTGCGCAACCTACCATTTCCGCGCAGAGTTTGACCAGTGGCTCCCTCGACTACATTGCCTTCTGCGGCGTGACGACACCAGTCAACCTGCTCCCACCCGCTCTTCGCATGACCGCAAGCGATTTCTCGCAACTACCGAGGGATGGCAGCAATGTTCTGATTGATGTGCGCGACGAAACTCAGTATGCCATCTGTGCACTGCGTGGCTCGATCAACGTACCGTGGACGGGCAATGCGGACTCGTGGCTCGAGCAAGGTGTGCTGAGAGGTGCGCTTGCCCAAGACGGCAGGGACAGATACATCATCTGCAGGCTTGGCAACGATTCCCAGCTCGCTGCGAAGGCGGTCATTGACCGGATGAGTGACCAGCTTGCGTTCGCAACAGTCAAAGACATCAAAAATGGCTTCCGAGCGTGGCGAGCAGAAGTCGACCCTAGCTGGCCCGATTATTGACACCTAGACTGGTGGATCGTACTCACGCATGCCTTCACTGCTGAAGAGGACGGCTATCTTATCTTGCCTGTCCGCGACTTTGGTATCCGCACACAGCTTTCTCAATGCCGCCAGCGTCGCCGCACCGCAGGGCCCGGCGTTGATTCGCCGCTTCTGGAGCTCCTGCACGCAGGTATGGCTTTCCTTGTCGGTGACCGCAACTGCAGCGTAAATGCCATCGCGCAATACTGGCCAAGCAAGAGCAGAAGGCGTGCCGCAGTTCATGCCATTCATGATACTCTCACCCGTGCAAATGCTGGTCAACGCTCCGCAAAGCAGAGACTCCTTCAGACAGGCCGCAGTATCAGGTTCAACCGATACCACCTCGTTCGCAAGCTCGTCCGCCTGGTAGTGCTCAACTACGGCATGAGCCCACGATCCCACTCCGACAGACACAAACGCGAGCTTCGGCAAGCTATAATTTCCGGTCATCGATGTAACTTGGCGATCCGTTTCTCGGAGGATGGTGGAGTAACCCTCGGTAACCCATCGCGGTATCTTCTCGTAGCCGGCCCAGCTGAAGTCCATCACCATCAGTGCACCGGTCTTCTCGGCATCGCGCCGGACAGCTTCGATCGTATCGTCATACGATCCGTTTTCAAGGACTCGCACCTCAGCATCTTCACCACGAATCAGACCCTGCACGTAAGTGTTCATGAAGTACGGCACGTAGATTGTGGCCGGCAGGCGGTAATACTTGGCCATCCGCGCAACAGCGCGACCCCAGTTGCCTTCAGTGCATGTCACCAGACGTACTGTGGGTCCCGTAGCGGCAGCAATGGCTTCTTTCAGCTCGACGAAGCTTGTGGATGGCGGTAAGCGCAGATGCTCACATAACGCTTGATGGATGGCCCAAGACGCACCAGCAATCTTGAAAGATGGTAGCCCAAAGCGTGTCGACTCCTCCTTCAAGACGACGTGAGCAAATCCGAGGTCTTTCGCAATCTCCGGCAGACTGTGCAACCTTGTCTCGCCATACTCGGGCAGTTGCCGATGGAAGGCGTCAATTGCAGTATCCACTGAGGTGCTATGGCGTCCGCCTTCAGGCCTGTAGTGCTTGTTGAACTCTATGGCTGGTCGCTCAAATGATTCCGAGGAATCCAGATGCGTGACCGTGTGGGTACTTGCCATCTTATACCCTGTCAATGGCACGTGAACTGCGTATATATATGTACAGACGATGTTTAAACGACTCGTACAAGCAATACTGGGCTCCAGGGTCGCTAGGATTAGCAAGGATGTAGGCAGCTCAAGCTTTGGAGGCTATCTCACCCTCTCTGGCCAAGGTAATATGATATGCTGTAGTTGTTATCGTCAAGGCATTTTGGCGATCATCTTTTTGAATGTCTTCAGTGCAGCATCCAGATCCAGACCGGTCCGAGCGTAGGCGAGTTTCTGTGCCTCCAACGTCACCGTGAAGCTCCAATTGATGCTTTGTAACATCAGCGGGGCGTAATGGGGCACACCCAATAATTGCGCTCGAGATAGGTACACGATAGCCTCATTGCAGGCCAACTCAAGCTCGCGGGTCATATGTAGGTCGATTCTCTCTCACAGTCGATAAGTGCCATATTCTTCTGCTCCCTGTCCCTCTAGTCTTCTCCCAACAATCTCACTCAAAATGGCGTCGGAGAAGAAGAGCGAACGCGGCATCCGTATTGCCATCGACCGCGGTGGGACCTTTACGGACTGTGTTGGCAATCCCGGTACGGGCAAGATGGAGGATGACAAGATCATCAAGCTGCTCTCTGTCGATCCGCAGAACTACGACGACGCGCCGCTGGAAGGCATCAGACGCCTGCTGTCCGAGTTTCAAGGTAAGGAGATCCCTCGTGGTGAGCCGTTGGACACAAGCAAGATTGAGAGTATACGGATGGGTACCACAGTAGCGACGAATGCGCTTTTGGAGCGGAAGGGTGAAGACATCGCCATGGTGGTGACCAAAGGCTTCAAGGATTGCCTCGAGATTGGCAACCAGAGCAGACCGAACATCTTCGACTTGGCAATCCGGAAGCCTGAAGTCCTGTACAAGAAAGTCGTGGAGATAGATGAACGAGTAACGCTGGAAGACTATGCCGAGGATCCTGAGCGGCACCAGACGGATGCTGCTGCCGCAGAAGATGCGTCAGAAGATGCTGAGCTTGTCAAAGGTTTGTCAGGCGAGGCTGTGCGAATACTGCAGAGACCGAAGGAAGACCAAATACGGCAACAGCTGCAAGAAGTTTACGACTCGGGCTTGCGAAGTATAGCGGTCTGTCTAATGCATGGCTATACCTACCCGAAGCATGAAGCTCTCGTTGGACGTATCGCAAAAGCCATCGGCTTCGAACATGTATCTCTTTCGCATGAGCTCATGCCGATGATCAAGCTCGTGCCCCGGGCGACTTCCGCTTGCGCAGATGCCTACCTTACACCTGCTATCCGGAAGTACATCAACGGCTTCCAGAAAGGTTTCGCAGGTGGTCTGGGCACCGAAAGTGTGAAGCGCGAGGAGGGCTCCAAGGGTGCGAGATGCGAGTTCATGCAGTCGGACGGTGGGCTGGTGGATGTGGACATCTTCTCCGGCCTGCGAGCGATCTTGTCTGGACCGGCCGGTGGTGTTGTTGGCTATGCGCTTACCAGCTATGATCCCAACACCAAGACGCCCGTCATAGGTTTCGACATGGGAGGCACGAGTACGGACGTGAGTAGGTACGGAAGCGGCAGATATGATCATGTCTTTGAGACGACGACGGCTGGTGTTACCATACAGAGTCCACAGCTGGACATCAATACCGTCGCTGCCGGCGGTGGCAGCAGGCTTTTCTTCCGAAACGGCCTCTTTGTGGTTGGGCCGGAAAGCGCAGGCGCACATCCAGGACCAGCATGCTATCGCAAAGGTGGTCCCCTCACTATAACTGACGCGAACCTTTACCTCGGCCGCCTGCTCCCGGACTTTTTCCCGAAGATATTCGGCAAGAACGAGGACGAGGGCTTGGACGAGGGTGCGAGTGAGAAGGCCTTCAAGGAGCTTACGGAGCAGATTAATAAGGAGGTTGCCAGGGGAGAGGGGAGCGGGAAGAAGGGGGAAATGAGTACGGATGAGATCGCTTATGGATTTATTAAGATCGCGAACGAAACCATGACAAGGCCTATTCGATCACTGACGGAAGCAAGAGGGCACGACACGAGTAAACATAGGCTTGCGACATTTGGTGGCGCAGGCGGGCAGCATGCGGTAGCCATCGCAGAGGCACTTGGCATCAGTCAGATACTGATACACCGCTATTCTTCCGTGCTCTCAGCTTACGGTATGGCGCTTGCGGATGTGGTAGACGAGCGGCAGGAGCCGGAAAGTAAGGTGTGGTCTGATGACGGTGACGTTAGAAAGTATCTGCAAGGTAAGATGGAAGACCTGAAGAAGAAGTCGACGGCTACGCTGCGTGACCAAGGCTTCGAAGAGAACCAAATCCGATTCGAAGAGTATCTCAACATGCGATATCGGGGCACGGAGTCTGCGCTCATGGTTGTGAAGCCGAGCAAGGAGGAAGCTGAGAAGGAGCATAATGGCGAGGAGTGGGCTTTTGGCAAAGCATTTGTGAAGCAGCATGAACAAGAATTTGGTTTCACTCTTCCTGACCGAGACATCATCGTCGACGATGTGCGCGCTCGCGGTATTGGCAAGACGTTCGAAGGACTAGAGAAGACGGTGGATCAGCAATTGAAGGAGGTTAAGCCTAAAGACATCAAGGGGGACGAGAAAGTGTACGGCAAGCGTTCCGTTTACTTCGATGGTGGTCGACAAGAGACCGCTGTCTACAAGCTCGAAGACCTGGCAGTTGGAGACCGGATACGAGGGCCTGCGATCATTGCAGACGGGACGCAGACTATCGTTGTAACTCCGGATGCATCAGCACTGCTAATTGATACACATGTCGTGATCAATCTTGGAGAGAGCGATGGGCAGGATACGAAGGTAGACACGAAAGAGGCGGACCCAATCATGCTCTCTATCTTTGCACATCGGTTCATGGCGATTGCTGAGCAGATGGGCCGAGCGCTGCAAAAGACTAGTGTCAGCACTAACGTCAAGGAACGGCTTGACTACTCCTGTGCATTGTTCGACTCGGACGGTGGGCTTGTAGCCAATGCGCCGCATTTGCCAGTGCATTTGGGCAGCATGAGCACCTGTGTACAAAAGCAAGCCGAGATATGGCGAGGTAAGCTGAAGAAGGGTGATGTGCTCGTTTCGAACCATCCCATGTTCGGCGGCACGCATTTACCAGACATTACTGTCATCACGCCTGCATTCAGCGGCGACAAGATCGTCTTCTACGTGGCGTCCCGTGCGCATCACGCGGACATTGGTGGCATATTACCCGGCTCGATGCCGCCGCATTCGAGAGAGCTATTCCAGGAGGGAGCGAGCATCAAGACGGAGAAGCTGGTCTCGGAGGGCCACTTCAACGAGAAACGAATCACTGAGCTGCTTCTTGACGAGCCGGCTCGCTACCCTGGCTGCAGTGGAACGAGGTGTCTACCGGACAACCTCAACGATCTGAAGGCACAGATTGCGGCTAACCAGAAGGGTATCAACCTGATCAGCGCCTTGATCGACGATTATGGTGAGGAGGTCGTGCAGTTTTATATGCGCAATATCCAGGACAATGCAGAGCTTAGCGTGCGGAACCTGCTGAAGGATGTCAGTAAGCGGTTCGAAGGCCATGACCTGTCGGCGGTTGACTACATGGACGATGGATCACCCATTCAGCTGAAGGTCACTATTGATGCCGAGAAGGGAGAAGCTGTCTTCGACTTCACTGGTACAGGTCCAGAGGTATACGGGAACACTAACGCCCCGGAAGCTGTGACTTACAGTGCCATCATCTACTGCTTGCGGTGCTTGATCAAAGAGGACATTCCGCTCAATCAAGGCTGCCTGTCACCGGTCAAGGTCGTCATCCCAAAGAAGAGCTTCTTGTCGCCATCTGGAACAGCAGCAGTGGTTGGAGGCAACGTGCTTACTAGCCAGCGAGTCACGGACGTTGTGCTCAAGGCATTCAACGCTTGCGCAGCGAGTCAGGGCGACTGCAACAATCTCACCTTCGGATTCGGTGGAAATATAGAAGGTGAGAAGGCTGTCAAAGGGTTCGGCTACTATGAGACCATCGCAGGCGGTAGCGGTGCCGGCCCAGACTGGGATGGCACGAATGGCGTGCATACTCACATGACGAATACACGCATCACAGACGCGGAAGTGTTCGAGAGACGGTACCCGGTCATTCTACGCGAGTTCAGTCTTCGGGCTGGCAGTCACGGCAAGGGACAGCACAAGGGCGGTGACGGTGTGGTCAGAGACATTGAATTCCGCATTCCGGTGCAAGTCAGCATACTCAGTGAGCGAAGGGTGTACCATCCGTACGGCCTGGAAGGAGGTGGAGATGCGGCATGCGGTCAGAATGTCTGGGTGCGCAGGGTGCCCAAGATGAAGGGCTCGGATGCTGATGCGCAAGCCAATGGCAACAAAGACGGTAGTAGCAAGCAGGAGAACCCGCCCAACGCTCCAGGCAAACGTCATGAGGCTGGAGAAGACACTGCAGATGAAGAATACAGACATATCAACATGGGTGGCAAGAACACCGCTTCGATGCAACCCGGTGAACGCATTATCGTTAAGACGCCAGGTGGAGGTGGTTGGGGACCAGTTGGCAAGGGCAGCGAGACTAGGCAGCATGAGCGCCAGGATCCGAAGCATAGCTGGCGAGGTGGCAGTATTGCCAGTCGACAAGCGGAGGCGGAGGCGTCCGCATAGCTTGAGCTTTCCGCCTACCGAACCACTACCTCGAGTTGAGAGAGCCGTGACTTCAACTCAACGTACCGCTTGCGGCACAGAATTTGACAGGGATGACGCATCAGGCGCACCTGGTGCGGGCCGGGTTACAAGAGATGTACCCAGTAAGTCGACACTACATAAGTGTCGTAGGTCCTTGGGTCAGAGGCTCGGAAGGCTGCTATGGCACCTCCCAGCATGATAAACCGACTGACGAGGTAGAGCGCAGGCGACAGAATCTTGATGGCCATAAGTGGGTCGCTCCAGCGGACGATCACCTTCTCGAACTGCATGAACACCAACATGGACCCAATGGACGTCATCGCAGCTGCCCGCCACAGCCAAGCTTCGACTCTGGTTGGGAACACTGTATCCCACGCTATCAGATGTAGTGCTGGAAACGATACTCCAACCAAGCAGATTATCGGCCACAGCTTCGAATGATACAGCGTCGGATCCCAGTTTGCTAAAAGCATTTCATGTCGCCGTCTCACAGTACTCGGTCTCAAACGCTTGCATTCTTTGCACCCCCTCCTTTGGCAGATCAAGAAATGACTGTTGTAAAGCATACTCCGCTTCTCGAACTCCTGCTCAGCTCGGTGGTACTCCAGGTCCAGAGCTTCCTTCTCGAACATCCTGGGCATCAAAGCCCAAACCTGCCACAGAGAAGACTGTTCCGGTTTGCCTTCATTGTCGAATGAGCTAGTCAGCTCCATCGCCTCGAAGTCCTTCCTCACCGTATCGGGCATGGCTGGCAGGTCAACAACAGATGGGGTCTCAATGTCCTTCGGTTTAAGCCACCAATAAGCGTAAGCCACCACGAAGAGTGGGATGTAGCCCAGTGTCATCGCCTCGAGCGGTGCTAGAGGCAGGTTGTGCGCCGCTCTCATGATAGACTGTGCGACGAACCACACAGTTTGAAGCACAGCAAACAGCTTGGCTGTCGCATCCGCATTGTTCTTGTCACGGATGCTCTCCCTGTCAAGTCCCCAGTCATCGCGTGTCTTCCAGTTAAAAAGACCATTCTGCAACAGCCAGATCCACTGATTTGGCCACAGGATCTTAGTTCCAAGAGACGTACGATATCGAATGCCAAACATGCCGATGTAAAAGGCTTCGACAAGTCTGAGTTCACCATTAGTGTGTGCTGAACTTTCTTGAATGATGTGTCGGGCTTGGTTCCATTCTTGGGCAGCTTCTACCGCTATGAACTCTGGAGCGATGAAAGTTTTGAGGAAGAGTGCGACCTTGTGAAGATGCCGGAACTTGCGTCTCTTGTCAATACGAGGGTGTATGACTACCCACGTGCATAAAGCAGTGGTTGTTGCACACGTTAGGATCAGGCTTAAGGTACCCCTTCCTGAAGACTCCAGAGTCCAGCCCACTAAGTGTGAAGATGAAGCGCTTGCGGTGCCGTTACAGTCCGTACAGATACCGTTGCTCATGGTGATTCTAGATGCTCATTGATGATTCACTAACGAACAATCGATATACGAGGCACAGAAGCGCTACCTGCGTGCTCGTATGCGCGAGATCCCAGCCTTAATAGTTGGCACCCAGCACAAGAACTGTGCCGCACGGCAACAGGTCCCATTTTCGGACATGAGAGCATCCTTGACAAGCCATTGATCAGGCTGGCGGCTGCGCGGTGGCATGGCGCTGCGGTGGGGCGGCGTTTCGACTGTCCTAGCGGTGTTGTGTCCTGTTGATGTCGTGGACATGACAATCACGCCGGTATTGTACGGTGCTGCGATGTACGACTCCGTGGAGCAGTGGTATTGTGGAGGTCCAGCATTCTGCCGTGACTTAAACGCTCATGATTGTCGTTGCCGTGCATGGTGTAAAATTCGAAGGATAGGTACGCGTGATAGGATGCACAGTAGGTCAGGCACGAGCCTATAACGTTTCGAGGGAGTGGGGCATGCTGGACGCCACAAAAAGAAGGCACAGCAGCGGGCTGCCCGTGCCACGAGCGCAAGCGCTGGCTTTCAGCCTGGATGGCATGCAATCCCTACATCCGCGCTCGCACTATCTTCAGCAAGGTAAGACTCTCCAGCATGTCATTTGTGTTCTCTCAAGTTGTCCGTTATCAACGCCGGAACCCTCCTTGACGCGTACAAGCAACTTCAGATACCACTGAAGATGTTCATTTCGCTCCTTAGATATGCCGCCTTGACGGCAGCAACTCTAGGTGCACTATACCTAGGCCTGCTGGGACTGCTCACGCAACCTTTCTTTCAAGCGCACGTGGTCTACTTGAATGCCATACAAATGACATGGTTCAAGGACCTCAACATCCCGGAGCTATTCGGCTTCTTGCACAATCAGGTGACCCCGTTCCATATCAAGACGCACGATGGCGAGACGCTCTACACTTGGCACATACTGCCCGTTGGGTTATACCGCAAGCACGAAGAGGCTCTAAATACGGAGCCTTCGGGCTCGGTCCAGGACATCACTTCGCGGCTCGGCTTCCAGCTCCTTCAACAAGACCCAGATGCCTGGCTCATCATTCACATGCACGGCGCTGCTGGCACAGTGGCATCAGGCTATCGATGTCCGAACTACAGAGCTCTCCTAGCTGTCCAGCCGGATCATATTCACGTTCTGACCTTCGACTACCGTGGTTTTGGACGCAGCACCGGCAGCCCTTCGGAAAGAGGATTGATTACCGATGCTGTAACCGTGATAGAGTGGGCCATGAACGCAGCAAAGGTACCAGCATCCCACATCCTTATATACAGTCAATCCATGGGCACTGCAGTCAACATGGCTAGCGCGGAGCATTTCGTGCGGCAAGCCAACCCCGTCATCTTCGCAGGCCACATTCTCACTGCCCCCTTCGTCGACGCACCGACTCTTGTATCAACATATAGCATAGCTGGAACGATACCACTTCTCGGACCGCTGGCTCGGTTTCCAGTTGTTTTCGAATACCTCAAAAACTTCGTCCGCGAAAAATGGTCGACCAAAGACCGCATCGCCTCTTACGTTCATGCCGCAGAAGCATTGAGTGCACCATACCGCATAACAATACTGCATGCCGAAGATGATTACGACATCCCATGGGAACATTCTACGACGGTCTTTTGGCACGCCGTCAACGCTACGAAAGCGGACGGCATGACTCGAGAGGAGCTCGACGAGGCGAAGGCGAAATCCCGAGTCGACCTAGGAGCTGCGGGCACAGTGATGCAATGGAGGACGAGCCATGGCATCATCCGCGAAGAAATTTTGAAGTACGGTCTTCATGACGTGATCATGGGCAACCCGATCGTCACGCTGGCTGTTATGCGCATCTTCGACAGTCACGGTTCTCGGTGATGGGTGCCGTTGTTCCAGGACTTAGACATAGATCGCTGTTTCGAATAACGATCACGAATGGCGTCGCTTTGAGATTCACACATCAAACGCTTCTCGAATCAGTATGGTGCTATCATTCTTTCCACCATTTGTTTGTTGACCGCTTCGAGCGATCCCTAGGTTTACACGCCAGCAACAACCGCAAGACCGCTATAGATAGCATTTCTCACCGCATAGAAGCTGCCTGTATTCTCTCGTGTCCTCCATTCTGGCTGCTGCAGACCCCTTGCCGCACTCTCAATCTCAATACGTCCACTCGCGGACTTGCGTACAATAACCGCCTGATCGACCAGCAGCGTACCTTCGCCGCGGAAATCGGCTTCATGGCCCGCTCCACGCAATGCTTGTCGTAGGTCTGCGAGCCGCATATCGCCAACATGGACGGGTTGTGTGACACGCTGGTGCTGTTGAGCCGCGTTCGCCGTGGAGTTGGGAAGATCGAGGATTGGAACGCTCGTGGCTGTCATGCTTCTTGCTGGCTTTACAAGTTCATCGTTGCCACTTTCGAGCTTCACCTTCTTCTTTGCGTTCTCCTCTTCCTCCTTTACCGCGTCTTCTGCTGCCGTTTCGGCATCCAATCTGCCCGTCAGAGCCACGACACCCAGACCCTTGACGTTCTGCCACGTTAGCTTTTTCACAAGCTGCCGACTCAGCTTCAGCGTCCAAGCGTTCGTGTCAACGCTCGCATCCACCACCTCGCCCTCCGCCGGCGTGAAGATGTCAGTGCCCGCCGACTCCGTTCCTTCCGTTAGCAAGCGCCGACACTCCGAAGCCAGCGTCTGTGTCTCACTTCGCTCGCCAGAGATCAAAATGAGCTTACGTGGTCGCATCAATGGTATGATCATCTGTAATGCTCGAAGATCGTGCAGACCGGCGAAGTCAACGTGAGCTATTCGAAGTCGCAAGGCTAGACTGCGGGATGTGAAGACCACTTTCTGCGGGCCTTCTGGCATGAGCTCTTCGGGCTCGTAGTCGCTCTCTTCATCTTCGTCGCTGCCGTCTCCAGGTGTACCGTTTTGTGCTTTGTTGCCCGCAGACTCGCCCGTCGCTCGCGCAATGGCCGCATCAATGTCATCCGGCGCGTTCGCCTTGTCCTTGTCGATCTTGGCGCGTTTATTCTGCGGTTTTGTGCCTTTGCGACCCTTCGGACCGGAGGTAGAAGCGTCATCCCATTTCCGCTTCTTGCCGACAGCGAGGTCTTCCTTGTTACCATCGCGCATGTCGACGCCGTTCACCTCGTCGCGCTCTTCGGCGCGTAGGTACTCCTCTGGCTTGATGAGGTCGCCAAATTCGTCATTCCTCGTCCGATGAGCGACGAAAGGAAACATCTTCTCTCTGCCTCGCTTGTTGCGTACATCATAGTCATGCACGCTTTTGCCACGCAACAAGACGTTGACGCCGAGCTCCGCGTCTGAGAGGGCAGCCTTGCGTTTGCTGGACTGCGTCATTTGCGCCGACAAGTTAAGAGCACGACCTTGGTGCTCGGCATCTTCATCTTCGTCCTCTGATTCAGACTCCTCTTCGTCTTGTTGTTCGGCGACATCGGGCGCTGTTGCGTCGGCTAAGGTGTTGTCGCCTTGCATTGTGCTGTGCAGCTGTCGTTGACGGGTGATGTACGTCTCATAGAGCGCCCTCTCAGCGTCACTCAGCGGAGCGGTGCTAGCTTCTTGGAGCCCAATCGCCGTGCCATCTGTGTCCACAAGCCGAGCGCCACTCGAGGAAGTGTGACCCTGACCCTGACGGCTCTGCCACAGATCCCACAACTGTCGACTAATGCTCGACTGTGGTGGGCTGCCGGGAGCCGACTTCTCCGTCAAAATGACCAGGTTCTTGGTATCTGTTGCAAGCGACTCAAGTGCCAACCTGGAGAACCCCCACTCGAGGCTCGCATCGCTTGCAAGGAAAACACATGGCTGGGACCGCTGCACGGCCCTCTCGAGTGTGCTGTTGCGCTCCACCAACTTGACATGCTGCCAGTTCAGCGGGTTGGTTGAACCCTTAGTCTTCGTAAGGTGCGCCTCCGCTTCGGCTCTCACAGACTCCTCAACCCACTCGAGCATGCTTTGAAGATAACGGATGGATGCGGAGCCGCTCTTGCTCGCCATGTAGACCCTTGCGCTTCGATAAGTGGCCGCATGTGGCCCGTCTAGGTTCTCTTTCCATGCCTCATTCAGAAGGAATGCCAGCTCGAGCATGCGCGCTGAGGAGTCGGTGGGTATAAGCACCTTGCCACCTTGCGCAATGGTATCCCTCACAAGACTCAGGAGCATGCCATCCCGATCCTTTCGCGACTGCGATTGAGCCTTCTCCACACCTTTCGAGGAGCAGATGAGCGCTGTAGGTCGCTGTAAGGGCTCAATGATTTCTTGACCTCCTGACAGTAGGGCTGCACCCGGCAGCAGATTCTCTCGACCTTGGTTCCAGTCTGCGGCATAGACAATGCTCTCTAGCCCCTGCTGGATGTGCCATACTGTTCCTCCGAGCGTATGACCCGCTCCGTATGCGGTGATGGTCAACCCACCTAGTGCGGGTGACCATGATGACGCTACTGGTTGGTGTGGTTGACTGTACTTGAGCGCATTGATAGAAGCGAAGTACGTGGCGATCTCCTCTGGAGTAGGAGGTTGGAGTAAGAGGTTGGGCGAGGAGTCGGCCTTGCTCGTTGTCGACGAAGACGATATGGAAGAGGTATGTATGATGGACGCCGCGAGCGGTGACGATGCATACAAGTCTAACAACAGTGTCCGACCGAGATTGATCACTGGCGTGGTAGCATAGACGGGCACTTTGCTGAAGAGGGGAATGTGCTTGCAGCAGTGCGCGTATGCGCCTAGATGCTCGGTGGTAGCATGTGTGAGCAGTACGAGAGACAGGGTGGATGTCTGCCTCTCTATAGCGTCTAGCCTCTGCGCATCAAATGCCGCATCCCAGCCCACGTCCACCAGCACCTTGATGCCTCCATCGAGTTCAAGCAGCGACTGCGACGCTGCCGACTCCGCCTGAGCGCCCAGTAATGGCGTGAAGTTGAACATACCTTATCTCATCGTCGCCCTGCTCTCAACGAGTTCTGCACCCTGCACTGTGTTCTCGCACGCGCTGTTGGGTTGACGGGATATGATTGAATCATGCGAAGGTGGAAGTACGCGACTCAAGCAGTTCATTTACTAAGGGAGTCGTCGGAGGCGGCTCCGGTCATGTGGTCCGAGCTTTCTACTCGAAAGTTGTGATTGTGAACAGCATGTCACGCGACATTGACTTGCAACTCGAGATCAACAGGTCTTCTGGCAATAGAAATCTTCACGGGATATCCAAGTGAGTGGGTTGGTATCCGCGTACAAGCCAAGCCAGGGTTTGGCAGTACGCAAAACAAAGGCAAGACGACGGGCCTCCAGTCATGGCGCAACGGGAGAAAGGTGGTCGCGTGGTCTTCATCGGCAACATACCATATGGAGTCAGCGAGGAGCAAATATGCGAGATCTTTGGTCGCGTAGGGAACGTGGTTAGTTTCCGACTGGTGTACGACAAGGAGACGAACAAACCCAAAGGCTTCGGGTTCTTGGAGTACACAGATGTCGATGCGGCAGCGTCAGCCGTGCGGAACTTGAACGAATTCGAGGTCATGGGTAGAACGCTCAGGGTCGACTACAGCAACGACAATGGTGGCGGAAGGAGTAAGGATCAAACTCAACAGCAGCAAGATACCCGAGCGCCACCGCCAGCTCATTTCAATGCTCAAGCCCCAGCACAGTCGAACGGCGCAGCTCCGGCTCCGCTACCACCGTTACCACCAGGTGTCGATTTGCCTGCAGGCATGTCGGCGCCTGACGCTATCAGTAAAACCTTAGCAACAATACCACCGGCGCAGCTGCTCGATATCCTTAGCCAGATGAAGACTTTGGCGACCGAAAACCCAATGTCAGCCGCAGCACTCCTTGCACAAGCACCGCAACTGAGCTATGCCATCTTCCAAGCACTACTACTACTAGGCTTGGTAGACACAAACAAGCTCCAAGAGCTTCTACCAGGCGCACAAGCTGCGCCACCGCCTCAGACGCCGATTCAAGCACCTCCTTCGATAGCCCACCAATACCAACAGCAGGCCATGCCGCCACAGTATGCGCAGCCGCCACCGCAGCAATATAGCACGCCCATGCCACTACCTTACCAGCAAGGCCCACCTCACGGGTACGCGCCGACTCCGCCAGTGCAGCAGCCGGCATACAACCCTCCCCCAGTGCCCCAAGCGCAGCCTCCACCACCTTCGGCGCCGCCAGGTATGCCGCCAGATCAGGCGGCGCTCATCCAACAGATCCTAGCAATGTCAAGGGAGCAGATTTTCGCGCTCGATCCGGTTGCGAGAGACCAAATTGTGCAGTTGAGGGCCCAATTTGGTGCGCCGGTTATGTGAGTGGCTTCGTCTATCGACTCAGCGTGTTCCGCCGAAGTCGATCTTCTGGACGGGGACATGTTGTCAATGAAAGATTAAATGCACGAGTGTATTGGTGGCAGGGGTCATCATGTGTATCAAGCGAGGTGTTCGGCGTTCTAAGTACTCATGGCGAGATCTACGACGCGTTGTATCCTGCTGGGCAGACAGAAAGTTCAGAAATCGGCATCCAAGATCATCCTTAATATGTACTATTAGAGAGTATCCTTATAGCTCTCGTCGAAGAGCAACTTTGACCTCTTCACTCAAATTCAGGCGCGTGAGAGTACGGCGTCTCGACTGTATAAGCAAGTCGACCATCGGTTTTCAAACAATGGCCTGGTTGTCACACTCAGCGCCCAGCCCGTTCTGCACTTCTTGTTATGTTCGTTTCACAGCATCAGGGGTAAGATAGCGTGGCTTTAGCGCGGTGTAACGGTTTTCCGGCCACGCGAAGCCGAGAGAAGGGTCAGGCACAGACCTCACCTCCTTTCTAGCCTACCGAAACCGAAATGAACCTTCCAGCTCCAGGCTGGTCCTGCCTGACAGGCTCGTGGCGGTTGGCTACGGGCGCCGTGCAAACGGGGTGGTAACGGTAGGGCCAAAGCTACGTTTAATGTCCGTCGCCTTCTTCCCGAGTACTCACTGTTTGACTCTGAGCATCACGTCCTACTTCTTCATTGTCTGTGGAGCATGCAGCCGCGATCGTTACCTTCTTGCTAGTTATGATGTTTACTCTGCTTATGCCTGCGAAGGCACTGTCGCTCATTATTTTCGCCTCGTCTCTCTTTCAGCTCTCCTTTGCCGCCACGGTGGAAGAATGGCGAACGCGCTCGATTTACCAGGTTATGACCGATCGCTTCGCTCTTTCCAGCGATACCTTCTGGATGCCATGTCACACCGAGCTTGGTCTTTACTGCGGTGGGAGTTGGAAGGGTATCATTGATAATCTGGACTACATCCAGGGAATGAACTTCGACGCAATATGGGTTTCGCCTATTGTTGCGCAGCTTCCGCAATACACTTCAGATGGACAAGCCTATGCCGGCTATTGGCAACAAGATCTCTTCACGATCAACACCAAGTTTGGAGGCTTGGACGACATACACGCTTTGATCGCGGCAGTCCACGCAAGAGGGATGCTCTTCATGTTGGACGTCGTGCCGAACCACATGGCCTACAACACGTACACGGGCGATCCTACCAATGTCAATTACACCATCTTCAACCCTTTCAACGAGAAGAAGTACTTCCATGACTACTGCCCCATGGACTACTCCGGCGTAAACTCAACCGCGCTCGAGGAGTGTTGGCTGGGAAGCGAACACGTCCCGCTGGTGGACTTGCGTACCGAGGATCAGGAAGTCCAGGATATCTTTGGCGACTGGATCGAGCAAATGGTTGCCAACTATAGTGTAGACGGCCTGCGTATCGACGCCGGCGCCAACGTGCAACCGGACTTCTTCCCAGGGTTCATCAAGCGGTCCGGCGTGTTTGCCACGGCGGAAGTGTATCTCTCGAATGCGACGCAAGCGTGCGAGTGGCAGGACGCTGTGGGCAGTATGCTCAACTACCCGGTCTACTGGCCTTTGGTCAGTGCGTTTCAACCAGGCAGCAGTTTCTCCGAGCTGGCCTCTGTTATGGATGCCCAAAAGACCTACTGTCAGAATACAACTGCTATGGCCACTTTCAGCGAGGTAAGCCTTTGCAGAGGCCGCGATGTGGTCATGCTGCTTGCTGACACTAGAGTAGAATCAGGACGTACCGCGCTTCGCCAACTCGACATCCGACCTGTCTCTAGCGATGAACATCGCCACCTTTGTGCTTATGCACGACGGCATACCGGTTATCTATCAAGGCCAAGAGCAGCACTTCAGTGGTGGCACGAATCCATTTACCAATCGTGAGCCGCTTTGGGAGCATGGCTTCGATGTCTTCGCACCCATCTACCAGATGATCGCAACACTCAACCTTCTCCGCCGTCACGCTATGCAGACACAACCAGGTCTATCTACCGCCACTTCTGACCTCGTCTATCAAGACGACCACACCATGATTATGGCGCGAGGTGCGAACGGCAGCCAGATTGTTACTGTTCTTACCAATAGCGGCCAGAATGCAAGCTCGGCGACCCTCACGGTATCTTTGGGCGGCTTAGGCTACGTCAGCGGCACTCAGCTCACCGAGGTGCTGACCTGCGCGAACTACACGGTGGACTCCTCCGGCTTCATCGATCTCCCAATGTCCGAAGGCCTGCCGAGAGTTCTGTACCCGGCTTCAGCGCTCGGGAACTCCTCGCTATGCGGTTTGAGCGGCGTGAGATATAATGATGTCCAGCAGACTGTCACCGCGACGACAATGACGGCCACGGTCAGCGGCTCCACGACCACGATGACTTTGAGTGTCACTGTGCCTTTGCTTACTGCGACCCTTAAGAACGTGCAGGCCACGACAGGACCTGGACCTGCGGGAAGTGCTGGCGTCCGCAGCCTCGGTAATCCAAGTCTTGCTTTATGTACGGCGCTCTTGGCTTTGGCGGCGTCCGGCGGCTTGCTTGAAAGGGTCCGCTTGCTCTTGCATGAGAAATGAAACAGTCGATTTGCCCAACTACCCCGGACCTGGTCCCAGCATAGAGAGTCGAACGGCGTGCGGCGGTGGATGTTCGCAGCGTGCGCCTTTTCCTCGGCGCTCGACTGCCTCTGGGAAATACTGGCAATGTCACCTCGACCTCCTCCGGTATCAACAAGACACACGGGGTTGTAGTCGAGGCCATAGCCTAGCTTCACGAGGCGGATCTTGCGGCCTTGTTCGCTGATGTCGAGCGAACCGACAAAGTGGTAATCGCCGGGCGGCATGGACATAATGTGCTCGTCCGCTTAGCAATTCTTAGCAGACACTCGGTAACGCTCCTTGCCGGAAGCGGATGCCTCGATCAGCTCCTTGTTGGCGAAACGGAAACCGTACACCCGATCCCGCCGAGTCCAAGTGTCCGGGTTCATGTCCACGGGTCGGCGTCTACGAGATTTCGCCGCACGTTGATGTTCAAGTGCTCCACCGGCCGACCTGTCCGGTTTAAGCGCCACTGCTCGTCATCCCAGGTCGACGGTGGCGCTTGTATGAACGTCTATCCAGCGTGCTCGACTCTGGCAAACTGATCATCTTTGTCCAGCCTCATGAGGAATATATCTATCAGGAACGAAGCGACTTGGTCGCTGTCGGCTCTGCTCAACAGGCGTGGGTCACCACGATCTAGGCGGACCAAGTACATCTCCGTACTGTACATTATAGTAGGAAGCTTGATGGACAGCCCTCGGTTGGTGAGAGAGTAGGACGAGCGGCCTTTGCGTGATTGCATGCAACGGACGGCGCCGCAGCTTGCAAATGCGTCTGGGCTGTTAACTAGCAGTTGAGGCTGGTAGCTGTCATGGATGGGCCATGCGAAGAGGGAATTGTCGTCTGAGCGCTTGACGATCTCTTCCTGAAACCGCAAGAAAGCCTTTTCCCCTTCACCATAGATCAAAGGCATATGGACGTCGAAGATACCCAACAGAGAATACGCTCGCTCTTCCACTCGTGTTGGGTTCCTCCCGGCTGCCCACGACATCTTCTCCGCAACTGATCGCCGCAATAGCTCGCCTGCATTCAGGACGTCACTCAAATGCGGCTGCGACGGGTGATCACGGCGCTCAGTGTTCGGTTGTCACCAAGACGACACCAGTCTTCGTTGAAGAAAACGACGTTGTAAGGGGCTAGTAGCTCCTGTCACGTCCAACCTCGGGTCCACCACCGTGCCTCAGCAAATTCCGGCAATGTACTTACGTCTTCGAGCAGTACATAGCAAAACGCTGATGCGCGGTACCACATCCACATGGAGTTGATGGCTTCGCTCAGATCGGCGCTGCTTTCTGTGTTGATGCAACAAGTGTCTTTCAGACGTAGTTATATCCGTCTTTGCGGGCCTGTTGACAGGTCTCCCAGGATTTCTGCGTACCCAGCCTTCCATGTCAAAGGTTCCGAAGTAACCATGGCTTGGTAGGTCACCTCGTTCTCCCCACGTATGTGAAAGGATCGCATACCCTTTCGCGGCTTCTCGTCTTGACTTTGGATTTGGTAACATCTCTACAAGCTTGATTGTGGTGGTATCAATCAGCCGCATGGGCACAACCTCGCGTCTTGCCATTATCGCTTGGCCGTCTTCCTCTAGGTATAGACTTTCTACACCCGATGATCCTCGTGCTCCCAGCCATCAGTTCGATCGTGCCGAAGACAATCAAATGTACGAAGGAACTGCTACAAGACCGAACCGATTACGGAGCCATGGATGCAGCGTATCTACAACAAACCATCGTGCATGACACAAGCGTTGTGATCGTGCTGACTCTGTTGAGATAACATATCAACAGAATGAGTCTGAGACGCTGAGGTGATACCGATGCGACCCGTAAAGAGTCAGACGACAGCTTGTTCGTTCCTCAGGCTATATTTCTCGTGCTACACCATGGGTCCAATATCCTCAGATCTAATCTTCTTCCATGTCAACATCGCCACCCGCACCGTCTTGCAGTTTCTCTCGTGCCTGCAACTTAGTAAAGATGTCGAATCCGCCTGTGCCCACCTTGCTCAGCCTGCCTGTCACAATTCTCGCAGACGGATTGTTCAAGTCGTCCCAATCGCCCTCAAGCACCGCATCTCGCAAGAAGCTCACTGTCGTCTCAAAGCTCATCTTCATGAACGGGCTGGCATTGCCTCTATATCCCATCCGGTTGAAAGCCTGATAGTCTCCACTTCGCGTCATGTAATCCGCAATGAGGGTGAGATGCCTTGCATTGACGGAGATACCGTGGCCGCCGAAGACGGATTGCAGTTCGAGGACGATGGCATTTCGGGCCGCTTCCACGCCGTAATGGCGTAAGATATCGTACACGCTGTTCGTGTAGAGACGGTGTGGGTTGATGACGTGCTGGTACTCCCACATGGCGGGTATGTTCACGCCGCTGAGCGCGAGGATGGGCACGGCAGGGACCTCCTTCGAATCTTTCATGGCGACTTCGTCGACCATGGCCGTGCTTATGCCAGGGACGGACTGAATTGCCGCATGGCGAGCGGCTTGTTCGACGAGAGCCAGCATCAGGATCTTCGCCGCGTCCGAATCGTATTCGAGTGTGAAGGTACAGCTTTCGCCGGCTTCGTCATCAAAAGCGAAACGAGTAACGTCATTCGACTTCTTGTCAGACTTGATGCGATTCTCCCTCTCTTTTGCCGCAAGCTTCCTCGGCGCATCCTCCTCACCCTCCCCTTCACTGCTCTCATCTGCCGACCTCGGCGAACCGCCGTAAGCCTCGTCCTCCATCTCGTCTTCCTCTATTGGACTGCCCTCTCTCTGATTCCGCGCAGCAAGTACATTCTCTTCATCATCTTCAAATGCCTCATACCCTGCCTGCATCTTGTTGCTCTTCGCCTTATCCCTCGTGGCATCGTCATCACCCTCCCCATCACTGTCATCATCGCCGCCTTCGCGCTCGCCCTCAGGTCGCGAACTCTGCTGCTCGACCATCCCGGCGCTTTTGCCAACGTCGGGCATTGCGTCGCTGCGGACAGCATTCTTTAGACTCTTCTCGTCACCGCGCTTCTTGAGCTCCTTCCTGGTCAGAACTTGCAACCGAGGCAGGAAGCGATGCTCGATCGTAGCAACCACATCGTCAATGGTGATCGCGTACTCCTTCGTGTACTCTGCAGCTGGGAAAAAGTCGAGCCTGACTTCGTACTTCTTCGCCTCCGAATACGCAACGCCCTTCTCCGTCTTCTCGGTGACAGTCACTTTATCCAAGATTTCCGCCATGGACAACTTCGAAATGCCTTTAGCGAACCTCTTCGCCTCTTGGACAGCGATCTCCTCATTCAGGCGCAGCGTCATGGTGGGTGTTGCGTTCTGTTTCGCGGCTGTCATCACAATCTCGCGGAGACGCGGGATACCAAGCGTGACGTTCTTCGCAGCGTGTCCGGCCAAATGGAAGGTGTTCAGCGTCATCTGCGTACTTGGCTCACCGACCGACTGTCCTGCAACCACGCCGACGGCCTCGCCAGCTTCAACCACCGACCTGAGGTACCGCATGTCCAGAATACGCTGGAATGCCTTCCTTGTCACTCTTCCTTCGATGCCGGCCTTCTTGTCCTTGATGAGCTTGTCAGGATTCTCGTCCATATACTGCTTCGCCTCGCTGTAGACCTTCTCGCTCGTGCTGCCCGCGAAGCGGCTAGGTCTGTAAACCTCCAGCGCCGGGTCCGCCGCCGCAAGATCACCAGTCTTGCGGTACTTCCTGATCGCATTTTTATTGTATAGAGCCGCTTCGTCACTAAGCACGCGTTCGAACCCACCTTCCTCGTCGCCCAGCGACCTGAAAAAGCTCACATGGTTCTCGGCTTCAAACTTGAAGTCGCCAAGAAACTTCGCTTTCGCCACATCCAGACCGTCTTCACCATACAAGAACTGGACGATCGAGCCATCAGCGTCGCGGACCGATGTGTCGTATTCGATTTTCAAGCCTTCCATGCCCTTGATCAGACATCGCTGAAGGTACCCAGAACGCGATGTCTTCACAGCCGTGTCGATCAATCCCTCGCGGCCCGCCATAGCGTGGAAGAAGAATTCTTGCGGCCGTACACCCGTCAAGAAGCGGTCTACGACGTATCCTCCAGCTCGCACGCTAGACTCGAAGGGCTTGAAGCACGGCAACGTTTTGCCGCTAACCATGACAGGCACACGTCGGCCTTCCAGAATCTGCTGTCCCAGGTTACAGCTGATCTGATTGGCATTGACCTTCGAGCCCTTGGCACCAGATGAAGTCATCGTCTGCATCTGGTTTGCAGGGAAAGGCTTGACGAGCGCAGCAGGCAGACAGGCGTTAGTCACAGCCGACGACAGAACGCTCGTTGCACTGTTGGTAAGCTGATCCAGACCACGCTGCTTCGCATCATCGCGCAGAACATCTTCTAACCGCACTCTGAGCTCACGGTTGTCACGGCCGACGTTTTGCTCAGCCAAGCCGACATACTTCTTCGCGACCTCGAAGCCAACTGTCTCCGCATCCGCGAGGGCCTGCCGCCTTTTCTCCTCGCCTTCGCGCGTAAAGACCAGGTCCTCCACGCCGCAAGAGAAGGCTCGCATGTTCTCGAGCCGGGTCAGCAAACGGCCCAAGATGCTCAGAAGGCGTCCGGCGGTAACGTGTCCGTACAGCTCATACACCGCATGGACGAACCCACCAGCTGACGGACCGATTTGGTTCTTATCCAGGACGCCGTGGCATACATAGCCGTCCTTGACCAGTAAGGTACCCTCTTCCCTCGCTCCGGCCTCGCCCCAGAGTCTTGGGTCAGTCTTGCAGGTGGCAGACATTGTCATACCCTCCGAGCCTTCGGGTGAGATGTTCTTAAGGACAGTCGTCACAACCTGCTTGCCCGTCCACAGCGGCTTTGGCTTCCAAATGGCAGGTGGTACTGTCTCGATTTGTTTTCGGGCACAGTGTCCGCTCTCCGGCCGTATTGCTGCATACAGAAGCTGCATGTAGTCAGCTCGGTCGAAGAACATGTCTCTGTTCGTCAGCCAGACACCCATGGATATGTGATCCTGGATAAGACCTCTTAGCGGGTTGCCGGCGGTGCTGGAGAGGTACTGATGGTCGGTATCCGCAATACTAAGTGCTTCCGCACGCGCAGCTTCGTTCTGCGGGAAGTGCATGTTCATCTCGTCACCATCGAAATCGGCATTGTAGGTGTTGCAGTTGGCGTAGTGCATTCGAAGGGTCTTCTCGCCAGGAAGCACCCTTGCTCTATGGCACATCATGGATGGCTTGTGCAATGTCGGCTGTCGGTTCATGATCACAATGTCGCCGTTGTTCAAGTGGCGATGTACCTTCTTCGGTCGGGTTCCTTTAACTCCAGTCGGGCCGACTGAAGGCGCAAGGAGCTGGTTTGCAAGTGCCGTTCGGTCTTCAGCATTCTTGCGCTCGAGATTCACAACCTGTCCGGTCTCACTCTCTATCGCCACCGCGCCTGGCCATACATGCGGGCCGTTTTTCACGGCTTCTTGTAACTCCTCGATATTCCACTCGGTCACTGCTTCAGGGTAGGTAAGCTTAATGGCGAAGACAGGTGGCACTCCGATCTCGTTGGTCTCGATGTTCGGATCAGGGCTAATGACAGTCCGGGCAGCGAAATTAACACGCTTACCCATCATGTATTTGCGGAACATGCCTTCCTTCTTCTCCAGCTTCTGCTTGATGCCGTCCGGTAGGCGCCGTGCGGCAGCGCCAGATAGAGGTGCAAGATCGCGGTCAACGAGGCTGTTGACCGCATCTTGCAGCTGGATCCAGCTGTTCTCAAGGTCGCCATAATTGCGGGCTCGGTAGCGAGGATCCGATTCTTGTTTGCCGGAGAGCTCACGCTGTATGTTGGACAACGTTTCACAGGCGTTCAGTATATTCTTGTACAGCGTGTTCTCCTGCGCCTCAGCGATCTCGTCACTTCCGGTACGTGCTTCTGGGCGGTAGCGGTTCGGCGGTACTAAGATGGTGCGCAGAAAGAACATGTCTGGTGTCAGCGGCTTGCCACCTCTCCGCTCGCTCCGCTTGTGTCCGTATACGGCTGCAAGAACTTCCTGTTCGCGCTCGAAGAGTTGAGAGAGGTGCGCATGCACACGGGATGGGTTAAGGTACTCTTCCGATGGCGTCTGTGACTTCCTCGTCCTCGTCCCAGCTTCGGTGGCAGACCCAATGATGTCTCCGCCGGCGATGCGGACCTCTTCTTCCGACGATTCTACCCCATCGTCCATGTTAACATCGTCGCCCTCGCCTTCCTCCTCGCCCTCCTCAGAACCATCCATGTCCGCAATGCCCTCATCTTTCTCCTTCTCCGCTTCGCGTTTGCGTTTACGGCTGAGCTCTGCTTGCTGCTTCTTTCGAAGCTCGACAATCGGATCCTTCGCTCGGTGACCACTTTGAATCATGGCAAAGCTCTCTTTCTCCGTAAGCGGTTTGCGGAAGATCTTCACGTATCGGTCCTTCCGGTACTTGTGGTTGATGCCCTTGCAGTTTCCACATTTACGGCTGCCTGTCATCCTACCCATAAAGTCCGCGATGACTGCTCGACGCGCACTCGTTGTGGCTTCCGTCTTCTGCGTGGAGAAGGTGCCATTCTGCTTGGCAGTTCGGATAGCATTCGCTACGAAGTGGTCGAGTCGCGCAATTACCGTATTTGCTTCGGCATCATCGTCTTCATCTATCTCCTCCTCCTCGTCCGACCGTGCCGTATCTCCCTTCCCACCCGCTACCGCCCTGATTGACATGGCATCCAGTTCGTGGAGCTCGGTCAACAGACCGTACTGGATTAACCTTAACCTGGATAGCATCTTATGTACTACAACACGGCTCATCTTCAACCGACTGCAGTAGATGCACATCCCGCGCAAAAGCCGCAGGACTTGGTCCATGAAGGTGGGATGGTAGCATGGCACGGGCATCTCGATGTGCCCACAATGACCGGGACATTGTGGGTTCTTGAGCCCACATGTTGCGCATGATGCATCACCGAATTGGCCCAGCTCAGGCGTATACAGACCGCCGGGAACAGGATTGAGGAGGGTATCGAAAGTGGTTGCGCTGGTGATTTGGCGGGCGGATAGCGATCGTATGTCTGTAGCGGAGAGACTGCCAAATGATACGGCGGTTACCTGAGACGATACCGGCTGGGACGTGTTCATCTTGACAGCCTCGCTGCGCCTGCGCCTGCACCTACGTAGCGAGTGTCATCCATCTCTACGAAACTTTTGGAGCTCGAAATCTTGGCCTGCAGAAGCTCTCGGCTCGAGCCGCGTCGCCACGCGCCATCCATGCAACCACACGCGTTTGCCCTACCCCATCCATCTCCTCTCCTGGTCTTGAGCCACAATGATGCTGTACTGACTGCGATATCACTCGCCAAGGGACAAGTGTTCCCACCGGCGCTTGAACAAGTCTATACCTCATATGCTACACTTAGGCTTGCGCGAGGGTTAGTCGCTGATTGACGGGTTACCGCTACCTGGAAGCATCCCGGGCGCATGATCACAGAGACATGCCAGAAACCAGGGAGACGGGAGTAACCTGTACGGTAGTGTAGTTTGTTGTCGGAGCATCGCATTCGGACTGGTGCCGTCTGACATCAGCAGCTCGCTTGCTGCTTGTCACTGGTTGAGGTGTAGGGCTGACACCCAGCTTGTCAGAACCCTCTCAATCCATCAACAATGATAGCGGAGACATGTGACCCGGAAATGTCCTGTCTGTCCTACTCAACATTTGCTGCGATGGTCATGACTTACGCCGTGAAGCATGTACGCTGTTAAGCAGGAAGTTTGCAGACTTATTGCATCTAGTTTGTTTGCTCACCTCATGCATTACTACATTGTTCATCACATGGCCTCCTCGAGAACGAACGGACATTGGATGAGCGGAAGCGAGGATTCTATCCGTTTTCTCAGAAAGTACCTGCAGCATTTTCTGGCCGAGCGCTGGCTGACCACACACCGGATCCTACCGTGAGCATCACGCTGTTAATCGGTAGGTCCAGTCGAAGCACTAAATGTTAACTAGTTATAAGTACTCTTGGTGCAACACACGTTCGCGCGCTTTCTCTGGCAAGAACATCTCTCCGCATCGTTACTTCCATTGCACACTTTTATAAAGCCACCATGTCGCATCTCACAGCCGCTACCGTGGTGTTGTCTGCATTGCTCTTCGCCCCTTCAAATGCATCACCAGCACTGCACGCTCGCGACTGGCACTCGCAGTCGATTGCTCCTTTCGGTTTCAGCAGCTCTACAACCGCATCTATACCGGCATCGAGCTCTACGTCTACATCTTCCGGCTGCCCCGCCGTCTGGTCAACCGTTGCGACGGACCTGAAATCGGCCTTCACGGGCTGCAACGTCCTGGCACGAAACGCGATTCGTTTCGCCTTCCACGATGCTGCCGGATACAGCAGTAAGACGCCTTACTACGCCCCAGCGACTGGTGGCGCTGATGGATCCTTGCTACTAAGCAGCGATGAGATCAAGCGTCAGATCGAAGCGCCGTTGCAGAGATATCAACCCTGGTTACTAGGCAAGTACAACAAGTACCATAGCCAGGGCGTTGGTGCCGCGGATCTGGTGCAGTTTGCCGGCAACATTGGCATCAGGAGCTGCAACGGTGGGCCTATCGTGAGGACTGTATGCTAAGAATTCTACCCTCCTACGCTAGCATACTGAAACTAACCAACCATACAGCTCGTAGGTCGCCAAGACACCTCCACCGCAGCCCCAGAAGGCATGCTTCCAGAAGCCTTCGGCCAAGGTTCAGACTACGACACCCTTGTCCAGCTGTTCTTAGACAAAGGCTTCAGCGCAACAGATCTCGCCGCGCTTATCGGCGCACATACCGTCTCTCAAGCCTTCGCCGAACAAGGCAATGGTATCCCACCCGGCGGACCCCAGGACTCAACGCCGACGCAGTGGGACACGACCTACTACAAGGAGCTGCAGAGTGATCCGCGTGGCGTTTACCACTTCCAGAGCGATGTGAATCTGGGTAACCAGACCACTGCGGTTGGTATGCAGATGGCGAGGTTTGCGCAGGATGAGGAAGCGTTTGATGCGGCGTTTGCGGATGCTATGGGGAGGATGAATTTATTGGGTATTTCGGAGGAGGTTAGTAGTGGGTTTGCCGATTGTACGAGTCTGGTTCAGTGAGTGTCTGGTGGGTAAGCGTGTTGTGGGGAAAGAAACGTGGCATAGCATCTCAATGACGGTCTCTACCCACTCCAAGTAGCTTTACTACTGAGCACACTCGGAAGCAGTCGATGTCTTTCGAAGAGTGTACGAGAAGGTGAGATCGCAAGGCTGTACCCAAGCCGTGCAAGCACGCATAAGCGCTCACGTGCGGCTTAGTCTTAGTCTTGCAGTCTTGCCGCTTCACGAACTTCTCATGAGCCTGCAGCAAGTGACCATCCTTGCAGAGACGGGTAATCTTTACGGCCGTACAGTGTTAGGGCGCGTTATAGAGATTGAGGCCATGACCAATTCAAATAATCTATCTCCGCCTCATACGGCTTGAGGATATCTATGTGAAGTTGCCGAAAGCAGGTTTGAATGCCATCCTGTAACACCAGCCGCTCTGCAACCGGCCATTGCGGAGTCGCTTCGAGCTCAGAAGACCTTGACCACCCTAGCCTTTCGGAACCGTGGCTTGTGCCGCTGCTGTCTGCTCGACGACGACGCACTCGAAGACGACGAACTCGGACTGGTGTCTGGGGTGCTGTTGCTGGAGGTATGAGTGCGGCTCTGGTCGCTCTGGTTCGAGCTGTCGAGCAAGCACAATGAAGGCATTATTATGCTCCCGAGCGTGCCATACTTTTCGCTCCGGCCTAATGACCGACACGCGAATTCTACCATAGATCCAGTACGTCGACGATTCGTCGGCCAAAAGTGTGTGCCGTAGTGGCGAACGACTTCTAAAGTCGTCCAACTGTTGTTGAAATTGTTGGTAAACTCGGGTTCATTCAACTGGTCGAGCTCAGCAACGAAATGGAGCACCGGAACATTAACGGTAGGCTCGAAGAAGCCACAATGGCTCTGTGCGTTACGACGTCCACCGGAGGCCAGGATGGCGAATCTGAACGGACCTTGTGGAGGAGGTCTTCTAAACGGACACGCTTGTGAGGCGAGAGCAGATTTCCTCACCGGGTCGACGCCGGCTTCGCACCAACTCGCGAGCGCCATAGCCGTGCCAGCTCCCTGGCTGAACCCAACAACCGCATCGAACGGCCCGTTTTCGATAACATACTTTGCCAATAGCTCCGTGGTCGGACTGTCCTCTTCGAGATACGAGTTATAATCGAAGTAGGGTGTCCAAGCTCTGGCGTGCGTGTCGAGCTGGTACGGGCCGGGTGGACAATAAACCTCGACTCCATCGAAACCACCCGGCGCTCTTGTCGCAAGCTGCTCGTTGAGAGTCTCAGCAAAACGTCGAATCTTTGCAGCAAAGATCTCCCCATTCTGACCGTAACCTATATGTGCACTTAGCGAAGCGTTACGACTATGGCGACCTGACTATGAACTCACCGTGAAGCGCTAGCAATCGGAGACTCCTGGGTTCGCGTCCAGGTGCCGTGCTTTCAGCTTCATAGTTATGCTTAGTCCACTCACCCAACTCGCCGCAGAGTGACATACTCTCCATCGAGCGGAAGGTGTGCACATGCTCGTCTGTCAGGGTGCGCAGCAACATTGCTGCTTGTGCTACTGCTGCTGTATGCTCGAGTCCAGGATCGCAAGGAACCGAACTGAAACACACTGAACAATGAAAGGTGCTTCAGAAGATAGGGCGTGCTCAAGTCTTGTATTCTCGCTTGATCATGTTATGCGAGTATCCGAACGAGGAGGAGACACAATGCGAGGAAGCAATACTTGATATCACTTACCTTCCCACGCCTATTCCAGACGAGTCATCTCGATGAGGCGAGGTTTACTGCTTGATTGGACCAGCAACGGAGCTTCTGGGCACCATATGGCGGACACACCCTTGACGCCCTCGTGGTGGCTCAGCTGAGCTAAGCTCAGCCTGCACGGTCAATACCGCGCCTTATCTTCGCAAAGGAAAGCTTCTTTGGCCGCTCCGGCAGAATCAAGGTGCTCGGATCTAAGAGGAGCTTAGATGTCACTCTAGATGATAGCTGACAGGTAAACGGTAGGCATTTGTCTTTCTGATGTCCCTAAGCCGGCCAGTTGTGGTGCTGCCCGCCAGCGTAGACAGTTCCAGTAAGCCAGATCTGTGATATGATGGACTCAGGCGACAATGTCCTGCAGCTATCAACTGTGGAACAGACTCATGCAAGCCTCTGGTGCTCAGCGAAGCATGTGGCTGTTTAAGATAAGGACTCAGCTCGAGGAAGCTCGTGGTGTGTCTGGCACTTGAGCTCCGACAAGGGTCTTCGGCGCCCCTGCGTTTTGCGCGGCTCTTTTAAGACCATGCTGGCTAAATGCGCTATTGCGAACGCTTTAGCATCGCTTCGGGGTCGGACTGCGGTGCAGTCAGTGTGGCCAAGTCTCGGACACCGGTGAACATTGCTAAGGTGTTTGCCGCTCGCAGGTTGCCATAGCAGAGCGCATGAGACTGACTGACAGTTCTTCGTGTCTAACAAAGCCGAGCGGCAGTTAGCTGAGAACAGCACTAAAGCGCTGTGTGAAAACGGGCGCCAGCCATAATCACTACATATGCAGTAGGGGTAGATCGGGCATTCAAGGTTGCTGGCTAAGAATGGCATTAGCACACAAGGTACGGGCTTCGGTCCGTTGTGGGCTCGGCTGACCCGATGGCACGTGTCTAGCACTAGCAACGGTGCTGCAACCTGTCGACCTGATCCGCAAGGCTCGGTAGCAGAGATCGCTTGTCCAGACCCATTGTCTTGACCTTCGCTAGACAGGTCGCAATCAAAGGTTATGCTACCAATTGGGAATCCGACCTCCTGGAATTACATCGCAGCGCAGCGCAATCAGCTCACATGTGAATTGGTACTGATGGGTCAGAAGGACAGATGCTGGTACTCCTCTGAGAACATTGATCCCTCCGGATACGGGGTGTGACTGGGCGTGTTGCAGGAAAGAGCGGCACCGGAATCCTAGACGGGCAGCTGCGTTGCCGTGTGGAAGTCATTTTGCCCGATCTTAACATGTTTTGTCTTATTTGCTGTTACAACTGCAGTCCATGTAAGCGTCGCCAAAGAGTTCGATGGCCGCTCCTGACCGCTCTACTCACCCTGTAGCTTGTTTACTGTCCATGCCGAAAGTCAAATGCGAGAATGCCAGCAGATATATGGCTGCACTACCTGCAGCTGCACCGCATCACTGTCCAGCCATGAGCTTGGGGACTCTAGTAGCCCCATGGAGCCGCAGCGTCTCCCTTTTGATCAATGGCCGTCAGGCGCCGCCAGTAGCTTGACATTACTTTGAGGCTAAACTGCACCATAAAGTAACGACCTCCGAACCTGCCTCCAGAACTCTCAATCACCTGATACCCTCAGTCCGCCCGCCTCTGGTCTCTCGTCGAGAATACATATGAGAAGCGATGTCTCAACGATACCGCACCATCGAGCATGTGATCTCAAGATCGCACATTCGCAAGTACTCCAGAGCGACCGCTTCCGGGCAGGATGGCGAGCTCGACCTTCGTATTAAGCAATATGTGCCTCTTGACAATCCAACACCAATCGCTGGCGACTTGACCATCATGGCGGCCGATGGTAGCGACTCACCCAAGGTGGAATAAGATCGTGGCATCTGCGGAGTGTTCACTAAGTGGATGTGACAGGAACCTTACGAGCCGCTGTGGGATGACGTGCTTCAACTTTGCGACGAGAAAGATGCCCACGTTCGAAGCATATGGATTGCCGATGTGGCTCATCAAGGCGGGAGTTGCATTCGCACTAAGCGGAAACTGGGCAATGATCGTGAGATGACCGGGCCGTTACTGTGCGAGCGGTACTTATCTAGGACCTAGAATCCTGGTTTGACCATTGCAGAGATCTTCTGCATATGGTCAACAACTTCCGTGACCAATTGCCGCGACTCATCATCGGAATAGGCCATAGCATGGGAGCCGGACAGCTTGTCCTCATGCACCCCAGACTGCTTCACTCCCTAGTACTCCTGGAGCCAGTCATCGGAAAACGCACAAAACCATGCCAAGGACCTAGGCTTACGCGAGCGCCCACCCTCCGAAAGGATACAGCGCTATCA
Source organism: Baudoinia panamericana UAMH 10762 (assembly GCF_000338955.1). NCBI lineage: Eukaryota > Fungi > Ascomycota > Dothideomycetes > Mycosphaerellales > Teratosphaeriaceae > Baudoinia > Baudoinia panamericana. The sequence continues at coordinate 428,344 of NW_006911263.1, forward strand.
AGAGCAGACGCCGTCCACGCCGCCGAGAAATCCTTGCAAAGCTGGGACAACCGCGTGCTGGCACTTTGAGACGAGCACGGTTTTCGCGAGCTGCCCACAGTCGCCGTTCCTGAAAACACCATTGCAGACGAACAAGGTAATGTAGTGGAACTCTGGAATCCTGACGCGTGGGGTGAGAAGGAGATGCATCGGTGGTTCGCCAGTCATGACCGCCCTTTGGAACACCTGGAGAAGCCTGTTACGCTCGCTACTACATAGCACTGAGAGGTCTTCCCGTACCTGCGCCCGAACTCTCGAGGGCTGTCAGCCGCATTGGACCATGCTGCATAGCCCGGCGCGCAGAAAGGCGATGGGCGAACGCCCAGCATAGCGAAGGCCAACCGACTTCCCCCTCCGGACATCATCGGCCCTGCTGGAACTATCACGACCTGCTATCGCGCAGTAAGCACGAAAGAAGTAACCGAATGCGCGAAGGAAAACATGCTGACTAGCACAATATCAGGACAAGAACCTGTTCTAGCGACCGTAGGTCCAAGGCACGTACGACCTTCCATTCTATATGTCTTCGGTTTCCGCAGTCTGTTGTCATGTCCAGGTCGTATCGAGGACAAGCTCACCAGAACGGAGTTCTGCGCGAGAGGCAGCGGCGGGCAGAAAGACGGCCGTGTGCAAGCTGCGATCAATCCAGTATGTGCGCACCTTGTGTCATTAGTGGCGGTAGCTCAAGTAGCAGCAGCCGTTGTCCCGTGGTTGATGAAAGAAGCTGCGAAGTGGAGGGCCGATGGGAGAAAGGTTGCTACTGGCTGGGCTGAAAAGAGCCTACGGAAAAAGACGACCGTTAACGACGAGTGGTTTAGTAAAGTCAAGTCTTTGCGGTAGTCGTACCAAGACGACGGGTTAAACGTGCATGTGGTGAGAGAGCGTTCATCTTCGAACGCGACTACCGCAATTTCTGGCATATAAAGGTGGGCCACGATACAACAGTAGGCCACGCAGTCATCCGACTGCTAAGGTACCTGCGGCCTTACAAGGCGAGATCCGGCATGCTCACGTTGCAGCTATCTCGGACTGCTCGATATAAGCCTTCATACAAGCACGGGCATCTCCACAGACCATCTGACAAGGCTGTGGAGGCGCTGGTCCATGGTGTCACCCGAAAGACCATGCTCGTCGGTGGCTTGCGATGTCTTTGGTTTCGGGAACCGCTTGCGATGCCGCGTTATTGCCATTGTGGACCTGTAGATTGCGATACGCGCAGCACTGCAGCCGCCAGGGTACTACGGTTGTGGCGGGCCAGGGGAAAGGTATACCTGCATATGCGGCTCATGTTATACATCAACAATAGCTTCGCAAGCTGCCCGAACACGTTCCCGCACCAAACAGTCTCCAGAGCGCAGCAAGAACTGTTCTTGCATAGCGATCTCATCCCAAACAACCGTTGTTATAAGGATCTCGTTTTAATTTGGCCTTCTCACCCGTTAGCGCGCCGCCGTCGCCTGTGATTGGGCTGGCGGCGCCGGTGCGACAGGAACAGGAGATTAGGTGGCCTGTGCATGTGTAGCAAGCTTCCCTTCTGAGACGACCTCCTGGATGCATTGCGAGCCTTTCCCTCCTCTTCCTGTCACGTCGCGCGCTTCTTCCTCTCCCAAAGACCATCCGTCACTCACGTTCTCTACATCGCGACAGCGCAGGTCCGTCGCCCTTCCCTTACCGGCGGATTCACACAGCGCTGTGTCGCTATCCATTCACTACAAACACCACAGTCGGTCTTTTTGATCAAGACGTGACGTGCCGCACATTCCACGGGTCTTGACGACCGCACTGTCCGCATTCCAAGCAGACCCAAATACACACACCAGCCTCACTACACTGAACCTCACGTCCACGACACACGGCCAGATCGAACGACAACCACGACACATTCGACACAATGGGCCTCCACGAGCATGCCCACCATGGACGCGTCTTCCGCGGTTTGGACGCGAGGAAGCATCTGGAGATGCAGAAGCGTAACAGCTTCACCACTGGCGACAATATCAAGCTTAACATCCCGGATTCAATGAAGGTTGCCGACAACGAACCAGTCGCCACGCTTACCCAGGTCGTCTACGAAACCGTGTCTGCCGACTTTACTGGACCGATTGCAGGTTACACCACTCTCTCGGCTGCCGAGACTACCGCTACTATTGCTCTGCAATCTGAGGCTACTACCACTGCCGCAGCTGTCACGACCTCGTCCGTGAGCCTGAGCCCGGATGAGTCTGCATACCTCGCTGCCAAGTCATCCGCAGCTCTCACGATGTCGTCTGTGGACCTGAGCGCCGATGAGTCGTCCTACTTGGCTGCCAAGTCCTCCGCCGCCAACACCGGATCTGCCGCCTCAACCACCACCGTCCACGTTACCTCTATAGCTGAGATTATTTACCCAAGCAGCACTTTGGTGCTTAGTGCCACCAGCGCGAGCGTCACTGCAAGCATCGCATCCACCACCAGCGCTGTCGATGGCACCAACAACAAGTCAATGTTCCTCAACCCTGGAAGCACCGCCGCTGCCACTGCCGCGGTAGGTACTCCTCTTTCCCAGAGTGGTGTCGTCTCTGAGAAGAGCACCGGCATGACCAGCGGTGCCAAGGCTGGCCTCGCAATCGGCGTTCTTCTCGCTCTTGCGCTCGCTGGTGGTCTGTTGCTTTTCTGCTGGCGTCGCCGCAAGAACCCGAATGCGCACCAAGAGCTCTTCGATGAGAAGCACGGTAGCACTGGCCGCTCTTTCTTCGGTGGCAAGAAACTCGCTGAGAAGCGCGTGTCCACCGCTAGCGAAGACTCTGCTCGCGCCGCTACTACTGCTCCACGTCTCAGTCTCCGTCCAGTCACCCAGTTCCTGCCCAGCCTTCTCAGCTCTGACAGCCGCAAGCCTGCCGCCCAGAACCTTGATGTGCCTGACATGTCCGAGAAGCCGAAGAGCATGTGGGAGCGTCGCTCGCAGAACGAGGAGAACCCGTTCGGTGATGCCAACCAAATCTCTGAGAAGCAAGTCGAACGTCCCGTCTCCCCACCGACTAACCCATTTGAGGAGCCCGAAGTAGCGTCACCACCAAAGGACGCCGCGGTCGCCGCCGCACCACCTCCATCTCCAACTCCCCGTGGTCCTAACAACGTTCACCGCGTGCAGCTCGACTTCAAGCCAAGCATGGATGACGAGCTCGAGCTGAAGTCCGGTCAACTCGTCCGCATGCTGCACGAGTATGATGATGGTTGGGTAAGTCTTCTTTCTCAGATATCAGTACGAATACAGTACGCTAACAGTATACTAGGCTCTCTGCATCCGCATGGACCGCTCGCAGCAAGGTGTCGTCCCACGCACCTGCCTTTCTAAGGTCCCAGTCAAGCCTCGCCCACAAGGCCCGTCCGCAGCTCAATCTGGCTCGCCAACACCCAACGCCAGCGCCATCGAGCGACCGCAGAGCCCTGCCATCGTGCGCAAGCCCGTGCCGGGCCAAGCGTAAATAGTCAATCCGACTACCAAAGCATCGAGGCAGGCCTTCTTTCGTTGCGAGATGATGACCTTAACGTTGCGTGCTGCTACCCCAAAGCTACGAAGTGCAGCTATATATCCACGGGCTTAGGGCTGGGTAGGGAATCATTCGGCGCTCTTTCTTTGACTGTCGGTCGGAAACAATAACTTTCTTCGGCCATGCCTATCGTTCCTGAGGTGTGGCCGCTCTTCTTTCACAAGGTCGTGTACAGAGAGGCTGTAAGGCTGGGGTTGTGCATAATGTCTGCTCCGGGAGCGAGGCTATCAGCGGGCATGCGCCAGTGCTGGCCAGTGGCGGTCCGTCCAGCACACGTGGAAGGAGGGGCGAGCAGACAACCGTGTACATTTACCTCATGGCTTGCTTTAGGGTTTCATTGCAATGTCACTATTATCTTACAACCTCAAAAGTGTGTCATGACCGGTAACGTGACACCGTGTGACCTTGGTGTTACAGGCCTCATTCCAAAGAATGAACGGGTAGTTGCAGCTGTTTCGTTTGAGAGCAATGGCATGCAACATGAAATGATCAGTAGAAATGATGTCGAATGATCTTTTGACTGTTGTGAACGTCCTGAACATGTCACTGCCGCCAAGCCGCGATGAAGTTGGGCGCTCCTTCCAAGCCGAACAACTTTGCGCAACCACATGAAGCACTCACAGCCGCACCCACCGACGCACGACACCCCGAGCAGACAGCGCCCGTCCTCCTGCTTGACCACGCTTGGATACTCCAAAATCTCCGAGCACTGAATGAGTTCGGTGAACCCAGGCTAAGTAATGACCGAATCCACAAGCTCGTGAAGCGTGTTGTTTCCGAGAAGGTAGCTGAATATGTCGGCCGGCCTTTACTTGACGTGATTCAACGCGCTGCGCCTATCTTTGCACAGGAGCTTGTGTATGCGAAGACGTCTTGGAATAAAGGCTATACTCTATCCATCATGGCGACACCGCTACTTGGCCAATTCTTGGTCGCCATCAACGGCTTCATCAAGTCTCGCAACGAGGCTAGCATCACCGACTGGCTTGTGGTAGAGCCACCATGGAATCCGCATTATCTAGGCATGATTCAGGAGCTTCGGTCCACCTGTCCAAGTGGCAACGAGCAGGCACTCGAGCAAAAGTGCACTCAAACGCTAACAGCCGCCGTCGAAGGCGCAGATGGTAGTCCTTGGACTGCCTTCGTCAAGTTCATGATGCAATATCTGGCCTACCTACGGGACGTGAGCGAAGGCGTGGAGCACTACTTGGAAACCTACGAGCTTCTGAGCGAGCTACAGCAACGAGCCAACAGTGCACTCGGTCACGCCACGCTTGGTCACCTAGTGCTCGGAACAGTAGTCAAGTCCGCTAGGACTGTGTGCAAACTCGCCATTGGACTCGATAGGCGACCAGATCTCATCGCACATTTACGTCGCGCGGCCACTGGCGGTGGCGAAGAAGGCGGCCTTCGGGAAACCTTGCCGGAAAGGGCTGCGAACATCCTTCGACAGGCATTCGTCACATGTTTGAACGACCGCAACACCAGCGTTACAGCTGAAGGACGTCCGGAAGGCAAAAGACAAGGAATCTATGTCATCGCAAACCTGTGCTTGAGAATCCTCTTTCAGTGCCGCAAGACGAGGAACGCGACGCAGATCTTCGAGAACATCTACAACCTCTCGCCGCCCCTGGCGCTATACCCCAAGAGTCAGCGCGTCACGTACCTTTACTACCTTGGACGCTTTCTGTTCCAGAACAGCCACTTCTACCGCGCGCAAGCGGTGCTGCAATTCGCGTACGAGGAAGCACTAGCAAGCCAGCAGTGCGTGAGGCAGAGGCGTCACATTCTCGTCTACCTGGTGACGTGCAACATCATACTCGGACGTTTTCCGTCGCAAGCATTGCTCGATCGGCCAGAGTCAGCAGGCTTTCGCGAGCGGTTCTTGCCTTTGTGCTTGGCCGTCAAGCGTGGCGATCTGGCTGCCTTTCGCAGACATCTCGATCTGAATGGAGAGCATGCGGACTGGTTCCTGCACTTCAGGATACTGCTACAGCTACGCAATCGCTGCGAAGCGCTTGTCTGGCGCAGCTTGATCCGTCGAGCCTTCATTCTTGTTGGATACAGACCCACAGACCCCATGTCTCGATCAGCGCCAACTCTCGGCATCGATCATCTCATTGCCGCATTTTCTTGGCTCGAGCGCCTCGCTGTATCTCAGCAGCAGACCAACGGAGAGTATACCGATCCGGACTTTGCGTCGATCGATTACGGCGACACCAGCAGCTCCTCCAGCATTGAAGTTACGGCCATTGAGAGTAAGCTATCATCGCTCATCGACCAGGGCATGTTGAACGGTTTCATTTCGCACCGCCTAATGAAATTCGCCATACAAGGCGCCAAAGCCAAAGGCGGAGACGCGCTGGGCGCTGGCTTTCCGAATGTCTGGGAGGTGCTGAGGGCCAAGGCGGAGAGAGGTGGAATGGGCGAAGACGTTCCGGGCTGGAAAAAGTCCGAGCGAGTCAACCATGCAGGCGCAGCTTTCGGAGGACAGAGGTTTGGCCCCGGTATGGTCGTCAACCTGAGCGGTCTGCGACCGATTGGAGCGGCAGGGTAAAGCGACGGGCTTGTCGGTTCAATCCTGATTCGCCAGCTCTGCCGGCCTTGCGGTTGCAAACACTACTTGGCATTGACGGCTTGCACATCGATCTTGTAGCCTGCACCTTCCCTACCGCCAACCCACCGTCTCCGTTTGCCCACCTTCTCTAGGTGCTTCAACTCTCTGCTAAAGTCGGCGGACGACGTGTCGCGAGCGAATTTGATCTTAACAACAAGCGCCAGCGCTGTACTCTCTGGGCTCCATGCTGCCTCGACCGCAAGTCTCCCTCTGTTGTTCCCGGTCACGCCCGCCGGATAGGCCGCAGCAATTAAGTTAGCCACTGCGCCCAGGTAGTTGATCCACCACAGTGGCCATGGGGAGGCTACGAGCTGTATCATGTTGTGTCTGAACACATCGTCTATAGGCGGTACGTCGCCGCCCCATCTCTGACACAGCAACAATGCAAGCATGGTCCGACTCTCATGCAGCACGCCATGAACGCCTGCGAGGATCCCAGATGTCGTAGACCGCATAGCAGCCGAGGCTTGCAGGTCCTTCGGGTATGAGGAGTGGTAGTACATTAGGTTGGCAAAAGCCGCCAAGGTATGCATGTTGAAGATCTGCTCGTACTCATCCCTTTCGTCCTGTGAGCCGTCTGCCTCTGGTAGCGACGCACGCAGAAGGTCGACAATATCCGTTGATGAGCGAGTGGTGTCGAATGGCTCAGTGGCGACCACCAAAGGATGCTGCGAGCGCACTTCTGGCGAGAGCTTCGTGAACAAAAACCCTTCCCTGACTCCGCCTTGGCAGAAGCGTACTTCTCTGATGAGGGGCAGAGCTTCCGCGATGGCGCTGATCAGGAAGGCAACAGCAGGGACCTGGCTCGCTCGACGGTCCGAGATGCGAAACATTTCGTCCTCTTCGTCCTGGAGCGCGGCAGCAGCAGCTTGCTTGACATCGTCGATGCCGAGAAAGTCCGCTCGACTGGCGCTGAAGCCGTTGATAACCGGGATGGGGTAAGGTTTGACGTGGTGTCTGCTCATCAGAACATAGCCCCAACCACGAAAGCCGCCGCCAGAGAGGTACAGCGTAAAACCACCGTGCTGACTAGCAGTGTTCTGTAGCTGCGAGGGTACTTTGAGGGTCTCATAAGCATTCCTCATGGCCGTCTGCAGTTCAGTCTTGAGCGCGGCGGTCTTGCCTGCCTTCTCGGCTTCTGCAAGCCGTCGCATCACGGCTGCAGCGCCATACGGCATGCTGACTGCTCCTTGCTCAGGCATCAGCACTTCGGCAGAGTCGGCAGTCTTGATCAGCCAGCTCAATTGCGTGCTGCCGCCACCAAGATCCATGACTAGGCCGCTGACTTCAGGTAATGAGCTGGCAATGCCCATGGCGCCTACACGACCCTCTTCCTCCTTAGGTAGCATAGTGACCTCCCACCCGACAGCCTTCTTAATGCGTCGGCGAAAGTCTTCAGAGTTAAGTGCAGTCCGTGTGGCTTCTGTAGCAAGTACCGTGATGTTGCCTTTCGGCACCCTGAAGTCTTCGCATGTTCGTTGGAACAACCTGAAGGAGGCCAGTACCGCCAAGATTGTAACTTCGTCGATCGGTCTCCTTTCTCCAGAGGCAGCGTACTGTGCATCGTACAACGAGATACCTTCTCTGTGCTGATAGAGCGTTGGCATGATGCGCGCTGTCGGTGGTTGTAGGTTTGAGATGGAGAAGCGTATCCCATTGGAACCCATGTCCACGACAGCTTGATAATGTTCTGCCATTTTGTCGGACGAGTGATGTGAAACGAAGCACGACAGCAAGGAAATGGTGATGGGTTGGACGAGACGGAAGGTCGTGCGGAAGAAGCGAAATTTCTCTGCTGCGGACACCTTGTACTCACACCATACGCTGTCAACCCTCGTCCATCAGCGACACACTTCAAGTAGCGGTTATATGGGCCTCATGGAGTTAGTTGTGGAGTCGGGGTGGTCTCAACGGCATTTGAACAATGAAGAACATCCACATGGACATTTGCATTCGCTGCCAGCTTCAAGAAATGGAGTCCGCAATTCAACCGCCAAGAGATCTACCGTCTTGACTGCTTTTCAATGGCACAAATCATAACACCTATACAACACGCAGAGCATCCGTTTGTAACATCTTGAGGGCCCTTTAACCCATAGCAACCATCTTCTCACCGTCGGCTTGATGATTCACTCTCACAATGAAGCCGGCTGCCTGATCTCAGTGTACAACAACGGAAACTTTCGTTTGCTCTTGGGCATTCACCCAGCGTATAAGACCCTGTCAACTTCCGGCGACTCAGATGTTGTGAATGATCAGTGAACCCGTACTCTTCAAGGACCCGCTTTTCGTTTGTACAGCATAAAGAACGAGTCCGGAACAAGAAAACTTCTTCGCTCGAACATAATCCTGTCCATATTATATCAGCTTCGAACTCGAATTCCACCAATCTACAGTTTTCTATACAAGCCTCAAAACAAACGTCAGCAAGTCTTGACCGACCGAAGCGGTATGTCAGGCAACACTCCCGCCAACGCAACTCAGCTGGCCAATGTCGGCGCCGCTCGTATGCGAAACCAGCCTCCTACGGTTCGTGCCGAAGACTTGGTGAGTCTTGACTATCACCCTTTCGACTTGCCAAGTCTACTAATCTCCTAGTCAGCCAACCCTCGCGAGCACCACCACCTCTGTCCACCCGTCTGATGTCGGCAAGGCGGCCAGCGTCGATGCGGCGATGTTGAAGTTGGCTAGGGTATGGAAGGGTTTCATCGATGCCGACGCGGAGCAGCATGCAGCCGTCGTGATGGCCCTCGGGACGAAGTGGTTCGGAGATCCCGTGTGGGGCGAGGCACTCACGGCGATGGTCGGCGGGTTCGCCGGTCAATAGACGGGAAGAGGGAACATCCACAGCGGTACCCGGTACATCCAGCGGTCGTTGCACCAGAGGAGAATAGCCCAACTAGCGTGGAAAACCTGAGGAAAATAAACGCAGTACATGCTGCCGGTCTTGATCGCTCCCCTTCGGTAGGACAGATGGCGCACGGTACAGCGAACAGCATTATACCACTTCCCTACTGCCGTTGAGAACAGTGGTCGTCTTCTAGCTCGATGCGTGCAAATACTCAGTGCAATAATCGCCGCGACATGCTCTTGAGGAGTCAGAAGTATGTTTATGATGAAGATCTGCTAATTCGGTTAATGCATGTTCGGAGTACGTGCGGATACAACCTCTCAGCGGCACAATTGCAGGATGCGCTGCCCAGAGATGCTATGGTGGGCTCTTGACAGGCAATGCACTAGAATGTAGCGTCTGCGTGGCGCCACTCGGGGATGTACTATGCTCTGAACCGTCTATAGCACTCCGTCAGAAAATGACGCTCCGTAGCAGCACTGTTGTACGGTCAGCTTATTTCTTGTACCCTGTGAAAGTACTCACATAAAGCCCGCAAACAGCCCTCCTACAATTCCGACCTCAACCAAATGTCCGAGAATCCCGAATCTTCCACCCAGCAACCCCCTGACCTGCGTCAACAGCGCCGGCACAACCGCACTAGCGCCCAAGGCATACACATTCGGCAGGACGTCCGTAACCTTCCACTCCACGCCCTGCCGCTGAAAGAAGCTCTTAGCGTAACGCAAGTTGAACACGATCCTCAACCCCATATTGACGCAGTTGGCCCACACAAGTCCCTGCGCTCCCCACTCCAGTACTCGGAGAAAGACGTACGCAGACGCCGCGAAGGCCACGCTGAAGCCGCCCATCCACAGACTCTGTGCCTGAAGCTCGGTAGTTGAAGCGGTGGCGGCCACGAACGCCTCGGATACGCCGTTGAGGGCAAGGAGTGGGATGCAGTAGCTGTATGTGGCTAGGACCAAGCCGGCACCGGAATCGGACCAGCGGGAGCCGGCGACTAGCTGGAGGAGCAGTGGCGCCGCAATGGGTCCCAGGGTGAAGGCAAGCAGGGAGAAGATGGAGTAAGTGCGGAGTAGAGTCTGGAGGATCTGCGCCGCTTGATGATAGTTGGCTGACTGAGCCTCCGGCTTCGGGTCACCTTTCGTAGGTTTCGCGGCGTCACCGTTCTCATGCCTTGTGTCTTTCCCTGCCGATAGTTCTTGCTGAGGTGGCGGTGCGGCACATAGCTTTGCGAACAAGTTACGGGAGCTGTCTTCGATGGGGCGGAATAGCATGCGTGCTATGAGCCCGCCGTAATTGGCCGAAAGCGCGTACATTCCTTGGTCTTCGAGGGTGGCGAAGGCACCGATGAGAAGTTTGTCGCCTTCAGTGAGTAGCCATTTGATGCCGGTCTGTAAGTACAGAGATGCGGAGAGGTAGAGCAGCGGTTTTGAGAAAAGAGAGAAGATGTAGTCATGGGAAGAGCTAGGGATGGACAATCAACGAAAAGCACTGGCTTACGGCACATGAGGTGGAGCAGACACACCTCGACTGCATTTTACTGGGCCATAGAGTGAAGTTTCTAAGCCGCGCAGCGTAGCTGGTCTGTGAGAGGTAGACCAGGGTAAGCGATGTAGAGTAGGCCAGCTCACCCGCCGCGAAAGGTAGCACCCCAAGATCGTAGCCTCGATAGCGACTCCAGAACACTAGACCTGCTGTGGATAATGTCTTCATGATAACCGCAGCCGCTTCAGCAGCCGCACGCGTTTTGTAAAGCATGCATTGTTGCACCGCGACGAAGCCTGGCTCGCCGAGCAGCTCAATCATGACGGTGAACTGATTGATCCGGAGTGCTGTTTCGAGGTACTTCACCCCAGTCATGTTGCCTTTCCAGATGTACAGCTGTGCCAAGAAGGCACCGATGGGCAGGCCTGCGGCAATACACAGGTAGGAGAGATTGATAGCCGCCTGGACACCGCCATCCGAGCGCCGCTGCGTGGCTATACGAAGCGACTCTCGTGAGAAGTAGAGGGTCGAAATGATCAAGAGCTCCAATTGCACGGCGACTCCTAGCAGTTGTGGGGAGAGGAAGCGCAGTAGGACCTGGTTCAAGGCGAACGTTAAGGCCCGGCTTGACATCTGGAGCAGCACCATGAACGTTGCCCCTTTGGCGGAGGCCGAGACAGCGTTGTCCTCGGCCATGGCTTGTAGTACGGCCTGGTTTATGTGCGTGTAGTGTACATGGCTGATGTCAGTGTTCGGAGGAGAGTAGAACGTGCTGAAGAGTGGAGTGCGGTCATCTCAGCCCTACGGCGCAGACACTCCCGGCTCCAGAGCTAAGGCTCCAAAGACAGCTTCAGGTTCCCAAGCAACTTTTGTTGGTGTAGCAACACAGCCTTTGCGATGCGCCGTCAGGCGCTATATCATGTTTGCGCCAGCTGCCGCTTTCAGCTGGAAGCAAAGACCGTGCTGAGTAGAAGTGGCCGTCGCCATATTCAAATCAGCGCGACTCCAGCATCTTCAGAGCCCCAGCAGAACCTGGACGCCGCCAATGGCAGTTCCTCGCTTGGCGCAGGTACGACCCTTATTATACCTGTTGCGCCGTGTAATACTCATACAGCCTGGTAGACGCACGCTTCGAAGTGCTAGGGACACCGTTCTCCCTCCTCTCCGCCTCCATCTCCGCCTCGCAGAACCTCTACACGCGCAAAGGCACGCTCGTAGGCTTCAATGGCAAGCCGGAGAACGCAGTCTCCACCCTGTCCCTACTGGGACCATTCCGAAGAGCATTACTAGGCATACCATTCATCTACCAGCGAGTTTCGTCGACGACGCCCTACACTGCGCTCATAGCAACCAAGTCCCCTATAACCTCAGTAGTCGTGGTCCACCTAGACGGCAGGCTAGACTGGATGATCACGCAACGGAACGCCCTGTTAGCATGGACCGGTCAGACTCTAGCCCTATCGCCACGTACGAATACCAGAATGGGCCTCTCCCATTGGGGTAATACTCACGTCACCGGCCGCGGCTTGCTCGCCCTGATTGGTCGCGGTCTGATCCACCAAATCACTCTCAAGACTGGCGAAGAGTATGTCGTACATCCCAGCAATATAGTAGCCTACAGCATAATGCAGCATGCGCCGCAGCCGTATCGCTTCAAGGCTAGTACGTTGAGACTGCAGATTCCGAACCCTTTTACTTGGCTACCGGATACGCGGTTCTGGCAAACTGTAAGAAAGAGTGCTGTATGGCGATACTCGAGAGATGCGGCGTTTGCCGTGCGGACTTGGGCGAGGAGGACGATCTGGGGAGACAGAGTACGTTTCAGACTCGCTTACGGCGTCTTACTGTGCTGACTGCGGGCCAAGCTATTCCTGCATTTTCAAGGACCAGCCACAATTCTCGTACAATCACGCGGCGCCGCACTGAGCGACTCACTAACGACTCGGGACGTCAACGAAATCGCAGATACTCCAGCCGGCGCCGTGCCAGAAGCTCTAGCAATCAAGCCTGCCGATGCAGTCACACCAGGAGGTGGGTCCACATCGACAAAGGCGACGCCTACGACCCTCAACTACGCCAGTGTAAGTCGGCAGGGGACGGTGAAGTTCGATCGCAACGCACAATAATCAGATAACAGCGGAGAGCTGACATGACCGCTCGACCCTAAGCTCCTCAATGTACTCTAGCTGTACAGTAGCAACCTTGCAGGACTGTGGGAGTCTTCACGGGCTGTCACTAATGGTCCCTCAAATCCTTGTAAAAGAAGACTTCATCAACGAGCTTTTTCGTCAACGGGTGAATGCCGTATTTCGGCACCACCCCGATCTCTTTGTAACCCAACCGTGGATATACGTGTTCGGCTCCAGAGCCGATCGTCGTGTCCAACATCTAGACGCCGCAGCCCTGTCAGCCGTAAGCGCACGAGAACGGGAACGCGGTTGAACGAACGATAAGTTCGCGATGCCTCTCCCTCGCCACTTCCTCCAATTTCGACATTAATCGCTTCGCAACACCAACTTTCCTATGCTTTGGACTAACCGCCAACCGCTGCACCTCCGCACGAAACGGTCCGGTCTCAGAGGCAGGCATCTTAAGACTCACCACGCCCATCACCTCAGTGTTGGATGCATCTGTGCACTGTAAGATGATCTCACGCGAACGGTCCGCATCGTCAATCTCAGAAGCCCATGTTTGCCAACTACGCAAGACCTTGGACATGTCAATACTCTTCAGGTCGTCACCGGGCTGGAACGTCATGAGAGTGCCATCTTGGAGGATGCAATCGGCATGGATCCGCGCAAGCTGCTCGAGTAGGTTGGAGTGAATGCTGGGACTGTAGAGGATGGGCGGTGGAAGAGCCATGGAGGGGTTATCAACGGACGAAGATATTAGAACGTTACCGGTCTACGCGATTGTGTATGTGTCCGTTGCTACCATATAATCCATGGCACTGATACATGGTCGCCTTGCCGTACGCCCTGCCGTACGCCCTATCGCGACGCATCTGCCCAAAGGGGAAGCTCGCCGCGTTGCACCAACAACACGCAATTCACTTCGCCATTGCTGCTACTCTGTCGTCTATCGACAACATTCATCCATGCTGTTGTTACATCTTGTGATATTTCGGAGCCGCTTGTTGAACGCAACAGTAGGACGATGAGTTAAGATGAGATGGTGAAGGGCGCACTGACAGGCTGGGCGCACGTCAGTGCCCAATGTGCGTCCGTGAAGCTAAAGCCAAGTTTTGAGCAGGCAAGTGGTCGCGTGCGTTGTCATGCGACAGTCTCGATTGGTCGAGCTGTCACGTCTCTGTTGTTTCCTTAACGGTGCTTCTTTGACGGGTAACAAGAGTAAGCTCACTGTCACTACAGCTCTAGTAGCATTGCATCTCTTCGCCTGTGCCACCTCCTTCCCTTTGCTGCTCTGCCACCATGCTCTCGTTGGGTGTTAGCAGTCTTCTCTTACCAGCTGCGCTGCTAACGCTGGTCGCGGCAACATCCACTCCAAACTTAAGAGTTGCCATTGACGTGACTGGCCCGGAACATCCACTAATCACACCTTCTCCGGTCGAGTTATCGCCCAGCCGGACACGGAAGCATAGGCGCGACCTCCTAAGCAGCGTAGAGGGAGACATTGGCTCTGTTTTGAGTGGGCTCGGCTCGAGCATACCATCTTTTGTCGCTTCTGGCATACCCGCATGGTTTCAGGGGCTCCCAACTGGTGACAGCGTTAAGAGCTCGCTTGGCGTCGACGATTCGCAGCTGGCGGCTCTACCGACCCAGGCTTTGAATATCGATCCATATGCGAACTGGACAGCGCAGGGATGGAATGTTCGGTTTCATGGTAATATATACAAGCAGCCCAACACGTCCAACAGCACTCTCGACAGCCTAGCGAACAAACTCTTCATCTACGGAACAAGCGTACAGGATCTGCCGCCAGACCAGCAAGCGCAAACCCGCAATCTTACATCCGAGATCTTCGTCGTCCAGCAAGGCGATGTCAACGTGTCAACCATTCACCTCGAGCCGGCTTCAAGCCAAGGGAGTAGCGGAGAGGCAGGCGGTGGTGGCGCGACCACAGCAACTGGCGGCACACAAGACATCACCCTTCCATACCCTACCACACCAGAAGGGGACTTCGATGTCTTCGTGCCTATCGCCCAGAACGGTCTGATGGCTGGTAACAGCACCCAACAAATTCAACGCCTCAACACTTATATTACCAACACCACTCTCGGCAACAGCACAGCCTTCCTTGTACCATCCCAAGGCCTCACCGTAATATCTGACATCGACGATATCCTCCGCATCACCAAAATCTACGAACCAGAACAGGGCCTTCTGAACTCCTTCGCACGCCCATTCACGCCATGGGAGAACATGCCAGACATCTACGCTAACTGGTCCCGAAGCCTCCCAAACATGCACTTCCACTATCTGACCACCACGCCGGAACAAGTGACGAGGAACTACATGCAGTTCATCTACTCCAACTACCCGGGCGGAAGCTTCGACACCCGTCCACTCAATTTCAGCGACGTCAGCGCTACGCTGAGTATCCGCAAGTTTCTCCTGAACAAGATTTTCGAGACGTTCCCGCAACGGAAATTTATTCTTGTGGCGGATACGTCGAATAGCGATGTTATGAAGGATTATCCGCAGATGGTCACGGATTTTCCTGGCCAGGTGCAGTGTATCTTCTTGCGCAATACGAGTGCTACGGACAGCGGCGATAAGTTCCCATATACGACGGAAGGTGCGATTTATATAGCCCCGTTGCAGCATCTGAACCACAGCTAACCCTCCTATTCCCGGAATCTGTAGGTTTCAAAGGGCTCAATCAGTCCCAGTACATGTTCTTCCTTAACCCGAACGATCTGATGGGCTTGGATATAGCGAATGGGCAGTGTTACAACAGGAGCATAGCGGAGAACCTGACCTTTGGCTATCAAGGCCTGCCATTCTCGAGTACGGCGGCCGTCAACGGGTCCGCAAATGGAACGACGACAGCGAAGGGTGCTGGTGCACTCGTGAGTCACATGAGCGTTGGCTGGCTCTTGTTTAGCATGGCGTTGTGGTGCTTCTTGTAGCCACATACAGTGCAATATGCATAGCGCATGAGGTCACTTGCTACATTCTGATCGGATTGACTTTGCGACACTGCCGGAGCCGTGCTTCAGTGCATCATCCGCTCTCGCTTCGCCGTGTAGTCTCTGCAGCCGACGCGGGTGACTGCGCGACCCCACGACAGTCTGACAGAGGTCAATCGTGCTTGTTCAGCCCGTGGACTGACTGAGAAGCTCCGAGATGTTCATAGCTGATCCGTGTTGGAGAGGTTTCCCGTTCTCATCAGTAATGCCTTGGATGCAACGGCCATATACACGTTGCTTTCCAAGAGTGACCGCCGTCATGGTCAGAAGCTCGTGTAGAGCCATCGAGACCGATGCAGCAAGACCACTTGCAGCTAGAGGTACTAAAGACTTCTTTCCTGCAATGTTCTAGGTCTCGAGAACGTGCGCTTGGTGGTTTATCACGTCGATTGTAGCTGTTACCTTGCCGTCAATGGTGACTTTGACTTCGATGCGGTTGCGGGTACATTCGGTGATCCCGGAGCTCGTTGGGCTACTTAAGAGTGCGAGCGAATCGCCTGAACTTGGGTTAACAGATCTCCGAGTATGAGGAGGCGGCGGCGGAACTGTCTCACCAATGATAAGCTCGCAAAGCCCAGCGTCAGTTGCAGAGACTGCTTCAATGACTGGAGGGTCCGATGTTATGCTGCTAGTGATGGTGTGGCTGGGTGTTGTAATGGCATCGCATGCAGTTTGGGGGTGCTCTGCGGACAACGTTGTGGCAAGGACAGTCGTGTAGCTTTGGTCCTGCTCGACGGGAAGTCTGGAGTGTCGAACCTTGAGCACTGTGCAAAGGGAGTGTGGCACGTGAACGGTGCAACTGGCGCAGCGTAGGCACACAACACACCATCGGCACGTTGGCGATACTTCCATGGCTTGAGCATTCACAATTGACTAAAAGGTGCAAAGGCTCAAAGTGTCGTTACTTCTCAGACCAAGCGCCAGGATCTCACTCTCCGACTCGTTCGGCGCCGAACATAGCCACTCTCACGTCTTCTTGTTGTGCTCGTGGGATCGGAGTGCCTAAGCGGTACAACCAGGGGATGCACGGTTTGAGTGACCTCGTCGGCCACACGTACGTAGTAGTGGGGTGTGTTCGTCGATTGTGTACGCTTAGGACCAGATTGTGTTGCTGACCGCTCGAGTATACTTGTTCGGGTATCATTTGGGGGGGCCGTCGCGTGCCGACGCTTGTTCGCCACAGGTGGTGGCGGTGGCGGTGGAGGTAGGATATCAATTCGTGGCTCGAACAACCTGGAATGCTCCATTGGCGGCGGTATTGGGGCGTTATAGATTCCTGGTATTGGCCGGCCGTGGGGCAGCGGATCCTCATGCATACCAAAAGTCTCATGTGGGTTGAGAGGAGGACGCTGCGCTTGCTGAAGTCTTCTTCGTTCATTTTCCAGAGCTAACCTTTCAGCCGCAAGCCGTCGTCGCTCAGCTTCCATTCGTCGTCGCTCAGCTGCAAGTCTTTGTCTCTCATTATCCAGCTCGTCTGAATCTTCGCTTGATTGGCTTTCGACATCAATATGATCGTCATGCAATGGCCCGGATACTCGACGTTCCCGTTGTTGGATTAGAGTGTTTAGCTTACGTCGGTCCTCTTTCTTTTCTTTGTCTAAGTGTTCAGCTGACCGGAATTCTTCTGCAAGGCTCTCCTGCTCCAACACCTGACGCTTTAAGCTTTCGGCTTCAGCCCTGACGTGACGACGTCTGCGATATGCTTCCACGTTGCCAGTACTGAGCATCATGTCGGCGATTCCATGTTCAAGCCTTGATGACAGGTTCTGAAGCGCTGGTTTACGTGAGCTCACGCGGGACAATCGCTCCTTATGAAGGGGACTTGCCTTGTTCTTGCATCAGCCGTTGTCGTCCGGTATATCCATTGGCAGGCACGGGAGCATATGAATGTGCCATGTCAGGATGAACAGATACCTCTTCGTCCGAGTTGTAGCCACCCCTCAAGTTTGGGCCACCACGACGAGGAGTGCTTCGAGCTTGAGGCCTAGGACCACCTCTGTGTCGTTGTCCTTGTCTTGGGCGAAGGCCCGGTGCTGGATCGACTGGCTACGCCAACAGCGTCAACACACTAGGCTCGCCTGCAACCCACGGGGCTCACAAGGGCACTTACCTGGCTAGAGCTACGGTAGAAGTCATCGGACATCATAGTCTCAAGCCGTTCGAAGGCATCTTTGACTTTCTGAAAGAGCGAGTCGAATGTGGTCGCCTTCTCTGTCACTCCAAACCTTGGGAATTTCGGAGGTCCAGAATGCTCTGGTCGAAACTCAGCCGAGTACTGGGCACGAGAGGAGGCTTGGCGTCGACGTATGATATACACTCCAGCCTTTCGTTTAGAGGGTCCGAAACCGGAATCAAACAACCATTGGCGTAGACTCTCGTCGAGATGTAACACCCAGATTGCTTGGTCAACGAGCTGACCGTGACGATGAGCGCGATTACTTATGAGATCATCTGTTGGCGGGCCTATATGAAGCTGATACTGCGTAAAATTTCGCAAGTAATTCTGCAATGTCGCATGCGCATTCCTACGACTTTGCAGATTCTTGTATAAGCCTGTGGCAATGTTGATAAAGTCAGCTACTGTCCCCGCAATATCCGCCATGTGGCCAATCAGAACTATTCATCTGCGTATTCCGCCGATGCCGACGCCCAATGGCTCGCTGCAGTGGGACAAACCCGCACGTCGGCCGGGTAGAGAGCGAACGAGCTGTACCCGCTGCGATGCTGTGCTTCTTACGGCGCCATTTACCTTTCGCAAGCATGATAAATGGCCCCCACTTCCGAAAGAAGGCTGAACCGCATGCTATCCCGGCATCAGCTGAGGTGGCGCCATGCTATCGATGGCGCCACAGACGCACCAGCACTGAAGTCACGTGCCCAAGTTTGAGCACCGTTCGTGTGGGCATGTTTAGGAAGTATATAAGTATCCCTAGCTCGCACTCCATGAGATATTCAGCCTAACTTTGGCTTCCACCCACCGATGTCATGTCTCCGAGACCGTTGCTTCAATGTGGGAGACGCTGGTTGAGTGTCTCGTGTCTTCGGACTACCACCGTATCCGACTTGTGTCGAGGAATCATGTATTTGAAAATTCAGGATCGCGAAGGCACTCAGTCGTGAGGCCCCCGCAACCTATGAGTGTCACCGCGCGGTCACGGAGCAGACCGAGCAGTGCGGCGGGAACGCTGCCTTTCCGGTCTCTGTTCTTTATAAGTTTGGCAGGGTGCGACTCTCCCTGCATGCATTAAGCGATGCAAACTCCGTAATCCTCTCCGACGCCGGCCGAGGTATTCACCATATTCGGATCCTAACGGGAAACAGGCGGCCATGTACTTTTTGAAGGTAAAGGATGGCGTGGCCTGAGCTCCTCAGTCTACTATCCGAGGCGATAATAATTTCCGCATGGGCACTCACCGATCATCCGATCACGCATGCCTGCCTCGCTAAGAGGTTGTGCAGGTCGTGCCACGTCGCTTGTAGGTCTTCGCTGGCCTCTCCAAGTCTCAGAGACAAACGTGTCTGGAGTGCTGCGACCTAGGCATCTTGCAGGCGGAGGCGCGCATATGACAAGGTCAAGGCAGCTTTTGACGTTGCGCAATCCAGAGTGAGTTTGTAGCATCCCCGCATTCACCATCCATGCTCCGGTAAGAGAACGCCGTTCTGTCACGATATGTGCTTAATTGGCAGCCCATAGACACACCGCGGCCACGACCACGGCCCAACCCGCAAAGCGAACGGAGCGAGCACTGCCGCCCTTCGGTACGTTTCCGGTAGCTCTCTGACCAAGATACCACGCACCAATGTCCGTTAGCTGACCTTTCTGCGTTAGCATTGCTGCATCTGGCCCGACATTCGACACATCGGACCGGAAGGCGCCGAAGTAGGAGTAGTGCGTAACATAGCTAGCTTGCTCATCAGTGAACACGCATGAGACGATCTTGACGAACAGACGCACCTCAAACGGTCCAGAAAGGCTTCGGACTGATTATAGAAGCTCTGGCTCTCCTGTAGCGTCACGTTTGCGTACGCATACTCCGTGACCTGAAATTATCGGTGTTAGCGAGAATCTGACACCAGGCAAGATAACGCTGTGCAGCTACGTACCCACATGGTCATATTCGGATACGTCGCATTAACCTGACCGATATGGCTTGCAAGGCCTTCAAACGACCCGTAAAAATGAACAGGGATGAAGTCGGGCGTGCAGTTTCCAGCGCATGCAGTGAAGAAGCTTTGCAACCATACGAAGCCCATCGGGGAGCCTGTGACTGCTGGCGCGCCCAGCCTGACGCCGTATTGCTTCTTCAGCGGCTCGACCTCGCGTATCCACGTCTGCGCCGCGAGTTGAGCGCTAATGCATGAACCACCGCTAACACAGCCATCTGGCTCATTGAAGCCAAGCACGTATGGGATCTTTTGTCCTCCATTGATTAGACCTTGGACGGTATTGAAGAAGGTCATGTCGGTGTCACTTGTTGGAGCTCCCCACTGCATTGGGACGAATTGGAGACTGCTGCCGGAGATGGAACTCGTGGGGCTGGCTTGGTAATTGTAGTACCATGTCAGGTCTGAGCCTGATGACGTCCATATCGAGTCGTCTGAGCTGGAGTGTGAGCTTGCGACGTAGCACAGGCCGCGCTTGCTCGAGGTGAGGTTCTGGGCTGAACAGAACGCTAAAAGAATGGCGAGTATGGCGAATGTTCGCCGTGCGGGCCGTATGGAAGCCATTTGAGTACGAGTTGCAGACCAACTTTTGCGCTGTATTCGATGCAGGACCGATACGTGTTGGCAATACTAAGATTAGTGGTTGAACAACATGAACAAAGGTTGTGGTGAGCTTGGGCGAAATCAATACAGACTACTAAGAAGGCGAAAGACGAGACGAACAGAATGAGAGAATACTCACGCTGTCGAGATGACGAGTATTGACACCGATGTCTGCGGCATAACGGTGGATGCTACGCTTCCAAAGACGCGTGTGAAACTTCCAATACAATCAGTGGAGTGGATGGAAGACACTCGCCCTCAGCGAATCGGAACGGTCGTGCAGGCCCACCGAGTCCCAAATTAGCAACACTGTCTTTGACAAGTTCCAAGGCTCTCAACGTGGTACGTCTTTCCGTGGCGACAGACGAGCAGAAGACCTCCGCCGGAAGGGCACGTAACTGACAATGCTTCTCGGAGTTCGAGTCTGTCTTATAAGCGAGAAGCAGTCGCCAGGAGAGTCTATACCATCCTTCCGACTCCACGCCATAAGATGAGACGACGGCTTAGTCACTCTCGCACGTACGGGTTGGATTCCATCCGGTCTCCGGCGCCAGTTGATAGGTTGGATGTGTCCAACACCACCGTCTTCCGCAGCTTCTCGGATAATGGACGTACGTTCGCCGACGCCTTGTTGAAGCAACAGGCAGGCAGCCAGGTCGTTCGTCGGTACCGCGAGGAGCAGTCGCTGACTTGAGACTCCGACTCCGTCGACATAGCTGAGTCCGGGGGTGGAGTATATAACAAGGTACACTAACTGTCCAGCTCCTTACCATTCGCTTCGTTCAGATCCTCTGCTTCAAGACGTTTACCGACAAGGTTATCGCTGTGTTTTCGTACCTCAACCTTTCGCCTTTCTCTGCTGCACCGCAATGGCGTCTCTTTTTTCGAGGTCATCGCGTGCTCTCCCTTACTTCACCGGTGCTACCGGACTGGCAGCTGCGGGAGCAACATACTACGCCTCGAGGCGCCCAATGCTACTTGACTCAGCCCAGAATGCGCCAAAGAAGGCATTGTCGATGCCAACATCAATGCTGTTTCCCAAGGAAATCACTGTCACCACGGTTGAGCAAGTAAACCACGACACCAAACGAATAACCTTCTCCCTTCCCGGCGGCGATAGCGAGATCAGCGGCGTACCATTCGGAGGTGTGTTTTAAGTGCGCAGTTTGCAGTTACTTCACAAGCTGATCAGGACTGTAGCTGCTATACTTACCGCCCACCAACCGACTTCAGGATGGCTCCCAGTCTTCAGGCCGTATACCCCAATCTCCGACCCCGACGAGCGAGGCGTCTTGCAATTGCTCGTTAAGCAGTATCCCAACGGTAGAGCGTCATCCTACCTTCACTCCTTATCTCCAGGCAGCAAGCTTACCGTCCGCGGACCGATTCCTGCATACAACTGGGCAGTCCCAATGTCACCACGCGACATTGTCCTTATCGCTGGCGGCGCAGGCATCACACCGATCTACAGCCTCACAAAAGGCATCCTCAGCAATGCAAACGACAAGACGCGGGTACAGCTCGTCTGGGGCGTGAACAGCACACGCGATATCGTGCTCAAGAAAGAGCTTGACGCGCTGGAGAAGCAGTATCCGGAGCGATTGCAAGTGACGTACTGTGTGTCTGGGCCGGAAGGCAAGCCCGATGCGCCGAGTCTGGGCGATGAGGCGAAGTATAAGAAGGGATATGTGGACAGTGCTGTTTTGAAGGAGGTGATTGCGAAAGCAAAGAAGGAGGGCGTTTGGGGTGATGAGAAGGGGACGAAAGTGTTCATCTGTGGTCCGCCGGCGATGCAGGAGGCTATTGCCGGGAAGAAGGGCTTGTTGGGTGGAGAGTATGGGCTGGTGAAGAAGGAGATACACGCGTTTTGAGCGGCTTGAGGGACGCCGTCGTGCGTATCGCCTTGTATGTGGATTTAGCGCCGGCGTTGGTACCAAGTCAGCGTAATACGCATTCGTCAACCAGCTTCACGCTGGCGATTCCATCCTCTACTTCTGCGAAGTCCAGCACAAGGCTTTCGGGATGGTGCATGCCAGGCCAGAAGTCCACCTTGTTATTCCAACGCGCAGTAACTCGACCAGAGACATTGAGTGGCTCGGTAGGAAGAAGACTGGCAAGGATATGTGGACGATCCATCGCCCCAGGGTAGGGCGGCGCAAGGAAAGCGCTATCCTCTCCTCAACAGCGGTGCCCGAGAGCATAGTCAACACGTGTGAGAAGTACAATTTGATGAAGCGTGCCTCTTTGGAACACCGAACGCTAACGCTTTTTTCTTGGGTACCAAGCATGGCGCTAATATACAACAGTGAATGTGATGCCATCTACCGGCAGCTTCCGCTGAAAACGAGATCTTCCCAATCTTCTGCATCAATGATTACGGTGCTACTAGTGCCTGAGCCTATCATACCAGGATGATCCGCACCGAGATCCATGGTGCACCCTCGTCTCGTCACTGTGTCTCCTCCCACACCTTCCGCCAGCACCCTATACTACAATCGCCGCACTCTCCACGATAAACGCCACCCTCTCGCCCGTCACGCTGCCAGCGTCTATGGCCTTTAGATGCGACGTGGCGTTGCTGAGCAAAACCACTCGTTCATCTGCCAGAATGACTTCCTCAAAGTAGCGCGCACCGGTCATTCCTGGCTGAACTGCAGCCATGAGGTCGAAGCCAGCCGGGAACAACATTTCTGCTACAGCATCCCACTGCTCCAGACCGACCTGATCGCTGTACTTTCTTTGTGCATCCGGCGTAGCCCAGCGTAAGGATCGATGCAGCTAACTGAAGTTCAGCGTGCGCTCCAGACGGTCACCTGCAGCGTCGCCGGTACCATCACCCACTCACCTGCGCATAATATTTTACGCCGAGAGCCAAGCACCAGGGCAGGACAAGCGGACCATGTCGCTCGACATAGTGTTTCCGTCTTGTGGAGAGCTTCCAGTCCGTCGTTTCAGCAGAACTTGGCCTACAGCTGCCTCGCGGTTCATGACGGCTCCGAACGTTGATGACGGCGCAGTAGCCATGGTCCTTGTCCTGCTAGTCCAGTATCACAGTCGCTGTAGAACGATTCGGCCGTGCAAGAGTCAGGCTTCCGATTGCTGTATTGTTGGGATGATGTCTATGGTCCGGCTCTCCGAACTTCCACTTGACGCTCGATGCTGTATGGTTTTGGAACACTAGATGTGCTGCAGTAATCCACTACTTACGCTCGAAGTCGCCAAATTTCCAGGTTGTAAGCTTACTCTATGTGCAGTAGCCGCGTTGCATCACAATGGTTACCCTTGGTTGTAACGCGCGCTTAGCTTGATTCAATCATGTGGGTGTCTCGGACTGTGATACGCTCCCAATCGGTCTGCTCGAAGATCTGCAACCATGAGCATTACCGTGGTCCTTTTTCTCTCATGGTTTTTCAACGTCTATACAAAGCGTTCACCGGCACACTTGAGGTTAGCAGCCGACACTATTACCGGCTGGCTTCTGTGTTTCCCTTCCCAAAAGAGTGGTTATGCAGTAAGCTTCTCTGCTACGTGGGACGAGCTGGGGATATGTGAGGTGCCATTGGAGTTGCTGATAATGAAACTTGACCATCGGCTTTGCTCACATCCAGTCCGTACGGCCATCACGTTGCTTTAAGCGGCTCGGCCGTTCGTAGCATTACCGACGGTGCTTCCTAAGGAACAGTTTGACAGCTGACTCCTTCAGTTCACAATCATTGAGCTGCTGGGATCGTGAAACCCACATTTGGATAGGTTGAAAGCATGGGGATCGAGAAAACATCAGACGCATCGCGCGTACGCAATTGGCCGTATCGAAGACTTAGATAGGAAATTTGGTACAGCAGTGCTTATGCATGCACGGCTACACATCTGTCAAGTAGTGGAAGACGATGCCGCCGCGAGCATCGAACCCAGTGTCGAGTGACGGCACACTCATGTAAGCATGCAAGCCTTGACCGGATGGAAGCTGTATGGTGCTAAGTCCTGTATTTGGCGATCCAATGCGCTGCTGAGCAGCCGGATCTTGAATGTTGTCGTCTCAGCAAACTTCAGATACACATGCTCAGAATCATACCTGGGACACGCCTCTGCGCATCGCAGGAAGGCTTGGACACGGACTATAGTGGTGTCAGTTATCGGAAAAAGTGAGGAAATGATCGATGTTAACATCAGCGGCATTGTAGCATCGTCCTCATGCTGGCCAGGCATGTCTTTCGGCCAACGCCGGGCGAGGCGCTGGCCAATCAATCAGTAATCGCATATCGGCCGACACCGAAGAGACCGCAAGGACACACGCACATATAACATGCTCCAAACGATCAATGAGCCCGTAGTAGGTGATTAAATGGAAACCTAGCGATGGGCCCGACGAAGTACACCAATCGCGCGATTCCGCGCATTTCGTTGAAAGACTTCGAAGCCCGTACGGACGAGATCACATCTCAGCTCGTGCGCGCAGCCGAAACAGACGGCTTCTTCTCACTGACCGATACTGAAATCAGTGTGTCCGACATCAATGCCATCTTCGCCACCTCAGAGAGTTTCTTCGATCTGCCCGACTCCACCAAGGTTACGGTACCCTTCACGCACAAGAATGTCGGCTGGGAGAAGCGTTCACAGGTACGGCCGAGCACTGGCTTCGCGGATCAAAAGGAAAGCTACCAGCTCCAGTTCGGCGATAACATGGCCGACAAGTGGATCGCCGAGGATGCTTTGCCCGGCTTCAAGGCCAGCGCCCAGCAGTTCATGCAGAAAGCGCAGGCTGTTAGCGAGAAGTTGATGTTGTGTTTTGCCCGCGGTCTTGGCTTTCCTGACGACTACTTCATCAAGGCGCATGACGTGACACGACCGGATTGCCAGTCCGTGCTTCGATTGCTGCATTATTTCGGGATTGACGAGTCTGCAGGTCCGCTGCCTGAGACGTACTACAGAGCAGGAGCACACGCTGATTGGGACCTCCTTACACTCCTGTTCCAACGACCTGGTGAATCAGGACTTGAGATTTGTCCCGGACGTGAGGTTGTGACTTCATTCGGCTACGGTGATAGTTGGAGCAAGGTTGAGTTCCAGGAAGGTGACATCGTCTGCAACATAGGCGATCTCCTCATGTCTTGGAGTGATGACAGGTTCAAGTCAACATTCCATCGTGTCAAAGCGCCCACAGACCAGGGCGATTACTCCGGGCCGCGTTACAGCATTGCGTTCTTCAATCAACCGTGCATCGACTGCAATATCCAGGGACCCTTGAAGAAGTACCCAATGGTGACTGGCGCGGAGTTTACGAAGGCGGCTATGGAGCGGAACTTTGCGGCGTTGAAAGCGAAGCAGCAGGAGCTGAGCCAGACGGCGACGAATGTGCTGGGTTCCGTGGCCGCAGTAGCTGCAAGTGCTTGATAGCAGAGAGATCATAGCACCTCACTCCAACCTCGCAGCAACGATCTTCAGCACCTCCTCAACACTCTTTCCCGCATTGTCCGGATGCTTTCTAACTGCCGCCCACATTTCTCCGTGCTTGGGCTCCGTCTGCACGCACCGCGCCACCACCTCTTCTCTCCTCTCGTCCGTGCCATGCTGTACAAGGAACTTATACCACCATGCCCAAGTATCACCGTAGTCCGGGTCCAGAATAGCCGCTTTCTGAAACCAAGAGTCCGCCTTGTCCAGCTTTCTCTCACCCCAGAAGATGCGAGCTGCCGTGACGAAGAGGATAGGATCATTCTCCGCCTTCTGGATAGCTTCGAGGATGCGAGGCTTTCGTTGCGTGCGCTGCTCGAGATGCCAAATCCTCTCGCTCCAGACAAGGCCAGAAGTTGGACACTCTTGCAACGCTTGCGCCATCTTCTGATTCGCAGCGGCCATGTTTTTCGC
Organism: Baudoinia panamericana UAMH 10762; assembly: GCF_000338955.1. NCBI lineage: Eukaryota > Fungi > Ascomycota > Dothideomycetes > Mycosphaerellales > Teratosphaeriaceae > Baudoinia > Baudoinia panamericana. The sequence goes on from NW_006911263.1 coordinate 454,653, forward strand.
GCGGTACTCGAGGCGCACACTCTCGGTCCAAAGTTCCGGGTTCTTCTTCACTGCCAACCTCGCCCTCTCCAGCGTTGAGCGAGCCTTGACCAGCACACCCATACGCTCTTCGAGCCTACTAAGGAGAAGCCAGAGCGGCACGCTTTGTGAACAAGCTCGGGTACCGGTGTTGTATGCTTCGCGCGCTTGCGGGAGCATATTCCTCGCCTCGTAGATCTGGCCCTTCATCATCCACAGCTTGGCCGCTTTAGGGTAGATCTGCAAGCCTTCGTTGACAAGCGCTAGCGCATCATCCGAGTCTTTCTTGAGCTGGCGCTCGAAAGCTACACTCTTGACCCATACACGATCAGTTCCTGCTTGCTCCCGAGCCTCCTTGAGCAGCTCCCTTGCTTTCTCCGTCTCGCCATTGTCGGCCTCGAGTTTAACTGCTGCAAGCCAAATGTCTTCGTTGCCGGGGTTGGCTTGGAATGCAGTTCCCAGCACCCGCCGTGCTTCGTCGATATCGCCTGCCTGCCATTTCTCGCGTGCCAGCTGCATCCACAGCACCTCGCTTGTCGGGCAAGACTCGACAGCCTTCTCGAGAACTTCCCACAAAGCTTGCTTCGTGCCGTGCTGTCTCTCAAGGTCCGCTGCAGCAAGCCACACGCTCTTGCGGTTGTAGAACACGCGGATAGCGTACGCGTAAATCGCTCTTGCTGTCTCGTATCGACCACGGTTAATGCTGGCCTTTGCGTCGTCGAGCCATATCTGCTTGCGGTCATCGTCTTCGTCCAGACTCCAACCTAGAGTCTCCTTAATGATGGCCTGACACGTCAGCGGCGCGCCCTCTTGCTCGCAGATCTCAGCTTGCGTAATCCACTCTTCCCGTTTCAACATAGCTGACTCTCGTGCCAAGGCTTTAATACCGCGCTCCATCACTCTAAATACCATCTGAGTCTGGCCCGTCTGCTCCTGTAGGCGAGCTGCAGCAATCCAAATCTCGAAACTCGCAGGCACAGCTTTGCGAGCTTTGTTCAGCACGACCTGCGCTTGCTCTGGGGTCTCCAGTCTGGCAAGTGCGAGCCAGAGCTCAACAGACAGCGGGATGATCTCCGTAGCCTTCGCAAGTAGTAGCTTGGCGTCGTTCGGATCTTCTTCGAGATTAACAGCTTCTTTCCATATGGCCACAGAGTTAGGGTTATGGTCGAGAGCTTTACGCAGTACACGCTTCTTCGCTACCGACTGCTGCTCCAAATGCATAGCCTCAATCCACAACTTGACCGACCTGTCATTGTTTTCGATAGCTTTGGCAGCGAGAATCTTGGCGTTGTGATTGTTGCCGTGCGTTTGCGAGAGACGGATCGCTTCCAACCAGACGTCTTCGCTTTTCGGACACATCTCGGTACCTCTTCGAATGACATTCTGAGCTGCCTGCACCTTGCCGGCATACTCCTCCAATCGCGCCGCAGCGATCCAGCCTGGGCCGTGCCGTGGATTGCGCTTGATGACCGACTCCAACAGCACCCTAGCACGCTTGATATCACCAAGCTGAACCTCGCCCGCCTTCAACTCAGTCTTGGTCAGACTGGTAAGGTAGCCTTTCGGATCGATGCTCGTGCTCGTGCCAGCCACGGAATCCGTACCGTTGCTTTGGGCTTGTGCTGCAGCGTCCAGGCGGACCTGCATGACCTTGCTGCGCGCCGCGCCAATATCGGCGAAGTTAGTCACCGTGCCGTCGGTTTGATCATTCGCCGTGCCGTCTGGTGCGTCGGTCATCATGCCGTCTTCCTGCACTTCGGTGCCGAGTTGCGTGCTGTCTCTAGCACCAGCTAGCACGCTGTCAGGCACGGCGTAGAAGCGCTGCCGCTCGTTCTGCTTGTTGCGTCGGTTCTTGCCTGTCAAGTCTCCGACTTCTGGAATGCTCGCCCAGTCTTCGTCCGATACTGTGCCAAGCGCTCGCTTTAGGTCGGCAAACTGTTGTTGGATCTTTGGATTCTTGGCTTCGTAGTCTTCGCGTTGCGCACGCTCACGTGCTTCCCTGTTGATGAAATTCAAGTCGGCATACTGTTCCACACGATACTGCGATGGACATGAACCATGACTCTCACGAGGGGGGAACAAGATGAGTAGAGCGAGAGTAGAACGTACCTTCGCGCTTTCCTTCGCTTGTCCATGCGCTCGTCCACGGCCTGATAGATGCGGTCTGCCTCGTCGTCTTCGCGGTCGTAATTGCCCATGGCAAACAGCCCCTCTTCGTTCTCGGCATCCTGAAACTGGTCCTCGTCCGCTTCGTCATCCCCTCTCTTCTTACCAACGCCATATGCTGTTGGCGCCGCAGTGCCTAATGCTGCAGCACGCTTCGCAAGCGCCTCCTTGATCTGTTCCTCACTTGGTCCTTCCCGCGCCGGACCCAGATCTGATCGGGTGGTAAAGCCCGTCGCACCACGCCCGAGACCTGCGACATAATTCTCCGGCGCCGGCTGCGACAAAAAGTCCTTGCGACCAGACATCTTGACGCTGGTGATTGGCTAAGAATGAAGACACGGCAGGAACTGGAGGCGTAGAAGTTCAAGTGGGCGCGAGTCAGGCTACTGTCCTCATGACTCGAACACGAGCTACAATCGAGCTAAGCTGATCACGTGCCAAGTGACCACGGCACACCCTGCGATAAGATTCTCGATCCCTTCCACGTCACACTCGCTGGCAGCACTACGCCATTAGTGAGAACAGGCCGTTCAAAGGCTATCGCATTGCTAAGAAGCATCCAGCCCGTTTCTCAAGAGCTTAGATCTGGCAACAACAGGAGATGGCCGAGACTTAAGGCGCCACTTCCCTATAGCTCACACGTAGGTCATATCGTGGAACGCAGTCCATGCTCCCTGCGAGAGAAGCGTCCGCCGCATATATTCCTTGTGACTACACGTCTCGAAAGCCAATGCCACCACCAAGGCTCTCGAAGTGTATCACTTAAAGCACATTCAATAGCGAGGCAAAACCCCGCTATGACCGAGAAAGCTGAAGTTTGTAAGCTCGCTACGTTACATCATACCTTATTAGTGTTAGAGTCGCTAGGTAAGAGACAGTGGTATCGTCGCGAACCCTTTTGCAAGTGTCTTTAAACGTTACCTAGGCGGTTTTCACACTGTTGCAACGAACGTAGCACGTATCAGCCCATTGGGCGACGAGACGTGATCGACTCAACATGTCCGAGCATCCCATATTGTTCGAATACGGTTCGCTACATCCCCAACTCTTACCAGATTTAACCCGCTGATCGCCAATAAGAACGTTCACCTTACGCGCAGAAGATCAGACTCCTCCTTGCAGCAGCCGGCGTATCAGTGAGACGATGTGATCAACCTGCAGTTCTGCCACGCCCAGATCTGGAAGCGTTAGGCATCACGTATCGACGCATACCACTTCTGGCAATCGGCAAAGATGTCTACTGTGACAGCTCGCTCATCATCGACACCATCATGCAACATCTGGCCAAAGCGGGAGCGGTGCCTACGTCGTCGGCAGACAAAGCCTTCCAAGACTGGGGTAACGCCACCTTTCACGCCGCGCTAGGTATGATACCCTCTGCAGCGCTCCAGGACAAGGCATTCGTCAAGGACCGAGCCAGCATCTTTCCGAAGATTACGCGCAAGGATATCACGGAGCTGCGTCCGAGCGCGCTGGCATCGTTTCGAGCACGCTGCAAGCAGGTCGAGGACAATTTCCTGCCGAGCATGGACGGACCTTTTACACATGGCAAGACTGTCAGCCTATCCGAAGTGCACTACATGTGGTCTATTCGGTGGGGCTTGATGAGCTTAGGTGCCGCCAAGGAAGCCGGTTTCGGCAAAGACGCTTTCCCAAAGCTATGGAAGGCTATTGGAAGTTTGCCGACTGCGACCCCGGAGGCTTTGAGCAGTGACAAGACCATCGAGGCCATCCGAGGTGCGGGACAGCCAAAAATGGGCCCTAAAGGTGTCATGGCAGATGACCCGCTTAACCTGGCCGCGGGAACGCCGATCTCTATAGAGAGCGAAGACGCAGAACCTGGCGCACATCCGCAGGTCGGAAAGCTCGTCGGGACTGGTCCGGATGAGGTGGTGGTCGAGGTTGGCAAGGATGGAGTCCGTGCACATTTCCCTAGGGTAGGCTACTACTTCCGGCGTCAAGAGACATCGAAGATGTGAAGCATTGAGGGATTTGGGAACATGGCATGGCTTTGACAGCTTGCAATATATCCACACTCACTCTCATGCAGCCACTTTCAGAACCGCTCTGCCGGGCAGCTTGCCTTCACCCATCAGCTTGCAGAACTTGTCAACATCGCTAAGCGTGCCTTTAGTCAGAATCGGATGGACAAGACCGCGCGCCGTGAAGTCCAGCGCCTCCTCCACGTCTTTCAGCGTTCCCGTCACACTGCCCACAATATTTAGCCGCTTGAGGGCCAGCATCAATGGTGGAGCACCCGCAAGCACGGATGGATCCTTGGGTAAGCCAACGCTAACAACTGTGCCGCCAGGACGCATCAAGTTCGGCGCCATATCATAACCTCCCTTGCTCGCAGCGAAAACGATCGCACCATGAGCGCCGAATGTCGTGATTCGCATGACTTCAGCAGCAACATCCTTGGTGGTTGTGAAGTCGATGTACTCCTCCGCTCCAAGGTCCTTGCAAAGGCGGCCCTTCTCCTCGCCACCGTCTACGGCAATGACACGCATGCCCATCGCCTTGCCGTACTGGACGCCAAAGTGACCTATGACAGCGTAAGTACGGGACATCACCTCGCAATACTAGTGAACTCACCAAGACCTCCGCCACCACCAATCATAACGCACCACTGGCCTGGGCGTACGGCTGATCGCTTGCAAGCCGTGTACGCCGTCACACCGCCGCACATGATAGGGCCGGCTTCCTCGTCTTTGACACCATCCGGGAGGTGAGTGGCATACCGACCGTCCGTCAAGACGTACTCTTGGAACGTCCCGGGCATGGTGAAGCCCGAGTTGAGCTGCTTCGGGCAATGCAACTCATCCGTGCCATTCTGGCAGAACTCGCACGCTCTGCACACACTCACCACCCATTTCACACCGGCGCGATCGCCGATTTTCCAGCGATCGGCCACGTCAGGATGGATGGCAACGACTTCACCTGCGCCCTCGTGTCCCGCAATGCCTTTTGCAGCCTCGGTCATGGCGAGCCCGAAGGCGGCCCATTCATCATGTATCAAAGACTTGTCTGACGCACACAATCTTCGCATGGCGTCAGCATGCGAGGTAAAGTATAAGAGCATGTAATAAGCATGAGGTGCGGCATGGTCCACTCACCCGGTCCAGTTGATCTTGACCATGATCTGCCCTGGTCCGGGTTCAGGTACAGCGATTTTCTGCACCGGAGCAGTAGCATCGTGACCTTCACCTTGCTTTACCGCTGCAGATTGTTCCTTTGGGATGTTGCCCATGTTGACCTCGTTATTGGTCGGTGTAGGTAAGGTCGACCATCATGGTGGTCGCCTGAACTGAACGGCCATATCAACCACAGCGATGGATCAACCCCGCAACAACTCCTCCTTCATGCCGACTCCGCATACATAACTTCCTGTTTCCCGTAACTGCTTGGAGCTGTGAAGCAGTGGCATGAGACGAGCTCCTGCACCCCGCTAGCCAAGCTTCAGCGCATGTACGCAATTCGCGAGATTGCTCGCGCCGAGGTCAAGGTACGTACATGGTCGGCTGGCATATGGACATTGGTAGTTGTAACAATTCTATACATCTCTATCTGACATCGTAGTCATTAGGTCGTTCATCAAGCCTTCCCCCGATCTCAGGCAGCGGGAGCGGCAACGACGGCACATCCTCCTAGCTTGTTTACTTATCGTAAACATCACGGGCATGATGGAGCGGATCAACATTCGCATAGCCGTAACCCTCACTCCGCCTCCTGATGCCTTGCTCCGAGAATTGACCGGCGTGCTTTTCATAGTCCTCAGCAATCTCCTTCTCCGCAGGTGATTGTCCACCAGTCTCAGCCTTCCTTTGTGCCAGAAGCTCGACACCATCAATCGTCTTCGGCACCAAGCTCTCCTTAGCCGGGAAGATGAGGTGCAACACGGTGTATATGACAATGCTCGACACGAAGCCATATAGCCAATCGAAGCTATACAGGTTTTTAGCTCCCTGACTGATATGGGTGCCCTTTGCGTTGATACTGTACGCCAAGCCCGGTAGATTTGGTCCCACGGCGCAAAGGAAAGCAACAAGGCCTTGCCAGTTAATGCCGTACCAGTAACGATATCGGCCATATGGGTCATATAGGCCTGGTACGTCGATCCGGCGACGCTTGATAAGCCAGTAGTCGGAAGCGATGATGCCCGCCATCGGGGCTAAGAAGACAGAGTAGCCACCCATGAAAGCCAAGAACGTCTCGGCGGAGCTGAGGATCTTCCATGGAACGATGACCCAACCACCGACGATGGCCGCGATGATGCAGCCACGGAAGATGTTGACATACTTCGGAAAGAGGACAGTTAAATCGTTTGCGGCGGAAATACCTGTCAGCAGTTAGCACACGTACAGGCAGAATCGATGTAAAGATTTTACGCACTATTCGCTGTAATATTGGTGCCGACCTGCGCAATATACCACGCGGTTGCAGCGAAGAAGGCAGCAGCTCTTCCGCTATGGCCGTAGTCAAGCCACTTAGCCACTATGTCGAGCGGGTTCCAGTAAGGCTCGCCCCAGATGACGATTGAAGCTGAGGTTGTGATGATGCCGAGCACGCCGCAAATGGTGAAAATGATAGGCAGGAATGGAAGTTGGATGTACTGGCCGTTTGAGCTCTTCGCATATCGGGAGAAGTCCGGAATATTGCAGGCAAGTGTGGCCCACGAGCCAGTAACTGCCGACATGCACGACAGCCATAAGTAGGCATATGTCGATCCAGAGACTGCTGGCTGGAGATTGAACAGCTCACCGCTTCCCCCAGCTTTGTGGACGCACCATCCCAGGGTAGCAACGGCGGTGATTGGAGCAGCCTGTGACAGTCGTGAGTACAGTCCTCGACACCAATCCCAACCGCGGCGTTGACAGACGTACCACTAACTTGATGATGAACAGCCATCGAAGCTTCGTCGGCGGAATAAGCAGCAGCGGTAACTGAATGATCCAGAAGATGAAATAACTGATCATCCCGTTCGTTGAGATACCTTGCGTCGCCTTGCCGATATGGTCGGGCACGTTTGCGTATGATGGCCAGATCGCAGTGATCATGACCGTAATGGCTTGCGCACCGTTCGCGCCTTGTATGCCAAGCCAGAACATTGCGAGGATGGATCGAGACACCTGGTGGACGTGCCGTCAGCTGCCGCGATGCAAAAGCGTGCGCATCTTACGTACAATACAGAAGTAGGCGAAGTAGTAGCCAAAACCTGAGCGCACGATAACGCTGAAGGGTACATGAAGTGCTGCACCTGACAATCGATGGGTAGAAGCGTTAGCTGTGTATCAGACAACCGCGAGGGGGTACGCAGCGAGAGGGCCGACGCATTGCTTTGCTTACCGATAGCACCGTTTAGTACCATGGGGATAGCAACGCAAAATGTTCCGACAACCATCTGCATCGACGTCGTCAGCGTAGTCCAATCTGCAAGTCGAGGCTGAACCAATAGATTGTCTTACGATTGGAATGGCTTCGCGCCATGTCAAGCCAACTGCGATGATGGAGCTAGCGGTCTCCCAAGTGCCCAAGTTGATCGTGTCGGTTGCCCAGTAAGCCATCCACGTCCAAAGCGTCCATGTTTGGTCCTCTACTGGGACTGGGTCCATATCCTACGAAGCACAGGCGGTAACCGTCAGCGAGGTCTTAGACAGCCCGGCAAAGCCCTACGGTCTTCCAACGTACCTTGTTCGTCCAGACATAGTCCGGCGCAAGCGCACTTTCCTGCTTCGGCAGTTCCCATGCTTTGATAGAAGTACATCGTTGCTTGATGGTCTCCGCTGAAGGGATATACCGTCCCATATCGACCTTGAAGCTCGGCATCTTGAGTCAGGTTTGCCCGCAGCCTTTGTAGACTGCTCGGGTTTTAGACTGACAAGGACACAACAGTACGAGAAGATGGTAAGAGGTGTGAGCGCAACACTCTTCAATTATCAAGACTTCGCAAGCATTGACGTAGCGGAGATTGTACCCCTACCTTATAAGCGTGTCGCGCAACACGCGATAGAACGGGATGCAGGTGCTCTGCACTCGAGTTATCGAGACGGTTTTCGTTCTTCTTAGCTATCGCTGATCAGCGAAGGTGATGCCATTGGCTGAACGCACGGCCTTTATCGCGGCAAGATCCAGACCTTGGGAAAACCTTGCTCCATAAGGCGATGGTCAGCTCCACACTGACAACGGACCTGCGGCGCTTGCCGCACTGCTCGCCTGTGAATGCTTGTTCGAAGATGGGGCCGCATATGCTTATCAGGTGGCGGCATGCTGCTCGCGTGCCTGCATCGATTAGGCTGCGTAGAGCGTAAGTCAACACGACCAACGGATCAATGAGCATGTAGGGCGCAGGTGGGGAGATATGACTGACGTTGGTCAGACGTTCTGCACCTCAGCGCACAAAATCGGCTACGACGGAGATGCAAACCATGTGTGCACAATGATCGCTCAATCAAATCCAGAACTGTGGTAATTCTGGTGGTTTGTGCATGTGCTGCTTTCAGCAAATTCGGAAACAACATAGGATACCCATACCCACCGCTATTTCACACCTTGTACGTTTCCACATCAATGCATCCATGGATATATGTTGCTCTGCTGAACGGTCACCGGCGTAAGCATTACATCCTCCGAGGTGCCGGGTATATTGGTCAGAGCTTTCCGGCAGCGAGTGAAACTACCCGTCTGTGAGCGCGTAAACCCTCAGCAATAGAGTGCTTCCTCTCCTTTCCGTACGATCACCTCATCGGTCACGACGCGTAGTACCAAGGCCGCTGCTTGAGCGATGAGAGCATCTGGTCGTATACGCCCTAGGGTCAGATACGAGAAAGCAACTGCTTGTCGTGACCTATGGACATCCAACCTGACCGCGCTTCTGTTTTCTTCCGGCGGTTTTGAATCTGGTAGGGACCATTGGGTGACCAGATGGGATAGAGTACTGTGCCTGCTACAGTGAAGAATTACATATGGGAGTATTGGAACTCGGCAAGCTGTTGAACGACCGACAAGCCAAGAACTACCGAGTAAATGCAGGCAATGCCGCTACGCCCACGAACTGTACGCGCAGGGATTCGCGTCAACTGGAACAGAGTGCTCTTCTTCAGCTCGCGAATGGCTGGGCAGTAGCAAGTAGCTTACGAGCGCCTTGAAACCACCTACTCCGTCAATCCTAAGCAGGATAGCAAGGTCTCGATTTGCATGCCACGAGCAAATGGCTCCAATTGTAGGCGAGACACTCCGTCCTATGGTGAGCGAGTACACCCGCATTTGCCATGCAGCGCACTATAACGTGCTTGATGGCGTACGGGAAATGTATGTCCGTGTGCGAAACGATTTCCCCAAGTCGCCGATTGGCGAACTAGCACGAGGATCGAGGATATTGGTGGGTTGCCCTTGCTTCCACAATGTGCTCCCAATGCTACTTAAGGTGAGACACAGTTTGGCAGTGTGTTGCGATCATCAGTGATGATGGCGTCTTCCGTGCCGACACCGAATCTTGACATTGAATCCTTTGCGGCGCCTCTGAGCTTCGGTTCAAGAACTGTGATGCTCATCATGCTGGATCCGGGTATAAGACATTCGCATGCGTGGCCTTTCCTGGAGCAGTCAGACCGGTAGTCGATACAGAAAAGCTCCCGTAGAAGCCTGAGAGGCACGTCAAAAGCCTGGGAGGCACGTCAAAGTCGAGTGGAGATCATAGCGCATCTGGCTGTGGCGTCGATGATTGTTAGGGACGGAGACACACGTTTAATGGGGGAATCTACACCAAATGTACGATCACATGATTGGCCCTGCACTGCTCGCTCGAACTGCCAAGCTACTTGATGATTGGTCGCGATGTCCCACAGTTACGTCGCTTCCCGTTCCACCACAGCGTTCTGCCATCTCCACACCTACTCTGCAAACCCTTTGCGGCGACCATGCTGTGCAGACCGGGTTTCAGTGCGCGCGCATGCTCATGCGCATGGTGCAGCCATGGAGACCGCGTTTGCAGTTATGGCGCGTGGCAGCACCTAATCCCATCCGTCACTTTCGCCCAAGGCAGGAGCGACTGCCCGCTTCCTACATCCACAGAGTGCAAATTGTCGCGCAAAATCCCTGTGGAAGCACACAGCGGGAGACATTGCACTCCCAGACGTCGGCATCTTGCAGGTTAGAGCCCGCTTTCGAGGCATTGGGAAGTGGCCATTCCCGTGCCAGCCTCCAGCAAGCACACGCACAAACGCATCGCAGGTAGGGTACCACATTCTCTGTTAACCGCTGTTCCTTCAACGTAATGTCCCTCCATCCCGACCTGCCATCCACCTTGACATGCAGCATATGTTGCCGCACCATCGATCGAACGGAAATAGTGCCGAGCAAGCCGCACGTGGCATGACATACTGCTGGCGACAAGCTTCGCTCGAGGAAAGAACGACACCGTCCCTTACATAACTTGCTTCAGAAGCACCCTTCCGTGGCGATTGACACCGGTTCTCTGTACGCCGCGTGATCGAGGCCTATGCGAACGAAGCCAGCAATCACTGCCAAGAGTCGAACCATCCATTCTGAGCACCATGATGCCATCCTCGTTTCCACGTCTCTCCCACCTTGCATTCGCAGCCCTAGCTTTTCCTTCGCTCACCGTGTCGAGACAGTTACTGCATCACCGCATTGAGGATCTCCCTGCGCCGTCGGAGCAACTGTTGCGAAGCCGTCAGAGTCAGGGCTCGTTCGAAGTAGTTACCGGCATCCAAGAGTACGGTCAGCAGCCGCGCCTGGAAATACGACAGCTTCAGCAGAATGCCGACCTGTGGAATGTCTACCTGCTCGGTCTGGCTCGATTTCAAGCGACAGATCAAGCGGACAAGCTCTCCTACTACCAGATAGCCGGTAGGTATGCTGAATCGCAACAGTGTCGCAGTCTGACGGGCATATATAGGCATACATGGCCGCCCATATACGGTGTGGGATGGAGTCGAGCCTTGGCCAGGCATCACCGATTCAGGTCATTGCACTCATGTGTCTAACATCTTCCTGCCATGGCATCGCCCTTATCTGGCTCTTTATGAGGTGCGCTGCTCGCTGTCACGGACATTCAAGACGGGAGTATACTCACTGTACCGCAGCAAGTGCTCTTCCAACATATTGTCGAAGCTGTCAATCAGTTTCCGGATGGCGCAGTACGGCAACGATACGCCTCCGCTGCGCTCAGCTGGAGAGCTCCTTACTGGGACTGGGCCGTAATGCCATCGGACGGGCAGTCTACCTTTCCCGACAGTCTCACGAATGAGACCGTCATAGTAACCGCACCGAACGGAACCATGACGATATCCAATCCGTTGTATGCGTACAACTTCCACCCTGTCAACGCCACCGACTTCTACTATAACCCGGTAAGTCTGCATCCCACTGTCAGTCGCTGCCACTAACGTGATTCCAGTTCGCTACCTGGAACGTCACCATGCGGTTTCCCACGGACTGGTCTTCAGACGCCGTCAGTCACGACGATCTGGTTGCTGCAATGCTCGACAACAACCGAGTATCCTTCCAAGATCGACTGTACTACCTCTTCACGAACTACGACAACTTCACGGAATTTAGCAACGAGGCATGGTTCGCCTATCAGAACATCACGAACGCTGACAGCCTAGAGTCCCTCCACGATGCTGTCCACTCCACAGTCGGTTATTCTGGTCATATGACCTTCCTCGACTATTCCGCCTTTGATCCGGTCTTCTGGTTGCATCATGTTATGATTGATAGGGTCTTCGCGATGTGGCAAGCCATCTACAGCGACAGCTACGTTGAGCCTTTGGCAGCCGTCGAGCAGACATTCGATTTCCTCGTGGGCAATGTGCAGGATGAGACTTCACGTGCGTCGGTTAACCCGTCATATCGTCTCACCTCTTAGCTAACGACCCTCAGCGCTGAAGCCATTCCATTCGGATCAAAGCGGCGGTTTCTGGACCTCAGAGTCGGTTCGCTGGATCAGCATGTTCGGGTACACATACCTAGACCTCGGCAACGGTAGCGTGTCTGCTGTCAAAGCAAACATAAACCGCTTGTATGGAGGTAGTACCGGAAGCAGCGATCTTTCCAGACGTACCGCCAAGCATGGACACTCTCATGGCATCAAGGCCCACAATCAATATCCTTCGGAATCAAACAACAACGGTCAGCAGCTGGAGTACTTCGCGAACATCATCTCCCCGAAAGGTGCACTCAACGGCTCATACGCCGTCTACATCTTCATGGGTGACTTTGGTGACTCGCCTGCCGCTTGGCCCTTGTCACAGAATCTGGTGGGCACGCATGCAGTCTTCGCCACTCTTTCTGGTGCAGACGCTGCCAGTACACAGCGGAAAGGCTCAGGCCTGCAGGTTACGGGCAGCATTCCGCTAACCTCAACGCTCTTGAAGAACTACCAGCAGGGTGGGCTGTCGTGCATGGACGTTCAGACCGTGACGGCCTACTTGAAGCATAATCTTCACTGGCGTGTTGCTATGGTAAGTCCCGGTTGTGAGACTTGCTTGTGGCTATGCTGACAGGCTGTTAGTTCGACGGGGTACACGTGCCTGTGGGAAACCTTGATGGTTTTACGGTCACCGTCGTTAGCGCTGAAGTCGAAGCGGCGTCCGCTCCCGATGCGTTCCCTAAATGGGGTCATCACACTGTGCTGGCTAATGTCACTGAAGGCAAGCCGGGGGGCTGTCGGGGAAGCTGAGCTGCTGCAGGGCGTTTCTTTGGGGTTATGGGGCTGAGTCGGTTGCGTTGATATTGCGCGGTGCCAGTGAACAGCGTCTATGTACGACAGTTTGCATAGCACTGATACGTGGACGTCTACGTGTGAGAGCGTGGCTGTGCGTCCGGAGTCCAGACGGTCCAGACGGTCCATACAAAAGCCGATACTCTATGATCGACATTCTTCACACATGCGTGCTAAATTGAAGGTCGTAATTTTTGGGGAGTCTTAACGATAGCACCCGTACATGTAACTCAGAGGTTTGCGGCGCTAGGTCCGACGCTGTGGCTCAGCCGAGCGCCGATAGCGCCGATCTTTAAACCTTCAAGCACATGCACCCCCTTTAAGACTGCGCCTCATCTACCAATCGCAGACACATGCATACGACCTCGCAAGCTTCGCAGCGCTGCGAGGGTTATGGAAGAGGCCGATGCACCAACCCATCGCCGGCGGAGCGGATCAGTAGCGCATATTCTACGGACGCACGAAGTAAAAACAGGACAGCGCAATGGTCCGTATGCTAAGACCATCAGGGAAGCGCCTTCTGGAGGAGTGGAATCGGACGTTGATATGGACGAGTTAGAGTCCTTCAACGACGACGCGGCGGGGCCGGAGGATGACGAGGTGACAGGACTCACACACATGCACCGGAAACACAAACGGCGGCGACGAAGGGGCCACGACACGCTCGATGGTCCAAGTAGCGACAACCAAAATGCTGCCGAACAGAGGCTGGCGACCGCAGCACTGATGCGCGACATGATGATCAACGGCTTCCTCATCGCGCTGTGGTACACCTTCAGCATCTCCATATCCGTCTACAACAAATGGATGTTCTCAAAAGAGAACCTCGACTTCCACTTCCCGCTCTTCACGACCGCAATCCACATGCTCGTGCAGTTCAGCCTCGCTTCATCTGTTCTATACATTTTCCCACAGTTCCGGCCACGACCTGCTGCCATGCCGTTCACGGAGGACGCAGAAAGCGACGGCGCACCACCACCTACGAAACGGCCGCTCATGACGCGAACGTTCTATCTTACCCGCATCGCCCCATGCGGCACCGCCACCGCTCTGGACATAGGCCTCGGAAACTTCTCCCTCCGCTTCATCACACTCAGCTTCTACACCATGTGCAAGTCATCCGTGCTTGCTTTCGTGCTACTCTTCGCCTTCCTTTTCCGACTGGAAACGCCCACTTGGCGCCTTTGCGCTATCATTGCCGTCATGACGGCGGGCGTCATCATGATGGTTGCCGGCGAGGCAGCTTTCTCAATCGCAGGTTTCTTGCTCGTGATGAGCGCGAGCTGCTGCTCCGGGTTTCGGTGGAGTTTAACGCAGATATTGCTGCTGAGGAATAGTGCGACGGGCAATCCGTTTAGCAGTATATTCTTCCTGACTCCGGTCATGTTCGTGGCGCTTTTTATCCTCGCACTACCCATCGAGGGTCCGTTCAAAGTTATTGCAGGCTTTCAAGCCCTGGGCGCAGAGAAAGGCTGGTCCTACAGCACCATCCTACTGCTATTCCCTGGCTTCTTAGCCTTCATGATGGTCGCCGCGGAATTTGCCCTCCTCAAGCGCACCTCAGTGGTCACGCTAAGTGTCTGCGGGATCTTCAAGGAGGTCTTAACCATCAGCGCCGCAGCATTCGCTTTCGGAGACGCGCTATCGCCCGTCAACCTGTCCGGGTTGTGCGTCACCATCGCCTCGATAGCGGCTTATAATTACTTCAAGTACAGTGCGATGGCGAGAGATGCGAAGCAGGAGGCGCACGAGATGCTCAAGGATGATATCGAGGTTGCGCCCTTCCGCGGCGCAACAGAGTTGGATGACGATACGGCGCAGTACGAGGAAGCTACGCAGCAGGGCGAACCCAATAAGACGCTTGCGTTGATGCGAGATAGCTTGAGTTTGACGACCGATACAGATGGCCTTCTCAGCAAGCATTTGGGAAATGGTACTGTGGCGAGTGGACATGTACCTGGCACGCCGGTCAAAAGGCCGCATGATGTAGAATAACTCGCATATTGTGCCATGAGCCGTCTGCCACAGCAATATTGCTGGTCGCGCCCCAGGAAGAAAGGCTGCTATGGCAGTCGCAATCGCGCAATGCGCCCAGACTGCGCTGTTGGCATTTTCAAGGCGTACGCCCACTTCCGTGCTCTCCTTTAACAGCTTACTCGCGTTTCGCGTTAGCTGAGAGGCATCTACCAGCCACAATCAATGGCCATGCTGTTCGCGCCCGTAGCGACTGGGTTCTACTCAGCCGTGTCGAGGTCATCGTGAGCTGCTGGCACTTCCTCGCGGTCCACTATTCATGATTATCAGCGACGTGACGAAGATTGACGCTAAGCTCGCACTCACCCTTACGATCATCTCCATTCGCGCCGTTCTCGCGCTCATACTCCCTCTCACGATCCCTTCCGCCATCGCGGTCGTGGTCACGATCCTCATCATCGCGATCACGGTCACGATCCTTCATGTCACGGTCGCGATCGCGATCACGGTCCTCATCGCGGTCCCTATCGCGTCTGGGCGGGCGATCATAGTCACGATCGCGGTCGTTGCGGCGGTCGTCTTCGTCATCGTGGCGACGGCGCGGCGGACTACGGGAACGTGGACGTGGCGAGCGCTCACGGCGCGCTTCACGTGGACGTGAGGCTCCTTGATCGAAACGCCAGCTGGCTGATGGTGGCGTACGTGCCCACTGTGATACGTCAATAATTTTGCACAGCTGTAATAGTCTGCACGGTTAAGGTTACCTCGATCTTGAGAGTCTCGTCACGGTTCAGTCGCATGTTATGCATCTCGTGATAGGCATCATCAGAATCGCGACGGCTTTCATACTCGACAAATGCAAAGCTTCATTAAGGTCAGCTATACGGGAGTGCATAAGCATCGGGTGAAGAATGACTTACAGTCTGCTTGTGGCAGTACGCGGAGCAGGGATGTCGCAGCGGACGAGACGCCCATACCTTGAGTCATTGTCAATATTACGTTCGAACAGCGCGTGGCCGAGGCCGCTTCGAGGCGTGGACGGTTCGCTCGACGGAATGGGAGGAAGGGTGGGATGGGTGGTGGTGGTGGTGGTTGTGGATGAGGTGGACGCCGCTCGCCCGTTCGACCGCTCGTTCGTTCGTTCGGTGGGGCCATAGCACGCTCATGACGAGAAGCGCGTGCGGTGTCGAAAGGGTGGTGAGGGAGGGGAGGAGGGTCGCATATCCGCCGGTCGATCGATCGCTCGCTCGCTAGCTGACATACCGCTCGAATTCGTAGGCAAGGTCGCGTGCGCGTGTGCCAGGCCCAAAGCCTGTCACGTAGAGAGTTGTGCCGCCACCGCGAGACATTGTTATGGTCCGCTGTCAAGTGTGTGATTAATCAACAAGTGAACGGCAGACCTGCAATGATGAGGTGCAAAGGAAATGTGAGCGCGCGAAAGCAAGTCACGTGCGTGAAGGGATGTCCCGAGCCCGCATTTACGCAGACCCTTAGCGTCATATGCTTGTCCTTTGCCTTCAATGTTCCCGTTTGCGTGTTATCAACGCACAAACTTCCATACCTTGACCATCACGACAACGTACTAGAATACTCAAGCAGTTGGAGCGCTAAGACGACAAGCAATATGTTCAAGAGGGTTCTCGCCACCGCGCCGGTGCAAGCCAGCAGGGCCATTCAGTCCGCTCGTCCATCCACAAGCTCATTCGTCCGCACCATCACGCCTATCGCTGCATCACGACCAGTGCGACGAAGCTACCACGAGAAGGTGCTTGACCACTACAACAACCCGCGCAATGTCGGCAGCATGGGCAAGAACGAGAAGGACGTCGGTACCGGCCTGGTAGGAGCACCGGCTTGTGGCGACGTCATGAAGATCCAGATCAAGGTCGACCCGAACAACGACACCATCACGGATGTCAAATTCAAGACATTTGGCTGCGGTTCGGCGATCGCCAGTAGCTCGTACCTGACAGAACTGGTGAAGGGCATGACGCTCGAGCAAGCGGGCAGGATCAGGAACACGGAGATTGCGAAGGAGCTTTGTCTGCCCCCTGTCAAGCGTGAGTGGCACGAGATTGATGTCCTGCGGTGGTTATGGTGATTGCTAATCGTGTGCTAGTGCATTGCTCCATGCTCGCCGAGGACGGCATCAAGTCCGCCATCGCAAACTACTACAAGAAGAACCCCAAGGCCAAGGCTACCGATCTCGGTGGCACTGGTGCGACGATGCCTCGTATTGAGGTTGAGTTGCCCGCTGACTCCCCGTCTGTGGCTACAGCATAGATGGTGGTCAAGCTGTGCTTCGTTAGTCGCAGTCTGTGTCATTCATTCGTGAGTCTTTAGCGACAAATGGGAGGCGTGTGATGGCGTTTGCGTAGGAACGGGCCTATCTGGCATGGCGGGTTAGTTGGATGGAAGACTATGTATACCCTGCATATGATTCCTTGAGAATGTCGCCTCCTGCCATCGTTTCCCGGCGGCATTGAGGATGTTGAAAGACTAGCCAACGATTCAGAAATATCAGCCATATCCTTACGAAGGACGATCATACCTCTCTACGAACCCGTCATACTGACATGCCTGCCCAAGGTCGTCATGTTCTCGGCATTCGGAGTTCAGAAAGAGGGCTAAGCTTCTGCCTGGAAGCTTGCCAACTCTTCGCCTTGTGCAGAGCCCATTGCAAGACAGGCTCCACATCGCAATATACGTGCACTGATAGGGCTAGGTAGTAAGCGAAGGTTTCCATATTTCTCGTCTCCCTTATCTCTAAGCTTTCCTTTCTCTGTTTTCTGCATAAGCGAAGTCGTAATGGACGTCCTTCGGGCTATACACAAGATCGCTACCACCAAAAAGATCAATGCAGATGGTGTACCTTCAGCATCTCTCGCGATTTTGCAAGATGGCAAGATCGCAGCACTAAACATCACCAATGGCAAAGAAGACACAGATACCATATACCAAGCATGCAGTATCTCCAAAGCTATCACGGCTGTCGCAGTCGCAAAGCTCATCGACGATGGTCACTTCTCATACGACACACTTGTCGTCCAGCATCTCCCACAAAGTACCATTGACTGTATCATAGATGCCAAAACAGCACCTTTGATGCAGCACGTTACCGTCCGCATGCTCGTCTCGCATACATCCGGGTTGTCACAGCACGGCTTTCCTGGCTATGCGGGCGACGTACCCTCTGCGGAGGATATCTTAGCTGGCCGAGCACCATCCAACACGCCTAGAGTACACTTCCTCACATACCCGGGTGCACAGTACAGCTACTCCGGCGGAGGCTTCGTTGTCCTCCAATTGTTCCTCGAACAAGTCATGAAGCTTCCGTTCGCCGACCTGATGCAGAACGTCGTTCTTGGACCGCTGGAAATGACGCGAAGTCGCTATAGCGATACCGTCCTGCCGCCCGGAGAGAAAAACCACGCCATGGCACACTACACCGCTTACGTAGAAGCTAATGCACCTTACCATATTTTCCGGGAGCTGGCGGCCGCGGGACTGTGGACGACGCCGTCGGATTTGCTTAGAGCAGTTGAGGCGGTGCAGATGTCACTGCACGCGCCAAACGGGTTTCTCAAGCAGTCTACGGCGAAAGAAATGCTGACCAAAGTCACCTCCGCCAATACCGAGCGCGCACTGGCACTCGGGTGGGCGTCAGATGGGAGCGGGTTTGGCCATACTGGGAGTAACGAGCCCGGGTATATGTGCTATGCGTTCGGCTCTCATGGCGGACTCGTCAATGCGAAGGATGATAGCGTCTTGCAGATACCTGCCGGATACGCTTTCGCGGTCATGACGAGCAGCAGCTATGGCCTTGATGTTATAAAGCCTATACTGAGTGCTCTATTGTATGTGAAGGGGTGGCCGAGAGTTGTCTCTCTGCCGGGCCATTTTATGGAGGATGATTTCGTGCCTTACCCAGCGGTTGAGGGTACGCCGGTGGAGCATGGGTGGCAGGAGTGGGTTGGGTGTTGGGGCGATGAGTGGCGGTTGGTGGAAGTGGATGGTGTGCCTCGTTGGAGTTTCAAAGATTTCGAGGCAGCAGCGTTGGTACCGGCTGCGGCGCCGGTGAAGGCGTTGCGTGACAGAGTGACCGAGCATGTTTTCGTCGTTGACGGGCTTGAGAGTTCCGTGAGGCTGACTAAGGCGGACGGCGAGCGAGTCATCGAGTTGATGCAGGCAGAGAGGCGTGTACTCAAACAGACGAACGCCGCTTAGAATGCTGTTACACAGACTCCGCCCCTCAGTACACAGACTCCACCCCTCACCGTCCACGTCGTGTCACAACGAAATTTGGAGCGCAGGGGTTGATACTCATTTGATGGATTGTTAGACACCTTCGAAGCCCATGGTATAGATATGGAATGCAGGGAGCAGAATGTCAGATGTAGGTTCTCGGGACATTGATGGTATTGTAAATCCTAGATGTAATACAGGGGAAAGCTGTTGTCGGCCCAAAGCCTTGGACTTTCACCCCTGAAGAGTGTCTCTTGTTATTCGTCCGAAAACTGCGCTTCCACAACCACAGTACAGCGAGCACCATATAGGCATATTGAGAAGATGGAAGAACTCAGGGTCACGGAGCGGCAAGCTTTGACACGGCGGAAGTGGCCGCCAGATTTAACGCGACTCCGAAGCACTCCAAGTACGACACTACCTTACACTCCGCTGCACGAGGGCTTCACGAAACCACAAAGGTTGCCAGAAACTCCGCGCCACAGTCTTTCAGACGTGTAGAAGAAAGTGCAGGCACTTGCAACACCATGGCTGACCCCTCTTTGTACACGTTTCCTTCGCCGCTTGAAGGATACCGAGGTCTGGAGCCACTATCGATGTAAGTAGGGAACGTAACACGTGATGCCACGGTGCCTCAGCATTGTACGATGTAGGCACTGAGTTCGTTTCCTTCAGCGAGAAGTGCACGGAAGGCCCGAATGCAAAAGCTTTCATCAACCCGGCCCCTACAACGCCATCACAAGCCTACAACGCCTTCACGGATCCAATCTCTAACGGCACGCGAGGCGGCTTCGACATCCATATCTACTACGTGCAGACCAACGAGGACGAAGTTCACTTTGCGACCGAGCTGCACGAGCGTATCAGGCGAGAGTTTCCCGAGTTGCGCATCTACCGCGTATGGGACCGACCAGTTGGCCCGCACCCGGTGGCTATGTTTGAAGTGAACGTTCACACGCCGCAGCAGTTTGGTGCCTTCATTCCTTGGCTCGTAATCAACCGAGGGCCACTGAGTGCACTTGTGCATCCGAACACTGGTGACGATGTGAGAGATCACACCCAGTTGGCGACATGGTAAGCACTTCGATCTGTCCCTCCGGTCTTGGAGATGCTCATGAATCTGTGTGTGTAGGATGGGCCAACCTATTCCGCTGCAGGTAGGCTTTTTACGGCAGTTTGTGAAACGCAAAGCGGAGAGAGAGCGGGCGGCACAATCAAATGGTGCCGCGGTTTGATCGAAGTCGCAAACCCTCTGATTGTTACCACCGCCGTCCGAAGTACTTCGTTTGAAGGTGTAGTAAGTTTAGCTGCCAGCCAGACGGCCCATGGCTAACGCAGAGCTCCACGATCCGACCCACTCCGGTGCTTGGGCGCGCTCCAGTATGCTGAAGATGAACCGATGCCGAACCCCTGCCATTTTGTCTACTGGTGATAATCCATGTCCTGAGGAACGATCTAGAGCGTGATCACCTCAGAATTACCGTTCAACAAGCACGCTCCGCCTACGGAGACACTTTCGCAGGACGCGGCTGGAAAGTTCGAGCATCTAGCACATTTTCGAGTCTCGTGCTCGTTCTATGCGTCTGGTCGAGCAACACCGGCGACATCAAGATAGTTGAAGTCAGCGTGACCGCACACGAATAGCACTGAACCTCCGAGTTGGCCCCCAAATGCGGGCGGCACGGTTGCGGGCCAGGCATATGCATGCGCTGCGCCCCAGGACGAAGTTGAACTTACCTGGTGAACCATGGTGTTCGAAGAGCGCCATGCACTCCGCGCGTGTTAGCGACCTTTCTGCATTCCTAAGTGTCTGGCTTGGCTCGTTGGCCAGCCTGACATATAGCCTGAATCCGTTGGATGCCTCATTTGCAGCGCCAAGCTTCAGCCCTGGTTGAGACGGTTAGGGCAACTCAAGGTCGCACGAGAACGGTATTGTATAACTCTGCCCCTCTCCCCAGACTGTCCCCGCTGCGCTTTGTCCTACCACGCTCATGTCTGATATCGGCATACACACATTGCTAGCCGCTGCTCTCTTCTGTTCGGCCTACTGTCAATCGAACTACTGGGTCAATGCACCACCACCATGAGACCCTCGAGTCCCTGGTCAGACACTACCCAACAACAGCGCCAACTGGCCGAGCAACCCTGTGTATGAGTTCGGCTCTGTGACCAATCTAATGTACAATACCGCTTTCGAACCATACAATATCGCTTTGTGGCAAGGTCAGTTCAACCCTTTATAGCCATGGGAGGTGGACGTGGTCTTCCGTGACTTGCACTTCCGTTCCTGAGATTGAGATGATGCCCTAACCAGCATTAGAGACTGGTCCGGGTAGGTGACTGACCATATCCGGACACAATATATTGAGTGGGCCGTACAGCTCTAGGGTACGCATCCCGCACTGTGATCTGTTGCCTTACTGAAAAACATCACTATCGGGCAGTAAAACGTCGCTTGTGCAAGGTCCTGTCTTCTGGCCTTGGATCTCCGACATGACCCTGGGAAGCAAGACGCAGATCATCTCTCACAACTTCAACATCACTACTGCGGCATCTTCGATGAGCAGCGCGACCGCAACAGTCCGCGCGTGTAGTACAGCCACTGTCGCCACCGTTGCCACTGCTGCGAGTACTGGCGCCGCCGCAAGTACCACCGCAGCGGCGGCGTCAACGAACAACCTTCCACTCGGCTCGGGGCTCGGTCTTGGACTTGGCATACCTTTACTCGCAGTATTAGTGGCTCTGATCGTTGTCATGGTCCTCCGCCATAGAAGCCAACGGACAAAGCGGAGCTTGCAGGCAACCCGGTGTCGGAGCCCCAGTCAGCTGCATTTACGTCGGGTGCACCGGCGATGGACTGAAAACCCTAATGGCCATGGAGTCGTCAGGAAGCCCCAAAAGTTACGGGAGTATACCAAGCACCCAACGAGGACTGGCGGCCTGAGCTCGATTGGACAGCGAGATAAAGTCGTATATAGTACTTTCAATCCTAGCGGATGTAGTGCACGAGAACGTTTTTCTATCCAACCTTTACTCTTACGTTAGAGACCTTGTAATGGCGGCTTGTGAGTAACGTTTTGACTAGCATGGCTAACAAGCTGCTATGTCGTTCCGAAAGCCTTTATGTCCATCTGTCGTTTGATGCTGCGTTCATGCAAACACTCAGAATGCAATTGCTTGATATGGTTAGCTCAGAGTAAAGCTGGGCTAGGCTTGATCGGAATTGGACAGTCCACAGTGATGATGCTTCTATATCCCTAAAGGACGCGGTTCGTACTTCGAGCGAAGCTGCTGGTCATGCAGCGATGCTTCGTGGTGGACATGGGCTGATCAAATCGACGATATCAGGCCACTTGAGAACATTCACTCAACTTCGGTTCACCGATATCAGAGCATATAGCTCTGACGACAAACCAACACATAATGTAGCCATTCTCGGCGGAGGCATTACCGGCCTTGCATGTGCATACTACCTTTCTAAAGAGTTACCAAAGGCCAGCATCACTATATTCGAGGCCTCAGACCGTATTGGAGGATGGTTGTCTTCTAAGCGTGTTCCCGTGAAAGATGGCACTGTCCTCTTCGAGGCCGGACCGAGGACTCTTCGGCCCAGTGCCAACGGGGTGCTGTCTTCGAGGCTGCTGCAAGAGCTCGACCTGGCCAAGGATGCGATATTCGCACAGAACACGTCTCCGGGCGCACGCAACCGCTACGTCTACTATCCTGACCACCTCGTTCGGATGCCACATCCCTCTTTCGGCATAGCGGACAACCTCTGGAGCCTGATGACTGAGCCAGTGTTTGCAGGCACAACGTGGGGTATCGCCGGCGAGTTTTGGCGGGACGCTCGTGACGAGAAGGTCGAAGACGAGAGCGTTGGTGACTTCTTCTCACGGAGGTTCAGCAAGAACACAGTCGACCGGATCCTGAGCGCAGTTATACATGGCATATACGCTGGTGATGTCTATCAGCTTTCTGCAAAGAGCCTATTCCCAGGCCTTTGGCGGGATGAGGCGGAGTCCGGCGGCATCTTCAGTGGATTGATCCGAACCAGGGCAGATGGCTTGGAAGTCACGAAGCGAGAAGCGGGTTACTTGCAAGAGATGAAGAACTACGACTGGGACCCGCTGTTGAAAGCAACACTTAAAGGCACATCTGTCTTCACGTTCAAGGACGGGCTTGGTATGCTTGTGGACCGGCTCGCGCGACATTTGCTGGAGAAAGGCAATATAGAGTTCAAGACCTCCACCCCGGTGTCGTATGTACGGTCAACAGAAGGTCAGACAGGAATATCTATTCAGCCTCAGGAATCAGAACAGCCGCTTACCTTTACACATGCGATATCCGCCCTCTCACCTTACCATCTGAACCGTGTTGCAGCGCAGGCATTCGATCCAGGGAGGTCAGACCCGCCACCTCTAATTCCCGCCATTCCATCGGTCACCGTCATGACAGTGAACCTCTACTACCGCACCCCAGGTCTCAACCCGCCGGGGTTTGGCTATGTTATACCTCAAGCTACGCCATTTGAGAACAATCCAGAACGTGCGCTGGGCGTTGTGTTTGACACCGGCTATGCGCCGTCGCCAACTGACCTGGATCTCAGTAACTGGCAAATATCGGACGCTGACCAGCTAAGGCAAGCACGAGAGCAAGGACAGCTCATCAACGTCAATGATTTTGCGTGGTACAATATGCCGAACAGACCCAATCTCCAAGACGAAGTCTCAGAACGTGGCACTAAACTGACCGTTATGCTTGGCGGTCATTGGTGGAACGGTTGGCCATCATTCCCAGACGAGAAAGAGGGTCTGGCACTGGCACAGTCAGTTGTACAGCGACACCTGGGGATCACTGAACAGCCGGAAGCATGGCAGGTCAACATGCAGAAGGACTGCATCTCTCAGTATACGGTTGGACATGAAAAGAAGCTAAAGACAGCACACAGTAACTTGTTGCGTGAGTACAAGGGACGATTACGGGTAGCAGGTAGCTGGATGTCAGGTGTAGGGGTCAACGACTGCTTGAGATCGGCGTGGGATGCTGCACGTAGTCTTAAGGAAGGACGAGAGGGAACTGGCCTAGAGCATATCGGAACGAAGGACTATGTTCGGATAAAGCCTATAAGACCGGGACAGGCACAGGAAAAGTAGCCTGCCTTCGTGGCTGTACATACAGAAGAAGTCTTTGGCAAGTGCCTGCAGACAATGCGTGACACGCTCAGTTCCACTCCAAGAGTGGATCACGTGATGGCGCGGTTCTAGCCTTGGATTCGCGCTTACCTCTTTCCTGCGCTCCGAAATCTCTGCGTAAATTTCCCTGTTTGATGCTTGCATTGAAGCTTAAGGGGCTGCT
This sequence comes from Baudoinia panamericana UAMH 10762, assembly GCF_000338955.1. NCBI lineage: Eukaryota > Fungi > Ascomycota > Dothideomycetes > Mycosphaerellales > Teratosphaeriaceae > Baudoinia > Baudoinia panamericana. Next base: position 479,155 of record NW_006911263.1, read on the forward strand.
AATTGTGTTCCCAGAACAATCTTCCTCTAGACTCAACTGGTCGAGATGCAGTATTCCAGCACAGCAGCGCTGCTACGTAAAGGGCACGATCGATGCATCAGCCGCAATGCAGACCACGATACTGCCCGTAGACCCGCGCAAAATCGGTCATCTGAAGATTGAACCAAGGCCCCATGATATTCTGGACGACTTCACGTTACAACTGGATGGTAACTCCCAAGATGCGAGTAACCTTCTTTTAGCGGGCGAGCGGCTCAGGTTGTCCGACGTGCCTGTTGCATTTCCTACCGAGACTGTCTACGGACTTGGTGCGGACGCCACACGAAGCAACGCAGTACTGGGAATATATAAGGCTAAACAGCGACCTGCTGACAACCCGTTGATCGTGCACTTTGCTTCTTTACAGCAATTAAGAGACACTCTCAGGCCTTCTACGGCTGCACAGAATGCGCATCACTCAGACGGAGGTTCGGTGCACACGGACGACAGCGATCCAATACCGGAGATCTATAAACCGCTAATACACCGCTTCTGGCCTGGTCCCTTGACTATTATCTTGCCAAATCCTGCACACTCGCCCTTCGCTCCTGAGGTCACTGCAGGCTTGAGCACCTTTGGAGCACGCATACCCGGCAATGTGCTGGCATTGGCACTCATCAAGTTGGCAGGCGTTCCTGTCGCGGCTCCGTCGGCGAACGCGTCCACGAAGCCTTCACCTACAGCTGCTGAACACGTAGCTTTCGATCTCAGCGGTCGTATCGAATCCATCATCGATGGTGGACCGTGTAGCGTAGGTGTGGAGAGTACAGTCGTCGATGGGCTTTCCAATCCGCCTTTGGTTCTCCGGCCTGGCGGTGTGAGTATTGACGAGCTTCGTAGCTGCCCTGGTTGGGAGGAGGTTGAAATCGGCTATAAGAATGCTGCAGAAAGTGGCACCCAGCCCAAAGCACCCGGCATGAAATACCGCCACTACTCACCAAAGGCACCTGTTGTGCTCTTTGAGGCTGGGAGCGAACCAACATATGCCAAGACATTGCAGCAGTACATTGGACCAAACGGCAAGCTAGGCATCATCTGCACTCGGAGATGGAACATCGAGAGCGACAGTGTCGCTAAGGGCCAGCTCATCCGGCTGCGCAGTCACGTAGAGACCACAATGCAAGGCAGGATGCACCAGAACTCGAAGGCAACCTCTTATTCAGGAGTGGCTGGTGTGATTGAAACACTGCGATCAAATTTGCAGCCACAGAAAGCGATATCCACGGTTTCGCTTACGCTGGACGGCTCGCTTGTGCAGCTGTTCGTGATCACGTTAGGGCCTGATATGGGCAACATCGCGCGAGGCGTCTTCGCAGCGCTTCGAGAACTTGACCGGAACGATGTGGACGCGATTCTTGTGGAGGGTGTTGATGATGGTGAGGAATTGACGGCTGCCGCCGTCATGAACCGGCTGCGTAAGGCTGCGGAAGTCAATGCAGGTTGAAGCAAACGTGTCCGGCCTGTCTCCGCTACATGGTCGAAACTGTTGTTAAACGGCTGCATTGTGTTTTCATTGTGCCTCTCAGCCCGTGTTATAACCGACGGGGGTCCACATCGGCATTCAGCGGCCCGTTCCCAATTCGATCCCATTCAGTTCGGGATCATCTCGACTGGCGCGTTTTCGAGAAATAACAGATTCTCGGCATACACCCAGGTAGGACGGGGCAGTCAAGTGGGGCAATAGACGCTGTAGAGATCTGCACTTCGCCACTGTGTCACTTTCATAAAGACCAACGTCGCAGCCACGTTCTCCTTCTACGAGAGTCTCTTGAGCAAATTGCGAAAGGCAGTGGCAAAGGAACCGCGGCTTTTGAGATCCATTAGTCTAAAGGAAGAAGAGGAGGTTAGGAAACCAGACAGCTTGTGGTTGAAAAGGCCTGTCTTCCACAAGTGGACGAGCTACTGGCTGTTGGAAACTTTTTGTCCGACGGTTGATGCATCAATCCGCGCAATCTGTAGCGTTGTCGGATGGCGCCAACTACGCGCAAAGTCGATGAATCTGGACGTCTGATCACAGTCTTGGTTACAGGTTTTGGTCCTTTCCAAGATCGGTACCCTGTAAACCCTTCGTTCGAGATCGCGAAGTCACTGCCACAGCTATTGCCAAGAAGTGCAGCTGATTGCGAGGCGGTCCAAGTGATCACACATGGCTCGCCGATCCGGGTAGCGTACCGGGAAGCACATAAGCTTGTTCCGATGCTGCTGGATGCGCACAGCGAAGCGGTCGATCTTGTGCTGCACATCGGAATGGCCTCTGGCCGAAAGTACTACGCGGCTGAACGATACGGCCACCGAGACGACTATTCGAAGCACAAAGATCTGGACGGTGCGATACCGCCAAACGACGAGGTTGAGCGTTGCTTCGGAGATTGTCCGCCAATGCTGGAGACTTCGCTGAACTTCGAGAGAGTTGTCCAGAAGTGGCAGTCAATGGTATCGCTGGCACCCGACACGTCACCCATCCACGATGCGGATTGTCGGCCCAGTGACGATGCTGGACACTATCTCTGCGATTATACCTACTTCAATTCGTTGGCCTGGTACGGCAGGCGCTGCGGGAGGCTTCAGAGGGGCAAGGCCACCGACCGGCCCGTTTTGTTTCTCCATGTGCCCCCAGAGTCGGATGAAGCAGCCTTGGAACGTGGCCGAGCTGTGGCAGTCTCACTCATACGCGCAATGGTGGATGATTATGTCGGGGTTTAACTATCTTATGCAGAGTTTTGGCTCCATGGACCGGGTTGTACTTGTGCGGGTTGCACATAAGCGATGACTCTTTGGGTCCAGATGTCGAGTAATCACCGGTCATTGGATAGTTGTACATATCACGTCAAAGGTACGGTATCCTCTTCCTATCATGGTTGGTATGGGGAAGTTTCGAGCCATTGAACACAGCCTACGTGTAAACGTCACCAGCGACGCATTAGACAGTATTCGATACACCTGCAGCACAAGCATTGCCCGCTGCACCTCCGTCGCACGGCGGTTTACACTGCATGTATGTGTATAATAGTAGAAGAAGTTAACTCGGACCCGCGGTTGAACTTGCCCTTGCTTGGCGAGCGCCACTTAATGCGCGACGCGTCCTCCTCGACGCGCACAATCAACGTCGACGCCGAGCCATCTTTTCTAGCAAGCACACACGATGTCGAGTCGACCGGAGCTCAAGCTCGACGACGAAAGTGGCTTCATCAAGGCTTATCTTCAACTGGAATCGGCCAAGAACGTTGATACGGTCCGCATCTTCGATCGTGGCGACTGGCTCAGCGCTCATGGCGAGGACGCGATGCTCATCGCGCGGGTCCAGTACAAGACGACCTCCGTGATCAAGACTCTTGGTCGTAGCCCTGGCTTGCCTTCGGTAACCATGACATGGACCGCCTACAAGAGCTTTCTGCGAGAAGCCATCTTCCGGCTCGGCAAGCGAGTTGAGGTACTGCAGACTACTGGTCGCAACCAGTGGAACGTCATCAAGCAAGCGTCACCGGGCAACTTACAGGACATCGAGGAGGAGCTCGGTGGACACATCGACTCCGCTCCAATTATCCTTGCTGTCAGAGTCTCCGCAAAGGCCACCGAAGCCCGCCAAGTAGGCGTGTGCTTTGCTGATGCCAGCGTTAGAGAGCTTGGTGTGAGCGAGTTTGCCGATAACGACATCTATTCCAACTTCGAGTCGTTACTCATCCAGCTCGGCGTTAAGGAGTGTTTGATCCAATCGGATGGCACCAAGAAGGATGCTGAGCTGCAGAAATTGCGCACCATCGCGGACAATTGCGGCTGCGCTGTATCGGAACGACCACAAAGCGACTTCAGTAACCGAGACATTGAGCAAGATCTTACCAGGCTTTTGCGAGATGAGCGATCTGCCGGTACGCTGCCGCAGACAGACCTTAAACTAGCGATGACTTCAGCGGCTGCTCTGATCAAGTATTTGGGCGTATTGACTGATGCCACAAACTTCGGGCAATACCAGCTATATCAGCACGACCTCAGCCAGTACATGAAGCTTGACTCATCGGCACTCAAAGCACTCAATCTCATGCCGAGCCCGAAAGATGGCTCGCGGACAATGAACTTGTACGGTTTGCTCAATCATTGCAAAACCCCCGTCGGAAGTCGCCTTCTTGCTCAATGGCTCAAACAGCCTCTGATGAGCCTGGACGAGATCGAGCGGAGACAGCAGCTTGTGGAGGCATTCGTCAGCGATACAGAGCTGCGACAGACTCTGCAGGAGGAACATCTGCGATCGATACCGGACCTTTACCGTCTTGCAAAGAAGTTCCAGCGGAAGAAGGCCAACCTCGAGGACGTTGTGCGTGCATACCAAGTGGCAATCAGGTTGCCCGGTTTCATCGGCACGTTTGAGGGTGTCATGGACGAAGCATATAAAGATGCACTCGATAGCGAGTATACGAACAAGCTGCGCTCTTACACAGACAGCTTTGGCAAGCTCCAAGAAATGGTCGAGACTACTGTCGATCTCGATGCTCTTGACAACCATGAGTTCATCATCAAGTCGGAGTTTGACGACGGACTGCGCATAATCCGCAAGAAGCTCGACAAGCTTCGCTACGAGATGGAGAAGGAACATCGTTCAGTTGCTGACGATCTCAACCAAGACCCGGAGAAGAAGCTGTTCCTTGAGAACCACAAAGTGCACGGCTGGTGCTTCCGCCTAACAAGGACCGAAGCAGCGGCCATCCGCAACAAGAAGCAGTATCAAGAATGCTCAACGCAAAAGAATGGTGTCTTCTTCACTACCACTAAAATGACGGGCTACCGGCGAGACTTCGATCAGCTCTCAGAACAGTACAACCGCACGCAAAGTGGCTTGGTGCAAGAAGTGGTTAACGTTGCAGCATCGTACTGTCCAGTCATCGAGAAGCTCGCCGGGGTCCTGGCACATCTGGATGTTATCGTAAGCTTCGCACATGTCTCGGTACACGCGCCGACAGCGTACGTAAGACCCAAGATCCACCCGCGAGGAACCGGAAGCACTATACTGAAGGAAGCACGGCACCCTTGTATGGAAATGCAAGACGACATCTCATTTATCACCAACGACGTCTCGCTTGTCCGTGGCGACTCCGAGTTTCTCATCATCACAGGCCCGAACATGGGTGGCAAATCAACCTACATTCGCCAGATCGGCGTCATCGCTCTCATGGCCCAGATCGGTTGCTTCGTGCCTTGCTCTGAAGCCGAGCTCACGCTATTCGACTGCATCCTGGCGCGAGTCGGCGCGAGTGACAGCCAGTTAAAAGGCGTCAGCACCTTTATGGCGGAGATGCTCGAGACTGCCAACATTCTCAAGACGGCGACGCGGGAGTCGCTCGTGATTATCGACGAGCTTGGCCGTGGCACCAGCACTTACGACGGTTTTGGTTTGGCCTGGGCCATCAGTGAGCACATCATCAAGGAGATCGGCGCCTTTGCGATGTTTGCAACGCATTTCCACGAGCTCACTGCCTTGCATGATACGTATTCGCAAGTTCAGAACTTACACGTTGTAGCACACATCGGAGATGGCGGTAGCGGCGATGCAGCCATGACTGGGACGACGGACGCCCCCGCTGCGCCGCGCAGACAAGAAGTCACTCTTCTCTACAAGGTCGTCCCTGGCATTAGTGATCAATCCTTCGGCATCCACGTCGCCGAGCTCGTTCGCTTCCCGCAGAAGGTGGTCAATATGGCGAAGCGGAAAGCCGACGAACTCGAGGACTTCTCCGGAAAGCAGGAGGATATCGGTCACGTGAAGGCGAGCAAGCAGGAAGTGGAAGAAGGGAGTAGGATGCTGAAGGAGGTGCTGATGAAGTGGAAAGAGCAGGTCGTGGCCGAGCATCTCGGGAAGGAGGACCAGGTGCAGAGAATGAAGGACCTTGTCTTGGGCAGTGAAGCGTTGCTGGCAAACCCGTTTTTCAAAGAGGTTCAGGCTTTGTAGAGTTGTCTGACCCTGCTTTTGTTATGCGAGCGATGGCGCTGGGGTGCTAATTGTAGCATATTGTGGCTTCGACTACCTTCGCGATATCTCGGCTGCCGGCCGCTATCAGACGCTCATGTGGCGCCTTTACCCAAGACAACAGGCTCACTGCTTTTCCTGCCGGCTAATGCATGAAAGCACGCGGATGGCCCGCTCATGAACGGACCGTCTCCACACACACAAACTCACCTACTCTGCGCCGCCCTCAGCAGGCTCACCGTCCAGCTTAGCTTTTGCCAGGTCTTCGGTGATCTCAGCGTCTGCGCCTCCCTCCTGCTCCTGCGGAGCTTCAGCGCTTGCGCTAGCGGTACCATTGACCTGCTGCTTCGCGGCCGCCGGCTTGCGCGCAGACTCCGTCGAGCGGTCGGAGCCCTTGCTCTCGGCCGCGCTGGCTTCTGCTTCGAGCTTGTCGATCTCCGCTTGCGCTTTGGCGATATTCTGCGTTTCGAGGTCAGCAAGACGAAGCAGATAGTAAAGGAGAAGTGGATACGTACCTCCTTGGTCTTGCGATCCTGGTCGCCCTTCCAGAACTCAAGCTTCTCTTTCAACTTCTCCACGGCAGCCGGGACATCACTTTGCGACATAGGCGGGTCCACGCTCAACCTGCCGAAACTGTCCAGCGTGCCGATATCGAGGTTGAACTTGCTCTCGGGCGCAGGCGAAGAGGTGCCACTTGCTGCGCCGCGGCTGCGCTTATTCTTCTTGGACGCCCCACCAATGAAGTAGTTCTCTTCTTCCTCGCCCTTCTTCGGTAGCCGTGTGCCCTTGATGCCAGAGTCGTCAATCGTCCGGGAGGCGGTTGCTGCAAACTTTCCGGGGCCCGCGACGGATTGCTTAGAGACGGACGACGGGTCGAAGTAGGCGATGAGGTTGCTTGCGGTGCGGATCTCGTCTTGATACGCAGGTGCACTGGCTTCTTCGAGACGCTCCTTTGCAGCGGCTTGCCGCTTGCCACGGTGGTACGCATCGTTCTCCTGTCTGCGCTTCTCGTCCCGTATCCGACGAGCTTCACGTTCGTAATCTTGCGCGGCTCGCCGTTGGTGGTAGAAGCGGTCCTTGATCTCCTTCACGGCGGCATACTTCTTCTGCTGGTCCTCGTGCGCCTTGGTCCGCTCGTCGCGCAGCGCATTCAGGTTCTTGAAGGCTTCGTCTTGCTCCGCTTTGATCTGGTCGAGTTCACCCTGTATCTCCGTGTACCGGTCACTCAGCGCCTTCGACTCGGGGTCATCCATTTGCTTCTTCAGCTCCGCGATCTGTGCCTTCACGTCGTCGATGCCCTTCTGCTGGTCCTCGAAGCCGGCGAAGCCCTTCTTCTGCCTGTTCAGCTGCGTGATGTCTGCCAGAGCCTTCTTCTCGTCGACGATGCGCATCGTGCCGGCATCAACATCCTTCTGTAATCGATCGATCTCCTTCTGCACCTCGTCGACGGACTTGAACTGCGTCTTGCTGCGAGCCGCCTTCTGTTCGTTGATGCGCGCCTTCAAGTTCTCATCCAATCGCTTGACCTTGTCCATGATCTGCGTCCGAGAAGACTTGCTGGACTGTTGCTGCGTTCGGATTTGCTGTAGTTCAGAACGGAGCTCTTGTTGCCGCTTGGCGGAGGGCGAGTCTTTGTTGTTCGGTCGAGTCATGTCGACCTTGGCCTTGACCGATTTCTGTGAAGTATGTGAGCACCTAGACGAGTACCATCTCCTCCACAGGCGCACACCCCTCCGACCTGCCAACCCTGAAGAAAGTGAAAGACAATGCACCTACCATTCGATCTTCAGCAGCCCGTAATTCCTTCTCCGCCTTTGCCAACTCCGTCTTGTACTGCTCCTCATCCGGTCTTTCAGGCTTCTCGGGTGCCGCATGCTTCTCTTTCGCAGGCTGTGCGCCAGTGTCGGCGGTGGACATGGCTACCGCACTCGGTGTTGCTACGTCCGCCATTGTGTTCGGCGGTGAGATGCAGATCCGGAGTGCGATGATGCAGAACCAATATGCTGTCCAATAGTATCACCAGGTGCAAAAGGTATCGCTATCGTCGTTCCATATGCGAGTGTTGAGAATGCAATTATCGCAATGGTGTTTGTGGTTGTCGGACCGCTCTCGAAATTGTTCATCAGCTTCAACCTGCAAGCTTGCGCCAAGTGAACTTTCGACCTGCCGAATGCCGAGCTCAGACACCATCACCTTCCCTCCCGTCTCGCGTGTACATTCATCTTCTGATATACGTTGCGTTTGCCGGATGCACGATGTAGGCAAAGAACAAGACGCTTGAAAAGGCTGTCTTGTGCCTGTTTATGAAGCGAGACCTACCTTCTCAGAGACATGGACCGCCCAACGCTCTCCAATGTCTTTGGTACACTTGGGGCGGTTTGCTGGTCCGTCCAATTGATCCCGCAAGTAATCTTGAATTACCGAAGACAGAGTGCCAGAGGCCTGTCGTCCACCTTCATGATGTAAAATGCCATCAACCTATTCAGAAGAGCTCCATGCTGATGATGGTCAGGTTCTGGGCATGGGCAGGCGTACCCTTAGGCGTATACAATATCGTCTCCAAATCCAGCATCGCATTGCAGGTCCAACCTCAGGTACTGACTTGCTTAAGCCTGGCTACTTGGATCCAATGCTACTACTACGAACACAAATGGAGCGTGTGGAAAGCTCTCGCCGTTGTTTTGCCGGTGGCGAGCATAATGGGAGGTATTGAGACTGCCCTTGTCTTTGCACTACAGCATGGCATTCAGCATGATGTCCGGTGGCCACTCACATTGATGGCGGTGCTTGCTGCCCTCTTTCTTGCTTTGGGCGTGGGCGAGCAGTACATCTCCATCTTCAAGCACGGCAGCGTTGCAGGTATCTCCTTCTTATTCTGTGGTATAGATGCATTAGGCGACGTGACTTCGATTGTGTCTGTGCTCTACGAACAGCGGGTCAACGTGCTTGGACTGGTCATATATAGTGTTGAGCTGGTGCTCTGGATCGGTATCTTCGCTTGCGGCGGTTACTACAAGCTTCTTCCATGGCTACAGAGTATTGTTGCAGGCCGGCGGTCACGGATTGCCAGACCAGAAGATACCTTCCAAGGACAAACAAGCATTGCCATCCACGATCTGCCATCGTCGACATCCGTCTTCCGCACACCTTCCACCGAGCACGAGTTCCGCTCCCGAACGGCAGTCGCACCTTCCTCAACCGGCTGAACGGGCCACGCGCACAAACTCTGTTCACCAGAAGCTCAAACACTTCCGACGATTGCAAACACGAAACTTGGTTTGCTGCAGACATTGCGAATGTGAGTTTCTCCAAAGTGAGAAGGCTTCGTTTAAGCGCTTCTTGCTCTTTGTTCCCTTCACCACACCTTCGCAGAACTCCACTTGAGCTCCATCTCAGCCATCTGCTCCGCGCCGCCTTGGTAACACGGCAAGCACGAAAGCCACAGCAGACTCGGAGCGTGTGATCAGCTTCGGGACATTGAGGAACAAGAAAGGCTCCATCAGCTACTCAAGACCTGCTAACAAACCGTACGGCAATATGAATCCTCAAGCCACTCAGCACAAGCAAGACTCAAGCTCCGGTCCCGCCCTCAAGCCAGAGCACATCAAGCCTACCACTATCGCCGAGGGTCACGCTAGCGGCACGAGTACGTGTTTCCCTCCCGAACTCGACATAGTGAGGGCTAACCGTTTCCCAGCCTCTCCCGATCATCCAAATACTGTCTCAAGCGGCAGCCGCTTGCCTCATCTCAAGCGCAGCGATAGTTCGGAGACTTTGCTGACCTCTCTCTCCGAGGAGACCGTCACGAGCGAGCCTAGCCTCATCTACCCGAACGCACCAAAGGGCACTCCACGCGAGTCTGTGGCCGGAGATGTCCCTCACTCGCAATCACATGAGCTTCACGTGAGCGACCTCTCCGCCAAGCTGAGAGCCATGCCCACCTTCACCACCGGAGAGTTCACGCCTCCCACCTCGGTCAAGGACCCGCAAGGTAAGGCTCAGAAGACCGTTGCGTTTACAGAGCCCGTAGCACGTGACACTTCAGGAAACGTTTACACACCAACACACGGCACTCCCAATGCCCGTAACCTTCCTGCAGTAGTCAGAGCGCAAACAATCAAATTCAAAGCGGACGTAGCTGAGTATCATGCAGAGAAAGCACGGCGTGAGGCGGCGAACGACTCGAGAGCGGCCACTCCCACCCAAACAGTCCAGTCGCCACCTTCGAAGCTATTCCCTGAGCACAGCACCTGGGCTGACCTGGCGGAGGAGGATGTGTCAAAGGGCTTACAGAGGCTCTTCCGCGTGGCGAGGGATGAGCACTCACTCGGTTCGAGCAAGACCATCGAGGAGTATTACAGCCAGCGCCTTGGCAAGCTTCTGAAGGGTGCGGAGATCCGCTTCGATCCCAAGTACCTTCAGTGAGGTACGATAGCTGTGATAGAAATGATTAGCGAAGGAATGATGTCTCATCTGGGTGGCGGCCTAACGATGTATTTGAGCAACATCGTGTGCTATAGGCACGTTGCTGATATGATGCACCTTAATGAAAGCGCCTGGGAGCGAACTTTAACCTGGCCACCATTCTCACTTCCACAGAGCCTTCATACCATGCCATAGTCACCTCGGCTACTTTACCGCTGAATGTCGAGCCGGGATAGCGGATGGCAACAACAGATGTTACCATTGTTCCTGTTGTCATCAAGTCTGGATATCATGCTACGGCCAGGAGAGCATGCTTTACTGCTCAATCTCAGTATGGGATGATGATGTTATAGCTTTGAACGTTGCTAGGATTCCCATTTTGAAGGTCTCGGGATCATATGCCGTCTTTGGTTCAGCACGCTCCACTGACAAGTTTAACTTGGAATACAGTGATTCTGAGTTTAGATTCACTTCCAGGGCCACGCTCTACCATGTCAACGAGTTGTGAGCGTTCCCAATGCGAGCCGCTAGCTCCGGTTAGCAGACTTGACATCAAAGTCTAGCAGAACAATGTCGCGGCTGGTTGAGCATGCGGCACGATTTTCCACTGCCGGGGAGAGGAACTTATATTGTCCGTACATCTGTTAAAGCATTGTGGAGAGATGTCTGTCTAGAAGTATCAGATTAGCGCAAGCCTACGAGCGACGAAAGATTGAAAGACGAAGTAGTAATAAGTGTCGACGGTGGTCATTCAACGTAGAAGTGAAATGCTGTCAAGTACATAGCACAGGGTATCTACATATTGCGAGAGTCAAAACCCATTACCATAACGAGTCGTAACACTGCCAACCACTCCTTTATCGCATCTGCCCCGCTCACATGTTCTCCACCACGCGAGCATTGACCGCATTCTGGAAGCCCTGCGTGTTGCCACCGTACTCGCCCATACCGCCGTTACCGCCGGTGCTGTGCAAGCCGCCAGGTTGGCCGTAGTTGGCATAACTGCTCGGACCCTCGCCATGCTGCTCCGCCATCGCGAGCTGCGACTGCACGGTCTGGTTCTGCGCGGGCAGGAAGATGACCTTGCTGTTGGCCGTTTTCGCCATCGCCTGCATAGCTTCCAGATAGCGGATCTGCATCGCCGGCGCACTGCTCAAGATATCGGCCGCCTGCCTCATGAGTTTGGCACTCTCGACCTCAGCCCGCGCACTGATGACCTTGGCCTCACCCGTCCGCTTGCTCTGCGCGGCCATGGACAAGCTGTCTTGTAGCTCTTGCGAGAAGATGATGTCTTTGACCAGCATGCTCTCAACTTGCACGCCCCACCCGGCGGCGGTCTCGTCAATGATTTCACGGATGGACTGGGCGATCTCTTCGCGGCGCTCGATGACATCCTGCAACACGCGGGCGCCGATGACGTGGCGGAGGGTGGTCTGGGTGCGCTCCACTAGGGCAGTGCGGATGTTGGAAATGCCGAAGGCGGCTTTGTGAGGCGAGGTGATATGGTAGTAGATGACGGAAGTGAGTGTGAGGTTGACGTTGTCCTTGGTCATGCAGACTTGCTTGGGAACCTCAACAATTTGGATCTTGACGTCGACCTGGATGAGCTGCTCGGATAGTGGGTTGATCTTGACGAGACCTGGATCGACGGCACGCGCGAAGCGGCCAAACTTGGTTACGAGACCGACGTTTCCTTGTGCGACCTGTGGGACCTTGTATTAGTATACGCCTTCTGACAGCTTGGTGGCGAGCACTTACCGGCTTGTACGGGTTGGGGCAGACGATGCAGCAGGGAATGGCGCCACAGGTACCAATGAGGGTGCCTAGGCTGTTGATCATGGATCCGTACCAGCCATGTTGCGCGGCGTCCTCGGTGTCTGCCTGGATCATTTGCGCATACGATGGTTGCAGGTCTTCACGGCGTGGCGGCTGGACTTTGATGAGCGGCTCATCCGGGTCCCTTCGACCGCTGCCATTGCCGTTTGTCTTGAAATCATTCGTCGGCGCCTTGCCGTTCGCAGCGGTTGCGCCGTTCATACTGACAATTGTTGATATTCCTCTTGATTAGTGTTATTGATTGACCAAATTGTTGTTGATGCTGGAATGCGGTGTTTTGTAGCCAGTAGTCAGTAAGCAAATGAGTCTTCAGCAAGGCTCCGTGGCAAAGTGCAAGCGCGCAGGCGAAATATGTATGTAAGGCAAGAGTGGTGGACGTCATGAGATGTATGTGGTGGTCGCATGGAACGATCAGCCTGTCAACTGCTCGTTCCGGTCTAGCTATGCTTGTAACCTGCAGCATCGCCCCCTCCTTCAGAGCGCTAGAAGGCGCACAAAATGCTTATCTCTCTACCCTCGTGGTTCAAGCGCGAATTATGAATGCTAATGGCGCGGAAGTGATAACCGTGGCACACAGGGTGCCGGAAGAGCCTTGTCCTCCAAGTCATCTGCTCCCACCCTTCATCCTCCGTCACTTGGCCTGAGTCAATCACAGCCCCTCGCGGTATTGGCAAATGCTGGGCACATAACTACGCCTCGAATGCCGCACTTCGTATTTGCAAGAGTGGGGCGTACTCGTTCAGCCTTCCTGAGCCCTGAGTAGGCGCACAGGCAGAAGCGAAGTATGAGGAGAGTCCCACAAAGTGAGCGGCTTGGATCCCCAAAGCAAGTACCTTTGTGATGCTCATCGGAACGCCTCGTATTGCACCAGTAACAGGTCGCAACCACCGGCAACTCGGCATGCTTCCTGCAGCGTCCTATCTTCTTCAGTCTTAGCGCCAAGCATCTCGAGATCTGGGATGCCGAGTAATCGGCTTAGCTAAAGCGCACAGGGTTCGGGGGAGCCTTAGGCACATACACTGCCATTGAAACTCCGAAACCTCTGCATTATGTGATTAGCATCTCGCTCACATGACGATCAGCCGAAGAGGCGCAGCAATGCCAATCACTATTCAGGTGGCCTCATGGAGCCGGTTATTTGTCACAAGCGATCTCCTGTGCAAGGCGTACATGGCATTTAGTCCGTGGCAATGAGAGTCACCAGGCACAGTCGATCCGGATGGCATGGCTAGAAATAGGCTTGTACATGTAAGCGCGTCTCTTGCTCTTGCCATTGATCGCGGTAAGTTTCATGAACGTATTCGACAAGCGTTCCCGGATGTAACGTTGACTTGATCGGGTGATTACAGCATCTCAGCCTTTGAGCTGTGCCTTGCCGACGTGCTCCTTCGCTTCAGTGACTGATGTATTGGAACACCGCGGAGATGTCCTTCTCCGTCGTCTCCTGCCTCAACAGCAGATCCTGGATCTTGCTCATTGGCCCCTTCTCCCCCTCGTTGACGAAGTGATTCCACGTACTCGTATCACCATACAGCATTGCCGGAGCTTTAATGACTTGCTTTCCTTCCTTGCAACGCTTGCACTTGAACGTGTCATGAGTGTCACTCGTTGTACCCGGCCGGTATTGGAACAGCTCTCGCAGACTGTCCAGGGTGAAATGGCGCTCGACATCCTCGGCGGAGTCGACAACACATGACGAAAGTGATTGCTTGTGCGACTGGCGCTGGAATACCTTCTCCTCGATCGTGCCTGTAGCGATGAAGCGGTAGACGAAGCAGTCCTTCTTTTGACCATCTCGCCATACACGAGCAAGAGCTTGCTGGTCAGAGGCCGGGTTCCAGTCTGGATCGAAAAGTACGAGACGATTGGCACCGATCAGATTTAGACCGCACCCGCCAGCCTTCGAGGAGAGCAGGAAGACGAACTCTTTGCCTTCGGGATCATTGAACTTATCCACGAGTTTCTGGCGTTTGCTCACGTTCATGGTGCCGTCCAGCCTCAGACAGCCGTATGAGTTACTACGGCAAAGTCGCTCGAAAACATCTAGAGTCTGCGTGTAGTTCGAGATGAGGACGATTTTGTCAGTCGTTTCATGGCGTATACTGCGGAGCATGCGGTCCAGAACCTGCATTTTACCGCTATACGATGGGTTGACTTCTCGATTCCGACCACGATTGTCTTTGGTCTCATATTCTTTGGGAAAGAGCTCGTCGCAGCCAGGTAGGTCATCTGGTAGGTTCAGCAGGTCCGGATGGTTGCACAGTTTCTTCAGCAGACCAATAGCTTTCAGCGGCTGACTGCCTTTGCCGCGCAACAGGCTCTGAATCTCCGGCGATTTGACGAAGTAGTTGTACAGATCCAGCTGAAACGGCGCGAGGTTGCAGAAGACGACATGCTCGTACTTGACGGGTAAGTACTTAGATAATATGTCGTTTGTACGACGAATGATGAACTTGTTGACCTTCACAAGCAGCTCGCTGAGCCTCTCGTTACCTCTCTGCATGTCGTGATCCGAGGCTCCGGCGTCACGGCCACGCAGGATAGGTATTTCGTACTGCTTGCGGAAGTCCTGCCGGGTGCCCAAATAGCCTGGGTTCGCGAAGTTCAGCAAGGCGAAGTACTCCGACAAGTCGTTTTGTATTGGGGTGCCGGAGAGGATGACGCGCTTCTTGACGTTCAGAGCATTCAGCGCTTCGAAAGTCTGACTTTCGCCATTCTTGAGCCGGTGTCCTTCATCACAAAGCATAAGGCCGATCGGCGTGTTGCCCAACTCTTGCACGTACAGGCGGAGAGTCTCATAGGAGACGATCAGCACCGGCCGAATGACAGCACGACCTGTTGCAGCTGCCCACTGACGCATTTGCATCGTCAACTCCTCCTTGGAAGCCTTGCCATCTACGGCGAAAGGGTTGATGGCGTCCTGACCCAGCCACTTCACGAGTTCGTTGGCCCAATTGCGCACCAAGCTGGATGGACATGCAATGACGCACTTCTGAATGGTTCCTTTACCGGCATCTGGCGACTGCTTGAGTAAGGTCCACATTAGTGTAATGCACTGTAACGTCTTGCCCAAGCCCATCTCATCCGCCATTATGCAGCCTTGGGCGTTGTCATCGATCAAACCAGTGGTGCATCGATACAGGAATTTGACTCCTTCGACTTGATGAGGTCGTAGTACCTTCGCGATCCGAGGGTCGATAACGACGGGAACCTTAGGCCGCTCACTGTCGTCCTTTTTCTTGATACCAAGAATGTCTGCAAGGCTTCTGTGCATGAGTGAGTCATATGTCTTGGATCCGTCATCCTGTGAGCCCTTAGCTGACTCTTTCAGCGCCTCATCGGCAGCCTTGATTTCGGGCTTGCCGTCTACTGTAGGATCAAACAACACAATCGCAAATTCTCCGGCCGGGTCATGCAGAGGTTTGGCCACGAACACGGCACCTTGCCGCAAGCCTAGCAATGGCGGTGGCCTCACAGCGTTGTAGGACGTGGCATCCTTTTTGAGCAAGGGCACAGAGAAGCGCGAGCGGAAAGCCGAGTCCTTGTCTTTGGGCTCAAAGACGGGATAGCGATTGACATCTCTTGTCGCAAGCGCAAGCCTATCGTCATTGCTGTAGGCCTTATCCCCATCTTCTGCGCTTGCATCGCCACCACCGTAGTCGACCTTGCGTCTTTTGCGTGCCGGCTTGTCTGATGTGCGAGACGGCGCATTCGAGCCCGGGCACCTAAAAGGCTTTGTCAAGCGGTCGACCGACTGCGGTATGCCACCTTGAAGGCGCGCTCTATGCTTGTTGTGCAGCGGCGTGTTGTTCTCCTTTCCCAATGCGACAGTCATCGTTGTGTCTACGGTGTATCAACGCCGTTCTGCGGCACTGTTTACGCATGTGGCAAAGTGCGTAAGGCAGGAGGCAGAAGACGCGAAGTCGCGTTCATGGAATCTTGCCTTATGCGCGTGCCAGGCATGAACTGACACCTGATCCCGTGATCGGAAGCTGCACTCCGTCGACCTCGGCCCCAAGTACTGCCTCCATCCTCGCGTTGGCGACAAGGGTATCACTGTCATGCCGTTAGGGCCCTCAGCTTGTCTCGAGTAGCATGATGGCAGCCCTGCACGTGCTCAATGGGGCCTGTTCAAAAGTCTCCTTCGCTGTCTGCAACGTCCGCTTTTCAGCGCCAGCCTTATCGTGATCCTCATTATGTCTTCTGCGCACACGAGTCTTCCCTTGATCGTCCGCAAAGAAGAGGCAAATGGCCCACTCTGCCAGCAATTTAAGGAGGAGATGAAGACTGAGCTATCTCACCTTCTTGGCCACCGTATGCAGTTGCCGCCGGAAGCACGCCCTCAGCTTCTACCCGGTGGCTCCGTTTGCCTTGTTGCTGAGCTGGATTCATGTCACGAACCTCAGTCTCAACATAGTCCAAAGAGTGTGGTAGGTAGTCTTTGCCTCATACCGCTCCAGCCGGGCTCGGGTTGTGCCAAAAATTTACCAGCCCAAGCCAGAGTCGGCGAGATCAAGCGCGTGCTTACCCGACCAGCCTACCGGCGACATGGCGCCCAGAGAGTGCTACTGACTGCCAACGAGGACCTCGCGCGGATGGAGCTTAGTCTGCATCTTCTGGTGCTCGAGACGCTGCACGCACTCCCTGAAGCACAGAAGATGTATGAGTCCTACGGCTGGAAGCGGAGAGAGACATTTGGTTTCTACGACGCCACCTACAGTGTGTGCTATGAGAAGTGGCTGTAGGTTCGAAAGGCAAACAAGGGTCTACGGAAGGTTGAGCGACTTTGTACACGGTCATACTGTACAGCGTGTGCGCATGGCAGACACAAGATATGTCGGGTATTGCAGCAATCGCTAGTCCGTCCCAATTTGATATGTGCGCCCTTCGCTCGTCATACATATAGCGCAATTATAACCCAACATCTGCGCCTAAACTCTATGCTCAGAAAACAAGTTCGTTATTTCATGCATTGGCTGGTGGAACCGCGTTCACGCCGTTCTGGTTCGCTGAGGGCATGGCGTTCGGTCGTGGCGATGCGGATGACTGCGACACTCTATGCTCCAAGCCTTGCCAGTCCGGAAATAGATCTTTCAGCTGATCATACCTGGGCTGTAGTTGCGGCATGTGAGGAGGTGGAGACATATATGCCGGACCTTTTGGTGTCTTCGAGGCGTCGCCTTGCGCTTTCGGCATGAGGTACGCCAGGTTGGCTTGTACGCGTCGCAGAACCTGGATGTATTCATCTGAAGCCATGCCTGAAGGCTGGTCTGCGGCCTTGAGTTGCGCTTGTTGCTGCGGATTGATGGCACCGCCTTTGCCATCGGCCTGCAGCCTATTGACCTCCTGCAGCATCTCGAGGTTCAATTCCAAAAGTAACGTGATCCGCTGCTGTTCTCTGTTCTGGCTACCGGGAGTCAGTGGTGTATTCGGCGACACCGCGTTTACGCCAGCAGCCTGCTGTCGGTTGGCTGGCGACTGAGGCAGAAGGGGGGCTGCCATTGGATATATATTCGGCGGAGTCTGCTGCTTTTGCTGCTGCTGGGTAGCTGCATTCGGGGTATGCTGGCGCTGCTGCGGAGATACACCATGGGCCTGCCTTATTTGGCTATGCTGCGGGTATTGCTGCTGCGCTGGCTGCGGGTTCCGCGCAGGAGTAGACGGCGCTTGCGCAGGTACAGACTGCGAGTACGGCGCAGAAGTGTAAGGGTACTGCTGGCCTGCATCATTGCGTATTAGCTACTTAGTGCCAATTAGAGGCCGCGACTTCAACGGGCAGAAGTGTCTGCGGGAGCGGCAGAAGACCGGTAGCCTCCGTGGTAGGCGCGGGTCAACTGAGGCTTAACTAGGCGAGGAGTAACGAGGAGAGGAGAGACTGACCAGCAGCATACTGCATCACGTCTCCCGCCGCCGGTCCACCACTGACATTGCCGTCATTATTCGCGTAATAGCCGGCATGCGGCGCGGGCGCAAATGCTTGATGACTCGCTACGTGCGAGGGTTGCTGCGCTTGCGCAATTCCAGGTGAGGCGGCGCCATAAAGGGAGGGATAAGACTGAGCGTTAAAGGCAAACCCTGCAGGCTGCTGCGGCGGAAAGGGCCCCACGTTCATTGTTGCCATGCGATAAAGGCACGCACTCCTGCCTCGCAGCGAATCAGATTAGCGAGAAAAGTCAGTGATACAGAAGGCGTGCCAGCCAGGATCGAGGGCATGTGCAGCGAAGGTACGTTTGGTGGCGCCCACTAGATTTGCAGCGCTAGTCTCATTTCGGTCCGCTCGCGCTGACTGGCGGGAGACTGATTTCACCTCGAGCACGACAAGCTTCCGTGTTCGCATGCACGGTGATGCACGTTCTCAAGCTAAAGCAACCATCACTTGGCAAGCTCAAGGGCCACTCATAGTGGTGGAGCATTAACCGATGGCTCGTGAAAGGTGCCATCTCGTCGGCGGAAATGTACGCTCGTCGATGACAGGGTTGGGTAGGAAGCACTTGCAGCGGCCTCAGGCTGCTCTGCCGGCGTCCAGCTCCAACATCGCTGCGTCCATGTCATCGTCAATATCCATCTCGTCCTCCACAGCCTGCGCCTCCGCCATGATCTGATCGCCATGGAGATGATACCCGTCACCGTTTGCCTGCCCGTTGCGCACCTCGCGCTCCTTCTCCGACTCCATCTTCCGCTTGTGCTCCATAAGATCCTCATAGCTCCATGTGCTGACGCCTTCCTGCAGTCTTGCGGGAAAAGGTTTACTCATCACCTTTAAGAACTTCTTTGCAGAAGCTACGGCTTGGTCCACCGACATCTGTGAGTCAGATTCCAGGAGTGCACTCGAGATCCACTTCGGCAGCTGTGTGCGCTTCTTTGCGAATCGCTTATCTGCCATCACCATGATGCCGTAGTCATCTTTGCCTCGTAAGACACGCCCGAGACACTGCGCACAATGTCGCATAGCATCGAATGACAAGAAGTCGTTCTCCCGGATGCGGTAAGTTTCGCGTAGAAACTCGAGACGGGCTTTGAGGATGCGAGACTCCGTATACTGGAACGGGACACCGATGCAAAGCACAGTGCGACCGTAGTGATGGTCAAAATCGATCCCTTCGGACACTTTACCCCGGGCGACGCAGAGCAGCACGGCACCCCTGCCATTGCTGCAGGCTGTGCGGTATGTTTCCAAGGCAAGCGAGGTCTCTTGGCTGTCAGGCGTCTCCACTAAGATCAGCTTGCTCTTCCACACAGAGTCAAGGATGCCCATCGACTGCCATGAAG
Source organism: Baudoinia panamericana UAMH 10762 (assembly GCF_000338955.1). Classification (NCBI taxonomy): domain Eukaryota; kingdom Fungi; phylum Ascomycota; class Dothideomycetes; order Mycosphaerellales; family Teratosphaeriaceae; genus Baudoinia; species Baudoinia panamericana. Next base: position 498,680 of record NW_006911263.1, read on the forward strand.
AGATGACTCGCTCCATGTAGAGATAGGACGGGAAAAAGACCACGATGCCGTCCGGAGTCAGCTTCGAGAACTCTATCAGCAGGTTGCCATAGTTTCGCACCACTTGCGGATCGTCTCGCGTCTGGAATCCCGTTGACATCTGCGACTGATCTGAGCCGCGTGTGACTATCATCGGTAAGAAAGAGCGACGCGCGAGCGTCATGGCATACGATTCCTGAACGACGGTGCTAAAGCCCAGCATCTTCGGATACATCTCAAGCGGCGAGATGGTTCCAGAGGTGATGATGACGGAGCTGAAGCGATCAAAGACCGGCTTGATGGCGATTGCTGCGTCAAGACAGGTGAAATGCAACTCTGGATTGGGTACGGTAGCGGTGTCTGATTCGTAAGGTTCCAGTATCAGTAAGAATCCGGTCTCGTATGTTGCAACGAGAGTGGCGAAGCTGGCGACTTCCTGCAACGGCTGGTAGTCCTCGATGTTGGTGAGTTCGAGAGTCCGGACAAGCGAGGTGAGACGCTCGGCGCAGAAGCGCAGCGGCTTCTTCTCGATGAAGGTCAGCTCCTTCAGATGCGCCAGGAACGAGGGTGGCGTCTCGGAAATGACATGCAACACTTTCATACGCGTCTTGAGGTACTCAATGAATCTTTTTAGGAAGGCTGTGAAGTGCTCGGCTCGGCGGATGTTGCCTGGTATAGCCTCTTTTAGTAGGTCATCTGGCAAAGCAGGATTCGACATGAACGCTTCTTCCTCGCGTGCTTGATCTGCTTCCCGTAAGCCTTCTACAAGCTTTGCATACTCGTTCTGAAGCTTCTCAGCGTCGGTCTCCTTCATCTGCTTGATCTTGTCTTCAAGGTTCTGCGCGCCTCGACCGGCTCGTCGCAAGGACTCTTCTGTCAAGTCGATGCTTAGTGACTCGATGCAGACATTGTCAATATTGTGTGCTTCGTCGAACACAACGATGCAGTCCTTTGACAGCTCTCTGGAGACACGCTCGGCGATCTTGGGGTCGAGCAGATAGTGGTATGAGTAGATGATCACGTTACAGAATGGCATCATTCTCCGCGCGGTGAAGTAGGGACACTGCTTGTGCTGCTCACCGTAGCGTAACATGCCGTCAAGCGTCCAGACACCGGGTGGTATTAGATTGTGCGGCTCGAGAAGGTCGAGGTTGTCGTGGTAGATGCACAAATCAACATCTTCGCCACGTTCCTTCTTCTCCTTCACGAAGCCGGCAGTCAGGCTACGACAGCGCGCATCGACGACAGAGCCGCTCTTCTCACGTTTTACTGACGGATGTAGGCAAAGGTTCTTCCGACTGGTCAAGCCCAGTCCTCGAAAGTCTTCCACCTCACCAAGCTGATCAGCTCGGTACTTCATTAGTGCCTTCAGCTCAGCCAGAGCCTTCTCAATCTCCGACATCGTACGTGAGCAGTAGATCAATTTGCGATGTTCTGGGTAGAACTGTTGATATGCAACAATAAGTGAAAGTAAAGAGACTGTCTTGCCGGTTCCCGAAGGCATCTCAAGCACGCAGTGGCCGCCCGCGTCAAGCGTTCGTTTGAGATCCGACATGTAGGCATATTGCTCAGGATATATCCTGGGATATGGGAACAGCACAGGTAAGTCATCGATCATGAACCTCATGGTGGCTTGATGTGTAGCGTGTTGGCATGCAACAAGCTTGCGGTTGACGGCGACGGTACGTTTTGTCGGTTATGAAGCACGCGGTCAGGCTAAGGCAAGCGGCGCCCAGTCCAACAGCGACGCACCTTAGGAAGTTATTAGTAATGGTAATGCAGTCTACCAGCGGAGAAATGGCTGGTTGCTTCGACTGAGGCACATGTGGATCATATGGAAGGCGTAAGGTACATACATGTACATGTTGGTAGGCATCTGTGAGCACGGACTTTAATACTGCTGCACAAATAGGCACTAGCGGGCCGACGGGCGATCTCGGCACTAAGATCAAACCCGTCATCGCTCGAAGTTCTTTGCCTTCTTCGATGACTAAAGGAATTGGAACATTACTTTCGCATCCAGACGGCAAGTGCTTCCGCATGAGGGTCTACCTTCGTCCACTACTGAAAATCCCTGTACTTCACCCCAACATGTGGCCCGGCGTACGATGAGTGCGAAGAAGTTCAAGTCGCAAGCCAGCAGTGGCCGTGCCATCTCAGGCTTTGGGTTTGGAGGCTCTGCTCTTGGAACAACACATTCTTCATCACTTTCGTACATCCAAGAGCCGCCAGACTACTCGACGATCACGAATGCCAATACTATCGTTGCTTTCAAGAACCTTTCGAAGAAGGATAGTACGACCAAAGTTAAAGCTTTAGAGGAGATTCAAGCTTATATAACGAATGTTGATACTGACGTTGAAGATGGCTTGCTCGAAGCATGGGTGCGTGTGGACGAACTTGTACGTCAAACTAGATAGTGACGAAATGACATCCAGGTCAAACTCTACCCTCGCCTTTCTATTGACAGTGCCCGACGTGTCCGACAACTAGCGCATGTCGTCAACGGGTATGTCTGCTCGAAGGCTGGGAAGCGAAGTGGCAGACATCTTCCGAGCATTGCCGGCCCATGGCTTGCTGGCAGCCATGACACAGATCGCGCCGCGGCAAAGGCTGCTCAGGATGCTTTTGCCCTCGTCTTCCCAACTCCAGAGAAGGTTGCCGGGCTGCGAAGGACATTTCAGGGTGCCATCCTAGCGTACTGCCGGGATTCATTGTTCCACGAAACTGTCCAGACGCTCAATGATGAGCGGACTGTCAGCCCGGATGATGCAGATGCAACGTACGCGAGGGTTGTCTCTACAAGCATGGCAGTCATTACGGCTCTGCTCAGTGAGCTTGATTCGTCGGAGGTTTCAAAGCAGCAAGTTCTGTACGACGAGTTGTTCAGTAACCCAAAGCTCTGGGAGTTTGGTTGTCACGCAGATACTGGTGTCCGGCGGACTGCGCATAGATTGCTGCAAGCAACGCTACAAAAGCAGCCGGATAGTCTTCGTGACCACCTTAAGCAGTTGAGCACCGCATACGTCTACAAGGGTCTCATTTCGGATCAAACTGGCTCTGCCGCTGACTACATGACGGCGCTAGATGCTCTGACCCGCCAATTCCCTTCCATATGGACAACGGAGTACAGCGGCAAGAAGTCTGCATTGTCCCGTCTGAAGCAGTGCTTGAAGCATGGCTCAAGGTCTGGATCCTCAGACTACTGGACGGTGACCAGATCGCTCTTCCAACATATTCCGCAGGAAGTGTTGCCAAGTTCTGCGGAGGATGCAAAAGAGCTGCTCTTAGCAGCACGCGACGGAGTGACGCAGAGGGACGAGCGTTTCAATGCATCGGGGGCATGGCAAGCTTATTACGCTCTGCTCGATCGCATCGTGCGCAATTTACATGAGGAAGACTGTAAGAAGCTTCTTGACACTTGCGCTTCGCCTATCGTACGGCAGTATCTGCAGCCATCTCCGGAGACGGTCGATTGGACGGTCGCAGGCGCGAAGCCCTCAGCACTCGTGGCCAGGCTGGTCCACATTGACGCTGTCTTGCCCATGCTACAGGTGGACCTAGCCCACTTCGCAGATGAGTTGGTCAACACGGCGAAGATGTCGCAACCGCAGCAATCCAAAGATTTTGCCAAGTCACAGCTACATGTTGCTTCATGTGGAGAGCGCTGGGCTTCACTACAGAGGGAATTATATGCTCAGCGACCGTCAGCATCCTTGAGTCGATTCCTTGACGCAACCAATGTTCAAGTACTCAAGGAGTGTGCACAGCTGCTTCAAGCTAGGCAGGGGAAGCCATTTGGCACGGCGGCCATCGTTGAAGAGCTTCTCAGGGGCTGTGGAGCGCAGCTGCAGCTAGCAAATAACTTCCCGGAGATCATCCAAGACCTGCTGATGACCGATGACTTCAGCTGGGTGCACTGGCCCTCGAACCGGCAACTGGTCGGGTGTTTACTTTCTGTGCACGACCAGTCATATTTCGGCGCGCTGTACGAGGGTGCGTTGATGGCCGCACTTCGTGACACCAGTGAGTCTCCGACTTCGATGGTGCGGGTGCTTTTGCCACAGAATGCGCCCCAAGAAGCGCTTTCACTCGCAAAGGCGAATTCCCAGCTACAGGAGCTTGTCATGAGCAGCCTAAGCGCCTCCGCAGATGAAGCAGAGAGATTTCTGTTTACTGAGCTATACGCAATTGGCGCAGTGAGCGACGAAACGGCGAATGAAGGCGTATCACAATTGATCAGCAACCTCGTGAATAACAACAACCCTGAAAACTTGCGCTCGAGTCTTGATCTCCTTGCCGCAATAGACGACCGACTACTACAGAGTATAGTCACCAAGCCTCAAGGACAGGAGCTTTTACCGAACCTTATTCGCATAGAAGAGGTTGAGACAGCTGAAGATGTGGTGGAGAAAGCAGCGGCATTGATTTCACGGTTATCGACAGCCGCGAATGGTCACGTCGGCTTCGAGACCAAACTCGATGTCGTACGACAGGGGCTTCAGCGTGCATCGCTCAAATCCCTGTCGGTCGACAGTCTTCGGGATCTGACGCAGAGGTTGCTTGGTGCCGATGGGAAAGTTGCTGAAGTGCACACTGTCTTGCCGGACGTTGCTAGTTGGAGGGCTACAGTGATGGCCACGGTAAGAGCTCCGAAGCCATCGCTCGCGGTTTTGAGTTCTCTGGGAGGCTGCGTGCACCTTGTGCAAGATCTCAACGCTGCCAACGACTTTGTCGTGCAGACAGACAGTGAAGGCTTCTCACAGGCGCTAAGAGTGGCGATGTACTTGGTAAGGTGTTGCAAGGTAACTGACGATCCTACTACCGCCGCTCTGCTCTATATGACCGTACTCTTGGCTGAAGACAACCTAAGCATTCCAGGAACCAACGCTCTCTGGGATTCAACCCTCGCTGAAGATGTAGCGATCGTTGACTTTGTCACGGAAGGTAACAGCTACCTTGGCTGGTACTGGGAAGCCACTGGACTATCCGACGAGACGAAAGCAGACTTCCTTTCAGCTCTTGTGGGAATGCAGGAAGGCTACAGCTCATACTCTGCGATGGCTTATTATGTGTCGCTCGCACAAGCTAGAGTCAACGCCAACTACTTCGGAACGCACCATAATGCCGAGCAAGTGAAGCATAGCGAAGCTGAGTTAACCCGGCAACGATCCGAAGGAAATACTCTAGCCACCACAGCTTGTATTGTTGGCTTGCAGCAACCATTGGCTGGCACACAGACACTGACACGGCTGCTGAACGCACTTGTGGCTGGTCTGACAGATGCAGAGCTCCAAGCATCATCGCTCGAGCAATTCATCCTTCTCAACAGCATTCTCTCCGCCCACGATGACGCTGTGTCGTCCATTGCGAAGCAGCGACTGGTCTTCTTGGTCAAGCATCTGGTTGTGTCAGTGCAGAATGCCGTGGACCCAGTGATTAGTAGCGAGACTTGCAAGGCCTTGACACTTCTACTACCTGGTATGCAAGACATGTACGGTGAACACTGGGCACAATGTGTATCATACATCATCAAGACGTGGGCCACTATGAAGCCGGAGCATGAGCCGACGGATGGGTGGACACTGGTAATGAACAGTACGTTGCGATTGCACAGTGTGCTACGGAAGCTTTCGAAACATGAGGACCCCAATGATGATCTTCTAGACGCACTGAAAGATCACGAGCGAGACCTTTCTACAGGCCTTGTCGGTTTACTTTTGACCCGCAGTGGCGTTTCGGACGGTTCAAACCAGCCGCTCCTAGTCACCCACGAGCTTCTTGCACGGCAGGTTACCCAGGTGTTACGCGGCAAGACGTTAAAAGACGCATCGATGCTATACCCGTTGTTGTACACGCCATCTCGCTCAGTCCAGCACGCGACGTTCGAGCTACTGCATCAGCATATCCCGGTGGCGCAGGAGCAGATCTCGTTTGATGCTGCCTTGGAGAACAAGACACCGCATCTGCCAGACGAGCTTCTTTCTTTAATCCTGGAGTCGCCTACCCTTGAATCTCTCATCGATGCCTCCTTTGATGGCGGAATGCCGGTGCAGCTTGCAGGGTATCTGTACAGCTGGCGGCTGATTTTCGACCACTTCGAAGGCTCTAGCTATCGAGTCAAGTCCGACTATACGGAGCAGCTCAAAGACGGCACGTATCTGCCTGACTTGCTTCGCTTCACATTTGATTTTATTGGCCACACGCGTGGCAAGCCCGTTGAGATATCGAGGTTTGACGTCCGCGCTTATACGCCTGATGAAGAACCGAACCCCGAGCGCGACGTACAATGGTTGCTCAGCCACCTCTACTACCTTGCACTTACGAATGTGCCCGGCCTTGTCAGAAGTTACTATCTTGATCTCCGCTCGCGCCAGACTTCTCAAGCTGTGGAAAGCTGGACCGCTAAGCACGTCAGCCCGTTGATTATTGAGAGCTCGCTGCGAGCCGTGGCTGAGTGGGCGGAGAAGAGCGTCAAAGAAGATCCTGAGTACGAGAAGATGAGTGTCAAGGTCGGCATGAGAAGTAAGGAGATCAATGTCAGTTATGTTGTTGATGAGCAGACAATGGCCATCAAGGTTGTCCTCCCGGACGCGTATCCACTGGCCGCTGCCAGAGTGGAAGGCGTCAGTCGAGTGGCGGTCAAGGAGGAGAAGTGGCAGTCTTGGTTGCGGAACTGCCAAGGTGTCATCACGTTTTCAGTACGATCAGAGCACCATCTTGAGCCTGACATTTCTGCTGACGAATTGGATATAGAACGGCTCGATCATCGACGGGCTCTCGGCATGGCGGAAGAACGTCGTTGGGGCACTCCAGAATCAAACGGAATGCGCTGTGAGTTGCATAGTGCAACAATTAGAGTACATGTTGACGACTAATGCATCGTAGATCTGCTACTCCTTGGTTAGTGCCGACAAGCAGCTGCCGACCAAGCGCTGTATGACCTGCAAGAATGCTTTCCACGCAAGCTGCTTGATCAGGTGGTTCAAGACGAGCAATGCCAGCACCTGTAAGTTTGTCTGGATGATGAAGGCGTACACGGGAGCCTCGCTGATTGCTCAATACTCTGCAGGTCCGCTATGCCGCTCATCCTTTCAGTTTTCGTAGATTGAAGTCCACATTCGGCGTGAGAAGCAGACGATCTTGGCATGTTGAAAGCGATCGCCGCAGTATCTGATACTTCGCATAGCCACAATCTGGCGGAGCTGCAATGCGGTATGCGAAACATCGATTCCCACAAGGCCTTCTGTTTGGGAAACATTCTCCCCTGCGAACAGGGTATACTTGTCCGCAACTCAAAACGTGTCCTTGTCAGCTCTCGTATTACATGCCCAATCCCTGTGCCGTGTGCCGTGCGCCATGACTGCAACCGTAGAAAGTAATCTTGAGCTTCAGCGTAGTGCATTGGTTGTGAGCAATCGCCTACAATTGCGTTGGCGCGATTGACACCGCTCGCTTTCGAGTCGAATTTGTAGCATTGTCCTCACTGCCTCACAGCGAACGGCCGGAAGGGCGTCATATTGCGTTGGGAACATGAGCTTGCGTAAAGCGACTCGAAGTTGAGCGGTTTGGACAGAGTTGGTCCGAGCTGCGCTCATCCTGGGTGCCTCGGGCCATTGAATCAACGGCCATTCTGTGAACCTACATGCTTGATCCACGGGCAAATCGCGAGAGGAACCATGCTCGACTCAACCAACAGACATCGCATCTTGTAAGCATAATACACAGCCTCCATCACTGTCACGTCAACGTGGGCATTCCTCCTTTCCATTGCTCTTCTCATATCTAGCTTGGCCGCATATCCCTACATAAATGGAGACAATGCTAAGAAAGAGAGAAGACAAGATCGCCATCATCGGCGCGGGTACTATCGGCTTGTCTTTCGCTGCTTTGCACCTCCTTAAGCATCCGACATGTTCTATTGCGATTTATGACACAAGACCCGATGTGCACGACTACGTTGCGGAGTATATGTCCAAAACACTTGCCGGCGCTGGCGTCGACATTGACTCGACGATGCAACGTCTCAGAATCAGCGCGTATCTGCAGGAAGCCGTGCTCGATGCAGTCATTGTCCAGGAACAGGGGCCAGAGAACCTGGACTTCAAGATTACTACGTGGGCAGAAATTGAACGCTACGCTCCCAAGACAGCACTCTTCTGGTCGAGTACCTCTGGCATACCGGCAAGTCAGCAGAGTCGGAACATGCAGGATAAGACCCGGCTGCTGGTAGTCCATCCGTACAATCCACCGCACATCATGCCATTGCTAGAAGTTGTGCCTTCGCCGCGGACTTCGCAAGCTGTTATCGATGAAACGCTGGAGTATTGGCGTGGCATCGGTCGGACCCCTGTGGTCATTAAGAAAGAATGTACCGGCTTCGTAGCGAACCGCTTGGCCTTTGCTCTGTTCCGGGAAGCTTGTAGTCTGGTCACTCAAGGCGTCATCGATGTCAAGGATCTTGATGAGGTTGTACAGAACTCGATGGGCCCAAGATGGACGGTAGCCGGACCGTTCAAATCGTACCATGCCGGTGGCGGAGACGGAGGCTTGAAGTCTTTTCTGAATAAGATTGGTGGTACAGTGCAGCAGTGTTGGGACGCTAGCGAGAAGGATGTGAAGAAAGGTAGTATTGCTGTAGGCGAAGATTGGCAGATCGAAGTGTGCCGGCAAACGGACGAAGCCTATGGCGTGGTTGACACCAGGGAGAGGGACACAAGGACTAGGAGCGTTCTTGAAGCCGTCAGTTGCGAAGAGGAGGTTCAGTGACATGAGTTCGATGCAAGTTCGAACAATCGAGGCTAGAGTGCTACGACAGCAGAAGCGATGCTACAAAATCCGTAAGCGAGTTGCCAAAGCTGTTGGCAGGGGAGACCTGCAGCGATGGGATGGTTGCATCCACTCCTAACCATGACTCTTAACTATGGATAACACGTATAGTCCATCACACAGCATGAAGGTCTGCCGGAGAATCAATGCACTTGATCAGCGTTGTCCGCTTCGAGATAGCGAGTGTTGGTAAAGGATGGCCAGAACGTTCAGGGTTGTATCCAGTTCTTCCTTCGCGTCGGGCGTGTCGGTCCGACGGGGAAGCACTTTGCTCCACCAATTGTAGCCTCCGCCTCCAAGCCTTGACGTCAGGGAGGCGTGCAACGGCGGTTGATGGTTGGAATCAATCTCACCGTGGCTGTTTTGGGACCAGATACCCTGCAGCGAGTGACGCCGTAGCCTTGATGTGCTCTGCCAACAATTTAAAGCCGTAGAGTAAGCCGCCTGTTGTACATGTGCTTGGTGAAGCCGACTGGACAGCCGCTTTGGCACTGGGCTACGCCTGAACCACGTGCTGGCTTACAGTAGGGCTGGAAGTGCCAGGATTGCGCTCCTCAGCTGACGATCTGCTTCACACAATATGCGAGCTGGAGTCTGCGTGGCCGCACACTAATGCGAAGCGTACTACACAGCCTTTGGGGCTGAACTTTAGGTAGGCTTGCTTTCACTCCTGCTTTGCTTCTGCGACATCAACTCTGCCATTCTGCGTATGCGTGTGAGTGTGTATAGCCGCCGCAAAGGTGTGCAGGCAGCGCAATGATCCTGTCGCTACCGATCGTCCAAGTGCTTGCGTTGTTGGCACTGTCACTCGCGTTCACAAGCGCCCAACATAATGGTATGTTGGAAGTGAGTCCGCGGCCACGGATCGATCCTGACGAAAGGCGCATAGTTACAAGTTCGTACATTAGCAACTCAACATATCAGTACCCTTCGCTTTCAGGCACCTCGCCGACCTCTCCGCTTTCCTCATCGACTGGTGACAATGCGTTGTCTTCCACAACGCCGTCCAGTGCCTCGCCGCAGGCCACCCTGTCATCATCGAGCTCCTCTGTTGCTTCGCCCGTTGCTTTGACCAGCACAAGCAGTCTCTCATTGGCAAGCAATCCTTCTTCGGCAGGCAGTCTCTCCGCTGGCGGCAGTCTCGCGTCAGCAGATGGCCTGCCGTCAGCTAGCAGTATATCATCGGCGGGCACTCTCTCCTTGACAAGCAGTCTTTCCTTGACGGGCACTTTGGACAGTTCGTCGTCAGTAAACAGTACGGTCCGCTCTTCCGCCGCTCTGGCGAGCTCATCTACTACGTCGGTTTCCGGCAACAGCGGCCTTGCAGTGGGTGACTACATCGCGTCCGGTCTTGGCATATCCACAACAATGACTTCGGTTAGTAGTACAGGTGGTGGAACGGTCAACGCATCGGCCTCGACCAGCAGCTTAGCCCCAATTGCGAGCTCCCCGACTGTTACTGCGAGTGGAAATCGAAATGGCGCATTCATTTCTGGCAATTCGACTAACGCGACAGACTCCACCATCACCGTCGAACTCACCAGTGTGGTTCATCTTACCCGAACTGCCTACGAGACATTGACTACCTTAGCGTGGACCGTCAGTCCTACAGGTACTGGCTGGGACTGGGTACGAGTGCCAAAACGGGCCCCTAGAGTAGCATTGAATGACTGCTAATCAATCTCGTTCTCCAGATGTGGGCCTGTGATGTTGAGTGGCTCGAATACAGCTCATATACAGCCATTCCAACATCTACTGGCATCGTTACCGCGCTGCACACAACCACCGGGTCCAGCGCTACAATCACCAGTCTTGCCACACGATCAGAGACGTATTACTGGAGCGGTCCTACGCCGACGTGCTCCTTAAATGCGAAACAGTGCAGCAGTCTGATCTCGTCGTACGAGGAAGCAGCGGATGACTACTATGCATCGTCGTCCGCCGGCTTAACACCATCTCCATGGACTCTCGGCGCGTATCCGGCCTGCACGACGTCAGCCGCGGCAAATGCGACTTCGACTTCTGGCGCGCTCTGGACAGTACCTCCTGGAGGGAATGGCTGGGAGTGGATGTGGGCTTGCGAAGGCGAATGGGAGGCCTATTCGTCTATGATCCCAGTCCCTACGTCTACTGGGAGCAACACCGCAACACGAACGATCACGGAGGCGAGCACAACAATCCCAGTGCCGACGTGCACTCTCAATAGCGCAGAGTGTAGCAGCTTAGTGTCTTCTTTCGGCGCCGCGAATCAGGCGTATTGGTCGTCGTCGTCCGCGAGCTTGTCCCCAATCTGGACGTTGGCTGCTGAATGGCCAGTTTGTACAAACTCAGCAACGGCAAACGCGACTGTCACTCCGGGTACTACTTCAAGCTCGCAATGGACAGTGCGTGCTAATGGGACTGGATTGGCCTACTACGGCTCATGTAACAACGAATGGTACTTGTACTCTTCCATGGCTACGCTAGGCGTCTCCACTACCACCATTGTGGCCACGGAGACACTGACGAAGCCAAGTACGACCATCACAACCCCAAATTCGTCGAACAGCACTCTCTTGTATACTGGGGCCACCCCCGCCTGCAAATTGGAGAATGCCGAATGCGCCACACTGCGAAGCTACTACGGATCATTGACGAGCTCCTACTTCTCGGCAATCTCAGCAAGCTTGAACCCAACTTGGACGGAGACTCTCCTGCCACCAGTATGTACGATCACACCAACGGCAACCATTGGCAATGCCATAGCCGCCCCAGTCCCCCCGGCGCAAAATCTCACTGCGCTGTGTTTAGCGACTGGCTCGCCATGGTCCGTTGCTGCGAACGGCACAGGGTTGGACTCAGCGTGGGACAGGATGTGGGAGTGTGAGTACGAATGGGAGCAGTACTCCAACCTTGTCCAAACTGGCTGTGGTACCGGAACAGTCACTTATTCTTACGATGTTACGGCACTGAGCACAACGATTACGCACGTATCTAAAACTAACGGCACCATCACTTATTCTGGCCCAGCCCCAAGTTGTACCGTCAACGGTGCAGAATGCTCAACAGTAAGTCTATCCAGCCCGTTATTGTTGTATCAAGCTTCCTTGCAATATAGAACGAAGCTGACATCGCTGTAGATGTGGAGTTACTACAACGCATTGGCGTCTGACTTCTGGTCATCTAAATCAGAAGGTCTAGATCCCAGCTGGAACGGCGATTTCATGCAACCGTCGTGCACACCTCCCCCGAGCTTCAACATGTCGGTCAGTGGAAGCGGCTTGAGCTCGATGTACAGCTGCCAGGGCCTGTGGCAGCAGTATAGTTATGATATATCGAGCGGGTATGGTTCGTTCTATACCACGAACACGTCGGTCTGGGCGACAGATTTCACAGCTACAATCACGACGCTCTGCGACGGACGAGAGCGCGTAATGGGAACATTGACGCCGCTCTCCTCCTATTATTATCCGACCCAAGCGATGTACAGATTGAACTATACAGGTGAATCCCCCCTTTCACAAGGCGCTTTTCATAGAGAGCTTGCCAATCTGACATGCTGGTTCAGGTCCGCCGCCAAACTGCACTATTAACAATGATGACTGTTACTCGATGTCCAGCAACTACCAGTCTGCAGTGTCATCCTATAACATGGCGCTATCCACAGATGGGTCAGCGAAGTGGCCCGGCAGCCTCTCGATTTCTCCCGTTTGCAATGTTACTGGCACTCTGGCTTCAGCGCTATCGACCACCAGACGTGCTAGCGTCGGCAATGCTAGTGCGTGTGGCTACTGTACCATCTATGGTGGCAGCGTTCAGCTGCTCTACTTTCCAGTAACCACTAATTACAGTCGAGATATGTGCGCAACAAAGGTGCGTCGTCCCGGTCGGGTTGTCCGAGATACAGCTGACCTTCTAACATGATGACATAGCCACCTGCGAGCTCGTCGATTTGTCCCTTTGGCGAGGTCGTAGAAGGGGGAGCTGCAACAAACGCCGTGGGACAGGCAGAAGGACCCTGCACGTACAAACCTTTCAACGCGACCAGCACACTCAACTCTGGGCCGTTTGTTGTTTCCGCCGGAACCACATTCTATGAGAATCGCGCTTATATCAGCTACGATACCGCTTATGCCTCAGATGGGTGTGGCAGGGTAGGGAGTGATCACGCCGGTTTGTTCACAGCCTTTCGCAATCGTATGAGACACAGCTGACCACCCTACCCATCGACCTCTAGGCGGTCTTCTGACTGTGGCTTCGACAGACCTGTATTCATTGGTTCGTAATTGGAGCATCTCGTGTCTGAGGCATCACTAACGCTTTGATCCGCGCTCCGCAGTGGGGTTACTGGGGGGAGAACTATAACTACGCTTACTCATTCGTATGTTTACAGCGTGCATTTACCATTGACATGACTAGATTTCCGACTGACTGTTGCTTTAAAGAACTTCGCCGATCTAATTGCACCAGTGCCAGCCAGCGCCTACCTAGGGTCACCTTCCTGTAATGAGGGTGATCAGGAATGGGGTGACTATCAATATCCTGACAAGGTCAATGGGGTCAACGAATGGAACCCGGTTGTGACGAACACGGCCTTTAACAACACGGGCTTGATTGGTTGTGGTCTTGTTATTGATGCAGCGTTCCGACCATGGTGCGAAAAACTCCCGTTCTGACCATGTAAGACAGAGCTAACTCCTATGCATTAATCTTTAGGTTGGCTGTTCCGCCACAATTTCGCGACATTGATCCTGCTTGGGGTGACTGCCTCTTAACTCTTAACGGGATCTGGGAGTATGCTATAAGGGTGTAAAATAGAAACCGACGCAAAATGCTGATTATCGTGTAGTCCTCCCAAGGCTCTACAGCCCGCGTCTACCGAAGCTGGAGTCACGACATCATTGCCGCCAGCTGCTCCTACGACAAGCGCATCACCTGTCCCGACGGCGACGTCTCCCGCGACATCGACAACCTCCCCGACGGCCACTCTTGGGTTCGATTCAGTGGCAGGTGGACGGGCGCAGACCATCGGCTCAAGCATCCCAACTGATCCCGGTGCACAGTCCTCGACCAGTCAAAGCAGTCAGGATCCTGGACAGGCACAAGCTGGTTCTTCTTCTTCACCGGACCCTGGTGGCGTGCTTGCATCAATACTTGGCGGCGGTCAGACTACTGGGCAATCAGCACAAGGATCCGCCACCCCGGTCAATTCCGGTAACGTAAATCCATCTGCGCAGACTTCCATGACCAACGAAAACGCTGGACAGACAAATGGTGGTGGTGTACAGACCTCCGCTGGCAACGGCAACTCTCAGCCGAGTGACAACGCGCTTTCCGTGCTCTCGGCAGCTTTGGGCAGTACAACTTCTGACCTTCCAGGTTTTGGCGCTTCTGGCTCTGGCAACTCCGCCCCAAGCAATCCTGGTCCTGGCAACTCCGGCTCCGGCAACTCTGCATCCGGCGGTGCGGGATTCGGCGGCTCGAACGGGGTGACCACAGTCGCATCTGTCGGATCGGTGGGGTTCACATTGTCGCAGACTACCGACACACGAGGATCCACCCAGGCTGTTGTTATTGGCGGAGGTACCACAGCAACCCTTGCACTTGGTCAGAGCACTACACTGGCTGGACAAGCCATCAGCGTCGCATCCTCGGGAGGTGGGGCTGTTATCGGCAGCGGCGCAGGCGCAACAAGCATATCGCCAAATAGCCCGGCTCCTGGCAGCTCGAACAACGGCGAACAAGGTACTACTGTCGTCAGTGTTGGCACGGCTACACTCACAATAGCTCCGGCATTGCAGAGTGGCAGCACAGCCGGTGTGATTGTCGCGCAAGGGAGCAGTACGGCGACTGTACAGCCAGGACAGGCGGTAACAATAGGAGGTCAAATCGTCAGCGCTCAATCGGGCGGAGGGGCCATTATCGGTAGCAGCGACAGTGCTACAATTGTCATACCAGCCGACTCCGGATCAGGCGGTTCAGGTAACGGAAATTCAGGGTCCACGGTCGTTGGCTCAATTACTATTGGACAAGCCTCTCCAGCTTCACTTGGCAGTCCATCAGCTATTCTGGCAGCAGCGGCTGGGTCCACAGTTACTCTCCAGCCTGGACAGGCCACAGTACTCGCTGGCCAGACCGTGAGCGCACCGGCGAGCGGCGGCGCGGTCATAGCAAGCGGTGCAGACTCAAAGACTGTCTCTCCTAATGATATAGGCTCCCCGAGTGGTGGCACCGGCAGCTCCGGAAGTGGAAGCTCAGTCTTCACTGTAGGCTCCTCGGTATACACAGTGGCCAGCGCTAGCTCAGCCATAGTCATAGACCAGAGTGGCACAACTGTTACCCTCACACCAGGACAGACAACAGTACTGAACGGCCAGGCTATCTCAGCTGCTACCATTGGCGGAGGTGTTGTTGTCGGAACAGGGAGTAGCGCAGCCACTGTTACGCCTGGATCAAACACTTATGCTGGATCCGCAGGCTCTGTGGTCACGGTTGGCTCGTCAGTCTTCACAGCAGTTCAGTCGCAGATCTCAGGCAGCTCAGTTGTCATTGTGGCAGAGGGAGGCCAGATCGCAACGCTCACTGCGGGACAGAAGACTTCCATAGGCGGTCAAGTGGTCTCTGCAGGTTCCACGGGCGGCGTCATAATCGGGACTGGCAGCCAGGCCACGAGTATTGCTGCAGCCGGTCCGGGCGCTCCGGCGGGCAACGTTATCGGCATCTCGGACCCTACGCTTGTGATTGCAGGACATACATTGACTGCAAGCGCTGACCCGGGCAATCCCAGCGTCGCCATTGTTGACGGTACTCCGGTGACTCTCGGAGGCGCTGCGCAGACCATAAATTCCGTCGTTGTCTCGCTCGCTTCCTCTGGGCTGATCGCTGGAGGCAGTCTGATTGTCCCCGCAGCAACACCGACTGCACTTGGGACCATCACCACAAATGGACAGACACTGACTATAGAAAAGCTCAACGGACAGACTGCGGTCATTGACGGATCCTCGACAGCGACATTACCGAGCGATGGCATTGCTACAGTGTCAGGAGTTACTTTGAGCGTCGGAAGCAATGCTGGATCTAATTTTCTCGTCGTGGATGGCTCCCAGACTGTACCGATCCCAACGGCTTCACACAATGAGGCAGTATTTACGATCGGCGGTTCGACAATAACCGCAATCCAACCTCAAGCGTCAAGCTACGTCATCGTAAACGGGACCACGCTGTCTCCTGGAGGCAGCGCAATCACGATATCGGGAACGGTCTTGAGTGACGGACAAGGCGGGCTTATCGTGGGATCGAAAACGATACAATTGACACCCATTCCGTCAGCCTCTGCTTCGGAAGCTGTTGTTAAGCTTGGAAGTCGAACCTTGACCGCCGTCGCTCCCTCGGGAGCGTCATTCCTCCTTTTCGATGGCACAACGCTTTCTGTGGGGGGTCAGGCCATCACCATCGACGGGACCGTCGTCAGTGACGCGTCAGGTGGTCTGGTGGTTGGCTCAAGCACGGTGTCTTTGTCAGGGATACCGTCCTCGACTGGTGTGTCTACGACGGCAGCACCAAGCTCATCCGCCTCTGCCTCACAGGCTAGAACAACTAGCAGCACAAGGTCAGCTGCTTCTGCGTTACATCTGCATTCAAGCGCAGCGTTGTACATAGCATTACTTGCCAGCACACTGCTGCTTTGTTGTGCTTAGCCAGAGGATATAATATGCATAATGACAGGTTCGAGATTTCTCAGCGCTATCCTGAACTTCTTCGTTCGGCTGATCAAGCTCTTAGAGGATGACGAATGCACTGTGATCGCGTGGAAACAAGTTAAATGTGACAGATACTGAGATGAGGTGGAGAGGAGCTCACGTGATCCATCTCCGTTCCGGCAAACGTCCCCGCATCTCCACGCTGCCATTGGAGCTCACTTTCACCAGCCATCATGCGCATGGCCGAGGATACCGTCTGCGGTGCCCGCAGACATGCGCGGTGTAGATCTGTCACGCGTCAAGGTAGGATCTTATACTCGATTCATGCTTCATTCAATCCAACATATTCACGCTTGCGAGCGATCCAAAAGACTCACAGTATGCCGTTTAAAAGCCAACAGAACGATATCTTTCTTCCGCGCCATCTGACCACTTGGCAATGGCTCTTTGAGGATCCTACTTACTCTCCAATTGCGCGTTATTCCGAGCATGAGCTTGCAGGCTATACCCATGCCATCACGAAAGAGCGCCTCAACTGGCGGGAGGTGAAAGAGGCAGCAACCTACATTTCGACTGCGCTCGTCAAGCGGTATGGCATGAAGGCGGAAGATACGGTATCGCTCTTCTCGCAGAACACGATATGGTGAGTTTGAGGTTCTGACGTCCGTATATACAAAGTAGCTCATTCATATGTTGTCAGGTATGGCGTCGCTCTGCATGCTGCATTGCGTGTTGGTGGGAAGGTGTCTGGTGCTTCGCCGGGTAAGGCCTTGAGACAGTGTATTCGTCATATACCATCGGCAACAGTACTGATAACCTTCAGCTTACAATGTCGAGGAGATGACCTATGCTCTTCAAAAAGCCGACGCAAAGTTCATCATGACTCACCCAAACAGCATGGAGGTCGCCACCGCCGCAGCAGAAAAAGCCGGTATCTCACGGCAGAATCTGTTCCTTCTGGAAGGCAAGATGGACGGCTACACCACGATCAAGGAGCTCGTCGAGATGGGTAGAAAGGAGGCTGAGCAAGTTCCTTACTATACCATCCCCAAAGGCAAGACTAATTTCGACGTTTGCGGCTTCTTGAGTTTCTCTAGTGGCACGACCGGTCTACCCAAGGTATGGAATACCGCTCATCCTTGTCTTGCTGTCTTCGACAATGCTGACGATCGTATCAACACTTTGGTAGGCAGTCATGATCGCACATCAGAACGTCATTGCGCAATGTCACCAGATCCAGCAAATATCGCCGTCCGATCATAAGCGTATACTTGCGGTCTTGCCTTCGTTCCATATCACTGGGCTGGTCCACGTTCTGCATCTACCAGTCCTTCTCAATGCCGAGGTCATTATGCTTCCGTCCTTCTCCATGGAGTCTATGCTCGAAACCGTGTGCGAATATCAGATTCCAGAGCTCTTACTCGTCCCGCCGATTCTTATTCGGATGGTCAGGGACCCCGTTGTGGTGAGTGAACATGCGTCTTCGCGTGAGGCTGTCAGTAACCGGCAATGCTGTCTCTAGGACAAGTATGACCTGAGCTTTCTCCGGCGCTTCTCATCCGGCGCCGCACCGCTCAGCGAGGAGATCATCCAGCTGCTGCAAAAGAAGTTCCCACAAACCGGCTTCAAGCAAGGCTATGGCATGACAGAGTCCTGCTCGTGCATTACCGCTCATCCATTCTGGCTTTACGACTACAGGTATGCTCACGCTGTCGGACCAATCTGCGCTAGTACAACGGTCAAGATCATGAGGGAAGACGGCACGGAGTGCGGAGTGGGCGAGCCCGGTGAGATATGGGCCAAAGGCCCGCAAATTGTCATGGGCTACTTGAACAACGACAAAGCCACTCGCGAGACGTTCGACCAGGACGGCTACTTGCATACAGGCGATCAGGGCAAAATCGACGAGGAAGGTGTCATTACCATTACGGATCGGTTGAAGGAGATGATCAAGGTGAAGGGAATTGGAGTGTACGAGACTGTTGCGTCAACACTGTCTGTTGGGATGCGCGCTGACACCTAACTGCGCAGGGCACCGGCAGAGCTTGAAGACCTACTCCTCGGTCACGAGAAGGTTGAGGACGTTGCCGTCCTTGCAATTCCAGACGATTACTCTGGTGCGTGGTTGAAGGCCGGAAGACCCTCCTCTTTGCCTGAAGCAAAACTTACAGTGTACTCTTTCTAGGTGAAGTACCCAAGGCGTACATCGTGCCGAAGCCGAGCGAGAAGCCGAGTAATGAGCTTGGTCGCGAGTTGATCGCATACGTCCGTGAGAAGAAGGTCAGGTACAAGGCTGTCAAAGGTATGACTCTCACGGAATACGAACGCTTGTAAGGTGCCCCACTGACACGCGGAACAGAGATGGAGTTCATCGATGTGATACCCAAGAGTGCGAGCGGAAAGATTCTGCGACGTGTGCTGAGGGATAAGGCACGCAGTGGAGAGCATGGTATAGTGGTGCGAGAAGAGAGAGCGAACCTGTAGGATGCGGTCCTACCACAACTCACTACAACCCGTATCATGTTTTGCGGTTGTGCTCAGCCTAGTGCTTCTGCGAAAGGAAGCTGTGAAAGCCTGTGTAAGCTCGGATCTACAGTTCCGACTTAATCCGAGTAGCTGTGCCGAGCGCCACCATGAAAGCTCCCTTTGCGCTCACATCAAGCTCTTTCCCATATGAATTAGTAATCTCCAGCTTCACTCCACGGACTTCGACCGCGGTAGCTAAAGGACTGGGATATACGGCACGATTATATGTGATGGCTAAGTAGCACGCGCTTCCTTCCTCTTCATCTGTAGCACTGTGTCTGTAACCCTCTGCAAGCGCTTCACCGTGGCTCTACGCGCAACACTCCGCAGGATGACAGACTACCACATCGACATTGTGAGCGACACGGTATGCCCGTGGTGCTATGTCGGTAAGAATAGACTCGATAAAGCGATCCAGGCCCACAAGCAATCGAATCCGAACGACACCTTCTCGACGACATGGCACCCGTTCTACCTTAACCCAGATGCACCCAAGAGCATCGACAAGCAAGCGTTCTACGAGCGCAAGTTTGGACAGCAAAGGACGCAGGTCATGCAGGGCCATCTGGCAAGGCTAGGGAAGCAGGTCGGCATCACCTTCGCTTTCGGTGGCCGGACTGGCAACACAAGGGACAGTCACCGTCTGATCCAGCTGGCCAAGACGAAGGGCGACGGAATGCAGACGAAGGTTGTCGAGCAGCTTTTCAACGCCTACTTTGAGTCGGAGGAAGACATAACATCGCGGGACGTTTTGATCGCGCGGGCTGTGAAAGCTGGGTTGGATGAGGTGGAAGCTAGGGACTGGTTGGAAAGCGATAAGGGAGGACCTGAGGTGGATAGGGAGGTCAAGCAGGCGCAACAGAGGTTCATTAGTGGTGTCCCAAACTTCTTGATTAACGGCAAATACGAGATTAGTGGTGCGGAGGAGCCGGCGGCGTTCCTGCAGGTGTTTGGTGAGGTGAAGGAGACAACCGGCGACGCGAATGGGACGAAGAATGGAGGCGCCAACATTTGTTGAGGCGAACGGAATGCGGCTTTGCGACGCCCATCCTCTTATTTCCCATACCAGTGGAACCGATATGTGTCACGGTAAGGCCGCTTGGCTACTCTTAGTCACATCAGCGATTGTATGAATACTACACCAAATCACATGCGAGCCTCTGGTTATGAAATTTTCTCATACCAAACTTCTCCCGTGATGATCCAGGTAGGTACTGGCGAAATATCGAACAGCGCCAGCCTGGCAAATTGGACGCTGTCAACAGTCATACTCGCACCAATATCTAACGGAAGGTGTGAAGATGTTTTTCACATGCACGTCAGGTCGGCTTGCGCAACATCGCAAAGGAATGTCAGCTGCCATCGGTACCATGATCGGGTGACGGTGGTGCAGCGAGCAATAATGAGTGGTTGGAGGATGGTTTGTGCGCTTCGCACCGCCGGCCGGTACCTCCAAGCCCAAAAGCAAGCATTTCGGCACCTGAGCACGTGAAAATGCGGCGAAATGTTGACCTAGGTTATCGTTGAACCGTCCATTGAGGATAGCATGGCGAGCAGAAGCCCGACCAACCAGCCTAGTAAACGCCTGCTGGCGGAGATCGCTCTACAACTGAGAGCGATGAGGAAAATGGAACCCTTGTTACAATGATGAGGAGGCTGCTTCAGAAAGATTATGACCCCTGGAGATCAGCCCGCCGTGTTCTGCATTCGCAGTGGCAAGCGACAAGGAGGTCGAAGAAAGCGTGCTGGAAGAGACTGCTTTTGACGCCTCTTCGAAACCTAGCAAGTAACCAGCCAACGGGCTGCGTGGTCCAGGTCTGCCGTTAGGCCCGCCACAGCCGTCAACGGAACGTCGCGATCGTAGGCTGACTCGGGTTCTCATTCGAAGTCGTATAGGCATTGAAGTCTCACAACAGCGGCTGGCGAACGTCTAGTAACAACGCAGTGTTCTCACATAAGCCTCAATTGGCCCGCAGCCGGTGCAAGCCAACACGGAGCAGTTTGGGGAAATATACTTCTAGTAAGAAAGTTCGAGGATGACAAGGGGTCCAACTCCACCTTCTGATGGGCGAGAGGGTGGCGTTTGGGCTTGTGGTCGATCTCCTCAACTCTGGTGCCAATGACCTTCGGTCTTCAATGCTGTGGTCGCTCGACGTTCGAGCAGCGACTCAAGAGGTGTGATACATACTGACTGTCGCTCCATGATTCTATAATGCATTGGGGCCGGAAGCATGCAGCAGATTCAATAGTATCGGGATCCACCCTGCAGAATCGTGCATGATCATCAGATGTCTTAGTACGGCAGTCTCCACACTTACATGGTGGCCGTGCACGTCGTCTCATCATGTCCGAGCTGAGATGTTTAACCGTTAGCAGCATTGCGGTGTATTGCCGCTCTACGGCGCAACGACCCGTCATCGTGTCTGGTGTCTGTGTCCTGGAAATGCAACATTAAGACCATGGGTGTTTCCTTACTGTCTCCACGCCACCCGACCCATCGTCTCCCACAGCCGCAATGCTCGTAATGCCCGCGATGAGCTCGCAGTTTCTGCAGGTTCCCAAGGTGCTGCCCCATCGCAAGGCGCGATCGAGGTCGAAATCAAGATCAAGGGAGCCGGTAGCCGCGGCAGAGGAGGTGGTGGTGTCGCCGACGAAGCTCCGGCCGCAGACTCCGCCCATTTCACTCCCAGACGTCGAGGTGAAACCGTTGTCGAATGGTTTCGGAGCGATCAACGAAATGTCGAACGGGTACACCAACGGCCATAGCCACAAGCCCGACTATAGCCATACAAATGGGTCGTCACACGCCTCACCAGGTCCGGCGGTCGAAGAGCAGACTGGAACCAGCTACGATGATCTCAACGAGGATATGTACACGCTAGATCAATGTGAGACCCCTCCGCCTCCAGAACCACTGCGACACAAGCTCGTGGGCGCATGGAAGCTAGAATCATATATCTCAT
Organism: Baudoinia panamericana UAMH 10762; assembly: GCF_000338955.1. NCBI lineage: Eukaryota > Fungi > Ascomycota > Dothideomycetes > Mycosphaerellales > Teratosphaeriaceae > Baudoinia > Baudoinia panamericana. The sequence goes on from NW_006911263.1 coordinate 520,695, forward strand.
ATCCGACACCTGGTTCACCCATTCAGAGACCAACACATCCAATGACCAAAAACGTGACTGGCTTCATCATGTATACGCCGGACGGGTATATGTCAGCTCAGATGCTGATACCTGGACAGCAAAGTTTCAAGCGCGGCGAGGGGGAGGAGCCACAATGGGCAGAGGCAGGCAAACGGTATTTCGGTTACTGTGGACCATACTACATCTCGAACGAGGGAGCAGGGAGAGAAGAGGTGCTAAGACACACTTTCCAAGTGTGCAACTTGCCCGGCTGGATCGGCGACATACAGATACGGACACACCATTTCGAGGAGGATGACCAGGTGCTTGTCCTGGGAAGCGAAGAAGCTACAGAGATCAAGGTGAGCTGCACTGCTACCCTTGACGTTCTCGATTTGCTCTAACTTCTCTTCTTCAGGGCGACAAGCGAATACCGGTGCTCAAATGGAGGCGTGCCCGAAACAACGCCGACGGCGCTCCGCCACCTCCAACGCCACAGATCAAGATTAGTGGGCCCGGGGAGCCCTGACGGGGCCGGCGAGCGACATGATTTGGCCGTGGAGAGTCGCTCACGATGCCGACAAACCCACCACGACCCTACGAACCGGCTGCGGTTGCCACGCGCGACCGAGTCGGCGCACCTGAAACTCACCAGAGACTGGGCGCTTCTAACTTCACCACAGCCAGGAGCTTCTGGTACATTCGATCGTTCTTGGCATACACCTTGGCGGAATGATTTTCTTGCGAATACCCGAAGCGAACTTGTACACATACCATGGGCTGAATTATTCGTCACACGTGTGCATAAAGCGCTGAACGGCGTTATTGGTGTGGATATGGTTGGGCAGGCCTTTGTTTGGAACAAAAGTGATCTAGATTCCGCGCAATCGCTATGTTTGACCACCGCTAGAGCGCAGATGCCTTGGCGGATAATGTCAAGAGTAATGTACAGCTAGACCTGTACTTCCCAACCTATATCTGGAAGAGAGAAACGCCAAAGGCACAATAGCTTGTCATAGAAGCTGGTACTGACAATGGTGATCGTTGCCTGATCACTTGGCCGCACGGCACTGCCGTAATTCATGCTCCGGTGTTCTTCGAACTTCGCCAGCACCTCTAGTCGCCAGTCCTCATCCTCGAAACGGCCTAAACGTAGAACTCGGGTTCCAGCATGCATGCAGCTTGCAAGGATCAATATGCTTCTCAGCCTAGCATCCAAGTGTCAGCACGACTACTCTACCGACTGCGGCAACCTCGGCGTACAGCGTCCTTCGATGGCGACCTGACACCGCGCAAATTGATATGGTTGGAAGCGCTTACCCGCGTAGTGTCATCACGGAACCCGACTGGGCCGATGAAGACAATCCTGACCGTATGTCGGCACCTTCCACCTCCGCAGACTCGTTGTCGTGTAGGAGTTGAAGTCTCCAAACACCGCCACCCAGGTTTAGCTCCGCAACGACTCTTCTCCGACCGGCGAGCGTCGAAATAAGGCGTATGTGATCATCATAACTCCCTGTCAGAAACAGCTCGGACGTAATTGGTAAGATCGCAGTCACGCCAGCAATGTGCGACTTGCGGTCTTGCCACAGAAGGGTCGTCTCATCTTCGATATCGACCCTAGAGCACTGTAGAGTAGCGTCGTCGCCACCCGAAAGGAGATACTCCCGCTCGAAGTCGCTTGTGAAGGCTACCGTCCAAGCCTCAAGGCTGTGTTGGTAGATATCCGTAACCGTAACAGTGGAATCTTCAGCCCATAGCTCTCCCTTCCCTGCTGTACTTCGGATGAGGCACACTCGTCCGTCAGATAGCGTAACAGCAATGGTGTCTGCACGTTGAGGGTGCCATATGCACGAAAGGACGAGCGTAGACTCATCGCTTACTCTCTTCGTACTGAAGGCTGAAAGACTTGCATTGTCGCAGTCGTGCTCGAGATGGTAGAACATCAGCAAACCCGTCGAGGTCGCTACGGCTAGCACTGGCGACTCCGTCGACGGATAGGATGACCATTGTATGTCCAATACCGAGAAGTCTGGCGTGGCTTCAGTGGCAATTAGAGTGCTGGACAGGCCTCAGTCAATGAACCCTCTGGGCCGCCGCGTAAGGACATTTTCTCACCTACATGTCGTCTCTATGAAGTCGGTATAGGATCAGACTGCCGCTACGCTTCTGCGAATCACCCTCGCCATTGTCGTTGGGGAGACTATTGGCTTCATGAACGCTCGATGCAGCTTTCGCATGTAGATAGTATGTTCCTATGACGAAGTAGGTGGGCTGTTGAGGACAGAATGCGATGCAACTTGGCGGAAGATCAAGAGCGAGCGATTGTATTGAAGAGATGTTTGTCATTGTGTCGAGGAACGCTTGACCAGATCGTTTTTGGAGGCCGAACATTTTTACGCAATCCATGCACGAGTCCTATAACACACTCAGGGTAGAGAGCTAACCGCAGACCATGTACGTCGCAGAGCTCTATACCTCTGATTGCCGTCAACGACTAAGTATCACGTACACTTTCTTGCTATTCAAACGCTAAGCTAGGGATATCTGACGTGTTGGCCGTAACGCAAAGGTTGAACGCTCATCAAATGCACACGCCTCCTACGCCGCATCTGGTCACAAAGCATTCAGCACCACTTGGTCTTGCTGTCTCAGTATGGCGAGTTCACAATCTCGTTTCGACCGAGGTAGCTTCCTCTGCCCTTGGTCCTGCGAGGCGTAGCTGGCGGAGCCATGATAGACTCTCTCGTCGGTCTTTGCAGGGCCCGCCTCGCCACCATATCCACCTCGTTGGGTAGCGCCACAACGATGTTCTTGTCGCTTCCGAAGCGGAAGTTGTCCGCCTTGATCTCCTCAGTGTACCGCTTGATCTTGTAAGGGTCCCTCTTTCCTTGCAGTACCTTCTCCAGGCTCCAAGTCACGACGAATGGTCCGGTGGCGGTTATTATGGTAGTCTCCTTGTTACCTTCGCCGGTATTAAACCGAGCGGGCGTGAATGAGAGCGGCTGCTTGGTCTCGTGCTGGAACTGCGCAACATGGTTCGGTGTCAGTGCTAAGCGGCGCGGTTGTGGCTTGCTGTCCTTCGCAAAAGCTTTCTCAAAGCCGAGCTTGCCTTCATTCTTGCCTTCCTTCTGCAGTGCGTCAATGAGCAAGATGTACGTCCGGGTGGTGGCGAGTATCCATCGCCCGTCAGCACTGACGTCCACGCCGATGATGGGGTCGCCGAGAGCTGGTAGGGCGGTCTTTGCGTTGATGCCGAGGCGGTCAAACATGCGAATGTCACCCTTGTTCGATCCAACGACTATGTAGCCCTTGTCTGTGGTGGCGGCAGCGGAGAAGTCATTCTTGCTTGCGTACTGCTTCAGCTCGGAGTCTACGAGCTTGTCACCTGCCAGGCGTGGATCGATCCGGTAAAGCGCATTGGACGACAAGCCCAGGAAAGTTTGCTCGTCTGTCGTTTGCGCAAACTTCTTCTCCGGCGCAAAGATGTTGACTGGAATGTCATCGTGCACCTTCCATTCTTCCGTTATCTTGCCGTACTCGAGATCCATGCGGTACAGGTTGTTCTTGTCATTGGGGTTTTGGAGCACCATATTCCTGTCGGAGGCATGCAGCATGATCTTGCCTGGCGCAAAGACCTTGCCTTTCGGAGTCGCAATCTTGTTGATTGACGTGCTGAACTCGAGATGGTTGTCGGGCGTGTGCCTGAAGACACCAATCTTGTCGCCTCTGACGACGAAGGATCGATCGACCTTCGCACCCACCGCGAGCTGCGAGTTGACACTGCCATCAGCGTCGCGGCCCAGGTCCACCTCATCCTCGTCTTCGTCCTCATCCAAATCCTCCTTTCGCTGACCTTCATGCGCATCTTCGAACTCATCTTCCTCTTCGTCATCCTCTGCAGCTTCCGCCTCACGCTGGTCATCACGTGTCGTGTCCTCTATTACCAGATCATTGAAGGCATCCAGCACGTAATCTCTGTCCGCATCTTTCACCGCTTTCTGCCACTTCGTCTCGTTCAGATGCTCCCACAAAGCCTGCATCAGTCCCTCCTGAAATCGCTCCTCTGTCTCACGATCCTTGAACTTAAGCAACCACGAGTATGCCGATCCGTCTTCGGTATAGTGGTTGAATATGAAGCTCAGATACTCGAAGTTGAAGACCGGATTAATGTCAGGTACGACCTCTTGACCAAGCCATTGCTGCTTGCTGCCTGTAATTTGGAGCCAGTACTTCCAGTTGCCGACCTCGGTTACCGTGGCATGCACCTCTGCGTCTTGAAGTATAAACGTGCCGGATTGGAAGTCAAATAGATGAAGCTCTGCCTTCTCATTCACCAGGATCTCGCGACTCTCGGGAGCTTTGCGGGCTGTTGGCGCTTTCGTCGGCGTTTGCTCGATCTGCTTTTGCGGCGTTGCTGTGCTCTTGGTCAAGCGCGCCATGTCGATTTCGCTGACGTTTCTCACCTCGTTCAGTGATCTTACGGTCTGCGGTGACGGCGACAAGGCTGGTGAGCGTCCGCTGGGCGTTGACAGAGGGCTGGCTTCGGGCACAGGCGGCTCGTCTTCGAACGCAAACTGCTCGAGGTCTTCTTCGGTCGCCTGCTGATGGCCTTTCCGGTACTTTCTCTCGTACTGACACTGCGCAGCGACCAGGCCGAAACTAGTAGCACTCTCCGGCTTGGTAGGGGGTTCACAAGCGAACTCGAAGAGGTCACCCTCGTCACCAGAGAGATCGCGCCAAGCAAGCACAGCTTGTCCGTCTTCCTTCAAATGAACACGGAAGTGTAGCTCCTCGTCAAGCAAGAATGTCTTCTCGTCCTTGTCACTATGGCCGTCTGCGACAGCTTCAGGTCCGCCTTCCCCTTCGAGTAGCTCCGCTTCGCCTTCTTCGTACGCGCGTTGGATGACCAGCTGATACTGGAAGTCTTGGCCAGTCCGTCGTATGTATGCTGCAGAGTCTCGGAATAGGAGTTCACTGTAGCCTTTGATGGAGTGAGGTCGTACGAGGAATAGCTTGCCAGCGGGAAGTTCAACGATGTTCTCCTTGCTTGTACTGCCGAAGAGATAGTTGGTCAAACTCTTCAGCGCAAACATGCTTTGCTCAGATTATGAGTGGTTTTGAGGAAGGTTGCAACATGTTGGGCCTGATGCAAGCTGTCCTTTCCGGTCTTTGTTGTCAATGTGTTTGCGCCGTCGCAGAACGTCACAAGGCAGCATCTACATACATATACGCTACCGCCGCCACATGCAACTAGCGCCCCACGGGAAGATCAACTGTGGCGTGGAATTCTCCGATCGTCCACGTGACTGATACGGTCTGTGCTTGTGCGCGCAGTTGTGCACTTTCGTACATTATACCGAGTAGACACGCCGAACCGAATACCACTCACGAGATGTCTGCCTGCCCTTGCCAACGGTCGACCTTATCGTGGGAAGTTCTCTATTGGAGGCTCGTGATTGCAGTCGGTCGCGCATTCGAAGATCACTTCCAACACAGCTAGGAACGATGCTCTGTCTGTTCGACGGTAATCTACCATAGTAGAAGACATCAATGACTCGTTGATAAGGGTGGATCTCTCGCTGCGGCGAGTCTCTGGTTTCTCAAGGGATCTTGTCCACGATCGGGCAAGATTCAGCAGTGCGACAACGCTCTGTTATGGGTGCATTCTACTCAACCAACACTATTCACAGGGCTTAGTACCCTGATCCCATACGATGGAGCGCATTAACGGTTTCCGACCGGGATCAACTCCAGTATAGCCTTGGTGTATTGTGGAACGCTGTTTGAGATCCGGACTGACAACGCTGAGGACAGCGCGTAAGGCGGTTTGCTCCTTCCACGATCGCAACCGTACCTTCTGTCTTTCATTTCATTCTCCGGGACAGACCGAAGCTAGCGGGAGTCGTTCGCAACGACATATTGTCCCTTTAGGTCATCCATCAGAGAAGGTTCTATTGAATCCAGTGTCTCCCCCTCAGCTCGGCTTACATTACCTACAGGCTCACCGGACCGGTAACCTCTTGGCTCCAAGCTTCAGGACCAAGGATTAGCATCTGAGGTAACGCCACCAACGAGCCTGCTGCTCTTGGCTATACATGTCTGGCAAGGTAAAGTAGCCACCTAGAGAATGGGTAGGTCTACGGAGGTGTTCTGCATTTCATTGCAACACAGAAGTCTAACCCTGGCGAAGGTCCAGGCTTCAGTTCCTGAGCTCAGGTATTGCCCTTGCATGAGCCTTTCACTGGCGCAGAGTGCACTAGCCTCATGCACGTAATAGGCCCGCTTCTCTGGTGGCGCCAAGAGCTCGCATCAGACGAAAAACATGACTCTTGTCCCTGTGCAGGAGTCGAATTGTCCTACTTCCTGGCGGCTCTTGGCCGGCGTATCGCAGCTAAGTTGCCATCTCGAAACTTTTGGATTTTGGCATGTGCACGTCGAGCTAAAAAGTGGCTGTCCGTTGTCAGACAAGAGGACTGCGTCTTCAGGACCGCACAGCACGTCGACTGGCCAGCACTAGATCCGATATTCTGCCACAGCGAAGCAAGGCTACCTCTTGCAAAACAAGCTGCCGTAACGTTACGTTACTTGTGAAGTATGCAGCGGGCTGTACCTGGAGCTACCATCTGTGATTGGGGACGGTCTTCGGCGCTAGATGGACCAGTACCAGAGATCCCCACCACAAACACTGAGCCAAGACAACCTTCGTTGCAAGCCACTGGTTTGAGTGCTTATCGGTGTCACGAGTGGACGCTTGTAGCTGCAAAATGCCGACAGATTCCGAGCATACCAGGAGGACAACAAATAGCAGCGGGAGTCAGGCATCGAAGGCTGTCAAAACTCGCACGAGCCTACTTTAAGCATCCCAAACTACAGCATTGACCAAGTTGAGCACGCCAGATAGACTCGAGATCGACGCTTTTAAACGCCGCTTACCGTGAAGACGCAACAGAGGGGTGGTGTGTTAGTGTGGGGTTCAGCTGTTGGCGAAACTCTGTGCCTTTAGCAGCTCCTGACAGTGCCGCCTTGCAGTTTACGACGCTTGGAGACTGGCTGCGCAATCACACAATACTATGATCTTACACCTATATGTGGAATCTACTGCCACGCAGCAACTTCTGTTCTTTGCGCTAACAAGCCCTCGTGCCTGTTCCTCTCCCCAACGTCAGCGATCGCCGGTGGCGGGACAGCCCACCTGCACGGATCCGCCGTGGCCGCTAAGCCTGCTCCTTCTAGCGAGGGTGCCTTATCATCCAGGTCATTCGGCTCTAGCCTCGTCATCACATCTCTTGCGCCGCTTCACACGGCACGAACGTTCTTTGGATGGTTTTGCGGGTTTCACTGGACGGTAACTGAGCAGCGTTTGGTTGACAGTTTAACTTCGAGTCTCTCCTTCACCGTTTATCCGCGTCGCTCGAGTCCGCAAACCGATTGTCATCGGCGCCCAGCCTGGCGCCATCTGTCTCAGCAGCCCACGGTACTTGTTGCGCGCTGGCTCATCACCAGGCTGAGTAAGGCCCAGCGCACGGTTTGAGCACAGATACCGCTCCGCTATACCAACGGTTGTGCATTTCGGTCGACGAGCGGACATAACGTGGTTCGGTCGTGCAGACTCGGCGGTGTGCCGCCCCCAAGGCGCCTGAGCGCGACAGCCGGCGCAAATGGCCACATTCGCCACTGTGGACACGGCACTGAGCGCACCTGAGCCTGGACGAACGGGCGAGGAGCAGACGCCAACGACACCAAAGCCGCGATTCGCAGCACAAGTGGCGAAGCCTACAGCTGTTGAAGAGTCATTGCCTGATACACCAAAGACAAATGACTTTGGCAGCCTTTCTTGGCAGCGTCCATTGCCAGATGATCCGACTATATTGGCGCAAGTACACAGCGAGCCTAAAGAGTCGGGTGCGTCGCTCAAGCGAGATAGTTCGTATCGTTCCCAAGAGTCTACCGGGGATGAAGATGTCGAGATGGGCGACGGGGAGGACGTAGACAAGGATGGTGACGATGACGGCTCAGACGACGAAAGCGTCGCAAGTGGCTCGCAAAGACCATCGAAGAAGAAGAAAGGGCAGCGGTTCTTCTGCACGGAGTTCCCGCCCTGCAATCTCAGCTTCACGCGAAGCGAACACTTGGCGCGACACATCCGGAAGCATACCGGCGAACGACCTTTCCAATGCCACTGTTCTCGCAGGTTCTCCCGTCTTGACAACCTTCGGCAGCATGCGCAGACGGTCCACGTGAACGAGGAAATACCTGGCGACTCTTTGGCTGCTACTAGCACAAGGTTTCAGCGTCAGATACGGACGGATCGGGTGCGACCGCCCAACAACAGGTCCCGGGCGTCAACGATCGGCAGTCAAGGTGGTGGTCATGGTCGAGGTCATAGTCGCAATCTGTCAACGTCCAGTGTAGGCTCGACAGCATCCAGCACTGGCGCCGCCGAAGAGACTCGACGCCGTCCTCAGCCACTTGCGATGGCCAGCGACCCGGCTGCCCGAGCAGGTCCTACGCTTGAGACGTACAATTCAATAAACGGCAGTCCTGGCCCGCAGTACGCATACTACAATCCCTCGCCAGCAGGCTACAGCACTCCAACTTCGACATCATTCTCGACAGGGCCTGGCAGCCCTTACTTTGGCTCTCCGTCTTCGAACTTGTCACGCAACACCTTCTACAACGGCGCCAGACATGGACCGCCGGGTCGCCGACTATCAGTCCCTTCTGCCGCAAATCCATACCAGAACCCGACTGGCGCCACCTACCCGCCAGCATACTTCAGCCCCATCCCTTCCAGCTCCTCAGCGACCTTCTCGCAAAGCGGAAGTATGTTCGGTAGCCCGACTAGTTCCGTGTTCTCAGGTGGACGGCGCGAGTCGGAGGCCGAGCTCGAATACCGGCGGCGGACGTGGCACCCTGGCACTTACTATGCGCAACGGCCAGCAACGAGCGGGTTATCTTATCAGCAGACGCCGGACGATCAGGCGCCGGCACCTTCTGGGCAGCCTGCAGCAAGCCAGATGACGCGCTTGCCGGGCATAGAAAGCTTTGATCATGCACCCCGGCCTGCTGCTCGCCAGCAGTCGAGCCCCATGATGGTTGACGACCGTCCACCGAGCTCCCACCGCGTCTCGGATGCCGGGTTGCACCAAAACCTGACAAAGCTGGACATTGCAGCTGCGAATGCCCCCGTCGAAGGACACTGGCCTGCAGTGCAGCCAATGCCAGCCGCTCCACCCGGCTACTTCGCTCAGCAGCCGCCGCCAACCACGATCGCCCCGCAGGCCATCCATCACCAGCATTCTGCCTCCATGCCGGAGCCCGTCACGCCGCGCAAGAACAAGCGACAAGGCTGGTACGGCGGGCCCATGCAAGCGTATCAGTCCGCAGCCCTTCCAATCCAGCGACCGTCTCCGGAAGATTCTGGCAGCAGTGAAGGCGTGCCCACCCCGTCGACCTCCCAAGGCACAGAGTATCACCCGGTCATAGTCGGCCCAAATGGCACGGCCGAGGCGTACGCGCCGGGCGGAATGGTTGTTGACGAGCACAAGGTACATCACAAAGAAATTGCTGCGAGCAAACCTGAGCCAGCCAGGGCTGACTCAGGCTTCCAGTCCTACATTCAGCCTCCGGTCATTGCAGCACCGCCGCAGACCTACACGCTGCAGACGGGTCACGATCCCAGATACACATCCGATTACACTCAGGCTCCCAACAACGGCATGGGCCGTCTTGAAGCTCTTGTCGCTGTTGCGACGAGCGAAGGGCGCGCTGCTGAGCACCGCTCCTAGTTCCAGCATGGCTTCGCATCCGCTCTCGATCCCTTGAACAAACGAATGGCACGCTCGCCACCTTACGATGAATTACGATGAACGAACCTTGTTTTTACGCATATGATGGCTTCGGTTTTGGTTCGATCACGCATACGCTGGCTTCGGGTTTGGGTTGGTTTCACGCGCATGATGGAGGGCATACTGGAGGCGGGTCATTTCTTTCGTTCTACGTTTTGGAGATACCCCCTTTTCAGGTCACTGCATAGCGTTCTGTTTGGCGTTGTCGAGGGGCAGCAGTTGTTACTTTCTGCGCACGATGATACCATGACGAATTTGACCGCGTTCTGCGGCCTGACGATTGAATCTTGAGTAGCTTAATCAAGTCGGCATGCTTTTTGCTCTGGGCATGCAGACAGACTCCCCGCTATATCCGTTCTCGATTTCGATCCGCGCCGTCAGGAGCCCGTTCTCTGCTTCTCGTAATCAATGCTCGCTAAATTGAATATCCATCCCAGTGCGCTTCCATCGACCTCCATATTTTCACCCACTCATGCTATCCCTCATACCGTCAACCGTAGCCCACTGCTCGCTTTGCCAATCTCGCAAACCTCGCAGATCGGACTGACGGTTCCCTTATACTTCGGCTTGAACTTGATCCCAGTCAACGGACAGCTCACGCTCGCGTCTCCAGCGTAGATAGGCGTGTACGAGGCGCCGCAGATGTCGAACTCCGTGAAGCTGTCGAACTCGATCTCGATGGCGTCGGTGGGGCCGCGCTCGGCTCGGGCTTTTACACTCTTTGCCTGTGAATGCAAAACACGTCAGTACATCTGCAGTTCGGAGGAATAGGCCGAAGGTTGATTGTGAACTTACCGTCTCCTTATGCCTAGCACTCGTACCCTTCTCAATCAGCGCGTTCGCAAACCCCAATGCCGAACCCATCTGCTTATTGCGATTCGCGAAGTTCATCGCGCTCAACCACGTCAAGGTCCGGTGTTGTGGCTCCATCAGCTCAAAGCACGTAAAGTATGCCGAAAGCTCAAGCGCGCGCTTCTTCTTCTCCTCGCTCAACGCAGTAATATCCGGACTTGTGCCCACGAGCTTCCGCCGCTCGAGCTCGATACTCATGGCGAGGATGTACTGCGCCGCTTGCTGGATCGATTGCTGCGCTTCCTGCACTTGGGCTTGAGAGCTCATGGCGTTCACGGTGAGGAGGTAGATGGCCTTTCGGAACGCTGGAATGCCTTCTTCGAGTTTGTTGGCTACCATGGCCCTTTTGCCTGCAGCAAGCTCGCCGGTCTGGATACTTTCCAGATCACGTGGGATGAAAGGTAGTATTTTGCGGGAGTCGGTTTCGTTCAGAGTCCGTCGCACGAAGTACACCAGAGGCGGCATGCCTGCGTTAGCAGGCAGGAATGTGCGGCTCGCAGCGTAGATATCCATAAAGCGCTCTTCGAGTGGCACGAAGTTTACTGCTCCGACCTGCCGATTGAGCAAGTTCATGGCGCTGTCAAAGCTGCCGGCTGCTGCGTGGTCGGCTGCGAGTGGGCTATTTCGCGTCCATAAGTCGGCTTCACTGCTCGCCGGGGCGCCTGCGGTCTCTGCGGCGACATCCACGAAGTCGTCGGCTTCTGGATCCGCGGCAGCGTCGTCACCCATGTCCCAGCCTGCCGCCGCATCCTCGTCTTCGCCTTCTTCGCCAAGGTGACCATTCGTTGGCGCATCTTCCTCTGCCATGAGCTCATCTCCCACAAACCCATTCGTTTCTGGCACTGGCGCGTCTTCTCCGTCAGCCATGAGCGCCTTCTCGAACGAGCTAGTACCCGTAGCCCGCGTGGGCCAGTTGTTCTTGAATGTCGGCACAATGGCTTTCGGGGCCTGCACAGGCTTGCCCAGACTTGGTAGACTGACCTCCTCCTCCTGCATACCGCACGCTTCAAGAATCTCCTGGCATTGATCGTCAAGTCCATAAGCCTTTGCCGTGAGGTATGCGAGGGGATATTGATCGACCTCCTTGAACATCTCGATTCGGTTCTGCACATCGCTAAGATAGAGCGCATTTTGGAATCGGCTCGTCATGTCACCTCTGCTTTCTGCGATCTTCTGCATTCTCCGCAACTTGTCTGTATCGCCGGTGGCAAGGTACAGGAATGACAGTTTGTCGAAGTTTCGTAGCTTCTGGTAGGTCATCTCTACGACTTGGTGGTTGCCGTGCGCCAGCGCCTCGGTACTCAGTCGTTGCCACAGCTTCGGTCTGTCGAGCTGCTTCGCCATCTCGACCGCGACATCCAGGTTGCCACACTCGATGGCAAGCTCGAAGCGGGTTTGCGGATCTTGCACGAACTGCAACGCGATCTCTGGATAGCCTTTCTTTTGTAGGTATGAAATGATGCTCTGGCCGACAAGACTTGACGTCTTAATGATGTTGAGCATCTCGTCGTAATGTCGCTTGACCAGCGCGAGCTTGAAGCGGTACTCTGTGGGATCGATAGTGAGGATCTTAGGCTTAGCTGCGCGGTCGAGGCAGAAGACACTGCGGCCTTTGACGCGCACAAGGTAGACGGTGTGTTCGAGGGTGCGGACGATGCCGTTGTCGCCGTTCATTAGCGTGTATTTGATGTGGTTGAGCGTGGAGTACAGCAGGACGCCTGCATCGTCCCATGTCGCGGATTTGATGCGTATGGTTTCATGCAGCGTACTCACTTGTTGCAGAGATTTCGTGACGATAGTGACATTGTGCTTGCTTAGCAGCGCGGCATGAAGACCGTCCGCGGAGTGGACGACGTACTTGACGCCGGCTACCGCGAGCTCAGCAAGCTGCTTCTTCTGTTGTATGTCGTAGAGATAAACCATAGTGGGAGTGATGAGCAGTAAGCAGCCAGGACCGCCGAACACCATGTCCGTGGTGCCTGTGGGTGGCTTAATGGTCTTGGTGGTGGAATTAGACAGGTCTTTAATGTCTATTTGCTGGTTGGCTTGATTGAAGACGGCGAAGCGATTGCGGGCAACGAAAACTGCTGAGCTCCCTGTGCCGCGTTGCGTGTTAGAAGGCTCTACTGCTCCAGAAGCGTCCTTAGGCAGGTTGATTAGCTCATACGCGCCGCTGTCCGCGGGTGTGGTAACCAGTATCGAGCGTTCGGCAGGGTTGTACGACATGGTACGCGGCGGCGTCCAAGCACTGCCCAGCTTCTTCAGGGACAGCAGGGAGGGGCTTTCGACGTTCTTTGTGAAATCGTATGACCGCACATGCTTGTCCTTAGTGATGAAGAATAGCTGGTTCTGCTGCACGGCACTGGCTGGCCGCTCCCGCTCAAGCTTGAACACCATCACTCCGTTGTCATGACCCGCTGCAAACAGGTTGATCTCGGGGTGTGCTGCAATGACCCAGAAGCGGTCGTTCTCGCGCTTGAATGACTGCACTGATGTCCGCTTATTCAAGTCCCAGACTCGGATGGTCTTGTCCTCGCCAACGGAGAGGATCAGGTCTTGGTGCGGGTGAAAGAGGCAGGCGGAAGCGTTCTGAAAGTGTCCTCGGCACGTGTCGACTTCCCACGCCTTCGTCTCGCTCATGCGCCACAACTTGACCAGCCTGTCATCGCCTGCTGAGACGATGAGCGGTAGTGTGGGGTGAAAGGCGACCCAGTTAACGCCGCGATCGTGACCCTCCAGCACGAACTTGACTACTGCGTCCGTGTTGCCAAACATGTCTGCCTGATTCTGCCCCGTTCGAGCCATTTGGTCTTCGAAGGTCATGGAGGAAGGTGCTGAGTGCTTCTTGCGCAAGCCTGATATGTCCCAAACTCTGACGGATTGATCTAGTGAGGCGGATACAATCAAGTCCTCCTTTGGGTGGAACTGTGCGCACATGGCGTAGTGGTTGTGGCCAGTCATGGTGCAGACTGCATTCAGTCAGCATGTCATTTGCAGCTCAGCAGGCGCCGTCTGCCTTACTTAGCGACCTATTCTGCCAATTCCATATCCGAATTGTCTGATCGTCCGAAGCGGACAGGATCCAGGGCAAGTCATGGTGAAAGAAGACAGTCCGTACGTAGTCCAAGTGGCCATTGAGCGTAAACAAACATCTCCGCGTCTGGTATGACCACACCTTGATCTTGTAGTCGTCCCCTCCGGACACGAACAGCGGCTGCGTTTTGTGGAAGTCGATGCCTCGTACCGGTCCGTCATGCTCCTCGAAGCGATCTATGAGTGTGCCCATGCGGTAGTCCCATAGTTGGATGGTGGAAGAATGCAGCGAGACCAGGATCCATGGTCGCTTGGGGTGGAATGCTATACCCTTGGCGCGCGACGATTTGGACTCGAACTTGGTGAGCATGGGCGCGGTGGAGGTGGAGGTCATATTGGGCTATGGGGACGCGGAGGGAGCAGACGCTCCAGACATTGATCGATCCAATGCAGGCCTTCACCACTGATTGACCGGTCCCAAGCTATTGCAACAGCTTTCAAATGGCCTCTTCTCGTTGTATAATAAAGGTGTAGACTGAGGCCCGTCAGTCGCAACTTGTTCCTATCCACCTCCATATTTCCTGGTTCATGCCTTAGGCTTCACTATACCCAGTGTATCAGAGCTGTCGCTGCACCGCCACCATCGCCTGCAGGCTACTGTCTGTCTGCGAGAAGCATTAGTTTCCTTGTGTTACGGAACAAGCGTAGAAGGCGTGAATGCAACGATGCATTCGCTTGCCCTCCTGCCTCCCTCTCTCCTCGCTCTCGTCTCTCTAGCTTGGGCACAATCAGCGCCCCTACACACCACTCTCCCCTCAGGCTTACGCATCGACTACACCACTCCGGCCCGGTGCTCCCGACCTTCGCAGAATGGCGACTCCATCAGCGTTCACTACCGCGGCACCCTCGAGGACGGCACGCTGTTCGATGAGAGCTACAAGCGCGGCCAACCCTTCACCTTCACCTTAGGAGCCGGACAAGTCATCCGAGGATGGGACCTAGGCCTGCTCGACATGTGTCCCGGAGAGCGGAGGAACTTGACGATACCTTCGGATCTCGCATATGGCAATCAGGATGTAGGAGGTGTCATCAAGGCTGGCAGCACGTTACTGTTTGCGACAGAGCTGGTCGACATTGTTGGAGTCACGGAGGAGTTCGTCACTTTGGGCGACCCGACACCAACGGCTGATGTCCTTACGGCTATCACCGGCGGTGCGTCTGTTACGACTGGGGAGGACGGCATCCTTACCATTGCCACTGCGCCGGCGGACCCTCCCGAAGGCGACAACGTGCATGAGGTCACCGACGACAAGCTCAGCGCCACACCCTTGGAACCACAAGACAGTCCGGACGGACCGCCTGAAGAGCCTCCGCAGGCAGAGTGCCATCTGCTGGGACCGTTCGCTCTGCTAATCCAGGGCTTGCTGGGCGCATTCGCCTTGCTCTCACTCGTCTTCAAACGGTACCGTGAGAACCCAAAACGACCGTGGCGCATCTGGTTCTTCGACGTTAGCAAGCAAGTCTTTGGCTCTATGCTCACACACGTGCTCAACTTAGCTATGAGCATGCTATCGAGCGTGGACATGGTCAATGCGGCAAAGAAAGCAGGCGTGACGTCTGCCATCAACGATCCAGAGGGCCGCATGCCGAATCCCTGCAGTTTCTATCTGCTGAACCTAGCCATTGATGTAAGTGCTCTATTGCCCGATCCTCGACACCCACGTGAGCTTGACGTCTTCATGAATTGCAAGTGCTAACTTCGGCCAGACTACCCTTGGAATCCCTGTGTTGTACCTCTTGCTGAAGGTACTACACGCTCTCTTCTTGCACACAGCCGTTGCAAAGCCGCCAGAATCAATCCAGTCCGGCCATTACGGTCCGCCAGGCGGCCCGCCCAAGTGGTCATGGTATCTCAAGCAGCTCATGATATACTTCATAGGCCTAGTCTTCATGAAGTTGTTTGTCTTCTTTCTATTCGCGGCAATCCCGCAATTGCCTTGGATCGGTGACTGGGCGCTACGCTGGACAAAAGGCAACGAAGTGCTGGAAGTCACGTTTGCTATGTTTGTCTTCCCATTGGCAATGAACGCTGTACAGTATTGGGTGATTGACAACTTTATTATGGACAAGAAGCAATCGGGTCAGAAGGCTGGCTATGAGGAGGTGCACGCGGAAGACGATGATGCGGGTGGTGATAGGTCTGGTGCAGTGCGAAGCGAGGACGTGGATGACGAGGATGCTGATGAACATGCTGCGTTGGTAGGGAAGAGTCAAGCGGAGGCGGCACCTATCGAGGAGATCAACCCTATCGCCCTTGACGTGGGGCGTGGAGGGAGTCGGCGGCCGAGTCCATCGAAGGACGACTAAGCTTAATAGGTCAACAGCGACCTCTATTACCGTTCACCTGTACGCTTATCACGTGCCATATGCGCTTGGCTAATAACGACTTGTTATTGCGCATGTCACTTGGCCTATACCGACTTGACGCTACGTGTGGTTACGCGCCGAAAGAACAGCGAAAGGCTTACTCTTAGTCTGTCCTTATCGACTCCTCCAAGCGGAACGGCATCGTCAGCAACCCCTGCAGCATGTGCTTGTATTTGGGTCTCGATGTCAACCTCACTGCCTGCTGCTTACCATCGCATGTGGCCCTATAGACGGCGCATGCGGGGAAGAACCTTATGGCCACCCGCAGCAGTCGAGTCGACCTCACTTCACCAAACAGCAGAGGTTCACAGCTTCCTTCCCGCGCCGCCTTTTCGTTATCAACTCCTGCTTCGCACCGACCCTCTACTCTTCACACGTCAGGCTTCGGTCCCCTCACTTCCCACAGTTCAAGCGTATCAACCCATTTGAGCAGCGCCACTATGGCGGGCACCTCACATCGCGGCGCACAGGTGAGATGGAATCACGAAATGCGCCTTACCTTGTGTCTCCTCTGGGAGCTTGAGACGGACATGAGCAAGCGCCTGGCAGTCTTTAATACGGTCTTCAAAGACCACCTGGACGCTTGTGGACTTGCGGATGGCGCGACGGTTACCCGTCTGCGCGTGCAGTACTGCGAGCGCAGCAAAACGCCCTTGCCGAAGTGTTGGCAAGCGGTCACGAATGCGAGCGAGGTCGAAAGACAGGCCATGACGATCAAGATTAGAGAAGCTCAAGCTTCTCTGGGTGAGCTGCCGTCAGCTCCACTTGCGAGATCAAAGGTGCCAAACCCCCCGACTTCCACATCGATCAAGAAGCGTGCGTACGTTCAGCTGCAGGACATCGCACCTGGCCAGTCAAAAAATGAATCCCCGATTCCGGTCAAGCGTTCGAAAAAGCGAGTCGCTATAGTCCAGGTGACCGCACATTCTGCCTCAGTGACCGTCGCGCCGTTCACAACCCCACGCACACCGAAGACGAGAAGAGTTGATGCAACAGTCCTTCATACCTGTTCGCCCTCTGGTCATCAAGTATGGCTGAGACCTGATGAATATGCAAAGACACAGCTGGACTGGTCGCATGTCGACGAAGCGTCGATCCATTTGAACCTCAGTGGATTGCTGTTTCGATACTGGTATGCTACTTTACAAGCATGCTCCGGCTTTTCTACGTCAAAATTGGTACTAACCGATCTAGGGACGAGAACAGCTCGATCAAGCTGGAGAACGGGTTCATAGCATCACATTTTAAAGGCTACAATATCGACCCAGCGCCTCTGCCGTCGATCAATAGCCGTCACTTCCCCTGGGCAATGTTTCATACGCACCTTAACCGGACTCGATTCGAGGCGGAAACCATTAGCACGAGCAACTTCCTGGTCTGGGTTTTCAGGCTTGCATTGAAGATGCGGCAGAAGGGGGCGCGCCATGGCCGTATCACACTTATCAATGCAAGCGCTCTTGACAGAGATCAAGTCTATCATATGCCACCTATAGTAAGCAAATCTGGCCTGCTATAGTCGGTCGCTAACATTCGACCCTTTAGCACAAGGAGCTCTGCAAGAAGTACGCGTTCGAAAATGGAGCCCAGAATTATCATGGCAGCCATGAGTTCCAGGTCTATTATCGGATACCGGCCGAGGCCGTCCTGAGCACTATAACTGTAGACGAGCTCGCGGATCTGTGCTCCAGGTGTCCCTCTGTGAACGCACTAGGCTTTGCCGTCCTTGGCGCGAGCCGCGACTATCGCACCAAGATCCGTCCCCAGCTACAAGACGCTAAGGTTGCGCTGACGCCGAAGGTGGTGTGCGCAATCGCTAAGATAATCTCTACATGCGGACTCCGACCCGCCGCTCGAGTTGAGCACATTGCGCAGATTGCGCACATGGTGTCCGATATCGTGCAGGGCTTCGGCCTGTACGTCAACTACAGTACCGCGACTGAATGGCGCCAGATCTCCGCTATATTCGCATGGGAAATGACCAGGACTGTAGACAAATTCAGCATAGATCTGCAACAGAAGGAAAGCCTCCGGCTTGCGTTCCTGGACGGGGTACGTTGGTCCTGCGGACCATTCAATGCGCGGTACTCAGTAGAAGGCGTTAGCGCCACGCAAAAGAGAGCAGCAAGGCTTAGCCTTGCTCAGCCTCTCCACATTCTGCTAGATGAATTGGCCTCAGTGAAGTCCCACCTAACAGCCTACGCCGGCGAGCACAGTGTCAGTCCGCCTCCGAGCCTGCTGCGTAGCGGCGATAACAACAGTGAAGACTTATCTCTATCCGAGGATGACAGCGCCGAAATCGTGTACGACAACGACGGCATTTGCGACATACAGGGTCTGTAGGGCTAGCTAAGAGATGACGTCCGAGCAAAGGCATAGTGCTAACGTGTCAGTCCCGGAGATTGGTCTCTCATGCGGAATGCGGCTGTCGGTGCTTATGCCTACATATCGGACCTGGTTGTTGGGATGTCAATCCCCGGGATGGGCGTTGGATGGCGTTATCGAGTCTGAGATACGGACTGCAGAGCGCAGTAGTGTGAGACCTAACAGTCAGCACATTATCTGATCATGCGCAAGTTGCAGCTACAACTGTTGTACAGTGGTACGGCCGTAAATGCCGCGGGTCTATGACGCCGTCGATGCAAGCAGAGTACATGTAAGCAAGAAGCAATGCGATCCACCCATGCTCTGACCACAATAATGGCCTGGTATCTTATTCGCTCGCAAAGTAAACGCAATGCTGCAGGAATTCGAGCGCTAGCCACCCAGATGCTCGATAAAGATAAAAGCTGTGACAATCCGTCCATCATAACGCCGTTACCGATGCTCGAGTATATCCGTATATCGGGTGATCTTGACAAATCCAATTAGATCTGCGTAATGTAGCCGCCGTGCGAAGTCGTGATGTTTGATGTTCGTTGTGGAAAGGAAGCCCGACCATCTCCGAGAAGTAAGCGGGCCTGGAGTGTCTTTAAGTTTGGCTTGAAGTCGCAAAACGCGACATGCTTTCGGCTAAAATGCATTTGGCAAGTCCACGGCGCCCGGCCCTTGCGATTCCATCTCCGCTCTTAAGCATACATTCGATTTGTACATTCGATTTGGAATCTTAGATGGTCGCCTGTCTTCACCTCGCTCAGATCCGCTAGATCCGCTCTGGAACGGGCCTCGGCCCTTGGGCCGGCGGGTCTTGGACCGGCGGGTCTTGCTCCGTCGTGCTCCAGTCTCAGGGGTGAAAGATTTGCAGCCCGCATTTGCTGCATCAGGTCATGTAAATATCGCAGCGCTGCAGATTCCACGACTATTGGCTGTACAGCTACGTGCTTGCACTGAACGAATGCGTCGCGCTCATTGGCTCCACCTCGTTCTTGTAGATCGGACGTTCTTCCGACGGCACGCCGAACAGATGCTAGAGATCGATGGGTAAAAGGATCAGCAAGGTTTCGGGATGGCGAAGTCGTGTATGCAGTCTGCTTACCGTTCGTATGCGCTCGAGGATCTGACAGTCGTGCGTGCACGTCGGGGAGATCCCCCTTAGCTTTCTCAGGAATCCAATTGTCCTCTCGAGTAGTTCCGGGAACTCTTGGCCTCTGGTCTCAACGAGTCGACGTAGCACGCGGCTGTGCCACGTTGCGGAAAGCACGAGCATATTGCCAAATTGTCTAATGCACGTCAGTGACGTGCATGGCAGGGCTGCAGGAGCGGAGCACTTACGCATGAGCGGTGCCATGAATGCTAAGGAAGGTCAGCGTTGTCTCAGACAGAAGATGGTGTTGCGTACTTAGTCACGATCAGCCGGTCTGGCACACCATCCAGCGCAATAGTGCTTTGCATGGCAGCTGAGACACAGCGCATAGAAGCCTGCCAGACCTCATCTTCACCCATCCCTTCAATAGCCTGGAAGAGGTGTATATCTGCTTCATCGCGCGGATTGCCGTGTATGTCTTTGGCCACGTCTCGCACGCTCGCATTGGTCACCGGATCTTTGGAATGAGACATGATATGCAGCGCGTAGTCCAGAAAGGGTCGATTCACGATGTAGGCCGCGCCCCAATACTTCGCGCGTAATCGTGCGGAGAGAATGTCCGCAGCCGGCGGATCTGAGTCCTCCCATCGTAACGCTGGTGGAAGTCCTTGCCGCCAGGCCCTGAGGATGCTTTCGTGGCCTTTCAACATGCCCCTAACCTGTTCGAGTGACTGATTGAGGCACGCTGGGCCATACATATCCCGATGGACCTGGTTGAGTCGACGTCGTAAGAACATCTGTGATGTGTAGAACAGGAGTATCTTGCTGTAGTCATCGTCCCGTACTGCCGGTTCCAGACAGCTGTAGCTTTCCTCTTCCGGCACCTCGAGCGGCATCAGAAGCATATCCTCGATATCCTTGATGCCGCTGGATGGCAGGCGCATTTCAGCGAGGATGTCGCTTTCCAATTGAAGGCAGGTCCAGGAAGCAAGCACGATCAGGTTATGTCGCTTGTCTCTGATCAGCTTCTTGCCACGTTCAAGCTCCGCTTTGGCGTCGCCGAATGCATCCCAATAGTGCTCGTTATACAGCTGGTGGCGATCAAGCAGACTCCTCAGTGCGCGTCCGGCCATAGCATACCAACCTAGAAGCACCGACCATGAACGTTAGCAGGATCTCAGACATTTACCAGGCTTGTGCTTGAAGAACGTACCCATGCTCTCCTTGACACGCGCTAATTGACCCTTGTAAAGTCCAGCGAGCAGGAACATCTGTGCGTGTACGAGGTCATTGCCGTCTGCTTGAGCGCCTAGAATCTCGGCAGCTTTCGCGTAGTACGCCAAACCTGGAATGATATCCAGATTTCGCGCGCCAGCAAAAGGCACAATGTCGGCGGAGATTGAGGACCTCCGACTTCGAGAATATTGACCGTCAACGGGTGGAGTAGGATGTGTAGTCGGCGGAGCCGAGTTCGGTGACCTTGGGGACTGCTTGAAGCCTGAAAATGTCGGTGAGCTAGTATTGAGCCCTTGCACACCAGTGAGCTGATGCGATACTTTGGCATTCGCCACTAGCCTGTTCTCCGCCACGACGGCTGGGAGGGGATCTCGGTGTTGGCAAATCTTACCCAGCGCCAGCACGAGGTAGACGATCGCGTTGCCGGGTGAGTGTTCGGGGATTGCACGTTCGCCGGACTGATTGCGCGTGTAGCCGTCGTTTGCAGAGCCGGCAGATCGCTGCCGTTTGAGCGGGCGATCAGAATCAGAGTTTATATGGTGTGAAACGAACTTTGCCGTAGTGGTACGGGTGGTACTGTAGCGCTTGATGAACACCTCGACCAGCGTCCGCAGGCGCTGGCGATCGAGGAAGGGATGCATGATGTGTATATGTTGCATATAGCTCGCATAGAGGTCGGTAATGGTGCTGGCGTCGAGATCGAGTGAGTTGTCCGGTTTGAGACCACCCCAAGAATGCAACTCCGATCGCTTGATGTCGGAAGAAGAAGGAGTTGGCGGAAACCCGGTACCCTGCAAAGCGAGGACAAATCGTTAGCATGGTCCAGATAATAGATAGGCCTTTGAATACGCACCCATATCCCTTCGGGTGGCGTGGGCGCGCTCGGGATCATTCCTTCGCCGCTACTGTCGCTCCTAGCAGGACTGGAGGGTGCACCAGGTTGGGTACCGTCGTTCTCATCGATGCCTTCGCCCCGAGTGAAAATCCTGAGAATGCCACGATCTTCGGCTGCCATGACATAAGATTCCAGGTGCTCGATACCCGCATCTTTGAAGAGGTTACCAACGCTTGGCCACAAAAGTAGAAGCTTGTGTGGCGCAGTGCGATGGTCTTCCTTCAGTCCGGTGCTGGCTTCTTGCTCATGGTCATGTGACGGGAGTTGTACATCGCCACCTTGCGTAGGATGTGCAGTGGCACGCTCCACCTTCCGCACTCTCGCGTCCATCACGTCCATCTTAGTAGTCAGCGCCTCCAGAATGTTCGAGTGCGACTTCATGTAGCCGAGCAATTGCTCCATGTTCTTGTCCGTTTTGGCGGGTGGCGTGTCACGATACTGACATGTTAAAGTATTCTCCTTGCAGAAAGAACACGGTATACCTTCGTCGCATTTCTGCTTCCGTTGGCGACATTGTTCGCAGGCTTGCGTCGCCCGCATTTGCTTCTTACGCTGTCCTTGTGTCAGACTTGCAGTCATCGGGCCGAAGGTTGAAGCATGCGGAGGCGGGTACATTGGAGATGGCTGTGGCGGTCCTTGATACTGCTGGTGATGGTTCTCCATGGGTGGAGGAAGGTACTGAGGCTGATGTTCGTGGTGCACCGCCATTGGTGGCGGTGGGCCCGCATGATGGTGCGCAATACCATTCGTTGGCGGATACCCATGGTGTGGTGGGCCATGGTCCATGTGCTGCGGCGGAGGTTGAGCACCGTCTACTGTCCCGGACGGATACGGGCCTGCTTGTGCGGGTGTCGTCGGAGTTCGTTGTTGGTGCGCCGAGTCGTGCGAATATGTCCTGTTTACTGGCGCAGGCGTTGCGTGCCCACTTGGTGGCTGCTGGTTGTACGAATATTGCTCTTGCGCGTCACGCGATTCGTGAGGTGGAGGTTGCCCTTGGTTGATAGGAGGGAGGTGAGGCTGTGTCCCGGGCGGTGGATGTCCATACGCTTGGTTGTAATTGATGGGCGGCAGTGCGGGAGGTGGGTAGGAGTATTGCGGATGTTGCGCCGGTGGCGGCGGTTGAGGGTATGGATGAGCAGGATAAGACGGCGGCGGTTGGGTCGAATTTGCGCGGGAGTCTACGATGGACGGAGGGGGTGGAGGAGCAGCGTATGGAGGTCGCCGCTGGTCCATCCTGGTAGCAGAGCCATACGGTCAAGAACGAGCAACGTCAGACAAGTTGAGACGGCGGGCGGGACAGCGATTCCGCAAGTCAGGCGCTGAACATGATGGCGACGCCAGGCTCGAAGTGGAATCGCAATAGGGCGGCCAAGGTTGACAGTGCGAGACAAGGATAGTGGAATGGCAAGGCGGATGACATAGAGTCAGGCACCGGGTGTGGATGCCCAGCAACGAGTGGCAGACCGGCGTGATGAGCCGGAGCTATGTCAAAGCTACTGTCGATTAGACTTTTCCAGGGGCACGGTATGTGGTATTGTGGAGTGCGCCGTCGCCGCCCATCTAAGATCCCACTTGTACTGAAGTACCAGGCGGCGTCAGCAGGGTGGAGGCAAGCGACAACCGCGGCACTTCGAGATGGCGCAGAACGTCTCCGGACTTAAACAAGATGAGACGTTCGGGCCGAGAGAATGCGACGGCGACAAGGTACGCTGCGCTAGCGCATTTCTACACCGATACGATGATGACGCTTGACAGATACCGTGCGACTGGTCGCCGCGGAGGTAGCGAGTACATACAGATGACATGACAAAGGGGGAGAGGCTGCTGCACCGAGAGGGTTGTCAGCACAGTGTATCTGTCGTGCACAACCCTCGACTTTCTCCGGTCCTGTGCTTTGTGAGCTATAGTATTTTTCCGATCACGGCCAGCCGCAACCCATAGCGACACTCCACGTTGCTCGATAGACACGCCACCGAGGGCGCCCCAGCGCAGCCACTCTCCATTTGCAATTCTATTTGCCGACCTTCTATATCCCTACCAAGTTCTAGCGCCCTTTTTAGCATGGTAGTTGACAGTTGCATTCAATTTCCGCCCACGTCCATAGTATTTAACCGAGAGACACCTGACTCGTAAATGTCCGTTCGAGGTATGCATCGTACCGAGGTACAGATTGCACGGAAATTCCGATGGGCGATTGGTCTAGCACTCCTTGTTGGTGCGCTCGTATGCCCACCAGGTACAGTAAGACCTGAGATAACGGAGTCTGTCGTTTCAGGAAGGACACTTCACCATAGCTTGATAGCTCTGCATTGCGTTGTACTCCGTATGCCACGTAACCGATTGGGGAGTCCACCGAATGCCGTGCACATAAGCACTGGCCTTCAAATCAATCGGTTACATCGTTCACACGCTGCATAAGGATCAGAACCATGTATGATCTGAAACGACTCGGGCTTGACGGTCAGAGCTTCCACTCGCCCCGCCGCTCTCATGCTCCGAGAAATTGTAGTCAGCGCCTCTCCCCTCCGAACTGTCGACGCGGTCGAGGGCGGGACTGCACAAGGTTATGCTAAACTCGACGTGTGCCTGATGTTTCATTCAAGCTTGCCTCCAGACATAAGCTCCCTGATGCTGAGGAGGAGGAGGAAAGTACAGGATGATTCAGGCATCAATAGCGAACCATGAAATCGCGCAGGGAGGCTGCGGGAAGGGCGTACGTCTCCATGGGGCCCACGTGCGTGAGGTGCATCTTGCATGCACCGCATGCTTTCGTGCCAGCGGAAAGCCTTCTAGGCGGCCGTTTCCAGGTTTTGGAAAAGCTGAAAAGGTTCAGTGCGTAGGCTGTAGCTGTAGCCACTTCGCGGCGCGAGCTGCTCAACGACTGTTGGCTACAGCCCGAGGATAGTCCAATTTGATGTACGGTCTGGTAATACTGTGCCGCTCGTCAACCACGCTGTGCGCCCGTGATGCCACCCCATGTCCTGAGACTAAGTCATGAAAAAGCCATTCGGGGCCGATATGCCGTGTTGCTGCAGCATTGTGCAACCAATGTAACTCCGCCTCATGGTACACAAGAAGTTAGTGCGCGTGAGATACTCTCCAAAAGCTCACATGCCCATGCAGAAACGGTATGTGTGAATGGCTGCAGAATCGCGCTTCTAGAATCCATTGCAGAAGCGCGGCAAGGTGTCGATCACTAGCGGTCCGCTTCGTCTGCACTATGCTCGGACCAACCGCATCCTTTGTGGGCGACAACAATCCCTTCTAGCATCGGGAAATCTGCCTCTACCAACTGCCGGGCTCAGGAGAGACGCTCTTAGTGAGACACTTCGATAATGACAAGCATAAGGCGAGCCGTCATCGTCTCATGTGGCTTGCGCCTGGTCTGTGCTCTCACGTGGCAAATGCATTAGCTCTTCGGCATGACCCGATGTTCAGTTCAAAAACTTGCCCGCTGGACGGTGAATCACGTCAATAACGTTTGCAATCTTACGACTCGGGCGTGCTGCTAAACATGTAGGTGCCGAGGAAGTTAGAGGTCCAATCAACTTCCATCCATTTCCGATAGCCTCAGTCTCTGATATCGCGTTGCTGCTACATAGTCCATCAGCACAAAGTGACTATAGATGAACAAAACCTGCCACGTCAGCTCCGTCGTGATGGAGGAGCTGTGCTGAACGACTCGACTATTCTCGAGGGTGACGTCCAAAATGCCAACCGTTGGAGACCATGCCGTCCATCCTCCGTCTCCCTGACTCACGGTTGTGTTCGTGTCGTGGGCAAGCCGTCTCCATTGTTATTACTGGAGCATTTTCTGAACACGATTGTCCTGCGGCCGCCAATTGCATGCACCTTCGTGGACGCTGCGGTGAATGGATGCCGACATACACGGACAGGTCTCCGAAGAACAACCACGTCTCGCCGCCAACGTCGAACATGAGTCGTGTATTCTGGCTTCGATGTAGGCCCGAAAGCTACGGGTCCACCATCTTTCTGGTCACTTGCTGCCCAACTGGCTAAAGCGAAAACCCCATCGGTAAGCTTCGACCGCCAAAACTCTTACTTGGCCAGCAAAGCTTGAAAGTATCTTGTCTCGTACTTTCCCGCGGAACAAGGGCAGCATTGGGCGAATGTCGTGCCTGCAATCCCGTATTTTGAAGCACTACGTAATTTGTTGACCTACGCGGCGAGGTGGACTGACGGGGTGGCACATCGCAGCAAAGCTTGCCACCGAATGTCTTTCGTCCTCTTGCTGAGATGCGACGGGGCAGTAGTATGGTTGCCGTCGTGCAGAATCAGGACTTCATACTCTTGTATCGCAGAGCTCGGGCTTCGAACCACCAGCACAGCGCCTGTGCGAGCTTTTGCCATGCTGGATACACCGCAGGGCGAATGACTCGAATTTCACAACGCGGGGGCTTGCATACGGCACAGCAGAGTCACGATTCGACTTGCAATGGCCCTCTTGTAGGGGTCTAACGTACCATTGAATGGCACATCAATGTGTCTAACCTGTAATCTATGTGCAGCTTCCCCCAAGCACCACGCTAAGCAGAGACGCTACGACCAATTTTGCTATGCAGTACGTACATTATGTCGTTCGGTCTATCAGCGGTACTACAACCGGACGCCGAGCAGAAGACCGCTTGCTAGGCCACCAGCCAGTAGACACACAAGCTTGATCGGAATTGCAACTAAGCTCAAGTCAGTAACCGTTACGGGTTAAAGTAGCGTTTGTAAAGAGGGTGATACTTACGAGGCGGTGCGGCACTTGGCGCGACGAGCCTGCAGGAACCGGACACTGTCCAACCGGACGGCAAGCTCGGTATATTCGTACAACTGGTGGAATCGCTCGTAACAGTCGAGACCGTCCATCCACCCGCGCCAGGCGTCGTGCAGGTCGAGCAGTCTGCATGAGTACCAGAGAACGGAATGATGTTACTGCTCGCGGTCGAGGTTATGGCGGGTGCTGCAGCTGCCGTTCCAGAGGAGCCAACGTTGGCATTTATTGCGCCACCAGTTGATCTTATTGAGGTCCAGCTACCACTTGTGTCGCCGTAGGTGTACTGCTTGCCAGTAGAGTAGTCCTGCACGGAGACAGACTGCACGTACATCGTGAATGGTCCGGCAGCGTAGCTCGTGGTTCCTCCTGCCCACGCAATCGTTCCAGCAGGGTTGGAAGGGTCACCACCAGCCCACGAGCCTATCTTGAGCTGCATCGGACTTTGCGGGTATTGTCCGTTTGCGGCACTCATTGTCAGCACTCGCACTGTGTTGCCATCGATCTGCCAAGTGATTTGCGAGCTGGTCCAGATAACTGTGTATTTGTGCCACTGTCCCTCCGTGTTGGTGACAGTATGTACAGCTCCGCGGTTAAATGTCGTGGTTTGTCCTTTGCCGAAATAGTTACTCTGCACTTGATCGCCAACGCCTCCGAGGAACTCCCAATCTATTTCGTCCAGATCGTCCGATTGCAGTACGACAGAGCTTACAATACCAGTGCCTGGCGCGGCTTTCATAACGATGTCGTAGCGACCAAACATGATGTACCAATTGGAGGTCAATGTTGGCGCGTCACCGGCCTTTGCGACGGTGAGCCCGACGCCATTAGAGCTGTATGTTGGATTACCGGAGGCCGTGAAGGCGCTCGAGCTTCCTTTCGTGAAGTCGATGTTGGTAGATGTTCCAAGTGCTGGGTCTGCAGGACAGCTCGATGTCTGCGTTGGGTTGCACTTGCTGTACGTCTGAGAGGCACCGGGCTGTGCCAGTAGCAGTACCGATATGGTAGCAATGGTAGCCAGTCGAAGGGGCGAACTCATGGAGAGGAAGTCCTTGAGAGACAGCATCCTCGGTACACGAACTGGCCGGGTAGATGTGTGCTTCAGGTGGGCTGTTAGTGTAGCGGTGGTGGGATGGTTGTGCGAGGATGAAACGGATAGGAACATGGAAGAGGATACTACTTATGAGCCACCCAGCCTTCTACAGCGCTTGCGCATCGTGGAAACAGACCTACGCATGCCCAAGCCTGAGCGGTCGTGCTTGCAGACGAGTACGTTGTCGTGGTTCGCTCGTGTGGCTGGATGCTCGGAAGTGGCTGGCGCTCGGGAAATGCCGCCTTTAGTGGGAGTGCATCAACATAAACATGAAAACTTCACTGCTCTTGACTCACTAATTGTTATTTCCTTCCAACTGGTGACAGTCAACAGCGACTTGCCCATTCAAATTTAGCAGGGCAAAACTCATGTCTCTGACCAACGCTTCCCCCGAGCAAGCGGCACGCGCTGCGAAGGTCTCTTCTCGAAAGCTGGCAGCGCTGCCGACAGCGGCGAGAAACGCTGCGCTAGATGCAGTACATGATGCCTTGGCGGGCGCGAGAGCTGACATCTTGGCCGCAAATTCAAGAGATGTCGAGTTTGCGAAGCAGTCAGCTGCGAGCGGCGAGCTCAGCCTAAGTATACTAAAGCGCTTGGACTTGTCTCGGAAAGGCAAGTTCGACGATATGCTTCAGGGCATAAGAGACGTGCGAGCGCTAGAAGATCCAGGTTGGTTATCTCTATTTTCTCCTTTGTCATTCCAGCTCAGCAGTCTGCCAGACTCGTGATGGTCCGCCATGCTACCCTGCTGACTCCCCGCAGTCGGCAGGGTGGACTTACGGACAGAATTAGATGATGGACTAATACTGCAGCGCCAAACGTGCCCAATCGGCGTGCTTTTGATCATATTTGAAGCTCGTCCGGAGGTCATTGCAAACATCGCATCGTTGGCCATCAAATCTGCCAACGCGGCGATCCTGAAGGGTGGCAAGGAATCGACAGAATCGTTCAAAATCATTTCCACAATCATCTCGAAAGCGCTCGCCAACACGGACGTACCAAACGATTCGATTCAGCTCGTGACGACGCGAGATGCAGTCGATCCATTGCTTGAGCTCAGCGAATACATTGATCTCGTGATTCCAAGAGGCTCGAATGAACTTGTCCGACATTGCCAGCGCAAAGCGCATATGCCAGTGCTTGGTCACGCAGACGGTCTTTGTAGCATATACATTCATGCCGACGCAGACGAGGACATGGCGGTGAATGTCGTCGTCGACTCCAAGACCGACTATCCTGCAGCTTGCAATGCGGTGGAGACACTGCTCGTACATGAGAATGTTCTGAAGACTGTGCTGCCCAAAGTGGCATCTGCGCTTATATCGAAGGGAGTTGCCCTCCGCTGTGATCAAGCATCAAGAGCGGCATTGAGCAAGCATTTGCCACAAGACCGAGCCCTGCTACTTCACGATGTTTCCGACGCCGATTTCTCCACAGAGTTCCTGGATTTGGTACTTGCCATACGGACTATCACACCTGATGGCAACAAGCCTACCTCGGCCGTTGACGCCGCGATTGAGCACATTAACACGCATGGCTCGCATCACACAGATGCGATTATCACAGCCTCCAAGGAAGTCGCAGATCGCTTTTGCAACGGTGTTGACTCGGCCTGCAAGTTCTGGAATTGTAGCACCCGCTTTTGTGACGGTATGCGGTTTGGTTTCGGGACGGAAGTTGGCATTAGCACGAATAAGGTCCACGCCAGAGGCCCGGTTGGCCTCGAAGGTCTAATGATACACGAGTACAGGTTGTCGGGTATGGGGCAAGGTGCCGCGATGTATGGTTCAGGCGGTCGGCAGTACAAGCACAAGAAGCTACCGTTGCTGTAGAAGGCGCGGTAGCCAGCCGAGTCATAGTAACGGGGTAACGGAGCACGGGAGCTCAAGCTGTAACGTTCAGCACTGACGCTAGAGTCCAGTTGCTATGTGTAGGAGGCAGAGCCGCGCAGCAGAACCTTCCAATACGGCATGTTGTGGTTGGTGATGAGTGGAGAGGTATGCTGTGTTGAGACCGCGGCTGTGGCGCGGAGGGCTGTAGCTGTCAATGTCGCACGCTGCGGTGCAACGTCATTATCGCGACCTTCCCCTTCCACCCGGTTATCGCACTTATACCTCAAATCGCATCCATACATAACGTACGCTCAGCTGGGCGCGAATGTCACATTCGTATTAGGCGGGGTGGGGTTGGGAGGCTGGCGGCCTTGCAGATTGCAGGTACAAGTGATCGACTGAGATGTGTTCCTTGCCTTTCCCCTCCTCACATTCCCTTCCACTACTTGCGTCGTCGACATGTTGACGGTATTTGGGCTAGTACTGTGCATATCTTCGGCTTCGGCACTTTGGCCCATCCCCAGCGTGTATACTAATGGCAGCGGAGTTGTTTGGATTGACAAGGATGTCAAGGTCTCGTACAACGGTGCCGGACAGGTATGTCGTTCCTCGAACTTCACGTCAATGTCGTGAGTCCGACTGATAGATAGTAAGGGGGGTTACACATGTGGTTACGGCTCAAAGGCAAACAACGAGACGTGGACTAGTGCGATAGTCACGAATGCCATCGAACGGACATACGACACCCTTTTCAACAAGAACTTCGTTCCTTGGAAGTTTCACCCTCGCATGTCGAGCTTCGAGCCTACCCTTACGAGTGCTTCGGTGTATGTCAAATCGATTACCTTGCAGCAGAATGCGACGGACCCTTCAGACATTGTCAAGCCCAACACAGGCGGTCTTGACGAGTCATACACCTTGGCCATGACTGCGGACGGGCACGTCACTATCACTGGTATCTCTTCTATCGGTCTGCTGCACGGCCTGACTACGTTCACGCAGCTCTTCTACAGGTCGAGCAACAGTAGTGGTGGGGTCTACAGCACCCTCGCTCCGGTCTACATCAGTGACGCCCCGAAGTTCCAGTGGCGTGGTCTCAACATCGATACCTCCCGCACCTACAAGCCTCTATCAGACTTGTACGCGATGATCGACGCCATGTCCTACAACAAGATGAACCGTCTCCACTGGCACATCACCGACGCCCAAGCGTGGCCCCTTGAGATCCCCTCTCTTCCAGACCTTGCAAACAAGGGTGCTTACGCCACTTGGCAGAAGTACTCTCCCGCTGATGTCGCGGCAGTGCAGCACTACGGTGCTCTGCTCGGAATCGAGGTTGTCATGGAAATTGACAATCCTGGCCACACCTCCTCCATCGCCTTCGCCTATCCCGACCTCATTGCCGCCTTTAACGTTCAGCCCAATTGGGACTCCTACGCAGCCGAGCCGCCGTCTGGAACGTTAAAGCTCAATTCTTCCGCAGTATACAGTTTCCTCAATACACTCTTTGCCGACCTCTTGCCACGGCTAAGCCCGCTGACGAGCTACTTCCACCTCGGTGGTGACGAAGTGAACATGAACGCTTACACGCTTGATGATACCGTCGGTACGAATGCGTCGTCTGTTCTGCAGCCGCTGATGCAGCGCTATATGGATCGTAATATGGCGCAAGTCACGTCGCTCGGTCTCACACCGCTTGTCTGGGAGGAGATGTTGTTGGACTGGAATTTGACACTCCCAGCTGAGACCATCGTGCAGACATGGATTGGCGATGCTTCTGTTGCGGCAGTTGTCGCGCAAGGGTATCGTGCGCTGGCCGGAAACTACAACTTCTGGTACTTGGATTGTGGCCAGGGCCAATGGCTTGACTTCTTTCCCGGCACGAGCTCGGAGCAGTTCTGGCCTTACGCAGATTATTGTTCTCCGCGGAAGAATTGGCGCCTGATGTATAGCTACGACCCGTTATCTGGCGTTCCAGCGAACGCAACACACTTGGTGCTCGGAGGTGAAGCGCACATTTGGTCCGAACAGACCGACACGATTAATCTGGATACTATGGTTTGGCCAAGGACATGTGCGGCGGCCGAGGTGCTGTGGTCCGGTGCGAAGGATGCATCGGGCCAGAATCGCAGCCAGATTACCGCTAGCCCGCGGTTGAGCGAGATGAGGGAGCGTTTGGTGGCGAGAGGCATCAGGGCTGAGCCGATACAGATGCCATACTGTACGCAGAATGGGACGCAATGTGCGTTGTAACACGCTGCTAGGAATGTTGGATGGTGGCACGAGCAAAACACATGTGTAATGGCATGCGCTTGGCTCAATGGAGGTTGGGTATACGTGAGCTTCGTGAGACACCCATACCTGCAGCCGAACTACTTCTTGGTATCCTCGCCAGGTATGGCCGTATCCTCTACCTTCTCCATATTGAGCGCTGGATTGTCAGATTGAGCATCTCCGTTGGCTCGCAACGTGACGAAGACGTGATCCAAGTTACCACTCGGTGTTTCATGGCTTCCGCCCGCCTCTGTGAGCTTCGTCGGCGAACTCGTCTCCGACAACTTGGTAGGCGATGCAGAAGGGAGGCTTTCATTCCGCACCTTCTCCTCATGCCACTTGGAAAGATTTAACGTTTCATCAACATCCTTAGTGAGCTTCTCTATCTCCTCCTCGAGCGCTTCATCCTTGTCTTTCTTAGCTGGTTTCTCAGCCTCTACCGAGCCATTTGCACCCTCTGGCGCCGTCTTTGCCCAAAGAGCCTCCAGCTCCTCCAGCCACCCGCATGCCTTTGCAAGCTTCCTCA
Organism: Baudoinia panamericana UAMH 10762; assembly: GCF_000338955.1. Classification (NCBI taxonomy): domain Eukaryota; kingdom Fungi; phylum Ascomycota; class Dothideomycetes; order Mycosphaerellales; family Teratosphaeriaceae; genus Baudoinia; species Baudoinia panamericana. Next base: position 552,954 of record NW_006911263.1, read on the forward strand.
CACCCTCGTCGCAGTCGCCTAGCAGCACGACGTCATCTGATGCAGAGCCCAGGCCACCAACCCTCTCTTTGTTCACCAGAAGCCGTGGCGTTGAGCGAGCGGCAAGCTGGGGCAGACTCGCAAACGGCTGGACGGTCAGGCTGGTGCCCATCACAATACACAAATCTGCCTGCGCAGGCAACATTCTGTTCCGGAAGAAAGCCTCGGGTAGCTGCTCGCCGAAAAACACAATCTCCGGCTTTACCAACCCTTTGCAAGAATGACATCGCGGAATCTCTTTGGCCGCAATATGTCGCTTGATATCTTCTTCAGGGTAAGGGTGCTTGCACTCAATGCAACTTTGCCTTGCAAACGAGCCATGCGCCTCCACGATCTTATCGTCAGGTACGCCAGCTTCCCGTTCCAGACAATCGATATTTTGGGTGAATAGCTTGAGAAGGAGTCCCTTGTCATGTAGAAGCCGGATAAAGCTATGTGTGATTGTTGGCCTGTACTTGCCCGGATACAGTTCGTGCGCCAGTGCGTAGAATGGTTCGGGATTCTGGCGGAAGAAGCTGATGTCAAACACCGCTTCCGCATACGGGAGATTAAGTCGTGCCAGGTTCGCATATAGTCCTGTATCTGGAGAGCGAAAGTCCGGAATACCAGCACTTGTACTAATGCCAGCACCGGTCATGACAACGATCTTTGAGCAGCGCGGAGAGGCCATGTATTCGGCCAGCGCTTCAAGCGTACGGCTCGATAGGGTTTGTGGCGGGACCGACTCGTCAACAGGTGATGATTCTTCGTTACCCATGTTGAAGAAGCGACCGATAGAGTTGCGCCAATTGCTCGGCTGTACTGGTTTGGGCTCGCGACCGCCCCTTTGGTTGCGGTGTGGCTTATGCTTGCGCCCTATGGCTGCGAGGACGGTACGTAGAAACTGGATCGTGCTGGTGTCCAGATGAGGTAGCCTGAAAATAATGGAGTTGCCGCAAGCTGTGTGGTAGGTGAGAAGCGCGTGGCGAACAAAGTCAGGCCGAAGTGGCAATTCAGATGGATAAGCGCAGCAAAACCACATACGCTTCCCGGATATGAATGGAGATGGCGGATGGAGTAGAGGATAGGGTAGTTACAATGTACCTTGATCGACTCGCGCACTACAGTAGCGTCATCCAAACGACGTTTGCGGTAATGAGGCCTGTACCAGGACCAATATCGATGGTTGTCTCAGTGTCATTCCAGATAAGCGATACGATATGTCTAAGCAGTTAAGAAGGACGAGACTAAGACGAGCAACACCGTGCATGATGCCCCTGTAGACCTACTTTCCCGTCTTCCAACCTTCATATTCGTCCTTGTTTCATCTCGTTTCATATCAACCCCGCCTACGTCACCTCCAGCCTTCATCGATACAGATAAGAACAACGCCTCCCCCACTAGCCATGTGGCTAGTCGATCTGTAGCGTTGATTCCTCCAAAACAGAGGCTCCATTGGCTTCTAGATTGCACATGGCCGGAAAGTCGACACCAGCAGGTCCGGGCTTCTTGAGTTTCAACAGCATGCCGCCCCGACTTCACATCACCGCAGATGCGGATTCAGAGCGCGACTTTGACCCAGTAATATGCCAACATTTCCGCGAGGAAGGTTTCGATGTTACCTTCTTACCCTATAACCCCGACGGCGGTCCGGCTGAGGACAAAGCATATCGCAATACTCTGAAGCATCTATCCGACGACCTCGAGCTCGGCGAAAACTACGCCATAATAGCGTACGGCGACGCGGCGGCGATATGCCTCGATGCGCACATCAAGCCACAACCGCATCTCGCAGCGCTGATAGCATACTATCCCACCACGATACCGAATCCGAAGACCAAGTATCCTTCCCAACTGCAAGTCCTCTGCCACATCGCCGGATCGCAAGGCTTCGCGCCGGCCTTCACCTCCTACACCTACCAAGGCGTGCAGCCAGGCTTTGCGGAGCGTGACCTTGACGCCTATAACAAGGTCGCTGCTTCCCTTTCCTGGACCCGGACGCTGACCTTACTGCGTAAAGCTTTCAAGATTGAAGTCGATCTGGAGAGCATATGGGAATCGCACGTTGGTCTCGAATTCGCCACCAAAGATGCGGCAGCCACTATGCGCACCATGGTCGACGAGCCCTACGTCAACCACATCCCGACGCTGACCGGCGGGATTGGACAGAAAGATCTCTTCCTTTTCTACCGGGATTACTTCATCCCTCAGAACCCGCCTTCCCTATCCATGAAGCTCGTCTCCCGCACCATAGGCACGGATCGAGTGGTCGACGAGATGATCATCTCATTCAAGCACACCCAGACGATCCCATGGATGCTGCCAGATGTTCCGCCGACGGGGAAAGTGGTCCATGTAGCTTTGGTGAGCGTGGTCTGCATCCGTGGCGGGAAGCTGTACCATGAACACATCTATTGGGATCAAGCGAGCGTGCTCGTGCAGGTACGTGATAGGCCACCTCGCCTGCTGGTACAGATTCCGCTAACCATTGCACCTTCCGCGTTGCAGATCGGACTGTTAGACCCGAAGCTGGTGCCCGAAAACATGAAGAAGCAGGGCCTGCAGCGCTTGCCGGTGTATGGGAGTGAGACCGCGGCGAAGGTATTGGACGAGGACTGTCAGCCCAGCAATGAGTTGATCTCGAGCTGGAAAGAACGGCCGAAGGGCGATCCAGGCGCCAGTATGCCGGCGAGGCCGAAGCCGGCCGCTGCTAATGGTAATAGTCATGCTGGTAGTAACGGTGCCCAAACGAACAGCTCGCAATGAAGCCATTCACCTTTGCTCTGTTCAGCCCACAAACTTGCATGTCGGCAAACGGTAAGTCTCAATGCTGCCCCAGTAAGGATACCGCACCCCATTCCACTCATCCCGGCCTTTCAAATCCGGCACCGCGATGTCTGTCCACTCCACATCGAGGCCCGCATCGAAAAGATCCATCTCCACGACCTTCCAATAGACATCATAGCAGACCTGTCTATCGGCGCCTAGGCCGTTATAGAAGCCGAAGCGACCGTCCTTGTCAAGCAAGGCGATAACATACTCGGTGAAGAACTCCTTGAGGTCCTTGTAGTCTTCCGCATACGTGTCATAGTAGATGCCGTCCAGCACGACGCCTTGCTCCACCAGTTTTGGAAGGACGTCCTGCCAGCGGCCAGCATGGATGGTGACGTTGGGCTTGTCGTACCAACCGGTTTCCCGCAGGCGTTTGAGTACAGCTGGGTGTGCTTCAACTATGTGATGCATCGCTGGCTCGTGTTGTAGGAACATGGAGTCTACGATTCCCATTCCGTGACCAACATTCATCGTGCGGAGTCCCTGGCGAGGACTGAGTTGGTCGGCGGATATCTTCATGATCTCCGTCTCCCAATCCATCATGACAGCATTCTTATCTGAGTCCAGCAGGCGGTCGCCTGAGTAGGTAAGCTCCGACTTGAGGTAGTCTTCATTGTTCACGTTCGGGTTCGCGAGAATTGGCTCGGTCGTGGTCGATGCTTGGGCTAGGTCGCCGCCACCAGTAGCCACCGGAACGATTGTTGATTTGTTGGTTGGTGAGGCGCCTGCGGCCGCTTCGTCTTCGATCTTGTAGGATGGATTTGGAGCCGGCTCAAAGCCTTCACAATCCTCGAGCCTGCTAGTTGCTTGTTGAGTTGCGCCGTTTGTCGCCTCGAGCGGTTCACCATTCGAACCTGCTGCTATCGCGCCATTCGAAGTCGCATTCACCGCACCATCTGTGACCGGCAACGGCAGCTCCGGCCTGCGGACCTCAACCGGAGACGGTTCAAAGCCCACAATCGCCTCATCTTCTGGCTCAGCATCTTCGTCACCACCAGCCAATAGCTCATACCCGTCGAGACGTCCAAATAGTAATTCGGCTCTTACACCTGCTTCTACGATTGCATCGTAGACTTGCCGCAAACCTAGTCTTAATGCAAGGCAGCCAGGTGTCTCGTCAGCGTTGTCAAGTTCGTTCCAGATCGCGCCGTTCTCGAAGAGCAGTTTCACCGTGGCTAGCGCACTGTCCTCGTCCAAGGCGTTACTATGCACCGCATCTCCAGCGCCAGCATCTGCATCAAAGTCTTCGTCAGGCTCGCAGGAAGCGATGGCACAATGTAGAGGCGAGAAGCCGGTATCGGCATCTTGGACTTTGGCCAAGGCTGGGTTGCTCCGGAGTAATCTCGTCAATGTTTCAAGGTCGTGGTTGGTGGCGGCGAGCAGAACTTCGTCGTTTGTAGTGTCTGTATCGATGCCGTTGACATGGTTGACATCTGGGTGTGTTTCGGCCATACTTGCGGGTATGGTCTTTGACTCTGGTATAGTCCTGTGTAGCTCTCTATTCTTTTTCGAGCCCTTTACCGTCCCATGCCTGTCTCGAGCACAGGGAGTCAGCACACCGGAGACGCAGCTGTTGTACGCATCCAGCGGAGAAATTTTGGTGGGGCACATGCCGAACTTTCGCAAGCTGAAACAGCCGCGGTGTTGCTGCGGCAGCGCTAATGGAAGCCTCCCGCGCGGGACGTTGAACCTGCGTCATCTGGCCGCAACCTTCGCATGCGTGTGCGCTAGATGATATGAATGCATCGAGATGCAATGCGCTTGCATTCGAGCGGCAAAGGTTCGATGTATAGCTCGAGTGAGCCCGTGGAGGTTCATACGTGGACAGAGCCAAAGGACGTGCTCTCGAACGGTCCTACCAAGGCAGAGCGTTGGGAGCATATGAGCGGGCCTTGATCGACGTCATCACCAATCGTTGGCGGCAGCGAGTGTTGGCATCGTCAATGCGTGCAGCAACAGCTTTCCTGTACCTCTTGAGCGATCTGTATCAACGTCCTCAAGCTGTCCCGACTTGACACGTCTCAATCATCAGCGGGCCTGAGCAGCTCGGTCAGTGAAATCTTGCGTTAGCACTACAGCGCATACCCCGTACTCACGAGCATCGCTGTGGAGAGAATGGTGGAGACATCGGGCGCTTCACGGCGTCCACCCCTTGAATCGCAGGATACACTCGATCAGGTGAAGCTGACGGGCACGCTCGGTAACGATGGTGTCGCTTCACTTCATCCCGAGCACGGCAGTAACGGCCACGCTCTCCCTCCCGCGGAAGGAGCAACATCAGACACTCGAGACTTTGGTGGGAAGCGCTCAAAGTCGGAAGGTACGCTCCTCACGGACGAGGCTGCCTTAGAAGACGTGATCGAAGACTACGACGAGATGGAGCTGGACCCGGACACGCTGGTGGTGAACAGCAGAAAGAGCCTGGATGAGAATTACCGTCCAGCAGCCGGCGAAGCAGCCGCACCGAACAACATGCACAGGCAGTCCGAACCACAGCACGATCATTTGAAACATCGCAAACGAGGCAGCATTCAGATCCGCCTGGAGAAGACGGACCGCAAGGGTCGTTACATCCTCACTGCGGACGATCCCGAGATCCGTGAGATTCTGCGCAAAGGCATCGAACGCGAGGAGCTCGAAGCGGCGAACAAGAAGCCGCGGATACGCTTCCGCGACCTTGTCTTCACGCGGCAATTCACCACCTTTGATCGACAAAATCCGGCAAGCAGTGAGAGCCCCTTCTTCGGCTTCTTCACCCTCTTTTGGATCGCTATGGCGCTGCTCCTCTTCCAGGTATCCATGAAGAACTTCCGCGAGTACGGGAGTATCTTGGGCCGGAACCAGATCATGAAGATGATGTTGAGCCATGATGTCTATGTACTAGGCCTTACGGATGGCGCCATGTGCGTCGGGACATCCGTCACGTTCTTCCTGCAAAAGCTCGTGCAGTGGCGTGTCCTCAATTGGGGCCGGGGTGCGTGGGTGGTGCAGAATGTTTGGCAGACCGTCTACCTCGCCTCCGTCGTCGGCTGGGCTTATTTCCGGGAGTGGCCGTGGACGCATACCATCTTCGCTGTGTTGCATGGGTTGGTGTTCTTGATGAAACAGCACAGCTATGCTTTCTACAATGGGTATCTGTCTGGCGTGTACCGGCGCAAATTGCTGCTCGAGAACAAGCTGAAGCAGCTGCAGACCATGGAGCCAATCCACTCCGGCCCCAGCAGTCCGCGAGACTCCCGTCAAATGGATGCTTTCTCGAGCGGTCTTGACGTCGCGGAGCTGTCCAAGAAAGCTTCGGAAGCTATCAACAACAGCGACCTAAAGCGCCGTCCTTCAATCGGAAACCGCACCTCCACCAACCTTGCAGTTGAGCAATCGGATGTGGCTACCATAGCTTCGGCCATACATGCCGGAACCGCCATCACGCCGGACCAGATGTCCACTTTCGAGCAGGTGATCAATACCGAGCTCGAAGACCTCAACCGCGAGCTCGCCGGCAAATCCGTATCCGGAGCTCACGCGTACCCAAAGAACCTCCGCTTGCTCAACTTCGCCGAGTTCATCTGCCTGCCCACGCTGGTGTATGAGCTGGAGTATCCGCGACAAGAGAAGATCAACTGGTGGTACGTCCTTGAGAAGCTCACGGCGACTTTCGGTGTGCTGTGCATCATGATGGTGATCTCGCAAGCCTTCATCTACCCGCCCATAGCGAAGACTTTGCGCATGAAGGAGGCGGGTGTGTCTGTGGCGGAAAGATGGCAGGAGTTCCCATGGATCGTCAGTGACTTGCTCTTCCCGCTGTTGATCGAACAACTATTGACGTGGTATCTGATCTGGGTAAGCACAAGACCTGACAGCTATTCTCTTGACCGCACTTATCGCTGACCATCATCGTGTAACTGTAGGAATGCATCCTCAACGTCCTCGCCGAACTCACCCTCTTCGCCGACCGCGGCTTCTACGGCGACTGGTGGAACAGCGTGACCTGGGACCAATACGCGCGCGACTGGAACCGGCCCGTCCACAACTTCCTCCTCCGCCACGTCTACCACAGCAGCATCTCCGCCTTCCACCTCTCGAAGCACACCGCCACCTTCTACACTTTCTTGCTGTCGGCGTTGGTGCATGAGATGTGCATGGCGATCATGTTCAAGAAGGTCAGGGGGTACCTGTTCACCGCGCAGTTGCTGCAGATGCCGCTTGTGATGATGTCGAGGCATAAGTTCTTGCGCAGCCGGGCGGTGCTGGGGAATGTGATCTTCTGGTTTGGGCTGTTCGTTGGGCCGAGCTTTTTGACTAGCCTGTACCTTGTGATATAGACGCGCGTAGATGTTGTAGAGATAGAGATGATGGGCACAGCACGTCAGGTCACTCGGCTGAGTTGAGCAGGCTCAAAAGTTAGGATGCTTCGTCATCCTTTACAGCTTGCTACCGCATCCTTCTCTGTCGCCCCTCTTAGGCGGGCAAGCATGACAGGATACTCTCCAGCTTGTCGAGCACAACCTGCTGATCAGCCGCGCCCGCATCCAACTTCGTCGTCGCCACGCCCACGCTAATGGACGCATAGCAGCCCTCAGTATCCACGACTTCGGTCTCAGTCGGCAGCCTCCCGTCATTATGGCACGTGTACACGTCCTTGGGTGTGACATACGGCACCGCATTGTTAATCCTCGACAAGACGAACCGGAAGTCCGAAGGACTCGAGCAGATTGAGTCGCTGACATCAGGGTAGTTCACATTCAACCAGATGTTATTGGGAAGATACGGAAGTCCAGAGTGCACCAGCACAGATGTCACGGTGGTGGAAAGGTCGGCGTAGACTTGCTGGTACGTTTGCAATGGCGTGGTCCAGCCGACCTGGGCGCCAGTGGTGCCGCTGAAGGCGATGGCGGGAATGCCTTCTCTGGCTGCTTCCGTCGCCGCGCCCACGGTTCCGGAGATCTGGGTCGTTAGGCCTAGGTTTGTGCCAACATTAAAGCCTGCGAGGGCAATGTCTGGCGCTGAACCGAAGAAATGGGGAGCAAGGGTTTGGATGCCGTAGCGCATTGATGTTACTGGGAAGCTATTTACGTACTACAATGCAGCTTAGTGGTTTGATATTGGCACGTCAAGAAATCATAGGACGTACGTTGAAGCGCGGGTTAGATGCGTTGTACCCAAAGGGCGGACTGCCCGGCGGGCAGGACATGAACTCACAGCCTCGTCTGCCTACGGTCGTGGGCTCTGCGTCGGCTGATCCAGTGCCCGACTCATTGTCAGCTGGCGCGGACAGGATGACATTGAAGCCAGCGTCAGTGAGACCATCGTACAGCGAGCGGATGTTCATTTCAGCCCAGCCGTCGTCGTTGGAAAGTACTACATTGACTGCTGCGGTAGCGAGGGGCAGCATAGCTGCAGCGAAGGCGGTAGATCGCATAATGAGAAGACAGCATACGAGGTGCTGGAGTATGTTAAATATCATGGCGACGAGGAAGACGGGAAAGAAGTCTTAATGGCTGTTCAGACTTCCAGCGAAGTCTGATGGGGAGGTGCAGTCGCACAAGGTACGGAAGTAAAGTGTATCCGCCCACCTCGCCGTCGGTCAAAAATGAAAGTGGTCCGCCCAAGATACTCTGTTTCATGCCCAGAGCCACAGGCTGAAGGGTGAGGAAGAACATGGGAAGTGGTTGACGCGACGCGCGCCTGAAAGCAAAGCCAATGGCGTCACACGGCCGGAAGGTGCCGTCTGCCATTAAGGTAGAGGCTAAATGATCAATTCGACTGCTTTAAGCAGGTCGTCAATTCGCAGATTGTCTATCTCTACTGTCGTCTATTCCTATTACTGATTGTACGCGGATATAGAGATGAGCTCCACAAGGCTGTCACCGTCGCAGCCGGTCCGCCAATGCACCTACAATGCTCGCTTTCAACGCTCATGACGCCACGCCGCACTTCATATGGTCCGCTAGGATATCTCTGCGCGTTCAGTCTCAGATGCCGACTCTCGTCCGGCTATGGCACGTAGCCTCGGCTTACGCTGTTTCCGGCCTTGCTTAGAGGTTTCTGCAAGACCCCTCAGCATCTCTGCACCGTGTCTGCTTTTCGAAAGCGTGGCTAACGCCGCCGACTCGCTGCACAGACTGAACAACGGAAGGACTTACACCTGGTCAGAGAAGTGCAATTTCGGCCGGGCGCGGAGGTACAGCAGTTTGATAGCTGGTGCTTCTCTGGATCGGCTCTTCATCGTTCAGCTGTTGAAGTCGGCGGGACAACTCTTCCGCGCTAGGCTCGTTGCATTGCGGCGCGTGCTCTCTAGCAAGCGTCCGGCAAACGAAGTCCAACATTGTAGTGGTCGTTTGAGCGTCTTTGGGCCAGTAATGAGTTCCGCCATGGCACGCCTCTTCAGCGTCGACGCAGGCATCGACCAGCTGCTGGGACATTCCACGATCCGTGATTGTGTCGAGATCTGCATGGATATGGAGGGAAGGCGTCTTAATCTTTGGCTCGTAGAAACCCCAGTACAAATCGTGCGCCATGCAGGCTGCTGAAGCGAGGACTGCCCATTGGAACGGCCCTTGAGGTGCTGGCATGCGAATAGGATGACCTTGCGCCGCAAGGTTGGAAAGCCGGTCCTCGTCTCCACTACACCAGGCAGCGAGCATCATGGCGAAACCAGCACCTTGTGAGAAGCCAACAATGCCATCAAAAGGACCATGCTCGCGGATGTAGTCAGAGAAGAAGTCGAAATTCATTTCAAGTTCTTCGAGTCTGGAGTGAGCGTCAAGGTCGGACTTCCAAGCACGCATGTCAATCGGAGCTGTCGGTTGACCACCGACGACCAGCTTTGTTGGCGCAGTAGGAGTGTAGAACTCCACACCGGCTGGGTAGGTTTGGGCAAAGTCGGCTAGTACGCGCTCATGGAGGTCCTGAGCAAAGCCCTTGATCTTGGCTTGAAATATGGGGCCATTCTGAGTGAAGCCTTGACGGCGGACTCAGCATTGTTTGACAGAACTTCACCCATGCGGTTGCTTACCGTGCAGTGCAAGAACGCGCAGCTTCCCTGAGGAACCATTTGCTTCCATCAACCTCGCTTCGTCTGGACTTTTGTCAGGACCTCCTACGTAGATCATAGGTGAATCCTTGTCCGAGTATGGGGCTAAGGAACATATGTCCTCCAACGGAGTGATACCCATATCGCTGATTGTGCAGGATCCGATACTCGAGGCTTTTCTACGTGAGTGTCACACCACGGCTTGAAGTCCTAGAAGAATTCATGTTGACTTCAACACAATGATCGGTGCATGTGCTGGTGGAGTCGCACGTTTGGCATGTGCGTCACGGGCCCACTTGTGCCTTCATTATCAGTCAATGCAGCAAATGCACCTTCCTCGCTTTAGACGATCAGTTTTCACTAGCATCTCGGCGTTCAAGAAGCGCTCCGTCCTGTAACCAAGCCATGGGATAGCTCATGGGGCTGGAGGGTGTTGTCTTTCGCAGACAAGGCTATGGTACGGGCAACGATAACTCACCAAGCCAGCAGCGGTCGAGAAGAGCCTTTGCTCATGCTGTGATTTATAAATCCGCTTTCAGACCGCATGGGGATGTGAGGCGTCAGGGCAAGCGAGCATCGCTGATATGACGGTAGTAGCGGCGCGCGACGACCATGTTGATTGCAGATACTATGTCCAGATGCGTGCGTATCTGGATACGGCTGACATTGACATGACCCAGTACGGAGAGATGTTGCTGACGGTCCAAGCATCTGGTACTATGTCGACACACTGTGAATATCAGGTTAGGCTACTGCCTGCAAAGACGGGACGATCTACTGTAGACAACTTAAGAAACATCGATGTACCAGGTACATGGGAGGACTAGAAGCCCCACTTTATGTAGCCACCAGCCAGTCCGCTCCAAGAATCGAATATATGGTCCTGACAACACTGCATGCTTTGTGTGCAAAAGAGTTCCTTTGGCCTAGTTTCCCTCTCTAGGCAATTTGTCAATATGTCTTCCTTCAGACCACTTTCTCAACGTCTCGCAACGCCAGTATGCCGAGCATGCAGGCGACCTGCAATACCTGCTACCCAAGCATGGCAATGGGCAGCCGCCCGCAACATGTCGGTCGACAGCCAGCAGAAGGTGGGATGGTACCACGTGGTCTCGTGGCAAGAGATGCTAATGAATGGACAGCTCCTCGGGTCACATCTGGAGGTTGCGGATGAGAAGGTTTACAACATAATAGAAAAAGTCTGTCATCCAGCCCATCGTGTGCACGCGACCCGGGCGAAGAGCACCCATCTGACGCCGGTCTAGGAGAAACGACGGCAGAAACACTTCATCAACCTCATACCTTCCGAGAACTTCACGAGCCAAGCAGTGTTAGATGCATTAGGCAGTGTCATGCAGAACAAGTACTCCGAAGGCTACCCGGGCGCGAGATACTATGGCGGCAACGAGTTCATTGATGAGGCAGAACGATTGTGTCAGCAGCGAGCACTTGATACTTTCGGGCTGAAGGAGTCCGAATGGGGTGTCAACGTACAGCCTCTGTCCGGCTCGCCCGCAAACCTATACGCCTATTCGGCAATTTGCAACACGCACGACCGCATAATGGGACTTGACCTGCCGCATGGTGGACACTTGTCGCACGGCTATCAGACGCCAACTAGGAAGATTTCGGCAATCAGCAAGTACTTCGAGCAGCTGCCATACCGGCTGGACGAGAAGACAGGCCTGATAGATTACGACAAATTAGAGGAGCTGGCGATGCTTTACCGGCCGCGCATCATTATTGCCGGTACAAGCGCATACAGCAGGCTTATTGACTACAGTCGTTTCCGGCAGATCGTGGAGAAGCTCGGGAACTGCTATTTGCTGAGTGACATGGCGCATATCTCGGGCTTGGTGGCTGCGGGAGTGATACCGAGTCCGTTCGAGTACAGTGACGTGGTGACGACGACTACGCACAAGAGTTTACGGGGACCCAGAGGCGCTATGATTTTCTTCCGGAAGGGCACGAGACGGATAGACAAAAAGACCGGTATAGAGGAGAAGTACGATCTGGAGAATCCTATCAATGCATCCGTGTTTCCGGGGCATCAGGGTGGACCGCACAATCACACCATTACCGCTCTAGCAGTGGCGTTACATCAAGCACAGCAGCCGGAGTTCAAAGACTATCAGCGAGCTGTACTCGAGAACGCCAAAGCACTCGCGGCACGCTTGGGTGAAGGCAAGGACAATGGCGGTCTAGACTACAACGTCGTCAGTGGCGGTACTGACAATCACCTCGTTCTCATCGATCTGAAGAACAAGAACATCGATGGCGCTCGCGTGGAGCGAGTTCTGGAGCTCGTCGGTGTCGCTGCCAACAAGAACACCGTCCCTGGCGATCTGTCTGCCATGAAGCCTGGCGGGCTACGCATGGGTACGCCGGCTATGACGACACGAGGCTTCACGACGAGCGACTTCAAGAGGGTTGCGGATGTGGTGCATCGCGCGGTCAACATTACGAAGATGCTGGATGGCAAGGCGGTAGAAGCGGCGGAGAAGAAGAATCGAAAGAACCCGAAGAGCGTCAATGCTTTCCGTGAGTACGTCGGTGAGGGAGAGGAATGTGTTGAGATTGTTGAGCTGAGACGAGAGGTGGAAGACTGGTGAGTGGAACTTTTCGATTGCGTGAGATGCATTACTAATGCTCGTTAGGGTCGGCACATTCTCCCTGCCATGGGATAGAGCGTCGTAGCGTGACTCTAAAAATCATTTCCGGCATGGATATGAGCGTGGGGATTTGAGCATGACACGGCGTGAGCGAGTGACGAGCGAGGTGTTTGGGCGTCATACCGAGCAAACACATCAATGCATGACTGAACCAGGGGGTTAGTACACCTAAATCGTTCACTCTTATGGACGTGTCGATGGCACAGCGCCTGCTTACATACGTGTGTAGAGGCACCTGCTTGCTGCAGCCAGCCGTGTCGTGCCTTCTATATCTAAGCGGTCCCACTCGCCCTGTCGAAGCTTTAACACTCGCTCCGGCCACCTTCACTTTGCCAGCACGCATCCGTTCTGGCCGCGCCAAAGCACAATACCAAGCAACACAATGGCCATATCGAGTAGCAGAGTTTCTGGCGTGCCTGTGCTGGCAACATGCATCACAGAAGCACCGACAGTTGTCACTGTTCCAGGCGGAGGCGGCGAGCTGGCAACTATCACGCCGATCTCTGTTGCACCGATACTGCTCATACCAGCCTCATCCCTCAACATTGCAATCTACAACCCCAGCCAGCCGGACGTGTTCTCCGCACAAACGACGTACTCTCATATTCCGACCGCAAGTACGTTCCCAACGCAAACGCAACAAAGCGTGAATGGAAACATTCTTTCAGCACCCATATCCGACCATGGGATCTGGTACCGGCATCATTGGACTGTCTCGGCAACGTGGGTGCTGTGCTGCTACAGCGTAGTCTCATGCTTCGTGCTATGCTTCATGCTGTGCTCAGGAAGGCTAGACTGGAAGGGCAATGTAAGTCTTCGGCAAGGCCGCAGAGTTTGCGCGGGACTAACGGAAGGCAGCTGTGGCTAGGACCTCTCCGCCAAGCTCGTCGCACGTTCGCACAAGCCATCGAGCTGAACGGGCTAAGTGTGAACCCACGTGAAGCGGCCCAACTCTTCAGCCAGTACGCCGAAGAGCGCGCCAGGATCATTGCTGAGATCAGGGCGGCACGACTCAATTGGCCGCAAGAGCTGCAACCGCCGGAGCACAATGAGTCGCAAAGTGGTGCGGTATCTGTCGCGGAGACGGAGATCAACTTTGACTTCGATGTCCGACTGAACAACGGTTTCGTTCTTTCACCCTGGAGTACAATGAGCCGGGAGAGCCAGCGTTCACGGCGAAGACCAATGAATGAGGAAACGCGGCTGTGGCTTGAACAGAATACCATGCCAATGATGCATCACCCCACTGTCACGCGCGGAGAGTATGATCTGTTCTTGACTTTGCAGAGGCGAATGGAGCGAGTTCAGGAAATGCAACGGCTGCAGGAGAGGATGCGGGAAGTTGGATGGACGTGAATGTTTGGTGCATCCCACATGCGATGGTTGCGCTGCTTTGGAATGATTACCATCGGGGCAGCAGAGGGGCCAAGACGGTGTCAGAACTCCACTTGACGAAGAGCGACCAGTGACTGTTTGAAGTGTCTGTCATACCATTAGTACATTCCTTACGAAGGGTACTCACGTGCTGTCGCTCGCCCTTCGCGCCTTCTCCACTTCTCCTACGGAGACATCCGTCAGTGGGCGCATCAATCTTCGATGCTTATTCGCTGTGCTGTCATCATTTTCCTTCTGAAGGCGTGACTATGAGACCGTCTCCACGATGATGGCGCGGAACCAGCCCACGTATGACTTCCTGTCTGGTCCTGATCCATCACCACCGCACCAGGTTCTGCGCGAAACGCTCAAGCAGTCCACAGTGTCGCGAGCAGATATCAACAATGAGAGCTTGCGCGCGCAGCTCAACACACTCCAATATGAGCTCGACTCAATCAAGCAGGAGCGAGACCTCACTGCGCTGCACCACCAACAAGAAATCCGGGAAGCGCTGAGTCGCTCCGAAGCTGACTTTAAACGGGCCCAAGCAGCAGAGGCGGCCAGCAGTATCGCAAAGAGCAAAGCGGATGCGCTTGTTCGAGAACAGCAGGAGGCGCAAGATCGCGCAACGAACGAGAAGTTGCAGCTGGAGAGAAAGATCCGAGCTCTGCAGGAGGACAACCGCGCCGTAAGGGAGGAGTTGGAGGATGTGCAGGCGGATCTTTCGAGCAGAGATCGGGAGAGCCAGCATGCGTACCACGAGCTGGGGCAGAAGTATGCCACGCTGCGGGACTCTGTCGACGCCATACAGCAGGATCTACGGGGCAAAGTGAGCGCGCTGCAGAGTGCACAGCAGAAGCTTGCGGAGAAAGAGGGTGACGTCGGCAAGCTGGAGAACGAGGTGCTCCGCTTGAAGGCGCAGACGGGCGATGCGGATACGCTGGCTGTGGTGAAACGGGAGCTGAGCGATCAGGTTGCATACATCAAGAAGCTAGAGACGACCAACCGCGAGCAGTCGGCTGAGCTTAAGCAGTTTCGGAAGGTGCAGAACAGCATTAAAGTGGTGGAGGAGGAGAAGCGGTCGCTGGAAGGAAAAGTGAGGTTGATGGAAGATTTGCGGAAACAGCTCGCCGAGTCGCAGCTACAGCGTCGCATACTGGAGGATGAGAAGCAGGGTTGGACGAGCTACCTTGATGCTCAAATGGTGGGAGAAGGGGGCGTGAAGTATGATACGCCTGAACAGATGGCGCGTGCTTTCTTGCAGGAGCGCCTGGAAAGGTTGAGCTTGGTGGATAAGCTTGGCTCGGTGCAGCCTGAGCTGACGGTCAAGGACGAGACTATCCGGAGGCTGGAGGACGAGAGGGTGAAATTGCAAGCTGAGCTGGAGAGGCTGAGAAGTGCTGGCAATACGACGGGCGGCATTGGCGACAGCAGGGCTCGCTTGCGCCTTGAGCGGCAACGAAACCTTGTGATGAAAGAGGTGGAGTATCTGCGTGCGCAGATGAAGGCTTTGGAGGCGGAGGAGACCGAGTTCGGTACCGAGCCTGCAAACAAAGAGCAATCGGACCGGGTTAGCGAGCTTGAAAGTCTTGTCGAGCAATATCGCAACGAGCTGCAAACACTTCACGTGGAGCTTTCGCGTGCAGAGATGCCGCCACCGCCCACACCCTCGCCTCGAAAGCGGACGCGGGAAGAAGACGAGGCGGAGGGCGAACGTTTGGGGGAGCTACAGCGGAGGGCGAGAAGCCTACAAGACGATCTCGACAAGCTCCACAGCCGCAACCAGCTGCTTGAAGCGGAATTGAAGGCTAGTGTCTCCCAGCTCACTTCACTCAAGGAGTCCTCCCGTACGCGGATACTGGAGCTCCGGCAGAACCCGACCGCCGACGTGGAGGCGCTCAAGATGTCCACCCTCAACACTTTGCGGGAGGAAAATGCAGCACTCCTCGCACAGCTGGAGGGTAAGCCCAACAGCGGCTCGAAGGTCGTACCGATCAGCACTCTCCACGCCACACGGCTGCAGCTGGAGGAGCTCAAGTCAACACTCGCACAGCAGGAGAAGAAGACACTTCGGCTCAAACAGATCTGGTCCAGCAAGTCGCTCGAATTCCGCGAGGCTGTCTGCAGCATCCTGGGATGGAAGCTCGACTTCCTACCTTCGGGGAGATGCAAGGTGACGTCGGTGTTGTACCCCAGTGTCATTGTCAATGGAGAGGAGGAGGAAGCGAGCATAGTGTTCGATGGGGAGAATGGGACGATGAAGGTCAGTGGTGGCCCGCAGAGCGTGTTCGCGAGCGAGATCAAGGGTTTGATCGAGTTCTGGGTGGAGGGCAGGAAGGATATACCCTGTTTTCTTGCCGCTTGCACGCTGGACTTTTACGAGAGGAGTACGAGGGCGGCGAAGGCTTGAAGTGGTCGTTTATACCCATTGATGTTCAGCATTCACACTTGCATCGAGCGTTACATATTCACGCCTACTGCACGGCTGTCACATGCTACCTATTTCAGCCGATCAAATGCCGATCGGCAGCGAGAATTTTGAGCCTCAATGGCATTCGTGCTATTTTGGTCTGTGTGCGTCTCTACTGTACAACGATCTCTTCCACTTTCACCCCACCAAGTCACGATAGATGCGAGGCATAAGTTGTCCTCTCGTAACAATGCTTGGGAGGAATCAGCTGACCGACGGGTCAGCAACGTCTCCTTCATCCGTTCCTTTCTTTCTACCCGACGTTCATTGAGCGCCTTAACCAACCGGCAACGATCGCATTCCTGTGCTCTTACATTCCCCCTCATACGAAGGAACAACGACCACCGATACAAACACTTTTCCGCAGGCGAACGAACCACACCATGGACGCCCCCACCATCAAGTCCAAATTCCTCACCACCAATAACGAACTCGGTCTCGTCGCCGTCGGCTTCTCCGGCGGGCAATGCAAACCGGGCGTCGACGCCGCACCCATGGCGCTGATCGAATCGGGCCTGGTGGAGCAACTCCGCGACGACCTGGAATACGCCATCCACTACGACGGCCAAGTGCACGCCTACACCGAGCTCATGCCCGCCGCCGACCCGGACCACCGCGGCATGAAGAACCCCCGCGCCGTCAGCGCCGTCACGGAGCAGCTGAGCAAGCAAGTCTACGCCCACGCGAAGGAGGGCCGGTTCGTGCTCACGCTGGGCGGGGATCATAGTATCGCCATTGGCACCATCTCGGGGACGGCGAAGGCGATCCGGGAGAGGCTTGGGCCGGGACGGGAGATGGCGGTGATTTGGGTGGACGCGCACGCGGACATCAACACCCCCGAGACGAGCGAGAGCGGGAATATTCATGGGATGCCGGTTGCGTTCCTCACGGGCTTGGCGAGGGAGAAGGCGGGGGAGCCGTTTGGGTGGATCGGGGAGGATCAGCGGGTCAGTGTGAAGAAACTGGTGTATATCGGTTTGCGGGATGTGGATCGGGGGGAGAAGAAGATCCTGCGGGAGCACGGGATCAAGGCGTTCAGTATGCACGATGTTGACCGGCATGGCATTGGGAAGGTCATGGATATGGCGTTGGGGTGGATTGGGAGGGATACGCCGATTCATCTGTCGTTTGACATCGATGCGCTGGATCCGATGTGGGCCCCGTCGACGGGGACGGCGGTGAGAGGTGGCTTGACGCTGAGAGAGGGCGATTTCATTGCCGAGTGCGTGCATGAGACTGGTAGTCTGGTTGCGTTGGATTTGGTGGAGGTGAATCCGAGTTTGGAGGAGCAAGGGGCGGCGGAGACGGTGAGGGCGGGGGTTAGTATTGTGCGATGCGCGTTGGGTGATACATTGTTGTGAGTGCGTGCCGTAAGAACTGTGCGGTTCTTGTAGGCTGGAGCATCCTTCATCGATAGACTGCTACAACAACCATACAAGTTGCTAGAGATAGACGGAGCGAATATTCGACGCCCTACCGACCATAACAGCTGCGGTACTGGTTGTTACAAGCCTTTGTTTCATTTGGAAAAAGTTGGAAGCTGAAAAGCGTTGCTTCTCCGCTACTACTTAAACCTCTGAACGGGGAACCGATCCACTGGCAGGCAGTGACTGCATGATAGAGAGGGCACTGTTGCCTTCAATTTACAGCAAGTCACCCTCCTCACTCCCATCATCCCATCCCACCCATCACCCCACGTCACAGATCCTATGACCCATCAAACCACCCCCTCAACCCCCCAAACCCTAACCGCGGCATCCGCCCCACAACTCACCACCCTCCCCTTTCCACCATCGTCCACCCACACCACCCCGCCCATCCCCTCCTTATGCGCATTCAGCGCCTTAACCCTCTTCCCCGGCTCCGCCAGACTCCAGACAAACACGTTCGTATCCAAACCACCGCTTACCGCTTTAGTGCCGTCGGGGGACCAGGAGATGGCGGTTACGCGGGCGGTGTGGGCGGACCAGCGGTTCGTTTTTAGAGACCAGGAGGAAGCGGTGGAGGTGGAGGAGGAGGAGGAGGAGGAGGAGGAGGAGTAGACGTAGATCTTCCCGTTCGACGTCCCGACGGCCAGATGACTGGCATCGGGCGAGAAGGCTAGGGCGGAGATGGCGTGGGTCGGTTCCGTGAGCGTGGGCATCGCGTCGAATGAGGTGGGGCCTCGTAAGGAAAAGATCCGCACGCTGGTGTCCTCGCACCCGGCCGCCACTGTCTCTCCCGCCGCAGCGAGGCAGACAGGTGGGGATGGTAGGGCTTGTGAACTCACTTGCTCGCCCTCTGCATACGCTTTTATCACCGAAGCGGTCGCGACAAGCGTCTGCGACTGGCCGTTTAGACTTGCGATCGCGACGCCCTTGGGTTGGGTGGGGAGTTTGGTGGCGGTGCCGATGAAGGTCTCTTGGTGGGAGGCGATGGTGCGGAGGGTGTCGTCCCAGGCTATACTGAAGATTCTCCCTTCGTTCCCTTTGTGAGGTGACGCGGCCAGGCCGGCGATGTAGTTGGAGTGGCCCGCGCCTTCTATCTCGTGCGCGGTGCCGGCGTTGGTAGACAGATCCCACGAGCGGATACGGCCGTCGTAGCTGCCGGTCCAGAGGGTTCTGCTTCCGCCGTCTAACGATGCAGCGGTGGCGGCGGTGATGGCTTTCTGATGTCCCCTCACAATCCTAACAGGCTTCTGACTGCTTTCTTGGAAGTAGTTGAGGTTCCCCTCCAGATCCACCGAAATCACCAATCCATCTTGTCTCCCCCCCGGCCACGTCACGCCCACCTGCTGATCAGGCACACTCACCGTCCCCTCCTCCCCCATCCTCCAACTCCTCGTGCACTTCCCCGCCTCAACATCCCAAATCTTGACCGTCTGATCCCCACTACACGTGACTAGTCTCTTACTATCCCCCGCCCAGCTCACGCCAAAAATGCTCCCCTTATGCTCACCCTCGCCCACCTGCTTCACCGCGTCCCCCGTCTTGCCATCATACAACCAAATCCGGCGATCACTGCCGACACTCACCAATAAACTCCCATCCGGGCTGAAGTGCGTGCCATAGATGTATTTGTCGTGTTTCCCTCTCACGCTGGTGTTGAATTTGAAGGGCGCGCCGTGGAAGAAACAAAGTGTCGTGTCGTCGCTCCCCGTCGCGGCGCGGAGGGGTCGTTGCTGCCGTATGCTCACGCAGTTGATTTGGGCACTATGTCCGCTGATCTCACCGACGCTGTTCCCGGAATCGGCGGTGATGCATGCACCGCCTCTCTCCTTCCCGTCGCCCACTGCGATGATCCGCTGACTGTCGCCATCCCATGCTATATCGTTTATCCTGCCCGCAATGATACTATACTCCCCTTTTGTCGTCTCTGCGCCGATGGAGTCCCAGACTCGCACCGTGCCCGTGACGTCTCCGCTGGCGATGTAGTAGCCGGAGGGGGAGAAGCGGGCGACGGTTGTGGCGGCGGTGTGGGCGGTGTATTGTTTGGCTGTGGAGGGGTTGTCGATGGAGCGGACGAAGATGGATTTGTTGGAGGCGTAGGTCAGGCGTTCGCCTTTGCTGTCGGAGGAGAGCGGGGTGGGGGTGCCGCGGGTGGTGGTGGGGGAGGCGGCCCATATGGACTCTATCTGTTACTCAGCATGAAATTTATGTCGGGTGCCATGCTGAATGTTATACCTAGCTTGAGGGACATGGTTGGGGCATTCAGGTGGGCAGAGGGGGGGGGAGGGGGCGCTGTAAGACACTTTTGCTGCTCAATGGCCGCCTACAGAGCGCTGACGCAAGCGGGGGGCACGAGATTCGAGACCCACCTCCAGCCCATTTTCCCAATGGGGAAGTTGTACCTGCAGTAGCGTACCATAGCCGCGGGCCATTGCATCTTCGACGCCTTCGTCATCGACTTCTCCTCCTCTCTACACGGCATGCCGAAGCGGAAGATCAAGGAAGTAGTAGTCGTCGAGCGAGAGGACTCGGATCTGTCACCGCCCCCGGATGACCTACTGGAGGGAGGGGTGCCGGTGCCTGCAGTCGCCACCAATGGAGGGGGTGCAGACGGGGAGCCGCCGAAGAAACGAGCCAAGCGAAGCCGCAAAGCAGACGCTGTCTCGGCCGCAGTCGACGGCGAGGACAAGACGGCAGGGCGAAAACGGGCGCGGAAGCAGAAGGTGAAGGTGGAGGTGGAAGGGGTGGAAGAGATAGCAACAGCCTCACCAAACGCCGCATCGTCCCCTAAGAAGAAGCGAAGGAGGAGAAAGGAAGCTCAGGAAGAAGAGCAGCGAGTCGACGAGAACGGCGAACCCATCGAGCACAAGCCCAAACGTAAGCGCAAGACCAAGGCCGAAAAGGAAGCCGAATTGGTCTCGATGCCACTCGCGCCTCGCACCCTCAACCACACCCTCTTCATCGGCGCCCACATCAGCAGCGCCGGCGGCGTGCACAACTCCCCTCTCAACGCCGTCCAGATTGGCGCCAACGCTTTCGCTCTATTCCTCAAATCCCAGCGCAAATGGACCAACCCGGACTTGCAAGACGAGCATTGCTCCACCTTCCACGCCCGTTGCAAAGACCACGCCTACGATCAAGCCAAATATGCAGTACCGCATGGCTCCTACCTCGTCAATCTCGCGCACACAGAAAAGGCACGAACAGAGCAAGCCTACGACGCCTTCCTCGACGATTTACGGAGGTGTGAGAGGCTGGGGATAAAGTTGTACAACTTCCACCCGGGCAACGTGCAATGCCACGACCGCGGCAAAGCCATCGCCCACCTCGCCGCGAACCTCGACCGCGCCCACGCCGCCACAGCGGGCAGCGGCATCATCACCTTGCTGGAAAACATGGCCGCGGGCGGCAACGTGCTGGGAAGTACCTTTGAAGACCTACGTGACATCATCGCCCTCACGACCGACAAGAGTCGCGTGGGAGTGTGTCTGGATACCTGTCATGCCTTTGCGGCGGGGTATGATCTTCGCTCCCCGACCGCCTTCGCGGCGACAATGTCCGCCTTCGATTCCATCGTCGGACTGCGATATCTCCGCGCGATGCACATCAACGACAGTAAAGCGCCTTTCGCCTCGCACAAAGACCTCCACGCCAACATCGGGACGGGATTCCTCGGCCTCCGCGCCTTTCATAACATAGTTAACTTCCCTCCTTTCGCCGGCCTGCCTTTGATCCTGGAAACGCCCATCGATGTCCGCGACGACGAGGGGAAGTATATCAAGGAAGTCAAGGGGAAGGCGAAGACGGAGGTGAATGTGGAGGATAAATCCATCTGGGCGCGGGAGATCAAGTTGTTGGAGAGTCTGGTGGGGATGGATGTGGAGGGTGAGGAGTTTTTGATGTTGGAGGGGAGGTTGGCGAGGCAGGGGGAGCCGGAGCGGAGGAGGTTGGTGGAGCAGATTGAGAGGGTGAGGGAGAAGAAGGAGAGGCTTGCGAAGAGCCCGCGGAGGAAGCGGAAGAAGAATGGGGAGGTTGAGGCAGTGGTGGATGGGGAGGTGGATGGGGCTGGAGAGGAGGAGGGAGAGTCGGAGCTTAGTGAGCTTGAGGAGGAGGAGATTGAGGGGTTGGACAGTGAACCTGAACCAGGTGATGGTGATGAGACGCAGCGGAGCGATGGCTAGATCTTTCCTTGCCTGTTGAGTAAGCTTGTCAACCTGGTGTAGCTTCAAGCGTTGAAATTGACTGAAGCTGCACTGAACGTGGGTTAGAAGATGGAGATGGAGATGGAGATGCGATCCATACCAGCCCAGCCTACCAACGAGCCAGGCTAACCGCTTAGCTAATCCTACAGCCGCAACGCGGTACAACAACAGAGCCACGCACCATCTGTCCGTCGCAAATCTGTACAACACAACACACGCCCCTGCTGGCCAGCACGTGCTCTCAAACCCTACTCCTCAGCCCCCGCTCCGCTTGCAGCATCTGCTTGACCAGCCGTCCGTCCTCCACTTCCTCCGGACTAAGTTCTCGCGCCACCATCCCATTGAGCTTGCCCTTTTTGACAGCAAGCGCTTGATGATAGTGATGTTCATCGTCAAAGTCCACCTTCCTCTTCTTGACTTGCTCGGGCGACTGCGACATGGACAGCGGCGGCTGGAAATGCGGAAGCCCGTTGACATCACCATTACTCGTCGATGGCCGTCGCATCACCACTTGGTGATTCGAGCCACGGCCATTCGTCTCCACGGAGGGATGCGCGAGCGGTAATTCACGGTACGTAAACACGTCCTGCCCCGTCAACGCGTCCCGCAATCGGTCATCCACGTCTCGGTCGACGTCGACGTGGTTGCTGTTCGACATGGAGATGGCGCTGTCGATACTCCCGTCCTCCTGCTTGAGCGCTGTGCTTGCTGTGTCAATGCCGGTGCCGTTTGGAAGGGAGTCGGTGCCATTTAACGAACCAGCTTCGAAGCCATGGTGATACCCGTTACTCTCCCTCGCCTGCCTCTCGCGGGCCAGTGCGTTAAGCTGCGCGTCGATGTAGTCTTCGTTGGGGGGTTGGCCGTTGGCGTTGCCGTCGATATCCAGGACTTCGTTGGCGATTTGCTCGAGTGACGCGAGTTCGTACGCTTGCTGCTGTGCGGAGTGTGTTTGTTCGGATGTGGGGTAAGGGTAGTTGTGGGACATTGCTGTATGGACCCCGTTTCCGTTCACGCTCGGCTCCGGGTAATGGAAGAGATTCGGGTCGATCTCGGGTTGCTGCTCGTCGTCAGGCGGATGATGTACGATCTGTGGCGGAGGTGGTAGTGATGTTGATTGTTGCTTCTGTCTGCTCGGCGGTCGCGGAGTCTGCTGCTTTGATGCTGCAGGCGGCTTTGGTGGGATCAGCATGCCCGCCTGACCGCCTTGCACGGCTGGTGGCTTGCTGAGGCTTTCCCGCCTGGGCTTCTTCTGCGCCGGGTCTGGACTGCCGTCTTCGCCTATGGAATATTTCTTGGCAGTGCCTCTCGGCGTGGGTGTCTCTGCAGCTTTGACGGGATCGACATTGCCGTTCTCGTCATGGACGCATCTCCGCTGTGAGAGAGTGAGCATCATAGATCAACTCGTCGAAGTTGACAAAGGTCTTACCTTCGACCTACGACACTCAAAGCAAGCCTTACTCCTCCCTCGCTTCGCCGCCTCGCCGAAGATAGGCACCCCGTTCATCGTCATCGGTATATTCGCATTCACATAAGCGTTCGTTCCCGGCAGCGGCCCCGCATCACCGGTAGGCACACCATCAAAATGATATCCATTCGTCATCCCATTCTGCTGACCGTCCAGATGGTACGGTCCCTGCTTAGGCGTGACAGTAATGTTATCGTGCATCTCCGGCGCATTCGGACTGCCATATCCCGGCGCATGATTAAGAAGCTCCGGCGTCGTCTGCATTACAAAATCCTTATGTTTGCACTTGATGCGCCGCTTGCGACACGCATCGCAAGCCACGCGCTTGGGGCCCAGCACTGAAGTCTTGGGCGTGCTGAAATACGCGCCCGGCATTGGCGACATCATGAGCGCAGCCGGCGATGCAACAGCGGGTGCGCTTTGATGCACCGACGTCTGCTCCTGATGATGAGGCGGAGATGGATGCGACATCTTCACATCTGGTGGCGTTGGGCCCCTCGACTCCTGACGCGAAACGCCGTTAGTCGTCGCGGCCTCCATCTTCTTCATCACCCTTTCACTCTGTCTATCAGGCGCAATCCTCCATGCCGCAATCGCTTCCTTGCGCTCCAGGTCTCGCAATGCGCGCGCAGACAACTTTTTAGGGGCGTCTTCCCTGACGTTCTCGATTGCAAAGTCCGGGTGCGCGAAAGCGGGCGGATCCTCGTTCCCGCGTTTTAGCGCGACCCACAAGGCGAACGTTTTGGCAATCTCGAGCGGGTCGCCGTAACCTTTGGGAATACTGGCATACACTCGCTTCTTCTGGTCCTCGGATATGCCTTCGACCCGGCCGAGGACGACCATGACGGTGCGCCATATGTAGTTGACAAGGTCTGGGAGCCCATCGACTTCGGCTTGGGAGTAATAGCGTGCGTTCTGCGCTCCCGGTCGAGGATCTTTGGCCGCAATATCGCCGTCGAAGTCTTGCCAAATCGGTACTGAACGTTCGAATTGCTTGCCGCGCGTGAATGCCTCTTTAACCTCTGCCGGCAGCGGGTCTTCGGTGAGATACTGGATGACTGTATACCACATGATGCGCTGAAAGAACGGATACCGGAACTTCATCGGCGTGTGGTTGGCCTTCTCAATCTCCACCACCCTGAACTGGTTCTTGTACGACAACCTTGTGAGGAAGTTGCCGCCGATGACAAGACTCGTCTCCGGCGTCCAGACAGCGTGGATCCAGCCAGATGGAATTAGCATCGTGTCGCCCTCGCTCAAGTCCACCCGATAGCATTCCTTCGTCTGATGCGGCAAGAAAGTGAAGTTTTGCTGCGGAGACTCATTCCATTCCTCATACATCTTCAGATACTTTGGCTTCGGCGGGATGAAGAAGAACGTCTTCTTGCCTCGTAGGATGTGGTAGTAAACACTGCTGCCTCCGAAGTCGATGTGGAAGTCGGTGTAGCTGTCCGCGACGGACATCAGGCAGTAGTATTGCACCTTCGGCCACTTGCCCTTCTCCCGCTCCTCGATAGGCCAGACCGAGTCTTGCAAATCAACGTCACGAACAACCTTTGGCCGACGAAGAAGGCGGCCGAGCTTGCTTTGCGAGACTTCTAGACTAATGACGTTGCGGATAGCTTTATCGTGATCCTTTTCTTCGTAGTAGTCAGCCCACCGACCGAGATTCCACTTCGCACCGGAGTTCTGTGTCTTCACATCGATAACGTCCAGCGGTATCTCGGGGCCGACAAGCTCGCACACCTGACGAACAGTCAGACCTTCCGGCATGACCATGTCCAGCCGGTCTTGCCCTTCGTCGGCCACTGTGTCGTATTCGTAGTCGCCCAGCTCGAGATCTGCCATTGCCGTCTCGGGCACCGAACCTGCAACAGTCGCCTCGTCAAAGTCACTTCCCTTACCAGTCCTCTCTTGCCATGGGCGCGGATTCCACTCGGCTGGAATGCAGATAGGCTCGACAAAGGTCCCACTCCTCTCGAAGAACTCACGAGTCACCATCTCCGGCCGCATACGCGGAAAGTTCTCCGGATCGAACTGAAACGTGCCGTCCTTGATTGGCTGAATGTAATGATGCTCCACGCTCTCCTCACTGGTCTTCAGCACACCCTTCTGAAGCTCAGCGTAGTCGACTAGAGCGTGCGCACGCGTAGTCTTCCGCACGTAGGTTGTCTTACCGTGCTGCGGCTCACAAGCCTGACAGAAGTACTTATCCACGTCGCGGATTTCGTGGGCTTTGCTGAAGCCAGCGCAGTCGATATGAAACCACTTCTTGCATCCGTTGCAAGAGATCCATTCGTCCATCTCACTGTTAGCGGTAGCCGTCTCGCGTGCAGTCGAACAGCCAGCACAGATGGTATCCGGGTTGACTTTCGGCGGCCGTCGAGAGGGTTTCGCAGACGGAGGGCCTCTAATGCTCATTGGCGTATCCACAGGGACTGATCTCGCTCTCTGTGGCGTGCGGCTACGTTCTGTAAGCTCCTCTCGGATCAAGTCGCTCACGCTCTTCCGCCGCGGGAGAATACTGGCCGCCTCAACCGAGCCGTCAAATACAGCACCCGCAGTCGCCTTTTTGGGCTTGGCGTCAGGCATCCTCTTCCGCGCAGCTGCCGCACGCTTGGTAGCTGCTTTCTCCGCGACTGTCTTCCGCGCGCCTGTGCCCCTGGGCTTCCCCTTCGGCCAGCCACGCCGGGTTCTGCCGGCCTCTGAGCTGCCCACAGACTTCACGTCTGCGCTGGAGGGTGGCGGTGTTGCGTCATCCGACCGAAGACACACCGCCGAGGTGGCGAGTCGAGTCTGCTGTAGTACATGATCGCTATTGTCGGTTCTCTCCGTCCACTCAGCGGAGTGTTGCCATGGAAGGTTCGTGGGCTGCTGATGCTGATACGGAGCCTCGTAACGTGCCAGCAGTGGTGCATGCGGAAAGTTGTTAGTCATCCGCGGGGGATGGGACGACTGCGGGAATGAGTTCGCATGCGGCCGGTGTGCGGCTGCAGATGCTTGTGGCGGTGACATAGCACTAGCATTCGTTGTGAAGTTCAGAAGGAGGGCGGCGTCCTCAACCCTGCTGCCATACGCCCCTCTATGTCCGTCCTGCGGCACATAGCTGGTAGCAGGTCTGGAAGCGTAGATCCCGGCCTGCGGTGATGGTAGGTATTCGGACCTGGCTCGCTTATGCGGTGGTTCACCCGTGCCGCACGTAGGACTAGGCACATAGCTCTGCGAGTAGCCATCGTAGTACCGGTACCTGTCTGTGCTCTTTATGGAGTGTGGGGTGTACTGCGGGCTCACCGCCGCGGCTGCCTGAGCGAGAGTGTCAATGGAAGATGTCCGTTGATGTCCGCTCCTATGCGCCGTATCGTGTGCGGGCAGTCTCGGCGGCGCAGTGAAGGCATGGGGTGGGTGCACGGTGAAGTCGACGCCGGTCAACGCCGGGTAGTTGAAGCATGGCTCAACCGGTCGTGGCTTCGCGGGTGACAGCGGCTCAATGTACGCTCTCGGTGGTGACGGGGAGCGTTGGTTGTGTGGAGGGGAAGTGACCGGCCGCCGGAATATGGGATTGTGACTCCAGCTTGCCATGGCGGTCTGCGGCGTTGGCTATCGCCTAGCGGAGGTCCTGCGGGGAACGGAGGAGAGCAAGGACGCAGGTACACCAGTCTGCCACGGTGGCTTCCGACTACTCGTGCTGCAGGAGATGTTTCCAACCGCTTTCGCTGTGATTGCACGCGGGCAATGGTGTGTTGTGGCTACGGTGGGTGCGAATGAGGACGGCGATTGCTCGTCACTGGAGATGTGGATTGAGCGTGTGGAGCAGTGGAGCAGTGGAGCAAGACAGGCTCGCACGACAATGACCACCTTCAACTCATCGCCAGCCTGTAACCGCGTATACAAGCAATCGCAACGGGTACAGTGGTAGTGTAGCAGCGTCTATCGTAAGGATACATCTATCGTTGTTACTGTATCGTCGGTGGTGACTTGCTGCATTCCGTACGCCTTCCTGCTTGCGAGCTCGAGGCGAGGCTCAGCTGCGAGCGGGATCTGCCGTGCCTGGCCGATATCGTAAGGCTGAAGTGTTACTAAGCCTCGAGATCATCCTGTACCCTCCAAGTACCCACTACGCTTCGACATCGGACCGCCGGCGACACAGCGCTCTTCGTCCCCTTCCAACTAGGCACCTTACGTCCATACGAACAGCCGTCGGCGATGAGCAGAGCCTCACAGTCTACCAGTACATCACGTGCGCTCTACGTGAAGAAGTCAGTCCTCCGCCCACTCTTCATGTCCACCACGATCGCTAACATGCAACCAGCCTCCCCTTCACCGTCTCCACAAATGAGCTCTTCAGCCTCTTCGGCGCCTACGGAAGCATTCGGTGCGCCTTCCCTACCACAACTTGCAGGTCACGCGACCACCCCACTAACACCCCATCCCAGGCAAATCCGCCAAGGCATCGCCTCCAACACCAAAGGCACAGCCTTCGTAGTCTACGACGACGTCATGGACGCCAAAGCCGCGTGCGACAAACTCAACGGCTTCAACTTCCAAAACCGCTACCTCGTCGTCCTCTACCATCAGCCAGAGAAGATGGCGAAAGCACAAGCGGACCTCGCGGAACGCCAGGAGAACTTAGAAAAGCTCAAACGTGAGCATGGGATTGATTAGCGGGGCGCGAGATCTGCGGAGGACGGTGAGGGTCCGAAGCTTGGGTCTGGCGCCGGAGAAGGGAGGCATGCCATGAAAGATGCGCTGCGGAAGCGGCAGGATTCGGGCTATAGCTCGACCGGGTCGAGCGATGAAGTTAGGGTTAGGGATTTTGCTTTGAGGAGTAAGGAGGCGAGCACAACTACGAATACCCGACGGGAGACGGCGTCTGGTGCGGTTACGATCAAGGCTGGGAAGGAGCCGGGAACTGCTTCGAGGCGTATCACGGTGTTCTCAAAGCTTAGGAACAGAGCTTAGATGCTACTGCACTACCCTATCAAGAAGATAATATGGGCCATTAGCGGGTGGCGAATGCTCACGTGCCTTCCCTTTCTGCCAATGCGGTGCACGTGCCATCCGATCTGTGTGCATGTTCCGAGGCTGGTAGGTTCGTGTTAGCTCAGCTACTCACGGTGAAGTAATGCTCGCTTTTGCGACGACAGTACGGTTTGCAGCGGAGGTTGCATGTGAAGTGTGGGTTGGGTAGACGGAAAGTCACCCTACAGCGAGGACGATGGTTTTACACCTTAAGCAGATGCGCAGACAGTAGTTCATGTTGATGAACGACCGATGGATCGGTGATTTGTTCAAGCGCTGTCGCAACGAAAAAGTACTGTCAGTGACACGATGAGACGAGGCTCCTCAGCTTGTGGAGATCTTCGCAACCTCGGCACAGCTCTGCTTCTCATCCGATGTACATGTATCCTTCCATACCCAAGACAGACAATGGAGAGGAGAAACTTTGTGCGCTTCGGGCGCTCGTTGTGCGCTTGCGAAGATGGCTGGCCCAGACGACGCTCCAAATGGCAGCATAGACAAGGCCGAAGACTTGTCAACATCCAAGTCTCCGGACCTGACAAGCAAAGCCACAGCCAGAGCAGCTCAACTCTCCGGCCACCTCGCTTCCCAAAACGGCATCACTTCTAACACCAGCAAACGACGACGCCAGAAGAAACCAGACGAGCTTCCCGCAGACTACAGCGACGTCCTCGGCCAACTCAACAAACTCCGCCACCTCGCCGCCAACCCCGACCAAACCAAAACCGGCTACATCCGACATCGACAAGCAGGTAAACTCTGGGTCCGCGAACGCATCAACCAAATCCTCGACAAAGACTCCTTTACCGAAGTCGGCAGTGTGGTAGGTAAAGTGAAATGGAGGCAAACCGGACCCATCACGGAAGAACCACTCGAATTCACTCCCACGAACAATCTCAATGGTTTCGGGATGCTGGGCGGAAGACGTGTGGTACTTACTGCTGATGACTTCACCATCCGCGCCGGACACGCGGACGGTGCGGTCATGGCGAAGACGGTGTATATGGAGAAACTGGCCCTCTCGCTCAAACTGCCGATGATCAAACTCGTCGACGGCTCGTCGGGCGGTGGCTCCGTGTCGACGATTATCACGAATCAGTATGCTTACGTGCCGCCGCTGGACGGGAGTCACGCGGTTGTTGAGCAGCTGAACGCTGGGATTCCGAACCTGGGCGCGGCGTTGGGGACGGCTGTCGGGCTCGGGGCTGCCAGAGTCGTGGCGTGCCATTTCTCGGTGATGGCGGCGGATGTCGGTTCGCTGTTTAATGCGGGACCGCAGGTCGTGGCGAATGCCACCTTTGAGGAAGACCTGTCGTTCAAAGAACTGGGTGGTCCAGCGATCCATTGCACCAACGGCACGATCGACAATCTTGCTCCGGACGAGGCGGGGTGTTTCCAGCAGATCCGGACGGTGCTCGGGTTTCTGCCGAATTGTGGCACGCAGATACCGCCGACGATTGCGTGTGAAGATCCGATCGAGCGGACGGCGCCTGAGCTGCGGACTCTGATCCCGAGACGGCGTGAGCGAATGTACGACCCGAGGAAGATGATCTCGACCGTCGTCGACAACGGGTCCTTTTTCGAGATTGGTACGTTATGGGGACGGACGGCGATTGTTGGATTAGCACGGCTTGGTGGCAACCCCGTGGGCATCATCTGCAATAACGCCGAAGTGTTGACGGGAGCGCTAGACGCGGCGGGCTCGCAGAAAATCACGCGACATCTGAAAATGTGCGATGTGTTCAACCTGCCGATCCTGCAGTTTGTTGACGTAAGCCCCGGCCTGTGTTAGCATTTCGTGTGTGAAACCTGCTCACTTACTGCTAGGTGCCCGGCTACTCCATCGGGACCGTTGCCGAACGAACAGCCACCATGCGCTGGGGCGTCGAGCTTTGGAAAGCCTACTACACCACTACCGTCCCCTTGTTCAATGTCATTGTTCGAAAGGCGTACGGAATTGCAGGAAGTATCATGGTAGAGTGCCGCCAGCCGCATACCAGAGTCGCATGGCCATC
This sequence comes from Baudoinia panamericana UAMH 10762, assembly GCF_000338955.1. NCBI lineage: Eukaryota > Fungi > Ascomycota > Dothideomycetes > Mycosphaerellales > Teratosphaeriaceae > Baudoinia > Baudoinia panamericana. The sequence continues at coordinate 583,478 of NW_006911263.1, forward strand.
GGGAGAATGGGGTAGCCTTCCACTGGGTAAGCCACTCCCCGACTGACTCCTCCTTATCTTCGTTCGTCTTGCTGACGAAGTACATGTTTAGACGGCGGTATCGCTGTCGGCCACGCCAGCGAACTCCGCAAGCTCGAGAAGGAGCACGGAGTGGAGGCGAAAGACGCAAGATACAAAGAGCTCGAGACCGAGTATCGGAGGTTGATGAATCCTGTGAGGACGGCTAATGCGTTTAGTATCGAAGAGATCATCGATCCAGCTGTCACTAGACCGCTGGTTAGCGAGTGGTGCAAGATGGTTTACGAAACGGTTCTTCCCGAAAGAGTCGTGCAGAGAGTTTGCGGGAAGCTGCAGCCTGTGTATATGTAGCTTGCTGTATATGTAGGCTGCTATACTCATGACTGGTTGCAGGGTTGATGCGCATTAGGCGCTCGCCGATTGATCGCAAATACGTGCGACATCGCCTAAAGTCGCCTCGGGATGTTCATCGCCGAGGACTCCATCTCTGTGATTGCAAAAATAATGCCCCGAAGCAGGAAAACCAACTCCACCTGCGCCTCGCTTGCTATCGCTCATAGCGTAGTCAATAATCGTTGCACCGTGTTCCATAGTCGCACATATCAAGCCCAATCATTTCCCCGAACGATGTGCACCAATAGGTCCAAAGCCGTTTTCGCCGTTAGGAACAGATCTCGGCAGGACCTTGGTAGGTGCACCGACTTCATCCATGTCGAAGAGCTCCTGCTCCTCGTCTATCTTCGGGACACTGGTGCTACTTACGCCGCGGTCTAGACTGCTGTGTCCCATTGAACCATTTGATAACGTCCGGACCGGAGACGGATTAGGTGCGCCACCGATAGCGTGCGTTTGTGACCTCGCCACGTCCAGTTTGGTACGCTGTAGCTCCTGTGTGAGCATGCTCATGCTCGCTTGTCTTGGAGGGCTGCTGATTCCGGGCTGTAGCTCGCCATTTGTCTGCTGCGTTGCTGGGCGGTATGTTAGGCCCGCATTACGAAGTGGTGAGCCGACATGACCGTGGCCGTCTCCGTCCGGCCTGTTGGTTTGCGCGCGAGCGAAGACGCTAGAGAACCGTGACGGACTCGAGCCTAGACTACCGCTCTTACTCTCCTGTGAGAGCGTCCGCCTTGCTGCCGAAAGGAAACCGGCCGGGGTGTCGTCGTCAGGTCGGGTCCTTGATGCGCGACGTGATTTGCCTTCCGGTATGAGGTCCCGCAGACTGGCCGGTAGAAGATCCTCTTCTCGATCACTGTCGCCGCCCTCGTCGTCAGAATATTCGAAGGACGTCGTTGGTAGCCTCGTGCCCAGGCTGGCAGACACCATGGGTCTGGACATTCGTAGTCTCTCTGAATGTAGCGGTCGCTTTGGAAACGTCAAAGGCTCGTCCGTACCACTGGGTGGCGAGGAACCCATACTGGCGATCATGCCGTCCATGCCTATATCGCCAAATGCTGAGCTATGCAGATCTCTCAACGCCGTGTTGCCGAGCTGTGACTTGCGTGGCAGTGAAGAAGGCGGAGACTCGATACCGAACCTCGAAGGTACAGAGGCTGCAAAGGGGCCATTGCGGGCTGCCATGGAGATACCGTTGCTGTCAAAAGAGTTTGGTAGCGGCGCGTCCAGTACTGACAAGCCTTTCTGCTGCTGAGGTGGCGATGAGCCAAGGCCATTCTGCGGAGGTGAGCCGTAGGTGGGTGAGGCAGATGTGAAAACCATATCGAAAGGTTGTTCGTAGCCGTTCCTATGCCCGTACTGATAGTGATCGAACTCTGGCGTTGCGTCGCCGTTTGTGCGTTGCTCGAGACCCTGCGCCTGCATACTAAGTAGACCGGGAGGTGGTGGACCGTACATGCCTGGTTGCGCTTGTGGGTGTGGGCCCGGAAAGGGAGGCGCCGGCGGATACGCTGGCGGAGGCGGTCGGTTCACTATCGTGCCGTCTGGGGTGATATGTAGCAATGCACACTTGCGCCCGAATTTGCAGCCGCCCTTAGCGAAGTACTTGCAGGGTGCTGGGCGGGTGGTTGATTCGAGGTCGTGGGAGAAGGGGCATGCAGCTCCAGCCTGACAGCCGCCTTGAAGGAAGAATTTGCAGGGTACGTGTTGGGTGTCTGTACTCTTATCAACCCCAAGCACTCCGTAGTATGTACTGTACGAGCGTACTTACTCTTGTTCTTCGGCGGACTTCTTGGTAGCGGGCCGTATGCGCCAGCACCGGTCGGGTAGGGTCCGAAGGGACGTGGTGCGCCGGCCACAGGCATAGGCATGGCACCGTCCCTTTCTCCTGGCGTTCGGATGCCATTGTGATCGACGCCCATTGATCGTCTGTTCTGTCTCGTGCCAGTCGCTGGCAGAGGAGAGAAGTTGTTCATCGCTTCGACATGGGCATTTGGGTGTGGTGGGGTCGGGTCGTGTGTCAATGTTCCACAATGCGCTGGCTACGCAGTTGGGGCCGAAGGTGTGCGCAAACTGGTATGCTGTTAAGAAAACGCTTTACGACAGTCGGTGTTCGTTACCAATAAGTCTGCACAAATTCGGTATGATTGTCCTTCTGTAGTGAGGTTATCGTTTCACTTCGAAGTGGGATAGGCGTCGAAATAACAACGCCTTCTACACCAAACCGCCGGCGGTTCCTCCCGGCTAAAGGTAACGGAACACGCGATATGGGAGCATCGCTCGACATACGGCTGCAGCATGTGCGAGGCCGAAACCATCTGAGCATCATTGTCAACATGATGGGTTTGACCGAGATCACGCGGTGACTCACAGTCGCCACCAGAGTGCCTACAAGTGGGAGCTCTACGCCCTGCATGCTGAGCGAACAGTTGGGCGTCGCCCTGTCTCGGACGCCTCAGCCACGAGGGCCATGTGATAGCTCTCCAAAGGCCTTTGGCACTAAGACGAAAGTGCGTGAATCCCCTCAGATCCGCGCGACTTGACAACATGCAGAAGGGTGCGCTTCTCCAATCATATGCCGTGCTCTTTGACAGCCAGGAGATCTCGCCGAAGCCATCAGCAGATGACGTTCCAGACACCTTACGACTTTTGATCTTCTCTTGGGGCCTCAGCATGCTCTGCAGCGTACATTGCGCGCCTTACCCCTACGTGCTATCGCTTCCGTGTCCTCAACATGCCGAGGGTGGAGAGTTCCCGCCCGCAGCTATGTCACGTTACACAGCATGAGCGCGAGCAGCCTCTTCAACCTGAACGGGCAGTCACGAAAAAAGCGCACGTGTGTTCGCGTTAAGATCCACCTCACGAGTGGCATAATGAGGCCAGCCCTGTAAGTGTTCTGGGAGACTGACAAGCTACCCGTGCCTGTGAGCTGCCTCGCGTGACCTCTTCGGGATGTTGGTCCCAGGCGTTGCTCTAGTCGGATAGCTGCATTGTGTTTGCCCAAAGTAACGCCCGACGCATTGGATAACATGGCAAATTGCAGGTCAGCAAGACTCTGGGTTCCTGCGCAACGATCGTACAACCGCTGATCTTGCGGCGGCGTTCGCGTTACGCTGTCTGTCCCACAGTACTTCGATCGCGCAAGCAGCCACCGATACCAAGACTGGTCGTTACCTGATCCATATCAAATACCATTGTTTCAGACTGCCAGCTGCAAGTAAGACGTTGAGTGCATGCAGAAGGGCTGAATCTGAACCAGCGCAAGGCCTCCAGTGGTACCTTCCTAATCAAACACACTTTGCGGAAGCGGAAGACTTGGCACATTAGCGCGAGTCCGTTTCATTTCCGCACTCTCTTGACGCAACGTCACTGCGACGCTCGTTTGCAATCAACGCGCTTTCTCTACTTCATCGCCAACGGGTTGTCCTTCTTTCATCGACCCACCACCTGCACTCGCTTTTGCATCCAACTCAGAGTCACTCCTTCACAGCTACCCTCACTCGTTATTGCACAATGAAGGCCATCGCTTTCGCTGCCGCGTTGGCGGTCCAGATTGCCGCAGCTCAAACGCCTTCAGATGGGTAAGTCCTCTGTCTCATATCGCTGTGCCTGCTCAGCCAGACCTCCCCTGTCTCGATACCTCCTTCCGCATCCTGGATTGGCCAGCCCTGCAGCTATCTGGTCCTTTGGCATTTCCTTTCTGCAAGTCACAACAGCAGCAATACTCGGTCTCGGCACAGTCTACCACCAGCAGTACATTTGGCATCAACAAGAAAAGAACATCAAGGCAACCGCGATATACCGAAAGAACACAATAGATTTGATTGCAGAAACTACCGCTGCATATGTCTCATTGGGTTTCTGAATCTCCAGAGGCTGCAACCTCCGCACGTTCTGGCCTTGGTCGCCCAGCGCTTCGGAAAAGGAGCAGCGAGCATTCGCAGACGACGGGAGCCTTGGCTGCACCAGGTCGAGTCATCACAAAGGCGGAGAGACAGCTTAGAAGAGACTCTTATCTTGGCCGTATGAATGACGTGGCGGACCCTCCTGGCGACGACGAGGACCGGTCGTGGGTCGCTCTTGGGCGAAAATTGTCCGATGCGTTTGAGGCCTGGACTCAGCGACTCGAAGGGGACACAGAGGAGAGCTTTGGATCTGAAGCAGGCTTCCACCCGCTCCCACAAGGCCAAAACGGACGCCATCTGATTCACTGCCGAGACCTCTGCACCTTTCTCCTCCTGCTTCTAATTGTTGGCGGTGTATTGTACCAATGCATCGAATACTTACTTTTTGTAACTAGAGCTTCTGCGGCGTGCATGCCGACTACAACAGTTTACGTTCCGGTCACGTACACCGAGACTGTGTACCCAGCGTCCGCTTCCTCGGCGGACACGGTTCCAGGCAGCAGCAGCTCGACTGTCACTATCCACAGCACAGTCTACTCCACATCAACGTTGACACGCACCATCACGGTTGTGTCTGCCGCCCCTTCGAGCTCTCCAGACCCGCCAAGCAGTTACGGTGCCACTGAAACGACCACGCAGATCGTCAGCCCGCTGTCAACCTTGCCAAGTAGTGACTCCACATCCACAGTGACCATTCAATCGACCATTCACGACATTCACACGATCACCATACAGCCTTACGTCTCAACGACATTCGCCTTTATCAGTCCGGTCCAGACGAAGACATCCACGAGCACACGCTATACCACTGTCCAGCTGTCTTACGCATCTTCTAGCCGTTCATCGTCTGGAGGCATGGGTTCTCGCGGATGGAATAGCTCAAGTGCTGCGCTTGCTGGTCCAACAGACGCTGCCGGGCCGAAGAGCGCGCCGATTAATGGAACCGACTCTGTGACAACGCTAACAGGAACTTACTATCTCGGCACCAACAGTTCTACCACGTCGACTGGCACTACCGTGATCACGACAACAGTCACGTACACTGGCACTCCGACACCCATCTACTTCAGCACAAGCTTCGACATCACGCCGTCACCGAGTTTTGGTTCGCTCGCAGCGGCTGCCAACACCACTGTTGCTGGAATCAGTACATCAGCGACCACGCTCTCTTCCAGCTCGGCTCCATCGGCCAGTATAACATCTGCGAACGCATCATCAATTACAGCAGGAGCTATCTCCGCTCCGAGTGGTGGCGTATCGTCAAGCGCAAGCAGCATGCAGATGAACACCACGAGCGCACCGCTCACGCTTTCAGCTATTAGCTCGGCAGTCAACTTGTCAACGGTGAACGGGCTTACAACGAGCGCAATGGCCAACGCATCTGTCGCCAGCTCAGCCGTAGCTACGTCTGTTGTGCCTGTAATTAGCACCATGCCGGCAGGTTCTTCTCCAACGTTCCTTGAGACGAGGAGCACGGCGCTAAGCTTAGCCGGACCCAACCCATCGACTGTGTCGGGCTACTTTGTCTGGAATGGAACGACACCTCTCCCCTATGCGCCGTACCCTGTAATCTCATCAGGTACTCCATCGTCATCTAGCACGGCGGTAGGCGCGCTGTCCGGCAGCAATTCGTCGTCGACAGGCTCTCCAGTCACAAGCAACTCAACTTCAAACGGACCATCAACCACCAGTGTCTCCTCCACCATAGGTGCAGCACCATCGATCACGATACCTGAGAGCGCGTCATCTGCGGCCCTGTCAGTCATCTCCAGTGTCCTGTCCAGCTTGACCCCTTCCGACCCGACATCGTTGTTAGCGGCCACATACTCAACACCGATCTCGACACCAGCGATAGCCAACACAACAAGTGCAGCAAGCCTTGCTGCGCAAAGCACGCATCCGAGCCCTGTGGTAAGCACAACAGGCTCGCCTTCGTCAACCGCCGTGACGTCGAGAACTTTGACGTCGACATTGTCAGGGTCTGTGGTCATCGAGACTACGTCGTCTATCTCGAGCGCGACAAGCTCTTCGTCTGCATCTACGAAGGCATTGGCCACAAGCTCAACCTCCAGCAGTGCGCCCAATTTGTCCGCAACATCTGGTGCGTTCAGCAGCTCAACTGTCTCCGTCCCGCCATTGTCAACCTTGACAACTGTCACCTCAGCTGCCAGCCCGCTTTCGCTGGAGCCCCATAGTTCGAGTACCGGCACCGCATCTACATCCGCTCTTAGTACTTCGGCTTCGGTGTCTGCTCCGCAGCCTGCCTTAACGTCCAACGAGACCGGCACGGCCACGTCTTCGACGTTCTTAAACCCCTTCCCGGCTTCGTCAGCCACTGCTACGCCAACAGCTTGCGGCGAGCACGGCAATTTCACGTTGACATTTGACGACCTGCCGAACTTCGTGCCGAACAATGCGAACCTGACGGACATCACGCAAGCTCCTCCGGTCCCCAACCCGTACAATCACCTCACCTTCAGCAACGGCTACGTCTACGCTCCTCGATCCAGCGAGCCTTACATTCCGGTATCCCCGCCACGCCTCGCAGTTTTCCTTGGTAACGCGAGCGGCATAACGACTCGCTCCACCAAGCCTGGCGAGATCGCTGACGGCCCGTACGAGTCAATGTCGGCCTTCTGGTTTGATGCCTTCACCGCCTTCTTTGGCTGCGACAACGCTGGACCGGGTGTTTGTACGCTTGTCATGACCGCTTACACGTGGAGTCCGTCAGCAGGCGATGAGATTGCGACATACAAGCAGAATGTAACCATCCCGCCTTGCTCTGCGCTCGAGAATTGCCCGCTCCAACAAGTCAGCTTTCCGGCATCATTCCGTAGCTTGACTGGGCTGCAGATTCTGGCGTACACTGGCACTGACGAGCGCATGTGGTTCGCCGACGACTTCAATCTCGGGTGGTCTAACAACACCTGCGCTGCTGGGTTGACCAGGCTGCGCTACCAATAAACTCCCACGAGTCTGGTAGCCCTCGGAGGCTGGAGGGAAGCCGTATTACAAACGGTCACTAACGATCCTGCCCAGCATAGATCGCTAATCATGAGGACGGAGGACAATGCGATGTGATAATGATTTCATCCAGTTTCGGCCGCAGCTTCCACGGGCTGCAGCGATGGCTGTCTGGCGCAGAATATGGCCCATAGCATGTAACATATGTACGAATATGAGATGACCGAAATCAGCGTTGTCACCTTGACGGGACACAGTATCGGACCTGATCCGGTGTGTTTTCAATTGTGTCGTTGAACATTTGCAGCATCGCAACGTTCTCAGTATAGACCTGCTTCAAGGGTCTCACTTCCCGTTGTGTAGTAAGACATACGTATGATATCACTCTGGCCTTGCTGCATCTACATTTTACCTGGAAGGCTACTCTGCTATCGTCTGGAATCTCGATCTCTCTCACCGTAGGCTGATTTTTAGGGCGCTCGGCGTCAGCGTCCCAAGGTGAATTTGTTCTTTTGCGGGGGCGACTCCGCCTTGCGGCTGCTGACGGGTCAGCGGCGTTAGTCACTTCTGGAGGTGACTTCAGCCATTGGGAGAAATAGTACGGCTCCCAGCCACCCTTATCGGCAGTGGAAGGAACTGCTCACGAGCGTGCGACAAACCGCGAGCATGTCATGTGGCGGTCTCGGGTTATGCTGAGTGGGATGTATGTGGCGGGCTGAGAGTCAGTAGTCCCCGAGACAAATCGCACGCGGATGTCTGGTACAGTGTAGGGAAGTGCCCTGTCGACGGAGCGATAGCGCGAACTGCAGAGTGCTACATTATTGTCCCGCAAACCTAGTATAGACAGCTGACGTATCCCTGCGTTTCAGACGGAAGGAATCGAGACTTGTAAGTGACCTGGTCCTCTCTATTTCTGCCAACTGTTCTGCTTCTACCGCGGTCCGCATCGCTGCCACCCATGGAGAACTCGAAACGACTCAGCTTTGGACAGATTGTGCGGGTAACAACGGGCACACAGCATTACTGCTCAGTATGCAGATATTTCAGCCATCCCACCGACGTCTGCACCTGCAAGCGCAGATCCATCTCGGGGGTCATGCTCTCCAGAAGGAACCCTTCCTCGATCGTCTCTGAGAGCTCCTTCTACACCGCGCGCACCTCGACATCTGCTGCATCGACTAGCTGCAGCAGTGTGACGAGCACGCCGATCACCCCAGCGCTACGGCGAAGAAGGTCGCCAGTCGGTGTGTCGCTTCGAGACCTGCATAGTCTGCAGTCACGTCAATCGTCACTTCGCGCGCAAGAGTCCGAAGAGCGGCTTCAAAGAGTCTACGAGATGCAGATCGTGTCATACCTCAACCGCTCCACCGGCAACCTGGAGCCTGTTCACGAGAGCGTTGACGCGACCTGAGCGATCTCATGACGAACCTTGAGCGCGCCCGGTTTGCGCGAGTGCAGGGGACATCGTGGTTCGGAGTTTGAACGCTATGGTTTTGCAGCACACCCGTGCCCAGCATTTATCGGCATGAATGACCTTGGGTCGATGGTGAACGAGGCAATGTAATCGAACGGTGTTTGATGTTATTTGTTTTCCAACAGAGTGCATTACGCAAATCGTCGCATCCCTATGTACGTTGAAGAGAAATGCCGATATGCTCCAAGCGAGCTTCGACTGACGCTTTGTAGATAGGAAACCAAAGAAGACGCCCTGTTGCTCATTAATACTGCCAAGTTGGAGGGTTGTTGCCGACGAAAATCACGAGGGCTGCGGCATACGCTGCAGTAGCCAGTGCTACCCGATCCGGAGAGAGCTCGCTGCCTATCGCCGCTGCTATTGCAAAGACTACCATGAAGCCACAGGTGACGACGAGTCTCACCAACTGGCCTTGGAGCAGCGTGATGATGAGGAAGGGCGCGATAAGTGCTAGTCCGCCCAGGAGCGCCATCAGGAGTCTTCGCAGCCGTTGCCTCACAGGCGAGACCCGCTTTGTGTATTCAAGGCGGTCTGGGTGTTGTCGAGCAGGCTTGTGTTTCGAGTCTCTCCACGCCAAACCCGCGTCTTCGAGCAGTTGACAGTCCATAGGTTTGACGGTAGACAGCAGAAAAGGATCGTTGTCCTTCCCGTTCGTCCCGCACGACTCCATAAATTGCAAGTCGCGTATCGCTTCACCTGCGAATAGTTAGCACGCATTGGACGGACTTGCCAGAGACGACAGACTTACAATAGTCGTGTAGGGCGTCCTTGATTCCAATCTCCATCCATGCTCCTCGGTCACCGATCGCCTTCACCTGCTCTACCAGCTTCTGCTGCAATACATGTGTGCTCATCCGCTGAAGCGTTGTCAAATCCAGAAAGCCATCTTTATGATCCTTGAGCAGGATCGTTGTTCGTAGGTCGTACAACAGGTCTGGCTTGCCGGCTTCAAAGACCCGCTGGGCAAAAGTGCTCGGCCCGTCAATGAAGGAAGATTTCTCGCGAATGGTAGGTACGAGCGACCGCATACTCTCAGTCTGCATCTGACTGTCGGATCGCATTTGGAAGGGCGCTTGCTTCATTTCGTGGACCTCGTGCGATTTGCTCGATTGCTGCGAGTACCTTGCCTTTGACGGTGCAGTGGGCATGGGAGGTACTGCAGGCGGAGGTGGCGGGGGTGGACCTTTCAAGAAGTCCGGCTTCGATGATCTTTGACTGAGGCTTGGTATCCTTCCAGCCGTAGGGTCTGCAGGAAGCTCTACAAAAGTGTGTCGTCTAGGCTGATAACGAGGCGTATCGTCCTCGCTGGGCCGCTGCCAACTCTGTGGTGGATTGGAGTACTCGATTGAAGTGGAACTGCTAGGAGATGTCGAGTTTGCAGACGGGGCAACGTGCGGAGTGCTCTTTGCTCGCAGCAGGTTACCCGTGATGCGCTCGCCTGCACTGCTTGTGCTCAACCTGACACTCGGACTTTGCGTCCTTGCGAAGCCTGGGCTGTCGGTCCGGTTGAAATTAAAGCCTCCTGGACTATCGGTACGATGATAACTGAACCCTTGTGCGCTTGCTGGCGCGTTGAAGTTGAAGCTTGGGTGTGCTGGCCCGCTGAAGCCAGAAGTGCTATTCCTGTGAAGCGGCGACACGGATCTGTTGACTTTCTCGACGTCAACACTGTCAAGGCCGCTGGTGCCAGAACGAAGGGACATGTCGGCTAGGGAGCGCTGATGTGAAATGCTGCAAGGAGAGAACAAAGCAAAGGAAAGTTTCGCCCAGCTCGACCACGGCTCCTTGAAAGTGTATATCCAGCTCTAGATGTCCCACAAACTTGATGCGCTGCCGTTTCCAAGCATAGTCTGTGCTCTACGGAGAGAGAGGCCGACGACGCCATCCCCGGCAAGAACCAGGTCGTCCTCTTACAATCTCACCAGATGCTGCTTGGTGACTTAGCCCCTTCTGGCGATCGACGCGCCGAGCGCGCAATCTCAACTGGCTTCCTATGCAGCCACAATGGGTCATCGCCGCACATCTTGGGAGGCCGAGGACTATCTCCTTGAGAGGATCCTCACCAAAGAGATCTAGTGCGAAAGTGTGTCGCTGCTTCAGGATAGCACAATCTGATATCAAGGGGCCGAAGGGGCGTTGTCAAAGCCGGAATCTGGTCCGTGCCTAACGGTGGGGTTGGGCAATTTCCCCAGAGGCCACTGACCTATGTGGTACATGTTCAGCACAACTGTTTTGAACGCAACATGGAACAATAATCTTCCAGCAACAGCGTACAACGATGCGTAGCATCGCCTTCTGAAAATTGAAGGTGGTTGTTGCCAAGTCTACTTGCCTGCCGAGCTTCGATAAAAAGTGGACACGGTTTACGATAATCGTACAGGCGTGCAGTCTCGGGCATTTATGTAACCTTCGAAGGACGGGTATGTCTTAACGATGCCGAGATCGACAGCAACGTTGGCGGAGGTCAGCCCGCAGTTCCGTAACGAGCCTTGGTTCGTAGTGATCAATGCCTCCTTCTTGCGGCGCCAGTCTCCAAGCACTGAGGCAGTCGTGAGACGGTGCGATCCGTCTAAGGCAAGCTGAAGCGGTGTTCTCAGTGCTCATACTGTACGCTGCGGACAAGATCATCAGAGGGACCGATCTGATGGCCAACCGACCGGCGTCGACCGTTGACGATAGTTTACGGAAACGTGATTATCTTTGATAGCCGGACGGTAACCAATTGGACGTGCAGGAGGGGCCGAAGAGAGTGAAGAGCTCTATCGGCTCCCAATACATCCATGCTCCACAGAACCAAGATCGTCAAAGACCATAAACACGTGGCTAGTTTTGCACAATACCGCCAGCAAAACACAGAGCTTGTTATGCGTCGATGGACAATTACAACGACTATATTAAGCAATTGTGCAAATGATCTTTCCCTTGGTCTGCATCATTGTCAGTAGGCGGAACATTTTCTAGAGATGATGATACTGACCTTGTTCGACTCCATTAGGCGATGAGCTTCTTGTATCTGCTCCCATGGGAAAACCTTCTCTATGTGCACCTTGAAGGAGCCGTCCTTGAACTTCGGAAGGGCGTGGTCATGCAACTGATCGCGAAGCTTACCCTGGTAAAGCTCGTCTCTGCTCCGCAGGCTGCTGCCTTCTATCCGGATGCGCTTACGAACGAAGTTGGAGAAATCAGGCTGAGCCATCTCAGGCTTCAATTTTGCGCCGCTCAACGACGCTAGATTGACGATCCGACCGTCTCTCGCGGCTGCGTTAAGGTTGCCCGCGAACGTTGCTGGTCCGATGTAGTCGACAATGATATCAACGCCTTTGCCTTCGGTAGCCTTGAGGACTTCCGCAGACCAATCGGCCGTCTCGGTGTTGTACGCTGCCTTTGCACCTAATTCCTTGACGCAGAAATCGCATTTGTCATCAGATCGAGCAGTCGCGAAAACCGCAGATGCGCCATTCGCCTTGCTTAGTTGTTGGCCTGCGATGGAGACCGCACTTGCACCAGCATGCCACAGGATAGACTTGCCAGGCGCAAATTCGCCGATGAGATACATTGCTTGTAGCGCGGTGATCCAAGTCTGGTGCCAACGTGAGCTTGCAAGCCATGACGTTTCTTTACGATCACTTACCTCAGGTATGCCAGCACATTGCTCCCAGCTTAGTTCGTCCGGCTTGTGGAGCAGCATATGCGTGCTGACGGCGATATATTCCGCATATGCGCCGCCATATGCAAGGCCGAACACTTCGTCGCCTCTCTTGAAACCTTTTTCACTCTCGCCGGCTAGTTCTTCGATTGTCCCCGAGACTTCAGGACGGGCGCCAATTAGTCATTTGTCGGCTCACCTACGGTCGTCACCAACTTACATTCAACACCTAGCGTACTCGGTGCCTGCGGCGGCACAGGATACATTCCTTCCCGCTGCAGAAGGTCCATTCGGTTCAGACCGAAGGCCTTAACCTTGATCAGGGCCTTGAGGGGGGGTGAGTGAATTGACACTTTCCGTACATAGCGCACACTCGAAGCTCACCTTGGCATGATCGATTTTAGGTCGCGGTATCTCATTGATGAAGAGGTTCTCAATAGGTCCCTTACCACCTTTGATTTCTGGGAAGGTGTCAGTGACTTATTCGATTTCTGTGCTTCCTTCTTATATCTCTTACCTACGGCTTTCATGGTAGTCATGCTGAAGAGCTTCTACAGAGTTGTTCTTTCGGGATCCCAGTCTGCGGCAACGCAGCTTGGGAGCGTCAAGCTTGTTCAGAAAGCGGTGCCCTGACGATTGGGTGCTCTTGCGGTTGACTATTTCAATTATGAATCGTCTGATGTCTTCGGATTCGGACCCTCGAAAGTGATTGCAAATTGCCTACCTGCGAAGTTCTATTGATAGTGCGAAGGATGTCATTGTGGGGTACTACAGAGGTGACTTCGAAGTTTCGATTCAACTCGAAGACTTCCACTTTCACACGCTTCCATCAGCTTGTCCTTAGGAGTGCTAGGAGCCTACCGGACGCCGTCGACACTCCTGCGGCGATCTGTGAGTTCATAAGGAAATGGTTGTCGCCAGTTGATCTGGACCTTCATGTCGCAAAGACGGCTTCTCCGGGGCCAATGTAGCTCGGCGTCCTCGTCAGCGGCTGCCTCGATAGCTTCGCGGCTCTACACCGTTCGAAGAGACTTGCGACACAGGATCTCCAACATGCACAGATGGCTCGCCGTCTGTCCTGATAACCGCGCCTCAGCCGGGGCGGCATCACCTGATCAACTCGCGCTTGGTCTAACCTCTTCCGCCATGGTGTCAAGCGTTCAGCCTCATGCAGCAAAAGCTCGGCTTCGGCTAAGGAGCTGAGCTGCAAGGCTGCGCGATGCGCCCTCCTGCCTTTCACCGGTCGGTAGGTACCTTTCACTGAGTTCCCTTTCTTATCCGCAAGTCTTGCTCAAAGAGGTCACGCAACCCATGTCCGGGCAATCTCGCCTGTTCGTCAATACTGTCTCGCTACGACGCCCTGCAACAAGTACAGCACTGAACTGCTTGTGGCCGTGACCTCGTGTTCTCTACCTTTGATCGTCTTGAGAAGCTTGCGCTTCAGGGCGTGGCTCTTTGCTCAAAGCTCTCCTAGTTTGTTCGAAATTATACAAACAGTGTCCGTATCTCTTGCCCTTATTTTGCGTCTCACTTGTTCACTAAGATGAGGTCAGCCTTCGTTCAAGTCTCTGCTCCAATGGCTGATCCAGAACCGCCCATGCCAACACCATTTCCCATACGAATTGTGCCGGAACCCTCTCCAAAGGCGGCCGACGATGGGCCAGCATCCGAAGTACCTTCTGGGAAGCGCAACGACTGCTTCTATGAGGCTTGGGATAAATTTCTTGCGATAGAGCCGAAGCGTGCCAAGTCCGAATCAACTGTGCTCAAGAAGCTTGCGAAGGAGAAACGGATCGTCGATGAAACGCCCGGAGACGGACTGCAGAGCGTAGAGAATGCGGCTACATCCTGGCAGCAAGCCGTTGACGAGTGCAAAGCCAAGGTAAACGCTATCAGAGAAGAGTGCAGGCGCCTCAACCAAAAGTATGTGGACTACAGCTTCAACATCGAAGCAGGTCCATACTGCATGCAGAGCTTGACTGGACGCTGGCCCAAGGCTACAGAGAAGATCGACGGACCACCGTGGGTTAAGCGTGTGGAGGACATTTTCGACGATCCTCAGTTCTACATTGATGACGCGACCCCTATGGATGTACACCAGGGTAGTGGCGGCGATTGTTGGTTCCTTGCTGCCCTCATGGCCGTGACGGCGAAGAAAGAGCTCATTGGCACCATTTGTGTAGATCGAGAGGAGTCCATGGGCGTCTATGGTTTCGTCTTCTTTCGCGATGGCGAGTGGATATACGAAGTTATTGACGATAAGCTGTTCATGCGCGTTGGTGACGATGACGACATAAAAGTAGTGCGGGATTGGGACAGAGACAAGAAGGAAGGCATGCCTCTCCAGCACGACGAAGAGAAGTTTAAGAATATCCTTCAGCGCGGGGGCGAAGCATTGTACTTCTCGCACTGCAAGTCCAACGAGACATGGCTTCCTCTCATCGAGAAAGCATATGCCAAAGCACACGGTGACTACTTCGCTATCGAAGGGGGCTTCGCTAGTGAAGGGATCGAGGATCTTACCGGCGGTGTTGGCGTGGTTCTGAATCCTGAGGATATCATGGACAAAGAAAGATTCTGGCGCGAGCAGCTTAGCCAAGTCAACGTGAAGTACCTGTTCGGCGGTGGGAGCAAAGCCAGCTCTTCCAAAGGCGTTATCGGTGGACACGCTTATGCTGTCCTTGACAAATGGGAAAGTGAAGACAAGAAATTGAAGCTGTTGAAGCTGCGCAACCCATGGGGTCACCAGGAATGGGAAGGCGATTGGTCCGATGGCAGTAAGCTGTGGACGGCAGACATGTAAGCGAGACGATGTGTCGTCCTCTCCCGGACTGTGTAAGACATAACTGACCCTTCTGCCCTTCGATCAATAGGATAACGAAGCTAAAGCATGAGTTTGGTAATGATGGAGTGTTCTGGATGTCGTACAAGGACTTTCTCAAGCACTTCCCTTGCATCAACCGTGTTCGGCTCTTCGACAAGACGTGGAAGGTCTCACAGCAGTGGACCTGTGTCCAGGTGCCTTGGACAGTGGACTACCTCGACACCAAGTTCACCTTCACTATATCCGAGCGCGGCCCGGTCGTGATCGTGCTATCTCAGCCAGACGATCGGTACTTCTACGGTCTTGGAGGTCGGTTGCTCTATTCACTACATTTCCGAGTCTACAGAGAGGGTGAGGAGGGTAGGTGGATCGTGCGCAGCATGCATAATAGTGGCAATGAGACGGTCTTCACACGATCAGTCTCCGCTGAGCTCGACAATCTCGAGCCAGGAACCTACTCCGTCGTCTTCAAGATATCCGCCGTGCGTCTTCCGGGCGCATCGACAGCGGAAGAAGCGATCTTGAAGTTCGCCGTGGAGCGTAAAGAAAAGCTGCTCTATGTTGGCCGGCGGTTCGACTACGCTCAGAGCAAAGGTAATCTTAGGGCTATGGAAGAAGAGATGAAGCAGCGGAGCAAGGTGGGCGAGAAGAGGAAGGTGAAGGACCTCCAGAAAAAGGTTCGGAAAGTAAACATGCAAGAGAAGGAGCGCGCTCGACTGCGCAAAAAGCGTGTGAACGACGCTATGCAAGAAAAGCGGAAGGATTTTGAGAAGGTGGTGAGAGAAAAATCCAGAGCGAAGCAACAGCGCATGCTAGAAAGAAGGGGGCCATCGTCAATGGAGGCTCAAGCGGATGCGGGCGTGGAAGATGATAGTGAGGGCAAGGCGGAAGGTGTGACGCCGGGCACCGATTCCGAGGATTCAAGCCCGCTGAAGCCTTCGGAAACAGACCAAGCTCTGGAGAAATCCACGGAACCTGAACAGACGATCGAGAAGTCTGCGAAAGCAATAGAGACCGTCGCGACGCCTAGTAAGGCAGACCAGGATTCTAAGGAGCCTGCGAAAGTAGAGCATGCTGCCGTGAAGTCCTCAGAAACCGGACCGACAGTTGAACCCTCGGAATCAGAACGGGCCGCCGAGAAGTCGTTGGAAACGAAGGAGTCTGCAGCAGGCGAGCAGGAACCCTCAGTGGCGACGCATGCTGAAGGTGTAGAGGCACTCACAGAGGGTTTCTCGACGCTAGAACTGCAAGCGCACGAGCCCGGGCAGAGACGTGGCGAAGCACCCGAGTCACCTTTGGAGGAACAACTCGACGACGAAGACTATGACTCTCCAATAGAGCCCCTTGAAGAGCTCGACGACAATGACTTCGCTTGGGACAGTGACATGGATGGTTCCGTTGACAATGACCTGGCGGACGAGATTGCCGAGCTGAAGGCTGGCCCCAAGAACGAGATCTTTGGGGAGGATCAGTGGAACGCGCTCTGTGTACTCAGTCTCAGGGTGTACTCTTTGAACTCGGAGGCGGAAGTGCGGGTTGTCAAGAGCGAAAGCAACTCATGAACCTGACCTCTCAAAGACTACTAATAGCTTGCTTCGATGCGTGCGTGATTAGACCCCCAACTTCAAAGACTTCTCCAATATCGGCATGAAGATGCGACAACCAATACGATAGCTTATCCTGATGCAGACTTTGAGATTCATTGTAATTAAGCACTATCTCAAGCACAAGTCCAAGCTCTGCAATGTTGCCGGCGATATGAGTACCTGCAGACAGGACAATGAAAGGTGGATCGGCTCGTCGCAAAGCGCCGGATATCGTGCGAAGCGATCTATACCCACACTCTACATTACCACATAAGCAACTATGGGTGCTCATAGAAGCTCATGTCATGGCTGCGGGGTTGGGATTGTTGGCACCGCATTGCTCCCTGCGCATGTGTTCGCCAAACCTCACTTGAAGGTGACAATAGCACCTTGAGTTGAGACGAAGCAGAAACCTTACACTATCTCTTTCACTATTCTCAATTCCGACAAGATGTGGGTTGTCGCAAAGAGAGATTGATCTACCGTGAAGTTCAATTTGCCCAGCTCTGTTATACTAGCTTTCCTTTCATCCTTTCAGCCTGTCACTTTCTTTGTCCGCCTACTGAACCTGGACGCTTGGCACATCACTCTCTCCGTCTTATCAGTCCGCAATGGCACCCAAACGTAGCAGTAAAGCGAGCAATAGCGTTCCGAAGTCCACCCGGGCGACCAAACAAGCCCAGAGCGTACAGAAGCCATTGGCAGCGGGCCGAGAAGCTGACAGGCTCCAGATAGATGGCACAGCGGCTCTAGGGTTCGACAATGCCCGGGAGAAGGCGCCGGCGGCGTCCGGACGGACATATAGTTCCAAGGGAGCGAGCTGGGTTGACGTGGACGCTCCTGTTCCGCCTTTTGGGAGCAGAAAGCGCAAGAGGAGAGTCGTTGAAGCCCGAGACGAAGCTCCGATCGAAGACGCAGGTGACGAGCGAGACGGAGATGCAGACAAGCAGTTTCTCGACGAAGCGCGACGTCAGTTGAAGCGAAGCAAGCGGGATGACTGCAGAGAGATCGTGCGGTATCTCCGCCGTATTGAGCCGGCTACACATCTGGCAGATGCACACATCGTTTCCGTCGAGCAGGCTCGCAGGCTACTGCAAGGCGACCGCATCCTGACCGCACCAGTCTTTGTTGCCCACGCGGCCAACACGGCCGGCATCCTGGCCCCGGAGTCAGATGAACGACCCGTCGAACAATTGCTCGCCTGGTTCCATGATCCGACTGAGCACATATCAAGAGGCAAAGAGCTGGGTCAGATACGGCAGCGCTTCGTAGCCAATCGACGCCCATCGGGAACACCGTGGAACTTTCCAGACACGCCGAACCCATTTCACCATAGCGGCATACCCTTGTTCCTGCAAGATCCGAGTTGCAATGTGCTGGCCGATGTTGTGCGAGGCGTCTTCGATATCTCTGCAGGAGTAATATGTACAGATGCCTGCACGAATGAGAGGACAAGCAGCCCACACTGCTGCAATGAGCATCTCACCCAGGCCGTCGAACTCAAGACTGGTTGGCGGCAATGGTCCGGAGCGATTATGTTTGCAGAAGCCGGCGCTGTAACCGAGGCGCACTGGGATTACTGGGGCTTTTCAACCTGGGTGACGTGCCTCGAGGGCGAGATGGGACTCGGCTTCCTTCCGGACGCAACCGAAGCCGATCGTATAGCGCTGCTGGAACAGAGGCTCCAGCCAGATAACAGGTGGCGATACAGATTCCTGAGGCCAGAAGACACGGTATACTTCAGCGGCGGAACGCCACATCTTTTCTTCAGACTGCCGGAAGGGCGCCAGACGGCTGGCCTTGGTGGACATATTGTTCGTAGGCCTGACGTGGAGAGCTGGATCCGTCTGAACAGGCTGCGGGTGGAGGTTGAGGAGAGGGAAGGCGCCAACTTGGAGAACGCTGATGTGTATCGGGCGCTGGTGATCGGAATCGATCACTGGCTTGAACAGGTGAAGCCAAAGGGCTTGAAAAGGATTAGAGCGGAGTTGAAGCGGCTTCGGACAGTAGTGGACCGGCTGTGAGTAAAGTCTGGCGTTATAGCAGCGTGTGAGCATCACTATCGTGCCAGTCTGGCAAAACACACGTCCATCGTACAAGCGGCCGCGTGTGATTTCTCACAAGCCCAATACATATGGTCGTAGCAATCCTATCGGAAGCGATCATCTCTCCTACGCTCGTGGAATGCGTTCCGAGCTCGCGGGCTGGGATGCGGATCTTAGCCATTGGTAGTCTGGCTCCACTGGACGGGGCGTTAGATCTAGCTTTCCTCTTGACATCGGGTGGCAACACGTTCTCGCACCGCCAAGCGTAGTGTAAACCCCCTCGCCTTCGTAGCTGGTGTAGCCGCAGGCACTTGCGCGCCTCTCGTACTTTCTGGGCGATGCCTATAACGCGAAGGGACCAATATGCTCAGGATGACTCTCGAGCGCGAACGGTGGCCAGTCTTAACTCAGTCCGGCGGCAGGGGTTTAGAAGTCTACATGGTAGGTGTTGGCTTTGCGCCTGCAGACGGTCGGCAAGATTGCTTGGTCCTCAATGTGCGCGTTAGACTCTTCGCAACCTCTATTAAGCAGTACGTACTGCGCGGTGACGAGCAATGCGTCTCTCACAACCCACAGAACGCCCATAACCAAGTCTTATATGCTCGTGCCTTCGATGATGCGTGATTACAATTAAGCATCGTCCAATCATAAGTCAATAAGTCGTTGATCGTATCATCGTCTCAAATGCACGCGGAAGCGTATCAGGAAACCTCATCAATCCGTCCAAACACCCTATTCTTCCTTCGCTTAGCCGCCAACTGCGGCGTCCACACTCCCATGAACAAGTCCTCACACTCATCCTCATCCTGGCTATCAAATTCCACCTCGTCCTCCTCCCTCAGCTTCGGCAGCTCATTGGGCGGCAAGAGCGAACTTCTTCTCCTTCCGGAACTATCTTTCCGCTGATTCTCCATCTGCTCGTGAGCCTCCGTCACGTCATCCTCGTTCTCCCACACGCTACTTCTGCACACACGCTTGGTCTCGAGGATAAACTTGCCCACTTTGTACCGCTGCGCTTCCTCTTCGGCGCTGATGTACTTCCAGCCCAGCACGCTGCCGCAATGGGCGCAGCTGATGTCGCCGACGGTGTGCGCGCCGGTGACTAGCTGTCGTGGGACGGGCTTGTGGGTGTATGTGTTGGGTAGATTGGGGAGGGCGTCGTTCCTTTGCCTTACGGAGGAAATGTCCATCGGGGTGGGCAAGTTAGAGGATTGGGAAGGCGCGACAAGGTATGCGCGGCCATGGCGACCGGTGAAGCCCTTACTGATGATCTGAGTACTGATGGCAAGGTCAGAAAGACAGCGCGCGCATCGTAAGTGGGAGGCGTGTCCGGACAAGAAGGATCCTGGGTCTGGAGGGCTGCTGCTGCTCGTAGAGGCGGTACTGCTGATGGCTGAGATGGTGCTGTCGGTGCTGGACTGTCGCCTGCGGAAGGGTAGTGATGGAACGAGGTAGGTAGGGAAAAGGGTAGGCGGTGAGGGGACATTTGGGAAGGGCATCGCGCCTGTGCTTGATGACGCGAATGGCACAGGAAGGCTACAGCGCGCTCATAAGAGTGGACTATGGTTGGGAGGAGGAAGGGGAGGCTGCAGGAAGGGCGCATTCCTGAGCAGCTCGATGGTAACATCAAGTCACATGGTGATAGCATGGTGGTCATGCTCACCCTTCCGCAGTTCCGCAGCACAGCAGATCCGCGCGCCAACCAAATTCACTCCGATACGCTGATCTGTGAAGTCATCATGTGATACGGGCGGATGGTGAAAGGGAGCGAGCTGGAGCTATCGCTGAGGAGGTGGGGTCGAGAGCTGCCTGATGCACCATGCTCGAGAGGGAACTTCCGGGTGCCGAGGAGGACTGCGCTTGAGACAGCGTTCGAGAACAAATATTGAGATAGCAATAGACAGAAAGGTGAGTATCTAGCTTGAGATCATTTGGATCTTGATCGCTGCTAGATCATGCTACCACTGCTGTAGATATGATGCATAGTATGAGGCCGTGGTCGATGCTCCCAACCCCGGCCTGATCGTGCAGTTCGCGAAGCATGCTTCTCGTAAGGATGCTTCTTAATGTCTCCTGGCGCCATGCTTCTCTATCTCTATTGCTAGATGACACTGTATTGGATCAGTCGATTTCAATAACGACCATGGGACAACCGTGCCCCAAGTCAGTTCCCTTGCTCATCTCTGTTCCTTCCTTAACCGCCCTCAACACAACCATCTTATCACCAAAGTAATCAATCTCCTCACATCGATCCCACTCCCCTAGTCGCTCGCCTGCCAGCACCAGACAGAAGTCCTCAGCCAGCGTCGTGTTCGCATACGCCTCCGCGATGGTCTTCATGCACGTCTGCCGGTTGCCTTTGAGCCAGCTAAAGTCCTTCTCCGTTAGAGCATTGAGTTTCTTGCGATTGTCTAAATGCAGGACAGCGATGGGGTATCGATGATCTGGGTAGTTGGGGTAGTCGAAAAGCTTCGGACGTACGGCTAAGGCGCGGTCGTGTAGGCGCTGGTGGCGGGCGAGGGGTTTGCGGAGGTCTTTCTCCGGATTTGGGGTTGCTGGAATGGGCTGGAGGGTGGTAGGGTCGATGTGTTTCGGAAGATCGGGAAGAGATGGGGGTGCTGGGGTAGAGGGTGAGCGGTTGGGCTTGCAGCCACGGGCGTGTTCGATTGGATTGTGTGCTGAGGCGAGCTGCTTGGTCTGATGATTGGGCTTCGGTTTGGGTATGACATGCGTGATCATAACCTCGTCGTCATCTTCGGGTTCGTCATTGACTGCGCTGCTGCGTACTTGGCTCGCTCGCTTGCCGTTGGTTCCGAAGGCCACAGAGAAGAGGTCGTCGGCGTCCTCTACGCCGCTGCTGCCGGAGCGTACGATGAAGTTTCCGTTATCGACACTCACATCATGCTCCCGGTCGGCGTCTTCATCCTCGCCGGTATTGACGGCATACCCTTCTTGCTCATTATCCCTGCCGTCAGGCGCGCCGTCGTGGGCTTCTTGCTCTTTGGCCCACTGGTAGCTTGAGTTCGCGGATGGCAAACCTCCATCGCTGGCACGAGCACCGTCCTCCAGCTCTTCCTGTGCATCGTTGTACTCCTCGTCCTCGTCCGCGAAGACCTCGAGAGTTTTCTCAATCGGTACATTCTTGCCAGAGACAGTCTTGCGGACCAGCTGCATGCCGTTATCGAAGCCCAAAGTTGACATGACACGCTTCTTAAAGGATGGACTCCCATCGCTCACATCATCGACCGCCTTGCGCTTAGCCGTTCCTGTTCCGCTAATATGGCTGGCAGAAGCTGTCCTCTTTTTTTTCCAGAAGAGCGGCATGATGGTGTCGGATGTCGGTATGCTGTCAATTGCACAGTAATGATCGGACGAAGCCAAGGCCGTGCGACTACTGCAACGCCGTCTGAACGACCGTGGGTTGCTGTGCACGACGGAAAGTGCAAAGTGGCGGAAGCCAGACTACTTATATGATAAGCAGCAAGAACGCTGAAGATGTTGGTTGGACGCTGAAGAGCTGCGTGTGAATTGAGCACCGCAGTTGTGGCTTGAAATATTGCAACTGAACTTTAGGAGTGAGGGTGCGCTAAGGACCAAGGCAGGCGATGATAGCACGTGAAAGCCTTCCTTTTCCCGCAACCATCACCTCTGCATCTTCCCATTTACACACATAACTGCGTCCCCCTCAAGCTCGTCTCACACTTACCTGCTCGAGTACCCAAGCCAGCCTCCAGCCAACCCCATTGTACATACCAACATGCCTATCGGCGAGGGTAACAAGACTCCATGGAGCGAGTCGGAGATGGTCCGTTGAGTTCCTACACCAGGATCAATTGATTCATTTCTAAACTTTGGGCAGCTCTCCGTGCTTTCCAGATGATCGACCAACTCGGTACGGTTGACTGGGATGGTATCGACTTGCCGAAAGATCGTACCCTTACTGGGGCCATAAAGATGATCGCGAAGGCGAAGGCAAAGCTTGCGGCAGACGTCTCGGGATCTGTGGGGGGCAACGGAGTATCTGCCCGAGGCCTTGGTAAGGTAAGTGTGCACTTCTCGTTACCTACTATTTGCCGCGTAAAGCCGGACTAACAAACCTCGCAGAGACGCGGTGCCAGCAAGAAAGCAGCTAGTGAGGAAGGTCGACGAAGAAGGCCAAAGCCACCAAGGGTAACAAAGCTAGGCCGGTCAAAGCTGGTGTGGATGAGCTGGCGGTTGATAGCGCTCACGACGACGCGGGGGATACAGACGGTATCGAAGACGTGGCAATCAAGGGAGAGCCGGGGGATGATGATGGCATCTTCGCCTGAGCAGGCAATGGCTGCGGACGTTGTGCCGACTCCCATCAGCTGCCACCCGTAGGCTGACGGTGATCTGGGGCTTTGGGTAGAGTGAGGTTGGAGGCAAGGTGCGGACTTCTTCCCCGAGACGATGGAATGTTCTGCGGGCCTTTCCGCGGCTGCATGCGCGATGAACCTTGTCCGGCCTAAGTCCCTGCACACAGCCATCTTTCTCATGTTCTGCGGCACGTGTCATGTTCACCTTCCTTCTCGCTGCTGTATAGTACCACCTTGAATCTGCAACCGATCGAGCTGTGCTCATGCGCCTATCTGAATGCTTCACTGCCTTTCAGGAGGCCTAAAGACAGCCCTCAGCCGCAGCGCAGTCTCATCCCTTTACCACGGCAACACAGTAGTGTTCGGAGCACACTTTGACGCACCGTTGACGCTCCTTTGCGGTAGGCGAGCTGCGCAGTCAACAAGTGGTGCTCTTCATTCACGGCCCGTTCGTCTCTTCTCTAGCGCTATACAGCAGGCTATGGAACAGCAGCAACTCTCAACTACTAAGCGCAAACAACCACCGTCTTCGCCGCCGAGCCGGCCCTCAAAACAGGCGCGAAGGCCGTCTCGCGCTGTAGACGACGACTACACCGACGGCAACCAGCCGTATCCGAATAGTATCCTGGCTTCCACCAATGGCGCGCTTAACGGCAACCATCACGGAGAGCCGTCTGAGGACTTCGATGAGGAAGAGGCCGGCAGTATCATCCATGGAGCAGCAACCGCTGACACGGCAGAGTGGCAGGCTACCATCGAAAAGGTCGTGCGCAACGTGGTGAGCATCCACTTCTGCCAGACCTGCGCTTTCGATACAGATTCAGCCATCTCCAGCGAAGCGACTGGCTTCGTCGTTGATGCTGAGCGTGGCTACATCCTCACCAATCGCCACGTTGTCGGCGCAGGACCCTTCTGGGGTTACTGCATCTTTGACAACCATGAGGAGTGCGACGTCTACCCTGTTTACCGCGATCCGGTCCATGACTTTGGCATTCTGCGCTTCGACCCGAAGAAGATCAAGTACATGCCATTAGCCGCGCTGGAGTTGCGACCCGATCTGGCCAAGGTTGGGGTGGAGATCAGAGTTGTGGGTAACGATGCAGGCGAAAAGCTGAGCATCCTGTCTGGCGTAATCTCGCGCTTAGACCGCAACGCACCGGAATATGGCGAAGGTTACTGCGACTTCAACACGAACTACATACAAGCGGCCGCTGCAGCATCCGGAGGCTCGTCTGGCTCACCAGTTGTTAACATTGACGGTTATGCTGTGGCGTTGCAGGCTGGTGGACGGGCCGATGGCGCAGCCACAGACTACTTTCTGCCCCTTGATAGGCCGAGACGAGCTTTGGAATGCATAAGAGAAGGCAAGCATGTCGACCGAGGCACGATACAAACGCAATGGGTCATCAAGGCGTTCGACGAGTGCAGGAGGCTTGGCTTAGCTGCTGAATGGGAGGACAAAATACGCGCCAAGTTCCCTAAAGAGACTGGCATGCTCGTCGCAGAGGTTGTGCTGCCCAAAGGCCCGGCGCATCAGATGTTGGAGGAGGGTGACGTGCTCATCCAAGTGAATGGCGAGCTGCTGACGCAGTTCGTTCGTCTGGACGAGATTCTTGACTCTAGCGTCGGGAAGACGGTGAAGCTCCTGGTTCAGCGAGGTGGCGCGGATGTCACAGTCGAATTGGACGTCGGCGACTTGCACGCCATCACGCCGGATCGATTCGTGTCTGTTGCTGGCTCCGCTTTCCACGACCTATCGTACCAACAAGCTCGTCTCTACGCCGTCGCACTGAAGGGTAACGGCGTGTACTGTTGCGAGGCGTCAGGCTCTTTCCCTGTCGACATGGCTGGCTCTGGATGGCTGGTACAGACCGTAGACAACAAGCCTACACCAGATCTTGACACGTTCATCGAGGTTATGAAAGGCATTCCCGACCGCAGCCGGATCGTCATTACGCACAAGCATCTCCGCGACATGCACACATTGAACACCCAAGTCATGCACGTTGACCGGCACTGGCACAAGCATATGCGTCTCGTTGTGCGTAACGACAAGACCGGTCTCTGGGACTTCACAGACCTGAGCGAGCCGTTACCCCCCAAGGCGGAAGTGCCAAGAAAGGCCAACTTCGTCACCATGGCAGGCTCGAAACATCCACAAGCTGTTGACATTATTCGCTCGTTCGTACAGATCCGAGCTTCGATGCCGCTGAAGCTTGACGGCTTCTCTAAGTCTCGCAGAACTGGTTTCGGCCTTGTGGTTGACGCTGAGCAGGGCTTGGTTATTGTTAGTCGAGCATTTGTCCCGTACGATATGTGCGACATCACTGTTACGATCGCGGATTCGATTATCGTGGATGGCAAGATCGTGTTCATGCACCCGCTGCAGAACTACGCCATAATCAAGTACGATCCAAGCCTGGTTAATGCGCCTGTGAAGAGTGCGAAACTGGCGAAGCAGCCCATCAAGCAAGGCGAAAGCACCATATTCTTTGGCTTTAACGGCAATCACAGACCTGTGGTAGCTAGTACTACCGTCACGGACATCACCAGCGTGAGCATACCGGCGAGCGGGACGGCACCTCGATATCGAGCGCTGAACCTGGATGCTATCCTCGTTGACACATCGCTCAGCAGCGTGTGCGGAACTGGCGTTCTCGTCGCCGAAGATGGTACGGTCCAGGCCCTCTTCTTGACATACCTGGGCGAGCGCGATGGTCACAGTGGTAGGGATACGGAGTACAAGCTTGGCTTCGCCACACCATCTTTGCTTCCAGTCGTCGAAGCGATCAGAAGCGGGAGGCAACCTGACCTTCGCATCCTTAACATAGAAACACAGTTCGTGCACATGAGCCAATGCCGCATCATGGGCGTGCCAGAAGCCTGGATCGAGCGCGTTGAAAACGAGGATCCAGAACGCCATCAGCTCTTCATGGTGCACAAGGTAGACGCTGGCAGCGAGAGCGGCCTCCAAGAGGGCGACGTCATCCTCACGATTAACGACCGCCTAATAACGAAGGTGTCGGACTTCGACGTAATGTATGACCACCATGCGCTCACCGTGCGCATCGTGCGGAAACAGGAGGAGATGACACTTGAGGTACCAACCGTCTCAACCAGCGAACTAGGCACTACTCGCGTCGTTGTCTTCTGTGGCGCCACTCTACACGCACCCCACCACGCCGTCCGGCAACAGATCAGTAAAGTGCATAGTGAGATATACGTCTCCGCCCGATACGGAGGCTCACCGGCTTATATGTACGGTCTCGCACCGACGAACTTCTTGCTCGCTGTCAATGCCGTGCCAACGCCGGATCTGGAGTCCTTCCTGCGTGAAGTGAACAAGATTCCGGACAACACATATTTCAGGATCAAGGTCATGACGTTCGACAACGTCCCATGGGTAGCCACAATGAAGAAGTGTGAACACTACTTCCCCACAACCGAATTTGTGAAGGATACAAGCGTGAGAGAGGGCTGGAGGAGAGTGATGTACGAAGGCGGTAAGGCGGTCAAAGGGGAGGGTGAGATGGCAGCGGCGGTTGGCACAGAGAACACGGCTGTAGATGGGAACGGGGTAATGGAGGAGTGAAGTCGTGGGTCGATACGTGCGAGTGAGACTTCGCTCGACAGATGAGCTTCCGAGTCTACCTAGATTGCTATTGCGCGGGTGGACGTCCGTGTTAAAAAAAAAGCATAGAGCGTACCACAAGCTTCGACATGGATGATCCTATGACCACTGTGCCGCGATGATCTGTGCCGCTCTTTCGGCGATGCCATAGACAGCCGTTTGTATATGGCCACTGATGCAAATGGGGATCACGCTTGCATCGACCACTCTCAGATTCGGCACTCCGTAAAGTTGGGGTGGAAGATGGGATGGCCTGTAGGGTTTGAGGCGTTGATGTGCGTGCTGCCCCTGGAGAAGGGGTGCTGGATGCTGGCGATCATGGCGAAGAACTCGGCGCCGTAAAGCGTGCTATTGACGGCCGGATAGCCCTTATTCCCTAGGTAGCCATCGCTGAAGAGGATCTCCAGCTGGGGCACTCGCGCGGTGAGATTGAGAAGGTTTTGGAGTTTGCGCTGGTCCACCACGTTCGCGGACGAGGCTGCCGCTGTTGCGAGACTGTCGAGGACTGCGGCACCGGGGTCGCCAACAGCTTGGGGCCATGTCATATAAGCATAGCCGGAGCCGGTCTCGTCGTAGAAGCCGGAGATGTTATGGGTCCAGTTCTGAAGCTCCTGTGCCGCATAAGATGCGTTGAACCGAAGGATGTCGGGAGATGTATAGTTGGGTCTGAGTCGGTAGGCTGTGGTTATTCGAATGTGGTCCTGAAGGTTGGTACCTACGCCTGGAAGATCGACTTGTGGTTGGATACCGGCTGCGCTAAGAATCGTAGCATTGCCGATGCCTGACAACTCAAGCAGCTGAGGCGATTGAATCGAACCCGCAGACAAGATGACTTCTTTCCTCGCGGTAACGGTTGTGCCATTCATGAGCGTCACACCCGTCACGTGAGAGCTATTGCCCAGATTTACCTTCAGCACCGTGGTGTTGACCATGACATCCAATCTCGGACCGGCACTGGCAAGGTAGTTCGGACTGTAAGATCTGGTGTAGTTACTGTCAAGGATGTTGCTGGTATGACGCATCCAACCCAGCATATCACCGTCGAGGAACGAATACGTCTGGCGTAAGCCCAGATTTTGCATAGCTGGGAAGAATTGCTCCTGCTGCGGTGGTGAGAACCTGTTGATCAGAAACTCAATAGGACCATGTTCGCCGACGCCGAGGATATTAGCTGAGCCATTCGTTGGCGTGAGCTGGTAGCTCTCTGCCGCAGTCATTGCGGCGTGCATGCTGGACCAGTTCCATCCCGGATTGCCAAGCTGCTGCCAGGCATCGTAGTCCGCTGCAGTAGCCCGGTCCCAAGAGAGCAGGTTCAACGCTGAGCTGCCACCGAGTACTTTCCTGCGGTTCTGTGGGATCACTCGACCATTGGCATAGGGTTGCGGCGTCGTGGTGAAGTTCCAATCATAAGTCGTGCCTAGCGTAGACCCTTTGCGACCGGGAATATAGATGCCAGGAATTTGACGCCCGTCCGGTCCCGCTTCAACAATCAGAATCGAGGAGTCAGGCAGGTACTGGCTTAGGCGGGCAGAGACAGCGACTCCTGCTGTGCCGCCTCCCACAACGATCTGTGAGCTGGTCAGGAGCTTGGAGCATGCAGATGCTCGCTGGGAACGCTTACAAAGTCATAGCTTGCTTGTGCGGCAGCAAGGACAATCAGTGCTGCGCCGACAGTAGAGGAAAGAAACATTGTGAACGCCACCTGACTCTCGTCTGACTGTTATTGAGGCTTACGGATTTCAGGAAGAGGTGAAACCATGATCACATCTGCAGCTGCTTTAACAGCGGATTCTACGTCAGGGCACGACTAACGTCGGCATTGCCTTGGTCAAAATGCCTGCAACATTAATTGTCATCGCACAGTGGGCTGCACACCCAAGGCTGCGTTTGCTTGGCCATATTGGGGGCGGAGCATCCATATTGGGGGCCAAAGCATACATGTAGAGAGCGTGCCCTCCACCTATACTCTTGTTGCTAATGGGCCCATTCATAAGCATCAAGCTGTAATGCCCTGTGGTGTATGGAAGTTTGAGGAGAGGAGGTGCTCGGAGCGCATACTTTTAGTCCCTTTACGAAAGTCGAGCATGGTGTCGTCTGAAACGGACCCTTCGGTACAAGCCGTTCGCAATTGACGCCCTGGTCGTAATGAAGAAATTCTCCACTACCTACTTGCTGATTCGATGGACTGTTCTACCGCTATCTATCCGAAGTATGCTCGAGGGGTATCATGATCCGAGCACGTACACAAACGCCTTCGCACATTGCATCTCACAGCTCCCTCTTACTGATCATAATGCCATACGGATCGCGATCCACCTCGCTGACATGTACCTCAATGTGTTCGTCGTCCAGCGCCTCGAAGTACTCATCGCTCATGCCTTCTTTCGCCCGCTCTTCCATGCGTATGCGCTCCCACTGGAACATCGGTCAGCTTGGGCGCATCAGAATAGCAATCAGCCTGAACGTACCTCTTCCGCAATTGTACTCTCCAATTGTCCCTTTAGCACTGAATGCAGAAAGCCTCTCTCTGTGTTCGAATGGAACAGACAGATGACACACTTCCCCTTCTCGATCGCAGCGAGTGCCTCATGATGACTCAGCTCGCCCGTGAACAGCAGATCCACTTCCTCGCCCATCTTCTCCATCTCGCTAAATAAATGCCCGCCGCTTCCGGCGCAAATGCCAATACTCTTGATCATCATGTCACTCGCCTGCTTGCCCTGCGGGACGGCGATCGGAAAGCCTTTCGGATTGCCGAGACCGAGCCCGATGCGGTCAATGATGTCGGTGAGCGGGACGGCTTTGGAGAAGCGGACGATGCGGCCCATGCCTGCTCCAGGATAACCTTCAACTTTCGTCGCTTGGATGGGATATCTCGTATGCTGGTTGGAGCCTAGGTGGAGTCCTTTCTCCTTGAGGGACAGCTGAGACGGATGGTGCTGCAGCATGTAGATTGGGCGCTTGGTATTCGATTCACCATTGACGTCCACATTGTTTTCATGGGTAGCTGCATGCTTTGACTCTGCATCAGTCGTCTCAGCAGCGTCCGGCTCCGCATTGTCAGGCTCCGCTGGCGTGCCGGAGACGATGTCAGCTAGCCAATCGCCAAGGCCGCCGCGTGCGCAGTCGACAGCAGTGTGAGGACTGTAGACCTAGCAGTAGACATTAGACTACACTCTGTTGAGTTGGAACATATGTAATGTACGCTTATGCCTTCAGCAGCTAGTCTCAGCAAGCTCTGCTGCTGGGAGTCCTTGAGCGTCAGAGCTTTCAGTCCTCTAAAGATAATAGGATCTACGCTTCACATCCGGTCAGCAGGACGGCTTTCGTAAGTCGATGGACTTGCCGTACGGTATGCGACAACGATCGAGTCATTGCGCTCGATGGCTTCGTCTGCGACCGCCTTCGTCAAATCCACCGTGAGCAGGACCGAGTTCATCTGTCGGCGTAGAGGATCGAAGGGCGCTTCGAGCAGGACTGCATTCGCGTCAGCTCATCCGTATACTCGATCAACGCTTGTATATCCCGTACGACCAGTATTGTCGAAGCTCTTGTCTGCTAACGCCTCAGGGTAGCTAGTCCACAGTCAGCCGAAGCGTCCGAAGGAATAGAAGGATAGAACATGCAGCTTGCGCATCGCACTCACGACCGCGCGCGTATACGGCGCCGCCACGGCTGGCGAGCTCATCGTGCTGTACGCTCGCCTCAATGTCGTCGCGAACATACAGGAGATGCTCCGGCGCAAAACGCAGGCATGGTGGTGCTTGTGGTGCTGACAAGATTGTTCGGGCGTGTTTGTGGCTTGAGCTCGGTGACTGGAGCTGGCGGTGCGAATGACATCAAGCGCCATCTGGCGCGCGCGCTTCCCAGATCGATCTGATTTATGCACGTGCGAAGCATAAGTTACGCACGGTATGCGATCTTCAGAGGAGCAGAAAGCAGCGACAACTTCACGATGAGCGCGCGGACTGACGTCGAAGCCACCGAGACCCAGAACTCCACTGGCGTAACTCCCGACACTCTCGGCGCCACGCTCAAGGACAAGCTTGAAGCGTCCCATGTCGACATATCAGATCTCTCAGGTATCGCATCACTCACTTTACACATAAGCATCATGTCCGTCATGAGCCGTGCCTGACGAGACATAGGTGGATGTGGTCAGATGTTCGAAGCGATCATAGTGTCTCCACAGTTTGTGAAGAAGACGACGCTCGCGCGACATCGACTGGTTAACAGCACGCTGAAGGGAGAAATCGCTGCCATCCACGCGTGGACGCCGAAGTGCTACACGCCAGAGGAATGGGAGAAGAAGAAGGCTGGGAGCTGAAAGCAGACACCCTTGAAACGATCCATCGTAGACATTAGAAGCGAAGCCATCCGCAAGGAGCAATAGAGGACCTTGAGCTTCTGGCTGGGAATACCAGCTCGTTTCGATAGAGCTCGCAAGGCTCAAACACCTCGCTTCGATGACGAGCATCGAAGTGCCTGTGTATCTTGATACAGAAACCCTCATCCATTGTTGCGGCCTGGTCAAATGAATTGTGTAGAGCTCTCCCAAAGTGTACAACTGATGTCTATCTTCTATCTTTGAACTCCAGACGCTCTCGCTTGGCAACCATTTCAGAACGAAGGTGAATGTGCGAGCTGTCGCAAGCACATGCGACACTTTCGGGCAGCACTACCGCCTTGAAGAGGTCCTCCTGCAGATCCTCAAAACCTCGAAATATCTCGCCCAAAGATCCAATTGATCGTCCAGTACATGGGTATTAGTAGCCGGTTCCTCCACGATATGCTCTTAACGAGATATGCACCTCGCCACATCATCCACGCTGCTCGGCCGGACAGACTGCCTTTGTCCATTTGCACGATCGCATTCATCCGCCCAATGTAAGCCATGATGCCTTGGCTCATGAAGGAGAAGCCTTGCGTGTTGATGTCGCCCTTGTTAAGCTTCTTCGCCAGCCATTTCGCCTTCTGAGCCGCAACCTGAGCCGTACTTGGATATTGCGTGCCGTCGATGACGGCGCAGTCGCCCAGTGCGAAGACATCGCGCAGGATGGCCGCTGGTTGCGGCTCGGAGTGACTTGCGGAGGAGCCGAGCTGGACTCGGAGGTAGTCGTCAGTGACTATGCTTCCCGTCCTTGGATGCTTCTGCACCTCCCAGTCTGCGCTGGACTCCGGGCTGTCGTCGATATTGCTCAGGAGCCTGACGCAACTCGCCGGCGCAGTGAACGACGAGCTTAAGGCCTTGGCAACGAAAGGGTTCGACATCAACCCGGTGCTCCAAACTACGAATCCACAACCGACTTCAGATTGATGGCCGTTCTCCAGACTGAGCGTGAAGCCGCTGGCTTTGACATCGTCGTGGAACTAAGAGCATCGACCACAACCGTCAGCGTTGCGTCGCACACGAAGTAGAGGGACACTCAAGGGTTTGCATACGTCGCCAACGCCTTCGATGTTCGGGAAGCCTCGCCTCAGCTCCTTGATCCGGTGGCTGGTCTTGACCGTGACACCTTTGGCAATGTGCTCCAGCGCATAGCCCGCAAGCTTCTCATCAAACATTGGCAAGATCTTGTCCGCAACATCGTACACTGTAATTTTGACATGCTCTGCTAGCTGCGGGTACAACCTCGACATATCTGTGCACCATGAGCATTGAATTCGGCGACGGCACACTCCAGGAACGAGCGCTGAATGCTTGACTTACCGTCTTCGAAGATATCTTTCAGTTCTCCGGAGAACTCTATGCCAGTCGGTCCGCCTCCCACGATAGCGAAATTGAGGAGCTGCTTCTTCAGCGCCACCGGTGTCGTTGGCAAAGCCGCTGTCTCGAAGCACGACAAGAGCTTGTTCCGGATCTTTCGCGCATCCTGCACATCCTTCAGGAAGAAAGCATTCTCTTTCACACCCGGTATGCCGAAGGTCTGGCTGTAGCTTCCAACACTAATGACCAGCTTGTCATAATGCATGCTGAACAGCGAGCCTCTACTAGCCTCAATCCTCATCTCGAGCGGTCGTTCATCCTTCACTTCGCCCGCTCGTACACCCAGCAGGCCCTGATTAGGA
This sequence comes from Baudoinia panamericana UAMH 10762, assembly GCF_000338955.1. Taxonomy (NCBI): domain Eukaryota; kingdom Fungi; phylum Ascomycota; class Dothideomycetes; order Mycosphaerellales; family Teratosphaeriaceae; genus Baudoinia; species Baudoinia panamericana. The sequence continues at coordinate 616,370 of NW_006911263.1, forward strand.
TCTCGGACCGTCTCGCGAACCATAATCTCCTTCTTGCCGAAGTCGACGGCGTCTGCTCGTCCTTGGATATACTCATACTTGCTTCCTCGGGACCGAACTGGCTCCAGCGCTGTTCTGAATTCGAGTGTGCCCACAGAGGTTGAGGCCAACAGGGGCGTGAAGACGAAGTAGGAGCGAGGCGATATTACTACAGTCTGGAATTTCTTCGGGTTGAGGCTGCGGGCGAGGTTGTACCCTGCCCATCCCGAGCCGAGAATGACCACTCGTTCACGGTCTGGAGGTGTCAGCGCTGTGTCAGAGTAGGCGTTTCATGCCATATCTACCGTTCTTGGCAGCTTCTAGCTGCTTGATAGTAATGCTTCTGCGCTGTCCGGCGAAGAACCGACTGGGAAGGGCAACCGAAGGCCGAAAAGTACAGAACAGCAACGCCATGGGATCGAGAAGGGAAGCAAACGGGAAGCAAATAAATGGAGAGGGAAGTAGATGAAAAGGAATGAGAGAGTGCTTGAAGTGGTTATCACAAGCACCTCCTACCTACACCAGTCGCTTGAAGAGGGAGTAATTGCAATGGCATAGAGTCTCCACGCCAGGGACTTCACGTTGAGGCGGTGTACCGTCCAGCATATGGTTGAGTGCAGCAACGCCGGAATAGATCTCTCCAAATAAGGAGAGCGCACGAGCAGGAGGAATCAGTGATTGGCGAGAGATGTGGCGGACATCCCACGCCGCAGGAATGACCCAGACGGTACGGAACTCAAGGTCGTGGAGCGATAACCCGGTCGGACATGGAGAATGCAACAATGCTGAATCGTTGTCAGCAGTGCAAGGACGCATGCGTGGTCTGAGGTGGAAGGCTGATCGCTCTCCGGAACGGGTGGCTGCTCAGCCGACCGTTGGTGAGATGCGGCGGAGGGCGCCACTGGATGAAGCCTCCGAGACATTGATAAACTCTTGCGGCTGCATGCGGTACAACACACATGCATCACAAAGCCATAGCTATTGTGCAATAGGCGGATATATAGTAGCGCCACGATGGAATGATAGTCGGTGAGCTATGCTAACCGCCAAACCGATCGATGAGGGACGTTTGTATGTGACAGGACGTGATATGTATTGCAAGGCGAAAGCTCATGACTTCGTTCGGCTGGACTCTGCCTAGCTATCTTGTACCGTGATCTATACCCACACCGTCCGAAATGCGAGACCAAAACAAAGCCATCACCATATGTCATCACCCTACCAGATTTGTTCTTCAAGAGAAAAGATATACAAGAAAGAAGCCTCATCCTCCCCTTCAGACCAGAACCAGCCGACACCCCGGAACTCTGTATCTGTAACCGCACCCGCACTCACACGAGCGTCTAGCCCGTGTAGGTAGCATACGTAGAACCGTAGCTCGACGGCGACGTGCCGGAGACCAGCAGACCGTTGGAAACCATAAAGTAAGCGTACCCGGCCACGTTGTCGTTCGAGTCCATGTACGGCATGACTGTCTCCAGGAAGCCCGAAATCTGATCAGCCGTACCATCCGTGGTGCCGAATTCGGAAACGAAGACCGGTCTGTTACCGCCGATGGTCGTAGCATTGTCGACGTGACTCTTGAAGTAGGCCGTGTTGCTGTAGCTGTCGTACCAGTGGATGTTGACACAGTCGATCGTGCAGCCGGAGCACAGGCTCAAGAAGTTGGCGAGCCAAGTGAGACCCATCGCTCCGCCACCGTTGGTGACAGCTGGCGCGCAGAGCTTGGCTTGGCCGGCGAAGGGCTCCATGTAGGTCTTCCACGCCGTAACGGCTTGTTGCGGGCTCATGTTCGCCTGAGTGGACAGGTCGGGCTCGTTGAAGGAGAACAGGTACTCGGAGCCACTCTTGATCGCGGAGGCGGCGTCGGCGTTCCAGGTCGAGGTCCACATGCTGTCGGAGCTGTGGAGGAGGGGGATGTATTTGATGGCACTCTGGGCATTCCATGTAAAGCCGTCCGGGTTCGACACCCAGTTGTAGGCGAAGCCCATTTGGGAGGAAGTCATGAAGGGTGCGGTGAGGGAGGCCGTGTTGTAAGCCAGGCCGCGCTTGCCACCGGCGGCGGTGGGCGTGTTGGATGTGGCGCTCGGGGCGGTGCTTGAGGCCGCGCTAGGGCTGGAGGAAGTCGAGCTGGTGGTTGGCGCGACGTAGACAGAGCTGGAAGTGCTGGTGGTCGGAGCGATGTAGACGGAGGTGCTGGTGCTGCTCGTACTCGGCGCGGCATAGGTGGTAGGATCTGCGGAGCTAGAGGAGACCGAGATGGTGGTGCTTGCAGAAGTAGAGGTGGAGGTTGAAGACCGTGGATTGTAGCCATGGTGCTTGTCTGCTAGGACTATTGTTGTAGCATCAGATGAGGACGAGGACGTACTGGACGTCGTAACCGAGGCTGCCTCCAAGCTGTTCGAGCTGAGGCTACTCAAGGACGTCGGGCTTGACGATGAGCTGCTAGTACTGTCGGAGCTCGACGAGGCAGGTGCACTGGACGCGTCGGCTGGTACGAAGCTGACCGAGAGCGGCGCTACGGAGCCAGATGCGGCGCTCGAGCTTGTAGTGATGGTCGTGATATAGACTGTGCTGTTCACGTGGATCGTGGTCGTCACACCAGGCGAAGAGCTTGACAAGGAGGTCGTGACCGGGTCAGCTGTGCTCAAGGATGGCGACGAAGCGTTCGAACTTGATAAGGAAGTAGTGACCGGGTCAGCCGTGCTCGACGATGAGAAGGCATCCGAACTCGTGGTAAGGGTGGTAACGTAGACTGTGCTGTTCACATGGACTGTCGTGCCTGGTGCAGAGCTGGACAAGGAGGTGGCAATCGGGTCGACTGAGCCAGACGGAGATACAGCGCTCGACGCTGAGACCGGTGCAAAGCTGGTTGCGTTTACGAAAGCTTCAGATGTCGGGTTCAGTGTTCCGGTGGTGATAGTCGTAAGGTAGACCGTGCTGTTGACATGGATCGTCGTGGTAAGGCCGGCAGCGGAGCTGGAAGTCGACGTAGTATTCGCAGCCTCGAAGCTTGCCGAAGGCGTGCCGTAAATTGTGCTCTGGACCGTCACGGTGGACGTGCTTCGGTCGCTGGAGCTGGAAGATGCATCTACTGCGGCAACATCGCTCGATACTGCAGAACCGGACGCAGTGACGGTAACGTACGTGCGCTCCGTCGAGGTGACCGTGACATCTGTGGTGCAAGTAGTCGTGGAGTCAGTTGCGGAAACGTAAACGTCCGTGGTCGTGGTGCTGATGCTGGTAACCGTGCTTGAGCTGCTTGCTGCGACGGGATCGACACTGATGACGGAGCTCGTGGCATCAGAGCTGGCAGCTGTGGCCGGAAGAGGCGAGACGTAGATGGTCTGCACGTTGTTGGCCGCGTCGATGCTGCTCGTGGACACACTGGCCTCTGTAGCAAGTCCTGCAGTGCCATTGACAGCGGTAGCATTGCCGGTCTCATAAGAGGCGCTACCGGAGGCGCTCGCGCCGCTATGATGGAAGCCGTAGTGGTGGCCATGCTGCCCTCCGTATTGCCTATAGTTGGGATGGGCCAGCGCACCAACCGCCAGCGAGAGGATACTGAATCGAGTGACTGGAGACATCTTGTAGCTGTCTGAAGATGTATAACGTGGTTTGTGTTGGGTGATGCGATTTGAGGCCTTTGCGCGTGAGATGCAGCTGCTAGAGCGCTATTGCTTAGCCGACCAGGGCAATTGCTTCGAAGTAATGACTGTGAATTTGTCACCGAGGACAAAGTGAATGTAACGAGCGACTGCTCTGTAGAGAAAGAGAGTGCAGCAATTGGCCCCGACAACGACTTGGTTGTTCGTGGTGAAAGAGAGGAAAAGAGAAAATGCGAAGGAAAAGACTCAGGAGCCGACCGATTAGCGCGAGAGATAGGGATTGACAGCGCTACTATTCTCGCGTGGCAGGGGTGTATGGCAGAGGAGCCGCCCGCCAATGTCCGGATGCCCCATCGACGCCGCTGATGAGCCTCCAGCAGATCGCGACCGAGATGTGGTGGCCCACAGTAGGGAGGAGGGACGGGACAAGTTTCACCACTGAAGTTCGTGTCCGCGCGGCTCGAAGAGACACATGGCAGGGGTCGGCGAAAGGTGAGACTAGGAAGTGCAGTTAGCAAAAGCCACATGAACTGTGCGACGAAACAAGCCTCGTCGTCAAACATCCTACGCCAACGGCTGCCCTCGGTTCCATTTGCGGTCAGAACGACTGTTCACCACACACTCTCTGTCCCTTTCTACAACTTGAGCAGGGTGATAGCATCGCAGAAAGCGACTACTCAAACACTTCCGTGTCGCAAAGCCGGTGAGGTCGCGTGCAGATTGGGCCGAGAAGGAAATTGCAGACCCATCAAAGGCGTTGCGGCCCGTGACCGTGAGACGCGCTAAATCCAGGAACCGAACTCTCGACGAAAACGGCCTTACAGTACGATTCGGTCTCGCCCGTTGAGATGTCAGACCAAGAATCTGTTACAGAGTGGCTGTCTGCATGGTGGGACTCATGGAAGACGACTTGTAGAGCGACACAACGACCTGGATTGATGTCACGAGATAGTCGACACTTGTCCGACGCGCATGTGAAATACCAACAACGAAGGCGTGGAACGTAACTTGTAGCATTGCTGTATCAATCCACTTCAACATGCAGGAAGTAATCTTGGAGGTCCACAGTGACTTGTATACCTCTTTGTCGCTTTTATAGGCTTTCTGGTGCGGCGCATTGTATCATCACACTTTACAGCGAATCCAAGACGCAGCTTTCGTGTCCCACAACGTTAGGGCTACTCAGCCCTTCCCTATGGTGCCCCCGCGCGGCGTGCATAGAAATACGAGTCGTCACTTTGGCCAGCTAACGAAGGCTTCTCGCGCATTCACGGCGGAGACTTGACGTTCTCTTGATGCTTTACTAAGCCCACTGCCTGTCGGCGGCGAAGTCGAAGAATCTTAGCACAAAATGGCACATCCGTGACAACTGCTACCACTTTGATATGTCTTTCGACAACATCGTTCTGCCAACTGGCAATATCATCTGCATTTCATTCTCTCCGCTAAGCATCGACCTCTTGCAAGCGCCTCGGTACGATCTCGATGATGAAGAAGCGAAACGATAGCTAGCGATACTACGGATGATTGTCGCATTCGAGTCCAAACAGAAGCCTTGTCCAACAACAAGAGCTGAACCTAAAGCGACAACACTGCATATGAGTCCAGTAAACGGTGTCTCCGACATGCTGAGGCGAGAATGCTGTGAGTGAGTACCTATCTTCGCCCAGTCATGGATGCGAACAGGATGGCGCAATCAAGTAACGCCTGCTACCCGGGCTGCATGTCTCGTGATCAATGATGCGAAGCTGGCAATGCAGATCTCGGAATATATATCCCAAAGTCGTCGCGATCGGTCAAAGAAAACCTAGTCGCCAATGCTCGTCGTCTTGACTGAGCTCTCTTCTCTTGGTTAAGCAGTTGTCTTCGCTCTTTTGGCACCTTAACATCGTCTCACACGCGAGGGAGCAGTCTAGACGTCCTTGGCCTTCAACACACAGCCATGCCATAATACCCACTCTCGCTCGGCGCCGCAAAGTTCCAATAAACAGTCCACATGAGTAAACTTGGCGACCAGGTTCGTTCTTGAAAGGTGAGGTTGACAGCTTCTCGCGAAAAGCAGGAGGAGCAACACACGTGGGCGCAGCGAGCAAGCTTATAGGCTTGCGGGATTGCCCGCCAAGTTCTCCAAGTCCCGCCCAGGCTGACCTCTCCAGTGCTGTTAAGACGACTTCGCCTCTGCCCAGCTTGCCAATCTTCTTGGACTGTCGGATGAACGTCGCGAGGGAGCTCAGCTTTCGGTCGAGAGCATGGATTGGGCAAAGGACTCTCACCAACATTGCAGACAAGCCTTTCGGGGTTGCCAATCCTCGACAACTTGCGAATCATCGCCGACAACTGGCTGGCCAGACAGGATAGATTCTTGCAATCGCTATCGATCCCAAGACACTAGGTGAGAGCGAGGGACGCAATATCCAAGGCGCTAGATGGCACGAAGATTTCCAGAAGGTTTCCTTATGGAGTCTTAAATATATGGTCCCTTTTCCTTTCACCAAGCATTCAGTATTCTTCGTTTTATAGCATTAGCTAGCACTCTCCTTCCGCAATACAGCATAGTCTCTCATCAAGATGCCGGTCCTCCATCAATATGACTACATCTTCGCCATTGGTAAGAACATCCACACACGTCGAGAAGGAGAAGCGAGCCCCTACCAATGCTTGAGCGGCTGTTTCAGCATTGGGCGAAGGCGTGCCAACACGCGCGGCGAACGCTTGCTCTCTACGTCTTCATCCCTTGGCTCTGGCTCGTACTGACAATGGCTAGGCACCCTCTTTGCTATGCTTGATGCCTTCAACAACGGCGCAAGTGAGTTGCACCTACTCCCTGCCAGCCCTTCACAAGACTAACGTTGTTACTCTTTCCCTAGACGATGTCGCAAACGCGTGGGCCACCAGCGTTTCATCCAGATCCATCTCGTACAGACAGGCAATGGTCTTCGGCACCATCTTCGAACTGCTAGGAGCCATTACTGTCGGAGCTCGCACGGCAGACACTATCAAGAACGGTATCATCCCCAACTCTGCTTTCCATGGCAATGCTGGTGTTCAGATGCTGGCCTTTACCTGCGCGCTTGCTGCCGCTTCTTCCTGGGTCATGTGGTGCACCAAGCACTCTGCCCACGTCTCTTCCACCTACTCCCTGATTTCGGCCGTTGCTGGCGTCGGTGTTGCGACCGCCGGTGCCAGTAAGGTGCAGTGGGGCTGGAACAAAGGCAAAGGTCTAGGAGCCATCTTCGCTGGCCTCGGTATGGCTCCTGCCATCTCCGCCGGCTTTGCTGCCAGCATCTTCATGCTTATCAAGCTTATCGTTCACCTCCGCAAGAATCCAATCCCTTGGGCCGTCTTCACCGCGCCCTTCTTCTTCCTCGTCGCCGGCACCATTTGCACGCTCTCTATCGTGTACAAGGGATCTCCGAACCTTGGCCTGAACAAGAAGCCGGCGTGGTACATCGCAACTGTGACCATGAGCTGTGGCGCCGGTCTTGCCCTGCTATCCGCGATCTTCTTCGTTCCGTTTTTGTACGCTAGGGTCATCAAACGTGACAATACCGTTAAGTGGTGGATGTTCATCTTTGGCCCAGCCCTCCTCAAGCGCAACGCAGTCGCCGAATCGGATCGCGCGGTCGTCCCCAACTACGCCGTCGTCCAGCATGATGATGAGCCTGAGGACCGCGCTGCGAAAGCCTTGCACGACTCCGACTCTGACGAAATCGAGAAGGATGGCATGAACAAAACCGCCGCCACCACCGAACAGCGCGTCTCTTTGACCGAGACTGGTCTCAAGTCTCAGAAGGAGCTTAAGGCTGAAGCCCAAGAGAAGTTTCACGCGAAGCTCAGGCAGAAGCCGGGTCCCCTTGGCTGGGCCATGCGCACTCTCCACAACTACCCAATGGGTCCTGGTCAGATCTACGAGCTCCACAACATGAAGATTGCGGCCATCCGCCTGCCAGCCATGATTGTCTGCGGTGCCCTCTACGGTCTGAATTACGACATCCACGCCGCTCAGACTGGCATTGCCGGCACCCCAGACGGCAAGCGTATGGAGCGTGTCTATGCCAGTGCTGAGAAGTACCCCAACGAGGTCGAGCACACCTACTCGTTCATCCAGATTCTCACCGCTTGCACGGCTTCTTTCGCGCACGGTGCCAACGACATCGGCAACTCTGTTGGTCCTTGGGCAGTCATCTACAGCGCTTGGCACACTGGTAACGCTGCTGCGTCCAAGGCGCCAGTGCCCGTCTGGCAGCTCGCTGTCCTTGCTCTCACCATCTCGCTCGGCTTGATCACCTACGGTTTCAACATCATGAAGGTAAGTTTTCGATCACCCACCACGATGCCCTGAGATTTTACGTTACTGATGACGTGCATAGGTCATGGGCAACAAGATCACCTACCACTCGCCCAGCAGAGGGTGCTCGATGGAGATGGGTGCGGCAATCACCGTGCTCCTCTTCTCGCAGTACTCTTTGCCCGTCTCGACCTCTATGTGCATTACCGGCGCCACCGTTGGTGTCGGTCTCTGCAATGGCACGCTCAAGGCTGTGAACTGGCAGCGTATCGGTCTACTTGTCACGGCTTGGATCGCTACTATCCCAATCGCTGGTACCCTGGCAGGCTGCTTGATGGGCTTGTTCCTTAATGCGCCTCACTTCCGGTAGATTATTGGTGGATGGGAATGTAGATGGAACGGCGGATGCTACAGAAGATGTGTGTGATGATATACCCTGTGCAGAGTTACGAAGATGTTGAGTAGCTCAGAATGAACCACAGATTCACGAGTGAATGTGCGCCCATATGTGGTAAAAGTGTTTATATCAACTCCAAGTCTCCCAAGGCCGAGGTACTGAGACACTGAGGTGGACGAGTTGGGTTTCTTTTATACGCAAATGTCTCTCGACATCGGCTGCGAAAGATGCTAAGGCATCGTAGTGCGGTAATAGCGTAGCCTTTTCCCTTCCGGTCCATATGCTGTACCATCCGTAACTCTTTGGCTCAAAATACTAAGGCTACATTGTACTCCCCTGCGACGACCTTACAAGGCTCCTATACACGAAAGAGCCATATGCAGGGCGATCTGGAATGTTAATTACCCTCTCACCCGCGGTGAAAGCGTGATGTCGCTTGTAGTATGGTTGACCGATCTCGCTGCCGTCAAGATACGTTTCTAAGCCATCTCTATCCGCCTGATCAGTCCCCCACTTGATGAGCGATGCCCCAATCCCATGCTTCTGGTAGTCGTCATGGACTCCGAGCATCTCCAGAACTATAAACTCAACGTTAGCCGTGACCAATGCTTGAATATGTGGTAGGCCCTACACCAATGCGGCCGCTTGCCCATCAGCTCGACGCGATTCTCCTCCATCCCGCCGAAGAAGGCACCTGCCACTCCCTGATCCCACTCACCAGGCAACTCGGGCCATAATCTGTCGAGCTTACCGTCTGCTTGAGGAATCATCCATCTGCTGAAAGCAACGATGCGATTGCTCTTGTCCGTGTCTTCAACGACAAAGGAGCGGTCGGTCGGGTTCTGGATGCCCATCGTCCACGAATCGTCCCACCATTTCCGATTGACTGGATTGTCTGCGATGAAGTATCGCCAGAAAGGAGCGTTGAAGGAGTGAAAGAAGACATCAGTCATAGCAGGGACATCTTCCACTTCCGCCCCTCGGATGCGGAATCGGGGTTCTGCCAGCTTCAAGTCTTCGTGGGGAGCCATTCTGGGGGACGATGATACGGAGAAGAAAGGGACTTCAGAAGTAATACTTAGCACCTTTCGTGATCGATCCTAGGGTAACGGTCCAGGGGACCGGGTAGAGATGCTTCATTTAGTCTCCGCACAATATGTATGAGCGCTATGGAACATCAGGTTAAGTCGTGGCTGCGGCTTAACATCCGATCCTCCAGCGCCAGCTTTGTACCGAAGCATGCGAGCTCATCGGGTTGCATTCAGCGCCGCGGACGCCAGTGGAACGGTGAGCTTGGTTGTCGAGCGATACTGAGCCGGGCGTTATCCACTCTCAGCTGCGGGAGGAAGACGGCAGGATGGCCATAGGGAGCTCCCTTCAGCCCTACCAATCGATGCAGCCACTGTGGAGATCATGCAAGTCAATGACTCAGCAAACCCGCCAGTGCGTCTGCACGATCCTTCGTCCTTGAGGACCGTAGCAGTCGAGTTCCCTTGAGCTTGGAGCGCGTCCGGACAGCTTTTGGATCCACAAGGTAATCCACATCATTGGCATGGCTGAGGTAGCCGCCACCGCACTCGCGGCCGAGGAAGCCGTCACTTGGAGCGCGCAAGCGGGCATTGCCGCCTATATGGTAGCTCAGCCAACAATGCCTCTAAAGGCGACCTTCGCGCAGATTGCTACATCTTCCAACGACAGCACAGGGTAGGCTGGCGCAGAGTCTCCTTCCACTTGCCGCTGATTCGTCAGCAGTCTCTCTTTGACCCGTTCTGAACACAGCGTGAGCGTCGTGGGCAACAAAGCCTACGTATTCGGTGGCGAAACAGCAAGTGGGAAGCTAGCATCAGCTGATATCCATGCTGTTACGCTAGCTTCTAGAGACAAGCCCGAGCCCGATTACTCTGTCGTACCGGCAATATCTGACACGGAGGGCGGCGCCGTGCCTCGTGCCAGGAAGCGTCATGCGGCGTGCTCGTTCAATGTCTGTGTTGCGGTCTTCGGTGGTTTGGACGAGTCCGAAAATATCATAGACGATGGCACGCTCTGGCTGTTCAACACTGCCAAATCGACCTGGGAAGCACTGAAGCCCAGTAACCCAGCTGAGGCGCCTCAAGCGAGAAGTGGAGCTTGCCTCTTCTCAGTGCTGAATAACCTTGTGTTATATGGCGGTACTGGATCCCGAGGTGAAGCTTTGAAGGATGTTTGGCATTTCGATTACACGCAAATGCTCTGGACTCGGTTGCCCGACGCACCGGTGTCCACGACGAGCGCCGCTCTAACGAACGGTATTCTGCATATCGTTTCCAGCACGAGCAACGTCAGCAGCAACTTATATCTTCTACCATTGAGCGGCACTCAAGAGAAGCTGACTTGGCACACCGTACCATTTCCAACGAACCCGCTCACGCCCGGCCCACGCCCACGCACCGGCGCCGGCCTTCTCCCCATACACACAGGATACGGCAGGACTTTCCTGTTGTACTTCTTTGGCGCTAGGCAGATAGTGAATGGGGAGCCGTCTGATGCATCTGCGCCATCACCACCAACAGATGTGGCAGACTCGCAGCCTCAGTACTGGAGCGACATCTGGACATATCAGCTTCCATCCGTGTCAGCGGAGCCCAAAACCACCGCCGGCAGCATCGTTGAAGCCGTCAGGCCTGCCAATATCAAAGACAAGATACGCAATGCTCTTGGCTTAGACTCGGGCGGTCACAGCTGGGCCGAGGTCGAGGTCGCGCCACCCACTGATATGGATGCATTATCTGGCAAAGTTCACCCGGGACCTCGCGGCTTCTTCGCCTGCGATGTCATGGAGGACGGTAAGAGCGTCTTCATGTGGGGCGGCGTGAATGCGAAGGGTGAGAGGGAGGGAGATGGATGGATTGTCCAGCTAGCATAAGACACGCCGACAGTAGATACAGTCAGTCCATCATGTCCCAGACCCTATTCCACGACGTTCGTATGATATATGCTCTATAGACTCATAATGGCAACTGTGCGACTCTGGGGGTCAGCCGCAGGAGAAATCATTCTATAAATCAGATTTGCTCCTCAAACCGTCTGACCATCAAACCGCGCTTTTGCAGCTCCTCCTTGACCTGCTTCACTGTCCACTCTCCTCGATGAAAGATCCCAGCACCAAGCGCAGCATCAACATCCGTCTGCTCGAACACTTCCGCAAAGTGATCGGCACTGCCAGCACCGCTCGAAGCAATGACCGGTATGTTGACTGCCGCCTTTACCGACCTGATCAGCTCGATGTCAAAGCCAGAGTTCGTACCGTCCTTGTCGATGCAATTCAGCAGAATCTCGCCGGCGCCCATCGCTTCAACAGCGGTCACTAGCTGTACCACGTCGAGGTCGCGCGTCTCGCGACCACCTTTGATGGTGCACGCATACCAGCAGTATCTCTCACCTTGCGGGCCAGGAAAGCTCGTCTGGAGCGCGTGATGAGTCGTCGCCTCTGGATCAGATACGTACACTCGTTTGGGGTCTACTGATACGACTACGGCCTGCGCGCCGTACGCTTCACTGATGGTCTCAATCGCGGTCTTGCCGGTGAGTGTCCGGTTGGAAGCGTAGTATTGCTCTGCTGCTGTGACAGCGTCCGAACCAATCGAGACTTTGTCTGCTCCAGACTTGAAGTAGAGGGTGGCTACTTCAAGTGCCGGAACCGTTCGGTTCGTCTCCGGATCGAGAGTGTCGCGGATGCCCCCGCCTATCGTCAGCGGGACAAAGGTGGTGGCGGCTGTTTGTCGAAGCACCTCTAGCATGGGTAGGTCCTTGAGCGGCGTATCACGGAAAGAGGTAATGTTGAGGAACGTGACTTCATCCGCGCCTTGCTCATAATACTGCTGCGCCTTTTGGACGGGCTTGCCGAGGTTGCGGACTGCATTGTTCGACTTTTCACGAACGTCATACTGATCCCCTTTGGTGACAACTAGATCGCCTTGGTCGTTGGCGCGGACGTCCAAGCAAGCAATAACCCGACGAGTGAGTCCTTCTTTGGTGTACGCAGAGTTTGCATTCGCCAGTAACGGCTCCTTCGCTCGACCTTCCAGGAAAGCTTTCAGTACTCGGAGGCCAGCTGCGCCGCTCTTCTCCGGATGGAACTGCGTAGCCAGCACGTTCCCCTTTGCAATCGCTCCGACAAAGTCTTCGCTACCGTAGCGAGCCGTCGCCACGTTCCAACCGTCCTTCTCAAGCTCACCTTCTCTGTAAGGCATAGCGTACGAGTGGACGTAATAATACTTGCTGTCAGGTCTAAGACCATAGACACTACGTTGCTCGGATGAGTCGCGGCATGACAGGGTGTTGGCAGAGTTCCAGCCGATATGGGGGACGCTTTTCTCATCGTTGCGGAAGCGCTCCAGGCGGCCTTTAACGACACCAAGTCCCGGTACGGCTGGGCTCTCACTCGAGCCTTCGAACAAAGCTTGCAGACCTACACATATGCCCATGAACGGCTTTCCGGACTCGATGTAGGCTATAACAGGCTCAGCGTAGCCGGCATTGGCAAATTGAGATAGGCAGTGGCCGAAGTGGCCTACGCCAGGTAAAATGAGTTTCTACATAACTCGATCTACCTGTTAGCCATCAGCTTAACCCTTTCGTATGTTTATACGTGAATGTACCTCCGCCGTTGCCACATCACCTGGTGACTTGATCCATTCCACCTCCCAGCCCAATTTTTCAATGGCGTTTACAAGTGAGCGGATATTGCCCGCTGCGTAGTCGAGCAAGTGCACAGTCGGCATGTCACAGGCAGAAAGCAGCCTCTCCAACTTGATTGGAGCACTCCACTTGCAGTGGTGTGGATAGTGCAGAATGCTACGATTTGAGTAATTTGCGGACCGCTCGAGAAGAAGAGTGGTTGAGCGGCAGATGCCGGTGGAATTCGGCAACGCCCGCGTGTCGATGGGCACTTCAGAGATTTTGGAAGGCACAGTCTCCCTCCTGTGGTACGACCAGCAACATGGTGCGCAAGCTCAAGCACCACGAGCAGAAGCTCCTGCGCAAGGTCGACTTTGTCAACTACCCATCAGATGCCACACATCGTGCCTCTGCCGTCATCAGACGATATTCGCTGGGCAATCCGGCCGACTACGCCTCCTACAACCGCTTAGCGGGCAACTTGAGACATCTGGCGCACCGTTTGGCACTACTACCGCCAGAGTCAGCCTTCAGACGAAAGCACGAAGATGTGCTGTTAGAGAAGTTGCACGATATGGGCTTACTCGGTGTGGGCGGCGAGGGCAAGGGCAAGCTTAGCGATGTGGAAAGGAAGATCACCGTATCTGCTTTCTGCAGAAGACGTTTGGGTGTTGTTATGACGCGACTTCGTATGGCAGAGACTGTCAGCACTGCGAACAAATTCATCGAGCAGGGTCATGTAAGGGTAGGCACGGAGGTGGTCACGGATCCCGCCTTCTTAGTGACGAGGTAAGTTCAGCGTAAGGATGTTGTATCATTACGACCAACCAAGCTCGAATTGACACTGAAAGTAGGAACATGGAAGACTTCGTTACGTGGGTGGATTCATCCAAGATCAAGCGCGCCATTATGAAGTACCGTGACAAGCTTGACGACTTCGATCTGCTATGAATGGATCGACGTCTTTGTGGTCAATCAAGCCTCGCCGAGTTCATCAACCTGCCCGGTGCAAGTTGGGCGGTACGAGCACTCTGCTGAATGGTTGCTGTCGTCTGTCTTGACGTGCAGACGCTGCCCGCTCGCGCTTGGTTCTGGTGGTCACAGTCACGGCGTTCGCCATGCTTCGCATGGCATGACTATCAAGCGATGGCTCAGTAAATGTGATGTGAATGCCACCCACGCCGAGTCCGCCATCACTTCGCCGCATCTCGCCAACCTAGGCGTTACAGCACTCAGCCGGTGTTAACGACGAAGAGACCCTGGTTGAAGAACTGTCAGCGCATCCTGCAGTGACAGAAGCAGATCCGCACTATGCTCAACAATGGGAGATTGCTTATCCCACCGCGTCGTCCTTCATGCAACCACGTACCGCCTTCTTCGTTAGCTGCGAAGCCTCGTCCTGTGCCTCCCAACACACAGTCATCACCGGCAGGCAAAGCTAGATTAAACAGTACTAGTACAAGCGCACAAGCTGCGAATCTAAGAACATATACCGCAAAAGCCCAGAAGCAGGCTCAGCGCAGTCTTGATACCTTAAATGCTGCAGCGACACCGGCATTCTTCTTCACCAGTGTTCCGAAAGAGCGAGAGATAAGCAGCAAAGCTTCGAACTCAGCTGCTTTGCTTCCCACAATGATGGGTGGATATGTCGCACTGACTGCTCGAATGGGCCCTGCTACTTCTGCGCCTCCAACCGCGTGGAATCCAGCCCTCGGCGAAGCTTCGACAAGCCTGTCAAGGGTGCGCTGCGGGATTTTCGGATATGGCTCCGGTATGCTGGACCTTCAGCACGGCAATGTTAGTTCTGTGATCACGTTGACGCCGTTACCGTTTGGTGGCCTTATTTAGATTGCGCAGCCCTACCCGGCTGTCCAAGTCACCCACATCCAGCAAATGCAAGGCTTGGACTTAATTCGAGGAACTGCTGCGAACCGTGACCGTACGATGGCAAAGGCGAAAGCAGTAGAGCAACGTCGTATAGACGCGTTCGAGAGAATGCTTGCGGAGCTTGAGGATCCTGCAGAAATGTTAGCGGAGGTCATTGACTAGCTATCTCAGTCACCGGAGTGCTGTACATCAGGTACGCTTGATTCTCCACCGCCGACTGACTGTTCAGCGCTAATTGTGCCAGCTTTCACGAGCTACTGACAGGGCGTTTGAAAATAAGCCTTAGGAGTTACCTCAGTGATCAAAACAGAGAGTATGACAAACGATCCACCAATCGCACCTGCTGCCGAACGTCCTCAAAGGTGATCAGCTCCACTTCCGTTTCGGTGCCTTCCACTTCAGTCATACTTTACAACCGCTCAACCTATGTTCATGCGCTCATGCCGCCAGTCTTCACAAGCCGGCGTTATTCACTGATATATCTCATTGTTGCTTTTCGTGCAGTCACTGAACATCCCTCACTGCTTGTAAGGCTCTAGATTTCACAAACCTACGACTACCTTCTACAGTACCCGTGAAAAGCCTTCCACTTTCGAGCACCCATCTCGCTGATTTCGATACTCATCAACCCATAATCCACAACCACATTTGAGAACTTTTAACACTCGAGAACCTTGGCTGAACACCGACTGGCCACCATCATGAATCATTACGACTTATACTTCTTGACCGTCTACTGGTTTGACATCAGGTGAAAGCGCATCGACCTCCGCTCTTCTCGGCCGAAGACGGACTAGTACTGCCTGTCTAGCATCTTCGATCATATCAACGGCTACACGGCGCTCTCTTGCGCTCTGAACGACATGATCTATGCACCGGACTTTGTCGCTGTCAATGGCGTGCATTGCGATCGCGCCTCATAAGTCTGTTACGTTTCAAGAGACCTTGCCTTAATGGCGGATGACAATACGACTGCCGTTCTCGCCGAACCTTCTTCGCTGTTGCCATCGAGCCCGGTATCGTTGGTATCGAGAGCCTTTATCGTACAGCTCGCAAAGTCCAGGCACGAGCACGGCTTTCTTCGCCAGCGCACGTACGTATAAGGACCCTGCTGCGATGTCGTATCCGCCGGCTTCACGTATACCAGCGAAAGTTCTTGGCTGCCGTTACAAAGCAATAGAAACTTGCAGTGCTGGTCGAACACGGCAATTCCGCCACACCCTGTCTGGTTCGATGTCAGACCAGTGTATTCGAAACCATTGAGAACAACGGGCCCGATATTGACTGACTTATTTTCAAAGTACTTTCAACTCATTCGAGGGCGAGCAGGCACTGTATTGCGTCATCAGTGATATAGCAAACATGACTGGTGCTGCCGCTGTAAACGGGATAGCGTACCGACATATATCTCCAAGAAACTGAGCCATCCCTTCGCAGGCCAACTATTCGTCGGCTAGTGCAAAAAGCGCCACCGAAGTGACTACGGCCATCGCCACAAGCTTTGACAGCCAAAGCTCCGTTATACCATGGCAGTACACCTTTATCCCTTACCAGGTCACCACATAGTCCGAGTGCGGCTTCTGGCGATACTACTCCTCTTCCGGCGCCCGGCCTGCGTAAAATTCAAGGCTGGGAAGAAAGGGGCCTGGAAACATGGGGTTCGAAGTAAGGTGAGTGGCACGGTGAACCTCCTTTACTTCGCTAAAGAACCGTGATGCTAATCCTTCTGCAGCACTTGGACATTCAACAACGGCGTGCAGCTGCTCGCCTGTGCTTTGCAGCGACATGCGCCGGTAATGATTTGGGTTGGCGGTCAAGTCTGCCAGACGTTCCTGTAACGGGCGCAGACGTATCTCCTGAGATACAGGGACATTTTCTGGAGTTTTTTGGGTTCTGGTTTGATGCCCTGAAGCTTCGATCTTTCGATGTTCTGGTCGCCCATCCACATGGGAACGAAGTTTTTCGACACGGTATCAGCAGGAAAAGTACGCTAGGTATCTCTGTACGAAGGCCAGACTTCTTCTACCTTCACAAAGGCATCTGAGGGTATACATGACATCACTTGCAGACAGTACGCCCCAAGGATGTCAAGAAGACTGGCGTCACGCTCAAGTTCTGACATCAGTGTTCGGTCTCTATCTCAGCTAAGCCTCCTTGTTATGCTTTGGTAAGCTTGCCGTGGCCGTAACTAAATACGTGCATCGACTTCCGTGGTCGGCATCGTTTCCAGAAATAACGCCATCGCTCAACGCTTTTCGCTTAA
Organism: Baudoinia panamericana UAMH 10762; assembly: GCF_000338955.1. NCBI lineage: Eukaryota > Fungi > Ascomycota > Dothideomycetes > Mycosphaerellales > Teratosphaeriaceae > Baudoinia > Baudoinia panamericana. The sequence continues at coordinate 633,487 of NW_006911263.1, forward strand.
CTCTTCCCTGAGCCATGCGCACTCTTCCAACAAAGGAATCGTCGATCGTGGGCTTGGTTTCACACCAGGCTTGTCTGCAGGGCCAAGGTCATGTAACATCTAGACATCCTTCAGGAAGCCAATTTCGACAAGGCGATCCGTTGGCACCTTGAGATTGGCCATCTTCGTCCGTGTGTTATCGCGTAGGAACAGAAACGTCTTCAGCAAGAGTAACCGCCAAATCGGAGATCCTTTCCTCACGTGCATCTCCTCCTTTCCGATAATGTAGAGCACTCTATGCTCGTACGCGGCTTGGAGCTGAGCAAGCGTGATTGTGCCGGCATCTTCCATTGTCGCCGAAGAAGCAGCTTTCTGCGATGCTTTCTCCACGTCAAGGTTGCCCATATCGGCATCGCCATCAGCATCGCCGTCAGCTTTTAAATCAGCATCACGCTCCAGAGAAGGTGCTCTAGCTCCTGGTAGAGGCGCTATAGGGGGCCTGTTCTTGTCAAGAACGTACTGTCTGATTTGCCCGTATATGATAGACGCGAGATCTGAGGTAACGACCTCGTCCATGAAGCCGTGGCGACAGACGACTCGATATGCATTAGGAAACTTCAGTTGTGACACAACGAAACGGTCCTCAGCCGCCACCGTGGGATACTCCAGTGGACGCAGATGAAAAAAGACAACAACTTCCGGAGCGCTGACAAGCTTGTGGATAAATTGGCTGAAAGCCATGGGTGTGTTAATGCCGCCCTTGTCGAAGAAAATGCCGAATCCACGGTTGATGGAGACCGGCTCGCCGCCTTTCTCACCATTCTGCCCAACCAGACGAGGCACACCCTCTTCGTCAATCCTCACGAATGAAGGCATTGGCTTCCGGTCTTCGGCTTCAGCAGTCCACTGCTGCTCTTTACCGAAGCGCCAAAGGATCAGAATCGCAGCCAGAACGGCAGCCAGAGTGATAGTGAACCAAGCGCCGTCCGGAACCTTTGTGAGAGACGAGGATAGAAAGGCACCGTCCATGCAAATGATCGTCAGGAATGGTAGGACAACGAAGAATGGGTTGATTCGCCACACAATGAGAGCAACGAGGGTGACCATGCACGTGTCGAAGAACGTGACGAACATGACGCAGACCCCGTACGCGTTTCCCAGCGATGTCGTGTTCCTGTAGACAGCTGTGATGATCACTGTGCCGATGCAGAGCAGATAGTTGGCCAGTGGGACGTAAAGCTGGTTGTGGTATGTCTTCGATGTGTGAGTGATTTGTATCTGTGGAAAATACGACAGCTTGACAATCTGGGACAGTAGCTGAAAGGTAGCCGTGATGATGGCCTGCGATGCCACGATAGCCGCAAGAATGGCGATCACCAGGATGAAGATCTCACAGTTTGGTGGTGCGGTGCTGAAGACTGGGTAAGCATACGCAGACGGCACATCCGCGATGTATGCCGCTTGACCAACGTAGGTGAGAAGCAGGCATGGTAAACACAAGCCGAGCCAGCTTATTTGAATCGCTCTCATGGAGAAAGCACCCAGATCAGCGAACAGAGCTTCGACACCGGTAAAAGCGAGTAGCACGCCGCCCAGAGAGCGCCATCCGTCGGTCTTGTGGCGAATGAGATACAAAAATCCCTCTCCAGGGTTGAATGCCTTCAGCACTCGCCAGTCGTGATGCACAAGATTGTAGATGCCGAATGAAGCCAGACATGCGAGCCACAGGATAATGATCGGTGCGAAGACGCTACCGATTTTGGTAACACCAAATGGCTGGATGACAAACAGTAAAACCAGGATACCACAAGTCGTCCCAACGACCGTCGCGTTGGTGATGTTGGGCACGACCACATTAAGACCTTGGACAGCTCCCAGCACAGATTGAGCAGGCGTCAGAACGCCATCTGACATGACCATAGTGACCGCGAGGACGCCGATCACTTTCAACAACCCTCGCAGAATTTTACTCCTCTCGAGAAAATTCCGCACCTGCAGGTTGGCACTGGGAATCTCGTCGGTACCCATACGCCTCGGTAGTTGGAGATTAGCATCGCGAGGGTCTTTGTGGGTGATATTGGCGTAGCGCGAGAGGAGTGAGTAACACGAAAAGGTGCCTCCTTCACCGTCGTTGTCAGCGTGCAGAATGATGATGACATATTTGAGTGTCACCATCATCAACAGCGACCAGATGACCAGAGACAGAACACCGATGAGATCGTCGCGAGCTGGTTCTGTGCTGCCGAATACTGATGAGAAGACATAGAGGGGGCTGGTACCGATGTCTCCATAGATGACGCCAATGGATTGGTATGCCAGGAAGAAGAGCTGCGCGCCCTTGAAGACTTGCCGCTTCTTGAAATCACCGGGCCGATGCAGGCCAGACTGCTCCGGATCTTCCGCGTCCAGAGTCTTAGATAGGGAGATGGTTGGCAGTGAGCGTCGACGCGACCTTGACCGGCGGCCTTGTGATATTGTTCGCGAAAAGACCTAGCACTTGCGCGTCAGTCAAATGCTCGTCGGAAGCCCCGGTGCGATGACTTACGATGCCATCATTCAAACTGACACCAGAAGAAGTCGCTGCCTCTCTTGAGCGAGCTCTACGAATCTGATCGTCGTCGAACTGAATCGTCGTTGCAGCCATGACTGCGGTGGTGCCAATTGGCAGTCGCCTAGGCGACGAGGGATATAGTGTAGTTGTAGTCCTTTTATTCCGTGAGTGTAGTCGGGCGAGTTGTTAAGTGTTGCTGTACTGGGTTGGTCGAAGAATGTTGATTGGTAGGGTAGCAAAGGTCAAGAGTAGTCTATATCCCGGTTTCTGGTGAGGTGCTCGAGAGATCGACGGTGTCGATGCTACTTCTGAGAGGTATTAGAGGTGCGCTCCTGCCTTAACTGATTTTGCTGAGTACTAAGGTGTTCCACGTGCTGGTATGGTGAATCTCTGCGCTCTGATTGGTTGAACCGACCCGCCAAGCAAAACAAAAGTGAACGAGGTGTGAGCTGTAGTGGACTTCGAAGGTTGCGAAAGTGAGACGTAGCAGAGCAAGAGGGAACATTGGCAGGTCGGAGGGCAGATCTTGAGCTTCAGGTCTTTACGTCGTCTGACGCGACGTTGTGGCCATGGTTTTTAATGCCGCAGCGTATCAGCCGAACCAATACCGTTGAAGCGGATGCGCCTTTTTCGTCCACAGCGTTGGTCTGGCCCGCTCGCACACGACACTCAGTTGGCGCTTGATGCTGAGTAGCTTTGCGTTAACGGCGACATCGACATAATGTCCTTGTTATCTTGCAAACCAACGGAGCGGTAGCGAGAAATTTTTGCTCCTTGTTGTCTTTCACCGACCGCAAGGGCACTGCAGTCCGGATCTCTTGTGGCCATCGTGCCAAATCTGAATCCAGCCACGACTTTATCAGTTCACATGCATGGAATGTCCTCAAGACTTCGGAGGACAGACCATGCTGTCGGCAGGTTCAGGGCTTATGCAACCGCGCTGGCGGCCAAAACCATCATCCATGGCAACGCCATGTGGTTGTGGAATGTGACGTCTCAGACAGCCGCCCAAGTCATCCGCTGAAGACATTTCGCCCTCATTTGTCATCGAGCATACCAAACCGCAAGCGATTGCAATGTTCTGAAGACTGTTCATGGCAGCTGTGGCGCTGTGTGGCCCTTCCCCGCAGCATGACGCCCGCATGGAGTTCGCTGGTCGATTTCAGAGCGTATAAAGAGCAATGTAGTAGGAACGAACGGATGGTGCACTCCTCGGGACTCCACACCATTGGTTTGCACCTTTTCCAGATCCCGCATCCTACGGGAGCCTAGATGGACTGGGAAATAGAACAGAACTCTCATGATCACGCGATGGTGGCTTGCTCCCTTCTCTATGCGCATTTCGTGTGGAAAAGCTCCGTCGCATACGAGAGGCAGCTTTCTGCAGTCGATTTCCTAGCGGTTATGCGCTGCGCAGCAGTCACTACGGGCAGGTATATGCGCCCAAAGTCATCGCCAGCAACTTTCGCAAGCTAACAACGCTCTCTCCTATTCACTTCGCTACATTCGTACAGTACCTACATCTATAAACTGCCCGCTCTGTCACGATGCCTGTATATCTTTCTCCACTTACGCACCGCTCTGCTTTGTATTTTTACATCGGTATCCCTTCGCTCACATTAAGCAACATCGAACAAGCTTCCATTCCCCAGAACGAGCACCTCACCCATGGAATTCGTCTTCGAAGGATAGTCCACGCTCACCACCAGCGATGTCTTCGTGGCTTTTCCGCTCGATATAAGTACTATTCGAGTGTCACTTCGTCCTAAGCTGATTCTCCTTACAGAGCGACCAAGCGCACCGATGGCATCAATGCCGTCGACAATGACGTTAGAGAGCCGCTCAGAGGGCAGCTTCGAAAATTGTCGATGCCGAGCCTGATTCTCCAAACGAGACGTCCGTTGTACGCGTTTCATTGGAGCCTTCAGCTCCTCGACGGGCGACTACTACTACTGGGATCACCGCCGACGCCTCGGAAGCCCAAGTTCAAAGGTTGCGCACTCTTCTCGATACGGCGCAGTGGCAACGGGCATCGATCGACTCAGAACTCAGCATGTGAGCGAAGACGCTAGGCGGCCTACCGAAAGTGCCGCTGCACTGCAGAGCCTACGTCCCCGCCACGAAGCCTTTACGGCCAACCTTAAGCAAAGCATCTACGAGGCCAGGCACCGCGCAAACAGGGATTGCCGAGCACGGAATGATGTGCAGAAATGCGTGTGCACTCACGCTGGGGCAGCACCTGCCAGAGCGGCCTGCCGCATCGATAGCGCGCTTTAAAGTGCCTGGCAGAGGCGCGTTTCCGTGCGCTTAGAGGCGTTCTTCCGCTCACTGGAAACTATGCCCAGCATGTCAATCAGTATCAGAGCTTGGGACGCAATTATCCAAGCTGCTCCTACGGGAAGGCGGCCATCCTGTGGTTTCACTCTGTGGGTGCGCGAAAACGAAGTAGGGCCAACATTACAATGAGCGGTGCACGGTGGAGCTAGGAGACGACTTACAATGAAGATACTTGCGTACTGACGTGAACTGACTGGGCAGAATGAGGTTTGATCTCCTATATCGATGCATGCCAGACCCTTGTGGTGATGAGACTGAACACTTGAATGCTCGCTAAATATGATGCATGCGTGGCCCACCCTCATATGACTTGACGTAATTCGTTGACTGCCCGCTTACCTTTTCAACGCAGGCTTCGGTCGACTCTCTGCCGCTATCCGCACCTTGCCATCAGGCGCCTTGTTGCTCGCTGGCGTGCCGGTTTTCGGGATCGCATTTGACTGCGGTTTTGGTGCCGCTCCAGTACCGACAGGCTTCACGGCACCAACAGCTGGCTTCGGTCGACTTTCCGTGTTTATCCTGACCTTGCCGTCAGGCGTCTTGTTAGTAACACCTGGTTTCGGAACACCTCTCGGCGGCTGCACTGCCGGCTTGGGCACGCCATTGGCCTTGGGCATTGGAGCCGGTAATGCTTTGGGTGCACTACCGGCGGGTGGCAAAGCTTTAGGAACACCACCAGCAGCTGGCAGCGTCTTTGGAACAGCAGGAGCCTTCTTGTCGACCACACCAGCAGGCTTGGCCGCAGCCTTCTGTGCAGTGCTCACAGGCCCGTCCGCCGCCATCGACGACTTGAGGCTGTCGCCATAGCTGTTGATGTAGTTTCCGACGCCCCGGACGCCGCCGGCCACGGCTACGGTGTCCACGAGTCAGCATGCTGCCTTTTCCATCGTTCAAAGTAGACGACTGGAAGCGTTCCATGAAGTCAAGATCGAAAACTTACTACCTTCTCCGACAGATCGACCAGTGCTTTCAATGAGGGTACCGACACCTCCAACAGTATTGCCGGCGAGCGTTCCACCTGCTTGGATGCCGGTCTTCAGATAGCCAGCTGCGGTGTCCTTGGCCCAGTCGACGATGAAAGACATGTTAGACTTGATTTGCTAGTGATGTTTCTCGATACGATTGTCGATAATCTAACACTTTTCTGAGACACTTCAAAGAGGACTAATAGTGCAACCAACAATGAGAGGTATGGGAACAGTGTCTTCAATATGCTGCCATGTTCTAGAAGAGCACAAGCCTGCCAGTGACGTCGGTTCTCAGCCACCAAGCCACACGCCATCCCTGCAGCGATCTCTAACCCCACAAGCGACAGGGGTCACTAGGCACCGGGTATCTCCAGGCTTATGAACGAGAGAAGTACTGCAGTGGCGATGCATGTGTGATGCCTGTCTGCGAACAAGCATCTTATCCAACATGAACAGCACGGCCACATCTTTAGCTCCATCACAGGCAGCTGTATGTGGCGATGGGCTCGCGGCTTGAGAAGAAGTCGACTCTCGTCCGCAAGCGCATAGAAGGGCACGTTTTCGAGGATGAGGAAGGCGAGGAGTATGAGGCGTCCAAGTTCGGCGGGTTCCCAGAATACTTCAGGCGCAAGAAGATTAAGCTCCAGAATAAAGATGCCGTTCTCAGAGCGCAATCTGCAGATAAACCGCAGATCTTTAAAGGCGTAGTATGCCACGTCAACGGCTATACACAGCCTTCATTGAATGATCTGCACACGCTCGTTGTGCAATATGGCGGTGGTTTCATTCAGTATCTGGATGGCAAGACGATGGTGACGCACATCATCGCTTCTCAACTCACGCCGAAGAAAAAGGAAGAATTCAAGCGTTACCGTGTTGTGAAACCAGCCTGGATTGTCGATAGCGTCAATGCTGGGAAGCTACTCCCGTGGGATGCCTATCGTGTTGTAGACGAAGGTGTAGGCCAGAGAGTGTTGGCTTTCGATAATGGAAACGTTGTAAGTCAGCTCAACCGCAAGCTGCAGACATACAAGGAGCAGACTGATACCAGTTGGTATACGAGCCAACTCAAGGGTCAGGATGCTACTACGTCTGGCAGCTTTCGTAGGCCACCTAGCTTCACCCAAACGGCAACGCCACGGGACGATGTTGAGGATGCCGGGCATCCTGGTCTAGAGATTACGAGCTCGATCGAGCGAGCACTTGACGACGTGCAGAGCGAAGAAGATGAGGAAGATGAGGAAGTCAGAGTTAGCAAGCCCGACTGTCCGCGTGACCTACTTGAAGTGAAGACCGAGCTCGAGACGCCACCTCTGTCGAGCCCACCGCTAGGGGTGCCTGACGATACACATAATCAACCTCTTGTGGATGGCGGAGAAAATACCAACCATAATGCTACCACTCTGCGACCACGGCAAGGCTCTCAAGAGCCCGACTACTCAATGGCTGTTGTCCGAGACTCCGAGATCCTGCGATCCGTCTCTCCCTCAAAGCTAGCCACCATGACCGCTGAGGAGCACAATGCGCTTCTGCTTTCAGATCCTCGCATTCGAAAGTCGACCGTCGTCCACCCAGACTTTCTCGAGCAATACTATCGCGAATCTCGCCTACACCATCTCTCAACCTGGAAAGCCGAGCTCAAATCTCAGCTCCAAGCACTCGCAGCTGAGAAGTCTGCGTCCCAGAAACACAAGCTGAAAAAGCTGCCGGGTCAACGACGCTATATTATGCATGTCGACTTCGACTCCTTCTTCGCCGCTGTATCACTCAAGAAGTACCCTCAGTGTAGAGACATGCCGGCCGTAGTTGCGCATGGTGGGGGATCCGGTTCTGAGATTGCGAGCTGCAACTACCCGGCCCGCAAATACGGCATCAGCAACGGCATGTGGATGCGGCGCGCTCAAGATCTTTGTCCAGAGGTCAAGATCCTGCCGTATGACTTCCCAGCTTACGAAGATGCAAGCCGCAAATTCTACGATGCGATCATGGCTACGGGCGGCATTGTACAAAGTGTGAGCATTGACGAAGCGCTAGTGGACATCAGTGCCATCTGCTTCACCGAAAGCGGTACAGACGGCGTCAAACGGAACGAAGGCGCTGTGCATCGCGAACAGCGGAAGGCCGACATGGTTGCACAAGCGCTCCGTGACGAAGTGCTTGAGAAGACTGGCTGTGCGGTATCTGTAGGCATTGGTAGCAATATACTGCAGGCTAAGGTGGCGCTGCGCAAGGCCAAACCCGCGGGTCAGTATCAGCTGAAGCCGGAAGAAGTGCTCGACTTCATAGGCCAACTTGAGGTCCAGAACTTACCCGGTGTTGCGTGGAGTATCGGTGGCAAGCTTGAAGACATAGGCGTTAAGTTTGTCAAAGACATCCGCGACCTGACGAAGGAGAAGCTAGTCAACGCTCTCGGACCGAAGACGGGTGAGAAGTTGTGGGATTATGCTCGTGGCATTGACAAGAGCGAGGTTGGGGAGCAGGTGGTGCGCAAGTCTGTCTCAGCGGAGGTCAATTGGGGAGTTCGATTCGAGAACCAGGAGCAAGTGGATGAATTTATGCATGGTCTTTGTGGCGAGCTGCACAAGCGACTTGTTAAGGAGCGAGTCAAGGGCAGACAGTTGACGATGAAGGTTATGAGGCGCGCAGCGGATGCGCCGAGAGACCCGCCAAAGCACCTTGGGCATGGCAAGTGCGATACGTACAACAAGAGTATGCAGCTTGGCGTAGCAACGAACGATGCCACGGTAATTGCAAAGGAAGCTATTGCAATGATGAAGTCATTTGGTGTCTCGCCTGGCGAGCTGAGAGGCATCGGTGTGCAGATGCAGAAGCTAGATCCCATCAAGTCGAACGGCGAGAGCGCTGAGCTGGGCAGCCAACGGAGGCTACACTTCAAGTCTGGCCAAGTGCCTAAGACCGCAGCAGAAAACGAGGCTCCAGAAACGCTCGATGAGGACCCTATTCAAGACGATGCGCGGATACCGGAAAGGCAGCGAACACCAGAGGCTAACAAGCCCAGCGTTCCGGGCCAGGCAGTCAATGTCAGCACATCGACGAAAAGGGCTCTCAACACACTTGGCACCCAGTTCATCCTTCCCACGCAGGTCGACCCAAGCGTTCTTGCTGAGCTGCCAGAGGACATTCGGTCGAAGCTGGCTCAGCACATCAAGCCCGCCGCCGTCGGTCCACACCGGCCGATAGTGGACGAGCAACTACCATCGAAGCCCATATCGAGAGCGCAATCCCCGGTTATTGCATTACCAAATCAGTCGCAGCTCGATCCGAGCATATTGGAAGCCCTCCCAGAAGACGTCCGGGCAGAGTTGCTGGGCTACTACAAAAGCCCCGGCAACCGTAAACGTGTTGAACAAGCTTTGTTACCGCAATCGCCTCGCAAGCTCCGTGTACTACCGCCGACCAAGCAGCCTCCGAGGAAGAAACGTGGCGGTGGGCTTTTCGCGGGCCGTGCAAGGAGCAATCTAAATGCGGCGGGTGCCTCAACGTTGACACAGTCGAACTTCATATCCCGACCCGCAGTTAGGAGTGCTCGTGAAGACGGCGGCGCGACCACCACCGACACGGAAGCCGAGCCAGACGCCGTTGACCCTGAATTTCTTGCTGCGCTGCCCGATGATGTTCGCCAAGAAGTCTTGCAACAGCAACGCAATGCCCGGCTTGCGCGCGCCGGCGGCATTGATCTCACGCTCCATCAGCGTCCTCGAGCCCTGAAGCGAAAGCAGAAGCTGACTTCTGACGATGATGGGTCACTTGCTCGCTTTCTGCAGCTCCCGGCCCGGCCGGCTAAACCCACTTTCACAATGCGAAAGCTTTCTGATCTGGCAGATCTGCGTGGAGCGGTGAAGGCGTGGTTTGTTGAGTTCTCCGATGAGGGGCCGTACGATGAGGATGTCGATGCCCTGACGAGATACTTGAGGGAGGTGGTGCTCGTGGAGTCCAACATGGCGAAGGCTGTTGCTGTGACTAAGTGGATGACCTGGCTGGTCGAAGAAGCGGAAGCCTTGGATGAGCAAGTGCGGTGTGCTTGGACCAAAGTGCTGGAGAGGGTGAAGGGTGCGGTACAGGACGCCGTCAGAGAACGAGGCTTGGATTCTGTTGATTTCGGATGATTGTTGCTGCTTTTAGCGAGGTGTTCCGTGGATCACCTGAGTGATGAGAAATCGTGAGATATTGTGTTTGCAATATCTCAGTCGGCGACCATTATTGTTGAGGTCAGAGTGAGCATCTTCCCGCTCGGTTGCTCGAGCGCCTCCACTACGGTAGCTATCTGAGTTTGTAGAAACGGCAGCTCCTGCTCGCTTGCAAAGTCCACAGGTAGAGTAAGGAAGTCATTACTCGAATACCTATGCTCTAAGGTAACTGCGGCTTCTGTATGGTCGATACATAGCTCCAGCCCGCATATTTGGCCACGTTGGAAGATGACAAGAAGCAAGCCGAAAGTGGTCTCGACTTCCGTGTGATAAATTAAAGGGTTCAGCTCAATGACTGGGTTCTCTGAACCGTAAGCGAACTTTGCGGAGCTGACCTCCTCCGAATCTGCAAAGTTGATCCTGATATCTGAGGGTGTCAACGTGCTGGACACTGACGCGCTTGAGGCATCAAGCCTACAGGAGAGTGCGTACTCTCGTGGAGTCAGTCCGGTTTCTCGCTTGAAAAGCCGGTGGAAATGGTGTTTGGTCAACCCGGCCTGCTTCGCGAGACTCTCTAGCCTCGGCGAAGGACTGTCCGGCGGTAAAGATTGCAGTATCGAACAGACCTTCGCAATGCTGCCGGCGGTTGGATCGAAGGCCGCAAGCTGTGGCTGGCAGCGCTTGCATGCGCGAAAGCCAGCTTCTACCGCGTTTGAGGCCGAGTCGTAGAAGTCTACGTTTGAGCGCCTTGCCAGTCTTGCCTTGCAGACGGGTCGGCAAAAGATACCCGTAGTCTTTACTGCGTAAACGAATGCTCCGTCAAATGTCTTATCCTTATCGACGACAGCTTGCCACCGCTCATTGCTATATGATTGTTGAATCATGCTGGCACAACTCGAAGCTGCTAACGGAGAGTCATGGGTTGAGCGGAGAGAAACATGCAAGAAAGAAAGATATACATAAAGGTTGTGAAGACCTGACTAGAGTCGAGCGTTGCTTCGAAACTGGCCAATCACAGAGCAGCCTGCAATAAAAGGCGTGCTATGTCTCCGCTAGAGTCACCGCTGCAGTCCCACGGCCTTCCAGCAAGTACGGAGTCCTTCAGCATTCCGAGCTTCACATGAGCCTCTCAAGGACCGTGGAGAGTGTTGGTTACGCTAGGTCCACCGCCTCTTGTTATGGTGGAGCTTGCTGTCGATATGTCGTTTTATTCAATGTCTGTGCGTTGAGGATGAGTTGCTCGATATGTGTACAGCACTCTCCAGTGGCCACATATCGGGCAATGGCGGGTCAAGATAATGTGCTTCCGTTATAGAATTGCCAAGCAATGCCGCTGAGCGCTCACTCTGGTGACAGTGGGACTACCATATCATAAATAGGCGACATGCCACGCTTCCTGCTACCAAACACTCCCATCGCCTCGGAATCTACTCGTCCAACGCATCATCATATCCAGGCATGGCTCACGTAAAGATCGACCCAGCCATACTCTATTGGGGAACGCCAGTCGTCCTCATCACAACGACGAACGAAGATGGCACGTCCAACATTGCACCAATGTCGTCCGCCTTCTGGCTTGGCAATCGTTGCATCCTGGGCCTGGCATGGAACTCAAGGACCACAATTAATCTGCATCGGACTGGCGAGTGCGTTCTGAACCTGGCTTCGGACGAAATGGCTCCCGCTATCAACGCGTTGGCTAAGACGACAGGCACCGAATTCGTCCCAGAGTTTAAGCTCTCGAAAGGATACAGCTATATCAAAGACGAGTTTGCTGTAGCACATCTTACGCCTCTGCCTTCGGAGAAAGTCCAAGCTCCGCGCATCAAGGAATGTCCAGTCCACATGGAGGCTCGTCTTGTGAAATACACGGCGACGCTTGGTGGTTTCATTCATGTCATCGAGGTTCGGGTTTTGCAGACTTACATAGGTGAAGAATTGAGGATGCCAGGCTATGAGAATCGAGTGGATCCTGATCGATGGCGGCCCATGTTCATGAGCTTCCAGCGATTGTAGGGGTTAGTGCCTGGAGGCACTAGGTTTGAGTCAGTACTTGCGCAGATTGAGGAAGAAGGGTATCGTTTGGCGAAGGAAGACGGCGGCGTTGCTTCTCCGTAACCGTGGCCAGACCATGAGCAGCAGCAATGCTGTAGGTAATAGCCAGCTCGTAAACAGCAATGTGACCTTTGAAGAGTCTCTCATGTGCCCTTTTCGTGAGTACATTCCGTGCGGCCGTAAGCCATGCGACACAGGGCCGGGTCGAGCACAAGGTTTGCCATTGATTACGGTAGCTATGTCAGGCATATACGCGCATACATGTTGAAGGGAAGCATACGCTTCTCGACTTTCTCAGGTTTCCGAAACGGCGATAGGCACGAAGGGTTCACGGTCCACGGTTCACGGTTCACGGCTTAGTTTCTGCCGCTACGCTTGCCTCCGCTTTCTCCAAGCTCCAAGCCGAACCAACGTCGTGCTACTACGGTTAGCCGAACGGGCTGCATCCCTGTCCAACATCTCGCCAAGCATCACCGATCTGCTGTTCCTCGTTCATCAGATCGTACGTCCGCGGTTCGTAAGGATAATCGCTTGTGTATTGTATGAGAGAGAGTCGCAACGCTCTTCAAAGGCAGGATAGGATAGAACATGGGCGAGGCGAGGCGAGGCGCCACGCGAAACTCAAGTCGACGGCGGGACGGAACGCGAATCGCGAGATTCCGTATCCCAAGACAGCCTTGTGAGGGCCCAGATCTCGGGACAGCAGCATCATTATTCGCTCGACTCTATTACCGTTCCGCAGGAGGGATGATCTGACTGTGCTGGAGAGTTCCTTCACTGGCAGTACATTGCATCGCAGTGAAGCTCCATGTCGGATGTTGTACGATAATGTGGTGGGGCAGCCGCCGCTGAGAGCATGACGAGAGGCACCAACACCAACAGTTCGGGTGGTGGCAGCAGCATCAAGACTGCGTTCAACGACAACAACGGCAACAGTAATGTTGCACAGCGACAAGGCTCCACCGAGAGCTCTGGCACCGACTCATGGCGCTCGACGGACACGGTCAAACATGGGTTCGCGTTCGGAAGGCACGGCAGTCAGAGGGAGAGAGGGACACCGGTGACGGTCAATACGAATAAACGTTTACAGTACGTGCCCCTTCGGCGATGTATGGGTGCGACGAGGTAGTAGCACGTGCGGATGGCGGAGGAGGCTCTTTGTTGTGGCAGCGAGGGCCAAGCTCTCAAGGCGAGGCGGCGTTGCGAAGTGTGTCGAATGTAGCGTGGTTGTAAAGTCGTAGGCGCGTGTGGCGTCGAATTGGCAGATACGTAGCGGCAAGAGCCGTGCATGCGATACGACTGATCTTGCAAGTGAAAGACAAGGACTAACAATACCTGCTTCAGACTCGATCGCAAGGACTCCGAGGTCTCACCGAGCACCATCCTTCCCAAACCGCAACCCATGAACCCGCGCACCAACATCGCACCGTGGGAGCAAGGAGAAGGCCCGTCGCCAAGCTCACAACTGAACAACTACCGTAGTGACCTGTCTGTCCTACAAGGCTCCGGCAACATTCCATCGATCAACCGCCAGCCGCCATCCACCGTTTCGCCGTGGTCCACGGGCAGGGAGAACGAATCCCAGATGCCCACATCTGTCTTCGGCGGGAGCTTTTACAATGACTCGAACGAGAACCTGGGCCAGATCTCGCCCGGGTTCGCTCCACCTGGCGGGATGGGCTTCCCCTATGACGGCGAGGATCGCAGGCCTTCCATCGCTAGCGCCACTACTGTGTCCTCGTCTGGTTCAAAGTCAAGCCTGGGGGGTAGGTACAAAAAGAAGCTGCAAGGCTTCTTCGGCGAGGAGTATCCGACCCCGGGCGGTAGAGAGTTGAGCAGACATAACTCGGAGACGAGCTCTCTCCAAGGAGGCGCTCTGCCATCGTTTGCGCCTGGAGCTGGACCGAGGAATAGGAATAATTCTGTGAACGATGGGTCATTGCGCAGTGGACCTCCGAGCCCAACAAGCTCTAGGCCGAGGACGCCCGCACCAGGTCCCGGTCCGAGTAGCGAGGTCACGCCATGGATATATCAGGATGTGCAGGTACGTGGCGGAAACTTAGTTGGATGGCTATTGCCACCAGCCTGCCTAAAGATCGCGCAGGCGTGACTAACATACTGCAGGATCGAGCACCAGAATCGTTCTTCCCCGAGCAGAACAATAACCGAGCACCCAAGCATTCCGTCTCGACACATCATCGATTACACTTACCCGGTCACCGACACAACCGTAGCACCGAGGAGAAACCCAGCATCAGCCATGGGTATCCGCTGCGGCCAACGACGAGTCGAGAACAATCGTTCAGTGCGGCAGCCAGAAGTAGGGAAGCGTCTATGATGAGCACCACTCAGGCTTCAAGACCGCGCGGGACATCGCCGACGCCGAGCGCGCACAGCGCGCAAAGCTCGCATACCCAGTCCAATCGCTCACCTGGCGGTGCAGGACATGGCAACGGGAAGCGCTCCGTCTTCGACCGCCTCACTGGCCGGCACAAGCAGGACAAAGCCAACTTCGAAACCGCGCAGACCACCACCTCGGCCACAAATCTGCCAACCACAAGCGCCACACTGGGTAAGACGCGCGCTGATACCAAGTCCATTGCCAAGCCCTCGAAAGCAACCATTCGCACGGAAGCCATCAATAATGCTGCTGCGTCGTCTACTAACAACATCGCGGCGATGTCTGCTCCTCGTAAGGAATCACGCTTGCCCTTCAAAACGAAGCGCACCGAGACTGCGTCAGATCTGCGTGCTAGGGATCCCAATGCGCGCACGCCGGAGGCCGAAGGCTCTGCAAACGTTTGGCATCTTGACACGGATATGTCACAAATGGAGGGCATTGTTGATCACCGACAACCACTCATGACGCCGCCGAGTGGAGAAATATATACCGGATGGCCTGGCGAACAACCAGTCGCGAAACAACTTCAGCCGCAAGCTGGAGATGACAGTGGCGGGACGTGGGACGCGCCTGATTCATGGGCCGTGAAGCGTATGCCGGATGTGAATCAGGAACGTCTCACGGAGCTCGACGACAATGGCAATGTGCAGCGGGATGAGGACCCGGGACCTATGTTCTTCATGCGGATATTCAGGGCAGACAGCACCTTTGCCGTCATCTCTGCGAGCTTGAACACCACCGCTGCGGAGTTGATCAGCATGATGGCGAAGAAAACATTTTTACAGGATGAGTTGGATAATTACCAAATCGTCATGCGAAAGCAGGACACAAGTCGACAACTGCAGCAAGGAGAGAGACCATTGGTGCTACAGAAGCGGCTTCTTGAGATGGCCGGCTACGAGTCGAATGACCGGCTTGAGGATTTAGGGCGCGAAGATCATGGCTACCTATGCCGCTTTACCTTCTTACCAGCCAAGATGAGCGGCTACTCATCTCTCGAGCGGGATCCAGGCTTCAACAAGCTACAGCGGTTCAATCACATTGACCTTGCTGGGCGGAATCTGGTGACCATACCGATCGCGCTGTATCAGAAAGCGACTGAGATCAACACGCTCAATCTTTCGCGAAATCCAACACTCGACATACCGAAAGATTTCGTGCAGAGCTGTACCAACCTGCGCGAGATCCGGTACACCTCCAACGAGGCCTGGCGCATCCCACCGAGTCTACCGTTGGCGGGAAAGCTGACGATGCTCGATGTCTCCAACAATCGACTTGAACAGCTCGATCATGCCGAACTCTGGCGCGTGAGTGGGCTTGTGAGTCTAAAACTGAGCAACAACAAGCTCATGAGCGTGCCATTATACTTTGGCCAATTCCACGCGCTGCGTAGTCTAAACCTGAGCTCCAACTCGCTAACCGAATTCCCGGACGCGTTAAGAGAACTCACTACATTGGAAGATCTAGATGTCAGCTTCAACTCTATCTCAGCGCTAGGGAATATAGGTGCGCTAACGAACTTGGGACGCTTGTGGGCGACGAACAACAAGCTCTCTGGACCCTTTGACGAATCGCTGAAAGCGCTTGTCAACCTCAAGGAGATTGATGCGCGCTTCAATGCCATCAGCAACATCGATGTGGTATCGCAGCTGCCACGACTGGAACAATTGATGTTGGGACATAATTCCATCTCGCAGTTTGAAGGGTCATTTACACGACTGAAGAATCTCTTCCTCAATCACAATCCGGTGACAAACTTTGACCTCAACGCGCCGGTACCGACACTGAGCGTGCTGAACCTGGCAAGTGCGAAGTTGGCTCGCTTGCCGGACGCGCTGTTCATTAAGATGCCGAACTTGACGAAGCTGACAATCAGCAAGAACCACTTTGTGAATCTCAGCCCGAACTTTGGTTTGCTCAGTAAGCTGGAGTATCTGAGTCTAGCGAAGAACGAGTTGAGCCGGCTGCCGGCGGAGATTGGACGGCTTACTGAGCTACGATATCTAGACGTGCGGGAAAATAATCTGGGTGTGTTACCGCCCGAGATTTGGTACGCCAGGCGTCTGGAGACACTGAATGTTTCCTCGAACGTGTTGTCCGACTTTCCGAAGCCGGGTGCACCCTTACCGCCGCTGCAGGATGTGGCCAGTACGCCAGGCACTGCAGCACCTACCCTGGCCACCAGTCCAGAATTCGAGGAACTCGGCAGGCTTGAAGACTTCCAAGCGCGAAGGCCAAGTCAGGCGAGTGGTATGCTTTCCGTCTCATCTTCTCCCGGTACGGTGAGTCGGAAGGGCTCAGTGGTGTCATACAGCTCAAGCAAGCCAAGTATGGTCGCCCGGCAAAGCACCGCTAGTTCCACCGGGACCATTACACCTACAAGCCGGAAGGACTCGACGTTGAGCAGTAGACTTGCGACAACGTTTGCGACGAGTCTGCGGCACCTCTTCCTTGCGGACAACCGGCTTGAGGACGATGTGTTCAATGAGCTTGTACTCTTACCTGAGCTGAGGATCTTGAACTTGTCATACAATCAGCTCTATGACATTCCACCGAGAACGATCAAGCGGTGGACACACCTCACTGAGTTATACTTATCCGGCAACGACCTTACCAGCCTGCCGAGCGAGGACTTGGAGGAAGGTAGCAGTCTGAAGGTTCTGCATATCAACAACAATAAGTTTCAGGTCCTGCCCGCCGAGTTGGGCAAGGTGCAGAAACTGGCTATTCTGGATGTGGGGAGCAACATGCTCAAGTACAATGTCTCCAACTGGCCGTACGATTGGAATTGGAATTGGAACCATCAGCTTCGGTATCTCAACCTTTCTGGGAACAGACGGCTGGAGATCAAGCCAAGTCCGCAAACATTGAGTGGCAGAGAGGCGCGCGATCTCACAGACTTCTCGTCGCTCATCAACTTGCGCATTCTCGGGTTGATGGACGTCACGCTTACGATCCCCAACATGCCTGACCAGTCACCGGATCGGAGAGTACGAACTGCCGGCAGTATTATCGGTACGAGTATGCCGTATGGTATGGCGGATACCCTTGGGCGGAACGAGCATCTGTCCACGCTTGATATGGTTGTGCCGCGGTTTCAGGGCCACGAAGATGAGACCCTCATTGGCCTCTTTGACGGACAAAGTCTAACTACAGGAGGCAGCAGGGTGGCCAAGTATCTGCATGACAAATTCAAGCACCACTTTATTGAGGAACTGGACCGACTTAGGCAGGGCGAGACGCCAGCCGATGCCCTCCGGCGGACGTATCTCGGCCTGAACAAAGAGCTCGCGACAGCCGCAACGCAGGCGCTGGATGCGAGGGAGCACCCAAGCAGTGCGCTTGTGCACCGAGGTAGTGTCTCCGGGCCTACACTTGAGGAAGAAGATCTCAATTCTGGCTGCGTCGCCGCCGTCATGTATCTGCACGGCATGGAGCTGTACGTGAGCAATGTCGGTGACGCTCAGGCCCTGTTAATTCAGTCCGAGGGCGGGCACAGAGTTATGACAAGGAAGCACGACCCTGCAGAGACTACGGAGCGAGCCCGCATTCGGGAGGCCGGGGGTTTCGTCTCTCGGCAGGGCAAGCTGAACGATCAGCTTGACATTTCGAGAGCGTTTGGGTACGTGCAGCTGACACCTTGCCTTATTGCGGCCCCGTACGTCTGCAAGGTCGATATTAAGGAATCCGACGAGTTGATTCTGCTGGCTTCGCGTGAATTGTGGGATTATCTCACCCCAGACTTTGCGGTCGACGTAGCGCGACAGGAACGGGGCGATGCAATGCGTGCTGCGCAGAAGCTGCGTGATCTCGCCATCGCTTTCGGCGCTACGGGCAAGATTATGGTGATGATTGTCGGCGTTTCGGACTTGCGAAAACGTGAACGGGCACGATATCGGACACAGAGCATGAGTATGGGACCGTCCGGCTCACCGGACGACTACTTCAGCACTGTCGCTCGGAAGCCGAACAGACGACGTGATGCTGTCGGAGACTCGAAGCTCGCACGACTGGATCAGGAAGTCGAAGCGCCAACCGGCGACGTAACGCTTGTCTTCACAGATATCAAGAATAGCACGATCCTGTGGGAGACGTATCCGATCGCAATGCAATCTGCCATCAAGATGCACAACGAAGTTATGCGACGACATCTCAGGATCATCGGCGGTTACGAGGTGAAGACTGAGGGCGATGCTTTCATGGTCGCCTTCCCTACAGTCACAAGCGCGTTGCTGTGGTGCTTCACCATTCAGAGCGCGCTGCTAGAGGTTCCGTGGCCGCAAGAGATCTTGTCGAGCGTGCATGGCGAGGAGGTGTGCGACGCAGACGGCAATGTCATCTTCCGCGGCTTGAGCGTGCGTATGGGTATTCACTGGGGTCGACCGGTATGCGAGATTGACCCTGTAACGAAGCGCATGGATTACTTTGGCCAGATGGTCAATCGCGCAGCGCGTATTGAAGGCGTGGCAGACGGTGGCCAGATCTGCGTGTCATCGGACTTTATTCGCGAGGTGCAACGAATGCTCGAAAGCCACATCGAAAGCGACAGGTCGGGTTCCACTGGCTCCGAGGAGACACTCAGCGATGACTTGATGAGCCAGGCAATCCGCCGCGAGCTCCGTTCACTCAGCAGCCAGGGGTTTGAAGTTAAGGATCTTGGTCAACGGACGCTCAAAGGTCTCGAAAACCCAGAGTACATTTACCTCATGTACCCGCATTCGCTGGCGTCTCGCCTCGTGGTGCAGCAACAGAAGGCTGAAGCGGAGTCGCGGGCACAGGTTGAGCGCCAAAATCATGCGGCGAAGGCGAAGAACAGGGATCTGACCGTGGACACGCAGAATGTGTGGGATCTGTGGAATGTTAGTCTGCGGCTGGAGATGCTGTGCAGCTCCATGGAAAGCACAGGCCAGTCGAGATTGAAGCCACCGGAGACGGCGCTTTTGGAGAAAATGAAGCAAAGGGAAGGCGAGGTGACTGATCGGTTCTTGGTGAACTTCGTTGAGCATCAGATCAGTAGGATTGAGGTAGGCTATCATCTCGAGCTTGAACATCATGATGTTGCGCTGACTGTGAGCTTGCAGACCTGCATCACCACCCTCGCCATCCGCAATATGATGCGGCCATTCAAGGACGGTATGCTTGCCCAAGCCTGCCCCATGTCCGACATTCTGAGCGAAATGACAACGCAGCTGGAGGAGTTGAGAATGATGAAAGAGCAGGCCGACTTCGACATTGCACCTGCGTAGTTCTTCATTTCCTGTTTGCTTGGCGTCTACAGCATAGTGTGTGGTGAATTGTTAGGAGCTTATTGCGTGGCGTTCACGGAGGGATTTGTACCAGTACGGAGGGCGCGCTCGAGAGCGAACGATGATCACGCCGTCATGATTGGAGTTACTACGGCAGCGAGGATCCTGCGTAGCGGGCAAAGTAGCTATGAATGTCGATATTGTCGCGTACGAATGTTGCGTTCTCTCCTGGTCCGGCTTTCGCAAAGCTGCAGACACCGGCAACGCCAACACTGCCTACCGTCATGATCATCGGTCCCGGTGCATCTTATTGACTCTATCCCATCGTCATCAACCCACGTAAGTAAGCACGACACCCTCGTGACATACCTGTCGGCCGACTGTCTGCTAATCAGAACACCTAGATCAGTCACCCGTGAAACCATTGAAGACGCTTCACCGGGCCGCTAACAGAAATGTGCATGCGACTGGCATCAATAGCTAAGACGTCAAGTGAGTGTTAAGCACATAATTCCTTAAGCACACCGCGGCAGTCTCATTCAGTGGCAGGTCCAGCAACTGCAATGTCCGGAAGAAAGCTCAATGTTGAGCTCCTCAGCGAAGAGCAACAGGCGAAAGCAATGGCGAAGAGAGTGAGGGGGCAGGCAATCGGAAGAGGATGTAGGAGAGAAGGCAAGCAGGTAAGTTTACCTCAAACAGAGGCAACTGCCGTGCCTGACTTCGATCAGGCGATCCTGCCGTGATCGCGGTCCATGAGAGGAAACTTGCGTACAACAGGGAGAAGTGGAAGAGGGAGAGCGCAGCGATTCGCGCTGCATCTCAGCGCCGCCGCAACACTGGAAGTACGACGTCCGTCTCGGATCACACCGATGACGAGGATACTACCATGACTGCGACGAGGCCGCACAGACCGGCGAATGCGCGTGACAGGATGTCTGTTACATCGGAGGATCCTGACTCAACCATGCTTACCGCAGCAGCAATATTAGAGACTACCAGCCCTGTCCCAAGCAGGATTGTACGAGATCCAACCAAGACCCAGGAAGGGGCTGCAGTTGACCTTTTAACAGCGACGAGCATTCTGAAAATACCGACAGAGGCACGGCTGCGCTTACGCCACATTGGCCTGGAGAAGGAGCGCATTGCACTGGAGGAAAAGCACATCACTCTCGCCAAAGAACGGATTGCGTAGGACGAGAAGCAGCTCGTCCTGGCAGACGGAGAAGATCGTACCGGAGAGCGAGGAGCTGGACTTGCGGCTGGTAGTGCTGCGATCGTAGCAGTAAAGTGCCAGTATCGGCCCTGTCACAATATTTCACACAGTACCTTAATGTGCTGGTCACTGTGTAGTCAGTATGTCAATGGTGGTTCGGACACTACATCCAGCTCAGCACCGACATCTGCAGAGCACGATATTCTGCATATCAGGCATTATCAGGACATTGTCCCTATATTGGGATTGTTCGCTTACGAGGTCTGCCGGTGGCGTTTGCCTCGGGCGTAGTAGTTGATGCGCTACCCCTCCCAAACTCCTTCTTGCATGGCCGGCCGACAGGAAGGCTTGCAATACTTGATTGCGGCGCCAGTAGCTCAACACACATGCTATAGCATCAAACTAGACTGAACGCACCAGACTAACATCAGCACAATCTGCCGTGCGAGGTTGCGTATTCGTAGTGAATATCCGTTGACAACCGCTAGCATGAAGATAAGCGGCATCTACCAGTATCCTGTGAAGGGAATGAGAGCGATTGGTACGATCGGTATAAAGACCTGAGGTCGGCCGCTGATGTACATACAGAGCTCGAACATGCTGTCCTAACCAAGCATGGCCTTCCCAACGACCGACGTTTCATGGTCTTACATGTTCAGGATGATGGAACGTTTAAGAACATGGCGATCGGTCAGTGGCCGTAAGCTGCTAGAGGACTCCACTGACCGTAATCCAGCGCACTACCCCTTGATGTCGAGGTTCTTCCCGTCTCTCAGCATGCCCAATGGGGATGCAATGCAAGGCTGTCTGTCGATACTGTATGACCCTCCAAACGGTGGCGAGACGAAAACGCTTGATATGCCCCTCAAACCAAAAACGGATAATCTGGAGGTGACAGACGTGACAATGCACAATAGCCCTTGTAAGGCCTACAAGATGGGCCAAAAGTATGATGACTGGTTCTCGTCTTGCTTCGGTTATCGTGTTGTTCTCGTGTACCTGGGTGACAATCTGCGCAACGTCCTGATGTCTACAAGCGGAAATAAGCAACCGAGCAATGGAAGTTGGCTTAACTCGCTTGCAAGCAAGGCGACAGAGTTTGTGCTCGGTGCCGATATGGACCAGGCTGGCATCACCTTCGCAGATTGCGCACCTTATCTCGTCTGTTCCGCCAAGTCGATGGAAGACGTCGACCGACGGCTGTCCGAGGGTGTTCAGATGGACATAATCAAGTTCAGGCCGAACATCATCGTATCCGGAGCTGACAAGCCATGGGACGAGGATTTCTGGGCCGAGCTTACCGTCAACGGGCAGACTAAAATCGAATGCATACACAACTGTGGACGATGTAAAAGCATCAATATCGACTACGATACTGGAGAACCTGGCACTGGTCAGACTGGCGAGATACTGAAGAAGCTGCAGTCTGATCGCCGTGTCGACCGTGGAGTCAAATACTCCCCCTGCTTTGGTCGTTATTCATTCTTAGAACGAGGTAGTGAAGGCCAGACGATTAGAGTTGGAGACTCTGTCAAGGTCACAAGGCGCAACACTGAGCACACCAGATTTGGTAAGCTTGGCACTGTGGAATGTGACCACAGCAAATGTGCTGACAGTGACGATAGATTGGCAGGGTCTCTCTACATCATAGCGGAGAAGTCATGGGCGATAAATTCAATCGCCACGATACCACGGCCGTTCGTGATCATCTCCCTCCTGCATCCACCTGCGTGATTTGGCAGCAGTCGTCCTGGGTCGTGGCACCCACAAAGGACCGATGTCATCTAACAACTGTGTAGCAGCCATCAAGTCTTTAATCAACGGCTCCATCAAACCTCGATCTTTCCTGACCGATTGCATCAACTCTTCTACACCCTTCAAAGTCACCTTCAGCTTGCTTAGCGTATTGCGGAAGACTTCTGGACTCAGCTTATGATCGGCATACTCCAGATAGTCGAGTCGAGGACCGCTGCAGTGCGCCATGGCTTTCATTGCGTTTTCAAACCGCGCTATTATGCCTTGAAACGTGACAACCTCAGGCGCGGGCTGCTGCTCCGGAAAGTGTGCCCGCCGGCTACGATCGACGCCGTCCCACTCCACGTTCATCGTCCATAGAGCGTCGACGGCCCTCGGAGGGGCCCACAGCGCGATGGAAGATGCCTCAATGGTCTTGTCGAAGTGGTCTTTGATGCCTTTGCAGTGCTTCATCGCTGAGTGGAGAGCTTGGCAGAGCGTATCGACGGCTCGTTCAAACGGTACAGCTCCCTGGTAGCGCCTTGCTCCTCGAGCCCTATTAGCTTGGGCAACACCGTCGGCACGACCGAGGCTGAACGCGGAGAAGGCTGGCGTAAGCACGTTGTTGTCGCTCAGGTCTTCGTATGAACGAGGCGGAGACGGTTCGTGACACAGATCGTTAAGGCTATGCTGCCACATGCTGGTGCTGATCCCGGGCGGCATCCACAGGTCGCTGTCCATCGTCGTGACTGGAATGCGCCGTCGCACCCACGCCCGCGGGTGCCTTGTGCGTGCCATGACATCCAGAAGATCTGTTGCGGTCATGGTGCCCACTCCGGCTTTGAAGGCTTCGGCCACGGTTTGCTATACTCTCAACGACTGCATGGTTGCGAACTCGAGCGTGGGAGAGAAAGCAAGTCTGTAAAGCATAGTGCAGCTTCCCAGCAATGCTTGCCAGGGTTGTGTTACCCAAGGCTACACCGCTTGCATGCGCCATGCCGATGTTTGTCACGCATACGTATCGGCTGGCCGCTTGCTAAGCAGGTACCCTTACTTGCACAATAGCTGCACGACCTTCACGTGGGCCTTCATCATCCAAGAAGCCATGCCGGTGTCGTTTTAGCTCATCCAGAGTGGGTATGCTGCAACGTCCATAACAATGCAGCTTGTACCTCTCAAGTATTGGGGCCTCGCACCTGCACCTAGCGCAATCAGGTCTTGCGACAGCTGTGTGTCGCTGATCAGCTCACGTGCGCAGGGTGTACGGGCGCTTTGCTGTCACATACTGTTAGCGTGCTTGCCAAGAGCAGCGCGGAGGTCGACCCACTCTCCGCGCACCTCCCCTTGCACTTCTCCATTACGACTGCGTGTCGCCTTGACCGTCCTCTTCGAAGCTCGCTGGTCTTCCTCGCATGCTGTATCATCGCTTGCTGCTCCACTGTTCGCAGCCCTTGCGCGTTCAGGTGGCTTGTTGCCCTTGACCGTCTCTTTCAAGCGACTGGTCGGACCAGCTTCAGCACGGCGCATGTATCTGTTATTCGACAGTTGCGGCCCGGCATGCCAAATGCCCTCTTGTCGTGGGTTCTGCGACAGCAAAGTGAAAGCTGCTTGTCGAATGCTAGGATTGCGACACCGGGAGATTGCCATCCAGAGTGGGTCGGTAACCCATAAAGAAAACGAGAGGTAGGGCGTGCCGGTTGAGCCGCCATTCAATGTTGGCAGCGGTGGACATGAAAAAGTTGCAAGTACTTCTCGCGACAAGTCTACAATGGCTTTGAACTCCGCCTCGTACGGGTCGTAGGCTACTGGACCAGCCGATTGATCGACCGAGGCCAGCATCGTACCAACCAAATGATTCGCTTTCAGCACCATGGCGCGTTTGAAGTCCATGTTAGTCATCCAATGCTTGTTGTCAGCAAGGTACGACGTGAAGGCAGCCTCCCACTGCTGAAACCATGGCGAGTAGCGCATGTATTTTTCCGCCATTATTAGAGAGATCTGGTCTTTCGGACTGATCGGCTGGAAGCCCTGCATAAATCGCATAATGCTGTTGAGTGCCAGGTGCAGTGCGTTATGTGCATGATCCAGGCTGAAAACGAACTCTATGGGTGGCAGGGGTGACACTCGATCTAGAGCGTCGACCTCGGGCCGCTTGCCTTTGTCCAGCAATGCCGTTGCTTGCACTTCCAGACGTTCAACCAGGGGCCGCATCTGTTCGATATCGTCCAGCTCGGAACCTGATATCGCTAACGCTTCTGGGCGAGCAGTCGCTTGTAGGAGCCGTCTTCCTTGCAATGCATGGTTGACTGCGCTGTCGCATCGCCCTTGCATCGCTTCAAAACATGTGAACAGTACGCACGTTATGAGGGCAAGGCGGGTGTCAGAGACTGTCATGTACCCGGCTGCGCGCCTACCTCCCGTCAACTGCGAAATCGCCTTATTACACTGGTCCAGCGCAAATGCCAATGCTTGCGCTTTCCGCTTCTCCTCTGCGAATGCTCTTTGCATGATCGCTTCGTGCAATGCGCCAATGGCAGTGACGGCGTGCAGGATAGCTGGCTCATGGAATGAGTTCTGAATTACCATACGCTGCCAGAAGCTCGAGTCAAAGAATCCAGCCATCTGGGGCGCAGAGAAGTTGACGAAGAAGTTCAGACTGTGCCGTTCTCGCCAGTTGCGCCTCCACTTCATGTCCGGCCTGTAGGCGGTTAGGCTCAGTGACTCAGGCGTTGGGTGGTCCAAAGACGGGTGTTCATCTTTCTGCGGACGGAAGTTGATGTTCCAGTCATCTGACATGACTCGCTTGCATTGTGGATTCCGAGGGTCGCACGGTATATTCTTTACACTAGATGGACCGGTTAGGGACAGCCTCGGAACTGCTCGAGGCACATTACGCACAGGCATGGTATGCAACCCGTCTGCATCAACCTTTTGCGTCCCGTCTTCGGCTGGGGCGGAGCATGTTCGGCTCTCACCATACGCAGTGCTGTATCTGCCTCAAACCCGCGCAGTATCTCATTCAGCTCTTCATCGTTCGCTATCAGTCCTGCATCGATTATGTCATCTTCTGGCCAGCCATGGCTGAAGTCTTTGTCGAGATGCAGTAACGGATCGATCGCGGTCGCATTATCGAGACTTTCCGTCTCATATGCTTGTCGTATTCGCTTAGCCGGGCTTGCTATGGGCGAAGGGTTCCGGTCGGTGTCCACCACCGCAGTCCACATTTCCGGGAAAGGGTTCTCTTCTTGAGCAATCATTCTGGCGGATGTTATCATTGTTATCATGGTCGTTGAGTATCTGGATGTGAGAATCTCAAGAGTTGGCATGAGAGACAAGACATGGAAAGGGCTCTTCTGTTCTGTAAACGAAGGCTGGTGCAACCCACCTAGGTGAGCTACAAGTACCATGGAAAGCAGCCTACGGAGTTACTGCAACAGCCGCACAGAGCTGAACGCAGACGGGGGCAGCTTCACAAAGAGGATAACGCTGGTTGCCGGTGCCGATGTGACCTAGGTAAAGCTAGGATGCCCACCCGACATTCTATGTTGCGGATTACCGAGTATGTGATGACTCAAGGCATATCTCGATGAACGAAGCTGGTACTTGGCGAAGTGAGTCCTCGATATGGGAACTCGTATACAACAACGCCGCATGCCACGATCGTGGGAGTGGCCTGTGGTTCTTGGCGTAGAGCCAGGGGACGGTCATGAGTGGTCGGTACCGGAGCGTGTTTCGGGTGATCTCCGCTCTCTCACTCCAGAGGATGCGCTAATGCAGAGGAAGCGTTCCATAGGGCTGATGCAATGTAGTCCTGCCAATAGGAAAAATCCGCATTCAATGCTCGACCCGGTGATACCGAGGAACTACATGGAGTGACGTTGGTCGTATAATGCGAAAGTTATGGTTTGGCCTGATTATGCGGCGATGCTCATTTCGGAATGCCTACTATCCCAAGGATCGAAAGAATTGTACAATCTGCAGATCCATAGCGTCACAAGGACGACCCAACGCCGACGGACATAGCATATTCGCTTCTGCAACCGAAGACTTGTGTCGAATGATGTCGCCCGTGCTGCAGTCGTTCCCTCCTGATATCAAAGCTCCTTCGTGTCCATGACCCTCGCTGGTAGGCTCGACGGTCCCACGCAAATCTTACCTCAGCAATCCAGCCCTAAGGCACCACATGAGCGCGACACTTGTGAATATCTATGCTCCCTAACTAACACGGCAATGATCCAAGGCGAAGAAAAGGTTGACCGGCTTTCCAATGGCGTGTTGGTCCTGTTGAACGATGCGAATCCGTACACTACCGTCACAAATCGAAGGGAAACCTTCCGAATCGGGTCAGGTGGTGCGCTTTCTTTCGACTCAAGTAGAAGCTGTTGGCCATACGCATGCGCACGACTGCATGCCGCCGCCAGCGGCTTCGATTTGAGTCTTTCAGCGGTGATGTGGCTCTTCGTCACCTGTGGCCAGCATCAATGGCGATGGCGGTGAACATGACGCTTTGCCTCTGTTCACAAACGTATCGCTGTTCATAATGATCGCGCCATCGCTTTAAAAGATGGGGCCACTCAGACGAGGATGGCGTTGGCTTGAGGTGTAACTGTGACTAGATCCTCAAATCACTCCAGCTTGTCAAGATGCTCGAGCCGAGTGAGGACGACTTGTTTTGAAGTCTCCTGGATCTCACCCCCCAGGAACACCTCATCGAGGATGGCGTAGACCTAGTGCAAACGATCAGGACACAATTATGAGTTCTGTACCGGAAGAATTACCTTATAGAAGTTGAACACCAGGTCCAGCTCGCATACGTTGCCAAAGAATTGATCCAATACCTCAACGAAAAAGTGGATCGCTTCGAGATAAGCCAGCTCATTGTCATTCGCGTCGACACATGCACAGAAGAAGAGTCCAGCATAGCGCCTGTACACTATCTTGCTGCTGCCCCGGAACTCGACAAAGTTGCTTTGATGCTTCTGGTCACGTGGCGCGACTAGGCGGTGGATTTCGCCTTTGAGCTTGATTTTCTCGTCATCGTTGTACGGTGCGTACCACTTCGCCAAGCGAGTCTTGCCTCTGAATGAAATGGTCAGCGCAAGTCCAAAGCGCTATATGGTGGCAACGCTTACTGGCGGTTTTGAATTAGAATGAAGGAAAGAACCATGTTGCCGGATTGACGACAGCACAAATGCCGTGATGATACCAGCTCACGCTCGTAGGTCTCAATGCGTGAAAGTTCAATCACCTCGTGCGAACTCCAAGAAATTAGTGAGGAGACGGAGGAAGGAGCAGCATACATGTAGGCTGGTTAACGCTTCGGATGATATCCGGCGAGCTGGCTTGGCGACTGCAATGACAGTGAAAGTTGACATTTCCAAAGCTTCTTTTCCACACCACCTATCCATATATGTGATGGCTGGTCAAGGCACTGTCTCCTGCCCATATTTAATCTGAGAGGAGAGCATCCAGTCTGTTGCTCTGATCATGACTCACTCGTATCCGCTGTTGAAGAAGGCGTACATACATGGAACGTGAACATGGCTTCCTAAAAAGCCAGCGGCAAAAACCTTTGACACTTCGCTTTGCTGCAGCATATTTACTTTGTCCGCACCAATACAGCTGGACAAGGATCTGTTGATGTACCAAGCGCTTCGCGACGGATTATAGTGCCTTGGGGCAGACTCATCCAATAAGAGGATGCCGCCGTAGGTACGTGGTAGCTTCTTCATTGCTTGTGGATCTGATCGTCTAGCTCTACCCGACTCGAAGGTCTGTATGATTCGGACTTTTGTGAGACATCAAGCCATAGAGCTCCATACCTAGCAGTGGCGGGCCTCGAGCGGACTAGTCCCAACATGATCTGGAACCATCATCATGATTCGCCTTGGCCATTCGACAAGCGCCAATACACTAGGGTCCAACTTCAAGAGTAGCTCAACAACTGCACCTATACCAGCCCGACCCATATCGCCCATCCACCACATATCCTCCGCAAGCACGACCAGCAACAGCCAGTGCGAGTAGAGTGCAAGCGCTGCAGGGTGAAGGGTTGTTAGAAGCATGACGAAGCTTTTTGAGAGTCTGCCCGGCCAAGTGCAGAGAGAGCGGAAGAGGCTATTCAATCTGCCTGAGCAGATGTGCTCTGTAACTTCGATTAGGTTTGCAAGCGCTGCGAGGTAGTCTTCGGCGTACTCGTCATCTATGACTGCGTGGCAGGCGTCCCGTAATAAAGAAAACCGCTCGTGCTGACTACACTGTATCGCATCCAGAATGCTTCGCATGCCGCTCGTTATGCTAGAGGTGCAGGAGACTTCAGCCACCGGACCTGCTGTCGAGACTTCTGGAACCACTTCTGGAACCATGTCCCGCTTAATTAGCGGATCGATATCTTGCTTGGCTTCAACCATTGCAGTGTAGACCGTGCGCACGCCACGAAGCAAGTGAAGCCATGTCCAGGAGGTCGCACAGGCCAGTTCCACGCCGGCACTGCGGTATTGTCGGGCGAACGCAAATGCTAATACGGCTAGCAGCCTGCTATTTGCCACGTTGGCGTTGGCCTCCTTTGGGTGCAGTTTCTGCAGCGCTGCCGTGCCTTGGGAGACGAACACATTGCCGTGGGCTTTGGCAGCTTCGAGGTACTTCAGTGGACGTTCTTCATCGTCCCTAGCTGCGTAATACCTAGACATGGCGGCGAGTGCCAACATGCCATGGCGCACCGTTTCGGTACTATAGGCCAGGCTGGGAACGAAAATGTGCCACGCCCACGAAGACTCCTGCCGTACGCAGCTGCGCGTGAAAGTATGCAGGGTGTACTCGAAGTAGTACCGACTGAGCTCGGCATCATCGATCCCACCAAGATTGACTGGACTTGCTGCCAACGCAGCCCCGTTCTCGCAGTCGGGAGAGCTGGAGGAGCCGGGGCTTGTGCTGTGATTGGCATCTATCTTCCTTGTTGGAGCATCTACCGGGTCTGCAGTGCACAGACGCTTGCTATAGCGGCATTTGATCCCTCGCAATAAGCAATTTTTGCATGATGGCCGGGTTTCGTCACACTAGCCGAACCTACCATCAGCAATTGCCTTCGCACAACTACTGGCGTCGAGCGAACCCACTTTGACACGCCTTTGCTTGCATGTGTCGCAGCCTGTTCGAGATTTCTTGTGGGACTTTTTCAATCTGAGAGTGGCTCTCTGAATCTCCGGGGGAAAAAGACCATCGCTATCCATTGTGTTGGCTTAGGCTGGCGGTCACGGTTGAGCTTAAGTTGGAGTTTTCGTTTACGCATCCTGCGTTTACGATCACTCTACAACACAGCTTAATACCTGCTGCGCCAAGCGAAGGCAGGCATCTTGGTAAACACTGCCTCAGCCAGCCAAGACCGTGACGGAGAGCTTTGTAAACGAGAACGACGGCACGACTGCGGTGGATACGCTGCGCAGTAAGCGCCAAGCCCCCCACCCGGTCAACCCGGGGAGGGCTATAGTTGAGACCACTTGACTGTGCCTGTAGCTGCTGTGGTTTGGGATAGTCACACCGCGAACGCCGCGCGTTTGTGGTGGCTCTGCTATATCGCTCAGATACAGCCTACTCAGAACTCACAGTGTTTGTAATTGTGTCCTACCACGTGTCGTTCTCGAGGACGGCTGAGCAACAGGTACCCTCGGAACTCCCTACGGACGGACCTTGCCAGTCTTGAGTCAGCCCTCACATACACGGCTCGCTTTCGTTGTCGCTCTATACCCCGAAGCCTAGCCAACGAACATCACGGCATGTTTGGAAGGACAAAAGTGAGTTGTTCCCAGCGACCATCATGTGTGCTAGCGCTGGAGTACTAATGGCTTGGCCATTGACGGGTGTCGGCTGGGACATATGCTCCGAACATTGCCCCCTTCGTTCAGCACGCCGAATGCGACAATGGGCAGGGTCGCAGTTAAGCAGGAGCGTGTCCGCCGTATATAAGACTGCTCACGTCGCTGTCCTTTCATAGGATGAGCATTATCATCACACAGTTTTCCGTCTTCTTCGACTATCACGCAATGGCAGGCCTCCTTATTGCTCTCATCCTCATCGCGACTGGGGCTAAGTCTGCTCCCACGAGCAAGAGATCAACTCACATCTACGGGAACTGCCAGCAACTTGACATTCCGATAACCGCGTCCGCCCCGAGCGCAATCTACGATCTGCCGGTGGTGGATGACAACCTATCGGCGACTGCCTGGGCTGTACAGCAGGACACGTGGAGCACTCCCGACGGCTCTGCGGCTATCAAAGTCAACACCACGACAATGGGCACTTGGAACATCCATGCGCAGCTGTGCTATCCAACCGTCGCAAATAATAAGGTCGATGTGCTGCAAATCGCGACACATGGAGCATACTACGACTCGCGTTATTGGGACCCTGAGCTTGATCCGGAGAATCAATCTTATGTCGAAGCAGCTCTCAAGGCTGGATACTCCATCCTCACATACGATCGCCTGGGGGCGGGGCAATCGGACCATCCAGACGCTTACACCATTGTGCAAGCACCTCTCGAGCTCGAAATCCTCAGACAGCTCACCGTCATGGCGCGAAACGGGACTTTGTCAGCCTTCTGTCAGCACCGGGTCCCTGACAAGGTAGTGCACGTTGGACACAGCTTTGGCTCGGTCATGACCTCTGCATTCATTGGCACGTATCCTGAATTGAGCGACGGCGCGGTCATCACCGGATACGTACTCAACAAGTACTTTGGCAGCATTGGTTGGACCAGTTGGGACGTGCAGTTTGCTAACGAGTCCGACATTCCGTTCAGTCGGCCCAGTGGCTACGTGGTGGATTCGAAGTCCGGCATACAGAATGTCTTCTTCGGAGGCAATTTGACGACTGCTTTCACGCGGCAGCAATTCGATTACGGCAATTCGATCAAGCAACCAGTGCCCATAGGCGAGTTGGCGTCTTCGTACCAGCTTGTATATGTCACCGGTCCTCGTTTTGAAGGCCCTATCCAGTACTTCCTACCGGAATTCGACTTCTTCATCTGCGGCGGAGACTGCAAAGGGGTGTCCAATCTCACACTGCTCCATGGAATCTATCCGAATGCCTCTACCATCGAAGTCGCCATTCAGCCGAACACCGGACACGGGCTGACACTGCACAACAATGCCACTGCAGGCTATGAGGTGTCTTTCGACTTCCTTAACAGACATGGCCTTGGTACTGGAGCTTGATCCGTATCCCCACTCGGTGTAGGAGTCGAGAGGTGCGATGACGGGACGCTGGTGGATTCTAGCCAGCATAATGCGACTAGGATGATATATGTATTTGTGGATTTGTTGCACTTCATGCTGGACTTGGTTGATAGCGCTGTAATAAAGATAGAATGTTGTCGACGTTAGTTCAGGAATTTAGGCGCAATTCTTCCACATTCCTGTGACTGTTGTGACAACTGATCTTCCCAACCCTAGCTAACTGTTTGGCGTCAGCGAAAATTGTTGCTTAGCGTTCTTCCGTACTGGAAACACTACAAGCCAGTTGAGCGTTGCACGTCCACAATGGCAGATCTCTTGCGAACAGCGCCATAAGACGTCCGCTGCACGGCTGCAGATCCAATTGGAATTGCAGACGAACGCATATGGAAGCTCCACTTCGAGTAGAAGAGAGTGTCAGATTATCCGAAAGCCCAAGGCGGTCACCTCAGATCACGCAGGCCGTGCGTAGTCCTGCAATAAGCGTGCACCCGGAAATGCAAGGCATTGATTCGAGCCACAACCGAACAGACCCGGGACTGAGGACCACGGACTTCTTCGATGACACATCCGACGAAGAGACCACGAGTAACGCCAGATCAGCCGGAGGTGGACCCAATGTGCGAAGTGCCGAAGCCATCGAGCCAAGAAGCTCTGCAATGAAGAAGCGCCAACGGATCTCGACCGGCTCAGACCTTGTTTCACAATGCGAGCCCAAGCATGTCAGCCTGCCGCCTGAAGGAAGATATCATCCGCTGGCAGCCAGTCATGGCCACGAAGAGCAGGCCGAATTGCCGGATACTCCAAGTACATCCTTCAACGGCTCGGTGGATGAACTCTTACCCATCCCAAGTAACGACCAGATCAGCCCACCGCAGTTTCCTCGCCAAGCTCGCGTTGCGAGTGGACGCACGCCACGAAGTTCAGCGCTAATCGAGCAGTGCCAGGGAGACCCATTGGCGCCGTCACCCAGCAAGGTCGAACAGATCTTGGGCGCTCATGCGATTGCGCACGAGATCACCCTGAATGCGCTGATGCGCGAGGAGAAGCTCAACGCGAGTGTGGAAGGCTTCGCGCCACTGAAGTTGACGAACCGTGCTTCGTTGCTGCCTGCGTCCCTGCGCCTTCATGACCCTCGAAGTCCGCGTACTCAAACGTTTGCCACTCCACAGTCAGCCGCCAGTAGCAGTAAGAGAGTCCAGGTTGTGCCGCCTCCCATCGACACTTCAGGACCTCGAGGGTCACTGCCACAGGAGCTTGTGCGGACGCCGTATCCGTATTCCCCGGAGAGCGTGCACCGCAAGAATATTGGTCAAATGAGTCCGCCGTCTGCCGTTGTTAGCACGTTTGGCGCAAGCGAAAGTATACTCACACTCAGTATCCGGCGGAGAAACCAAAACAGTCTCCCCCGAGTCGCAACACTTGTCATATCAGGCTCAAACGACTTTAGCACCCTTTCATCGAGAAGTACATGGCAGAAAGATAAGCATTTCCGAACAATTGAGTACGACGATGCAGAGTTCTTCCGACAGCTACAGAGCGCTTACCGACAGCTTAGCGGGCCCCTGCGAGTATTCAGCGCCAGGAGTTTGACGCGAATCGCAGTCAGCGGACCCGCGTCAAGAGCCGCAGATGCCGGATACGGGTGGCTACATCAGCCTCGCTCTCCACGGACGCTTGCTTACCGAGGGTTGAGCGACACATTCAGCGAAGAGAAGATACTGCAGCACTACCGCAAACCGGCGCTGGGAAGGGCACGGTACGCCTTCGTGCACTGGGCTCATCGCATCGCTGCTGCGCCGCCAATGCCTGTACCAGGCGGGAGTGCGAAAATCGCACTGGAGACGGAAAGGGATCTGGTGCACCGTGCTTGGCAGCCAGAAGGCTTGGAGTTCGTGGTCAGCTGGTCAATAGCACGTGTCTTCGCTGCTCTACTGCTCGTCCTCATGGCTAGTATAACGGCAGCGGTACTATGGGTGTTCCTAGGGCGGGTGACTACTCCTGGAGCTACACCGCATGGTGGCTTCAGGGATGCCGGCGACCGGGTGGTATCTGGCGTGCTGTTAGGGATCTGCCTGCTGCTTCTTGGACTCAGCGGTATCGCTGGCTGGTTAGGAGTTAGTTGGCTTGTCTCGTGAATATCTGGAAGACCCGGCGGGTTCATGTAGTTGCGTCGCGTCCGCACAACGCTTCCAAGAGCCAGCAATCCTATCATGTCATGCCACAGTGACGCTATCACCTTAGCGCCTCGACGTCGATGTTAAGTCGAGCCCTTCCGGTATATCCCTAAAATCGGAGGGGACCACTTCGGAGAGTCAGTGTCAGCAGAATTTGCCGTGTGGCTTCCTTACTTCCATGGAGCGGGTCTGTGCCCACGTGGTTGCGACAAGTGGCGCTCCCTATAGCATCCTGTCGGTATCAGAAATTGATACATCCCATGCTCACCTCACGCGGAAGAGCATCCTCAGAAGGCATGATATCCTATGGTCACTCTGTGCAGTCGGGAAGGAATGACAACCTGCAAATTTCATGGCCCACTTTAGTTATCGCACTGCTTCCGAGCCACTTCCCCGAAAGAGAATGCCGAGCGGTTCATGGTCCGTATTGTTTGGGCATGCTCGTGTGACTAGACATTGATCGGAATAGCGCACGATTTTCCGCGAGGTCCGGTAGACCGGTCGTTGCTAAGGTGGGGCATCTATCCCACGATGCAAATGCAGCCAGAGCCTTGGACTGCGAAGCTTGGTGAGTTTACCTCTTATCGGGCTTCCTACTGCCAAGACCTCATCCTGCCGTTTCGATATGACACAATCCCACGCGACAGTTCGATGCAGCACTGTGAGCGGTGATCGATAGATCCCCAAGCGATGCCCAGTCTCCGGAGTTGCTATTTGAATTGTCTCTAGCTCATCGTTATCTTTGAGGCTTTCATGTTCCAATCGTTAATGACATTCCCTTTGATTCGCAGAGATAAGGAGCCCACAAGCGACCTATCACAGCCAGTCATGGATAAGACAAGCTTTCCTTTACCGCATAGCTCCCGCTTTCCAATCGAATAGCAAGACAGTAACCGACTTCGGCGCTCTCCACGCCTACCACTTCATGCTAAACGACGGATTGTCTGAGGGCGTCTTTCGTCACTGGCGTCGATGAGGATCTTGCAGCGCAGATCATCCTGCGAGGAAGGGCAAAAGTCGACGCGGGTTGAGGCGATGAAGGTTTCGAAACAGTATTTCCAGAGGCAGAATTGGTATCGACCATGAAGCGGTATCGCCATTAGACCCTTCTTGAGGGCGCGCGGCGACCTACGGCAGCTAACAAGAACCGTGGGGTCCTTATTTTCGTTTCAACCATGCGCCTCAGTGACGTTTTACGCAATGGAAAAGCAGCGTTGAAATCCAGCTCCGTCCCGGCTGTTCTACGCTGAGAAAGCCAAGAGATACTCTCCTCCCGCAATCTACTTCCAAGACACTAGATGAGGTACGCTACTAGTTGGCGTGTGGATCGCATTGACGTCGAATCCACGTTTCCGCATATGAGAACCCCTGCCATCTCTCTTCATGCTTTCTTTCCGTCTAGACTTTGACTTCCTTTGACCCTTTCTGACGGCGTCTACTTGGACTTCACCTACCTTCGACTGAGGGCTTGGTCGACTTTCCCTGCCTACCACTGTACAACACTCGCATCGAAGCACGTAGAGGTATCTGTCCAAGTCTCGGCCTTGTTAGACTCGTGCACTGCAGGGAAGGTCAACATCACGATGTCGTACTCTTGGGTGGGGTCTCCGACGACCTTCAACGGGACTAATCCTCGCTATGGCGGCGATGCAAGTACGCTCTCCCAGTCCTTGGCGCCGTAGCATCGCTACAACGAGTGCGCACGTGACAGTTGCCTCATTGCAGCCATAGTATGAAATGCTAACATCATTCCGCGACAGACGCAGAGAACTTGAACCAGTGGTACCAATCTGGAGACCAAGCATATATCATCGTAGCATCCGCCATGGTCTTGATCATGGTACCGGGACTGGGCTTCTTATACTCGGGTCTTGCACGAAGAAAGTCTGCACTGAGCATGATCTGGGCTTGTATGGCCTCTTGCTCAATCATCACGTTCCAGTGGTATTTCTGGGGCTACTCGTTGGCGTTCAGCAACTACGCTACCAATGGCTTCATTGGTGACTTGCAGAAGTTCGGTCTGAGAGGCACACTCGCCACACCTTCTCCCGGCAGCCCGCTTATTCCGGACTTACTCTATGCTTTCTATCAGGTACGCCAAGCCAACCTGCATCGTATGGACGAGTTATTGACGAACAGATAGATGCAATTCTGCGCCGTTACCGCCGCAATCGTCGTTGGTGCTGTTGCTGAGCGAGGCCGCCTCATTCCCATGATGGTCTTCATCTTCTTCTGGGCTACGATCGTCTACTGCCCAATTGCATGCTGGGCTTGGAATGTCAACGGCTGGGCATACTCGTGGGGTGTGCTGGACTACGCTGGTGGAGGGCCCGTCGAGATTGGCTCCGGAATGTCCGCACTCGCATACTCTTGGGTTCTCGGACGGAGGCAGGAGAAGATGATGTTGAACTTCCGACCTCATAACGTCTCCCTGATCACTTTGGGCACGATACTGCTGTGGTTTGGCTGGCTGGGATTTAACGGCGGCTCAGCGTTTGGTGCGAATCTTCGTGCGACCATGGCTTGCTGGAATTCCAACATCACATGCGCATTCGGGGCGATCACGTGGGTTCTTCTCGACTGGAGGCTTGCAAGGAAGTGGTCAATGGTCGGTTGGTGTTCAGGTGCTATTTCTGGTTTGGTCGCTGCCACTCCGGCCTCTGGTTTCATCACCCCATGGGGATCCGTTGTTCTCGGTATCGTTACCGGAGTAGTGTGCAATTTTGCTACGAAGATCAAGTACTGGATTAAGATTGATGACGCCATGGACGTGTTCGCCGAGCACGGTGTGGCAGGCATGGTTGGGCTCTTCTTCAACGGCATCTTCGCCGCCAACTACATTATCGGGCTGGACGGCGTCAACACCGGTCTTTTCCCGGGCGGTTGGATTCAGCATAATTGGATCCAGCTGGGTCAGCAAGTCGCGTACATTGTAACAGTAACCGTATATGCGTTCGTCGTGAGCGCTATCCTTGCGTATGCGATCAACTGGATACCCGGCCTACATCTCCGAGCGTCGGAAGAGGCTGAGCTACTGGGTATGGACGATGACCAGCTCGGTGAATTCGCGTACGATTATGTTGAGGTCCGTCGTGACTATCTGGCGTGGACGCCCGCGAAGGGGGAGCCGGAGCAGAAAGAACCGCAGATTCCGCAGGGCGATCGTCATGGTAAGCCACAGTTCGGATGCGAATGTTTCAAGGGGATGCTAATCTGACATTCGCTACAGGCATCCACCAGCACAGCGAGATGCTCGAGGGCAAGGAGCCGAGCGAAGGCTCTCCTGATCATCATCACCCAGTCGCTCAAGGTGACCGACACGCCATGGCGTACGAGAAGACTGAGCGCGAGAAGGCTGCGGAAGGTCTTTGATCGTAACAGGACATCTAAGTTGATCGCTATGCAATGCGGTTTGTGCACGTAATGGGTAGCGGCGCTCAATCACTCTCGCGGTGCATGAGCGGTACCGAGTCCACTTCTCGCAGGGAACCTCACATGCCAACAGCGTCATACTGCGAACAAGCCGGCTCTATAAGGAGCTGTACCATAACGCTCCGTTCTGGAACGCGCATTGTAGTAGAGCTTGCATTGTATTATTCTACGTTTAGGACTTTCAGCAGATGATAGCTGACATTGCTCATCGAATATCAAGGCTGAACTTCAGCAGCGTCGTCCGTCACATCGTAGTGCTTGCTATGAATGTCCTCAATCCGCAACTGGGCCGCTTGTCGCTGCATGAGGTCTTCGTTCATTAGACCGTGGCCTTGCTGGGCTGACAGCGCTTGAGAGCCCATGTCATCATGCGAAAACTCGGGAGGATAGGTGGGCTTGTAAGGTATGCCTGGCTTGAGATAGAGCACTAGCCTGAATGCGGTGTTGCCATTCAGATAGTATCGGTGCAGACGCTTGGTCCGCAAAAAACCCAGGTTTTCATAGATGCGCAGGGACGGTATATTGTCGACTTCGGTTTCCAAAGCAATCTGATGGTCTTCAGCGAGGCGCCAACCTGGGAGCGTAAGACAACCTCAGCACATACCTCATCCGCGTCCTTTTCGATCATTTTGTCGACAGCCATCCGAACGAGCCTGGTAGCTATACCACGACCTCGATTTTCCGCCCGCGTGGCAAGCATGGCGATGTAGCCACGCATTGGACCACCGCGGTGCGGCTCCAGCTTACATACAATGACGCCGACAAGCTCGTTATCTGGCGTGAGGGCCTACAATAAATTAGCAAGACTTCGGGGGGTGGATATGTTTTCTTTGCTAGTTCACCATAAAGCATAAGTCTCCCCACTGATAGAGGAAGTATCGGTAGACGTATATGCTGTAGGGCTCGGAGAGATCGTTTGAGATCAGCTTCCTAATTGCGGGAAGGTACAAAGACTCCTTCTCGCTGCCGTAGGCGACGTAGTGCAGGTCAACATCGCCGGTCGCACCGTGTTGCTCGGTCTGGCTCGCATCGTTGGCGGCATGTTTGCTATTGCCACTCATCGACGGACAGTCTTGACATTTGTGCTATACCGAAGGGGTTTATGGGTCAGCTGCGTCTATACTCACGTATCTGCTCGCGATTGAATGTCGGATATGAGGCTTCGATAAACGCACGGGCCAAGTGCACCGTTTGCGCCACCGGACTTCAACATATGTCAGACTCTGCCTTTCTTGCATTAGCAGTATTCGGGCAACCATGCCTGACTTACGGCACCGCATATTCGGCCTCGGCGCGCCGGACGACACCTCACGCACTGACAACCCTGCACCAAAGTCCCGCGCTGATAAAACGGGCCATAACCACGAGAAGCTGAGCAAACGACTAGAGTCCCACGGCACGAAACGACGCAATGCGTGGATGTTTACGATGGGCGGCGTGCTTGGCCTTCTAGTCGCAGGCTTCTTCGCAGGTAGCAGTGGAAGCTTAGAGAGGCTTGCGGAAGTGGTTGGCCTCAACGACGTCCATCTGGATTCCCTTGTCGATGTGCTGCCCGCAGGACTTATCAGGGACGCGCGAGACCTTCAGGTAAGTCACACGAAACAGGGATACCCACAAGCACTTTCGATGCTGATATTGACCGAGGTCTTGTGGCGTGTAGTCTCGTGAGAAGGATGCAGTGGATTACGACAGCTTTGCCATTGGTTTGCAGGCGCGTTCTGAGGGCATCTCTGCTAGGCATTCCGTCGTCATGGTACCCGGAGTGATATCGACATCTTTGGAGAGTTGGGGAACGGGAGATCACAGTCGACCCTACTTCCGAAAGCGACTTTGGGGCTCCTGGACTATGATGAGAGCACTGGTGCTTGACAAGGCAAGCTGGAAGAAGCATATCATGCTGGACCCGCTTACAGGGATGGACCCATCTGGCATCAAGCTACGTGCTGCCCAGGGATTTGATGCTGCCGACTTCTTCATCACGGGGTACTGGATCTGGAACAAGATTCTCGAGAATCTAGCAACGATCGGCTACGATCCGACTAACGCTTTCACGGCCGCCTATGATTGGCGGCTAAGCTATGCGAACTATGAGAAGCGAGATCAGTACTTCACCCGCCTTAAGAACCATATCGAGGTGGCAAAGAAGGTCTCAGGGTTGAAGGTAGTCCTGCTGACGCACTCAATGGGTGGGCAAGTGCTCTACTACTTCATGCACTGGGTAGAAGCTGAAGGCTACGGTAACGGCGGGCCCGCCTGGGTTGAAGATCATCTCGAGTCATGGATCAACATATCAGGTTGTATGCTCGGGGCGCTAAAGGATCTTCCGGCCGTACTTAGCGGCGAGATGCGAGACACCGCGCAGTTGAACGCGTTCGCCGTGTATGGGCTCGAGAAGTTCCTTTCGAGACAGGAGCGAGCA
Organism: Baudoinia panamericana UAMH 10762; assembly: GCF_000338955.1. Classification (NCBI taxonomy): domain Eukaryota; kingdom Fungi; phylum Ascomycota; class Dothideomycetes; order Mycosphaerellales; family Teratosphaeriaceae; genus Baudoinia; species Baudoinia panamericana. Next base: position 673,377 of record NW_006911263.1, read on the forward strand.
GAGATCTTCCGCCACATGCCTGGAATATCTAGCATGTTGCCTATCGGCGGAGAAGCTGTTTGGGGCGACCATCAGGCAGCGCCGGATGACCGACCCGGGCAGAACGTGACGTACGGCAAGTTTATCAGTTTCCGTGAGGCCAGATCGACAGTCGACAGTCCTGGTAACCTTACAGTCGCTCAGTCTTTGCCGTACCTATTCAATCATACCGAGCAATGGTATGCCGAAACGATCAAACAATCCTACAGCCACGGCGTTGCGCACACGCGCGATGAGGTGGAAGCGAATAACAACATACCTGGGAAGTGGAGCAATCCTCTGGAGACTCGTTTGCCCTTTGCACCTTCATTCAAAATTTATTGCTTCTATGGGATGGGCAAGCCTACCGAGCGGGCTTATTTTTACCGGGAAGGTGTGGACGAGGTCACCAACCAGAGCACAGTTTCCATCGATACCACTGTGACCAGCGCAGACGGACTAATTGACCATGGCGTGGTTATGGGAGAGGGCGACGGTACGGTCAACCTCCTCAGCACCGGCTATATGTGCAACAAGGGTTGGAAGATCAAGCGCTACAACCCTGCAAACATCTCGATCACCACTTACGAGATGCTACATGAGCCCGAACGCTTCCACCCACGAGGAGGCCCGAATACAGCGGATCATGTTGATATCCTCGGACGAGCATCGCTGAACGACTTGATACTGCGCATAGCTGGTGGCAAGGGGCATCTTATTGAGAACACGATCCACAGTAACATCCTTGAGTACGCGGACAAAGTCCGGATTTATGACGATCCCGACGAGTCATAGCATGCCTGGGAGGCATTCATTACAGCTTCGCCTGGGCTCTGTCGTCCTCCACGATAGCCGCCAACATACCCTCGGCGACATCCTCGTCATCTTCAGCCTCGGTGATCCAGGTAACGACCCCCGCTTTGTGCGAGCGGACTTCTATCTCCATCTTCATCTGTTTGATAACACATACTGGATCGTCCTTTCTTATTGCATCGCCAATATCTACCAACACCTCGACAAGCTTACCCGAGATTGGAAGAATGATGTGTGATGGGTCCGAGCGCGAACCTTGCCTGTGCTGAGAGACAGTAGAGCCGGCAGAGGCGGTAGTGCTGTGAGCCTCAAGGTGGTAGTTTGTTGGCTGTTGATCTGCGGAGGTGAAGATCGCATCAGCTGTAATGGCAAGAGGAAAGTCGTTGCGATGTATTCGGGTGAGGCGTAGATGATATGTTTGGGCCGCATCGGAGGATCTCGCATTGGCTAACGGGCGCAGGACAATCGACCAAGCGTCGTCTTTGCTCAGTAACGCCGATGAAGTCGAGATACTAGCTCCGACAGACGTGGTGGATTGCTGCGTCACAAGTCCGTGAGTTGGATCTGAGCGGTTTGATATTGCTCTAATGCTCTCAAGCAATTCGTAATGCTTCGTTTCGAGCCATTGGGTATCACAGCGACCGGATGCAAAGTCCGGATGCCCGACAATGGCTCTTAGCAAAGCAATGTTGGTGTTGATGCCAATTATAGAAGTATCCTCCAGCGCGCGCTGTGCTTTTCGTACAACATCCTGCCAAGTCCGCGCTGTAACGATCAGTTTCGCGATAACGCTATCGAAATCAGACGTGACAACGGCGGGAATGCCCTGGTGCAGCGCGGTATCTATCCTAATGCCGTTTCCGGATGGGAAGTGGAACGATAGGATCTTGCCAATGCTGAGCGAGTAGTTCTTCTCTGGGTCTTCAGCAGTTATGCGCATTTGAATTGAGTGCATATTCGGAGGTCGCAACGGATCTTGGGCAATCTCCAATCCGGCTTCAGCGAACGTCGCTCCCTGTGCGAGCAGCAGTTGCGCTTTCACAACGTCCAGACCGCATATCGATTCCGTGATGGTATGCTCTACCTGCAGTCTGGGGTTGATCTCAAGGAAGAAGAACTCCGCAGTCCCTGGATTCAATAGGAACTCGAAGGTTCCAAGCGATCCATAGCGGATCTTCTTCGCCATTGCAACGGCCGCACGGATGACCGGAGCCACGATGGCACGATCAATGACGGTACTTGGAGCGAGCTCAACGATCTTCTGGTATCGTCTCTGAATGCTGCACTCTCGCTCCCAGAGGTGCATCACATTACCTCTACCATCGCCAGCAATCTGGACCTCGACGTGCCGAAAGCCATTCACCGCGGCTTTCTCGGCGAAGACCTGCTTTGATGGTGACTCCTCGATAGCTCGGACTATCAGGCTCTGCAAGTCTTCCATCTGACGAATAAGTCTGATGCCACGACCGCCGCCGCCGTCGACAGCCTTAACCATAACCGGAAGACCTGCCTGCTCTGCGAAAGCTTTGACATCGCCCACTATACCCGTTGGGTCCGTCAGAGCAGGAAGGACCGGCACATTGCATTCCACTGCCAGTAGACGAGCGCGAAGCTTGTCGCCAGTCTTGGCCAAGTTGTCACTGCCGGGCCCGATGACCATCACATTGAGCTGTGCCATACGGCTGGCGAGGTCTGCAGATTCCGAAAGAAAGCCGTACCCAGGGTGTAAAGCGTCGATGTCATGCTGCTTCACTACAGCAATCAAGTCGTCGATGTTCATGTACGATGCAGGTGATTTCAACTGGATTGCATGCGAGGCGTTGTAGACATGGCCAATATCATTCTCAGTATAGACTGCGAAGGTCTCGATGCCCAGCTCGCGAGCTGACGAGAGGATCCGAACTGCAATCTCGCCTCTGTCGGTTCGTTAGCATTACGACTCCCATACTCTACGAATTCTTTAGGCTTGCCTGTTTGCAACAAGCAATCGTTTGATTATTCGAGGCTTGAAATGGGTCATTGTCACTTCCGAACTGTGCGTTTCGGACAATAATGTGTACGCAGGTTTGACTGTGCATTTGAATCATAATGGTTGTCGTGCTATCCCCTCGATCGTTGTAAATTCCGACGAGATGGAGCATGCAGCAAGCAGCCCGCCATTCGTGCCTCGGCAAAGCGAAGCCTTCCATCACGGAGAGCCCTGTCGCAACCTACCAGATTTGCAACCATCTCAGGACAAGAAGACCTATCCCAAGTAAGCATATTGGCTAACTGGGTGCATGGTGAATTGACCAGATTGGGCGTACACCACAGCGTACCCCTTAAGCCGGAGGGCCGGTAGCCAAGCCTAGACCAGGAAGTCCCGCAGCAAATAGCACCGCAGGCGCTGCTTTGGCAGGCCCGTACTCGCATACCATCCATCTGGCTGGGGAATGCTCTGCCAGTGCCTGTAGTTTGATGGCCTCAAGCGGATGATAAGACAAGACATTGCGTTTGTGAGAGGCCAACCGTTCGACGTCATCCGCCTAGCTTGCTGGCCGAACGCAACCCCGCCAATGGATGGTATCGCGAGTATATGATCAGAGCCTCTGCTTCTACTTGTTTCGCCCCTCTCGTTGTCTGCTCGGCCACACTCGTTCTACTGATATTGTCTCGTTACAGTAAGCTCCCGCGATGGGAAAGAAGCGTATGTGCTGACATTCCTTGGCCAAAATCAATGTAGTTCTTGACTCACATGCCGTAGGAGCTCTTTGCTGCATCTCAGTCGACATCGATGCCGTCGCTGGTTGGCTAGGTAGCTACCAAGGACAGGACAGCACGTCAGATATTTCGAGAGGCCTCTTCGCCGGTACGATCGGAGTACGTCGACTCCTGAAGCTCTTCGACAAATACAAGATCAAAACCACCTTTTTCATCCCCGGCCACAGTCTGGAGACCTTCCCAGAAGAATGCCGTATGATCGTCGATGCGGGCCATGAGATCGGTCTTCACGGCTACAGCCATGAGAATCCCATCGCCATGACGCTGGAACAACAAACAGCGATAATGGACAAGTGTTACCGATTGATCAAGGACTTCCAGGGTGGCAAGCCGCCGAGGGGTATTGTGGCCCCTTGGTGGGAGAGCAGCCAGGAGGGTGCGGAGCTCATGCTTCGGTATGGACTGGAGTATGATCATAGCTTCTCGCATCATGACTGTCAAGCCTATTGGCTCAGGACCGGAGATTCTTGGATACCCATCGATTACGCAAAGCATCCGGATCATTGGATGCAACCGTTGAAAGGTGGACAGATAACCGGACTCTGCGAAATACCTGCATCATGGTATCTTGACGATCTCCCCCCAATGATGTTCATCAAGAAGGCGCCAAACAGCCATGGATGGGTCAACCCGAGGGACGTCGAGGAGCTGTGGCTAAACCAGTTTGATTACTTTTACCGGGAAGAAGAAGAGTTCGTGTTTCCAGTCACCGTCCACCCGGACGTTTGCGGACATCCACAAGGCTTGTTCCTACTGGAGCGGTGAGTGGAGACTGCCACAGCCATAGCACACTAGTGGCTGACTTTAGTGCGCGCAGGATCATCGAGTATATCAATACCAAAGAAGGTGTTGAGTGGGTGACCATGGAGCAGATCTGCGATGACTTCAAATCCAAGAACCAGCCGCCGAAGGGCGCGCTGATGCCGGCGAAGGTTGGGGCCATTCTCGAGAACCCGCATCTACAGTTGGAGAAGAAGGAATAGCGATGTAGGCGTTAGGAGCACCAGCCTACCCCGGGATTATCTTATACTCGCGCAACAATTCTCAAGCTATGTGGCTGGACGGAAGGCTTAGCCTCATTGTTCGGCCTGCTCCAACTTTTGCCAGGTCTTAGATATCTGCACCGGTGGTTGGCCGCGTAGTCTGCCTTGAATCTGTGCGTTCGAGACCGAGTCAGGATGCCGGACGTGGAAGGTAGATAGAAACGGATGTTGAGCATACATGTCATATTCACCGTCGTTTCAAGCCCTTCTTTCGGCTTGTCAAGGCTGAGCTGGCTTACCATGAAGCTGCGCGAATGGACGTCGGACCAGCGATCGTAGTCTTCTGCCTTCATGCTCTCTAGTGTGGACGAATCGTGTACGCGAAACCCTACAGCGTGCAATTGAGCGCGACAGATGCTGATTGGGACCTCGGGTGCCAGCCGGAGAAGCGAACGGCCGATGGAACGCCGAAGGCTCACGTAAACTCAGCCCAAGTTACAGGAGCTGTCGGCCGAGTATGATGTTGGGAACGTACAAGTACACCTTGTAGATAGATTTGGCCGGAGTCATGTACGTCTGCTGGACATTGTCACGCACGGCATCGTGGAACGTGAGCTTGCGGAGTAGATTCTGCAAGGCTCAAGCCATTCTTTTGTAGTTTGGCGATGCATCCCCGGGTGAGGGAATGTCGAGCATTGCCTTAAGTCCACACTTCACGGGTGGTCTCGTACGGATTGGGAAGCGAGAACGAGGCATGATGACGACTGTGAATTTGGCAAGAGAACGATTGGGAGGTGCGGAAATTGGTGAGAGTGAAGACTGAGTTCACACAGCGGTTCGGAGAATGCATTTGAAGAGATGTGGTGAAGTACATATGTCGTGCGAATCACATGTCTCGCGTGGAGGTGCGCATTGATTCTCTTTACATAACGGAATGGCTTGAAGAATTTCGGGCTAATGTCACGACCGTCAAGCGCATAAGTGGGTTATCTTGGCAAGCTGTGGTCATTCCCTTGCGGTCTGCTCTAGCACTGCAAGTGTGGTCGACGACTCAGTGCCTTAGATGTTGATACATGCTTGGGAACTTGAGTGTCCGAAGCACGTCGACTGATGAAGAGCGAAGTGTGGCTGGCCCCTCCTTACTAGGATACGCACCGGGCCGAAGCGGCAGCCATCCGCATGGCGCTGACCTGGCTTCACATGCATGTGTCACGCGAGCATCCGCTCAACTTGTGACAAACGATCTGCCGCTCAACAACCTGGTAGGTAAAAGGGCGGTATATTGTGTTCCTCTACCCTACTGTTCTGCTCCGGCATGCCAGGCCAACGTGGCTGGAGCCGGGGAAAGGGCAGAGTGTGCCTGAGTGTGCTACTGCCTTGCCGGTAGCCGCCTGCCTCCCGCTCTGAGTAGTCAGGGGATATACTGAGCAACCTTGAGCGGTAGCAAAATATTCAGAATGATGTCCTCGAGGGTGCTGTCGCGCCTCCTACCGGTTGCGGAAGGCGATGTGTCCGTGTACGAAGGCATACGACGAGAGAATGACCTTGAGGCGCAAGACCAAACTCAGGTCACTGAACCTTTCCGAGACGATGATAGCGACCCAGATGATCTCCTGTATGATCAGGAACCTGTTAGAGACGTCTCTCGAAATGCACAGATCAAGCCTGAGATTGCGCCATCCACCAAAAGGCGGACGGAAGACGATGAGGATGTCCCGGAGTCACTGCTGCTCGAAGACAGAACCAAGGCTCTGGGCAGCAGGCCGGTGTCAGCACGCCCAGGTAGCACCTCGCAAGCGCGTGCTGATGCTCAATGGGAAGCAGCACAACGGCAACCGAATCTCCGAGCTCACCCTCACCCCAGGGGACAGAGAGACAAGCCGCCTAGGTCACGCTCAGCTGCAGTATCAGGGCATACCAGACAGACAGATCCACAGGCTGGTGCCACGTGGATGTACACCAACGCCAGTAATCTGGACGCTTTCCTACTCGAGGTATACAACTATTACGTTGGTCATGGCTTCTGGTCGATCCTTCTGTCCCGGGCTATCAGCCTTCTGACTGAGCTGTTCGTGTTCGCCTTCGCAATGTTCCTAACCACCTGCGTGGATTGGGGAAAACTGCCGTCCAGCAAGTCCAGCTCAGAGGTGCTCATCGTTAAATGCATGGCTAAAGCCTCGTGGATTAAGAACCTTGCGTTGTTCACGTTCGTAATGTATTGGTGTAGCCGCCTTGTCACGAATCTGGGAGGTGTGCGCCAACTGTCACGGATGCACAATTTCTACCACCATGTGCTAGGCATTAGCGATGGCGACATACAGACCGTATCCTGGATCCGCGTGGTCGATGGCTTGGTCAAGCTGCACAATGCCAACATTTCTACAGCTGACCCAAATCCGGCCGTTCGCAGGTACACCAAGTACAATAGGCCACAGCAACGCATGAATGCGGAGACTGTAGCAAACCGCCTAATGCGACAAGCCAACTACTACGTCGCACTTTACAATAAGGATATTCTGGACTTCACTTTACCAATCCCCTTCATGGGACAACGCCACTTCTATTCGAAGAGTCTCGAATGGTGCATTGACTTTTGTCTCACAAACTTCATCTTTGACGAGCAAGGGAGTATCAGACCGTTCTGTTTGGAGGTAAGGAACCGGAAGGCCTTGGTCGAGGCTCTACAAACGCGCTTACGCTTCGCCGCGCTGACGAGCGTGCTTGTCGCACCCGTCAACATTATCCGCTTTTGCATCATTTATTTCTTCAAGTACTACACGGAGTTCACGCGCAACCCATCAAAAGCAAGCACCAGGTCGTTCACGCCATTTGCGGAGTGGAAGATACGCGAGTTCAACGAGCTGGACCACCTTTTCCAACGCCGCTTGAGGCAGGCCTATCAACCGGCGAACAATTACTTGCGCCAATTTCCGAAAGACAAGGTCGACCAGCTCTGCCGCTTTGTATCGTTTCTGAGCGGAGCTATAGCTGCCGTTCTTGCGTTGGCAACGCTGCTTGACCCGGAACTGTTTCTGGGGTTCGAGGTGACACCTGGTCGCACTGCTGTGTTCTGGCTGACCGTCATGGTTGCAATCTTCACAGTCTCCCAAGGTTCATTGCCCGAAGAAGACGAAGTGTTTGACCCAGTCATGCATCTGAAAGCTGTGCTTTACTGCACGCATTACGTGCCGTCTCACTGGAAAGACCGGCTGCACACAACGGAAGTACGTTCGGAATTCTCAGCAATGTATCAGACGAAGGTCTTGATCTTTGTCGAGGAAATCTTGAGTCTCATCGTTGCCCCTTGGATCCTACTACGAAATGCAGGCAAGCGCAGCGAGCGCATCATTGACTTTTTCCGGGAGCATACAGTACACGTTGACGGCATTGGGTTTCAATGCAATTTTGCAGTCTTCGGCTTCAAGAAGGACGCAAATGCGGCCGACCCAACGACAGTACTAGATGAGCCAGATGGGCTGCGGGACGAATACTTTGGCCTCAAGGACGATAAGATGGCGGCCTCGGTGCAGAACTTCATGCACTACTATGACCATGGCCGCTATCGCCGAAACGGAAAGAAGCAAGGCTGGCAGCCTCCTCCAGCGTGGCCGCCAATGCTACCTCCTTCCGCTGCCGGTGAAGCGACCGCGGCACTAGCCGAACCACCAGTAGCAAGGCTCGGGCAGGAAAAGGTGAAGCGCTCAGATGTGTTGGAGAGCCAGACGCTTGGCATTCGTTCGCCGCGTCAGCTCGCGCAGGTCATCCATAATCGCAAAGTGCCGGCGCAACGTTTGACAGACAGGCGGCCTGCAGTTATCAATAGTCCGACCATGCATGCTGTGTCCGAAAGCGTGGTAATGCGGAACGATGCAGATCTGCAAGATGTCAACCTTCCGGAGAGGGAGATCACCGAGAGCGACGAGGATACAGGGAAAGAAGGCGACAAGGTTGCCAATGCAGGCGTTCTGGGCATGCTTCATCAGTTCGCCAAAGCGCAGGCTGACAAGAGCGCTGGTGTAACGATCTAGAGACTAGTCCAATGAGAGACGGTAACGTCTCAGGGTAGCCTTGAGAGGCGCCAACCTTTGTGCTCCATCCCCGCTCCCGGTCGCTGCTATCGAAGGGAATCCAATGAGTCACCTTGTCCGAGAGGACACCGGGGGAGACTGTGCCTCGCGCTGAGCTGCAGGAGACATGCGGAGAGGCAGTACTGGCAGAAAGGTAAAGGCAGCACGTTCGCACGGCATTCATTCTGAGAATAGCAGATGACCAACTGCAACTGGAACAGCGCGCAGAATGTAGTCCAACAGCCATGCATGTCGTTCCCCATCTGGGACCAGTCAACCCACGAGGGTGGCAGAGTGTGTCCCGTCAAAGTTCTGCCATGATCACCATTTCACGTGACAGCATCTGCTGGACAAGCGGACTTCGTGCCTGTCGATCCCCTGTTCTCCGGACGGCTCTCCATGCCGAACGGCGCTAAAGCTGAAGCATTGACCAGCACCTCACCTCTGCTCTTGGATCTATTCCCATGCTGAAACGCTGCCATGAAGAAGTTCAAAGGCTACCTTCACAAATTACTTAATCCTGTGGTCAGGTATAGGTCTGCATGGCTGGAAGCCTTGATCGTAATGAGACTGGATCTGGAGGGCGAATGGCGGTAGGGAAGCCGTCACGTTGCCAATAGTGCTAACCATTTTCCGTCTTCGATAATGACTCCCGGTTCATGAGTGACGATCTCTAATCTATGCACCTGCAGATGCGGCTTATGGACGGCAGGATTCGTAGATACGATCACCATACCCCTGCGCCTGAGCTGTCACGTCTTACACGTTCCCACGCGCTTGTCTGTCACGCCCCGTAAAAGCAGGGACGAGGTGAATGCGCGACTCCAGAGCTTCTGAGATTGTTAGGAGTAGATCTGCAACCGTTGTTGCTTAGGCTCCGACGCCATTCACATCAGAGGCTCCAGGTTAGGAACGAACTTTGCTAAAGTTGTCGACACAGCGTGGGCGGCGTGAGACATGTCCGGCGGTGATTGTCAGGTACGAGCCAATTACGCTGTTGAGTTTCGTCGAGTGCCTTTCGGAGGCACCAAACTTTGTACCTGAACATTAATCGAAAGCACTTGGCCTCAACAGCCAAGACCGCCACGAGAAGCCTACAAAGGCTGACGAGGCTTGCATTTCTTCTGCAGCGCGTTAAAGTTGCCAGACGGCGCCTGCGCAGTGTCCACGACATCATCACCTCTCCAACCGACCGTTGCGGGGGCTTGCTTAGCGCTTGGTCGCACCCTGGGCCACTGCTTTAAGCCACCAGCATCACAAACCCTCGGCGGTCCCTTGTGCATTCATAAGGAAGGGCCTAGACGATCTGCAGTAAATCTTTGTCTCTCTGGCACCTGAATTTGGATACAATAAGGGTACTTCTTCCTCTATCCTGTCTCAGCTTAACACCATTGTCCCACACAAGGCAGGCCCTCGATACTCATCAGAGCAAGTCTCATCTGCCAGCCTGGGCCGGTCCCTCTTATCAGCAACTTCATCAACATTCTCAGCGATCATCAGCCTTTCGAAATGGACTCTCGCGACGCGGAGAAGGCGCTCAGCCTCAACTGCAACCTGCACAGGCGCATGTCAATCAAATCGTCTCCTACATCAAGTCCGCGGACGTCATCGCCCACGGAATACGTACCATGGGCAACACCTCTTCCTCAATCTCCTCCAGAAACTGTTGTGCTCGGACTCTGGCCCTACGCAACAGCCCAGCAGATTCAATATTATGTGCAAGGATACGAGTCACTCTACCCTGACGCGCAGCTACTTCTACTTCAATACTCAACCTCCTACGATCGACAGCTCGGCAATGCACTGGATGCGCTGACGGCCGACGAGAAACGGACGCCTCAGGATCCACCTAATGTCCTGCTTCATCTCTTCTCTGGCTGCGGCGCGGCCCAAGGATGCCGTCTGCTGCGAGCCTACAAGATCCGGACTGGTCACCGGTTGCCAGTCAAGGCAGTGGTCATGGACTCAGTGCCGAAAATCGTCGTCCCTTCCTTCCGGTCTGCCCAGCAATCACCGCAGATGCTGTTGGCGTTCCTGTACATCCTTATGACTGTTGTATTCGTGCGCCTAGTAACGACTATCAACTTCTGGCACTTCGATCAAAGGTGTCGGCAGAACAGGCACGATCTAAACGACCCGCATTTGCTTCCCTCGGATGCGAAGAAGTGCTACATCTTCGAGGAAAAGGATTTGATGTTCTCCTGGCACGACAGTCCGAAGCAGGACGATGAAGCCTGTGTTCGCGACGATATCAATGTGAGGCGTTCATCGATTGACGAGAAGGGTAAATGGACCGGTGACCAGGAGCGTTACTGGCAAGGCATTGAGAACGTCTGGGAGGATAGAGCTTGATGCTCAATCTAATCTTCTTCCTGTTGTATTATGTATGTGTTGTCGGCGATGCGCCAGCCGCTCATTAGAGTTGGAAATGTGTGGTGTATTCTTTGGAGAGCGTGGCGTTCTGGGCTGGGTACCTGGACGACACCACGCTGATGACAAACGGTCTTGACGACCGCATCTCTTTGTTTGTATGTATGCATGCATTAGATTCTAGGCACCTTACACCAAAGTATCATTCACGCTCTACCAAAACTCTCGTTCCATTACGTTGCACAAATGCATCTCCCCGTGTCTGCACCACATTGATCTGTCTCGGACGGCGATGAAGGATCAAGGAAGCAGCCGAACCGCTGCATGTCGGCAACCGGAGCCTTGTCTGTGTCAGGAACGATCTCAACTGCAGGAACAAGTAAAGCCCGATGGAGATGGCGTGCAGCAAGCGCCGTTGGAGTCTACTTGCTTGCTTGCAAGCTGAGCAACTGTTCAGCTGCCAGTCAATTACAGCATGTGTTAACAGTCGAGCAACCAACACTTGCAAAGAACTCCCGTGCGAGTCTAGCACCGCATTATCGCAAGATGCGATGAGATAACGATCACCCGAGCGGAGACGCCAGCATCGCAGGCTATTTGCGACGCGCGTCGATCCCACCTTTCGTCCAACGGCGCGATGATGTGCATAGCGCGAGAGCATTGTGGCGTTGCGGTCCTCTGCGGAGCCATGTGCGCCTCAATCAATAGCGTGCACGCACGGCGATATCGTTTGCCCTACTGCTGCCGCTGAGAGACACAACTACGCCTGCTGTCAATGTTCTTAACATGTGAAGATACTCGCCGAGACAGGACGGGACGACGCAGCTCGTGACATGCCCAGCGGCAGCAGAACCATACCCTGGCGGAGTCATCTCAGCTCACAAACAGAAACGACAAGGACGAGCGCCGCCCAACACAGAATGGTAGCGCAGCACGTGGGTGACCTGAAGTCTCTGGGCCTCGGTTCATCCACGGCGGCTGGTCTACGAGCGGATCATTACAGCAATGCGATCGAAATTCGTGTTGGGAAGACTGAATGCATCTGAACCGCCAGTTTAAATCCGGCGTTCCTTCACCTTGAGATGGAGGGAAATCAAGCTGTAGGGCAGGGACGCTGCGCTTGTGTGCAAGTGAGATGCCATGATTCAAGACTGTCCCTATGCAACGCGCATAAGTTGCAAGAGTGCGGCGGGGTACGGACTCAAACCGCCATCCGGTCCAGACCCAATCGCATGTTCTCGACGGTCTTGATGCCGACCCCCTTCAGCTTGCCCAATTGTCCCAAACTGGTGACCTTCGCATCATCATCCAAATCTATCAAGCAGTTGACGATCGCTTCTGCCTTCTTCGCACCTACGCCTCTTAAAAGCTTTATCTGGCTGACGTCCTTTGTGTTGATGATGTGAAGTAAGTGTTTCGTCCGAGGTGTTTGCTCGACCAAGGCGGTGACGAGGTCGTGTTCGCTGGAGTCGGCGCCGTCCCCGTCCGGCGATGGTGAGTGCTTGATGCTCGGCTCGGATGCCGGGGCCGTGGCAGCACGTTTGCTTGTCTGCGGGCGGCGGATCCTCGTCCGAGGGCGGTAGACGAAGCCATCGTCTTCCTCGGCGTACGCGGGAGTGTGCGCTAAGTCTTCGTGGTAGCTGTTGTCCTCCTCAACCCTCGCCTGTCGCCTTCTGGCTGACTGCTTGGCGGACGAGGTGTCTTCTTCGGCGACAGTGTCATTAGACAGGCTTACGCCACCAGCAGCTGAAGCACGGTTCTGTGCCTTCTTCGCGGCGATTCTGTCTTTCAGCGCTACCATCTTCCGTACAAGCTTCTCGTTCTCTGGGAAGTGCTTGAAAGCTAGCTGAAACATTTTCAGCGCACTGACATCTTCGCCGCGCACCTGGTGCTGCTTGGCCATGAGAAGGTACTGCAGGCCCTCCGCACGCTCGGTTTCTTGGCCTTCCATCCGCTTCTCCAACGCCTCAAGCCGTCGCTGCACCTCTTCTGGCACAGGCTCCGGGTTGGATAGGGTGGTTTGGTCTGCCCGCTCAGCCAAAGCTTCGTTCACTTTGCGCTCGATGAGTGCTTCGATGGCCTCTTTACCCATAGCAATCGCTTCTGCATTTTCTGCTCGTAGCACTGTGGGCTCGTTTGGTCGGAACAGTTTGCTGGGTCGACCCAAAGTGGGCACAGCCTCGCTGCTGGTCCGTTTGGGCGACTTCAAAGGTAATGCTGACGCCCGTGCTTGGCTCATGTTGGCCGTGTTCAATGCTCGAGGTGCCGCCGTTGGCCTGTCAGAGTATACAGAAAACTGTTTTGTCGGCTTCGGTACGTTCATAGTGGCATCTTTGTGATGGATGACTTGTGACAGGTTCTTCGGCCGTAGAGGCTGCCGGTGAATTCCAAGCGCATCGCCAATCGACCTGCCTTTGTCGCCGTCGGACTTGCCTTTGCTGGACAGCCCGCGGAAGATGGGTTGATTCTCGATCTCATTGACCTCGATCTTCTTCGTGCGATTTGCGAAATTGAGACTGCTTACCGTGTCCAAATGATAGCTTCGTACGGGTGCTAGGTTCAGTATCATCACCGTAATTCCATGGTTCTGGCCCAACGACAGAATGCGCGTCATCTTGCTTTCCCGGTACGGTATGCGAGCTTGCTTTTTGCTGATCGCTTCGACGCATTGCGCCAGAACGAAGAGTGACTTGTTGATGCTTGCGCTCTCCACAAGACGGTCCTTGTTGTTGTCTGTTCGTCGGTTGTCCTCAGAACCTGCAAGATCAATCGCAGAGGCCGTGCTAACCCGTGTTTCGGTTTCAGTTGTCTGCGTGATCTTGACGCACAGTATCGCGTGCGAACGCGACGAATGTGCGTTCAGCTTCGTAGCTGACGTAGATCGGTTTACATTGGCCTGATCATACAGTTGCTCAAACTCCTTTAGAGTCGTGCATGGCCGCTCTGTCAGTCCAACAACCTGAGTCTTGCTGTTCCCAATGTCACGAATGGGTAATCCAGCAGGCGTCCGCTTCTCCGGAGCTTCAAATAGGTCGTACACGCGGTCGTTGTAGATCTCATAGTAGCTCATGGATACTTCCACTTGCGTCTCTTCCGCACTGTCCTTTTCGATCCTGCGCGCCCGCCTATAAATGCTAGAGAGCAGCCTTGGAATTAGGCCTCGATCTGCTAATGATTTACCGCCGCGCATCGTGTGTGTCTTCCCTGTTCCAGTAACGCCATAAGCGAACAAGGTAATATCGTAACCTTTGAAGAGATGTTTGACCGTCGGTGAGACTTCATTATCAAAGACCTCAGCCTGTGTCGTGCCTTGATCGTAAACGCTGTTGAAATGAAACGAGAAGGCTTCGGACTCTTTCTTGGGGTTCGGTATCCGGATGATGCTGGGCTTCGCTTCTGTATCGCCTGGTGCACTTGCGGTACTGACAATGCTCTCGTTCACGTGTTCCGCTTTCAGTAAAGGGCGCACCCTGGCGACGACGCGTACACTCATCGCTATGACTACTTGTTACAATGTTGCCGAAAGAATAGTATAGAGTCTGTCCAATTCACGCACAAAGGTGTTCTCGACGCACAAATAGCTCGCTTCACGTCCAACTACCATGTGCCGTGACGTCGCTGCCGCGAAAGGAAGTGGGTAAACTAAGACCCTAGAAATGCGTTGCCGCGGAGACGGCGGCAGGGTCTGAAGCACGAGGCGAAGATAGACTGCACATTAATAACGATGGTTCTTCAACCGCCATCGATCGGAACAGCCAAGTACGCGCTGCGTGCGCAGATCATGGGCCATTACTGCGACATTGCTTTGAGCCATGCCATGCTTCAGGTTGCTACCGCCGTCTCCGTGCCCGAGCGCGCGCAGACGTTTCAGCAATCTGACAAATCACGAGACGCCATTTCTCTCTACCACTCTGTTTCTGAGAACCGCCAGTGCTTCCCATCTTCCACTCCCGCACCAGATGTCGACACGGCGCGCCTAGAGAGTCGCATGCACAGAACTTGATGTCTTGAGGAGCTCTTTGCAGTTTGCGCTGAGCCGTGAGCGCTCAAAGCTCACAGTAGTCAAACATCTGGTAGTAATAACACCTCTTCGCGTCACCTCACTTTCTCATATGCTGTTCATCTTTCTTTCTCAACCGTCTTTCGCTCGGTCGTACACTATCTCTTTCGTTGTGCTCTTCCATAGATCTTATTACCGCCGAAGCTGGTCTTCGGCACACTAATTATTAATTCTCAACACCGCCCGAGGCCAGTCAAGGACAGCACTATGTCTACCGTACTGAGCTTCCTTCTCGTGTGTGGCTTTGCCGTTACGGTGACAGCTGGTCCTCTGAGACGCTTTCCAACCGATTACAGCAACGCGACAACGTCCGGTATGAGCTCTGATGCTTGCACGACTATGCTTTCCACATCGCTCGGCGGGACAGTATCAGCACCGCCGTCTGGAACAACTAGCTTCGTGTTCGCCAACCAGGTGCCTGCTACGACGTCCTCTAGCAGCGGACCAGCTTCCTCAACGCCATCTTTAGAGCCAGTCTACAGCTACATGCCTGCGAACACAAGTATTAGCAGAAGCTTTACCGAACCGACTATGGAGACAATACTTGGCAAAAGTAGCACATTCTCCCACTCCACTACGACCCTGACACTCTTTACCACCGTTTCACCAAACGGAGTCACCTCACCGACTGTGGTTTCCGGTCTTTCTTCGTCGAGTTTCCCAACGATGACTATACATAACAGTTCAGCGGCGCTATCAGCGACGCATACGGCTGGAAGCTCCGCCCCAACCACCACAGTAACTCCTTCCCACAACTCAACTTCTTCGCCACTCATGTACGGTACTATACCACTCACCTTTGCTGTCAGGTCGACTACCGCTACTGGCTCGATGGTGCTCACGCCGACTCAGACAATCTCTGCAAGTGTGTCCGAGTCGACCACAAGAAGCACAGCGCAAGCCACAGCTAGCTCGTCTGCAGGAACATCGAGTGCCACGAGAACACACCTGTCCACCTCGACAGAGCATGAATCATTCTCAACAGTATCGACACCATATCCGTATCCCGACGCCGCATCGATGTCTCGGATCATCATCACCTCCTTCAGCTACTCCACCGTGTCGGCAACCGCTACTTCGGCTGCAGGTTCGGAGCTGGCCCCTTCACCATCTCACACGGGCTCTTCAACCACCTACGAGCAATCCCTGCCTACAGCGTCCGAGCAACACTCACGCAGTCTGCCACAGGTATTCAGCGAAGGCCCAACGTTCAACCCCAGTTCAAGCGCTATGGCGGGCATTACGATCGTGCCTGTCAACCCAAATGCAGTAACCATTACGGTGACCACTACGGAGACGGATGCCGGTATGACTACGACGATGGCGGCCAAGACTGTTACTGTCAGCGTTTAGGGCCCGTCAAGTAATATGCGACGTTCGCTCAGAGATCTCTCAACACACCGGTTACAGCGTTTCAATGCTGCCATGCAAATGCTTGTTGCTCGCACGCTACACACGCAACGCTAGGGTATATAGCCTTCGTAGATCCTTCTAACCGGACTTGATCATAGCAGGCGACTGTCCAGCAGTAGCAGCCGCACCACCACCACCACCACCACCACCGCCACCGCCACCACACCAACACTGCCCGTCCGCCTCACGTTCGACGTGAATCACTAGATCCATGTTTCTTTCATGCAATAATTCTTCCACACGTTCTCGCACATCTTCCTCAGTCGCGGCATGCGCTACTATGACATGGATGACACCCATCAGCCTTTGCTTGCTTGCCACCACCTCTGCGTCGTGGTGGTGATGCTGATCGTGCGCGCCGATAGAAGCCTCGTCTCTGTCATCGATCCAAAAGCGCGGTGCGGCATAGCCCACAACTCCCCTCACCTCGCCGAGCTCCTGCAATGCGCTCTTGACAGCGTACTCCAAATCGTTGGGTATTACGAGCAGAAGCTTCCGTCCTGACGCTGAGACAAGCGGTATGGCAGAAATGAATATCATAACGGCAATTATCATGGTGGCAAGAGGATCCCACAGATACCATGGCTTCCAGATAGTAAGCGCTGTGCTGAGTATGACGGCTAGAGATCCACCAGCATCTGCGGCAACGTGCAAAAAGATGCCATGCATGTTCTCATTATCGTGCTCATGGTCGTGAACATGGTGTACCTGCGGTTTCGGTGCTTTCAAATCGTTGCAGTCGTTTTGGTGTGCGTGACCGTTTGCGTGAGAGTGGTCATGGTCGTGTGAGTGGGCATGGCCATGGCTGTGTGAGTTGCTGTGTGAGTGGCTATGTGAATGGCTGTGTGAGTGGCTGTGTGAGTGGCTGTGTGAGTGGCCGTGTGAGTGGCCGTGTCCGTGATCATGGCCAGCATGAGCGTGTCCGAACGCCACCAGGCCAACCATGTTCACCAGGAACCCAGCGACGCTGACTACAAGGAGCTCCTTCACGTGCCGCAGCTCCCGGCCTTCGAGGATGCCTTCGATAGCCTCCCAAATGAATTCGACGCTGACGAGCATCAAGAACACGCCATTGCCGAAACCAGCGAGCGTATTGAGCTTGCCCCATCCGTAAGGTTTCTCAGGCGAAGTTGGCCACTTTGACGCG
Source organism: Baudoinia panamericana UAMH 10762 (assembly GCF_000338955.1). Taxonomy (NCBI): domain Eukaryota; kingdom Fungi; phylum Ascomycota; class Dothideomycetes; order Mycosphaerellales; family Teratosphaeriaceae; genus Baudoinia; species Baudoinia panamericana. The sequence goes on from NW_006911263.1 coordinate 691,008, forward strand.
ACAGCTGCGCCAAGGCCAACAACTAGTCCGAGGCAGTCAAAGAACATATGGACCGTATCTGAGAGCAGGCCTAAGGAGCCAGACAAATAGCCGTAGACGCCTTGGACGATCATGAAGGAGAAGTTAAGACTGCAGAGATGTTAGCAACAAGCATCTCACGCGGGAACTACGCAACGTACAGCGTGAAGTAAGCGATCCGTCTCGAGTCTTTCTCGGCTAGGATGCCGTACATAAGCGAGCCTGGCCTACATTTTGCCATGATGAACTTGGTAAAACCGGAATACTGGCCTGGGGTCACGTGCTTAGCAGCATGGTGATGGTCGTGATCATGATGTTGATGCGTATGGGCGTTGTGCGCATGTGCATGTTCGTGAGCGTCTTCGTCGACAGCATGGGTATCGTACAAAACTCCAAGGAAGGACAACGCAGATAATCCGCCATTGCACGTCGTACCGGGCCATATGGATGGCGAATATAGAAAGGCACACGAGGCAGTGATAAGACAGCCAATGCCAAGACCAGCTTGGTGCTGACTGCGAAGGGTATGTGGTTGTGAGAAAAGAATCGAGGCGGACATAGATGCTACTGCTAGCGTGCTGAGTACGATTGCCGAGCCTTGAAGAGATGGTGAGGCTGACCAGACCATCGACAACAGCACCGTGAGTATAGACATAAGCAGTCCAGCGAGGAGTGTCATGTCAACATCTGCAGTAGATTTAGTGAGCGCAGAGGTAATCGAGGGTTGGAAGGCGCTTGCGGAAGACCATGGCGCTCGGCTCACGGTAGGCGACGGCTGGTTCGAAGCTGGACGAGAACCCGTCGATCGCATTGGCAGAGGTGGAGGCAAAACGGTGATCGAGAGCGCCAGCGCCAGATAGCCAAAGGCAGTGTCAATCAGCGGAGCATGAAAGGTTAGGCCGCTAGCGTCGCCTGCCAGGCTTAGCGTAAATACCAGGAGTGTTGCTAACCGTGAAGATAGGATATGTTTCCAGTCATACAGCGTGCGCCTCAGAGATACATGGTCATCAGTGATGCCCGCAGCGAATGCTGTGAGCAGGATCAGCCCAGTCCGCAGCCCGCCGATTTGCATCGACGCATAAAATGGGAGGCCGAGGCTGATTGCTCGTAAGGCCATTGTTCGTGCAGCTTGAACGGTGAGTAATGCCTCGGTCTGAGGCATATAGCTGGCTGTTTCCTTCCTTCGATCGAGCACTCTTTCAGCTGCTCGGATCTTGGCAAGGATACCGACTAGTAACAGAGCACCTGAGGTGAGGGTGCAGGCTTCGATCAAACCGGAGTCGCTGCTGAATTTCTGCATGGGAAGCAATCGGCCCTCTGAATCTGCGCCATGCTGTAGCCTTGCATATGCGGGCAACTCATGTGTGCCTCCACTCAGCTCCTCATTGGTGATCGTAGAATAAGCTGCGGATGCCAGTAAGTACGGTAATGGAACGAGAAGGGCAGTGAGCGCTTCGGGTAAGCTGAACCAAGATGATGCGGCGGCCGGTATCGTCTCCAGTCTTGGCCGGTATACTGGACTGCGTGGATCAGCAGGTCGTCCAAGGTCTGACTCGCCTCGTGCCCTGCTTTGCTTTCTCATCTTTCCCCTGTCCAGCGAAAGCGGCGATGACCGCGCGTTCTCCCGGAACGCGAAGGTGTTGAACTCGAAAGGTGTCTTGTACTGATCTGCATTGGGCGAGGGTAGCGGGCTGTTCTCTCTACTGCTTTCTGCATGTGCATAGAGGCCACTATGCGAAACGGCCTTTTTGATCGTAGGATAGCCATTGCTATGCAACTGGCCAGTCGCGGCAGCCGGGTTTGGTGACAGGTGTTGCGCGCCCGAGTAAGATCGACTGTAGCTATGATGGCCGTGCTGGTGGCCTCCTTCTCCTCTAGAGGGTAAGGCATAGCCTGAAGCCATGTCCACAGTCTACTACTGCTCAGAGGTGGCGGAACTGAAGCTATCGAGCCATTGTCTACCTGTGCAAGACATCGACAAAAGCCGCTTCCTGTGCGGCAGTCTGCTCTCGACTTGGCGCAGTAGTTTGTCACTTGGCGGGCACGTTGTCTGCCCAGATCTTCTTGCCCGGGTGAATGTCGCGGATCGACGCCGCGTCCACGGGTGTGGCGCCGTGGTGGATCGGCCCTGCATGCGCACCAGGAACCGATCTAAGCATCGAAGTCACAGCATGCAAGCTTTCATCAATGGACTGCACGAGAAAGGAGGGATGGCGATTAGCTGGCTTTTGGTGTGGGAAGTGTCGCTCACCGTTGCGGTCATCTTGTCAACAGCTGTGACGACCTTCATCATTACTCTCCCATACACGTATAGTCACTTCCATCCACACAGCATCAATGAATCCGACTTTACCGAAGAAGACAGAAAGGACTCCGAGCGATCAGGCTATGCGTACTACCAACAGCACAAAACCGCGGATGGCGTTCTCACGGCCGTTTGTTCGATCCAGATCGTGGTCCTGGGCGACATTGGCCGCAGCCCAAGGATGCAGTATCACGCCTTGAGCGTTGCCACCCATGGCGGCAAGGTAGACCTAATCGGCTACATCGATCCAACGGTCGATCTGAACCCGGATGTGAAGGCTCATCGTTTCATCAACATCGTGCCAATTCCGCCCTTTCCGTATCAGACGAAGAGTAGGATCCTGTTCCTGCTACTTGCGCCTCTGAAGGTTGCATGGCAGTTTCAGTCCCTCTACGTAGCTGTTGGCTACTCCACGAAGGCTACCAAATGGATGCTAGTTCAAAATCCGCCATCGATACCGACATTGCTAGTTGCGCAGATGATATGCTTCTTCCGCAACACACGTCTCGTCATCGATTGGCACAACTTTGGCTACAGTCTGCTAGCTCTTCGACTTGGGCGCAAGCATCCGTTTGTGATCCTCTCGGAGTGGTATGAAGGCTTCTTTGCGCGAGGTGCGACAGCGCATTTTGCGGTTACGAACGCCATGTGTCGGGTGTTGAAGCAGAAGTGGAGCATCGATGCGTTACCATTACATGACCGACCAGCCAGGCATCTACGACCGCTGAGCGACGAGCAGCGTATCGAGTTTTTACGCTCGAGACCGGAGTTGCAAGGCGAAGACCTCACTTTGACGCATCGCTCATGGCGTTTAATAGTCAGTTCCACATCATGGACGCCTGACGAAGACTTTTCCATTTTGCTAGATGCGCTGGTGCAGTATGCCGCAGTACGAAAGTCTCGGACCAAATTGCCGAAACTGTACGTTACCATCACGGGCAAAGGTCCGCAACAACAGTACTATCTCCAGAGGATACGGCGGCTTGTCGACGACCGCAAGCTAGACGATACCACCATCACCACCGCTTGGCTCAGTACCGAAGACTACGCTTCGCTGCTGGGCTCCGCCGATTTGGGGATTAGCCTGCATACTTCGTCTTCGGGTGTCGATCTACCCATGAAAGTGGTCGATATGTTCGGCGCCGGATTGCCTGTCGCGGGCTGGAGTAACTTTCAAGCTTGGCCGGAGTTGGTCACAGACGGTGAGAATGGGCGTGGGTTTGATAGTGCCGAGGGTCTTTCGAGCGTCCTACAGGAGTTGTTCGGTGAGCAGAATATGCGCCAGTTGGCTCGCCTGCGGGAAGGTGCTTTGAGGGAGCAGGAGCGGCGATGGGATGATGAATTTATGCCTGTTGCTGGGCAGCTTTTCAGGTTGAAAGCAGAACGGTAGTCATACGTTCTTGAAGGCCAAGTCATCTAAACACTGTTGCAGTTCTCTTTGACGGAAGTCTTCACGCGATGCTGCGGCTGTTTGGATAACTTGTGCGATACCAGCCTTTCCCAGATCATTTGGTGCTCCCTAAGATATGTCAAAACCATCATGATGATTGCCGACCCAGGAATATCATTTGAACACATGTTCGGTGTAGGAAATGGGGAAGATCCAGTATTAACAACAACCGACTCTGCCTCGCGTAGAGACGCGTTAAGTGGTTGATGGCCCGTGCTTTCGCGCGACTTCCTTGTCTGCGCCGTCTCTTCGCAACTAGTGCTCTGTAAACAACACAGCTCTTTAGTATACCTAAGCTGCCACACTCAACTGCACGTTGCACAATGGCCCCCACGGAGCTCCGAGCGCAGCCTACAACCGCCAACATGGATCTAACAGCCAAGCTCGACCAACTGCGTGCCTCAGCGACCCAACAGTACTCCCTCAAGAACTACAGTAGCGCGGCAGAGTTCTTCAGTGAAGCTGCAGAGGTTCAAGACCAGATTAACGGCGAAATGGTGCCGGAGAATGCGGATCTGCTGTATCAGTACGGTCGGTGCTTGTACCATGTTGCAGTCAGCAACAGCGACGTGCTTGGCGGCAGGGTCACCGGTACGACGGAGCAGCCAAAGAGGAAGAAGAGGAAGATTGAGGCCTCTGCGACCGAGGCTGAGGATAGCGGGACCGGCTTAATCGGGCGGGCGCTGCAGGACGTGACGCCGCTTGCCGAAGGGACTTTAGACGCGAAAGACGATCAAGGGCCTGAGAACGGGGCCGGAGAAAGCGCTCCCAAGCCCTACTTTAACATTACGGGCGATGAGAACTTTACAGACGAGGAGGATGAAGACGAGGACGAGGAGCAGGCAGATGCCGCGGTGGAAGAGGAAGAAGATGACTTCGCAATCGCATATGAGATTCTGGACGTCGCACGTATACTCCTCGGTCGAAAGCTGGAAGCATTACAACAGCAGACTGGAGGCGAAGCAAGTATAGACTCTGCCGGGATACGATACGTTAAGGAGCGGCTCGCAGACACGCACGACCTACAAGCAGAGATCTCGCTCGAGAATGAACGCTTCCAAGACGCCATCAAAGACTCGCGGGACGCGCTTGCGTTAAAGTTAGATCTATACCCGCAAGAGAGCAGCTTGATCGCTGAAGCGCACTACAAGCTCTCCCTTGCGCTAGAATTCGCGTCCGTGACCTCAACAGCGGATGAAAATGGCAACACCGAGAGCAAGATCGCGCAAGCGGATAAGGCTCTACGCGCAGAAGCCGCAACCGAAATGGAGAAAGCTATCGCGTCCTGCAAGCTTCGCATCAATAAAGAGCAAGCTTCGCTTTCCGAAACCTCAGCGAAGAGCGAGGAGCGCAAAAAGTCGATCGCAGACGTTAAGGACATGGTAGCGGATATGGAGCAACGACTGGTCGACCTGCGGAATCCTAACGCGGCCTCCTTGTCCGCTGATCCGATGAGTGGTATGGGAGACGGTGGTGCCGACGCGTTGAAAGGCATGCTCGGTGCAATGTTGGGAGACAGTAAGGCGGAGCAGCAGAAGAAGATCGCAGAAGCAACGGCGCAGGCGAATGATCTCTCCGGGCTGGTGAAGCACAGGAAGAAGGTGAAGGCGGAAGAGGGTACTAAGGGTGTTGCTGGTGCTGGCGCCGCTGCTGCCACCACGAACGGGACTGGCAAGCGGAAAGCTGAGAACGTTGATGATAGCGTGGTGCAGGGGAAGAAGGCTAAAATCGAGGATGCACAAGAATAAGCACTGTGGGAAGCTCCTGCAGCTGGCCGGTCGCTTTGGAAATTAGGGAAGCAGGTCTAGCCTGAGTCTGACTAACGATTCTTAGCTCGCACTCGGTCTCCAGCGCTGAAGCTTGATTCGACGCCATGTACAGCGATACAGCTCTTGTAGGCGAGATCGACAGCTCCTGGGCACACCCCACCTATCTTCGCTTTACACACTTCTCTTTGTTGGTAGAACATCCTTCACGGGCTCCAAGTGACCGTAGCTAATGGACATACATTTCCACCCGCTCGGACACGCGGCGTCAGCTACTCGTACGAGTCGTCAGCGGCCGTACCTGATATTTACCTCCAACATGGCGTGGACGGTCGGGCATACAATCTCCTGGGGGCGGATGCGCAAAGATGCGCCAAGCAATGAATCGTCGTCACACATGGGGACTGGATCCTGCGGAAGGCCTACCGGATGAGGCAAGGGACATTGTTCCTTGAAATGGTAATTGCAACCGTGCCAAGCGCGTTTCCTTCTGTGCCTTCACTCACTCTATTCGCTTCTTACTTCTCCGCTGCCCATTTGCTGCTGCAACTGCTCCGCCATTAGCCATCCATGCGTAACACAATGCAATTACCCTCCACACCACGAGCTCATGTAAAGGACCACCCATCACAAACGTGATCATCAAGAACACCACGGGACAAGGCGGAGTCAGCCATGGCCGAAGTAGGACAGGTCCAGCAGCTGCAGCGCGGTTTCGGCTTCTGGACCATGCTAGGTCTGACGGCCAGCATGAGGTGCATGTGGGAGGCCGTCTTCTTCGCCAACGCCACCGCCATGCTGAACGGCGGGCCTGCAACGCTTGTCTACGGCTTCATCTACGGCATGCTAGGCGCTCTGGCTCCGGCGAGTAATCTAGGCGAAATGGCCGACATGTACCCGAGTAAGTCCGCCGGACCACCTTGCCTTGCCATACGACGAGGCTAAATCTGGCACGTATAGCCAGTGCAGGCCAATATCACTGGTGCGCTATGCTTGCTCCACCCCGCCAGAAAGCCTTTCTCTCCTGGTTCTGCGGCTGGATCGCTACGATAGGCTGGATCGCCAATACAGCGGTGGGCGCGTTTTCGCAGCAACTATGATTCAGGGCGTGCTCGTACAGAACGACCCTGCTTACAACTATCAGTGATGGCATGGGACCTTGCTCATGTTCGCTGTTATACTTGTCGTCTGTTTCGTCAACTGTATAGGGACGCGCCTGCTCGCACTGGTGGAGGGTGTTATCATGGTGTTGCGTCTATTTGCCTTCCTCGCTATCCTGATACCAATGGTGAGCAGAGCAATGTGTACTGCTATTCGTAGTGTCTCGAAGCGCTGGATTATGAATTCATCGATCTGTAGGTGTATTTTAGCCCGCACAGCACGGCAGAGATGTATTCGCGACCCTCACCAATAACGCAGGCTGGATCAGTGACGGTTCATCCTGGTTTATCGGCTTCGCCCGTTCTGCGAACCTAGCGGTGATCGGACACGACGGCCCTGCACACCTGGCGGAAGAAGTCCAGAATGCGAGAACGGTGGTACCGTGGTGCATGATCAGCACCGTAATCCTGAACGGGACGCTGGGCTGTGCTATTGTGATCGCGTTCTCATTCTGCGTCGTTCCAACAATCGAGGACACTTTGACGAGTCCAACCAGCTATCACTTCATGGAGGTCTTCTACGGTGCGATGGGCTCGGCCGGGACGGCGGGAATGACGGCTGTCTTGATTGTCTTGATGTGATGCGCTACGTTTGGCTTCCTTACTAAGGCGTCGAGGCAGACGTGAGCCTTTGCTCGTGACCATGGCCTGCCGTTCTCGACGTACTTCGCTCACGTCAATGAACGTCTTGCACTTCCGCTTCGGTCATTTGTACTTCGCAGCGTCATTCCGTGCTTGCTGGGGCTGGTCAGCTTAGGCTCGACTGCTGCCTTCAAGTGAGTAGGGAACCGAACACTCACATTAGACTGGTTTCGCTGACGCATGTCAACAGTGCCTTGGGTATCCCTGACGGAAGCAGGCCTCTTCATCTCCGACCTCATTCCCATCGTGCTCATAATACAAGAAGCTTCGCGGCGAAGAAATACGGTACGGATCTCTTAGCATGGGCCGTTTCGGCATCGCTGTAAACATGTTCAGCTCGGTATTCCTGGTGCTTTCCGTCTTGTCCCGCCTGCAGTACCGGCAAGTAATCTCTCAGGCTAAGTGGGAAGATTGTCTCTGCAGCATGTTTGCCCATCGTAACTCACGGATTAACATTCTGTGCAGGTCACCACCCGTAACGATGAACTGGAGCGCTGCGGTGTTCGGCGGTTTCGTCCACCCCGGACTGCTGTGGTGTGCTGTCGTCGGACATAGGCAATATTATGGTCCAATTGTTGAGAGGCCGGTGCTGGTAACGCAGATGGAGCAGAAGGTGAAGGCATGAAGACTATTCGTCGCCCTCATGGTCATGCAAGCAGCTTGCTCAACGCAGAGAGCTCCAATGTTTCGGCCACGGCCCTTCTTGAACTATACTGCGTGCATTACGACCCCACACGCGAGCCAGGCTGTGAACATTCCTGAGCATTCGATTTGGGATTGTTCTGCACGGCGCTGGTATAGATTGATGCCTAGCCGTGGCACTGAAGTCAGCGTAGAGACCCTGCAGTGGTTCTTCATTAGCACTTTACTTCATGCCTCTGCCAAGTGATGGGGACGGAAACATAGCAAGTACATCCATTCCATTCTATCGGCGCATGGTGGCCCCTATCGTAAAGGTCACCCATTGGTATCAAGCCTCGTAGTTACGAACAAACGCTCAAAGCATAGATTGCATACTCATGCTCCATCTTTCCATTACGCCTTCCTTCTTCCGCGATCGCATTCAACTGACCGAGCAGTACCGACCGTTTAGAATCCCGCAACAGGCGGCTGCAATACACTCCTAACCTTCGCTCTCAAGCTCGGACTGGGAGGTTCCTACTTCTGCCCGGCCCTCGCCTTCGCCTCCTCCTTAGTATCCTTCGCAGCGCCCTTGGCCTGCTCCTTAGTTTCGTGCGCCTGGCCCTTGACGTTCTCCTTCCCCTGCTGCGCCTGCTTGACCACATCCTCGGCCTTCTGTTGGCTCATCTTCGAGTACTCCTCGCCCTTCTTGCTGTACTCGTCGGCCTTTTGCTGACCGAGCTTGGAGTACTCGTCAACCTTTTGCTGGCCCTGCTTGGAGTAGTCGTCAAACTTCTGCTGCCCGATTTGCTGATACTCGTGCATCTTGTCTTGGGCGTTGTGGGCGTAGTCTTCGGCGGTGTCTTGGGCTTGGCGGAGGTAGTCGGCGCTCTTCTTCTTCGATTCCTCGTACTTGGGGCCGAGGTATTCGGAGAGGGCTTGGAAGAAGTCGGAGGCGACGCGGAGTTGGAAGGAGACGGTGGCCATGAGCAAAGTGGTAATGGTGTCACCCCGGTTGCCGTGATTGGCCGTCTTGCGGTACTCATCTGAAATGAGCTGTTAGCAGGGCGTCGAGTGAGGTGAGATTAGAGGTATGAAGCTCTCACCGTTGTACGTGTTCACGGCGTAGTTGTACGGCCAGAATGCGTAGGATTTGGCGGTGTCGATGATGGTGTTGGTGTCCTCGGTTACAATGGGGAAGTGGGTGTCGACCTGCTTGAGGCCGGAGTCGGCGAGCTCATCGGCCTTCTGGACGTACGGCTTGGCGTAGCTGTAGGGGGTCTCGAGGTATGGCTCAACAGGCTTGCCAAAGCGCTGGTAGGCCTCGTCGGCGATCTCGATTGATTTTTTGCCAATGGGATATGACTTGAAAGTCTCGATGGCGTCGTTGACCACCGGGTAGCTGGTAACATGGGACAGCGTCTTGCTGCTCTGCATGTCGCCGTTGGTCATGTTGTTAGACCTTTCCTTGGTTGCGTGAGGCATTGACTGTTCGGCGGTGTTTGTCAGCCTTGTCGTCTGCAAACTCTTGTCAAGGCACTGGATGCAGTACAGGCGGTCCTGGGGTGAGAAGTGGATGTGTCTGTTAGAGTGTCTTACGAAGAGTGAGTCGGTTATCAAGGATGTATGAGTACGCTAGACTTTTACTGCCGGCTTTCTTTCTTTGGGCCCCAGTGATTTCACTAGGGAGGCACGATAAGCACTTACTGGGTGATGGTTTCCTTCAATAATTGTGTTATGCGGATCAAGATGGAAGGAGAGACCGAGACAAAGTGCTGGATAGATGGTGTGAAGTGGAATGATGAAAAGGGGAGAGGAAGTGTTGGGAGAAGGTTGCACGGTGGAAAATGCAGGTCGTCGTCGCGTTCACCCAAGCTTCCACGCAGAAAGCGTCGTGGTCACCAGCAGCTACACCTACACCTACACCTGCTTTCCCTTTCTTTCACATGCAAATCCGGCGTCATACCTACGCCCGTGCACGAACGCGGGAAAACGTGGCTCGTGCAGTGGCTGCCGATAACGACAAGGCGCGCTTTTCACTCTCCTCCACCATTCGCCCACTCACAATCTGGCCCGCGAAGCCCACCCACACTCGATGACCAAGCACAGCGGCCAATCACCCTGGACGTGCTGCAGCAGCAACAGCTCGGTGTCACCACGGTGTCAACCCGTCGATTCTTACGCCGCAGCCTGCCTCAAGCACGTGAAGCTAGTCAAGCCACTCACGCTCTCGGCTCGACGTCCCGAGAACGGCAGGCTTGGGTGGTGAAACGTCGTCTTCAACCCGCGTAGACAACCACTCAACGGCATTATGTCGCGAAGTACCTGCAGTTCATGACAGCGATCAGCAATGCATTCCGCCAACAGCTTGTTAGTGATCGCGCGATCAATTGCTGTACGTACCGGGAGAGCGACAGGGGCAAAAAGCTCAACAAAGACAGTGGCAACGATATTCGCAATTGGCATGTGAAACGCCAAGCATGACCTCCGCGGCCGTCACATGCTACGCACATGTACATGTATCGTTGTTCATGTACCTGCCGAGCGTTTCGATGTTGTGGCTTTCTTCCGTACGCCCACAGCAGTACTCCGGAGCCTCGTCCGTGAGCTCCAGCTGCCTTCACATAGCAGTGCTCGAGGTCGCTGATGCTGCAGCAATCATGCTTGTTAATGTAACAACCAATGGCGCTGCCCATATGTATTGGAATTGTGCAGGCAGGCAGGCAGCCACTTTCACACACGACGGCTCCTCGTAGACTCTTACTCGCTGGAGTTGCCCACCATGCTTCCTGTGATATGGTGTAAGTGTATATACCTGCTGTACCCTTGACTTCCTCCACGTCTGCGACCCTGATCGGTTACTCTCCTACACCTTCATCATTGTACTACAGCTCGCAGCCTGGACAAGCACGATCAACCCGTCACCTCAGCGTCGATTCACTAGCGGTCCCGAGCTACGCATAAGTGAGTGCGCAGGTTTGCTCACCCTTTGCCCATCGTATCTCCTTGCTTTGTAGCATTTCCTGGAGCGAAGTACAGTCCAATCGATCTAAATCGGTTCAATCGTCCGCACCGCATCGAAACAGCAGCAAACGCTGCCACCGGGCATGAAAGCCATGGTAGAATGTCGCTCCGTCTCCCGCACAATCGTGAAGTCCAGACATGAAGTCACCCCGCAAAAGGCAGTCAGGTTCAACATTTCTTCTCACGCGCAGTCCTGAACTCCCGACTTTCATCTCTCCTCGACATGCGCAACGCGATCTAGGATACCACGCCGACCTCTTCAAAGAAGTCCTCAAGGGCCTCAAATCCGCCAGCAAGATCTACCGGCGCATCAAGCAGTATGACCACGCTAGTAGCATCAAAGGCTTCATGCTGGGCGCCTTCGGCGCGTATGCCTACCAGGAAACTAGGCCGTTCCCCGAAGTCTGGGCCGCAGTGCCTGGAAATCTTAGCTTCCTTGAAATGACCGGCCAGTTCGGCGAGGACTCTGTTGAGAAGATTTGGCTACGTTCGATGGCTGGCGAGTATGTGCTCGGGGCGTACCAAATGCTTCACAACGCAGGCCGAAGCTGTCAGAGCGCCATGGACGTGGCGAAGGCGTTGGAGGTGCTGATGCTAGAAGACTTGGGGTTGGATGGCGAGACGGTCGAGCAAGGGGAAGTGGATGTCTACCAGTGATTGTGCGAGATGTCCTTCTGAGTGTCCGCATAGGTAAAGATACCGGTACATTAATATGTCGCAATGTCCTACCCTGCATTCGTTCCGAACCCCTTGTGTGCTAGTCCAGAGGTGTGGTCTCGCGCCGTTGCTATATGCAGTGCTAGGCTTTCTGAGACCTTCCGCTCCTGATTGGAGTTCAGCAGACTCTGCTCCCGAAACAGCACACTCCGCCAAGCTGAATGAGATAGCATGTCGCCACGGGGTTCGGTTCATCTTCTGCGACCACAGCATCTCACGCGTGATCTTCCAAAACCGCCTGCTTCACTGCGCCTTCGGTGGGCTGAAAGCAGAACTGTGCTTGAGCGTTGCTCGCATCGGTCGCGGCAAAGTTTGAGTGATGTTGCAACCGCATCGTTCAATCATTGTCATCGCTCTCCTCATGTTCATCACCCTCTTCGAAAATGAACGCTTCCGCATCGACAAGCGGCTCTGCACTGATACCGTGCTTCTCCGCCCAGGCTCGCAGCTTACTCTTGTTAACGACAATGCTGCCACTGGCCGTCTTCCGCTTCTCCACCACGTCCATCTCCCGCAACGCCGCAACGACATCGTCCTGCATGATGTACGTTCCGTCGCTGATGTCTTTCACACTCACTGTCCGCTTCAAGTGGCACGCCATGAGAAAGCGAAACACTTCACCACACCAGTAGTTGATGTAGCCCTTTTTGCCCAGCGCACTCAAAGGCCGCTCCGGCCCACCGAATCTCTCTTCCCGCTTGCCGAGCTCGTAGGATGCTGCTATTAGTACTTGTCCTAGTCCACGTCGCTGCCAAGGTGGGAAGACAAGGATGCAGGCGACGTTGTTGTTGTCCCAGCTCATCTTCTCTTTGCTGAAGAAGCCGACAACTTGGCCGTACGGGTGTGGTGAGCTACGGAGGATCAGGGGGTAGTAGAGGAAGGTGCTGACGTCGAAGAAGACCGACTTGGTATCGAGGAAGAGCTTGGACAACAGCGACAGGTTTTGGGCGTATAGCTATCCTAGACAGTCAGTCTCGGAGGGTGAGTACGGTGTGTATAAGGGCAGACCTTATGATCCTCGCCGTCAATCTCGTGGATGACAAAGTCGTCCTTCTCATAGATCACTTCTCCGGGCGGTGCATCGTCCTTCAATGGGCACACTTTCTACCTATATCAGCAGCTACTACTATGCTAGCGCAGCGTGTAAAGCCTCGCTTACACAATGTACGCTATACTTCATTATCTCGCTGGTATAGCAGAAGCACCACTGGCACACATAGAGCCAATCTGTCTTCCTACCGCCGATTATATCCTCGGGGTAGAACGAGGGGTACCATGGCTTGATGTGCAAGTTCCCCAACACAACATTAGCGACGTTTGGCTGCAACGCGGGGCGGTTCGGGGTACGGTGAGGAGAGAGCATGGTGGAAGGAGACGGCGAGGGCGGCGTGATCGCCATTGCGGACGTGGGAGCCTGCAGAGGCGATGTCACATCATTGGTCGTGGATAGAAGGCACAGGAATCGCGCGCGAGAGACGCGAAGTAATATGTAGTGTTGGGGTACGTAGGTATCATTTGATTGGCCGTTGAGACCTCGGCTGTGAGGTATGTATGGGACAAGCTGCGCTGTGACGCTCCCCGTCTGTTCGATACGCACCTACAAACATGTATGCATACGCAAGCCAATCGACTCCAGTATAGGCGTCAAAGACCACAGCTACGGCAACAGCGATACAAATCCCTACCCGACGCTGATGGCATTCTAGCAAGCCATCAAGGCGCAGGTAAAGCAAGTGATGATAATTGAACCGTGATGCCCGTAGTCCGCGCCGTAACTGACCATGTGTCTGCTGGACGTTTATGAACTGACCTTCAGCGACTTCTTCGATGAGGATAGACCAGACTACTACATCCTCTCCCATAGATGGTTTGGCGCGGACGATGAGGTGTCGTACGAAGACTTCATTGAGGGTCAATAGCGGCACAGCACCGGTTGGCAGAAAATACAAGAATTTTGCTACTTTATCAAGGCGCGCAATGAACGCAGCGTCAGGAGGACAAACTGGGCTTGGGTAGACACTTGTTGCATTGACAAGCGCAGCAGTGCTGAGCTCACGGAAGCGATCAATAGTATGATCAATTGGTATGCCGAGGCTTCGGACTGTGTAGCGTACTTGTGGGACGTCGACACTTCGGAGTCCTTGAGGAAAAGCGATTGGTGGTCTCGTGGATGGAGTAAGTGCTTCTCCCAGCTTAGGGTGCCCGGATTTATATCTCATCGCACGTCGCAGCGTTGCAGGAGCTTCTGGCTCCGCGAACCGTCCTCTTCGTTGATCGAGGATGGGATATCGAAGGCCACAAGTGTGCCTGGAATACAATTAATGATAGCGGAGACTGCGTGGTGTATGCTAGCGAGGCGCTAGCTCCTCCGCACCGTGGCCGTAACCTCAACTCGCAGAGAAGTAACATTACTGGCATTCAGGAAGAGTATCGAAATGTCTTCGCTACTTTGGCAATCTAGTGTAGCTAGACGGATGAGCTGGGCTGCGATTCGGCGCACGTCTAGGATCGAAGATCAGGCGTATTCTCTCTTCGGCTTATTCGACGTCAACCTCCCGTTGTTGTACGGCGAGCGAAGCCGTGCTTTCCAACGCTTGCAAGAAGAGATTGTCACACAATTCGATGATGAGAGCATCTTCGCCTGGACGGGAGCGGGACGCAACGAGATGGAGTGCGCATCTTCGCTTCATCCCCTGCAAATTTCGCTCAGTGTAGAGACATTGTCTGCATGGAACACGACACAACTTCTTCACATTCGCTGACAAACAAGGGTCTGGTGATGAACCGCATGATGCCAGCGCTGATCCCTGCTCAGCAGGAAACTAACGTGTCCAGTCCGTCCTATCTAGTCACACTGCATTGCGGGTGCCATCTCCCTGTCTTGGACGAGGCGCCGGAAGGATGCAAGCCTGGCAACGTCAAGCAGGTACCGTTCGTCATCGCTTTAGCACCAACATCGTCCACGGGAGGAAGATGAAAGCGTGTTTATAGCAATTATTCTCCTGCGCAGCTTGAGCGACTCTTCGACACACCGTCTCCCGTAGGCCAGAAACAGACGGCGCTCCTGACCAGTCGAAGCTGGGCAGATATTCGGCAAGATCAAGAAACGGAGCGCCGTGGAGCCGTTCCTCCAGCGGCAACCGAACGTTCTGTGTCCGTCATGGAGAAGCCTGTTAGCACAGCTCGGCGGTTCCCGAGCAATGCTCGCAAGGCCGAGCGCTCGCAGCATACACAAAACCCAACCGGGCGCGACGGACCACGTAGAGGACCCGGAAGTCCTACCAATAAACCCAATAAGAGTGCCAGGACCGTTGCCGAGATAGCACTCTTGAGCTCAGTATCGCCAATAATCTCTTCGAGCTTCGGAGTACCAGGGTCTTGCAGGACTTCGCAGTCGGGTGTCCCTCACGCTCATAACATAATGTCATTTACATTTCGGGAGGGTGCAATGTGTTGGCGGCTAACATTGTTCGGGAAATCCTTCATGAACGCGTAAGCGCGACCGAAGGCACGACGAAGGCTCGTCTCTCTCTTGACGCTCGAGGTCGCAATGTGGGCTCCGGTACGAGATGGAAGATGAGCAGGCTCGCCCATGTTCGAATTGCGACTCTGGATGTTTCGCAGAAAACATCAATGAAAGCTGCCTACAGTGGCAGTTCCACCCAACACCAGCGCTATGCAAGCATTGCTCATGTTACGCACGGTTACAAACCTTGCCGTAACCGCTCCTGGAATTTCTGCTTCCCAAATTGATAGATTTTGAGCAGACCCTCTTCGCTCAAGTCAATGCCTTGCATGTTCGGCGCATCCTGCGCAGGAGGCCTGCTCACCCGGCTTGCAATGACGACAGGATCGGTCTCAAGAATGATGCCGTCATCGACAAGCTCATCAATGCAGAGGGAGACAAGGTCGTAGTTCTCGATGATGGTTCGCTTGTCGACGGAGTTTCTAGGTTCATGGTTAGCACTGTCTTAGAAACGTGGGTCGGTCCCATCGTACTTCAGCAAAATGTTGAGTGCATCTCGTAGCGCCAGGATGACGTTGTACAGCATGATCTCGTTCTCTTCTGCGCTTCCAACGACGTAGAGCATCACGTCGCTCTCCATCTTGAAGACCACCACCCGGTTGTCGTAGAGAATTACATCGCTCGTTTGCTTCGCTGTCTTATCCAGCAGACCCTTCTCGAACGCTTTCTGGTCTTTAAGTGATGGGTATGGGTTTGCGCCGGGGTATGTCGTTCCTTGTGGGTGGTGCGGCACATGTGGTGGGCTGTAATATTTCGTGAGGATTCGAGAGGTGTCGTCTGTGGAGAGGATGAGTATGGCGTTGACGGAGAAGAGAGACATGTTGGGTGCCATGCTCGCAAGTGTGGTTTATGGTCCTTGACAATGTCTTCGATCTGTCCACCGTCGCAACTCTTGCATATGCAGCTAGTCGCGAGAGGTAGGGTAGAGTGTGCAGAGGTGAAGGTGGCCTATCGGCAACATCCGCCGCCGCCGCCGCCGCTCGACTTTGCATGGCAGTCGCGTGCTTTCTGCATGCATTTCCCTTCGCTTCCATTGCGTATAGCACGGCCTTTCGATGCTGAGTGAGACACTGTGGCGAGCGCAATGTCAGCTCCAGTCGCACAGGCTATGGCTCCTTCGGTTCATGGCTGGAAAAGGCGCTTCTGGAGCAATAACGTCCTTCGGCCCTCGACCATATGCGTCGCAGAGTCTGCTCCGCCATTCAAACCAAGATACACGTCGTGAGCACGTGAAACAGACTCCAAGGCGACAAGTATCTCAGAGATTGCGAGTCAGGAAGCACAAGGCCAGAGCAGAGGCTCAAGTAGAAGCTGTCGAAGATTCCAACCTACTCCTCACCAACGACCTACGGCAGGCAATCAGTGACGTAAATATTAAGACAGTGATTATGATCTTTCCGGAGGCGTTGCAGCGTCGAGTACTTGACCGGAGCTTGGTGTGGCGCATAGCCCAGTGTCTTCACGAAGCCTTCCGCCGAGAAAAGCGCGTGGCAAGGGACAAGGCTCGCCGAGAAGACACTGATGAGCTGATTGCATTTACCAGAGAGCTTGTGAAAGCCATCAAAAGCTCAGGTCTTCTGCCAGACAGGCGTGCCCACCTCCATTTGCTGGCTATATTCAAGGAGTCAGGCGTTCGAGCGGAAGGGGTAGCTTTCTGGAAATGGCTCGAGCTACAGGATGACCAACATACTGACCCAGATGTATATGGCGCGGCCATTGAGCTGCTTGCTGTGGATGGCGCATCTTTGGCTGATCTGGAAGCCTTGTACGAACAAGCTTTGCAGCGCTTTCCAGGCAGCTTCAATGCTTACCATCTCTCCCCAAACGCCATTCTGACCGATCGTGATCAGCGTACAGAGATCAAAGGGGTACCGATGACGCTGCTTCAAGGTATCCTTACAGCACGTCTACTACGCGGTGACTCTCGCAACGCGTATCTGGCACTGGACACGGCAATAAGACTCTATCCTACAATCACTCCCCCTCGTTTCTTCTCACTCTTTATCGATGAGCGACCCGTAGAAGAAGCGTACACCGTCTTTGCTATCGCGTGTCGAGCTGGTATCATATTGCCTTTCGATACCGCCAGAAAACTGTTAGCTGCTCTACGCACAAGCTCCGACCTAAGTTCACTTACCGCCCATCTTTCTGCGTTGAGGCAGATGGTGTTACTCATTTACATGTACGTCGGTGCTGGAGGCCGTGTGAGCAGCAACGCGGTGAATGAAATGATCATTGGTGTGACCCAACTCTTACGACTTCACGGCATAGCAGAGCTGGCGCAGAAGTCGAAGAAGCAGCTGGTAGAAACTGTGATGGGAACCGTCCGCAAAATGATCTTGCTCTCGGCGAGGCTTGGTGTCAAACCCGGTATGGCGGCAATCAACTCAATCATAACGAACCTAGGCGGGTACGGCGAATCGAGGCAAATCATCGGTATCGCACTCAAGGCTGCCGAGGCACTTGATCTGGAGCCAACTCGGATCACTTTCCGTTCAATCATGGCTTCAGCGGGCCTTCTTGGTGATGGTCATCTGGTTGGCCGGACTTGGCAGGACCTTGCGGACTCGAGAAATGATTTGGGCGGGAGCCTTGACATGTCCGACTTCTTGGTCCTCCTCAAGGCAGCCAAAATGTGTCGGAGTCCGGACCTTGTTACTGAGGCACTTAAGAACTACGGACACATGCTGAGAGAAGAAGAGTGCGAGATTATATCTGAACGTCTGCATGACTCACCCGACCGTGACAAGCCAACCGGTGGCTACGATCGTGTAGAAGTTGGGGATATACTCTCCGGTGTGCGCATGCTCGAGCAAGACCTGGACATCTTCAACGATCGAACCGATGCCTTGCCTGGGATCACCGACTACAATCCAGAGCATCTGCCGATTCTCCTATCTCCACTTCCAGACAACTTGCGCCTGGCGGAGCGCGCTGTACGCCACATATATGATGAGCTTACCACGGAGCAGCGCGTCAACACTTCGGCAGAGACGTCGAGCGCGACTGGTGAGCATGGACACACCGCAAGCCATCAAGGAGGAGTGGAAACATCTTCGAAGTCAGCAACGCCCGCCTTGAATACTGCAGACATGCCTTTGGGCACACTGCGCTACGAGAATTGGAAGGTCATTAATTATCTGCTTGCGCTGGCAGAGAGCAATGACAAGCTTTACCATGATGCTGTCCACCATGCAATCTCATCTGGAGTTGCGCCGCCTACGCGTGAGAGGGTGATACAGGGAAGATTGCACGGAGAGAAGGAGGTGGGGCATGGTTTGAGCGATGCACGAAACGGTGCGTCTGTGGCAGACGACGTTGCAGATCCTACGCACATTGAATCAGTTCGGGCAGAGATAATCCGCTTAAGAGCTCTTTAGCTGGGACTTTGATCATACGTGAGGACAACGTTCTCAAATATGCATAGGCCGGACCATGTAGATAAGTGGAAGTTCTCTGATTTAATGGTCATTACTTGCGTATGAATTTACCCAATGTGTTCGCCGTGCCAAGTGTGCCCGCATGGTTCCATCCTTCGAACCTCACCTTACCTCTGTCATTGTGTCAACTGTCTCGCAACGGTCTCAGAGAGTGTAGACGAACTCGCTGTTTTCTCGATCCGTAAGATCCAACCATTCTTGGTTCTCCAAGCGGACGTAGTCCGGCTGCGCCCTGACCTTAGCCTTCTGCGCATTCTGCCATCGTGACCAGAAGTAGATGAAAGCCATGATGCCAAGACATACACCCCAGCAGCAAATGATGGTAATCTCTGCCGGGACGTATCGGGGCGCGTCCTTGGGCCGGAAGGTCTGAGGTCCAATGATGTTGCCCACGCAATACCCGATGAGATACAGCGCGGCGACTGTCGTCTTCTTCGTATATCCTGCGATGTTCGACGAGATGAGAGACAGGAAGGCGACAAAGGGCATGGCGGAGGCCTGCGTAAGGTAGTAGCCTGCTAGCCGGCCATGTAGGTTGTCGAGAGGAAGACCAACGATCAGGCACATCCCAATGATGCTCAAGCACAAGCCCAAGGAAGCAATGGCGATGCGGTTGCCGAAGCGATCGCCCAAGTAGCCACCAAGTATCAACGTAACGACTTCGACGGCCCCGCCTGGTGTGCCATAAAGCAAAGATTGTTCAGATGTGTATCCAAAGCTCACTATAAGCTGGGAGAAGAAGTTGCTAATTCCGCCGTTCGGTATGTCGGCGATGATTGCGTAAAATACGAACGCCCACGTGATTGGATCAAGTAAGGCCTCGCGCACCTGATAGAATTTGAAGTGTCGGTTACCGACCCCCTGATTGTTCGTTCGAATTCTCTCGATAGCGAGGATGCGGTCCTCCTTCTTCAGCCAGCGAGCGTTCATCTGGTTGTCGGGAACGATGAAGAGGAAGACTACCCCCATCGCAACGGTCAATAGCCCGGTGACCAGGAAGACTATCTTCCAGCCTGCAATGCTCGCGGGATGCTTCCTGGTACCGACTGCGATGCCATACGCGACAAGGCCACCTAGGATCTGCGCCCAGCCGTTGAAGGAAAACCAGATACCAGTCCGTGTGCCTTGTTCCTTCCTAGTATACCATTGGCTGGTGATCAGAGCGAAACCAGGCGTCACCGCGGCCTCGCAGACGCCGAGCATGAAACGTATGGCTACCGCGCCGCCGAAGTCCTTGACCGCGGCGAAGCAGGTGAGTACGAGGCCCCAGGCGATGATGCAGCAGGCGGAATACTTTCCAATTGGCAGACGTTGGAGAAGACGGTTCGTAGGGTACTCCCAGCCCAGGTATCCGAAGTAGAACATGGAGCCAAGCCATTGATAGTCGTTGCCAACAAGACCGATGTCTTTCCTGATCCCCATGACGCTAGCGTAGGAAATGGTGGTCTTATCACATTAGCTTAGCACCTTTTAAGACGATTAGATGGTAATCTACCTTATCTAGATAGTTCAAACCATAGACGACGCACATGATCTGGATCGTGTCAGACAATGTAGGCGCAGCGGCGGATGCACACACCCACCGGGATAAGGTGCCAGTCGATAATCCGTAGCAGTCGGCGGTTTGTTGCCTCGTCGATGTGGATCACCTCGCCCTGATGGCCTTCGAAGGCCTTCATGGCTTCGTCGGCATCGTGGGAGTGCTTGAGTATGTTTTCCGGAACGCTTCCAGAGCGGATAGCATTCGCCAACGGCGCCGGTAGCTGCTTGTCAACCGCTGGATCAAGGCCATGGTTCTTCTCGTCGTCAGACATGCTGGGCCTTCAATAACGATGATGGTAGCGTCACTCGGATGTGTAACAGAGTAAAGGAACATAAACAGATATAGAGTGTTAGGTGAACCTACCAAGACCCTATCGGCATGCACAGGAGGCGACAGAAGGCTTGCTGGACGATAAGACGTACGCTATCTACGTGCCATTTAACAAGCTCTTCTTTGAGTGACGGCATGGGATTGGCGTTGTAGAGGTGTGGGCGACATGGTCGCGTGGCGGTCGCAACGATAGGCACAGCAGACTGCCGAATTGGGCAGGTCGCATTGATTGAGGTGCATACCCTGCGGGGCAACATATGGCGCCTCGGCGGCTCGCCGACTGCTTGCCCGTGAGGGACCGAATAAAGCGCGGCCCATTACCGAGAGTCTGTCTTCGAGAAGACTGGCACGTGAGTCACATGCTGGGAACCATTGCCGGCTTCAATGTTCGGTATCGTTGCGGTCGTGTGTTGTATGCAACGCCACAGCTGCGGCTGTCATGGACCGCTTCAAGCCCGCCTGCCATACACACGGATCCGCTTCACGCCTCCATCTGGGATAATCACCAGCTTTACGTACGCGTAGGCGGATTCGACGTGCTGAAGCGCCGTTCGTGCATACTCATGCTCCTTGTCCGGTCCGCTTTGCTGCGGCGGCAGGATCTCAATCCATGAGTGGCTATCGTGAGAGGGTGGCGTGTCCGACTGCAAAGCCGCAAACACCTGCACCTTCTGCGGATAGTTCCCGCGAAAGTGCGCCGTGTCGATAACCAGCCTGTCTATGATACCCGGCAGACCGAGTCTGACGATCACCCAGTCGACATGCTCACCCCTTGAGCGCTTCGTTTCCCAGCCATCACCCATATCGACCCCTCGGCCCGGCAGAAGCAGATTATCTTTCTTACCGAAGTGCTGATCTGAACATGCCACGGCGACACCTCCGTTGACTGTCGCAGCCAAGTCAAAGATTTCGCCTACATCTTGCGGCAATACCGGCACAACCTCACCATACAGTCTGAAACGCGCAATGCCGCCGTCTGGGAACATTTGTAACCGCACATGCGTATATGCCTTGTCCGTCATTTTCGATAATAACCACCCGTGTCGCTGACTCGGCCCGCACTCCTGCTTAGCCAGTATAGTCTCCCATCCCACAAAGTCCTTGCTCTTGACCTCACTTTCCTGGTCGTCTAATGCGAAACATCCCTGCACAGCTATCTCAGGTGCCTGGTTGCCGTTGAAGTAAGCCGTATCGATCTCCACACCGTTCACTCTGCCTGATGCAACGCCCAACCGTATGACGACCCAATCGAATGCCTCAGGGTTGTGTCTGCGGGTTTCCCAGCCATCATACCATGCTCCTGCGTATGTAAAGACGCCAGGCTTGCGGATCGGCGGCGTTGGGGTGGTGAGATTGTCGGCTGCAGCGAACCATTCATCGGAAAAGGCGAGGATGCGGGAGCCTAGAGCCTTGTTCACGAGGTCTGCAAGACTAATGTTAGAGTGCCAGCAAGGTTGCCAACTCCGACGTATGCGTACCAATACTGCCATTGAAGGTTGAATCAATGTCTCCAGATTTGACGGGCGTAGCCGCTTCTTGTACGATCGGTTGGATACTTTCTAGTGCGATAATTGGTACCTCCATGTCCACGCCGTAATCTTATAAATGCTGAGTGCCTGCTCGTAAAAGATGTGACATTTTGCACGTCAGCAGCTTCTGTGGACTTTATGCAGGCTTTCTTGCTGCAGCGGAGTTGGCCGAAAGTGCCAAGAACAGGTCATTCGGCTGCTTCCGCCCTATCGTTCAGTCCGACGTGTCACTGAACCGAGCGTTTTCATAGATTCTGGTAACCTGCTTTCCGTCCGGCTCCAGCTTGGCCAAGAACTCTGGTGGAACTGATGGTATGTACCTTCGTTCGCGCTCCTTGTTCATACCTCCAAAACCGGCACCGTAGCTAATCAGCATGTCGGTGGAGGTCGGTAAATGGAAAGGTAGCAGGAGAGCTGGGTTAAGCAAATTTGTTTCTGGCGCCTCATCTTCGTCTGGTTGAGGAATTATAGGGGGATGTAATGCTTTGCCGTTTGGCAGAGCAGCGTCAGCCGGTACAGCTGGTGATTGCGTCGCTCCGGAGCCCGTCGCGGAATGCGGCTCAGGCTGCACTGGTACCTTCGGTCTGCTCTTAACCTCTTGAATATACTTCAGTGCGACTTTGCCGAGCGTCCTCTCACCGACTTCCGCGCGGTAATGCTTAACAGCGTGCAATAGCTGCCTGGCGGAAACGTTCGGCAGTTGTTGCAGGGTGGTGGCCAGAGCATCCTTATCCTCGCCAAGTGATGAGAAGCATTGCAACCATTGCAGTAGCTGTACAACTGGTGCCAAGTGGCGCCTTGCAGAATCGACCGTAGTCTCTCCAGTCGCGGTCATCGATCCGTTCTCGTAGTGGTCCGGCTGTCTGTTATTGGTACGAGCCCAGTCTTCGAGCGTGGAAACGTTCATCCGGATCTGCATCGCCTTGGTACGAGCAAGATATCTCTTGTTCGACATTATCCGGTTGAAAAGCTCGGCTCCGACCCAGTAATAGAGCTGCGACAGTATCTGCGCCATGATGACCGAGTGCACATCGTACAAGTCGAGCACGAACAGCGTCGAGGACAGCAAGGATGTGATGTTGCGCGGCGATACCTGAGCTTTACGCTTTGGTGAAGGCGGCCGATACCGCTTTTCCATGGGTTCGGGTTTCACTTTGGACTTCGTGCGTAAGAACTTCCACTCATTCTGGAACGCGACGTCTTCGAAGCCCGGAATCGTCTCATGGTCAAGCATGGCCGTGTCGAGAACTTTGTCCATCCGTCTTTCAGCATCCCTAATGATGAGGATGTAGATCTCGTGTATCAATTCCGCCATCTGCGCCTGAAATTGGACGGTCGCTTCGGTCAAACCCGGATCCTTTTTCAGGTAGTACAAGAGTAAGGTCGCATTCGAGATCCAAAAGGCGAGTATTGTCATGTCCCACTGATAGCGATCGACCACCGCGTAGATCTTCTCTTGAGCTGACTCGAGCCAATCTGCGAGCAGCTCCTTGTTCGCGTGGTAATGCGCATAGCGAGCGCCAAGAAACACGATATTTGCTGGCACCGGCTTTTGCGACGGTGATCGCTGGGGCGTCATGTTCGTCACGACCACATCCAGGATGCGCTCAATGTCGCTCTCCATGAAGACAAACATCTGATCGTTGAGACATCGATCCCATATAAATTCCTGTCCTTCGTCTAGCTCCTCTGGTGACTCCGGCTGCTCGTCCAGGCCAAGATTGCCCAAATCGACCTCAAGGTTGATCGCGCTTTCCATCATCATTCGCCGCCGCATCTCACTCTCAGCAAGCTCCTCCTCGAAGCGATCTTGTGAGAAGCCGGAGTTATAGAAGTCTTCCGAAACGCCAACACTGCCAATGCTGTTGCCACTGTGTTGAAGAAACTCTGACATGTCGCTGTTGGGTGGCACGAAGTCTAGCGCGGTTCTACCACTTGATGACTTAATATCTGTTGACGCACCGTGGTCGAGCAGTATTTTGGCGATGTCCTTGTGGCGGTTCGTTATCGCCCACATAAGCGCAGTCCATTGATTGCGATCTTGAGTATCAACCGTAGCGCCTGCATCCAGAAGCGCGAGAACCACATCCTTGTGGCCGAAGCAGCTGGCGTAGACCAAAGGTGGCGTACCTTCCGCGTCTACTGCGTTGAGCCTCAAGAAATCTGAAGGTTGACCTCTCACTAGTCGTTGCACCCGTTTGGCATCACCATTACTTGCAGCGAGGAACAAGAACTCCTGCAATTTCTGCGTTCTTTGCTCCAGCGACAGATCCTTATTTGCCAACACCGTATCCTCCTCCATCTCACCAGCATCGATCTCGTTGCCTTTCCTAGCCTGTGCAGCTAGCATAGCTGCATCATAACCGCCGAAATCCCGACCAAAAGCGTCCTCCTGATCGGGCTCGTGAAGCGACAGATTGAAACTGAGGGACTTCGCACTCATCGGCGCCGTCAAAAGCTCAGCCTTGCCGCTCCAGTCGTCATAGAACTCCTGCTGGCTATAGTCCCGCACTGGCCTCCTGTCGTCCAAGTTTCGTGGTAGATCCAATGGAAGCTCTCTGGGCTTGGTCGCCAGCTCTTGATGCTCCTCCGCTTCTTCTTGCGCATCTTGGAACTCCTCCTCGGCTTCGTTGTCCATTTTGTATAGTTTGCGACTACCCGGGAGCTCTGAGGCTGGTTTGCGCTGGCATCGTGACGCTTATTGCGGTCACTGCCGTCCTGCCTTGCTCGGCGGATGCTATACTGGCGTCATGAAACAATCAAATGCTCTGCCAACGCCGCCAACCGTCACAGATTTTGTGAAGGGGTGGCTTCATAAGTAGCAAGCATTTGCCATCGTCATTGCCCGCCAAGAAGAACATATAGAGACGGATCTTCCCGGCGTATGGTTGGTGTGGAGCATGTTGACAAGGATGAGGCGCCACCTCGTGTGGTGGTCCCTGCGTATTAAGCAGATCTACACTGTATTGCTATGTAAGCCATCGGCGTGCCACATGGTGCGCGCTGCACCGTTTCCCTCGACTTTCGTACGGCGTGTGGGTTGTTGTCAGGTCGCCGGTATTCCCAACTCCATCACTGCCCGCTTGGCGACGTCAGCAAGCCACAGCTACTGCTCCTTGGCAGCTGGTCCGCGGCTCTGAGCCTAATCATCTCAACAAGGTTTCTAAGCGTACTTTCCATCGTATAACCGCGCATACCGGCGCCTGACCTGGACTTTAAGCAGAAGAAACCATTGTTCTGTCCAGGCCTCGCGACAACGACAACGCTCGGCGGTAGAGGTACATGACTGAACGAAGTGCCAGGCCGTGGAGCGGCAGATCGCGGGGCATGTCTTGAAGTGAAACGGCGGACACAGGAGGCAGAATGGAGCATCGAAGTAGTCGGCCTTCTGTGGCCTCACCTGGAGCAACAGAGGATGCCAGGTTCAAGCGAATGTACCAAAGACTACGCGAAGAGCTGCCCGAGTACGAGTTCTTCGAATCGATCATACCTTTCCACTCAAGCTACGACAACTGGCATTTCGTCGGCAGGTTGAAGCCCAAAAGAGCTGTGGAGACGCGTAAAGGGAGCTCGCAAGGCTCATCAAGGCCCAGGAGTGTTAGGACGCACTCCGACTATGGCAGTACGGATGACAAGAAGGAGGAAGAGCTGTGGGTAGTCGCGCGGGTCTCCGAGCATCGCTTGCGGCTCGAACGAGAGTTCAAGCTGGCCCAGAGGCTTCACAAGGAAGACGAACCTGATCACCGACACTTCGTAAGACCCATACAGTACTCTCGCCTCCCCATACGCCAACCGGGCGACGCAAACGTATGCGTTTCAATCGTGGAAGCGCCGGGTCGTAACTATCTCCGAGAGATGGTTGAGATGGGCCCAAATTTCTATCAGGGCAACCCAGACTCTCCGACTCCACGGAGGGAACAAGCGCAGGTACCGCTCTTGACGTTTCTAGACTTTGCCGTGGGTGCTACGGAGTGCTGCGAGATCCTCCATCACGGCAACGAGCTTGTGCATGGTGAGCTCAGAGGCGATGCATTCCACTACAACAAAGACACTAGAGTTGTGAAAATGATCAACTTTGGAAGCGGCGCCAGGAGCTTCGAGCACGGCCTAACATCTGCCGGCTGGTCAAGTTTAATGTCTGAGCGCGGCGTTGAACACAAGCTTCAATTCATTGCGCCTGAACAGACCGGTCGTTTACCAGCCGAGCCAGATTCACGGACTGACATCTATTCCCTTGGCATACTCTTCTACACCATGCTAACCGGACAGGCGCCGTTTGATGGCAAGACTCCGCTCGACATTATGCAGAACGTACTCTCCCGTCGAATACCGCAGGTCAGCTCCGTGCGGCCGGATGTTCCGGACGCCATTTCAGCAGTCATACAGAAAATGACACACAAGAACATGGACGATCGTTACAACTCTACAGCAGGAGTAAGGTATGATTTAGAGGCGCTCAGGAAGATCCTCACGGATGGCGACGAGGAAGCTCTAGCCAACTTCAAGGTTGCTGCAGCCGACGTGTCATGCTTCTTCAATCTTCCTGCCCATCTTGTGGGCCGAGAAGAACAGCGCAAGGGCATCGTAGAGGTGATCGAGAGGGCAGCTCAACGGTCCGCTCGTGCTGCGCCGATTACCCGAAAGGGTTTGTACAGCCTGAGTTCAGGGTCATCTGTCATGTCCGGAGACAGACCGGAGATCTCCATGCTTGACGATGTACTTAGCGACAGTACTTCTTCTGGCGACCGAGACCGAGATTCGAGGCTAAACTCCATCCCGGAGGTTGGAGTGCAAGAGTCACAGCACTTACGTGAGAGGCAGAGCACAAACGATGACTCGACACCAACATCAAGCCGAGACGAAGCGCTGGAGCGGCAGTCTTCGCATGGCAGCCAGTTGGGATCGCTGAACAATGCCGACAGTATGCCGCGGTCTAACTCCATGTACAGCCTGACCGGTGACTCAAGCTCGCTCATTCGCACTGCACAAAAGCTCAAGCGCAAGGGTCGCACAGAGATCATCGCAATTTGTGGACGCGCAGGATACGGCAAGTCATCACTTGTGCAGAGTGTCGCGCCCACTGCTCGAAAACATGGCTATTTCACTACAGCCAAATTCGACCAGGTAAAGAACTCGCCATTTGAGCCGATTGTTCGGCTCTTGTCGTCGCTTTTCCGGCAGATCTACTCGGAACATGATGTTAACACGCCCTTCCACGAGAATATCCGCACCTTCGTGAAGCCTTTCTGGGCCATGCTGCACTCAGCACTAGACCTACCTGCATGGCTACTTTCCCCCCCCTCGATTAACAGCGTCACAAGTGGCGACGGCCACGGGAAACCAATAAACGGTTACGGTGCCATCGGTTCGACACCGATGCGGCAGAAGTGTAACATGCAGGCGGCGCAAGAGTGGTTGCGTTCAGGCGGCGGAGCGAAGTCTTCACGCTTTATGCACATCTATCTCGATGTTCTTCGGCTGCTGGCTGTACAGAAGTTCATAACCTTCTGCCTTGACGATTTGCAGTTCGCAGACCAAGAGAGCTTGGACCTACTCCACCTCATAGTAGCCGCCAAAGTGCCAGTGGTGCTCATCTTGACTTACCGAGGCGAGGACTTGCTAACGGCACCAACGCGAAAATTGCTCAACACTTCGCACAAGGTTACACTCGGACCATTCACCGATGAGGAAACAGCACAGTACGTCTCCGACACTCTGCATAGACCGAGAGAGTATTGCGTGCCTCTCGTTGCTGTCGTGCAGGAAAAGACGGGGGGTAACCCATTCTTTGTGCGTGAGATGCTTGATGCTGGCTACCGCAACAAATGCATCTACTACTGCTGGAAGTGCTCACAATGGGAGTACAACTTAGACAGGCTTTTCACGGAGTTCAGCAGCCCTGATGCTGGAAAATTCTCTTCGAACGACTTCATAGCAAGAAGACTACGAGAAATGCCGAAGGATGCTCAGACATTGTTGGCTTGGGCCGCCATCATCGGCAATAGCTTCAGCTTTAATCTAGTACTGCGGGTCATGAGCTGCGACTGCTCAAAAGCCTCGCCAGCGGGCTTGATTCCACCACCTTCGCAAGACGCAGTCTCCGGTCTACAGGCGACTATTGCATCGTTCATTGTGGTAGCGACAGAAGAGGAAGACCGCTTCAGGTTCTCTCATGACCGCTACATCACCGCAGCATATGGACTCTGCGAAGAGTACAAGCTAGAAGAAATGCACTATGTCGTCGCATGCGCCATGATGAAGCACATGACCTTCGATCCTGTGACGATGCCGAATGCAGTACTCTTTGAGCAGGCGAGACACGTCTCGGAGGGCCTACAAGCAGTCAAGCTCCGAGCAGTAAAGAAGGAGCCATTCCGTGCACTACTTTACCAGGCTGCCGAAACCGCTCGAGAATCTGGTGCGCGGAAGTCCGGTGCCACCTATTACAAGTACGCTCTAGCTCTTCTGCAGGACGACCCATGGGATGAGTCCAGCGGAGATGCCAGCTATATGGAGACCATTGTAATGATGACCAAAGCAGCCGAGGCCTTTTGGTACACTCGCGACTTTGACGGCGCTTCCAAATTGCTGACTGAGATTTCCGTCCACGCCAGGGATGCTGCAGGCAAGGCGCCGGCTATCATCATCGCGAGCCGTATGCAGATCCAGAGGGGAGACACTCGCGCATCGTTCGCGTTACTCAAAGATGCTCTTGCCGATTGCGGTTGCCCTATTGAAAACCTCACGTACGAGCAGTGCGATCACGAGTTCCAGAGCCTGTTACCTAGAATTCAAGCACAGCCTCTAGACCTTACCGACGCCAGCAGTATCAACGTCGACAGGGAGATGCAGACTCTTGGCGCCCTCTTTACGGAATTCCAATCCGCCGCTTTTTGGATGGACAGCTTGACGTATTATCAGGGCACGCTCAAGCTTGCGAATGTGTGTCTGGAGCGAGGAATGTCCGCGTACCTTGGCCTTGCATACGTACACTTGGCGATAGCCGCCGTGTTCCGGTGGGATCTCGTCAAGTTGGGCTTGGAGCTTGGCAACAAAGCCATGCAGATATTTGAGGCTTTCCCGGAGGAACATTACACAACCGGGCGAGGTTTGACTGTCCACGTGATGTTCCTTGGACACCTTGCTGGCGACCCTCAGGAGAACTTTCGCAACCTCACCCGTGGCGTAGAGGCAGCTTCTGCGGCGGGTGACAAGATTCTGCAGCTACTCAACCTTGGCATCGTTGCAGCGTACCGAGTGTGGGCCTCGGAGGATTTTGCAGAAGTGGAAGCCTTCATCGTGTCCATCGCTGATGAGTATCCGGATTTTAGCGAGAACATACGTGGTGGAAGCTTCCTCGTGTCTGTGCGGCAATATATTAGGGCAATGCAAGGCAAGACGTACGCGAAGACCTCTTCTGATGTGCTCAGCGATGATCGCCACAATACTGCTGAGTATACAAAACGGGTTTTCGGCACGCGGACCAATCCCTATAAGCCCCTAGCCATCTACAACTGTTACAAGATTTCAGCACTGTACTCCTTCGGCTACCACAAAGAGTGCTTCGAGCTATCAGAGGCCATGGAAGATACCATGAGCGAGCTGTGGTGCATGCCCTACACTTACAACAACGCGTTTTACATGTCCATGAGCGCAATAGCCATGATCCGCGAAAACCCTGATCGACCAGACCGTCAAGCTTTGTTAACGAAGGTATCTGCTTTACGTTCGCGAATCGAGGTTGTCTCAGTCAGCAGCTCGGTCAACTATGCTGCGTATCTCGCACTATTCGACGCAGAGCTAGCAGACTGCCAACACGATTACGGTGACTGCTTGCAACACTACGAGCGGGCCATCAACCATGCAGTACTGCACGGTTTCGTGCTTGTTGAAGCCATCGCCTCGGAGCTGTACGCAGATTGGCTCGTCCGAAGAGGAGCTGCGAGGCCTGCACGAGGCGTGATCAAAGATGCGATCTCGGCTTACCGTCGCATAGGCGCCTTTGGCAAGGCAGATCAAATGTCTGATCGCTTTGAGTTCCTTTTGTATGGCACGAGGTCACTGACCACGCAAGATGCAACGACCCAGACAACGGAGCTGGACACAATTGATTCCACTTACAGATTAGAAAAGATCGCAAGCCAGGGCCTGCCGCAAACATCAGCCGACCGTACAGAGGAGTGGCTCGAACCGCATCTTGCCAGCAACGGCGCACAGATGGTTAAGGAGCCGCCTGCAGCGCTGTCTGGTGGTCTTGCCGCTGTGGGACTCGACATGATCGACCTTACTAGCATCCTTGAGTCTTCGCAGCTTTTGTCGTCCGAACTGAACATTGACCGTCTCCTACCGAAGCTCACCGAGATTATCGTGACATCCACCGGTGCCGATGTCTGCGGCCTAGCGATCGAAGCTGACAATGGTGGGTGGGAGGTGGCGGCAGTTGCAACACCATCAGGCTTCGAACCGCTCCCAGCAAGCGTACCACTAGATCAGATTGAGGATCCAGTCGCACGTCAAGTCACCCTCTACGTACTTCGCTTTAAAGAGCCGGTCTTTCTCCGCCAAGTGCTGGATGACGAGCGCTTTGCAAATGTGCCTTCTTCATGGCTGGAGCAGAACCCGGAAGGCGCTGCCATGATCGCACTGCCCATTCTTCATGGTGACAGCGCCTTGCTAGGCAGCCTTTACTGCCAAGCTCCACCGAATACATTCACCGAGCGGACAGTGACCCTACTGAAACTCCTCGTCAACCAGATCGCAATTTCGATGGCGAACGCCTTACTATTTAAGCAGGTAGAAAAGGCCTCGGCGCGCAACTCCGCTATGCTCGAAGTACAAAAGCAAGCTCTTGAAAAGGCCCGCAAGTCGGAGAATCAGGCAAAGGCGGCAGAGGTAAAAGCTATGGAGATGGTTCGACTGAAAGATGAAGCTGCGAAGGCGAAGTCAATGTTCTTGGCCAACGTGTCGCATGAACTTCGCACGCCGCTCAACGGTGTCATCGGCATGAGCGAGCTGCTTAAGGCAACGCAGCTCAATAAAGAGCAAGCAGAG
The DNA here is from genome assembly GCF_000338955.1 of Baudoinia panamericana UAMH 10762. NCBI lineage: Eukaryota > Fungi > Ascomycota > Dothideomycetes > Mycosphaerellales > Teratosphaeriaceae > Baudoinia > Baudoinia panamericana. The sequence continues at coordinate 722,130 of NW_006911263.1, forward strand.
CATGCGGACTCAATAAGAGTTTGCGCCGACACCCTACTGAGTGTGATCAACGACATCCTCGACTTCTCAAAGCTAGAGTACGTACCGTCCCCGTCTGTATTAGCAGATGCATGCTGACCACACATTAGGGCCGGTAAGATGCAAGTGTTCAGCGTGCCACTCTCGCTGACAGAGACGATCAACGAGGTTGTCCGCGCTCTTTCCTATACGAACCTAGAGCGCAACCTGCGCACCATCGAAGAGTTAGACCTTGATCCGCAGCTTATCGTGATGGGAGACCCCGTCCGCTTGCATCAGATCCTGATGAACCTGATGTCGAATGCTTACAAATTCACGGCCAAAGGCAGCGTGACCGTGAGAGCCAAGGCCGACCGACAAGATGCGGAGAACATTCAAGTCACTGTATCCGTCACCGACACCGGCATCGGCATATCGGAAGAGCAGCAGAAGAAGCTCTTCCTGCCGTTCAGCCAGGCAGACAGCAGCACGGCAAGAAGCTATGGCGGCACTGGCCTTGGCTTGTCAATCTGCAAGGCCATCATTGAAAATGTGATGAAGGGTCGCGTCTGGCTTGAGAGCAAGCCTGGCGTTGGAACTACTGTGTCTTTCACGCTTCCATTTAAGAAGGTCAAGCAATCCGCAAACAGCGAAACGAACGGTGTCACACCACACAGGCGGGAAGCGGATCCCATGTCCATCTTCACACCACCACCAGAGCCTGAGGGCAGCGGCGCGCATCAGATTGTAAGTTTGGCCGGTATACCACGCGACCAGCTTAAGGTCTGCATCGCCGAGGACAATCCGATCAACCAGAAGATCGCCATCAATTTCGTAAGGAAGCTTGGCTTCTACTGTGAGGCGTTCGGCGATGGGCAACAAGCGGTGGACGCACTCGAGCGTGCAAGCAAGGACGGCAAGCCGTTCCACCTTGTGCTCATGGACGTTCAGATGCCAGTACTGGACGGGTATAACGCTACGCGCGAGATCCGCAAACACCCTGACCCGAGAGTCCGGGATATCCTGGTCATCGCGATGACCGCCAGCGCCATTCGAGGCGACCGCGAGAAGTGTCTGGAAGCGGGCATGAACAATTACCTAGCCAAGCCCGTCCGTGCAGATACGCTCAAGCAGATGCTGGAGAGTTATCTCAATCAGCCAACGAGGGCGATACCAAACCTACAGCAAGAGGCGAACAAGCTGGTAAGTACCGTTGTGTCGGAGGTGCATGAGGAGGAGAACGAGCAGCCGCAAACACAGCTGCCCGAGCGACCTCACAGTTCCCGACGTGATGACACAGAGATACATCTGCAACCTGCAGAGATGATGCAGAAGGCGGGATCGATGACTTCGGCGCAGGCGCTCAAGCAGAGTCTTGCTCCAGTGCCGTCTGAACAATTACCGACGCGACCTGAGAACGGAGCCTAGAGAAGTCGACATTCGGAAGCATTTGGAGCGATGCATGCGGTTCTGGGCGTTCCTGGGCGTTTTCCTAAAAGCCGTTATAGGACGGTGTCGGTTTAGAATGCTATGTTGCATAGCGAGGCGCTGTGGCTTATCCGCTGCAAGATGATGTGACGGTTGTACATTTGACTGTAGGATGCCGGTTCAAGAGATGCACGTGCCGCGAGCAGCGATTAATAGCGACGGCCAATATTACGAACAATCTATATCATCTGTATGTTCCTTATGCTGCTCGAACCACCACGGCTTGCCCATGCCTCGCCAAAAGCTTCTCCGCGCCATCCCCATGCAACGCAGTAGTGGCTGGCTAATAGCTGCCACTCCTCAACCTCATCGAGCCACTCCAGCTTCTCGATGCGCTCACGTTCTTCAGGCGCCATCCAGTCGTCGTCATCGTATAGCTGGAGCACGTCTCTCGCGGCTTGGCCATCGCTGAGGCCAGCCAAACGCAGACGCCCCTGCTGGGCCTCAAGCGTAGAATAGCGCTTTAGTGTCTGCAGATGGATGCCGCGCGAGGCAAGATTGGTTACCATAGTCTTGCCAAAAGCATCGAATGGCCGAATCGGTTCGTACAGTACCAAAGCCATTGAGCCCGGGATGTGCATGGAGAAGTAGTCGAGCACCGCTGCGGCGGTCTCGTGTGGGAGATAGCATAGGCAGCATTCACTGATTAATAGAGTGGGCAGCTGAGGATCTAGGCTGGGGATCTCCGGCGGCGACTTGACTGCCAGATCGCGGAGATCTAATGCGTGAAGATGGTAGGTCAGGCCACGGTCGCCACCTGATTTCAGCAAGCGAGACAGCTCGGCAGATTGTCGAAGCGTGGTCCGCTTTCGGTTGACGTTCGCCTCAAAGTCGAGTTCATGGTAGACCAAGTGCAAGTTTGAGGCACTGCTTTCGTCTACTAACCGGAAGAAGCGGGTATCGGAACCAGCACCCAAGGAGACAATCTGCTTCTTTTGAGTTGGTCTGACGTCCAAGAACTGCTTCACGAGCCTATCGATAGCTTTCGTCCGGACATAAGTGCCTCGGTTGATGATCGGATAGCGCTTTGGAATCTCTGTATCGTGGCCGAAGAAGGTTCTCGCATACGGATCGTCAAGATAGCCCAGAGCTACAGCGCTCATCCGGCTGCTGCTCGCGTCATGGTCCGTTTGTTGTACGACTTGATCACGTCCACGCTCAACGCTGTCGGCTGTGGCATCCTCGTGCGTGGGCGTTGTGCCACGACCTCCTCGAAGTCTGTGTCCGCGTCTACCGCCTCCTAGTGTATTAAGGTTTGGTATTGAAGCCATATCTCATTGTCGGCAAGGGTCCAGACGTTGCGAATGTGGAGGCGCTTTGGCGCGGGTGTGGCGCGCACGTTGCGGGTTCTTCCGCAAAAGTCGAAGTGAAACTCTCGAGAATGAATGGCAGTCACACGAGCATTCGAGAGAGTCTGCGCGCCGCTCAATTAGAAACGTCTACGCCCAGATCTTCAATCAAGGACCACACGGCAGACAGGTGCGCAAAGTGAAGAGCGGCGAAAGGTGGCATGAGCGACGACGCAGCGAGCCGTGAACAGTGCGTTCTTCTGTACTGTGCTCATGCTGCTGCTTAAGCTGATATTTCGTAGGTCACGGCTATGGCGCATACTACGAACGGCGAAACAGATGTGCTATGATAGAGTACGTGACCCGAACCAGAGAACTTGGGAACGCGTGTCTAATGGTCGCAGGGGTACGAGCTCACCGAGGACGAGTGTAACATCTCCTTCGACGACTTCAAAACACAGTATTGCGACGAATCAGGCGCACCGCAACGGACACGAATGAACTTCACTGCGCGCCCGACACCCGAGATGAACAAAAAATACTCACCGCTACCCAAACCAAGCAATCCCGACCCAGCGCCGGATATTGGCACGATCTTCGTGCAGTTCAACTCAGACCCAAATATTGGCATCAAGCATCTGAAAACGTTCGCACAGCTCCTAAGCGAAAAGAACCTCCACACGGGCATCTATGTATCTCAAGCCGCGCCAACAGCGTCAGCATTGAAGATCATTCCTACGATAGCCCCTCTCGTGATGGAAATATTCCGAGAAGAGGATCTTCTCGTGAACATCAGTCGGCACGAACTCGTGCCAAAGCACACGTTGCTCAGCCCTGAGGACAAGAAGCGGCTGCTGGAGAGGTATAGGTTGAAGGAAACGCAGTTGCCGCGGATCCTGACGCACGATCCGATGGCGCGGTATCTGGGGTTGAAGCGAGGACAGGTTGTGAAGATTATCCGGAAGTCGGAGACTGCGGGCAGGTATGCCAGTTATAGATGGGTGATATGAGGCTGGTTGATTCAGCGTGGAATAGCGATTGTGACATATGAGCGTGGAGTTTGGCGCTCAAGGTATCGCTGTCTGAAATTTGGTAGCTCTGAACCTCATTCCGAACAGCTCAATGCTGTTATACATGGTCAGTATTCCTGATCAATTGTAAATGTGCATCACGCGTATAAGCAGCCAGTAGGATGAGAGTGTGTAGGATATGTGGTGTATGTGAGACTTTAAGTCAAGGTGCTCCAAATTCCGTTCTCAATTTTGCCTCCATTAGGCCCAAATCGGTAGGCACGACTGACCGATGATTCCCACCATTGTACGCTTCAACAGGAACTTGGAACTACATAAGAACAGTATGGGACCTCAATAAAATGGCGTTACCAACGGTAGGAGTGCTCGGCGGTGGCCAGCTAGGTCAGATGCTCGTGCAGGCTGCCTACCCACTTGGAGTAAAAGTCAACATCTTGGACGCCGGTCATTCTCCAGCAAAACAAGTCAGCTACCACTCAGACCACATTGATGGCTCTTTCAAGGACCCGGAAGCCATTAAACGACTGGCCGCAATCTCCGATGTGGTGACTGTCGAAATCGAACATGTGGACACGCACATACTGGAACATATCGCGGACCAGACCGACGTGCAACCAAGCTGGACGACTATTCGGAAAATCCAGGACAAGTATGCGCAGAAGGAGCATTTACACGCTCATGGCGTCGCGACCGCACAATCTATTCCGCTTTCGAACCCCTCTGTAGAAGCTGTGGAGCAGGCCAGCAAGACACTTGGATTACCGCTAATGCTGAAGTCGCGACGAGAGGCGTACGATGGCCGTGGCAACTTCCCTGTGCGAACTGTCGAAGACTTTCAACCGGCACTGGATGCACTAGGCAAGAACAAGGACCTCTATGCTGAGAAATGGGCAGACTTCCGTATGGAGCTTGCAGTAATGGTTGTGAAAACCAAAAACGAAGTGCTATCATTCCCAACCACAGAGACAATCCACGAGAACAGCATATGCAAGCTCACCTACACGCCCGCGCGAGGAGTCTCTGACGCTACTAGCGAGAAAGCCCAGGATCTAGCACGACGAGCCGTGGCGTGCTTCGAAGGCAAGGGCGTCTTTGGCGTGGAGATGTTCCTGCTCAAGGACGAGACGCTGCTTATCAATGAGATTGCACCGCGGCCGCATAACTCGGGCCACTACACCATCGAAGCATGTCCGGCTTCACAGTACGATGCCCATCTCAACGCGATTCTAGATTTGCCTCTCGCTGCCGAAGCCCTCCGACTTTGTGAACCAGCCATCATGCTCAACATCCTGGGCGGCGACTCACCCGATTCACACCTACAGTTCGCCGCAGAGGCGCGGAAGCACCTCCGTGGCCGAGGCCGCGTGCACCTGTACGGCAAGGGTCAAGCACGCAAAGGCAGGAAGATGGGCCACGTCACTGTCACCGCTCCATCGATGTACGAAGCAGAAACGCTCATGCAGCCCCTGATAGACTACGTAGACGAGACCGCCAGCAGAGCGAGGAGTGTCGGACAGTCACCCCATGCCCACCCTCCCGTAGCAGTAATAATGGGCTCTGACTCCGACCTCAACGTCCTCCGCCCGGGCCTCGACATCCTCAAAACCTTCAACATCCCCCACGCCGTCCGCATCCGATCCGCCCACCGCACGCCAACCTGGATGGCCGACTTCGCCTCCACGGCAGCAGCAAACGGCGTCCAAGTCATCATCGCCGCGGCAGGAGGCGCGGCGCATTTACCCGGCATGGCGGCCGCTCACACCACTCTGCCCGTCATCGGTGTGCCTGTCAAGCCAAGTATAGGTGACGGGACGGATAGTTTGTTGAGTATCTGTAATATGCCTAACGGAGTCCCTGTGGCGACGGTGAGTGTGAATAAGAGCGTTAATGCTGCGTTGCTTGCTGCGAGGATTCTGGGGGTGAGGGATGAGAGGGTGAGGAGGGAGGTGGCGGAGTATGCGCGGAAGGCGGCGGAGGAGGTGGAGGTGAAGGATGGGAGGTTACAAGAGATGGGGCCGGATGCTTACGCTGAGAAGTATCTTGCGAAGAAGTAGATCGCCATGCTGGAAGAACAGAACAGCTTCGGAGCCAGTATCTCAGTGAAGCAGGTAGGCTCGTGTAGCATGTTACTCGGCCGAATGGTTGCTGCTTATAGAGTCGAGGTGTCATAAAATAAAAGCATCATAACTATTCATACATGCCATCAACACAGCACACCACTCACACCTCCCCCCATCCTCCCAAACCAGAACTCATAGCAGCCCCACTCCCAATACTCCCCGCCGGAGCCACACTACCCTCAAGCCAGTAATGCCTCGAACTATTGCTCCTCCGACTCCGCTTCGTGCTCTGACTCGCACAACTACTGCTTCCCGCCCGCTTCTGCATGATCTGCTGTAAGTGGTGGCGGCGTAGCAAGGAATCACGTCTGCGTGACTCCGCTGCGGCTCGGGATACGAGTGGATGCTGGCGGCGGATTTGGTCGGCGCGGCGGAGAGACTCGGGGGAGGTGCCTAGGGCGGATGTGGTGGTTGTCCAGGACGCTGGTAATGGTCCAGAGTGTGGTGTCATGTGGGGCTCAGGTGGCGGCGGTAGTGGTGTCGACGCGAAACGACGTTTTAGGTACGAGAAGAGCATGTTGATGTCGATGTCGCGTTCCCAGTGCTCGCGCTCTTGCTGTGCGTACTGGTCTTGTGGTAGATGTTGACTCGGCTCCTCTTCGATACCCCAGAGTGAAGTGTCCGTTTGCTCAGTTGGCGAGAGCGGTATCCGTGGCAAAGTAGCACTAAACAGTGCGTCTGAGGGTACACGCTGGTCTTGACTGCTTGCTCGTCGCTTGCGCTGCCGGAGAGACGGTTGCTTGGGCCGACCGGTCTGCGCTGCCAGAGCAGAGAGTTCCAGCTGGCCGACATCGCTGCGGTAAGTGCTGAAAGCGCCTTCGTGCTCGGACAGTTGATGAACGATGACACCGAGCTCCTTGGCTACTCGCTCCAGCAACTTGACCTCCCAATCACTCGAGCGGTCATGAAACGTCACTCGGGAATCCTTTTCCACGGCTGCAGCAATGGGTGATTGCTGCGTTGGTGTTGGCGAGACGTCTTCGACAAGCTCCTCGCCGAAGATGACAGACAAGGTATTGTCATCAAGGCCAATAAGATCCCGGATGACACGCCTCGTCAGCCTCTGCCACCAGGACTCAGTCGGTTGTTCAGGTGATGGCTGCTCGGTCCGCGCTGATGCCTCGCCTTCCTCCGCAACAACAGAGTCCGTACGCTGTGTGCCCCGTAAGTCCGGCCGTGAGTTCGCCAGACCACTCCCACCACTCATCCGACTGCGCCGTCTCTGTCTCCTTCTTGTCTCACGCTCAAGCTCCTCCAAAACAGCGCGACTCTGCTCAAGCCTCCATTTCTCTATCCTCGCCGTCCGCTCGTCCGCAAAGTCAAGCTCTTCATCCTCACCCACCTCATCGAGCTGTTTCTGGATGCTGCTTCTGCGTCTTACGTGCCGCTTACGTTGCGGATTGTATCTCTCAAACTGCCACAACTGCTCTTGCAACCCTGCAGGAGACGGGAAGGTTCCGAGACCGTCGTGTGTGGGTAGCACTGTGCCTCCGCTCTGGTCGAACGCATCCGAAGAGGCGGAGAAAGGATGGTAGTGGAAGGCGTGCAGTCCATCGTCGAGGCTGTCGAGCTCCGCGTTGTCGTCATCGGCTTCAGTCACCGCCTGCTCGGCGCTATCTGCAGCTTGCGATCTGAAGTGTGTTTGAAGCGATCCCAAATCGGTCGCCGTACGTGGCGTTTGTGAGGTCCATGATTGTCCGTCGTCGCGGACCGTAGGTGAGAAGAGGATCCATTCCTGGGACTGTTCGAGCGGCCTCTTCCGTATCGGTGATGCAGGTACCTGGACATCTTGAGTTTGCTTGGAGAAGGAGACCTGACGAGGCGCCTGAGGGCGCTGTTGGGGTTGTTGGAACGCCATCTTTGATGGATGTCAAGGTGTGAATGTATGTTAGACTCTTCCGTGGCGCTTGTCCGCCACAAGGGAGAGCGTCTCGTGCTTCGGGGCGTCACGAGTGTAGCATGACTCCTGAGTGTCGAAGTGATGTGCTGGTGACCGGTCACACGGAAGCTCAATGATCGACAACAGGGGTGTCGCAAGTCGCTAGATCAGGCAACTCGTTGTCGGTCACGGAGTTGACGTATCGTAAGTAGTTACCACACAGAGCGAGACCAGCTCACTGTCGCGTCCTAAGCGCAAGCCGAGGGAGTGTTGAACAGTCAGTCAGTAGGTGGGGAGGGGAAGCCGAGTTGGTGTATAGACGGAGTTCAAGGCACGCAATAAGGTGCGAGTAGCTCGACTAGCGTTCCGCGTCGTGCAATGACGATATCGGCGGTGGAAACAGTAGCACAAGCAGAGTGAAAGGATTGAGTGATGAATGATGAATGATGAGGAATGCTCGTGCTCATGTGGTAGACATGCCTGAGAGCGGCCCTAGGGCTGACACACATGCATTCATTCCTCATGCCTTCTCCTGAGCGATCCGATACCTCAGTACACCGTCACCACCACCACACCATCAGCCACGCTACGGTCTGATAAGCTATCGGCGCATCTTCGCCAATCTGCACACTAATCTGCGTTGAGTAATCGAGTGGCCCACCACGGCGCCGCACTTGGAGCGGCTGATTGCCGGATAAAGTGAGGCCTTGGGACGGCTTGAGGAAAACCAGCCTCATGAACATCGCACGGCGGTCCTCCACGCATGCAATGTAAGCTGTGTATCAGTGTCTAACACGGGTCGTAGTAAGTGTGCAGACTGTAAGGCAATCAGGAACAAAGTCTCAGCACGATGGCCACACCTCCTAACAACACCGACACTGAGTCTGCGTTGTTGATACTCCCAGCAGAGCTCCGGACGCGTATTTATGACTCGCTCTGGACAACATTGTCCTCATCGACTCTAAAGTCATTTTACCACCGCCAGCACTCCGCAGGGGGATCCGCGGGAGACTCTTCGACTCTACGCAGTCTTCTTTCGAAGCAGCGTACGCTTGCAGCAATAGTACTCCACCACAGCCACATCCTCCGGTATGCGGCGGAGAATGGGACAGAGCACTCCAACGGAGACATGATGATCGTCCGTACGTATGTGCCCGTAACCGGTGATTCCTTGATGCACGTCAACCGCCAGACATATTGAGACGTACGCCTGCTGCTGTACCACCGCACGAAGTTTACCTTCGACTCTCCTCGCTCCATGAAGAAGTTCGCGGGTACACTGAGCTCCGCACAGAGGCTTTCCACCTGTCATGCCTGCTTGTCGGAAACAGTGAGCGTGGAACATCACAGCCGTGCCGAGCCTCGGGCGGATGTATTCCCGAACCTGCGCACTATCGACCTGACTGTCAACATCCACGGTTAGCTTCCCCGGCATAAGGTCGAATGCCATGTGAGCCAGCCTATGCCTTTAGCTGACCTGATGCGGGCGGTGGTGTACGAGCGTATCACTCCAAAGTGCTCTGTGCGCCGGTGTCGTGGGATCGCCGAGCTTGTTGAGCAGAGATGCACACGAGCACGTGAGAGTGTTGCGACACGTACCGTAGCTTCATTCACGTTTCATGGGCGAACTCTCTGCACAGCTTAGTGATCCGCTGTCTGCAATCTACACCACGTCAGCGGTCGCGTTGGGCTCAAGCGATTATCTACAAATTCAGTCGTTGGCGCATGTACTCTCCGTAAGTCCCGCGATCTTGCGGACGGCGTTTACAAAGGATGCGCAGAAAGTCACGGGTAGTGTGATCATTGATGAGCCTGCTCCGTTGCTCACAAAGAGGTTTCGGCTCCAGATGTTCAAGTAGACAATCGTTTGAACAGAAACGCGTAAGGGACGGTAAAGCAACTGCTCAGGTGACTAGCGGACTTTTTGCGTTCCGGTCTAGACAGGAACAGAGAGTCAATAGAGAAGGGGCCTGTCTGAGCCTTCCTCGCCTCTGTTGTGACGCCCCCGGCTCAGCGTGGCTCGCCACTTATCGAAGATGCGCCTCAGCCACAAGCCGGGCAGGTCTGAGTCAATGCCGCAAAACACTTCCATACCACAACGCCACAAAACACACCACCAACACCTCGCTAATTCGTAAAGATAAGCTCATCACCTCCACCTCTTCCTCCTTCGTTTCCTACGAATTCATCTTAGGCTTACTCTTCGCCTCCTTCTTCTTCTTCGCCTCCTCCTTCTTCGCCTTCTTATTCGCCTCAACCTTCTCCTCATTCTTCCGCTTCAACGCCTGCCTCTCCTCCTCCGTCTTCTCCTTGACCTTGAAAAACCCCTCCAACCGCGCCTGCTGACTACTCTTCAAATTCTTCTGCAACCTCGCCGCGCCACTCCTCACACGGTCCTCATTGAACCCCTTTTCTTCCACGAGGAATTTGACCAACCCGTCCACATCAGGGCCGTTCCAGTGGAAGTCGCATTCCGGCGCGTCGGCGGGCCGGACATCGGGTTCGAGGAAGAGGAGGCGGGCGTCTTGGTATGGCCAGTCGTCCGGGAACGTGTATTTGCCGCTTTTGGTTACGGATTCGACGACTTTTTCCAGCGTTTTATGTTCGCGGATGAGAGCGAGTGCGACTTTGGGTCCGATGCCTTTGACCGGGTCTACGTAATCGCAGCCCAGCAGTATGCAAAGGTCGATAAACTGCGGTAAGTCCATCTCCAGTCCGCTTAGTACAGCATCGAGGTGAATCTCTTGAATGGGCTCTTTCCGCTGCTCGGAAAAAGTCAGGTGACGGAGTAGCACGGGTGAGTTGAAAGTAAGCGTGTCCATATCCTCGCTCGCCGCCGCATACACCTTCCCCGCTCGCGCCAGCACAGCACACTGCGCCTCCGCCTCCGTCGGCGCAATGATAAACGGCACCCCCATCAACTTCAACAACCGCTGCGCCTCGGCATTATGCTCCCGCGTCACCCTCACAGTCCGCCGACTAAACTTCTCCACCTCCTCCGCCGTCCCCGTTTCTTTCGCCTCCTCATGACTCTCCTGCGCCTCACTTTTCCGTTGGAACCGCTTCGCCAGCTCGCCGGACTTCAGTTTCGGCGGTGCGCCGTCGAAGACGTAAAGCGGTTTTATCCCGTTGTCGACAATACGGAGGGTGCGGTAGAAGAGGCCCATGAGGTGGGAGGTCGTTTCGCCGGTGTCGGACATGAGTTGTTGGCCGTCACTACGGACGGCGACGAGGAAGGAGTAGAGGGACATGGAAGCGTCGATGGCGACTTTGCGGCCGAATTGGTTTTTGATTTCGCCTTCTTTTATTGCGTCGGGGGCGTTGTCTTTAATGACCTGGGCGAGATTCTTGATGCCCATGGTGGCGGTGTTGATGAAGGTCCGCTTGGTGAGGTGGTAGTGATGAATCCAGTGAGCTGAGCCGGAATCGCGTGTCGTCAGGTCATGCCGCAGTTGGACGCGACAGAGGAAGCGCGTCTTGAGGACGCGAAGCACTTCCCGAATGACGTACTGTCTACGCACGGGCCATGTGTGCTGTGCCTACCTTCTTAGGAAGACTGCCTTGCCTTCCCTTCCACACGTGACGGAGCTTTCTAGTGCCACTGACTCGGCTGTCATACGGCAAACATGTACTGCAACATATCGCTCATCTTTTCCAGCCTCCAAACAGCGTCTCGAGCCTACCGTTTCCGACTCGGTAGAGGCGACCTCGGCGCCGAGGCTATGCGTTGATCGGCTTCAAGATGGGATGCAATGCTTCATTTCTTCACTCTGCATATCATTTCCTTTACGCCTAACCACATCTCGTCTTTGGCTTCATCCACCTCTCTTCCATAGTCATCCATCACAATGTTCAAGTCACTCTCGTCACGAGCCGCACGGCAACTCCTCCAACCCGCTACCACATCCTCCATCACCCGCCGCTATGCGCACGCGCCCGCCGTCTTCGACTGGAAAGACCCCCTAGGCAGCAGCAACAATTACACCGAAGAAGAGCTCGCCATAGCCGAGACTGCGGAATCATACTGTCAAGAGCGGTTATTACCACGGGTACTCGGTGTGCGATCCTCAACCCGCCACAACCCGCCACAACCGCATCGTGCTAACATGAATATATCTAGACGCCTACCGCAACGAAGAGTACGACCGTAACATCCTAGCCGAGATGGGTGAACTCGGCCTCCTGGGCGCCACAATCCAAGGCTACGACTGCGCCGGCGTCTCCTCCGTTGCCTCCGGCCTCATCACCCGCGCCGTCGAACGTGTTGACTCCGGCTACCGCTCCGGCATGTCCGTACAATCCTCCCTCGTCATGGGCGGCATCGACGAATTCGGCACGGAAGAACAAAAACAGAAATTCCTCCCCGGCATGACCAAAGGCAAAATCCTCGGCTGTTTCGGCCTGACCGAACCAAACCACGGCAGTGACCCGGGAAGTCTAGAAACAGTTGCGAAACCGCACCCAAGCAAAGAAGGATACTACAGCCTGTCCGGCTCCAAAACCTGGATCACCAACAGTCCGATAGCCGATGTCCTCCTCGTCTGGGCCAAGCTGCAAGAAACGGGCAAAATCCGCGGTTTCCTCGTCGAGCGCGAGAACTGTCCCCCAGGCACCCTGGAAACGCCGAAACTCAGCCACAAGAACGGCCTCCGCGCCTCCATAACCGGCATGATCCAGATGGACGGCGTCCCCGTCACGAAGGAAATGATGTTCCCCCACGTCGAAGGCCTCCGCGGTCCCTTCTCCTGCCTCAATAGCGCCCGCTTCGGCATCGCCTGGGGCACCATCGGCGCGCTGGAAGACTCAATCGCTCGCGCCCGCACTTACGCGTTGGAGCGACGGCAGTTCAAAAACAACCCCATCGCGAAGTACCAACTCGTGCAGAAGAAACTCTCCGACGCCACGACCGATGCCGCGTACGGGATCCTGGCCGCGTTGCAAGTGGGCCGGCTGAAGGATGAGGGCAAGGCGGCTCCGGAGATGATTTCGATGATTAAGCGACAGAACTGCGATCGCGCGTTGATCAATGCAAGGCATCTGCAGGAGATTTTCGGCGGGAACGCGGTGAGTGATGAGTATCATATTGGCCGGCATGTGGCGAATTTGTTCGTCACGCAGACGTATGAGGGGCAGAGTGATATTCATTGTGAGTTTTTCTCGATTCACTTTTTCACCTTTCCCGCAGACGTTGGGAGTGGCATTGGCTGACTTGTGTGTGTGTGTAGCTCTGATTCTGGGTCGGGCAATTACGGGGATCCAGGCTTTCGTGTAAGTACTGCATGGGTGTGGTGGAAGGTAGTCTGCATTTACTGGCGTCGCGCGGAACCAGGATGTTGGAGACGTGGCCGGGTTTGGAGTTCGGGTCGGGTTACGACTCGTGCATGTGCGGAAGACCAATGTATTGTCGTATTTTATGTAAAGACTTTCAAGCCTCCCGATACGCCGCCTTGCCTTGCCCACGAAGCAGAGACGGGGTATCTTCCTGAATAAGCTCACCCTTGTGCGCCGCCCGAAGATATAAATTGGAACGGAAACGCCACGACCGCCTCCCACAATCACACCACACCAACCACGCCCGCTCGAACCCCCGGCCAAACCCACACCTCCCGTCGCTCACCCATCACTACACCCCAACCCTCTGCAAAGCCCAAAGCCCATCCTACTCGCCCGCGCTCACATTCCTCGCCCCCATTGGCCCACCAAATCCAACCCCATACCCAGGCGTAGTGCCAGTCCCACCACCACCCGCAGCAGCAGCAGTAGTAGGTTTCCCACCATTCATCCACCCAAACCAACTGCCCCGATTACCCACCTTCCTCGCCCGGTCCTCCTCCTCCTCCGCAGCAGCGGCCGCTTGCACGAGTCGCAGCGGACGGGGTTTGGAGCCCATCATCACCGCCCCTCCCCCACCACCCACACGGGCGTCCCTGTCGCGCTCGCCGGAGCTGGTGGTGCTGCGGGGTGGGGAGGAGGGGTTGGAAGTCGAGCTTTCCAGGTAGGCGGGTGCGTACTCGTCGGTGGGGTGCAGGCTGGCGGGGTTGGAGATGACACTGTTCCGGTTGTTGACAACCTTGCTGTCCCGGTGATTACTGAGGTTCGGAGCGTTGTTCTCCTTCTCCATCTCCTTCTTCTCATCATCCCGGTCATCCTCACCCTCGCTGATCGTCGGCACGCTCGCGCCCGACACCACCCTCGACGACCCACCAAAGAACCCGTTCCGCACCCCCGTCGGCGAACCCAGCCCGGGACTCACCGGCCCCTGTCCCTGCCCCTGCCCCAGCCCCAACTGGAAGCCCGGAGAAGGTCCTCTGTACATGTTTGTCACGACGGCCGCGGCGGGCCACTCGCTATTGGCGCGACGGTGTCTGCTCCCGCTCTCACTTGTGCGTGTCGAGCTCGATCGACCGAGTGGGATCCGCGGGGCGGTGTCCGGGTTCTCGTTCGCGTTCGCCTTCTGCTGCTGCTGCTGCTGCTGCTGCTGATGATGTTCGTCTTCCGGAGGGACCTGGAGTTGCGCTTGCAACTTCTCCCGATCCTCCGCCGACACCATCTGCGTGACGGGCCTAGGTCGGCCGCGGCCACCACCACCCATGACACTTCTGGCACGTTGTAGGAAACCTTGTGGTGCCTGCTGCTCCACGGCGGCGACGGAGGGAGGTGGTGGTGTTTGTTCGGCCACACCTGCCGGCCGCCCACCCTCCCTTGCACCCTCCGCTGGTGGAGGCGGTAGTGCTTTATCCACCCCCAACGCCCCATCGTCCTTCCTCTTCGCTTTCGCCTCGACCGCCTCCTCCTGCGCCTTACTCAAGATCTGCTCCGCCAAATTCTCATGCTGCAGCAGGCGGGAGATGATATTGTTAATATACACCGTCAGCGCCTTGTTCTGATCCTTCAGACTCTGGATTTCGGCTTGGAGTCGCTTCGTCAGTACTCCATCTCCACCTCCTTCTACATCGACACCAGCATCAATCATGACTGGGTTACCGGCGTCAGTAATCACGCTGTCGTCGATACTGGCCAGTTCATCCGCAAGACTCTTCGTCATCATCCCGCTCCCGCTATTAGCGACACGATTATTCGAAGACCCGGGGCGAGAAGAACCGGTATGTGACGGTAAGCGGAGGAGATCACTATGCGCCGCCAGATCGCCATTAAGCGTCTTCTCGCTGAGTAGCAGTTGGAAGGACTCGTTCTCTTCCATCAACCGCGCATTCTGGATCTTAGCATCGTAGAGGTCTCGTTGGAGTTGCTGCAAGGCTCCTCCGCCCAAGTTCTCGACATCGACGAGTTTGATCTGCGCTTCGGCGAGTTCGAGACGGAGGGACTCGATGATCTTGTCTTTGTGCATGACGAGGCGGGAGCTGCTGCGGGAGTCGCTTCGTTGGAGGGACGCAGGTGGTGCGAACTGACCCGTGCCGTTGCCGCCGTCTGGATTGGGCGAGCTGTTTTCGCTCCGTCGGAAGCTCGAGTTGCGGGACATACTCGGTCGGCCGCCGTCTTCCAGCCCCGCGCGCAGTTCTCGCTGCGCGAGCGCTTCCTTCATACGCTGTAGCGAGATCTGCAAGTCCTCTTCTCTCACCGCAGCCTCTTCCCGCTCCTTGATCGTCGCCGCCCGCTCCGCTTCGAAGATCTGCTCCATCTCGCGTCGAGCTCGTAAGCCCTCCTTCCGCTCGTGCTCCAGCTCTTCGATGCGCTCGACATGCTCGTGAGCGGCTTCTTCCAGCATCGCTTGGTCTTTGAGCGTCTCGTTGAGTCGTCTCTGCAGAAAGGCCGCTTGCTTCTGCGAGTCGACATGTACGACTTCGGCCTGCTGGAGACGATCGTGCAGCTCGTCGAGTTTGGCCTGCATCTCCGCACGAACATCGTCAACCGTGGCGTCGCTGTCGGAAGATTGTTGCTTCCGTGCTGTGGCAGCCGTGCGTGCGGACACTGGTGCGCCATGCTTGACCGAACGCATCCTCGTGACTGCGGCAGCAGCAGCAGCGCCACCACCATTGCTGAGTGGTGGAGTGCTGACCTGAGCAGCCATGCTCGAAGGACTGCAACTTGGGGTGACAGTAGTGGGGGTGGGATTGGCTGAAGGTCTACCGCTGCCGGCGGGTGTTGCAGGCTTTTTACCAGTTGCTGCGGACATGGTGACGATGTCGTAACATGCCGCGTGACCGGTGAGGGGTGGGAATGTGTGTGCGCCGTTGGCCTTGTCTCACTGCAGCGTCACCGCGGGCTTATCAGGGCGTAAGCGAGGCCGCGACAGTTATGGCTTACAACGGAGCGCGGCCGTGCTATCACCATCTTCCCATCTCCAATCTCACCAACGTGGAACAGCACGTGAGCATGAAGTTGAGGAGAGTGAATAAGGTAGCATTGCAGGGCAGGTGGGTGAAGGAGGATTGGGTGGAAAGGAGGTCTTCCACTACACGGCAAGGGCACCACTGGCACTGGCACTTGGATCAATTCAACGGCGCGCGCGCCCACATTCTCGCGAGCTGCCGCGGCGACAGGGCCCCTGTCCCTGCATGCAAGCATTCGGCGCGGTTTCACATGTCAGTCTGGTACACCGACGCTGTCGCGGGAATATTGTTCGCTTCCACCATCACTCGACGCGGGTACGCTGTACTCTTCTCGCCTGATCTGATCCACCAATATTGCATTGTACCGCCTCACGAGAGAAGGTGCAACATTGCATCTTTCACTACCGTCAATGCCTCACGTGCTCCTGCCGCTAGCGAGCCGTAGCCGGACCTTGCCGACAACCTTAACCCTGCTGTGGCAGCTGTAAACGAGTCATGTAGTCCATCTCTGTTACCAACTCTTACAAGCGACTCCCTCCACATCACGGTATCCACAGCGATGGACACGCGAACATGGATCTCCGACCACCTCATTGCCCTCGTCGGCGCCGCGGACGCCATGACCGTCGACTTCGTGCAGTCGACGGCGCAAAAGGTGAAGAGCCCGTCCGCCTTGCTGGACAAACTGAGTGGCATTCTCGGCGAAGACGCTGATCTCAAGCGCTTCAGCGACGACTTGTTCCGGCGTGTCACTGGTGGAGGCCAGCCGGCGAACGG
Source organism: Baudoinia panamericana UAMH 10762 (assembly GCF_000338955.1). NCBI lineage: Eukaryota > Fungi > Ascomycota > Dothideomycetes > Mycosphaerellales > Teratosphaeriaceae > Baudoinia > Baudoinia panamericana. Next base: position 739,002 of record NW_006911263.1, read on the forward strand.
GCATCATGGGGACGTCAAGAAAGATGAAGGAAGGGTAAAGAAGGAAGCTAGGAAGAAGTATGCGCTAGTGGAGATGGAGGTGGAGGAGGAGGCACCTGTGGTGCAGAGGCGGGAGAGGGATGAGAAGAGGGAGAGTGGGAAGAGGCGGGAGCGAAGTCGGGATCGGGATAGGCATGGTAGGAAGTTGAGACGGCGAGATGAGGACTTTGAGGATCGCTGGGGTGATGAGACGCTCGAGGAGCCGGAGGAGGATTTCCCGTCCCCACCGGCGAAGCGAGCAAGATTCGAAGATGCGTCTGCTGCGGCTGAAGCGCAACCGGAAGCAGAGGAGGAGCAGCCAGAGGAAGACGAAGAGGAGCGCGACCGTAGAGAACGTATAGAGTTCGAAAAGCGCCTGAACAGCAAAGACAAGCAGTCAACCAAAAAGATGGCTGACGATCACTCGTCGAATCGCACCGAAACGGCAGACGCAGAACGTCGCGCCCAGGCCGGCAAGCTGACGGAGCAGGAGATGCGGGCTCTCCGTCTGCGGTCACGGCAGGACTACCTCAAGAAGCGCTCGGCGCAGGAGCTCGCCTTGTTGCGCAAGCAAGTGGCCGACGAAGCGGAAGAGGAGCGCAATAATCCCACCCTGACTCAAGTGGAGAAGGATGAGTTTGCGCGCAATCGGGAGGCGTTGCGGTTGGCGGAGGAGCGGGAGGGTATCGACGATCATGTTGATGGCTACGCTATGCCGGAGGACTATATCACCGAAAAGGGCAAGCTGGATATGAAGAGAAAGCAGGATGCACTGTATCAACGCTATGTCGACCGGGACGAGCAGGGCCGGGAACGATTCGTCACCGAGCATGAAGAGTGGGAGCGAGAGCAGCTTGCCAAGACCAAAGCGCAGATTGTCGTTGCGGATCGCGTGAACCAGGCCGACTACGAGTACGTCTTTGATGAAGAGCAGCAGATCAGGTGGGTCACGGATGCTACGATGAAAGGGGGCATGAGCAAGATGCAGTCGCAGGAAGAACGCTTGTTGGCGCAGCAATTGCTTGCGGCGGAGCGAAAGGCCAAGACGATTGAGGAGAAGCGGAAGACGTTGCCGGTGTATCAATATCGCGATACCTTTCTGCAGGCGGTGGCCGATTTCCAGATCCTCATTGTGGTGGGTGAGACGGGTAGTGGCAAGACGACGCAACTTCCGCAGTACCTGTATGAAGCGGGATATTGCAAAAACGGGCAGAAAGTCGGGTGTACCCAGCCGAGGCGTGTTGCAGCTATGAGCGTGGCTGCGCGCGTTGCGGAAGAGATTGGGGTCAAAGTGGGCAATGAGGTCGGCTATGCGATTCGATTCGAGGATGCCACTTCCGACAAGACCGCCCTGAAGTATATGACCGACGGTATGCTGCTCCGCGAATTCCTCACCGAACCAGATTTGGGCGGATACTCCTGCCTCATGATCGACGAGGCGCACGAGCGCACACTACACACCGACATCCTCTTCAGCCTCGTCAAAGACATCGCCCGCGGCCGCCCGGACCTCAAACTCCTCATCTCCTCCGCCACCCTCGACGCGCAGAAGTTCTCCGAATTCTTCGACGACGCCCCGATCCTCAACATCCCCGGCCGCACCTACGACGTCGAGATGAACTACTCCCTGCAACCCGAAGCCAACTACCTCTCCGCCGCCATCACCACCGTCTTCCAAATCCACCTCTCCCAGCCCATGCCGGGGGACATCCTCGTCTTCCTCACGGGCCAAGACGAAATCGAACAAGCCGAGCAATCTTTACAAGAAACCGCGCGAAAACTGGGCAGTGCGGCGCCGGAATTGATGATCTGTCCCATCTACGCCAACCTACCAACCGATCTACAACAACGCATCTTCGACCCCACGCCACCCAAGTGTCGGAAGGTAGTGCTGGCGACGAATATCGCCGAGACGTCCCTAACAATCGATAATATCGTCTACGTCATCGACCCTGGTTATGTGAAAGAGAACCGCTACACGCCCGCCACGAACATGGAATCCCTCGTCGCCGTCCCCATCTCCCGCGCCAGCGCGAACCAACGTGCCGGTCGCGCGGGGCGAACGGGGCCCGGGAAGTGTTTTCGGTTGTATACGAAGTGGGCGTATTACAACGACTTACCCGAAAGCACGACGCCGGAGATCCAGCGCACGAACCTGAATAGCGTGGTCCTGTTGCTCAAATCGCTGGGGATAAACGATCTGATCAACTTCGATTTCATGGATCCCCCGTCCCCGGACATGCTGATCCGAAGTCTGGAACAACTCTACGCGTTGGGGGCGCTGAACGACAAAGGCGAGCTCACGAAAATCGGCCGCCAAATGGCCGAGTTCCCCACGGATCCCATGCTCGCCAAAACCGTCCTCGCCGCGGACAAGGAAGGATGTGTGGAGGAAGTCCTGTCCATCATCGCCATGCTGGGCGAAGCCTCGGCGTTGTTCTACCGACCCAAGGACAAGAAACTCCAGGCCGATGCCGCCCGGGCGCGCTTCACGGTGAGGGAAGGGGGCGATCACGCGACGTACCTCAATATTTGGAATCAGTGGGTCGACAGCGATTTCTCCTACGTCTGGGCGCGGGAGAATTTCTTGCAGCAGCGCTCGCTGACGCGGGCGCGGGATGTGCGGGAGCAGTTGGCGAAGCTGTGCGATCGGGTGGAAGTCACGCTTTCGAGTTGTGGAGCGAGTAATCTTCCACCGATACAGAAGGCGATCGCCGCGGGCTTCTTCCCCAATGCGGCGCGCTTGCAGAGGGGAGGGGATAGTTATCGCACGGTCAAGAATAATCAGACGGTGCATATTCATCCTAGTAGTGTATTGGTGTCGAATAACAGTGCTGGGGCGGGAGGTGGCGGGGCCGGGGAGGCGAGTTCGATGTTCCGCCCCAAGTGGGTCATTTTCTACGAGTTGGTGTTGACGAGTAAGGAGTTCATGCGGAGTGTCATGCCCGTGCGGGCGGAGTGGTTGAGTGAGGTGGCGCCGCATTATTATGGGAGTGGGGAGATTGAGGCGTTGGGGGTGGAGAGGAAGATGCCGAAGGATGAGGGGAGTGCTGGGGGCAGGAGGAGGGAGGGGAGGTTGTGATCGTTTCGATAAGGTGGCTGCCAGAGCACTTTTGCCATCGTTCTGGCACCTGCAATAGCACGCTTGGTGGCTTAAGAGCCGCCTACTACAGGTGGTGCTGTGCATACGATGTTGTATTGCCCGTATTGTGCATGAAGCTCTAGGCTCTCCGCATAGGTCTGAAGACACTATTGCCGGATTGATCATCAAGACTTTGCAGTGGTGAACCGTTTTCTGCAGAAGCACTTCCGTGTGCCACAGACCCCGAGTCCTTCATTTGGCACAGTCCGAGATGGTCGAGCTTTGCGAAAAGGGTTGAATGCATGGCGTACCTGCCGCTGGAGAAATAGGGTGTTCCGGTGCCGGGACGCCCGGGGTCATCCGCCCATGGCTTGTCCTCGTTGGTCAGGCACTTATGTCGGCGGCTGTGATCAACTTCTCGCGTTCCGCCTCATTGCGGCACACTTTGCTGTAATGTATACGCAAGATATCAGTAATGTGGATGTCACAGCGCTGCCATCCAGCTCTAGCGTCGCTGCTTCAAGCCATGTTGAGAGGCTGCTCGCTGCCGAAAGGTTACTGTGCAGTTTTCTCTCATCTGGTTCAGCTCCACGTTCACGTTCCCGCAACTGAACTGTGGACTGCTGATCGTTGTCTGGACCAAAAAGGAGCATCTCGCTTCTTGTCTTCCTGCAAATATTCTTAGGTCCTGTACAATAGATAGATGGGTTGTGAGAAAGATGCGATGCAGCCTTCATCCATTCGGCCGGTGGGCTGTTGGTCGTGGTCCATTTGGCAGATGATCTGCGGAACTGTTGCCATTGGTCGCAGTTTCTGGACGCTCGAGCAGGCTAGCTAAGGAACTTGTGGTGTCTGCATTGGGCGCAGAAGGTGATCGCAATGCGTGCCACGGTATCGCAGCACCCATAGCGGGTACTGAGTAGTTGTGGCTAGGTGCCGGGTTGAAGCTGGGCACAGTATAGGATACGGTTGCACTTGCCGCCTGCAGACCAAACGACGTGGCAGTTTCCGACGGAGCTGTTGGCACATATACAGCTTCGGGATCGGGTTCAGATCGCTTTCGCTTCGGCTTCCTTGGCTTCCTGCCCGTGGACTCCCTTCCTAGCTCGGCAAAGGTACGCCTCCGACGTCTCTTGACGGGCTGCTCGAAAAGCTTATCGTCCGTGTCTAAGCCGCGCTCACGGTCCTCAGCCAGCGCCCGCTGCCGGATCTCCTCGAAATTCTTCGGTGGGACATAGCTCCTGACGGAACCTACAGGAAGAATGTCTCTCTCGCCCTTTTTGAGCTTGATAGCGGAAAGGCGCTCTAAAAAGGATGCTTGAGCTGCGATTTGCGGGTTCTTGATTGCTTCCGGCGGAACGATCAGCTGTTCACCGGGACGCAGGGCTGTTAGATCGCTTGGTTCAGCTCTCATTCCCGCATTGTCAGCCGCATTGACTTTCAGCGCCGTCAAGGTTGCAGGAACGAGGTCAGCATCAAGATCAGCGAAGTCTTCATGTTGACGAAGTGTTACCGGCTTCCCGATAAGCCTGGTCTGCGAAATGCCAACGATGTCCGCGACATGACCGGGCCGTAGAGCCTTCGTTATCGTACCGGCTTTCGAAACGTAGAACTGAGTGCCGAGGTCGGTGTGCCAGTTGCAGTTGTATATGTTGTTGTTGAGTTTGATGATTGGATTTGTCGAATGCAGATCGAGCACTTGGAGCATGCCATAGTCCTTTGGCGGCGTACTACGGTCATCGTTTTGAGCATCGTCATCACGATCACCAAGCGAGACTTGACGTTCGCTCGTCGGTTCTTTCACAATGAGCTTTCGCTTTCCATTGCGGGAGATCTCAGGAAGCGGTACTGCGTCGGGAACGAACGTGGTCAGGTCGAGGGTGAAGAAGAAGTCCTCCGTAGCAAGTTCATCGTACTCGTACTCCCATTCATCGTTAAGGTCCATCATCACGCATCAGCAGGTCGGTTGCCATACCCGCATGACTCGTGGAAGGCTTCAACCCGCCATCTTCGTGGCACACGTGTTGGTACTATTCGTGTCGACGTTGTATTACTCAGCTGCAAGTCCTTCAGTCGCTGCTTCGATGCTCTTTCATGCGAGGAAGAGTGCGGTCTTTGCGCGTTTCCTCCTCCAGTGAACGCAGTGCGTGCTAGATCGATTGGCATCTCGAATGCCCCAACCGAAAAGACGGCGGCTCAGGGTCCACCCAATCGGTGCCACGGCGGCTTCTTCCGATGCTTCATTGCGGTAACGGATGACCTCCAAGTCATTGGAGACGTGTGGAACCGCATGACTTAGACTCACGCCTATTGTTCGCGTGCAGGGTTCGATCATGCAAGTCCTAATGGCTCCGCTCTGTCTATTCCAAGCACTTTCCCTGACGCCTCAGTCACAGTGCCTGCCACTCTCTGTGACTGCACTGCCACCACCTCCGGTGCACTTGACGCTGAGGAGGCCACATGCCAACACGCTCGCCACAGATCACTCGTTTTCAGAAATAGCACTATCTCGACATACCCTCACCACGGCTAGTACTCTTTGTTTTCCATCATTAACGTAACCAGACCATTCGCTGAAGCTGGGAGGCGTACATCTTTCGCTATTCAAACTCTAGAGTGGGGCCTCGGTGTGTACCTAAGAGGGTTGTTCGACTTTTTATTGAACATATCGTCCGCGAGACCTAGCATGTCGGCGTGAAGCGTCCACCGCTATCAGTCCTAACTACCTCGAGAAGTGGTGTTCGCGGCCATGGGGCGCGCGGTCTGGGGATGTTTCTTCGCATTCATAGGCGTCTGCCTGCTGTACATCGTCGTTGTAGGAATTGGTATACATGTCACACCAGGCGGCACAGCGTCCGAGCGTCTCGAAAACGCGCAATGGGTCGCGAGTGGAAGCTGGTGGGATAGGCAAACGTGCAGGTGGGTGGAAGTGTGCGGAGCGTGGCACATGGTACACAAGGGTGGCTGGACTTGGAAGGGTTATAACGACAAGCGGCCATCAGAGTCGCGCGACCTCACATCCTTCTGGCATTCCAGTAATGAAGATCCGTCTACGTGGTCGAAGAAGGAAAGACAACTGCGGGAGATTCCGGCTTATGTTTTGGACTATGCACCATACGTTCATCTGTTCTCTGGAGAGCAGTATTGGCCAAGTGATATTGCGGAGCATCTAGTACATTCAACTCCGAAGGTCAACTATACTATCGTTGCAAGCATGAAGGATGCCTGCAACCTAACCAATTTGGACGAGCTAGATCGAATCGATGGAGCAATGCACGGCCGCTATATGTACCTGCATAGCGATGACAACGTAGAGGCAATGCCGCAGTGGCTTACAAGCACCCATAACATTCCGACCCGCCGTCTTGGCCTGAAGGAGGCCAAGACGGACGGCGAGTGGTCATACGAGGACGGCACTGTGGCGTCTGATGAGCGTAGACCGTCGAAGGACTCAGATCGCTCGAAACGAGCTAAGGCGAGCATGGACGGCACGTGCGGCGGTGGCAACAGTACCATTTGCACGCACAGCAGGTTTGGTCCATGCTGCTCTATGCATGGCTGGTGTGGCAGTGGTCCCGAATATTGCGGAGGTTCCTGCGATCCACTCCACGGCACTTGCGACGATCCTCTGCGCCCGCTCAATGGACCGCATTTTGATCTACGGAAAAGGACTGGGAAGCAATTCTCCAGCCGTCCCAGAGTCAACCAAAACAGAACCACGGATGGCAGATCCAATGCACCGGCGGTCCTCGTTGTCATAGACAAAGGCTTTGGCGTCGTAGACGCCTTCTGGTTCTTCTTCTACTCGTTCAATCTTGGCCAAGAGGTGTTCGGTATCCGGTTCGGCAACCACGTCGGAGACTGGGAACACACCATGATCCGCTTCCGCAATGGCACACCCGAAGCTGTGTACTTCTCCGAGCACGATTTCGGCGATGCGTACACCTGGGACGCGGTCGAAAAGTACCTACTAGATCCCAACGGCAGTGGCATCTTACTCTCCAGCCACGCCAACGACACTACGGCCTCAGCGGGATTTCCGCGACCTGTCATCTTCTCGGCGACGGGCTCGCATGCCATGTACGCACGTCCCGGTCTGCATCCGTACATTCTCCCTTTCGGTCTCCTGCACGATCAAACAGACCGCGGTCCGCTTTGGGATCCGAAATTGAACTTCAAGTCCTTCACCTACGACGACAAAGCGCAGATCCTCCGCGCATCGAAGCTTAACCCGCAGGCACCGACCGGATGGTTTGACTACGCTGGACACTGGGGCGATAAGTACTACCCGCTAGGCGACCCAAGACAGTATCGCTTAGCCGGCCAGTATCACTACGTCAATGGGCCCACCGGACCGAAATTCAAGGCCTTAGGTAGAGAGACGGTGTGCGAGCGAGCAGGAAGGGAGTGCGTGGTCAAGGATTATATCGGTGGACGTATGCCGCCGAAGAAGCTAACGTCGATTATTGAAGGCGGTGAAGAAGGCGGTCTGCCGGGTGGGAATAGGACAGATTAGTGCTGAGGTCAGCCTCATCCGATATGGAGTGTTGGTTGAACCGGCTGCGGTTGCTCAGTAGCTTGTGAATCACCCTGCTAATGCTGATGATCGAACAAGCGTCTTCGTCTCAAGTACTCTCAATCTTCGCTCTTGTGCAGACTTTTCACCGCCCACGGTGTCCGCTGCGCGCTTCCTCGCATTCTCAATTTCCCATTCGAATTCCTTCAACGCTCTGATCTCACTGCTTACGAAGAGTCCACCCATTAGACCGTCGAGCACACCAGCACTCAAACCCAGCGTGCTTATCAGCATTAGAATAAAGGCAACGTGACTGTAAGGAGACCACCACACCGCGACCAAGCAGGCTATGGAGATGGCGAGTTCGGCAACGAAGTGCGTGAGTCGCCATCTTCGCCAACTGCGTTCTCGGGCGGTGTAGCTGGCTATCAGCTCCAGAATCCGGTCGTAGGTCTCGGTGGGTAGAGTGCTAGACTCTGAAGAAACCGGTGCAGATAACCTAGCTGGATGCTCAAGGCCTACTTCCACCGAGAAATGATCGCTCAACGAGCATTGGAGCGTCGGATGGCGCATCGTCATGCCAACTTCGGCCTGAACGACTTGCCAGCCTTGAGTCTGAGCGTTAGTAAAGACGTAGTCCAATCGTTTCGCATTCGGGTCTGCCATTGTGTTGGAATCGAGCGCTCTCTCGTGCCCTTTGGTAAGATCCTTCCGCATCTGCTTGCTCCATCTCCACGTGTTGGCCAGACTATCGCAAGTCGTACCGTGCTTAACCAAGCATTCTTCCACCGTTGACGCTGCAGTACGTCGGCAGCGTGCCGAATCTGAGAATCTGTATGCCTTCGTTTCCGTCCAAGCATCCCTGACCGGCGAGCATGCCTCGATGATCTGATGACCCATGCTTTCGGGCTCCAGATTGAAGTCTCCCAAGCCTACCACCAGATGACCACGGTCGGCAGCATGCCGCATCAACTTAGCAATCTCCCACGCCTGAGCTACGCGATGACAAGCATAGCTGTCTCCGCGATCGCTAGCGTAAGGAGCATGCAAGTGCGTATTAAAGACCTCGACCACATGCTTCGCGCCTGGTCCGATTCGAATACTCGCACAAGCAACACCCTTGCCTACGTACCAGTCTCCCCTCCAAAAAGCGCTCGGCCTGCCGTTGAGAGGGTAGCGGTACATCGAACTTTCTTCGACTGGCCATTTGGTCAGGATGATCAGTCCGCCGCCGAAGATGCCGCTGAAGTAGAATTTGCCGTAAGGTAGGATGTGCTTGGTCAGAGCCCGGATCGCGGTGTAGTCTTCTTGCGTCCAGCATTCCTGGAGTCCTACAATGTTTGGTGGTGGGTCAGCCGCAGCGATTTGGCGGCCGATCTCGACGAGCCGTGCGTGGCGGTGTTGAGAAATGTACTTAAGGCCCCAGCAATTGAGGGTGAGGATTCGGACCTCGTCTGGCAACGTGTGACCGTCAAGGTGCACGCCTGATGATGGCTTGACAGCTATGGTCGAAGGCTCCATGTGTGTGTGCGGGCTAATCAGTTCAAACTGCACATTCGGAGGCTACCTACATGCACGTTGATAGTGGACTGCTTGATTGTAGCCTCTCAAGTCTGTCAAACGCCGGGAAGCAGCAAGTGAGACGGGCAGTACAAGCGCCAGCTCTACACAGCGACAATGCTCAAGGCAGGTTCGATAGACCCGAGGGAGCATCTTTACCTTAGAGATGGTACGTACTAGGAAGGAGTGGGAAGGGGTGAACAGTTTTAAAAACATCGACTCCGCACTCTCGGCTAGCAGAGCAGAGCGCTGCGGCAGAGTTCATGCGTGCAAGCCAAAGACTACTTAAGTACCGGAAGTCAATAATAACGCGCCAAATGCCCTTCCTCATATGCCAGCTCATGCTCTTCATCATTTCTTCGTTTCCTGCATCATCCCAATCAAGTAAGCCGTAAGCCAGTAAGTACATTCAAGCCCCGCACCAAGCACGAAGAAGGCCACAAGGCTCGATTCTTCAGGCTAGCTACGCAGAGCCTGGCCATTGGGCGAACGTTGTGACCTCCATACCCGTAGAAGTCACCCGCGTCGAAGCTCAAGGAGAGAAGGAAAGGAAGGCAAGCGCTGTCCTGGTGCGGAGCGCCTCCGTAAACAACTGCTGATAGTCTGTAAGTATATTCGTTGGATGTATGCATCGTGGTCGGTCGTTGTCATAAGCAAGTGGCCTGTGTCCGACTTGGAGTATCGAGCGCGACATGGTATCCCGAGATGTTGTAGAATTGCCTGAATGGGGTTCCAACCTCGACGACGCCGCAAGATGAAAAGATAGGAAGTCACCATAACGGTGGTTCAATTGCAAGCCACCGCATCATTACTGGAGTTCCTGGTCCTGGGTCACAAGCTCACGCAAGCGCTGCTGAAACGGCTGAGGGTTGCTTGCAGTTGGCAGATAGCTACGCGGGAATGTATTGTGCTGCCTATGCGGAGTCTCTGTGAATGGCGAACCAAGACGCGGGACAGGCTCGGCTAAGCGGCGAGGTACGGAGCGCGAGCCGGACGGACCGAGATCGAACACGTCCGGAAGCGTAGGAATAGCAGGCGCCTCACTCATGATGTGGTCCATGCTCGCTATTGGGACTGCAGAGGGCGGCGTGAACAGCTTGGCGAGATTGTCCGTTGCGCGAACGGCACCAACAGTAAAGCCGCGGTTACGAACAATGCCGCACTCATCACTACTCGGACCGAACACCCCTTGTAGTGGCAGGCGGTTCGGTTTCTCCTCGTCAGACCGGAAGCGGCGTTTCAGCGAAGTGCGTGGTGCGGTGGGTGCGCCAGACAGCTCGACCGGTGAGTCCAAAGATGGGCCATCTTTGAAAGCTGTGCGGCCCAATGACATCGTAGTACTCATGCTCTGCAAGAGTTGTGCTCGATTGCTACTCTCTTCGAAGGGCGACGCGAGAGTAGTAGCCGCCTGGAGGTCGGTAGCCAAGCTCAGCCCTGACTGAAGCGACAAACTCTTCTGATGGGCCTGAGAGCGTGGGATACGAGCGAACCAATCGACGGGACGAGTGGCACGCTTGCTGCTAGGCTGCTGGTTTGAGCTCTCTGATAGGCCGTCGCTTGTCAACTGCGCAATAGGTGCCTCGGGCTGCATGGAGGGAGCAGTCGCCGTAGCAAGAGACAGCTGCATATCGTGACTCCCAAATACCGACACATCGGGAGTGTGATCCATCGAGCTGGCCGAAGTTGAAGTGAAAGGTGACGAGCTACGAGTACGGATGAGTCGCTGATAATGAGCTGGTAGAGAAGGTCGTCGTTTGCACAAGGTGCGCAGCCTCCTGCGGGTCGCGCCGTCTGAGCGTGGCCACTGCGGGTTCTTCGCGTTCGACGTGCCTGGGCGAATGGTATCTGGAGAGTCTTCGCGCTGTAAGCGGTCGGATGCCAGGAGGTCTACGCTCGTACTTGCTCTGCGCCCACTCCACGTTCGCTTCGCCTTATTAGCGACACGAAAGCAGACACCAAGCGGCGGTGCAGTGCCAGCAAGCATCTTGAATGGAGTGACTCGGGGGTCAGAAAGGTAGGACAAGAAGGTGATCCATATGTGATCATCCATCGCTGGAGTCCACTTGACATCGCGGTGAGTCTTAACACGCTTGTTGTGTGGATATGATTCGTAGTCAAGAGACAGGTCAAGCTTGTCACCTTTGGTCAGGTCCTCCTCGAGGAAGGGATCGGTCGCATCAGATTCTGGGCTTGTGCAGCTACCGGTCGCGGTCGGAAGTGAGAAACCAGAGCTGCCGTAAGATGATACGGAAGAGTCAGAGAACGAAGAGCAGACCGAGCCAGAGCGCTCAAATGTCGGTCTCAGCTTGTCTCGACTGTCGGCGATGAGGCTCCACTCATTAGCAGGAGAGTCTCCCTCCATGTCGAAGCCGGTGGGCAAGCGCGGAGCTGGCGTCTTCGGTGGAGTGAACATACGCTGCAAGCTTGGCATCATCGGCGCAAGCAAGCCCTCCGAAGCTGCCTGCGGCTGAAGGAATGGACTCGACATTGGTTCTATAGCTTCCGACATCTCGATTGTTGGGATCGGAACGTCAGACAAGGACTCCTGAAACTGCTCCGGTATCGCTGCGCGTCTCCGCTTAACCTTGAACGTCTGCGGGCGAGGTGGTGGCGGCGGGTTCAAGGGCGTCTGTACCTCATCTTGCTGCTGCTCTGGAGTGCGGGGTAGGTTTCCGTCATTGTAGTGGAACTCGAAATTGGTTGGGAGTGTGATGGAAAGCGAAGGGCGGGGTGTTTGCGCCATTGTTGTTTCGATTGTCGCGCTCGACAAGCACAGAAGCAAGTGACGCGGTCTCCTGTCCTCCAAAGTGTGCGCGTGTGTGAATGTGTCTGTGTTATCTGCAAGAACGCCGTTCGGTGTAGCACGGCAAATACGCTATGCGGGCGTGCGGCGGTGTGGGCTGGTCGTCGCAGTAGGCGCTGGTGGTGGCAGAGCTGCGTCGCCTAGCGCACGACAAGCATACCGATGCGTGCGAGTCCAAGACACATCCAATGAGTGCGATGGTCAATGCGACAACGTTGGGTGTGCGTGGAGAGGAGGTGCGGTCGCAAAAGGTGGCCGGGTGGTCGAGCGAAGTGCTATTGCGGAAGGTGCGAGGTTGCAAGAAAGAAGCGGCGCGGGCGCGAACGGGGCCTCGACGGGCGGCGCTAGTGTCAGAGCCAGTTTCGGTGCACGGACGCTGAAACCCATGCACTTCCGAAGAAATCGAGATCACACGGACCGGCTGCTATACTAAATGCTGGCCTTGTGATCGAGAGACGATTCGGGATCGAAAGGTAGAATTGCAAGACTGCTGGTCCATCTCTAGGTTGTCTTATATGTCCATACGTTTCGCGTTTGGGTCGCGTGAATGTGAATCAAACCAACGCGCTCCCATTAGATTCAACGCATACAGTAGGGGATAACGTCGATAGTCTGGGCTCATACCAAGCGCAGAAAAGTGAACGAACGACCGTTCGACACGAAGCACACAGCAGGAGTAGTCAGTGCAAGTACGCGTGTGATCGAGCTGTCCCGACGAACGCCTCCGAGCCGCGTGTCGGTGCTGTCAGTGCGTCTATGGTACGACGTGGGCCTATAGGCTTATACAGGATTGCCAATCGCTCCGATTTGCTCGAAGAAGCATAAGCCGTTGGCAAATCTTCCCCCATGTCTTGCAGTAGCAAGCGGCAAGTTCTCCTCCATGTTGCAGAGAATGCACCGCAGAGCAACTCCTGCCGAAAGCGAGTCAAGAAACGACGCGTTCACGCGTGTTCTTCGCGTGCCCGCTAGAGGACCCTGACAGCCGCTTGAGGTTAGGGCAGCCGGGGTTACAGTAACCGACTCCCAACCTCACAAGTCCAATTCGGGGGCAGTCTGCCGAACAGCGCTGTCTCACGTTGTAACTCACAAGAAGCGCTGGAGCGACGTGCATAAAGGTCCAGATGTCGTTTGCCGAAGGGATGGGTGGCGGAGGATCGTCGAGCGCAGACCACGACAAGCGCCAGATGGCCCGTTCGCCCAATACCAACGTCTCAAGGACTCTCGGCCGTCGGGCCATGTCAGCGGTGGGCGTGTACAAATCTCAACCACACAGTAACAACGGTGAGTAGAAGCGTGAAGGTTCGCCTGAGACACGGGGCGGTGCCATCCGACTCCTTTACGCGAGGCCGCCGCGGTGTGTTGGTCGCCGTTTTGGCTATCACGGTGCAAATTCGAGGTCAACGCACACCGCACATGCTTAGGCGAGCACATAGACGGATGTAGCGGCCGGAGCGGTCACGAGCACTGACACGAGACAGAAACGTAGGCCGCCCATTCCTGAGACCTTTTTCCAGCGTAACGACCATGATCGATACATGTCTCAACGCCGGTTGCCGCTGTGCTATGTTCTAGTCGTATTCGAAAAGCTTATTGTTACAGACTGTGTATATCATACAAGCCACAACCACTTACAAGTACTTCTTGGGCATCCTATCCCGCCGTCTCTTGTACACTATGTATGCTCCTGCCAGCATGATCTGTACGGCCACAACGACAAACACAAACATGCCCATCCGTGGCGCCGAACTCCTGATCACTGCGATATAGTCAGCATTGTCGCGCGGCTTAGAAATTACAGTTATAGATTGTAGTCAACTTACACCTGGTCATGGTCTCGGGCAAATGCTCCGTGATTCCGCCCCTGAGACTATCCAAGCTCAGTTGCAGCTCACTGATATGCTGTTTGTAGTCCCTGCCCTCAACATCCTTCTGGATTTGCTGCACTGTCCGTTCGATGCCTTCGATCTTGTTGCGCAGATCGCTAATTGCAGCGTCAGACGAGCCGGGAGTTTGCGCGCCACTTCTGCTGCCCGTGTGAGAGAGCGAATTGAGCATTTCCGCATGTTGTTGCTGAAGCCGAGCATTGACGTTGTCAAACTCGGCGAACAAGCGCTCAATGGCGTGATTGGTCTCCTGGAGACGGTTATGCAGATCCGCGAATTGCGGATCGCTGCCTTTGATCTGTTCAGCCGGCTTGTCAGGACTAAGTTGTAACCGGTCAAGGCGCTGAAGCGGTGGCGGAGAAGACCAAGAGCTTGTCTGCGGCTGTTGCTGTGGCGGGGGTGGGGCGCCAGAGCTAGACGAAACGACAAACTTGTTGATCTCGAAAGAGTCCGGATTATCTGCTGTTGCGGCAGTGATGCCGAAGTGATATCCTGCCGGCAGACTCACGTGATCGGTACGGAAGCACTCCCTGTCGTCCACGGAGACGGTCAGGCCGTTGTGATTCGAAATGCTAATCTTGCTCGGACGCCCAAGGTTGCGGTATGCGTAGTCACAGTGCCCGAACGCTAAGCTTTCGAGACTCGTATGCGCCTTGAAATTTTGACTGCCATCATTCAAGAAGCCTCGAACCTTGCCGCCTGTGCTGCCATATTGATCGATAACCAACGCTAAGCCGTCGTACTTCTCCACGGTATAAACACTGTTTGTGCCAATCTCTCCTTTCTCCTTCGTAAACCAGATATTGAGGTTACCTGTGCCCTGATCTTGTCCTGAGGCGCGGAACTCGAGTTCGGCTGTCCAGTCGGCTTGTGCGATGGTGTTGTCTGACCATATCGCACCTCTTGCGTTGCCTGGGACTGGAGGGGTAAGAATGATGCGATCGCTCAGTATTTGGATTTGGTGATTCTCGTCAAATGCTTGCCAGCCTGGTATGCTACCGCCGTCTGCTGCTATGGGGTGTCTTTGGCCGAAGGAGACGCTGTCGGTGATCGATTGTGCGGAGACGGCTATGGTGAGGAGAAGCCACTTCAGCGCGTATAGGGGAAACGGCTGTTGCATGATTACAGTCCTCGAAGTGACCTTCCCGCAGCTGTTGGCCCAAGATACGCTAGAAAATGCTCTGCTCCGTCAATAGCTTTCAAGCGCGCCGGTTGTCCTATCGATCCTGTATTGTGCGCCTTGTTGGCGTCGCTGTAATGCTTGATATGGGCGAATTTTGCAATCAGTTTGCCAGTAAAGCGCGGGTGAAGCTTCACTGTGCCCGTGCTGCCTTATCCACCTACTTGCCGTGGCCTTAATGCGATCGTTCGAATGGATGTTACCAAGACCCAACCAACAACGATGACACTGACGATGTTCCTCGCTTCTCTTGCAATATCTACAGCGGAAGAAGAGAAGACGAATGAGTGGAGGTGGTTGATCGAACCAGAGTGCTGCGCCTGTACGACAAAGTGTTCCATGTTTGCAGACGAAGAAAGGCGGCTTCGAGGTGCCAGCAACGGAGAAGATCCGAGCTTCATGATGCGGCCTTGGCACCCAAAGCGGAAGTTGGAGAGCTTCACTGCGCCGTCATCGAGACAACCGCCACACACACACACTGAACTTGGTAGCGATCTCGTTGGGAAGGAGGACAGAAAAAGGCGCTGTTATACAAAGATGGCAACCGATCCGAGGCAAGCGTGGGAGAACCTACAGAAGAATTTGCGGCAAATGCAGCAGCGAGGGCAAAGGTACGTCTGGCAACAGTCATAGATTTGGCTACAAACGCATATTGAGTGCTTGAGCAGATTCGCAGGAGGTGGAGGCCCCGGTGGTGGTCCACCGACAGGACGAGCATTAGGTGGTCTCGCAGGCATCGGCCTCCTCATCGGTGGCTACTGGCTCTTCAACAACGGCCTCTTCAACGGTACATCAGCCGCTCTCCTCCCCTACTACTCTCCATCTAACTCTTGCTGAACGTGTATAGTCGATGGTGGTCACCGCGCGATCAAATACACCCGCATATCCGGCATCAGCAAAGAGATCTACTCCGAAGGTACCCACTTCATCGTACCATGGTTCGAAACGGCCATCGACTACGATGTCCGCGCACGACCCCGCTCCATTCCTTCCCTCACCGGCACGAAGGACCTGCAAATGGTCAATATAACGTGTCGTGTGCTCAGCCGGCCACGTATAGATGCACTACCCCAGATCTACCGCACGCTGGGTCAGGATTACGATGAACGAGTGCTCCCGAGCATCGTCAACGAGGTGCTGAAGAGCGTGGTGGCGCAATTCAATGCAAGTCAGCTCATTACGCAGCGAGAGAACGTCAGCAGGATGGTGCGGGATAACCTTGTGCGGAGAGCGGCAAGGTTCAACATCATGGTGGATGATGTCTCGCTTACTGTAGGTCACTTTGACTCTACAACCACCTCCTTATCACTTACTGACACCTTGTGCTTCAGCAACTCTCCTTCTCCCCCGAGTTCACTGCAGCGGTCGAAGCGAAACAGGTCGCTCAGCAAGAAGCCCAACGCGCCGCCTTCGTCGTCGACAAGGCACGGCAGGAGAAGCAAGCCATGGTCGTCCGCGCACAGGGTGAAGCTCGCTCTGCCGAGCTGATCGGTGACGCGATCAAGAAGAGTCGTTCGTATGTTGAACTCAGAGAGTTCGACAATGCGAGAAGAGTGGCGGAGATACTGGAGAAAAGCAGTAACAAGGTATATCTCGACACGCAAGGGCTCGGTCTGAATATCAGCCAAACGGGTGTGGAGAGGAATCGGAAGTAAACTAGGGTATAATGCGATGCTGAGACTCTGTGTACAAGACCGTGTGTGTAGTTGAGCATGGCGTGAGCGCAAAGCAAAAGGCGGACTAGGCGTGTATGCTGTATTTGGGCAAAAACGGAGACTCTACTTCTTCTTCTTCTGTCCATCTCACTCCCAATCAGAACTGCAGTGATTACCACGGCGTTGCCGCGGGAAGGCACGGATGTTGTTCGACCTAGAACTTGAACATAGTGAGTTTCTTATAGAGCATGAGGATTACACCAACGAGGCACCAGCACGACCTACGGTCACAGCAACATACTCAGCGTGCCCAACCCCGTTGCAACGCTTTCCTTACTCTTCAGCGTCAACACCGCCGCCCTCTGAGCCAGATCGATAAGCTCCTCGATTGGCGTATCCTTCCCTCTTGTGGCCAAACCCGCCACAAGCGTCCCAGCAAACGTATCGCCCACGCCATTGACACTTACCACATCCTCGTTATCCACGATCTCCGCAGGCGAGAAGAGACGCATATAAACTCCTCCCACCCCAAGACTCTCCTCTGTCCCGTTGACGCAGCGCGATAGGATGTGCGGCGCATATTGCCCGGAGGTAAGACGAGCATCGCCGGCAGGGAGGAGCTGGGTGAGCAACACGCCTTCGGCACCCAGCTTCGTGCAAATGCAAGGGATGAACGGTAACAGCTGGATACTTTGCTGCGGTATACCGCGATCAACCAGCTCGCTCGTGGTGGCAAGTGCCATCGCCGTGCGGGCACCAGAAGAAGGAATGCCCAGAGCGTCGATAACGGACCACCAGTCCTGCCGGTCAAAGGCGCCCGAGGCTCGCGCAGCGTGATACATCGCTGTTAGCTCGTATGCATTGGGGGTAGTAAGGTGGACTGAGGCCATTGGGAAGACGGAGAGGCTGTGCGGTTTTGGCAGCTGAAATAGACGGGCACCTTTCAGATTGCTAACGGGCTCAAAGGTGACACGCAGGCCATACTTTTTGCCGACCTGAAGCCACCTAACAAGATGCTTAGCCGACCAGTTGGCATCAACAACGAGTTGACATGCATTCGTCATGGACAATTGCGGCTGCCACAGCTCGTCGAACGCCTCGTTAATCGCGTCATCGCCAGCGGCGTCATCCAGTATGCTTACATCCGCCATGGCGAGCACCAGATCCCTCTCCGCATCGTTGACGGCAATATATTGTGACGTACGCAGGCCAGTACTACTTGGCATAATCATCACGGCGGCTGGAGAGAGCCCACTCGCTGTTAGGGAGTCATGTGTTGCTTTGCCCGATAGGTCGTCGCCAACGGCGCTACACAACCGGACTCTGCCACCCATGAGATGTGCCGCTCTGGCAACATTGTGGCCCACGCCGCCTAGCGACTGGCTGATTATGGCTGGATTAGAGGTCGCAGATTCTGGAGTTCGGTTGGTGGAATTTGTGGGCGGCAAGAAGTCGCACGCAAAATCGACGTTTAAGCTGCCCGCTACGATAATGTCTGCCCGCTCATCCGTGGCGACATCACCGTCAGTCCTCGGTCCGGTGACAGGAGACGAAGTAGTGGCCATTTGATCATATCCATGCTCGCTGAGACTCGAGCTCGTAGCCTGTCTGTCGCTGCGAGCGCTATTGGTGTACCCAGTGTTCAAAACGCTGCCTAAATTGTGAGCTGAGACCTTTTGCATGTTCGCTGATGCACTTACCCTCGCCGTTCCTCTTCGCTTCCGAGCTTTGCAAGCTCAACGGCAACTTTGGCACCTCGGACAACGTTGGCTTCCACAAGAGCTCTGTTAGCCTCGACGCTCTTGCTACCTGTGAGCTCCTTAATCTTAGCTAGGATGTATGGCGTAGAAGCAGCGCCAGTAGCACCCGCTACGCGTGCCTCTTCGAGAGCCTGAGTAATCGTAGTCTCCATCTGTTGATACGGAATAGAATATGCTACAGGGATCGGGTTCGCGAAGTGCAAGCCAGAATGTAGTCCAAGAGAGAGATGGGCATGTACTACTCTCGCCGCCTCCGCCTCATCACAAACAACAGCCGGAGATCGCACACCGCTATCTCGGCTCCAGAAGGCAGGGAAGTCCACAGCACCTTGTCGTCCGTCAGCGAAGGTGGCAACAGCAACACCCTGCGTCTCAAGATACTCAAGGGTCAGTCGGAGGTCGAGGAAAGATTTACAGCCTGAGCTAATAACGGCAATAGGTGTCCGGCCAAGCTCAGTCAGATCAGCAGAGACGTCCATGGTCTGTTCAGCGCCTCTATGGACACCGCCCAGTCCTCCTGTAGCAAAGACGCGGATCCCGGCCATGTGGGCCAGGATCATGGTGCCTGCTACGGTCGTCCCTCCACTGAGCGGTTTGCCTTCCAACGTTGAAAGCCCGCAAGCGAAACCCAAATCCCGCCTGGAAACCTTGAGGGTAGAAGACTGCCCGGCTGAAGACACCAGTCGGAACAGCTCGTCGGCGCCAAGGCCGACACGAGCGATGCCATCCAGAATACCAATTGTCGCCGGGACACCACCATTGATACGGACAAGGCTCTCTAGTCGAGAGGCAAGGGACAGATTGTCAGGATATGGGAAGCCATGGGTATAGATAGTGGATTCGAGAGCGACGACTGGCCGCTTCTCGGCTATGGCTTGCTGAACTTCTTCCGAAATGCGAAGAAAACGCGAAGAAGTAGAGATGGAGCACTTAGCTCTTCTATACGGCCGTAGAAAGGTAGAGCGCCGACGGAATACCTTCAATGGCAGGGTCATACTTGTCACCTCCCAGTCCGCGAAGTTGACATGTTGTTCTTCGTTGAGTGTTTACATCGTTGATTGTCAGCCAAATAAACAGGCCTCCTCAGCAAAGCCGTTGGTGGTATCCCTGGCGCATATTAGCGTTCTCGGCCGACCTTCCTTCACCAGCAACGCTCTGAGAGGCCACCTTGACGAGCTCGTGCTAAGTGTCCATTGGCAGACCGAAGCATTGCGCTTCCTCCAATCCAGCAATGAGACTCGATAGATGGGCCTTGATGGGCCTAATACAACTGTCATGGGCAGACTCAAACCTCACGGAGCGATCCCGTGATATTCTGCCATCCACCTTCAAGCCTCCCCAGCACTTCCGGAATGTTAACCTCGTACGAAAAATTAACCTGGAGAAGAGCTACCCTCGCGAGACGATCAACGTAGTAATTGAGAACATTGATGCTGCGCCGCAGTCGGAGTACTACCTGCCATTCGAACAGGGTACACTAGGCAGGGTCGGCGGGTTGGTGGTAAAGGACAAGAAGGACCCGGACAACATAGGCTTTCATGCGGAGATTGTTGAAATCGATCCTTATGGGTGAGTGTATGTCACATTGTGGCAAGCGTAAGCCTTTGCTAACTGACGGTTGGCAGCGCAACGGAATACTATAAGATCACACTTCCTACGGCTCTTCCTTCCAAGCAACAACAGACACTTTCCCTAACCTACTGGACTCTCGCTGCTCTCTCTCCGGTTCCCTTCCAGATTGGTCAGCAAGACAAACAGTACATCCGCTACCCGTTCTCTGCCTATGCCCCGTCAGCATACACCACATTGAAGCAAAAGACCAAGCTCAAGCTCCCCTCAACCGATGTCCCAGATGCCACAAGCTTGCCTAAAGAACTTAACGCAGACGGCAAGGCTGACCCCGAGAAGCAAGGTACGAGCTACACTTACGGCCCTTACAATGAGGTCCCAGCTGGTGCAGTTCAAGAAGTGAGCGTACGCTACGAGTTTACGCACCCTCTTACCCACGGCAGTTTGCTCGAAAGGGACATCTCGGTCTCACATTGGGGCAATAATCTCGCAACGGAGGAACGACACTGGCTCACCAACCGCGCGGCCGTGCTCAAGAATCACTTTTCCCGAGTCACGTATGCGCAGAGCGCTTACTATAATCCTCCCACTTCCGCGTTAAAGGAGATGCGCTTCCCACTTACTGTCGGAAGTGTTGACGCGTACTTCGTTGACGACATCGGAAACGTCTCGACGAGCCGTTTTAGGAGTAATCTGCGCGAAGCGAACCTGGAGCTGAGGCCACGTTATCCGCTTTTCGGAGGCTGGAACTACAAGTTCCAGGTCGGATGGAATGGCGATTTGAAGAATTTCGTACGGAGAGTCAAGGGCACAGGCGAGACGTACGTGCTCAAGGCACCCTTCTTCGAGGGCCCGAAGCAGATTGAGGGTGTGGAGTATGAACGCATTGTCACGAGGGTCATATTGCCTGAAGGCGCCACGTAAGATCGCTTCCTCGGATTGGCCTACACAGTATGCTGACGTACAGTTGTAGCAACGTGCATTTCGAGACGGCCATCCCGCTGGTTGCGAACACCACGGGCACTTACCGTACCTTCATGGACACCGTGGGTCGCACAACCTTGACCCTGACCGCCCTCAATGTCGTCGACGAGTTGCGTGACCGCGAGCTCATCGTTACATACGAGTATCCTTTCACGGCGCGCTTCCGGAAACCATTGACGATCTTCGCCGCGATGGTAGCCGTTTTCGCCGTTAGCTGGGTGATTGGGAATCTGGATGTAAGTATAGGCAGAAAACTAAAGGCTACCTAGAAATCATGTACATTAAGTATCGCATGAACTCTGCTTAGCGAGGTGTACGACTACCATCCTCTACGTCGGCCAGCCATCTCAGCACCTTTGACCTTCTTCCGTGCCTTCTGCGCATCGTGCTTCCGTTTCTTCTCTCTGGCCCATCGTTCGGGCGCTGACACCGCTTCGAGCTTCCTTTTCTGCCGTCGCTCATCCCGTCTAGCTGTGGCTTCGTTCCTCGTCTCGCCCAAGGCTGAGATGTACTTTTCACTCCCGACTTTTGACTGGACTAGGTCGAGCAGCTCACGTGCCTTGTCTATGAGATCAACGTGCGCCTGGTCTTGCGCGTAGGATACGCTCGTGTCGGTAAGTGTGTATAATGGTCGTAAGAGCGTTTGGACGTCAGAAATCTCGTCAAGGTGTTTGATGATGAGGACAAGGCACTGAGTGGCAGCGATGCGATTCTTGGCTGGCAGGTCCTGGCGAACGATAAAGGACAGCTGGCGGAGTAGGTAGCTAAGCGCCGACGGAGCACCAGAGTCACCATCAGCGGCGCCATTGTCTTTCCACGTAAGACCAGAGGCTGAGAGGACGCGACCAACAAAGGCAAGGTTGCGAGTCACGGACTCCAGCAAACTATCGGCTTCGGAACCATGCAGAACCTGTAGCAAGGTTCGGCAGATGGAGCAAAGACCGTCTTCATCCAAACTCAAGCCGTAGGAGCCTTTCAACGGTATGCTGGAAAGGCCAGCGTCTTTGTTGCTGCGGGCAAAATGCGCGAAGTAGATCTCCAGTAGCTTCGAAGCTTGTTGCTGGATGTCGGTCTGTGAGACTTCCAGCCATTGTCCAGTAATGCTTTCCCAAATCGTGGTAGATTTAGCAGCGAAGATGGTGCTGGAGGCGGAGTCGGCTAGTGTGCTGACAGTGTCAAGAACAGCCTGCAGTAACTGCGGTCCGACCTCAATGTCCTCGCTCTTGAGAAAGCCCGCGAGCCTATCGCGCAGCTGCTCCAGCTGTGCCGTAGACACATCCCGCCTCGCCTGCAGGTAAGTTTGCCAACATTGCAAGGCGGCAACCGCCAGCATGGGCTTCTCATCGTTGTCCAACCATTTCGTCATCAAACTTGAGAAGCTTTCTAGACTCTCTTTTTCGGCGCGCTCGAACAATTTGGCGATGAGCAGTCCAGCCATCTGCTGGCAAGCAACATCCCCATCACTGACACGGACCGGTATCAGCGACACGAACAGCGTCATGGCCAGAGGCTCGAGCCTCTCATCCGAAAGCTTCGCAAGGAGCTGATGTAGCAGCTCCAAAAGACTTTGCCGGCCCGTGGCGTGTTGGTACCGCAGATTCTCGATCAAGAATGCTGTTTGCTTCTTCCACCGATCTTTGCCTTGCGGGTATTCCATTACGAATTGCAGATACGCACTCCGCGCGCTTTCCCGAATGCTGCGATCCGGATTGGTGACCATGACTTTGCCGACTTCGTCCATAAGCTCGTACATCTCAGTGATGATTATTTTACGACCGACTACGGCGCGCAGAAACTTGTAAATCGTGCCTTGTTGGTCTGGCTCATCAATATCGGCTTTCAGCGCCTTGAGTATTACCGCAACGTCTGTGTCTTTTACGGTTACAGATCGCCTCTCCCGCAGCACGGCAGTGACAAGCTCCACGGCAGCCTTTGCAAAGTCACTGTGTATGTCCGATGCACCCTTGATGATCGCCACGGCTTCTTTGACATAGACAAGAGCATCGCCATCGATCCGTGCAAGCGGTACTTTGATGACCGTAGCGAGCAGTCTCATCGCGGCAAGCCGGACTTCTTCTTCCCCTTGCACAAGTGCATCACCAGCCATAGACAGGAAACCAGCCATGTTCACGGGCGTAAGCAGGTCCTCATGTCGCCGCACGACTTTCCGGACCAGGTTCAAGGCAAAGCTGACGAGCTTGTACATCTGCGATGTCGTCGCGCCCCGCCCCCCAGATTTTCTGGCGGACTCCGCTTGCACTAGGTACTTGCGAACTTTGTAAGCCGGCATGACCTGGTCTATTACCGGACGATTTTGCTCGGCGTACACAAGCCGCACAATCTCATGACAGAATACGAGAAGGTCGCGGCTGCTAGCTGCCGGGTTTTGGTCCACACCCTTGCGTAGACGGTTCAGCAGCTCGTCGACCTTCTTCGACATCCTGGAGTCCAGCTTCTCCGCCAGCAATGCCCGTAATGGTTGGACTAATACGCCAAGCTTATTGAGTTGCGTTAGTTTAGCAAGCAACTCCATGGTATCATAGCTTTTGCTGCTCTTGACCTCCTTCATTCCGCTCTTATATTCTTCTGCGTCCTTTTCTTGACCTGTAATACCGAAGATGTCGTCCATAATGATCGCCATGAGGTCCGGCAGGCAGTGATCGAGATCACCAGGCATACAATTATCTGTTGCTGTAAGACTGATGAGCAACGAGTGGACCGTGTACGACAAGACATGGAGTTGGTAGCCACTTCGCAATGCGCTACTGAGTTCTTTCAGCATAAAGCCAAGATACTGTGGTCCGATCAGAGCTAATATCGAAGCCAGAGTCTTCCTCGTCTCATCTCGTGCTTCTTGGCGCCGGCTACGAAGCACGTGGGCCACATCGGTCAAGATGGCTGGCAGACGAGAAGCCATTTCATCTTCCGGCAATAGCAGCAAAAGCTTGACGATAGTGACAGCAACCGGCATTCGGCGGTCCACAGTAGACTCATCCTTCCGATGTAGATACTGTTGAAGGGGCGGCAGGAAGTCCCGCATGACAGTTTGCGCCTTACCAGAAGCAATGTTTTCGTCAGAGTTTGCCGCTTGGGGTGGCTTGGATGCCAATGCGTCGACCAGAGCTCCCAGCAGCCGCAATACCGTCTTCTCCAAGCCTTCCTTTGAGCTGACATAGCTAATGTATCGCTTGAAGGTCGATCGGTAGACGGGCCAAGTCAGAGAAGCGGCAAGCGCGCGTATTGTGGTGATGGTCCTGTCAGCAAGGTTACGTGCCCGGTCACCTTCCGCCTGGTCGAATATGAAGTGCTCGAGCAAAGGCAAGAACAGCTTGGTGGTATTGCTCGAGCTGATATGCGGTGCAGCGGATGCAAGTCGATCTAGCGCTAGAAGTCGAGGATGGTGCTGAATGTGCAATACGCCCGAGAAGAATGAAGCTTCGCCATCGCCGTCGGGCACCAGGTGGGCCAAGTCGGAGACGGCTGGCAGGTTCGGCAGTTTGGCGGTAACATGGCCCAACAACCGTACATATTCCGCGCGAACAACTTCCGACTGCTGCTGCATGCCGAACTGGATGCCTCGCACCAGTGGATCTTGAGCCAGTGCATGGAACGCCTGCGTTTCGCCAGCTTTCGATGCAGCCGCGGCGTCAACGAATAATGTGAGGGCTTGAGCTGCGCTCGCTCGGTTGACGAGGTCTTCGGCGTCTCTAATATAGAACAGGCAAGTGTGCACAACCGGCAGCCACTGGTGTGGGGTGAGAGATTGCCAATTTTTCAATACGTTCGTAAAGCCTCTCTCACGTCTCTCATAGTCTGCGTTGTCTAGGCGTACGCTCTGAGCGTTAAGGTCGGCGCAGATCTCGGTACTCATCTGTAGCTTCGGATCAACAAGGCATAACTTGCTCAAGACCTCAAGAACGAGGGAGCGGCTGGCAGCGTCGCTAAAACGGGACAACAGTCCGGACACCGCTGCAAAGAGCTTGATATCTGGCGTGTTGTTCGAGGACTCCAGTAGAGGCATCAATGTCCGGAGAAGGCCAGCTTTGATACCAGGGGATACAAGCTTAGTGGTTTTGGTGAGGAGCGCGCAACAGACATCGATCACTTCCTGAGCTTGACCTTTATCGTTTATTCTGTCCGCCAGCCTGATTAGTACAGCAACAGAGGCGTCCAGAAGATCTCTTTCAAGTGCGCTACCCAGTACTACTCCAATACTCTTAACAAGATCGGACACGTGAGGCGCTAGAATGCTCGGTTCAACGGTGTCCTGCAGGAGGTGTCCTACAATATCCCGCAGTACGAATACGCACACTTCGGTTTTGACTGCGGGCTCACGAAGTAGCTCTGCAAGCCTGGCAAGCAGGTTTGGACCCGCGAGAAGTTGCGCGCTTTGAGGCGATGCGGCCCAGGCGCTGAATAGCCGTAATAGACCGGACACGGATTGGCTGTTTTCCGTTGCAAATTTAGGTAGGCGCGGTGCCACGAGCTCATCCAGAATGATGGCTGCTGCTTCACTACAGTTGACAGCAAGCTCGGGCATGTAACCGTATAGCTGCACAAGGCAGTGAATGCCACTTTGCCGGACTGCGCGGAGCAACGATACGTCTTCTCGTTCATTATCTGTCAATTGTACATCGAGCTCCTTTGATGCATTCACCGTAGAGGGCACAACCGCATTCAGTATCTTCGCAGCCAGTGAGATGATTCCGGCACCGATAGTTTCCAAGAGGTCACTCAGCATGTTCAGCATGCCGAGCTGCTGCCGTAAAGGAGCCTGCGGAAAGGTCGTACCTGGCGTCGTAACAGGCGTTATTGCAATGTCGACAAAAAGCTCAAGACTTGTGTGGCCAAAGCGCGATATGGCAGAGAAGACAGCTTTCCTTCTAGACTCTTGGCCGTGCTTGCCGCCCGCGACCGCTCTACCATAGAGCAGGCGCAACAGCACGGGCGTGAGGCGCTCATAGTCCTCGGCGGATATTGCGCCCTCTTCGTTGGCGCCTTGCAGAAAGGTGGCCATCTCTTCTCTGAACCGAGCATCGTCCAAAAGATTGGTAAGATGCTCTTCATACCGCGCAACAGCGGTATCTTTCCACGTGAGTATAGCCTTGAGCGCGGAACGCTGGATCTCCACATCACCATTCGCGCATAGCTGAAGTAGTGCTTGGTGGACCTCTGGTGCTCTGTACAGTGCCTTGGGGTTGGTGAACTGCGCAAAGACTGCCAGCAGAGCCTTCTGATCCTTGCGATTCCACCGCTCGCTTGTTTCTCCCGCACTGTGACCGGCAGCCCAGCTCAACAGGACCGGCACCAGTGCCCGGGAGCGTTTCTCGGCTAAGTATGGCATTGCTTGCAGGACTCGCAGCGCTTGGCTGCGTGAATCCGGAGTCGCAAGTGACGCACGCTTGGTGAGAAGGCATAGTTGGTGTTGCGGCGAAAGATATCCCGCATGTGATGCCTCGAAGACCTGCTGCGTCACTGCAGACATCCTTGCCAGATTAGAGCACTCGAAGTCTGACACCACTTGGAAGCCGTCGGAGTCTGCATGCAAAACCCGGGTATTTGCAAGTTGTTCGTCGCATGGCGTCGATGGCATCTCTAACCACGTTTGAGCAAGCGCCATGACGGTCCCCTCGCAAGTGGAGTGAACTTTGCAGATCTCAAGAAGCGTTTTTATCGCATCCTCCCAAGCTTGAGCTAAGCGAACGTGCAGGAGGCCAAAGCAATACGTTACAATGGCCTTGGCTATCCATGCACCTGGTGAAACGGCATGTAATCCAGAAGCGAGGAGACGGATGTTCAGTGAAATCCCACGACTGGTATCGAGACTGATGGGTGTCGATTCGATGGCGATGGCCGTGGAAAGAACGTCAGGAACGGGGCAACCCTCAAGATCGTAGAGAGCGCCTGCGAGCTCCAGGCTATATTGTCTGACGTCATGGGAAGGCAGCTGAAGTGCGTTTGTGAGCGACTCCTTGAGCACTTGCACATGGTCGTCGTCGTGTAGTGTTGGCTTAAGCTGCTTAGCAAAGCGAAGCATGCTCTTCCAGTACGCGGGTAGCGACCAAAGATGTGCACTCGCCTCGCAAAGGGAAGACCACAGACTGGAAAGCACATAGCTATCAATTCTGCAGTCAAGAAGAAAGTCAAGGGCCACGCCTAGAGCAAAACCGGACCACTCCGGAGGTGCGTTGGCGGCGTCGGTCACGGCGCACTGCAACATCCGGACCAGCGCTGAGGCTACCTTCTGCTCGTTGTCTTCCCGTAGCTTCGTAAGCTTTAAGGCTTGTAAAGCTGCGTTCGTGGTAGGCAGATTGATCATGTCCCATTCTTTACTTGCAGTATGCTCCACTCGCTCAGTCAGGGCTACCTGCATTTCCATTGGTACCAACGGCTTGTCTGCTGAAAGTCCGGCAGGGAAGGTTGGCAGCAAGAGCAGCAGCTCGTCCGTATGACACTGCCATTCTGTCGCCATGTATTTGCAAAGGGCCGGGAGAACAAAATGTTGGAATCTGTCTCGGTTAAGCCTAGTACACATATCGCAAAACCGGGGAAAGAGCTCCGTCCATCGATCCTTTTGAGCCGTCTCCAACAAAGGCAGCAACGGCAATACTGCGTGCATTGTTGCTGTCATGAGGACAATGCTCAGAAGAGCTAGCAGTTTTGCACGAACATTTCTGCCAGTGCTGGGGAAGTTTTCGGCTCTTTCGAAAAGCTCCCTTACCGTCGCAGAAACAAGCGACCAGTCAACGATTCTAGTCCCTTTCCTTACGGCTACGGTAGCGAAAAGTATGTCACTCGCGAACAGAAGAGAAGCTTCGTCCTCAGGCGTTTGCGATTGAATGTGAGCAGTGACCAGTTGCAAGGCCGGTTGGAACGATTCAGAGTCCGTGTGATGGATGAGGCTTGTCAGTACGCCTGTCATTAGGTCGGTGACCACGGCCTTGCTCAGTGCAGACGTAGCGTGACATGTGCTTAACAGACATGCGAGTATCGCCAAGCCATTGGAATGCAGACCACTTTGAACACTCTTCACAGACTCTGTGAGCAAGGTCATGATGCCTTGGCGGTGCAGCTCCGCCGAGCGTTCATATTGCGTAGTCGAGTAATCCTGCAGGATGTGGACTACGATACGATCAAGAGGCTTAGAATCCCTTTCGTAACTAGCAGCTGCTTTCCGGAGCAGGAAGCTAAACGACTCTGCGGCGAAACGGATTATGAAAGGCTTCTGTGGTTCTCTGCCCAGGTATGGCGACATTAAATCGTACAAAGGTCGCAAGTCCGGGACGAGAAGCCGCGACAGGTACTTGAACAGCCAGGCAAGGCAGGTAAAGCTCCATTCTATGACCGCCGGATCTGTATGTTTGGATGCGACAGCGGCTACGGTGGAGATAGCTGCTTGAAAGTGCTGCTCAAAGCGAGCATCCAGGTCGTGAGCAAAATGCGCAAGGAGACTCAACAGCGGCTCCATAGCCAAACTGTCACCTCGCTGGATGTAAGTCACCAGAAGCTGCATAATCTTCTGATCGTGATGGAGGATCATAGCCAGGTTATCGCTAAAAGGTGCTACCTCTCGAGCGAAAGCCGTGAACGCCGCGGATAGATTCAGGTCCTTCCATTCTTGCAGTGACCGTCCGAAGTACGATGCCGTGTCATCGGTTAGTTCGTCGTGATTCTCCGCATGCCGTCTGCGTCGGACTGGATCTATTTTCAATTTCGTTATGCGCTCCGAGAAAGACTGGAAGCGATGATGTTTCGTCGTTGCAGTCGAGCGAAGCTTGCTTTTCTTTGGCTTCACCACCTTGGAAGGCTTCCTAGCTTTGAGCGATGAAGGACCAGCCATCTTACATGCTCGTATGCGTTGTGGACAAAATCGGTGAGGTAGACGATGCGCAAACGTCAATGTGCAAGGATCAGAAAAGATTAACGCCACCGTCGAAATCTGGGGGCGGACCGAAACGTACCTTCTTAGTTTGCAACGGCCGGCCCCACCTTGACATCTCAATCCGGAGCGCCAACTTCACGTGCAGCATCCACGACGGCCCAATATTTCGCAACATTTTGATAGATCAATGCAACTATGCAGCCGCTCTCCAACAACGAGGATCTTCTAGCAGGATATCACCAATAATGGCGTCCAAAATCGTAGTGCTCGGTGACGTTAATGGCCGGTTTACTGAGGTCTTTGCAAGACTTGCCTCATTGCACGCGAAGCAAGGTTTCGCGTTTGCGATCATTGCCGGTAAACTGTTCGGCGAAGATGACAGTAATGAGCTCGACAAGCTGCTGAGTGCGGAGCTCCCCGTGCCGCTCCCTATCTACACAATTCCTGGCCACCATCATATACCGGAAAAAGCTAGAGCGTTCTACGAGACTGGAGAACTTTGTCCCAATCTTAGCGTCATCACAAAGACGCTGAAGACATCTGATGGGTTCCGGATTGCTACCACACAGTCTTCAATTGGTGGAGATGCCGACATCCTGGTCACGGACGACTGGCCTGCTGGGGTTCAAGACGGTGCTAGTGCTCAGTATGTCGGTTCTACCCCTCCACCTCAAGGCGTACGATCCGTCTCGGATCTGTGCACTGCCTTGAAGCCGCGGTATCACTTTGCCACATCAGAAGCCTACTACGAGCGGGAGCCTTTCTTTCACAACGGTCCCGCACCCCACTCTGTGACTCGTTTCATCAGTTTGGCACCTTTCGGAAATGCTTTCAAGCACAAATGGATATATGCGTTCAATCTAGAGCCTTCAGCGCCGCCTCCAACCGCCATACCACCTGGTTGCACAGCTTCGCCGCTCACTGCTCCCAAGAAGCGCAAGGCTGAGGCCCATGATACTAACGTGAACAACTTCCGGTTTGCGAACGGCAACGGCAATGCTCACCACGACTCGGAGTACGGTTCTCGAAAGCGCGGAAAATGGCAGCCGCCACCGAAGCCGGACCAGTGCTACTTTTGTTTGTCGAATCCGGCTTGCGAGACTCACATGATAGGATCGATCGGCAATGACGTGTATTTGACAATTGCGAAAGGGCCACTCACCACGCGGACAACTTTTCCGGAGCTGGGATTCCCGGGTCACATGCTACTGATTCCGCTGCAGCACGCCCCTACGACATCGGCAATACCTGACGACGAGACTCGGCGAGCGACCATGAACGAGATGCAGCGCTATCGTGGAGCCTTACAGAACATGCTAGTGGAGTGCAGTAAAGGCGAAGACGGTCAGTCAAAGCTGGGTGCAGTGACGTGGGAAATCAGCCGTGGCAGTGGGGTTCATCTGCATTGGCAGTTTCTGCCTATGCCGGCGGACATGATTCAGCGCGGGCTGGTGGAGGCAGGCTTCGACGTTGAGGCGGAGAATCTATCGTATCCGAAGTTTGCGAAAAGCTTCAAGGAAATGGAGAAGGTGGAGGAGGGCAATGACTTCTTCAAGGTAATGATCTGGTCGGAGACACTGCGGAAGGAGATGGTCATGCCGCTCGACAAGAGCTTCAGGTTTGACTTGCAGTTCGGCAGGAGGGTGCTTGGCAAGCTTCTAGGGCTCGAACAGCGGACACATTGGCGAAAATGTGAGCAGACGAAAGTCGAAGAAGAAGCTGATGCGGAGACCTTCAAGACAGCGTTCAAGGCGTTTGACTTCTCGCTTGAGGACTGAGAAGCCACAGTTGAATGGAGTCGGCTAAGATCTGGTCCTAAACGTGCTACATGTCGATGTCCTCCGATTGCTTGTTTCCAAGGCAGCCTTTGCTAGAAAAACTCCGTCATGGCCAAGGGTACTATCAGCCGGCTGTCACACTAATAAAGCTATGGCCGCTTCAATGACCATAGCGAGACAGGTAAAATTGCGGATGGGCACGACCATTCGGACATGGATGTGCCGATGATGTGTCTGTCCGTAGCAACGCTCACATGGCGGAATTCTGGCGTGTGTTAAACCGCCACGGGTTTCAGGCGCTTCTGCTTAGGACGGGAAGTTGAGCTGTGGCAGAGCCCGCGAAGCTCGCTTCTTTCTGCACCCGCCAAGCTGTTCAATTGACACCAAAGTGCAGCCTACAATATCGGGTTTGTGACGCAGGAGGCAGTCCGGCGTTACTGCTGGGGCGAAATCCCATGAGTTATGCTCCAGAAGCACGGCGTGCTGTTGACGTGGTGCGTGGTAAGGTGGGACAATCTATCCATGAGGTGCACGAGTGAGTCCCGAAGAACGGTGCAGTGTACCTTAGTCGAGCCAGCGGGCTTCTATCTCAGCAACTAGCGGTACCGTCAAGCTATCAAGCTTACCCGCATCCCCTTACCAACACCTTCGCTAAACTTCAGTGAGCAATCGAAGTTCGCCAAGAGCGCCACGCTAGCCATTTCATTCGATGTCATTCGGAAACGTAGCCTTCGGCTTCCAGAATCTGAGCCAGGAGCATAGCGTCTTACGCCAAGTACTTGTACGAAGGCACCGGCGCATCCTCCATCCGCTCAAGGTACTCGCGCTCGATCAACCCTTCGATGCGCTTCTTGATCATATTGACATCCGGCTTGAACTGGTGCGAGAGCTGCGTGATGGTCTCTGTGAGCAGTTGCGCATGAGGAAGCTGCTTGCGTTGCCTGCAGAACCTGTTAGTAGTCTGTCCTCTAGTCAATACGAAGTGGCGGGCAATGAGCACATACTTCATGATCCGCACAACAGCCGCCTCGATCACGAATCCACGGCTGTCGTTATTCTTCTTCTCAGTCTCTTTGCGCTCGCGGTCGTTTTCCACTTTGTTGCCTGCCGACACAACACCGACCTTGATCTTGATGAAGCTCGGCTTGAAATCGTCGTTGAACTTAAAGCGATCACCGGAGTTGATGTCACGGCTCATTGGCTCCTTGACTAAGAACCGCGTCTTTGGCGCCACGGCCAGGCTCTGCAGGTTCCGCGCCAGATCGCCTCTGGGAATGTTGGTTCTGGCCTCGATCTCCTCTAGACTTAGGCTCTCCCCAGCAGGCAGATCATTGAAGAGAAGCAAGATCAGCATAGCATATGTCGAGCAGTTGACATCGTGTATGCGAGTAGATCTGGGGAACCGCGCCCTCAAATCCGCATCGCCCATGTTGTTGTACCACGTCAGCTTACGACCGGAGTATTTCTGCGCATAAAAACGCTCAAAGCCGCTCTTCAGACGCTCGATCTCGGGAGGGTAGAGGGTAATGTCGCGGCCACCCAAACTGTTCTCGTCGCGGTCTTCGCCACTGGCGCCGCGGAAAGCTTCAAGGGGCCAGGTCATGGAGGTTAGCACCCGAATGCTTAGGTCAACAGGCTTCGAGTTGTTGTGCGCGCCGTCCATCACACCAGCGATATGCGCGCGGAAGCCGTTCGACAACTCCTCGGAAAGGGTCATGTCTTTGAACATAGCTTCAAGCTTCAGTGTGAAGCTGTTGCCCAGCTCAATCTTCATCCGTGAGATCATCTGCTTTTCCACATCGATGCTGACACTCTTCTTCAGCAGCAGACGCTTGCAGAGATGCTTCTTGTAGTACGTCTCGAACAGATCCTTGTCGGACAGATACCGCAGCACCATGATGGCCTTCTCGAGTGTGCTGTCAATCTCGGCCTCAGTTTTGTCTCTGATGCCGCGCTTCATGTTGTCGTCGATGAATAGCGAGATGTACTCACTGCCGCGAGAGAATGTGTTGACCACGTCAGCCATGCTACGATTGATTGCGCTCGAGACGGTCTGATCGGAGCTGAAGGATGTGGTGCAGATCTTGTCGAAGCGGTCCTTGAGTCGCAGTATCTCTTCGACCCACTTCAGCGCCGCGACTGTCTGCTGGCTGAGTGGCTTGGCGGGCAGTTTCTGCTTTGCACCTTCTTCTGCAGGTTTACCGTCCTCGTCGTCGCCGGCAGCCTCTCTTTGTGGCGTAGCCTCGGAAGTTGTCAGAGCTGCATTGTTGATGTCTGTGCCCATCTCGGTGACGAGCCTCTGCATCGCTCGCGTAAGCTCTGACTTTCGAGGGTCAACGCGCGCTTCGAGGTCGAAGACAAGGCTGAGCTCGTGGAACTTGTCGTTGTCCACCATGAACGCCACACCACTGTTCTCCATCTCGATTAGACCCTTCATCTTGTGCCGTATTAGTTCACCTTCCACCACAGCCTGGATTTTTGCTGAAGTACTTTCAGATAGCGTAGAGCGGCATCGGTCGTTCTCCTCGTCGATCCGTTTCTTCGCATGTCGGCAGTATGAGCCAGCGTCGGACTCCTTCAGCATCCTCTCACCCTCATCGCGGTAGAAGTTGGCACTTTGATCGAGGAACACTTTCTCGAAGCGCAGATAGAGCTTCTCGTCCTCCACTTCCAGATCTGACTCGTACAGGCCTTCGAGCATGTACACATTCGACTTGATCAGAAATTGATCGATCGCCTCGCCGTCCCGATCCATCTGTATCTGGTCGAGGACGATGCGCGTGAGGACATCCAGCAATGTGGTCGAGGCTGGCTGCACCGGCGTCCGCAGTATTTGGTCCCGGAAAAGACCCATGGACTTAGCGAATATAGACGGTTGACGGTGGTCTGTGCAGTAGACGCGATCCATGTACATCAGTACATCGGTCAGCATGCCCATGCAGACTTGGTAGTCTTCCCATGCATGCTTCAAGCTCTTGAGAAACTTCTCGCCTGCGGTCCTCCGTTCACTCGACGTAGCCAGCGTCCTGCCAGCACCATCCGTGAGTGTGAGTGGTGGAGTGAGTGTCCGCACAATCTCCGTTCGCACGGTCGATCCTAGCCACTGTTCCTCAAACCGTGCGACTTTGTTGTAAAGCTCCTCACCCTTCTTTTTCAGCACGATCTTGTAGGCGTTACGGTAGAGCTCTTCAAACGACAGTGCGGAAGCGTTCTTCGTGTGAATCTCCTTGAACGCGCCTTCAAGGATGGGCCATGTCGTGTCGAAGTCTACATCGGCGCCTTGCAGACCCTTCATTATATCAGCATGTATGTCGCCGTAAGTATAGCACGTGAGTGAGGTGGGAGATGGTGTTGGTCAACGGCACTTTGGTCACCAAATCGAAATGTGTGTCGGCGTTGTTTGCTTGCCGTAGCCACCGAGCCACATGCAGATTGAAGATGCATTCACTTACTCTTCGTGGTGGTCGTATTTTTGCACCGCCTCTCCGCGACATCGTCGCCATCATGCGCCTGCAACTCAGTCTGCTACGTCTTGTCAATTAGGCCATCTAGGCCATGTTATGGCGGGGTGGACCGATCTCCTAGTGGCAATGTACGGGGTTTCGGGGTCGTAACGCGGCACTGTTGCAGGTCTGATTGTTGGGGGCGGGGTTTAAGTGGCTTTGTGAGTGAAGAGAAGTAACCTGGTTTTCAGCGACAGCGATGTTCCTCTTACAGACATAAGCCAAGCGAATCTTGGGAACATCGAGTGTGTTAAGCTCTTAGTTCCAAAGCGGAAGGCGCACCGCAGGCCCGCATGAGGGAAAGCGCTACCGAGCCTTACCCGTGGCGCACATTCCTCCCCAAGCTACACGTCAACAAGCTCCCTTGTTCTGCAAACAATGCAATGCAGATGCCAGGCGCGCTCGGACGTGTGTTGCGGGTGACCGGTAGCACTCGTTATGTGCCCACTCGACTAGCGGGGTTTGGATTAGGATCAGCGAGATGCTTGTCTCAGCAGCTTGTGCGCCACAGGCCAACACTGTCTCCCGCCTTCTACGAAGGGTTTCGAAAGAGCCAGGGAGCTCGTCAAATCAGATGCGAATCGACAGCATCCGAGCCAAGACCTCTCACAAATCATCAGGAGCCGACTCCGCGGGATGAAGATGACGTCGCAGCACGTAAAGCGCAGGAGCCTGCCTACGAGTTGACCTTCACCTGCCGCAAATGCCTCCACCGCTCGTCGCATCGTATCACGAAGCAGGCATACCATTTCGGGACGACTCTCATAACGTGCCCGGGGTGCAAGAACAGGCATCTGATCTCGGATAACCTGAAGATCTTCTCCGACCAGAGTATCACGCTCGAGGACATCCTGAGAGAGAAGGGTCAGTACCTGAAAAAGGGGAGGCTGGGCGAGGACGGCGACATAGAGTTCTACGACGATACGATGAAGCCGAGCTGAGCAACATCATTCGCTGGGTTTGGCATAACACGGACTCGTGAAGCTATGCTCCATCAACTCTCTCCGGCAGCAGTTATGTCGCATGTACTACACAGTGTCGCACGGAAACGACGACGGAGAGACGACGCGATGGACTTCATATGGCTCACATGGAGAGCTCACATGAAGAGCAGTGAGAGCAAAGAGGGGAAAGAGGACAAAGATGGTGATTCCTCAGTCTGTGAGGGTCTCATTCGCAGCTACACCCTACCTCCACTCCATGCCATCAGTCATCGCCTGGTAATGCCAGAGGATTATGGTGCGTGTGGCTTTACATGCTTGAACGAGGATCAGCGTATTCATGGGTGCGGCTCATGAAGACCACGAAATTGTGGAAGTCTGAGAGCGTACTGCGGTACATTGGTGGTGAATGAAACGCATTGCAGGATTGCAGCGCGGGTGTTAGCAACCAAAGCGGCGTGTGGAGCTTCCGCGAAGCGGATCGTCTCGCGTATTGACGCCCACGCACACGTGGCAGCAGGCATATTGATTCGCGTAGCCGCTTTGGCAATGCGCAAGTTTTTGACTGCGAGATGCGGTTTGCATGTAATTACTTTCTCGTTAGTAGGGCAGTCAATTCGACTCGATGGAAAAGGTCGCACATGCTACTGATCTCGCCTAAGACCTGATGTTTCACGTCACTCAGAGCGCGGAACTACGACCCCGATGCGAGCTGTACTCCGAGACATTTGCCGACCCCACGCTCCCGGCTAATGTGCCATACCTCATTCGGCCTGGATGGCTTCTCGAAGGTTGCGCGTTTCGACGGAGGACCGTTGAATCGGTCGTCAAGCTATGTAGATCTCCATTGTAGGCTGCCGATCGTCTCTCGAAGCTCTGGCTGAATCATTGGTACAATGTTGAGTTTGTGACACACTCCCCGTACGACGAGCGCGTGTGCTGTGGTACACTAAGACGCAGTACGCGATTAGGGGTGTCTCTTCCGAACGGGCGTCAGGCGCACACACATTTTGCGGTACGGAAGACAGTTGAGGCTGGAAAGCGCATGCTCATGGCTCGGGTATGGACCGGTCTGCTCTGGCGCGTAAGCGCCGACAAGAGGCGGCGCAGACTGCAGTGAAGACGCCGGTACACCGACAGCAGGAGAGACTCCGTCAGCCTCCCTACGGAAGCATACGGACGGCGAAGGACAGTAGCGAGATCATTCGTGTCCCACGACGAACCGTGCCGGCGGAAAGACCCAGCACGGCGCAAGAGGACGAGCCAGGCGCAAGACATTTCACTGTCGCCAATGTGGGTGCGGGTGGGACACTGTACCTCAAGCCGAGTCGCATACAGCCTGCGAAATTCGTACAATCACCTGCGACGCCTCCAGACACCTCCGATAGTGATATTGCGTGGGCCAGGCCCGCAAGACAGAGCAATGCATCTGGGACTTGGACGCCTCGATTGCAGAGCGCGCGAGCAGCAAGCGCATATGATCCTAGCATACCGATGCCGCCGCTGAGCTTGTCTAATGTGCAGCCAAGGCGGAGATCCCGATCGCACTCTTTATCCACTGTAAGCGACAAAATGCGCTCCCCAACATTGGACCAAAACGACTTCCAGCTGCTGGTGAATGGTCGCGATGCTGGAGCAGGCAGGCCGAAGAGCTCGATAGACCTTACCGGAGGCTTTTTGGACTTGCATATACCGCACTACCGACTTGGTACGCCGCGGTTCAGCGAGCGCGGTACGGCGTATCTACACAACTCGACTTACACCTCGGCTTCCGAGGACATGCATTCTTCCGTATACTCTCGACAAGAGTACGACAAGCTCTTCCCGGCGCCGCCTGGTCGTACCCATGGAGGAGGCTTACTGCCACATAATTCCTCGTCGCCTTACCTCCATCCATCTTCAGCGAGAGTATCGCCAACGACTTCGCGTACAACTCCAACGCCACCGCTGACTACGCCTTTGGGAACTGCTATCTCTGTGCTCGTGTTCGACAAGGTTGAAGCGGACGTCAATGATCCAGCTATTGTAAGGTACAATGCGCAAGGCCGCATCTCGGCGGCGACTCCAGCTCGTTTGGTCGCCCAGATCACATCGCCGTTATTTCTGGACTACGAGCTACTTTCGGATTTCTTCTTAACTTATCGCAGCTTTCTATCCTGCAGAGAGTTGCTCGAATATCTCTTAGCCAGACTGGCTTGGGCATTTGGCACCACGACCGATTCTGGCCGCATAGTAAGAGTGCGCACCTTTGTAGCGCTACGACATTGGATCTTGAACTACTTTGAGGACGACTTTGCAGAAGACTTGGGCTTCCGTGGGCGCTTCTGTGACCTTGTAAACGAACTGGTGCGGAATTTAAGGCGGCGAGCAGATGGCGGAGGCAGCGACCTCAAAATTGTTGGGGAGCTGAAGAAGTGCTGGAGGCGGACGTGCGCCATGTACTGGCCCGCGAAAGACATTTTGGCTGCTCCCGAAGAAGCAGATATTACGCCGGGCGGGGAGCACAACAGCATGGACTCGGTAGCGTCTGTGGCGAGCCTACCCTTGGCCTCAGGACATCATCAGACGTCGAAGGCAGACTTTCGTCGCATTTCGGTGCCCTTAAAGATACCTGGGGACGTGGAAAAGCAAGCACAATCCGGCGGAAACACGATGCCGGCTCTTAGCCCGAGCAGCCCAACGAAAACGCGCGAGGCAAGCATACCAGCTTCGCCTATGAGCGAGCAGAGTTTGCAGGTACTCTCCTGTAGCGTTCCGTTTCTGCGTCAGATTCGGCCGTCTGCCAGGATACCAGACGGTCCAAGAGTCGTAAGGCCAGCAGGCCCGCAAAAGAACCCTCCACTCTCCGGAGAACACCTTAGGCGGGCGAATCAGCACAAGCGAAGTGGAAGCTTTACGGACGCTTTACGGGATGGCAGGACGCCACTGCCTTCCACCAAGATCGATAGCATCGACATACAGTCGCTGCCCTCCGCTACATTTACGGGAGGCCTGGTACGTGGCCTACTATTACAGCCGTCACCAGCCAACGTCAACTTGTTGATACCAATCAGCCCTGGATTGCCAAGTGAGCCACAGTTCGAAGCGATGGATGAAAGCTATTTCGACGGTCAGAACCTCGGCGTGAGGAGGCTGGTGGGCGACGTACGGAGAGCGCTGAGCGGCCGCAAGATCCGTTACACATCTCCGAACCGCAGTCGTGGCAGTCATCGCTCAACGAACTCATCAAGCTCGCGCGAATCTGCACAATTGACGGAGAAGGACCGAATTGGTCAGCCGTTGGCGTGGCAGCAGCTGCATGGTCCTCCAAGATTGGACGTCCTTGGTGACAGGATGGGGAAGGCTTACGTTGCAGCATTTCAGGAGGTGAACCTACCTGAGCCAACAGGTCTGAAGTCGCTGGACGATGTGGTTGTTGAAGATGCTAAGCCACATCGTCCGCGGAATCCTAACGAGGACTCTATGGACTCCGAGATGATCCTGCCTCGTGCGGATATCGATCGCTACAATAGCCGAGTGACGACTGGTAGCAGATCGATCGTGATAATGGACGACACCGGTGATGACAAGACACCTACCTTTCCCGGTGCGTTACCTTCGGTCAGCTCATGGTCGAGTGGCGTGGCGCCATCACCGCCCTTCCGCTTCCCCGTGCAGGTACTCGAAGATATGTCGAAGCATGAGTACCATGCTGGTAGCGTCACGCTTCGGCCGTCCGCTTCATATCCGGCGGAAACCACGCAGGGACGGCGGTCCTCAGATATTCCCATGCATGATCTGCTCTCCGTACCCGAAGCGTGGAGGTCTGGTGGTATGGTACGTGACAGCGGAGCGCCTTCACATGTGACGGCGCCGCGGAAGTCGTCGGGTATCCACCCAGCTGAACCACCACTACCTTCGGCGCCGCATCAACTGCGGAGGCGGCCAGGTGGCGACCTTCGCGCGGCAGACCACGTCCATGAGCTAGAACCAACGCCACGACCACACACTGCCGGCTCTTTCTCTACTATATCCCGTTCAGGACCGACATCTGTCCAGTACGGCTCGGAGCTGTCCGGGACGCATTTTTCGGGACAGGGCTTCGAAGCTTGGCGGCTGCCGAGGACGGATCTTGATGTTCAGACCAAAAATGATTCCACTAGCCTCATAGAGATGGAGCCGAAGCTAAGACCGTCTTTCGCAGCAGAAGTCTCGCGGCTGGCCCGGCTTCCAGACCCTTCCAGGGAGGGTGGCATCGAAGAAACGCTCAGGAAGCTCGAAGGCAACTATGAGAGCTCAAGGGGTAGCGTTGCAACGAGGACAGACACCAGCACACCCGCTTTGCCGCGACAGCATCCACCACCACGACCTCTCCGAATTATGAACGCCAGCATCTCCGCCGATGGTTCTACACCAGTGGAGGATCAGCGCACTCCATGGACTCCTCGTACGGAAACGCAAGGGGCCAGTATCTACCATCCATCCGCATCTGACGGTGTTCTCGAAAGCATACTCCGAACACCACAGTCTGCCGCTCCGTACGAGCGAGTCGTAAGTCACGACGCCGCTCGCCCGATCATGCCTGGTCTGTCGCAGGCGCAAAGCTTCCCATCACCGAGTACAAGACATGACTTCTCGCCGAAGTCGGTCGCCTTTGCGGGAGAACGCGTGCAGATTCGGTCTTCAGAGGAGCTGGAGCGAGCGGCCAGGTCTGACAGTGTGCCCACCTCCGGCACGCCGCAAGGCTCCTTTTTGCTGGATGACAATGAAAGCTTGTCGGAGATCTCCACCGAGATTGCGGATCATAATGAAGGGGAAAGTCTTGGAGTTCGTAGTTTCTTCTTCGACGATACCATAGACGACGAAGACGTGCTTCCACAGCACGTACAAGCACCACCTACACCACCTTCTACGGTTGGTGCTCCACCCGACGACTCGCCAGAGCGACAAGGTGACCGTCTGGAACAGCCTGAAGGGACAAGCCGGCAACTCAAGGAGGCTCAGAGTGCGCCTAAACTGCTGTCGCCGAACGTCGACAGGCAACGGATGCTGCAGGACGCCGGCGCAACTCTTGATCTGCCGCCACCCGATTTGAGGCGCGTGGCGACATCGCCGGGCTCTCAAACCGATGCCCACCTGCCATTTGTGCTCGCCTTTGAATCTGAGGTTGTTGCGGAACAACTTACGATCATAGAGAAGGACGCACTCGACGAAGTAGACTGGAAGGATCTCATCTGTATGCGCTGGCAGCAGTCGCCACCAAATGCCCGTAATTGGGTCCAGTACCTCAAGAAAGACGGCTCCACAGGCATCGACATTGTTGTGGCGCGCTTTAACCTCGTCGTCAAATGGGTCGTCTCTGAGATCGTGCTGACAGCGGCTCCAAGCGAACGAGCTCGGTCGATCACGAAATTCATCCACATCGCAACACACTGTCATCGCTTCCGCAACTACGCGTCGTTGTATCAGATCACCCTTGCACTCCTCTCGGCAGATCTCGCGCGCTTACAGACAACATGGACGCTTGTAGCGCCGGCGGAGAAGCAGAAGCTCGACAAGCTTGAGAAACTCTGTCAACCTGTTCGCAACTTCCACAACCTTCGAGCCGAAATGGAGGCGTCATCGCTGGACAGCGGATGCATTCCATTCATTGGTCTGTACACGCACGATCTCATGTTCAACGCCCAGAAGCCGCCACGCATTGAGCCATTGCCTCCAAGCAAAGAGCCTCTGATCAATTTTGAGCGCTACCAAACCGCTGCCACGATCGTCAAAAGCCTGTTGCGATTGATCGAAGCGAGCTCAAAGTACATCTTCCATCCTCACCCAGAGGTGCTGAGTCGGTGTCTATGGCTTGCTGCGCTCGAAGACGTTGAGATCACACGACGTAGCAAGACTTTGGAGATGTAGGTTCCACCCTGAATGGCAACATCAGGCTACGTAGCTGGATCTGTCTTGTTTGAGCGTTCAAGCGGAGGCGTTAGGGCTCGACAAATTAGGCTTCGCTGTTCGAAAATGGACATTTGTCGACTAGTCATGTGCACGCGGTCAGAGCGTCCTCACATTCTACGAAGTCGTGGTACACACACATGACAATGTGCATCAATACTGCCCATAACGTGAAGCCGAGAGCGGTACTAACAGAGCTCGAGCCGGGCCGAGGCACGCACTAGTATGCCTAAGGCTGCCTCTCCGCTACATGCCTATTCCAATTTTGCCTTTCGGATAGTGACCGGAAGCGGGCAAGCGGCTGCTGCACCTACGTCGTCACGAGCAAGACCGGCCATCAGCCAGCTTTAGTCAGAAACGCAGCAGTTACGCCTTGTTTGGTCGTTGTGAGTGATTGCCGACGCCGTCGCTTGTTCGGCTTACGGTTGCGTGGCAAAAGTACAACCACTTGTTCAACCTATAGAACGCCTACGCCTACAGCACAACACTGCGGCAACAGCGTCGGCTGGCTTCGTCTTGACGGAGCAGCCGCTGACCACCTTCACCACGCCTCCTACTACCCGCAAGAGGGCGCTTGAAGCATCACTAAGCAACGCCTTGCCCGACATCATTCAAGAACCGAAGCGAAAGGCGACCAAAACCGTCCACCACGTGAAAGAGGAGCGCGTGATAGAGGCGGCATTACCGGCAACGCCCCAAACGTTATCCGATAAGCCCATGGACTCCGATGATGAGGGAGGCTTCAACAGCGCTGCCTCCAGCATCGAGCTGGATGAGGAGATGAGCAGCAGTGTCGACTTTGGTGCAGCAGGCAAGCATGATGGCAAGAGAGATCTGGCCGAGCTTGAAGCATTGACTGACATGGCAACAGACTCCGATGTTGAGCTTGACGATTACCAGGAAGATGAGACGGCGTTTGAAGCGACGGCTAAGGACCTGGCACCACGGCGAAAGGCGTACGAGGTCGAATACAGAGTGTACAGTCCCAAAGATATCCAAGCTCAGCAGGACGATCAGGTTGCTG
This sequence comes from Baudoinia panamericana UAMH 10762, assembly GCF_000338955.1. Taxonomy (NCBI): domain Eukaryota; kingdom Fungi; phylum Ascomycota; class Dothideomycetes; order Mycosphaerellales; family Teratosphaeriaceae; genus Baudoinia; species Baudoinia panamericana. Next base: position 781,068 of record NW_006911263.1, read on the forward strand.
AGGTAGCGAACCTGCTCGAACAGCCGCCCGAAGCCACGGCCATACTACTACGGCATGTGCGTTGGAATAAGGAGCGACTGATCGAGCAGTACATGGATGCCCAAGAAGAGCTTCTGGACAAGGCCGGCTTAGGGCAGGACATAAGCAAGAACCCACCAAGACTACAAGTCATTGACGGCTTTTGCTGCGATATCTGCTGCGAAGATACGCCTGGCTTGGAAAGTTTCGCAATGAACTGCGGCCATCGATTCTGCGTCGATTGCTACCGACAGTATCTCGTGCAGAAAATCAAGGGAGAAGGCGAGGCTGCCCGGATCAAGTGTCCTGGCGACGGCTGCAACAAGATTATCGATGCTAAGTCACTCGACCTGCTGGTGCCTACCGAACTCACAGAGCGCTACAACGAGCTCCTCATGCGGACATACGTAGACGACAAGGAAAATCTTAAGTGGTGTCCTGCGCCGAACTGTGTATACGCTGTGGAGTGTGGTGTAAAGAAGCGCGACCTGAACAAGATCGTGCCGAGCGTGCATTGCGACTGCAAGCATGCCTTCTGCTTTGGCTGCACGCTTGCCGACCACCAGCCCTGCCCTTGCGTACTGGTGAAGAAGTGGCTAAAAAAGTGCGAAGACGACTCGGAGACGGCGAACTGGATCTCGGCGAACACAAAGGAGTGTCCCAAGTGCCATTCGACTATCGAAAAGAATGGCGGCTGCAACCATATGACCTGCCGGAAGTGCAAGAACGAGTTCTGCTGGATGTGCATGGGTGTATGGTCCGAGCACGGCACGAGCTGGTACAATTGCAACCGCTTCGAGGAGAAGAGCGGAAGTGACGCGCGTGATGCACAGGCTAAGAGCCGGCAGAGCTTGGAGAGATATCTACACTACTACAACCGCTACGCAAATCACGAGCAGAGCGCGAAGTTGGACAAAGACATCTTTCACAAGACCGAGAAGAAAATGACGCTGCTACAGTCAAGCTCTGGCATGAGCTGGATCGAGGTACAGTTTCTTGAGGCGGCTTCGCAAGCGCTGCAGCAGTGCCGGCAGACGCTCAAGTGGACGTATGCCTTTGCGTACTATCTGGCGCGCAACAACCAGACTGCCATCTTCGAGGACAACCAAAAGGATCTCGAGATGGCGGTGGAGAACCTGAGCGAGATGTTTGAGAAGTCGACCGATCAGCTTGCGGGGTTGAAGGTGGAGATGATGGACAAAACGACGTACTGCATGCGGCGGCGAGTCATATTGTTAGATGACACGGCGAAGAACCTTAAAGAACGTAAGTCTATATCAAAATTGAGCATATAACACGAATCTGTGGCTGACACTTTTGCAGAGACGTGGGAATTTATCGTTGATATGGTCTAAGGCGTATCTGTTGGAATGCAGATGCTTGGGGCGTTGCGGTCATGATGGAAGGCTTGACCTATGGAGCATGAAATACAGGCGTTTAGCTGCTGGCAGCCCAGGGCACAAGGCGCCGCAGCTTGATGCCGATATGACTGACTAGGCATTGACAGTGCACATACGTCCAATCATGATAACTACGCTAGCGCTTGACCTGTTAAATGAAATCCCAAATCGGGGCGGCAAGTCGCGAGTGATGACAGGTTTTATACTCGCACACCATCCACTGATGCCTGCCTACCGTTCCAATGAGCGCGTTGTGGCACTTCTGCGCCTAAGTCTGTGCATCTGGCTCGCTGGCTGCCTCGCTCAGCCTTGCACAGCGCAAAGAAGCCACCTTGTGCGAACAATGACAAGGCATTCGCAAATGTCAAAGTATATTTGTCTGCCATTCTGTACGTCCTAAGGACCTCTCTGCAGCTCCTCGCTGTACCCAACCCTACAGCAACATGCAACGCTTCCTAACTATATTCGGCGCGGCATGGCTTATTGACCAAAGGCATTCAACGCCAGAGATAAGAGACGATACCACACAACCATGCTATCTCCTCCACCTGCCTGCTGAGCTTCGAAATGCAATATGGCGCGAAGTACTCACAGTTCGGAGTCCAAGCGATCTAGCCGCAATCAGCTACAAGGAAGTACTGGATGCTCCAGGCGCTGAGGTCGGCTCGCCGGACCTTGGCTATGTGAGACCGCACGCCCTCGTGCAGACATGTCGCCAGATTCGAGCAGAAGCTTTGCCAGTCTTCTTTGCCGAAAACAGCTTCATCATGACGAACTCCCCGGTTCGTGCAGGGCAGCATCGACATGAGCTGCGACAGAACTGGCATCCCCATACAGTAGCCTGGCTTGACTCCGTCCCAAGACACGTCTCGCACATCCGGCAGCTCACGTTCCGCAATCCGTGGAGCAAACTACCTGATATTGCCAGGCTGCTCGCAAGCAATGGGAGGTTGACTTTCGTTGGCCTGTACCCAGGCCTAGGAGAGGACTGCGAGGATGACTCCGCCCTGATATGCGATAATCGCCGTCGAAGACAGGATGTCCTATCCATCCTTGACGCCGTGTATGAACGCATTGACAAAGGCGATGACGGGGTCGAGCCATTGTTCACCTTGAAGGAGATTGTGCTTGTCGCAAACCTCGTCCTGACGAGCCATTACCTGTACAAACCACAAGTGGCCAGAGAACATAGCCTCGAGGAGATACTCAGTATATTGGAGCTTCCTGCGCACCAATTTGTACCACGGCGGGCGAGCACGAAGTTCTGGGATGGTCCCATGGGTGAACCCAACACGAGTTTTGTAGTTTGGAACAGCTCACACTGAGTCAAGAGCTGAAGTATTGGTGTGGCGATGGTGGTACTGAAGCCAGAGCTAGCGATCCACACGATTGGTGCGACCCTGCACGTCATCTGCTCGCTTGAAATCACGTTCCATTACTGGTCGTGTTCCCCGTATCAAGATCCACCCTCCTTGCGAAAAGCGCGCTTCAACGGAGTCTGGTGGGTTCAGCTGAGATAGCTCGGTCAACTTATACCTTGTTTGCCCGGAGCGCGTGCAAAAGAACACAACTTCGGGACATCGCTTCTCATAGGTTGTGTCCAGGTTGGCACCAACTTCGGCTATAGGACAAGGCGGATTACGTGCCTGCACCTCCCCCCAGTGCTCTCGAAACCGTTTGAAGCGTTGGGCGCTGCCACTGTAGTCGATGTAAGCCTTCTTCAAGTAAGGCATCGACGAAAGTGCCGCCAGCAGGCCCACCGCAGAATCCTTGCACACGTTGCATTTGCCTTGGTCGCTCAAAAACGTGCATGTAATGGACTCTCCGAAGCTTGTTATGAGTAGATGCCGAATGTGCTGAGCAAAGACGGGTGTCTTCAATGCCGATATCGTAAGCAGGCAGAAGTCGTTCCTCGTGACAACAATGACGTTAAGGTCGTATAGTACTGCCATTGCTTCGTTCGAGATCTGCCTGTTGGTGCGAATAATCGCTGTGTCTGGGGAGCCCGATACATGTTGCCGCAATTTGATCGGTGCGCCATTGAATGTCAAGAGAAGCTCATAGATACGGATGCGCAGCTCCGCAGGCAGTCTAGTTAGGAAGTAGCATTGAATTCCGGACCCGAGCTTGCCGGAGATCGAGATCTGGTCACAGGCTCGAGGTTGTTCGATCATTGTACTCTGATGGGAGAAGGCTGTCAGTAATGACATGAAGAGAGTGCAGCGTTGGTGTCGATCACTCCATGGCGGACAGCGAGCCTAGCGCTACCTTGTATGTTGTGTTGCTACACACGCTCGGCATATTGCTATGGTCAGGTCACAGGATCGACAGTTGTACGGTAGATTTCACGGATTCTAAAGTGTACAACTAGGTAATAAAGGTCGTGTAAGTGGTCGTGGAATCGTACTAAGCCGATTTTGGCAGGTTCGCGCTTAGGCCATGTCAAGTTCTGTACCTAGCAGCGTGGTGTCGGTAACACTGGATATTTGCAAAGACACAGGCTAGCAAAGCCTTTCCTCCAACAAGGGGTCTAGTGGAGATGATGCTTCAACAGCGATAGCATTCTCTCCAACTCCGACCCGAGGCAGCAATGCTCGAAGACACCTATGCCTCGCAGAAAAGCACCGTGCGTAACCGTCCCCACTAGTGCTGCACAAGATTCGCAGCTGGGCTGTATGTACAACGTCCGCCGCAATTTAGACGGTCCCGTCTGAACTCCGACCCCAGCTTCGTTGCGCCAACTCCAATTATCCTTGGCATGCTGCTCGTGGTCATGAACGTACCGGTGCGCTGGGAGGCTGTTGCTGCTGCATCGGATTCTGTACTCCATCAGGGGGTCGTAACGCTGCAGTAGTGTCAGGCAGATTGCCAACAGCCTTCACCAGCCACGCTTTCTCATCATTGAACTGCTCGTCCTCCGTCCGCTCTTCCAAGAACTTCGGCAAGAACTTCAACAAGCGCTGCTTATTCATGACCAAGAACTTCGACACCTCGTAGCTTTTATTCGGGTTCGCTGCGAAGATCTTAAAGACATGGAAGGCTTCGTACTGTACCATTCTTCTATCATCTTTGAGCTGGTACATGATGAGCTTGAGATTCTCACCCGAGTCGACATAGCGGGTCATAACTTCGTAGAATTGCCGGTCGAGGAGTACTTCGCCGAGCAGCTTTAGCGACTGTCGTTTCGTGACGTAGCTTTCGCTTTTGATGAGGATATTGTTGTATTTGTCGAAGAAGAGGTTGAAGTTCGTGCCGATGTATTGGCTCACGAGCGGTTTGTGCTTGGTAAGGATGACTCGGAAACAGTCAAAAGCGTCCGCGCTGACTTCGAAGCTCGACTTGTCAATCCAATCAAAGAATCTCCAGAACACGCCCTTGCCGCTGCTCTGCTTGGTAACGTCGATGTCGCTGTATATATCTATTCGTTTGCCGCCTTCCGTTGGTTCGTCGTAAAGTATGACCGCTGCTACAGCATCCCACTTCAAAGCTTCCTTCAGGATGCCGCCGCACGGGCTCGCACTTTCCCTCCGCTCGTAACCTTTGCACAGCGCAATGATGATGTCGGGCTGTCTCCTTATAACCTCCTTCAACGCATCAGGCTCCGGCGACGTGGATCCCGGGGTTCTAAACCGGAAGACGTTAGAGATGACCGTCTGCGTGTCCTTCCTAGATTCGAACGGAAGACGGTGTATGTTGTCGACGAGTATTGGTAGGATGCCCTCAGCCAGTATATAGTTGACGAGCTGGTGCACTTGCTCCGGCGTAGCTTCCAATTCTGGCGTCCCCTGTAATGTGACCTTCATCTGCGTGATGTTGCGCGCAATGTCCTCTTCCGTCTATCTCACTGTGTGAACAGATGCAAAGTCTCTGCTTTTGCTTACAACGTACCTTTGGAGACGGCACTTCTTCTTTCTCCAACCTCTGGAGCAGCTCCTTTGTCGATCGGACTATGTCTTGTACAGAGCGCTGGCGGTTCCTCCCGAACAGAAACGCCATTGCGCCACAAGCGCCTGGGAGCGCACCGAACTATGCCTCGCCTACCAGTGCTGTCCTGCAAGTCGTTGCTGTCGTTATGTGTTTGGAAGATTAGGGAGGGTCTTGCATGTGAAATCAACAAACGGGATGGCCCGCAAGATCCCTTGCTCCCTCCGTGCCTGCCAGATGCAGGGGCATGGTGGGGCCGAAAGTCTGGGGAAACGCTCCACTTCTCCTTTTGCGATTGCTTCCATCGCTGCGGCGACATCGTCACCATTGCGGACTTGCAGGGCTCTGACACAGTGCATACGAACCTCGCATAGCACCTTGGTTCAATAATATACTAACGGTGCTACCACCTGTGCTCAGCAGTCGGAACCACTGACTTCCCATCTACCTGATGTGCTGATGACCAAGTCGTTATGATTATCGGCTCAGAGGTAGTACAAGAAATGTGGGTTCTGATCCATGAGCGCCGGCTCATCCACGGCACCTTCAGCAATTTCTCTCCGTTTCCGCTTATTACCAGCGATCACAATGCAAAGGTTTACACCAATCAAGCATATTGACATGATCGTCATCCCAATCGCGAAATGCATACCTTCAAAGTACCTCGGAGCGGTCTGGGCCTTGAAGATGAAGCCAATCGCGGCACCAGCGCTGTTCCCCACCAATTGTATCATCCCAGTGGCGAAAGCTCTCTTGAAGTACCCAGAGTGGTTGCAGCTTGCCCATACCAGATTAAGCGATGTACTGGCGTAAAGACCAATGGCGACCATGAAGACAGCAAAATAGCGGGCGCCGACACTGGTCGAGGGGACCGCTAGGATGATGTAGCCGATCAAACATGATATAAGCACGCCAATCAAGAATGGTGACCGGAGCTTCACCTTGTCGGAGATGTAGCCAATGATCAAGTAAGAGATTGCTGCAGCAGCGTAAACCGGCACCGTTAGAAGCTGTGCGTTGATGGTGGAAGTGAACCCCAGTCCAGCAATAATCTTGGGCATAAAGGTTGTCACAGCATAGAGTGTGGTGTCGATCCCAAAGTGTGAGATAGCCTGCACATAGAGCTTGGGATCTTTGAGACAGCGGACGATCTCGCTCCACCGGAAGCGCTCCTCAGCATCATAGACACCCTTGTTGCGCTCGAGGCGGAGGGCCAACAATGCCTTCTCCGACTGATTGAGCCAACGCGCTTCGCTAACAGAGTTGGGTAGCCAGATGAAGACGACTGGCGCTAGACAGAAAGATATTATACCTTCGACAATGTACATCTTTGTTTCCCGATACCCGTGTCAGCGAACACAAGCGAACAATGGTCCCTCTGCAATGCGACTTACCCACTGCCAGCCATGCAGACCCGCCGTACGCAATCGCGTCAGACCGAAGGCAAGTAGACCGCCAAAGGCTCCAGAGATCGCTGAGAAGGTGAACACATAGGTCTGCCGGACGGCATACTCATCACGATTATACTAATGCGAGTCAGCCATCGATTGACAAGGTCCGGGTCCAGTCGATCTTACTGCCATAGTGATGTACAGCAGTATGCAAGGGATGATCGCCGCCTCTGCCGCACCAAGCAAGACTCGAACACCGATAAGCTGGCTGAAATTCTTGACAAATGCGGTGCCAACTGTAAGCGCGGACCAGGCGATGCAAGAGCAAGTCATCAATAACTTCGGCGTCGCAATCTTCAATAGGATATTGTATACTGGCTCAAACACAACGTACTGCCATTGCAGTCAGCGTCGTTTCTTCGTTGAGGAGTCGTTAAGACGTACGGTCGCATACACGACCGATACCGCAGCACCATATTGGTTGTTCACCAAATGAAGGTCGGTGCTGAAACCAGTCAAATTCGCATTGCCAATGTTCGAGCGATCCAAAAAGGACAAGAGATATAGCAGCCCGAAGATGCTGATCAAATTAAGGTCCATCTTGCGAACGACCTTCTTCTCGGCAACATGGTCGATGGAATTTTCAAACGTGCCACTGGCTGTGTCCTTGGTCGGAGAGGGTGGGATAACTTTCTCGTCCATATTTCGGTTGATGTTGCTCGGACGATGGACGAAGCTCTGTCGTGGAGAAAGATGATGAGTGTTCAAACTGTGGCAGGTTCATCCTCGGTGTTGCAGCCATATGCATGCAGCGGGCTGCTGCAAAGATAGGCAACGCAGATCTATCCACTTGTACAGAGCGTAAGCCTCATCAATGTGTCTCCGCCTATCACTGTAGGATTTTGAAAGATAGGCAAGCTCAAGCGTGCTGCAAAGCGGGGCAGCGTGCAGGAGGACATACAAGGTAGGGTGTCATCTTGTCTAACGTGCTTCTCTGTATAGGTTCGATCTTTGACGAGTCGGTGGCGATGTCGGCACCATTCACCTCGCCAAATATCGAAGGGAAGCCAATAGTACCCAGATGGCAACGACCACCAACGACACAAGCTGACTTGGATTGGGCGACACTGCATACCATTGATCTGTCATTGCTTGACTCGCCAGACGAAGATGTTGTGCGAGATCTGGTGGAGCTAACCAAGACAGCCATCAGAGAAGACGGCTTTCTGTTTCTCACCAACTATGGTGTTTCTCTAGAACAGCTTCAGCGCCAATTCGATCTTGCGCAATATCTGCACCGCAATATTTCCGACGATGACAAGCAGCGGCTATTATGGGACCCATCATCTGGACGCTTCGCAGGTTGGAAGCAGCAGTGGGGATGGAAGAGGGAGGCAGGAGAATTCGATGGCATTGAGCAGTTCAATTTCTATCGTGGGGAGATTGAGAACCGTGATAGGGTGCCTGACTGTATCCTACCGTTTATGGACGAGATCACGGCTTTTTGCGACGTGAGTGCATACAATGTGAGTAGAGTGTTTCTTGGTTGACCTCGATGCAGTATCTGACAGGCTCGGTGAACCGACGGCTTCTTACGCTGCTTTCGAGAGTCCTTGAACTCCCGGACAACTATCTCTGGGATCACATTCAATCCCAGGACAGCACGGTAGGCGATGGGTACTTCCGACATGCCTTGTTTCATCCTCTGCTCGGTGAAGATAAGAAGCGCCGCAAGTCTGTAAGGATGTATGGCCATACTGACTATGGCACCACTACCCTTCTCTTCTCAGTCCCAGTCACCGCACTCCACATCTGGTCGAAGCAAGACAGGTGGCAACCCGTCAAGTATAATCCTGGAGCGCTTGTAGTCAACCTCGGCGAAGCTCTCGAGATCGTCTCTGGAGGCCACTTTAAAGCGACGAAGCATAAGGTGACCGACACTCCTGCCGATCAAGAAGAGTTCGAACGACTGTCGCTGGTTTTGTTTAATGCTTCCAAAGGCGACATGAGACTAATGCCCGCGGTCGAATCACCCCTGCTACAGCGCGAAGGCTTCGTCATGGAACAAGGCGTATTCCAGCAATACAAGAAGCTTATAGATGCCGGTATCCCGGTCCCGACGAACAAGCAATGGCGCGAGATTCAAATCAGCACACGGAGTCAGGTGGCGCCAGAGGAGAAATCGGGCGGCGTGCAAGAAATTGGTGGCGTCAAGTTTGGGGTGGATGAGTTCCTCGGTGTGAAGGTGCTGCTCCCAGTATAGATCAAGATTCTACTGGCAGAACCTAGCTACTTCGTTTCATGTTGTGTCCAGCCAAGCATGTTTCAGCAGTGCTGGCGGCGCGCTACTGAAGGTTCTTTGCGCCTTCAAGACGTCTTCGTAAAGTTCAAAGCCAATTTGACCATCAGATTGCGATCTCCTAACCTTCCGATGTGGCAGCATTAATGTTTGCAATGGCTGAGTCCACACAGACAGACCTCAGAGTGGCTTACTTCCGTGCAAGGATACCTGGTCGTAGATATGAAAGGAGTGTCTGGACCAAATGTACTGTGGAACGCGCGACATACTCGATTATGCGGCTTAATCTAGGCGCGCGCCAGCACCAAGTAGACGAGCCCCGAGTGGTGACAATGAAGCATGAGTGTGAGGCGTTGTGTGCCCTGGAGCTTCTAGCCTGAGCAGCAGCTCATGGTTGATTCACCCGCATCTCTGCCTATATACACATCAGGAGCCTAAAGTGTCATGAAACGTACATATAGCTGCTCCGCGACTACCGGAGCGACGTTAGCTTCCATATTCACCAAAACTCATTGCGCCACCCTGCTCGCCAGCGCTCGGCTGAACTCCGCATGTCACCACCCTATTGTAGCGCCGACTCGAATACACATTAGAAGCAAAGTGCCACCCGCGAGGGTCATCTAGTCCTGTAGCGCACCCGTGCGTAAAAGGAAACCCGCATCAACGCGTCAAATGCATTAGCAGCGATGGCGGCGCGCATCGATCATAACATAATCGCATGAACACCATAAGCATAGCGTACCATAAGTAGGCAACGACCAAGATCATATCTCGTGATGCTGCCTCCTAGGCGTGTGTGACGCTGCGGTACTCGCCTCGTACCTCATTCGTTGCAATCGCATTGCATCCACATCAAAGTCAGGCGCGCTCGGCGAAGATATCTGAGCCTTCCGGTCGCTCAGTGCTCCGAGGCTACGCATCTTGCGCAGACCCTTGGCCTTCTCCGGTGATGTCCGTGAGGGTGAGCTGCGACCTTTCGGAAGGGGCTCGATCATCTCTGTAACATTGTTCCTGCTGCGTCCGATGGTTTTCAGACCGCGAGCCAGCATCTCAAGCGGCGTGCCATATCGTTGACCAGATGGTGTCTTCGGTCGACTGTGCGGCTCGACAGGAACCATTGTTTCAGTTATCACGTGTGGCTCGCTAGGTAGAGGTTCACTGGCGTTGAAGCTGACGCCAGAGTCCACTTTTCGAGGCGTCTTCGAGGTGCCGGAGTCCCTTGGCGTTTGAGAGGAAAGATGTTGGACATCGGTGATCTCACAGCATTCGACGATTATGCTGTTTGCTAGCTGCAAATATTTGCCAAGGGTGCGTACTGCTGCAGCCCAGCCGTTCTCCTCGCCAAGCACCTTGCCTTGGTTCATCAGGTTGGTCAGAATTCGTGGACCTTTCTGCTCAACATTGACAATATACTTGAAGAAACCGTCTCGCTGGTCCTTCAACACAGCAGAGGTCAATGTCGAGGTGAGCGGTGCCGGTACTGTGGGCGGATACAGCGTGTTGAGCATAGCGACGCAGTTGACCTTGCTAAATGGCTGCAACGACATCTCGTTGACGAGAATCCACCGCCGCAGAGAGACATAGACTTGAGTATACAATGCGTCGACTTTGCGCTCCTTCTCGTTGATTGACATGACCCACTGCTGTACTCCAGGGTACCGGTCACCCAAGGAGGCATCATCCAGTTCCAGTGTCGTACGATCTATAGCGAGACGGCTCATTGCCGCAGCAACTTCTCGCCGCCGTCTCGTCTCAAGGTCTTTGAGGTAGTCAAGTCCTGTAAGAGCCTGCGGGAAGTCCACGTCAATGAGTTCCGGCGGAAAGCATCGCTGCACGAAAGACGTGATGAAGCTGGGTGGCAGAGACGTTGGCTGATTTGGCAGTTTAGAGATCTGTGCCATCAAGTTCTCCGTGAAGGTTAGTGTCGTTGGACTATCGTGCCATTGACCTTGCTGGGAGATGGGCGAGCTAGCCACGCTGGACGGACTTTTGTTGCCAGGGTGCACCGGCTGTGCGCGGGGTGCGCAATTGAGCGTGTACATCGTCCGCAGCGGAATCTCATAGCTGCCCGGGTACGTAAGGATGTGGTCAAGAATGAGCTGGTAGGCCGAGCCGGTCGAGCCATAAGACGTGGTGCTTGTGCTCGAAGACTCGGAGCGGAAGTGTTGTTGCTGAAATGCCGACATGGCCAGGCTTGCGGCGATGGTGTCCCGCCGCTTCACTCCACAGGGGCAGGCACTGAGTATGTCCAGAAATTTCCAGCCTGGGGACTGATCAGCATCTGAGTGATACTGGCGAACACAGCACGCAACTCTGGAGAGATGCAGCGACGCGAGATCCGGAATATGAAAGGCGTGGAGCGACGCGGTTCTCCTCGACGGCGAGGCTTTGCTCAGGGTAGCGAACGCTCGACGCCAAAGCCGTCGGATAGTTTGAGCATGGGGGAACGCGTCAAGGCCTGGAAGTGTGGGTATCCCGGTCACTTGGAAGTTGGAAGGGACCCTCAAAGCGGGCCGCTTCCGGGGTGTTTACTGGCACACAACAAACGGGGGATCTGGAGACTTCGAAACCGCGTGATGTACAGTAGGGATTGTGATGCAGGTTTGAGAAGAGAGATGAGGTCGACTACAAAGCGGCCGCTACCAGGACCTCACGACAAGCAATAAAATCGGCCAATGGCCGCGCTGACTTTTTCGTCCTGCAGAGCGAGAATACTGCAGCTGCAACGCCAACGCGCTCGACATGCGCAAGGTTCGCGCCTCCGCGGTACGGCAGAGAAGAGTCCACCCTGCGGCTCTGCACCTCCTGCATCCGACAGCCATCTCACACCAATTTCGGGCAAATCAGGCCGCGCATGAGCCTGTATGGGACTAGCTTTCCAATGCTAGCCGGTCTAAGTGCCGGGTTCATGGAGCTCGCTTCTTTTTAGCTTCCGCAGTAGGTCAGCCTTGTCCCTGAGAGCGGAATGTCACTACGATGAAGCTCATGCACCATGCCGACACTGTGCAGCTTAAGTGTCTTCCTCGAGTACGAAAATCCACCCGGCTCGTTGAGCAATGCCCAATGGTCGGCCGAAAGCGGGCTGTAAAGGCGCCTTCGATCAAGGCGAAGGATAGTCCGATCGGCCAAGCACATCCAGTTTGTAGAAGTACCGAAAGGCTTGGAGATAAACACTCAAACTCGAACGCTCGCAATCTCCGCAATTTCCAGCTTCGCTCAAGGGCCCCTCGGGCTCTCCACAGAACCTATTGTTATTGATCGCCAGTAACTCCTGCCGTATGCGACGCAGCACTCTGGGAAAGTACCTGTCATTGCCAGTACCGCCATCTCGCGAGGTCCAGCACATGAATCTTGCGAAGCTTCAGTGCGTGCTGCAACTTGTGCAAATTTCCATCTTTCTCAGGCCGTATGGGCCAGCCGTCACGCCTTCCAAGTCGCTTGCCGTCAGCAAACGCTGATTGTTACCAGTGGCTTTGGAACTGTCTAGCCGAGTCGCACGGAGTCGCCGCGCTCATGCGCAAGCCTCTGCATATATGTATGGACTCGAACGAGCAGTAGTGGCTTAAGAATGCAGTGAAGCTGACCGTGCCCTCGTGGCGCCATGAGCGGGACGAGGGACAGTGCGCCACCCTGTCGTGCCATGTGTGTGGCGTTCCGCCCGACAGAATCTAGGCGTTGGATTTGTGCGAAGACGGAACGCTAAGCCCCCCAACGAGCGTACCTTGACGCGTCTTCGGTGTTCCCAGCGTGTCTTTTCGCGCGTATTTGCTACTTGGTACTGCTGCCGTGGTATTCGGCCAATAAAGAAGCTGTCTTGAAGCCGTAGACGGCAAACGGGCTAGACAGTAACCAGCAGAAACAACAGGAGTGGAGCGCGAGACATATACTGCAGTGTCTCGGGAGCTGATACGCCCGACACAAATGCCGCATCAGGCGTAGTACACAGCCTGGAGAAGGTGGATATCGTGAGCTCCTGATCAACAACTCAAGCTGCCGCAACGTACTAAACCATCCTTTCCTCGTTTAACTGTAAGACCTCTGTTCGTCAGAGATGCGAACCAAGCTCACCGGCAGTACTGTCTGAAGGTGTCTCCCACACACAGGCCGATGCGGGGCAGATGCACGATGCGGCCTTGTGGCAGCCCTGAACACATGTACGTTGACATAGCTCAGGTACAAGCCTTCAAGTTCAGAGCCAGAATGCGAGGCAGATGCTGTGCGAGAGGGGCTTCAGATTCTCGAGTCTTATGAGCTTGTCTCGTATTGTGCGCGCTCAAAGGTTCCATTGTTGTTGTTGTCGTCCTTGTCGTTGTCGTTGCTTCTCACCGCCAAGCATGCAGGGGATGTCGTTGGTTGTGTGTCACCAGACCCATTGGCTTGCAGCTTGCAGCTTTCGTCAAGCTGATGAAGTGAGCTTACCGTCATTAGCTGTATGTACCGTGGCAGTGACTGACACTTTGACCACCTTCACCGTTTGCATTCCCTCCGCCTACTTCATACACGCTCCCTCACTCTTCAGACACCGACCATCGAAGTCGCTTCCCTTGGCTCGCCTTATAGCTCGACCCCCTTCTCAACCTCATCTCGACGCTACGATGTCTTGGTTCGGTGGTGGCAACCGCCGCGACGAATATGATGAGCGAATTACCGAAACCGAACAGTACTCCACAGACTACGACCGTCGTGGCGGCTATGGCTACGGCGGTGGGCCTCGCCAAGACGAACGTATCACCGAGACGACTACAACATACTACACCAACGACCGGCCGCCGCCACCACAGTGTCCGTATCCCTGGCGCCCACATTGGGACGACCGTGAACGGAGGTACATATTCATCAACGAGCAAACCGGTGAGCGTACTTGGGACTTTCCCGACCGCAGAGGGTACGTGGGAGAGACTACCACAACATACCCCGAGGGTCGTCGTGGAGAGAGCCAGCGCCACGGTGGTGGCCACGGTATGATGTACGGTGCTATGGCAGGCGTAGCGGGTCTGGCGGGCGGAGCATTCCTTGCCCACGAGTTCCACGACAATAAGGACCGGATTGAAGACGGCGTCGAGGACTTCCCTGAGAATGCCGCCCGCTGGACCGGCGAAAGAGTGCAGGAAGTGGAGGACATCCCGGAGAATGTGGAGGCCGGCTTCGATAGGTTCGGCAACCGCATCGAGCAGGGATTCGATAATGTGGTGGATGATGTGGTCGACGCCCCTGAGAACGTTGCGAACTGGGTAGGTGTCGTGGCTTGTTAGAAGTTCTTGGTAATGTGCGAAGCGCTAACAACATTTCTGCAGGCCGGCCGTCGGGTTGAAGGCGTCGAGCAGTTCGGCGACAGGATTGGCGACGCCTACGATGATGGCAAGAACGAGGAGAGGGAAGAAGACTACCAGAGGGACGACAGATGGTAGGTGTCTGCGGGGCGTGAATCGCCAGAACAGAATGACATCTTGCGTTGAGCATTGAGGTGCATTGTCGACTGCATAAGGGAGCGTATGAGCATCAGGCAGCCTCTGCCGTGACGAAGCCACGACAGAACATGAGATTCAACAAATGGGATGATATCGGAGGCATGGCATAGCGATGGTAGAACTGACTGCCTTGTCGGCTTCATAAAGCTAAAAGCGTTTGGGGGCGGCTTCAGCGTACCCACTGCATGGACATTGTCCCCGCTCCTCAATGTGTAAAGATTGTGTCAAGTTGCTTGGCTGCAGAAGGTTGTCGAGGATGAATGGACGTCAGGCAGTATTGATACGCTGACGACGCATTTGCAATGAGCGAACCGGAACTGGCATTGATGTCCAGGGTCTTGTGCATGATGGTGGTCTATGATCTACCGTCCGCAGCAAGACACTCTGTGCAGCTGTCGCCGAGTCGCGACATTGGATGCTAGGATCAATCATCCAATATACATGACACGCGGCGTGAAGTGATCGGGTAAATGATGCAAATCTCAAGCCCAACGAACGAACGAATTACCCGCATCGGCTGAGGCCCACGCTGCGGGACGAGGGCCCTACACCACGCTAACCGTAGCGCGACAGCTGCAACGCTTTCCCTCATTGCTTTGCGCCCAAAGGGACACGCCGACACAATTACTTGGGAGCAGTTACAGTACAGCAGCAGGCCACGCCATCACACGCTCCTTCACCTCGGACTCTTTGGTTTCCCATGCCCGCCTTCTGCATGTGCGACGCCGCTGTCTGAGAGCCATTGTTCCTTCTGCATGCTCCGCCCACGACCACGCTCCTTTCGCAGTGCATTATGACCGATACCGAATCCCGTGCATGGGCGTACTTGACAAGAATTACACCCGCGATCTCGGTGGTTTGGGTGGTGGTATTGCTCATCTTCGCGTTCGTTGTCGCACCATATGGCCAAGGCAGCAGCAATAGGCAGCCTGGTGAGGCAACATGGTGGCAGTTGGTGCTCAGCGTTTATACCGTGGCGCTGCACATCATGTCCATTGTCTTCCCGGCGAGGGTATGCTTTGCGATTGGGGAGATAACCGCGAAAATCAAGGCAACCGCTTCGATCAAAGACGATCCGAAGTCGCGCAAAACTCGGTCTGTTAGGACGGAGAAGGGCACCTTGACAGTGCCTATGCCACTGTTCGTAATCATGATACCGGCGTACAAGGAGGATATGGGAACATTGGAAGAGACATTACGTGTGCTGGCTGCCCACCCGCAGGCACGGCATTGTTACCATGTATGTGCGCCTCCAATTGCGCGAGTTAGCAATGATCCTGTTGCATGACATGATTCGTCCTGCTTGGATGGATAAGGCTGACGTCCGGAAGGTGTATCTTGCGATGGAAGCTAAAGAAGAGAAATCCAATGTCAAAGCTCAGACGTTGATTGACAGACATACCAAATCATTCTATAAGATGAGCTTCACCATCCACCCAGAAGGCATACCCGGCGAAGCGCAAGGCAAGAGTAGCAATGAAAGCTGGGCTGCGAAGCAAGTGCTGCGGGACTACCCAGACCATGAGGTTAGGCAGAACGTGATAATCACCACGATGGACGGTGCGCAGATGCAATGCTAGAAACGTGCGACACAAAGCTGATTGTATACTGTAGCGGATACTCATCTCCCTCCACGCTACTTCTCACAGATCGCACGATATCATCTCGAATTTCCGGAGACCAACGACATAACAGTCTATGTGCCGCCGCTGGTGTTTGACCGGAATCTGCACCGCGTTCCTTTGCCAGTCCGGACGGCAGACCTTATGTGGGCAGGCGCCGGAATCTCTAGTCTGTACTCCGGCTCGACTGTCTGCATCCCCACCTCTGTATACTCATTACCGCTGTCGCTGGTTGAATTCGTTGGCGGGTGGGATACCGGCCCGGGCGCGATTGGTGAGGATATGCACATGTACCTAAAGTGCTTCTTTGCACTCTCTGGTAACTTGGAGGTGCGCGTTGTGTATGCTGCCGCTAGTCAGTGCAACGTGAGCAGCGACGTCCGTGGCTTTTATGGCTATCTGGACGGCCTCAACGCCCGATACCTACAGGCTTTGCGACACATGTGGGGTTCGCTAGACACTGGCTATGCTATCAGGCAGACAGTTGCGATGGTCAACAGACACCGCAAAGCGTACCAGGGTCGCGCAGACTTGCCGCCGGACGCGCCAAAGTACGTCGGCGATACAGTGAAGCTCATGCGCAAACAGCTGCTGACGTTATATAGATCTGACTGGATCAACTTCTACAAGAAGATTGGCTTCCACGAGTCGCAGTTACAGAAGCAACCAAAAACGCGGCCTGTGCGACCAAGGCCGATTCACAAGATGAACGTCTATACCATTGGACATCGTCTATTCGAGGCGCACTTCCTGCCTACGCATCTAGTAGTGATCCTTACAACCTCGAGCATCTTTACTTTGCTCACTCCGGACTTTCTCATGCCTAGGATCCTCCGCATCGCGCTCGACTTCTCGGGCTGGTGTCGGCTTGCTGGCTGGCTGCTCATGCTCGTCTTCTTCTTTCGCTACGAGAGTTACCACCAGCTCTGCGTCAAGCTACGAAAGGATGAAATGCGCAAAGCTGGCATGCTGGATGAAATGGTGGAGCACGACGGCTTCAGCAACAAAGTCTTCCAGGTCGCCGGCGTCTTTGAGACCGGCCTCTTTCCGATTGGAGGCTTCATCTTCGGTGCAATACCGGCAATGCAGGCTGTGCTGAGCCACATCTTCACAGACCGTATCACATATGTCGTGAGCTTGAAGCCGCAAATCGCACTGAAACGTTTCGCCAGGGGCATCACACCGTAGGTCGATATTCCAGCTTGTACTCATGTTTCGGTCCTTGCACCGGCGTGAATGCATTGGCACAAGACCTGTAAGCTAACGCGTTATCTCTATGTCACAGAACATCGCCAATGTCAGGATCTTTCCCTGCCCAAGCGTTCACGCGACCCAGAGAGGCATTCTCCTCGGGCATTGATCACGTGGCGACATCGCTACGGCTCAACCGACCAGTCGAGCGCAAGAATTGAATTACCACATTACATTGGAGCATCAAGCGTTTTACAATGTTTGCAATGCATGGCGCCGGCGTTGCGTGTTTCGGCAAGCACGAAAAATATGCTTAGCCATGAAGTAAGCATCACAGCCGGCGCAAACAATCTGGATTGTATAAAGCTTATGATGAACACCGCTATGATCGAGTGTACTGGGTCATCAGCTGACATCTTCGGTCACGAACGTTCCACTCACTTCAAGCACAAAACCCAGAATGCTGCCAAGCTTTAGAGGCTCGTTCGACTCTATGGCCCACCGTAGCCATTACTACCCACGTGGTCAACCTCGTCTGCGGCCTCACTGGAGACCGCCGTCACTGTACTGCCATCATCATACTCTTCAACTTCTGAGCCCACGGTACTACCCTCCGGTGTGCCGTTACCGGCTGAGTGACCACTCCGCTGGGAATGGAGGTTCCGACGTCTTCGGTCCTCGTCATCTAGCTGTGTCTCAACGCGATAGTACGACGCCGGTCGGCTTGGAGAATGGAGGCTTGGGCTGGTCCAATCAAAGCCTTGGTCCGGTCCCGGAGGCACTGGCATGGAGGCCGTCGAACGTTGGCCTCGTGTGGCAAGATCTGGGTATGGCATCCCTGTCTGCTGCTGTGGCGGGTATGCGGCCTGCTGCGCGTGCGTATTCGGTGCCGCGGAAGGGGATGGCCGCCTTCCGAACACCTTACCGAAGAATCCCTTCTTGCGTGGCGCATCGGCGCCCCCAGATGAGCCTGCCTGACATGGAATTTCGCCTGACGGGTATGGCGCTGCATGAGCTGTAGTCGGGCCACTAGGCCTTATCGTCGGTTGCGACGCTGCAAATGCTGCGTGAGGGTGACCACTAAAAGCCGGGGGCACTCCAGAATGAGTGGAAAAGCCAGTCACGGTGGATGCACCATCATTGTCCTCGTCGTCGTCACCGTCCAAGGGTAGTGCGCCATGTTGTCGGGTGCCCATCTGAGCTTTCTGGGTGGCCTTGTAACACTCAACGTAAGACATTCTCTTCGCAACATTCAACAGATGCTCCTCTTGTACTTGCAAATCTTGCAATGACCTTATCACAGCCTCTTCAGGCTGAAACCCATACTTTTCGCCATGTTCCGCAATTGAAAGCTCTGTTGCACGCTTTAGGTCCTCCTCAAGTATGCGGTCCCAATGTTTCCGAGCATGACGCTTGCCCTTCTCGGCGTACTTGCGCTCTTCCTGTGGTTCAACAATTCCTGCCACGCTCTGGGCAGGATTCGCCCGTGAATCGTTAGCAGGTGTTGCGCTTGGCTGAAAACCACGCTGATCGCCGTGTGCATGTTCCTGATAGTTACCACAGTTCTGCTGAGCTTGAGGAGCGCTGTGACTAATGTTCGGCTCTCTGTATTGATTGTTGTTCAGAAAAGCAGTCGGCTCGTTCAGCGCATCTGCACCATCATCCTCCGCGTCCTGCTCAGCTGTTTCGCCGTCCTACACCACGCCTTGATCAGCGTCCGGCATACTCCAAGGATAGCGGCTGATCAAGACTTACATCTGGCTCATCATCGTCCTGGGAATCATTGCACGACGGACAGAAACCCTCAACCACGATAGGGTGTTGTTCCTCGCGTACTGGGCAAGGCTGGCTGCCTCGTGCCGCGGCCTCTCGGCATACCATCACAAGTGTCGGGTCGGTTGATACATGTTCGCACTCCGTGTAATGGTAGGATTCCCAGTTGCACATGGTGGTAGCTTGTTAGACGTATGGACGGGGGGATGTGAAACGATCCAGGAGCAGGAAGTGTCGGGAGACTGCTTGCCAACAGAGTGTAGTCTGCAGGTATGTCATACTTCCAGTCAATGCAAGCGACTGACTCTCATGACCGGTAGGCCGTTGGTCACTGTTGTTCTACATGTTACGCGTGGCTATGGTATGTTAATATCGCAGTCCCCGCAGTATCGTTGCATCGGACGCTTTGGTGCTCGCCTCCGGAGCTGTTGCGGTGCGTGTGGCCTTAGATAATATCACAGAAAGGAGTCTTCTGCCAACATATCCCCGTCAAGGATCAAGCACGATCACCCTACGGAGAGCTTAGCTTCGCAGACACTGCTATCGGGCTCAGGTAGGACTTATTCTCCAGTCTCTCCAAAATAGTCATGATTATCACGCTCTTTGTACGGCATGCGCGTTACACGATGTAGCGTAAAGTCGAGCACGTCACTTCGCGGCTCAACGTAATTTCTCATGCACCAGCCTATCGGTGCTGCATAGACATGTTCCTTTCCGAGGGCCGAAATGCAAGTTGAACGCAGGTAGATAGCCTGGTGCTTGCTGTCTTCGCGCTCATAGATCTTGTCGGATATTCCAAACGCAATAAGGCGGAGTGTTGTCGTCGATTCGGAGGGCATCTGGTCGCTGTCGGTTTCAGCTGCGACATCATTGGTTGCATCCGTGGCTGATAGATGAGAGTGCGAATTCGTGCTCGACCTGGCCTTAGCTCCCCACGTCACCGCCAGCTCGAACATCCTTTTCGTCAGATGTTGCAAGAGGCATTCATACACCGACTTGGGAAGCAGCTGCGATGATGGTTGATTCGTTGGAAAGGTGGAGACGTGCAGGGTGACCAGTTGGTTGAGATGAGAGAAAACTGCATTTTCATACGCCCGCCACGCCTCGCTTGGATCTCTAATCAGGCTTGTGTCTGGCCAGGCGCAGGAGAGTTGCTCGAGCTTAGTGCAAGCCTTACAGATGTCCTCAAATTCTTCGGTCGACCAAATCACTTCGTCGACTTCGGTGGACGGACTAGTGATCGCGCTATACTCTGGAGTGCAATGGACGTTGAGAAGCTTCAGCGTTTTGCTGTGGCGCATAATACCGGCCGCGGCAGGTAAAGCCTTCACATTCTCAAGTTCCAATGTCAACTCCGTGATCCCAGACACGAGACATAGGAAGCCGTCCAGTGCAACCAAGGCCTCGTGTTCAGTATTGTCCTTGTGCTGTATCTCCAGCGTCTTAAGCTGTCTCGGTAGGTTCGAAGCCTTGCTAAGCTGGCCGAGCAGAGTGTCAGCACCGATACAGCTGGTCAGCTCCAGAGTCTGTATTTCAGTAAATTTGACGATCCTACACCACGTATCTGCGCTATGCCGGAGGCTGATCTGATGCAATCGTAATGCCGTTAGGCTCCTGAAGGGTGTGCACTGCTCAAAAGGTAGCATGTGGCTGAAAATCGTGCGGCTGAGCAAGCCTGGTCCGGTAGCAGTATCATTGATATCTCGCAGTGACAGGGTCGGTATTTGGTCGTGGGGCTCGAAGTCTGCTTGGATCATCATTTCCTCTAGCACGTCCGATATCTTCTCAACGAAAAAGTGGCAGAGCTGCAGCGTCGCTTGGTTTTCCGGATAAAGCGCAAGCTTTCGTACACAAGAGAACACGCCATCCTGCAACTTGGTATTCTTCTTGAGCTCTGGTAGGATGTCACGGTCAAGGTCGAAAGCCTCAAGCCATTTCATCTTTCGCTGCTTCTTGTACAGCAAAAGCATGTTGTCAGCGGAGAAGCGCTCCCAGGGACACCAACTAAGGAGGGACAGGGTGTCAGCGGGAGTTTCGAATGTTATCCACGAAAGCGCTCACTTCTGCAGCTGCTGATCTGGCATCGCCCAGTCGACCTGCAGGGCGCGGTAGTTACGAGGAAAGCCCACCCACCTAAACTCTTCTAGCACGTCTTCGGGTAAGAACTCCACCAGCATTCTCGTGGCGAAGTTGATCAGTTGAGTGTTACGCCGGTCGTGAATGTTGGCACGGTGCAAGCGTATCTGCTTGATGTGCTTCAGACCTTTGTTGTTGGGGTTCAAGAAGGCGGAGAGATGGGTATCATTGCGACTGCCCAAGTCCAGGTCAACCTTGCGATATAATTCTTTCACTGCGAGTCCATGTAGCTGCTTGTTCACCAGGCATATGTTCTTGAGGTCGGTTGGGCGGAGTATCTGTTCTCTGTTAGTTCATTCACCGAGTGATTGTCTACGACCACCTCACATGCTCTACGACCAAAGCTTTGATGTCCTCTGGTAGGTCGCCGAATTGCAACTTCGCCATGCTGCTGGTGTGCGGAAGTTGAGTGCTCAACTCATTCCACTCGATTGAGCAGAGAAGTGTACGTTGAAGCCTATGTAAAGACTCGGAAGTGCGGCGGTCTTATGCTGACTCCTTCTTGTTGGAAGTAGACGGTTCTGTGAACGCATGGGTTACAAACTAGTACATGCGTTGACTCAGTGAATGCGTGTAAAGACGGTTGCTAGAGCATCAACTGGAAGGTGCACAAGCTGCGACGCTCTCAGCGCACAATAACGCGGTGAGCTATATACGAGACTGTCTGGACAGTATGTGGGAAGTACGATAGGACGTTCAGGGCGCAAAAAGTGAGGCATTCCGACCGTAGGTATTGAAACCGTTGCGACGCCCAGGCAGTGAATAGCGGGGCAAAGTCAAAGATACAGGTACCGGTGAAGTGGGAGAGTGGCGCTAATCAAAATCCTAGATGAGCGTTGTACTCATTGCAGGACCAAGAGCCGAGCCAACTAATCGCCCTCGTCTGCCTGCTTCAACATCTCCGCCTCCAAGGCTGCCTCAAGATCGTCTTCCTCCACCTCTTCCTTCGACCCTTGCCCACCTGGATCGTCAGCAGGCCGCGACGTCGAAGATACAGCATCAAAGACAACAGCCTCAACAACATTCGTCAAGCTGGTGGTCCTCGATAATGCCTCCTTCTTTCGCTTCTGAAGCCTGCTTTGACCATTCTCGTCCGTGCCATTGACCCCGCTACCACCGGCTTCAGCCTCCTCAGCAAGAGCGTCCCTCTTCCTTTTCCGCTGACTGGGCGGCGTTATGAGACCCTCCGAAAGCACAGTGCTCTCGGTCCGCACACTCTCGGCATCGCTCTCCTCCCCCTCACTACCGAGATAATCGTCCAGCTCTCCACGGATCTCGCTCCAGTCTTCCTCGCTCTGATCGAACAACGCACCGCTGTCTTCGCGCGCCGTAGATGGACTGTACTTTTGCATGTCATCGTCGGTGTCGACACCGCTCGTATCAATCTCCAGACCAAGACCGCCTCGGCCGGTGCCGTTGGGCGTCCGTGTACCGTCTGTTTCGTCCTCTGTCTGCGCCGCTTCCTCGTCGGACGAAGACAGCGGATACTCTCTGCTCTCGAAGCTGTTTGGCAGACCAGACGGCTTACCGCTCATCGCCGCCTCGACATGGATGCGATACGGCTCCTCGTCAACCTTCTTCCACTGGCTGAAGCAAGCGTACAGCCAATTCTGATTGACAATGGCGATTCGCGAGCCCTTCTTCAGCGCTTGCCGCACCTTTGCCGTCCGGCGGTCCGGCGAAGATATCAAATGCGTGGTTCGTCTGCTGACCTTGACTTGCACGTTCGCGCCGAAGCTTCTCGCCCAGATGGCAAGGTCGTGATTGAGAGGGTTGACGCCCAAAGGCACAACGCCGGAGAAGACAAGGTGTACGCCGGACAGCACGCGTGACTTCATGCTTGTCATAATGGCGGCTGCATCGGGTATGTTCTCGATGTCGTCAAGTGGCCGCTTTCTGTTCGGTCCATCCGGACGCAGCTCAGCCACTCGGCTACCTTTCACCGCTGCTCGATCTCGATCGTAGTCGTCAAAGTAGGCTTGGTGGATGTCGCGCAAGCTCCGTCCGAGATTTTCTAGCTCTGTATCGTCGTCTTGGAGGAGATTGTGCCTGTACTTAGGGTGGGAGACGGAAGGTGAAAGCTCAGGCTCTTCGCCATTGCCTGCCAATAGCTCAGCAGCTGCTTCGACTGCCGGCGAAGTCTTGGCCTCTTCTTCTGCCGCGTCCAAGATTTTCTGTTTCTGTAATAGTGGCCTATCTGCCAGCTGCGCAGCAATGGTCTCGTCCTGCTCGTCGCTCTTCTCCTTCATGCTGTCTTCGTCGCAATTGCCAGCCATAGACACCATACGATCTACAGCAGAAACCTTGCCGTTCATTACAGGTGGCGTGGAGCCGGGAGTGTCAAGATCGCCTGATTTGCTTATGTCGTCGCCATCTCTAGTGTCATCGCTGCCTACGTCTGGCGTGGGTCCGTCGATTGCCTTGTTTGCAGCCTTGACAGGGTTCGTGGGCCTGGCTTCCAACTCCGGCCGTTTTGGCAGGAAGCTGCTATTGATATCACCGATACCAACGAAGAAGTCATACGCACTGACTTTTACCAGGTTCGGACTCCAGCTCCAGACATCTCCTCGATCATCAATGATAACAACCATTTTCGTGTCGACAGGAAACAGGCGCTTGAGACTCTTGGAGTTCATGCTGCCATTCTCGTCCCGCGACAGTATTCGATTCGCGAAGAGTTTGCGGCCGGGGTCGACGAGCTTGGCGATTTCCTCGGCATACGCACGTGTTGCCATAGTATAGATGTGTAGTTCGTAATACTGCGAGACAAGCTGCAAGAAATCGCTCAAACCAGGTCGGAGCTTGATGTAGTACCATGTCCCTCTGCCACCTGGTCCGTCATCGACCAGCTGAAACTTCCTCACGCCCTTGACCGCGGCATGATTCGGATTCGTCTCGTCAGCTTGCCACTCAGCAACGGTTGGATCTACGGTAGCATGAATGATGGTTTGATCCAGATCCACGACCAAGCTCAGTTTCCGCGACTTGATCAATCTTCGCTTCGCTTCGTCGTCTGCGCGACTCGCCTCTTCGTGCGACACCAACAGCTTGGTGTGTCCGTGTACGGTGTTGATGGTCGCTCTCTCCGTGTTCTTGACGGTAGTGCTGTACGTCGTCTCATCCATATCCTTGCCGCAATTCGCGCACATGCCGCCGAACTGCACCTCATGCTTGCAAGGCTCCTCAATCTCCGCCACCGCAATGGGTTCCTTGATGATCTGCTTCTCCTTTACGTTGATGCTGGTCACCTTGCCTTCCACCTCACTCTCGAATTCGGCATAGAAGTTCGTCTCCTGCTTTTTGTATTCTCGCGTATCGGGGTCGTTGACCTCGATGACCGTTGTGTAGCTGTAGCGGAACAATGGCGAATTGGTCTCGATGTCGTCATCTCGGCCGACGAGCACCTTTGTGACCCTGATCGGGTATTTGAGGCCGGCAGGAGTGTATAGGCGCATTGAGTTGGATCGTCCACCAGATCACATGGTAGGGTTGCAGTGGTGAGAGGCAGGGTGATGGAAAGATGGATATGATTTGATTGGTTCAACGCTACATGACATGCAAGAGGCACTTTCATCTACGAAGGAATCGCATGACTACTGCCAGGTGCTATGCACAGAGGTAGGTGAACAACAGTGAAGTCTGGCCAGGGATTTGTTGTTGATGAAGTCGCGTGAGCAGAATCCAAGCTGTCCGCGGCACGCTCAACCGCTGGAAAGAGGTTCTCAGTACTCGGCAACTGATACGAGCTCCAAGTGGGAAGGTATTTGTGTTCGTGGTTGTATCGTCAATGCGTGTCCGGTATGCGGCTCACGCGCGGCGCATCGCGGGGAAAGCACAGCAGCTTTATACATTTGAAGCTCAAAGCCAAGACAGCCATTCTGCGCCTCCCGTCTTCCGCATGCGGTCCGTGCACGAACGAAACGTTGGAGCCGCATGTAGCCTGTTTCACGCTACGCCGAGCCCGGCCATGACACAGGTCTTTAAACCGAAGGTGCATTAAAGATGCTGTAGCGACTCAAAGTGCCCAAGTATTGCCTGTGTAGCGGTTTCTGCCCGAGACGCTTACGAGAGGACCTTCTCCCTAAGCATGCCCAGGAACTGCGCTCCACTAACGCCCTGATCCGCCCTATCCTCCACCAACATCGTCTGCGCCCATAGCCTCAAGCTGGGCTCTCCGTCCTCGCGAATGAGGTACAGCGGTGGCCGCGTAATGCTTCCACAACCCTTGCCTCTGTGATCCGCCGACTTCTCCACCACCGCCCGCACCCTTTCGTTCATATCACCGTCGAGCACAGGCAGTGAGGTCTTGCCCTGCTTAAGCTGGTTCTTGTCCTCCATGCCGAATACGTCATTGATAAGTGCCGGTACAGCATCCCGACCGAGCCATAGGAACTGGGTCTGCCCGTCATCGATGAGGTAAAGCCCGAAAGGCACAAGGTTTCCTGAGCTAAGGTTGAGCGCTGGCGGCATGACGATCGCCCCAGTCTCTGCGTGCGGTAAACCGGCGTCGTCCGGCATGTCATGAAGGCTGTAGAGACGTGGGTAGATGTACTGCATTAGCAGCGGCAAGGGCAGCGTTGACAGCAGGCATAGAGCCGCAGAGCGCAAATCCGTCGGTATTTGCGCCGACTTTCGCAGGCCAAGCTAGATGACAAAATCAGCCTTTCCGTACAGATCCAACACATTGGGACGCTTCTTACATTCTTCATCAGACCGAGAAAGAGCATGGGCAAGCCGCGCAAATTGGCCGGGAACTGCAGCCCACCGCCACCCATGTTGCCACCGCCAAGTTCTTTTTTGTACGTTTGTAGCAGCTCGATGACCTTGGCTTGAACGGCGTCTCTCGCAGCGTCCAGACCAGACGACAGTGCTCGCTCGACCGCTTTGTGCGAGAAGTAGGTGGTGATGGCCTGCTGGTCCGCGGATGCATATACATCCGCTAGGTTCTGTGTCGTCGGTATACTGAGCGTCAAGACCCGGATCCTCCGCTCACCATTGCAAGTCGTGTGAAGCACACCAACCTGCAAGCACGCAAACGCCTTGCTGACCGTCTCATCAATCGCGATCTCCACCACATACGCCTGGTCGCGCGGCATCGCCGGAAATGCGCAAAGATCGCTGCTGCGATTGAAGAAGTTGCCGTAGAAAGCACTGGGTCGGAGGCCGGTTGTGGTTCGTACACGCAGAACGGCTTCGAGGCCAATTTCAGCGGACAGGTAGTCGCTAAACTCGGTCGCAAACTTGATGGCATCCTCGGTCCTTGCGGCGTTCCATGCAGGATAGAAGTAAGTCTGACCGCCGGTATATCTTGGGAGATTACTAAGTGACGCTACGTCCTGGTATTGCGAGCTAAACAGGAACATGTCAATCGAGACTTGCGTTTTGCTGCACTCTACTGCAAAGCTCTTGTAGAAGGCGGACTGTGTTTGCAAAAGGCTGCTTTCCTTCGATGTGCCGAGCAGCTTTTTGTCCTCGCGCATAGTAAGCTGGCCATGGCCGATGTTCGGGAGGCTCGCCGAAAGGACGACAACTTTACCACCAACATGGCTGATGAGCTTGTGGCCGGCTCGTAATGCAGAACCCATAGCAGAGCTCCCGTTGGTGGTGTTCGCAAACATGCTCTGCAGCTTCTCAAGGAAGGTCTCAACGTTGGTTCGGCACTCAGAAAGGTTCACCAGTAAGTCTTCGGGCGTAGGCAGAAAAGGCTCGTCCAGGTCGCTGACCACAAGCATCCTCGCCTCGTTGCTTTCACTCCCATCTCGAGGAATCTGGAAGTAGTGCAGTGAGCTATCGACGGCCATAAAGCCAAGGCGCGTCCTCCGATCGGTGTTCGGTATCCGGTCCAGGCTTTCCAGCACGCAACGTGCGGCAGTAGCCAATAGACCGCAGCTCACTCCGGCGTAGCTAACGTCGAAAAGGAAGAGGTAGATGAGCGGTTGAGGCGCTCTCACCATGTACTCTTGGGGCGCAACGAATTCGCTGACTGAGTAATTAAGCTCGGGTCTTTGCCACCGATCCACTGACTGCTGCTTTGCGCTGTCCCAATCAAAGGCCTGCGGTACGTCGTTTGTGAGGTTGCACATGTTACACCGCCATCTATGTGAATGGTCGAGGAAGCTGGCGAATGGGTTGAT
Source organism: Baudoinia panamericana UAMH 10762 (assembly GCF_000338955.1). Lineage (NCBI taxonomy): Eukaryota > Fungi > Ascomycota > Dothideomycetes > Mycosphaerellales > Teratosphaeriaceae > Baudoinia > Baudoinia panamericana. Next base: position 808,424 of record NW_006911263.1, read on the forward strand.
GTACGTGCGACATCTTCTGCATCGCGCAATGACTTGATCGTATTGGACTGGCACGTCGTCTTCCGCATCATGAAGGCTCGCATACGGCTGGATTATGAGCGCAAAAGGCAGCCTGCTCTTCTTGAGAAGTGATGAGGTGGTAGGCATGGCGTTCAGTGTAGAGCGGACATATTTCGGTGGGCAGTTGGCGTGCGGTGAAGGTGTGACGGACGACTGTACATCATGTCAGAAAGCACGTCAGACTCGAAGAACACCGTTATACTTACGTTCGGTGGGAGTATAATCGGAGGTGGCGGTTGATCTAGATCAGCGACATGGAAGGGTTGGCCTTGCGGGCTTATGTCGACGGGCTGGAGAGGGTTAAGGCGCACTTGAGACTGCGGTTGCTGCGCGGGCTGTGGTGCCGGAGTGCCGCCTCCAAGGCCAATCTGCGAGAACTGCTGCGTCACACCCTGTACGCCTTGCTGCAGCATGTTTGCAGCTCCCTGTGCTGAGAAGGCGGGCGGCTGCGGTTGTTGTGGCGGCTGGTATCCATCCTGAGGCGTGCCATATTGAGGCTGTGCGTATGGCGACTGTACCCCCGCTTGCTGCACGTTCGGGTCATTGTACTGAGGTTGCTGCGGCATACCGTACGAAGGCTGGGCAGGTTGCTGGCCCGGGTACCCATATCCTCCGGCTGCAGCGGGTGATTGGCCTTGGAGCGGAGGAGCACCTCCTGCCTGCTGTCCTCCTAACCCGGAATTTGTGCCAGCGCCAAATTCATAGGCCTGACCTGCATACCGATCGCGTTTCTTCTTCCCGCCAGGCCCTGCTGCCGGCGCAGATTGGTTTTGCTGCTGCTGCTGCTCCTCGTATGATCCATTGTACTGACCACCTTCCGGATCCGGCGCACCATCCTCGTACGGTGCTTGCGGTGTTGCCATTCTCTAGGTAAGCAAGAATCTTAACGCCTCCGTCCGCTAGTGCTGTAAGTTGTTACAGGCGTAAAGCTGATGGCGGGGAATGGAACGCTCAGTAGCATTGAGACCTCGTCCACATGTCGAGCGCTTCCTTACAGTAAAGCCTGTCGGTCACGAGACTCTTGACCAGGGCGTTCTGTTTGATACGACAGGCTTTGAGTATTCGTTGCGTTGGTGCATGGAATTCACAATGCCATGGTGCAGATGCAACGTCAATCACAATGCTCGGCCAGAGGGTTGTGTGCCTAAGGCACGTAGTACAGAACGGCCTCGACTTAAGAGAGAAGAGTGGAATGAAGACACGTCAAAATAGCATCCCAAGAATCAATTCGGAGAGCCTCTTTATGGACGTCTTCTTCATCGTTGTGCATAGTAATTATATTTCCCACATTCCGGTTTGATGGGACTTCTGAAGATGCTATGTACGAAGCATGAAGTGTACACACTATCTGTATAAGAGCTCATTCACGCTTGTGACCTACTTTGCCAATTGATCGAAGCCCCCAGAGGCATATCACTACCGTTGCAAAGATGCAAGCGAAAACAAACCAGAAAGTCGCTCGATAGCCTTGCATCAGCGCTTCAGGACTCCGCTTATCTGCGTATGGCGAGCGTGCGGTTATCGAGGAGGCGATGACTGCTACGAGTGCCAGACCCACAGACTTTCCAATCTGCGAGACTGTGTTGAAAACGCCGCCGGCAAGCGCTTGAGTCTTGGCAGGAAAGACAGACGTGATCAGTAAATTCGAGATCGTGAACAGGCTGTCCGCGCCAAGTGGGTTGAAAACGTTTGCAAGAAAGCCTGCAAAGGTGCATTAGTCGGCTGACACTAAGGTGCTGCGCTGCATTGTACTTACCAGTAGCCCAGTAGTTTGAGTATGGCGTTGCAGCTACCATAACCAAAGGCGCGACAATGCTTAGAATGCAGCCTCCCAAGACAAGGTAGTTGGCTTGCACGCGGTGTACGATCAACCCTATCGCTATGTTGGACAGCGCTCCGGACACTGGCGCAGGCAGGAAGCGAATAGACGCTTGTATTGGGTTGAGACCCTGCACATACTGGAAGTAGAAGGTAAGTATCTGCTCCAACGCATTGAAACTGCCCCATGTCAGGAAGACAGCGACACAGATAGTGGTGAAGACCTTGTTCCGCCAGAGGGTGTTTGGAATGAGTGCAGGGTTACCCAGCTTCTCTTGCCTGGCCACCCAGAACACGAACCCAGGTATCAGCGCGATAGCTACGCTTAGCAGAGCCATTGTCGCTGGTTGCTTGATATCTGCTGTACTTCCGGTAAGGGCTGCCATGGCATATGACAACATCGCCAGACTCGAACTTGCAATGACAGCGCCTACCCAGTCAATTTCCGTTCGCAGTCTCTCCAGCTTCTGAGCCCAATTAGAAGTTGCTGGGCCGCCGTCCGTATTGGGAGGGTTGTCAATCTCCTTGGGCAAGCCCCATAGTGCAATGAAGAACACTAGAACGTCAAGGAGAGCAGACAAATGGAAGGCCCAACGCCATCCAATTGTCTGCGTGAGTACACCACCGAGCACCAAGCCAATACTGAACCCGATCGGTTGCCCACCACCCATAGATGCAAACGCCATATCGCGTCGCTTGCCAACGAACGAGCTCGTAATGATGCTTACCGCGCTTGGTAGGCATAGACTGATGGCAACGCCGCTGAGTCCACGGAAGATAATGATCTGCGTTGCGTTCCGCGATAGTCCGCATCCAAGGATGAACCCAGCTTGCAGGACGCAACCTACGAGGTACATGAACCTGCTTCCCAGTGCATCGGTGATAGTGCCGGAGAGTAACAAGGTGCAGCCGTTCGTAAGTGCCTGTATCGACGACGGCCAAAACAGTAGAGCGTCCGGGATAGAAAGCTCCCGTGCCATAGTCGGCAGGGCGACTGTAGTGACACCATTAAGAAGCGTACTGATGGCCGTAATGAGCGTCACTGCGGTAATAATGACTGCTGTCCTGCTGTTGGAGGTAACGGTAATTGTACGCTCAAGTGGCCGCAATGGGATCCCATCATGGTCGCTTACGATAGAAGGAGCAGTATATTTGGAGGCTTGGCTTGCCTTTGCGGTGAACGCAGGTTCGGGTTTGTTGACAGTCTCGAGCTCGATTGAAGCGCGCGACATTGTGCGCGTTCATGTCTACATCTACATTCTATCTGTTCTATCTTAGTGGCCTGCAATGAAGGTTTCACTACCATGACGCTTTGACCCCTTCGGTGAGTTTCGTGCCCTAAGCGGCCTAGCGCTGCGTACCCGACAGAGCAGATGCTTCAGTAGAGGACAAGCATCCCGTATCGAGCCGTGCCAGCTGATGAACATTTATTTCAGGGAGACTGCACATCGAGATGTGGAGCCTCTCATTGTAGCGCACCCTTGCCGCTGAGTTGGGAAGCACATGGATTTGACAACGTGCACCGACCGAATACGCTGCAGGAGCATATGTGCCGAATTGCGAGTGCAGGCGATCAAGTCATCCGAAAACTCTGGCCACGTTGCTGACTTGAATAAGGTGGGTACGCCGCTGTTGCATGCGTAGATGACCCTAACATGAGGTCAAAAACCGAAAATATGTTCTGGCCGCGGATCGTGTGTTTGCCATCTTCGAGACACGAGAGTTGGTTGCTCAAGCGTAATCGTCCGGCTCGGTCGTGGCAACAATCTCCATAATGTCTTGTGTCCGAGGACCCGTGTACTTGCGACCAGCACCAGCCCACCACCATCCGAACGAGAACAGGCCGACAAAGCCAGCGACGACGATAGCGTAGTTCATGTTGGTCGCAGTCACTGGCCTTGTTGTTGGGAAGAACAGTACCACGCTGATGAAGAGGACCCAACTGATCGCCAAGATATTCAAAGGCTTGCTCCAGCGGCCGAGCGTAAAGGGTCCTTCGATGAAGCGGACCTGACTGTGATTGCCATAAACTAGGTGCGCGAACAGCACGGCAACATAGCTTAAATCCAAGCAAGGCGCACAGAGGTTGAAGATTGCGTAAATCGTCTCAGTAGATCCAATGCCTATGAGGTTGAGGATGCAGCAGAATATCACGACCAGCCACACGGCGTTGACTGGCGTGCCCGTCGTCTTGTTGACCTTACTCCAAAAGCCGGAGAACGGCAACGCTTCGTCGCGAGCGAAAGCGTAAGTCATGCGCGCGTTGGCGAGCAGAGCAGATGCACCGGTGAAGAATTGGACCAGGATGACGAAAAACAACATTGCAGAGCCTCCGCTCTTGCCGCCAGCGTTGAGGAAGATCTGCGCAATAGGAAGACCAGTTGGCGATTTGACGATATCTTCCATGTAGTTTGGAGTGAGGCAGAAGGTAAAGGTGATGTTCAGGACCCAGCCTAGTATCCCGGACACAAGCACTGCAAGCCTGATCGCCAGTGGCCCGCGTATGGCAGCGTCGTGGGTCTCCTCGGACATATGCGTGGTCCCGTCGTAGTCTGTCATCACCCACGCAACGTTCAGGAAGCCGAGCAAGAATGAGAAGCCCTTGCTGCCCCATCCTGAGTAGTCTTCGATATCGGTAAACACAAACCTTGCGCTGCGTTTGTCCGGCGTCAGTACAAGCAGGGCAATACAGATGCTAATGGTCGCTAGGATGTTGATGGGTGCAAACCAAAGCACGATCCGATGCAATGCCTTCGTCGTTAACGAGCAGATGGAGCCAAAGACAAGGAGCGTCAGTATAGCAACCAACACCGTCTGTGCCGGCGTAGGCGAGTAGGCATAGGTTCCGTCTGCGTAGCCAGAGTTCATACTTGCGCCTGCCAGGATCATCTGACCGATAGTATATGCAAGCGAAGCAACGCCAGTAGCTTGCCCTAGGAAATTGCACCAACCGATCGTCCATGCCCAGATCGCGACATGCTTTTCTGGGACAACATGCTTCGTGACGAAGTACATGCCACCTGCTGTCGGGTACGCGGAGACTAGCTCTGCGACACAACTCGCAATCACCATAGCCATGACTGAGCCAATGAACCAAGTCCATACTGCCGTCGCTGGTCCACCGAGACTGATCGGCACACCATACGTCGCCGGTTGCGATCCGAGTACTCCAAGAATGCTGATGGCGTACGAGACCGTGGACCACTTGGTGAACTCTCGGCGCAACTCCTAGGAACCATAAGCGAGATCAGTTGGCACTGTAGTGCGCAACCCACCTGCTTGTAGCCAATGCGCGCCAACAATCTCTCATCATCATCTTCTATCGTTGCCATAGCAGGCCTGCCGCTTGACGTGGCCGGATCCTTCTTTTCTTGCGCTGGAGCGTAAGGTGGCGGTCTCAGAGCCGGCTGGGTTGAGCGTCCTGTTTCCATTGCGTTGGTCACTCAATCATACAATGCCTTAATCGCTGCGTGTGAAGGGAACGAGGAACACAGCAGCTCGGGGGACATCAGCTGTTAGACGGTGAGAGCGCATACGGGACACTACGGTTGTCTACCAGACTTTTCTGTGTACAAGGGTGACTGACTGCTGATTCGTCGGAAGTTACGGAATCATGGATCGCCATGTAAACTGCAGGAGCATGAGTAGCGACTTTCCACATGGCTCCGGTGCTTACTCAAAGCCATGGTCATGGCTGCTTGGCCACAAGGGAAGAAAGCGCCAGTGGAGCCCGGTGCTCACAACAGTGTGGTCGCACACGTCGCCGAAGAAGCTGTAAGAAGGACGTACCGGCAACCCGTGATTGAGCAATGCGTTCAGGGCATCTTTGGAATATCTTCGGATTGGTCGCTCAGGCCGCTGCTGCATGCATAAGGTTGCAGACGTTGAATGGCAGGGTACGAGGTGTCGACGTCGTAACCGTATAGGGCAGGAGGTTCCTCGAAGTCAGTACCCTCGACCGAGACATGCTGCCCAAGCATTACTTGACCGAATCATGCTAGCGTCTCGGTAGTGCTTCCAGGAGCGTCGAGATGCTCCCAACTGCCGTGGCCCTTGTGCAGAGTGAGGTCAAACCGTCGTAGTGCGGTCACTGCCGCTGCTCCGAGAGATGTGTCAAGGGGGCGGGACGTGTGCTCGCTAGACGATGAAACAGCATGGACTGTGCCTCAACGCCTGCCAGCATATGCGCGCTAGAACAACCCAATGCATGAAGTGGAGATGGCAGGTAGTCGTGGCGTTGATGGAAATGATGGTTGCGGCGAATGTTGCACAAGCAAATAGAACGAAAGCTGCAGCCCTACGACGTCGAAGCGTCATTGCTCATGCCATTCATTGCTCGCGGCATGTGTCTGTCTTTACAACCTACTTTGACTATATCGTGTCGAGTAGTGGGCCCATGAAGGCCGAGGCATTCACTAAGTTCGATCTGACGCCGTAGCGGTGAGTACGGGCGTCAAGAAATTATGTCTCCACGACCGACGACCACGACGCCATACAGGCGGTGAAGATGGCGGACACGTTGCGCATAACCATCGCTGTCGAGGTGTCCGTCGTGAAAGAACGGCGTGCACTACTCATTGGTCGGCTAAAATACCCGACAGCAAGTGCAAGGATGATGCCAATGCATATTCGTCGCGCTTGGCCTGCATTCAAGCTTGCCGCAACGCAGGCAATACATGTGTGCTGCATGCATTGACAGCGCTGACACGCGGTTGATCACTTCGCGCTTATATTGACTTACCTCGGCATTAGACATGTAAGCCCTGAGACGCTAGGACTTTCTATGAGAAAACGACACCATCCTTAGCACTTTGACGTACCACTATACACACCGCAGCAACTACCCTTCTATGACACAACGCGACGCTCGTCGCTGCAATTGATTTTCACAACTTTTTCACAGCTTAGTCCCGGAATCGCTACCGTGTCAGCGTGCAGTCGCTGAATCTATCGACGATGACTGCGCTCTCGACCTGAGGGGTAGCCTCAACACGAAGCCTTCATCGTTTGAGATACCGCCATCTCCACTTTGCCTATGTGATGCTTTCTGTCAGTCCTGCGCCTAGTAACATGACCATACCATGGAGCAAACCGAGCGCACTCCTAGACCTTACCCTGATTGTTGCGTGGCACTTGGTCCTGTGGTCAGCTTCATCGGGCTCGGTGCACTTGAATCTTCCTTGACTGGAACTTCGTTCGCATTCGCAGTAGACGCCGGGTCCATGAGTGACTGCTTCCGGACCTTCAACTTCTTTTCCGCTTGCTCACTGATCTTCGTAAGCTCCGTGACAAACGTCTCGCCCCACCATGCCGATGTATATTTGTTGACGTAGCGAGCCATCTTCTGGTAATTGATTGCACGTTGCTCGTCACCCATAGTGACTGAGTCGTGGATTGCGTCGGCCAGCTCTTCGGTGTTCCATGGATTCACCACCAGCGACCCGTTAAGCGACTGCGCGGCACCTGCGAACTCGGAGAGTATCATCACGCCGCGCCGCTTCTCCTGGCAGGCAATGTATTCATACGATACGAGATTCATGCCGTCTCTGGTCGAGGTGACGAGGCAGACATCCGAGACAGCATATAGCGCAATCAGCTCCTCGAAGCTGACGGACTTGTGAAGAAAGTGGATCGGCGTGAATTCGATCGTGCCGAACTTGCCGTTGATGCGGCCGACAAGCTCATTGACGACAGCACGCAAATTCTGGTACTCCTCGACATCTTGACGGGAGGGCACCGCAACTTGGACGAGTACAACCTTGCCAATCCACTCGGGGTGCTCGGTGAGGAAGACTTCAAGAGCGTGCAACTTCTGCGGCATGCCCTTGATGTAGTCGAGACGGTCCACGCCGACAACGATCTTCATGCCCTCGAATCGCTTCTCGAGAGTCTCGATTCGACGCTTGACGCTCTCCTTTTCGAGGCCTTGGTGAAACTTCTCCGGGTCAATGCCAATTGGGAAAGCGCCAACGGAGACAAGCTTGCCCTGGAATTCGACACCGTTTGGCGTTGTGGGTAGGCCAAGAATACGCGAACACGAAGAAAGGAAGTGCCGCGCATAGTCGTAGGTATGGAAGCCGATCAGATCGCACTGCAGCACGCCTTCTAAGATCTCGTTTCGCACTGGCAGGATACGGTAGATCTCCGACGATGGGAATGGTGTGTGCAGGAAGAAGCCGAACTTGACGTTGCTGGGCGGGTGCTCTTGCTTCGAAAGCTCCTTCCGCAGCATCATCGGTAAGAGCATGAGGTGATAGTCGTGGACCCAGACAAGGTCATTGTCTTGTACGTCACGAGCAATCTCTTTCGCAAAGAGCTGGTTGGCCTCCGCATAACCCTCCCATGCGTTCTCGTCGAACGTGATCTCGCCTGGATGATAGTGGAAGAGTGGCCAAAGGATGGAATTCGAGAAGCCGTTGTAGTGGCGATCGGCGAGCTCATCGGGCATAAAAATCGGTCTGGCCGAGAACTCGTCGAGCAGTCTCTCCTTGACGTGCGGGATCTCATTCTCCGGTAGCTGCACACCTGGCCAGCCATACCATTGGAACTGGGTAGTCTTCTTCAGACCGGAGAGACCAGACACCAGACCGCCAGAAGACATGGAGAAGTCATAGTTGCCTTCTTCGGAGCGCTTGATCGTGATAGGCAGCCGATTCGAGATCAGAAGTAGACGCCCCTTAGGTGAAGGCTTCCCTTCCTGCGTGGCAGGCATGTCGGGCACACGCTTGTCTATCGAGAACGCAGTTAGCACGCGTTCATCAAGGTTCGCAAACCGAAATCGTCGTAAGCGTGAGGCAAGGGTACCTAGTAGTGGCTCTAGCCGCAAGTCACCATGTGAAAAGGACTTGGCGTGCATCTTGCGCAACGATGAGTCGCCAGAGGTCTCCATGTCGAGGCGGCCGTGGCTGTATGAAGTTCTCGAAGCTGTATAAAACTGTGGTAGGTACGTAGGAAATAGAGTTTCAGAGAGCGACAACCGGGAGCCTTGTGGATGTGCTGCGTCGCCTGGGTGTTTGCAGTGAAGAATCTTCGCGGACTTACCAAGTGTTGTTCAGCGCCAAGTTTGTGAACGGACGCGGCCCGCAGTGATCACAAGCTCGCAGTCGGCAGGCACGTTGCACGGGGAAGGAGCTCGTTGCAGGCTTGTGCAAACTTCGCTAACCCTTTGTGTCAGGTAATCGTGTCTTTCACTGCTTTGCTGATGCCGTTTGCCAGACTCCCAATGCCACTGCTGCGCCTAGATGAGTCAAGACTCGTGGTCGTAAATGTTTCACTGGCGACCGAAGTGAAGGGCAAGCGGACGAAGCCAGCACTTCACATCAACGATCACAATGGACGAAGCCGGGATATCCAAAAGGCGTTAACGGCGCAGATATTGTGCAAGGGCAACCTACGCCAAGAGAGAAAGCAGTGATGGTGCTTCTGACAAAGTCAGGGTTGGCAGAGTCTCTGCTATAGGCAATTCCAGCAACTTCGAGCAAGTTACGCAGGCCTGATGCAACGTGAAAACAAGGAAGACGGGCCTTTCCGCTACGCACCCATGACGTTGGCGGTTAGCGTCCCAATGGCTCGGCTCCCTGGAGACAGCGCTATAGATGTTCATGTACGAAGCCCTGCGATGTGAACCGAAGATGCTATGCGAAGGGGATCGCCGTTCACAGGAGAGTTTGATATGCATGACAAACGCTCCGTTAGGTCTACCTTTAGCCTGAGTCAACCAACGATCCCCTCGGTCGTCCTTCACGGCAGACTTTCCGAAGCCGCGACGAACGCTAAGCCCAATTTGACCGACATCCGCGGTTCATGCGGGGTAGAAACTGCGGATCGCGGTTCTGTGTTGACCATTGACGCGCATGGCTGGAGAATGGTATATTGATTGCGGCGATGTCTGACTCGGGGCTGTCGACACCGGGAACCCTGCCTCCGGATACCGAGATTGAACAATGCCTACGAAGAATTGTACGGAACGCGCTCAAAGCCGATGAAGAGATCTCGACCAATATTGCGCGCTCACGTGCTGAAGCTGAGCTTGGACTTGGGATCGACTTTTTCAAGGACGACGCGACATGGAAGCAAAGGAGTAAAGAGATCATCTCCATCGCCTTCAATGACCCTCCATCGCCGGAGAAGGCGAAGAAGACCCCTCGGAAGCTGGATGTAAAGCCCCAAGCAAAAGCTCCTAAGAAGCGCAAATCCAGCGAAGTAGAATCCGGGAAGCGGAAAAAACGGAAAGGGTCGAGTGAGAATGTCATCGACGAGAGCGATGCAGACGAAGATGCAGAGCCACGTGTTATTGCAGAGGCTGAGAGGAACGGTAACAGCACAAAGCCTCCCGCAAGTATTCCCGAGAGCGATGACGATGATGAGAAGCCCGTCGCGCAATACAAGGCTCACGATGAGTCACGGGAGAGGAGACCAGAAGCACAGCCACGCGTGAACGTCAATGGTGTTACTGGAGAGGCCGAAGAAAGCGAGCTATCTTCGGTGTTAGACGAGCCAGTCCCAGCCAAGAAGAAGCGGCAGAAGAAGTCCACCTCACCTTCAGATACCAGGTCCAAGCCCAAAAAGGCGCCCAAAGCCGAGAAAGAGGTCTCGCCTGACGAGGAAGAGATCAAGCGTTTACAAGGCTGGCTCGTGAAATGCGGCATCCGTAAAGTCTGGGGCAAAGAGCTCAAGCCATTCGACACGGCGAATGGGAAGATCAAGCACTTGAAGGGTATGCTTGAAGACGTCGGTATGAAGGGTCGCTATAGCGTAGAGAAAGCGAAGCAGATCAAAGAAGCCAGAGAGCTGGCGGCCGATCTCGAGAATGTAAAGGAGTTCAATGACCGTTGGGGCCAGAAAGGTAGCGATGACGAGGATGAGGACGATGGGAAGACCGCCGCACCGCCGAAGCGCCTTAGGCCGAAAGGTTTGATCGACTTCGGTGACAGTGGCGACGATGACAGTGCATGAGTATGGGCTTCCGAGTTGGTGCCCGCTCAGGGTTGGATGTCTTGACATGCTGAGATGCCACACAACATGCATTACGGAATATCTGCTGACCTCTCTACCCGGCAACGCCATGCTCGAATCCCAAAAGTCATGATACCGCCCGACGAACACACCGCCCTTATTAACCTGGCGCTCTCCCATCTCGTCACTTATCTCGATTGAAGAGCATTCCTGATTAGCCGACTTGGCCTGTAGTCACCAACACTTTGCGGCTGCCATTGTGGCCTCGAAGGCCGGTTACCGGCCATATCAGGCTGGTGTCCAACAGCAGACTTCGACCTTGCACTTTCAAGGTCATAGTTGCCGGTCTTGATTTCGGCTTTTGGCGTAAGCAGTCCAGCAGCGATGAAGATTGTCACAATAATAGCCTCCATCAAGAACTGCATAAAGGCTTGGAGGTACACATTCTCGTCGCGATAGTAGAACGGACTGCCTGGACCAGAGAACGATGAAGCCACGGTATATATGACTCGGACCAGAAGGAACGGAAGCGCGACGACTGCGGCGCGAAGCAGATTCTTCTCGGAGCTGAGCACGAAGCGAAGGTTCATGATGTTCTGAGCGACAATACCCCCTAACCCAACCAGAATGGCGAGGAAGAGGATGCTAGCGGCTTCAGCGAGGTCTTTGCCAGTCTGCATCGTGTTGGGATCGCTGCTGCTGCGATCCGTGCCTCCAATGATGGCGATGATGAGAGCGCCGAGCGAGACGATATGAAGTGGTCGGAAGAGCTGCTTCGTAACTCCATGCGGCTCCATGCCCTCGCTGATGCGCTGGAGAAAGCCCATTGTCGCGAGTAGGAGAGGCTGCCGTAGGTGTTAGTCTGGTTTGCCTTGTGGGGATGTCATGTTTGTGTGCTTACTGAGGTGCCTACCGCCGAGGTGATGGTGGCGGTGGTAATCAGGCTTTTGTTGTAGTCATGGTTGACTTGCATGTAGAGGGTAACGGAGCCGCCGATGAGTCTGAGTAGCGAAAGGATGAGGAGGTAGATCCAACCTAGCTCTCTGCGGAAGCCATGTCGGATAACAACGAAGAGAGAGACGGTGAACGCCAGGGAGAAGAATGCAATTTCCACTGCGGCCAAGTCTCCGGTGGGAGCGAGCATTTTTGGTGCGATACAGGGTGAGTGTGATAATCCGATGTATGTATGAGGTATGTTTCGGGAGCTGAAACGTGGTCGTCTTTTGCTTCGTCGTGATACACTGGTGCTGTGGTGTAGTAAAAAAAAGACCTACCTTCAGTCTTGCGACAGCCTACATATAACCTACCAGTCCATTGCTGCATCTGAGCACTGCCATTGCGACGCTGATATCGCAAAGAAGGTTGCGCGCGCTTCCCATACCGGATGAAGGCGTGCTTGCGCCTGTCCACGGACTCTTGCTCCACTAAAAGTTGCTGTGGTCGAGAGATCGGTAGCAAGGAAGGCCAACGCTATCCCGTTTCCGACATACTTTGCGCTGAAGGATTGGGGAGAGTAGAGCTAAGCCACTCAAGCATCGCATGTAAGCTTCTGCGTCTCTGCCCCCCGATTCACCCTTTCAAGCAGCCGGTCGACTACCGCTGCACTGCCATGAGCACAGTGCCGTGACTGACGTACATTGAGTGCTCTTTCATTGGTATGGGCGTGATTGGAGCGAGAAAAGGTGTTTGGTGAGTGCTATCCGGTGAGTGCAAGTGCAACCGAGCGCCGGCTCCTGCCCCAGGATGACCGTGCAGCTTGGTAACAGCACAATTTGATGGCCGCAACAATGCAAAGACTTCGTAGTATGCCAGGCGCTGGGTGGAGCGACAAAGATGAAGACGACTATGGCATGCCGGTCCATCGACAAGCGCAGAATACCATTACATGGTCTTTGCGCAGAGCGCGAAGGTACGGACCATTAATCGGGATTGTTCTGCTCTTTCTCTTGTACTGGAGCTGGCCACAGAGTCTCACACGGACCGACTGGTCAAAGTACGCCTACGTCCAATATGCCACTGATGAGCACAATCTTTGCAATGCGTTGATGGTGTTCGAAAGCCTGCATCGTCATGGAAGCAAAGCGCAGCGAGTGTTGCTACACAATCCGCAGTGGGCATCTCTTGCTCAAGGAGCGGATGACCGTCAAGCACACTTGCTATCTCTAGCCCAGAGAAAGTATCATGTAAATTTAAGACCAGTGCAACTACTCGACGAACGCGGCGAGCCAACGCAAGGTCTTGGCGGCGAAACCGCAACATGGGACACTTCCATCACGAAGCTACGAGCATTCGAACTCACCGAGTACGAACGCGTGCTACACATCGACAGCGACGTAACTCTACTCCAACACATGGACGAGCTTTTCCTGCTTCCAAGCACGGCCGTAGCGATGCCTCGAGCCTACTGGAGTGATGGTCCGCCAGAGAAGTGGCCGCTTACTAGCATGCTCATCCTACTCCAACCCAGTCGCACCGAGTTCAAGCATATGCTCGCGACGCTCCGATCCTGGTGGATGGAGTCTGAGCAGACTCGAACTCACACCAAGCAATACGACATGGAGCTGCTCAATCACCGCTTCGGCGCATCAGCTATGGTGCTGCCTCACCGCCCGTATGCTTTGCTGAGTGCGGAGTTCCGACGCGAGAATCATGCGGCATACCTCGGTACCATCAACGCTCCGACTGATGCCGCATCAGAATGGGATCCAGACCGGGTGCTCAAGGAGGCGAAAATCGTGCACTTCTCCGACTGGCCGCTGCCGAAGCCTTGGGTAATGTGGCCGCACGACGCGTTGGCAGAGATCCAGCCGAACTGTACTAATCTGCACGGCGGGGCTACGTCCTGCCGAGAACGCGAGATATGGAAGGAGTTGTATGATGACTTCAGGCGGAGACGAAAGGACGTCTGCAGGCTGTTGAGCATGCCCGCTCCTGACTGGAGGAAGCATAAAGAGGCTGTTGGGGCAGCGTAGCACCAATACATATCAAAGCATTCTCGCGGATCGATGTCTCCCTTGTTGAAGCTCGTGTGCCTTGCATCCTCGTTCCAGCCCTACGAGACACGCTAGTGAAGTCGCCAGCTGTAGCTTCGGTTGTACCTGAGACAAACTCGAGCCGCATCATGTGAAAGCACGAGACAATAACATTTGCCCACATCGATTCTCCACAACGAGGTCAAACCAGCATAGCGTTGGTCTTTGAAATAATATAACATACAACGATGCGATAGAAGTGCCACTTCGTCTCAAGTCAAGTCAACCACACAACAAACCACATTGATGTCCACCACGCACTAAAATCAAAATGCTCCTCTTCTCCGCCCTCGCCCTCCTCTGCGTCCTTCCCCTGATCGCGCTCGCAGCAGAAGACTACTACAAACTCCTCAACCTCGACCGCGACGCCGACGACCGGCAAATCAAAAAGGCCTACCGCAAACTCTCGAAACAATGGCACCCGGACAAGAACCCCGGCAACTCGGAAGCAGAAGCGAAATTCAAAGACATCGCCGAAGCCTACGACGTCCTCAGCGATCAGGAATTACGGCAGGTCTACAACCAACACGGGCACGAAGGGGTGAAACAGCGGCGTCAAGGCGGCGGAGCGGCGCGACATAACCCCTTCGATCTGTTCAGCCAGTTCTTCGGCGGTGGGGGACATTTCGGGCAAGGGCAGCGCAGGGGCCCGAACATGGAAGTCCGCATCCACGTCCCGCTGCGCAATTTCTACACGGGCGCGGACCACGAGTTCAAAGTGGAGAAGCAGGCCATCTGCGACAAATGCGACGGGAGCGGCAGCGAAGACGGCGTGAGGGATACGTGTCACAAGTGCAACGGGCAGGGGATGGTGGTGCAACGACACCAGCTCGCGCCGGGCATCTTCCAGCAGGCGCAGATGCAGTGTGATGTTTGCGGCGGCAAGGGGAGCACGGTGAAGAATAAGTGTAAGCGATGCGGAGGCAGTCGGGTGGTCAGGACGGAGGAGCAGTTCGACCTGGCCGTGGAGAAGGGGATGCCGAAGGGGATCCGCGTGACGTATGAGAATGAGGCGGATGAGAGCCCGGATTACGCCGCGGGCGACCTGATAGTGCTACTCATGGAGAAGGATCCGGAGTTGGGCGTGGCAGAGCACGAACGAACGGACGGGACTTTCTTCCGCCGTAAGGACACGCACCTCCACTGGCGCGAGGTGCTGAGTCTGAGGGAAGCGTGGATGGGCGACTGGACGCGCAATCTCACGCACCTCGACGGCCACGTCGTCCACTTATTCCGCCCGCGAGGGCAAGTCATCCAGCCGGGGACGGTGGAGGTGGTGAAGGGTGAGGGGATGCCGATATGGCGGCATGAGGAGGGACAGGGACCCGCGTTCGGCGACTTGCATGTCGAGTACGTGGTTGTGCTGCCGGATGCGATGGAGGGCGGGATGGAGAAGGAGTTTTGGCAGGTTTGGGAGAAGTGGCGGAAGAAGGTCGGGGTGGATTTGGGGAGGGAGTTTGGGAGGCCAACGGAGCGGGTGGGGCGGCATGATGAGCTGTAAGAACGATAGAGATGAAAAGAGAATAGAAGTACTCGTACGAAACCGTGCTGTCTTGTCGCAGCCTTTTTGAACGCTGCTCACGGCATTGCCATATTGTTTTCGCGATGTCAGACAAGCGAGCAGAAGGACAAATTTCCATCAATTCAGTATGAAGACGACTTGCACTGGCCTCAGCGGACGTACGAGGAGCTGGGAGATGTAGACGACGGAGGGACTGGAACTTTGTGCGATTTCGTCGTAGCACTTTGCTCGCAGCCCAGGGGCCTCCGGGCGTTGCCGAGTGATCATCCACGAGGTTCGTGCAAACAGAGTGATGAATGCCATGATATCAGGATAATCACAACCCCAGTCGGCCTTAGAGGCAGCCTTACTCGCAGCTGAAAAGCCTCAAGGGATCAACATTCTCATCCCCCCGTAATCGTACAAGCACAAGAATACCTCTTTAACCAAGAGTCATCAAGCCTGAGTAACAACAACTGCGTTCCTCCACGCTTCCCCAAACACCTTGCCGGCGAAAAGAAGGTCGCTCAGGCCCCAAAAGCGCTGTTAGCAACTACCACTGTTCTCCCCAAAACCCGGTCCCACAATCCTGAACTTGACCTAAACTTCCTACGCAGCCTCGACTCCCTCCCCCTCAACCTGCACCCCCTCCCTCTCCGCCGCCGCCCAATTCCCCTCCCAAAGCCCCCTCTTCCCCCGAACCCGAATGGGCATCCCAATCCCCCCGCCCACCTCCTGCTCAACCTTGACCGCATCCCGCGTCCCCAAAACCAACAGCTCGAAGAACAATTTCGTCGCATCATCCTTCCTCGTCGTCGCGACCGGGCACAGATCCGTGAACAGCGCTTCCGCCTTGACCCGTTTGGACGGGGTGGGCGGCACGCCCGCGTCCGGCGGGTGATCGGGCGCCAAGTGGGAGCGCAGGAGGGAGACGGCGGATTTGGTGGCGAGGGAGATGGGGCCGGAGTGGGAGGGGTGGAGGAGCGGGGCTTCGGTTGTTTCGAAGGCGGGGGCGTTGGTGGCGTCGTCATCGGTGGCGGCGGGGGCGGCGGCGTCTGCGTCTGAGGGAGCGGGTTGGAGGCCGTCCGACATGAGTTGTGGGGGTGCTGCGCCGTCAGAGTGAAGTAGTGTCGTGTCCACGCCGCCATAGTCTCCCGTCCCGCCGTCCATGGCATGGAATCCCTCGTCTTCTTCCTGCTGCGGCAACTCAAGCCGTGGTGTCGCTTGCCCTTCAGATCCCGTCTCCACCTCCACATCCACATCCGCAACCCCACTGTCCCTCTTCCTCTTCCTCTCCCCCGACTTCCGTATCACCTCGATCGACAGGATCCCCCTCAACTCCGGCGCCCACCCCCGCATCCTACCATCACCCATGATATGACTCACGAACTCGCCATTCCGCTGCATCTCCATTAATTGGAGGAGGAGTGGATCGCGGGGTAGGAAGGAAGGGGGTCGGGTGATGGCGGAGCGGTCTTCTTGCTGCCGCTTGATTTGCGAGTTGTGGAGTTCCGTCTCGGCGTCGGCGGGGATGATGCGGCGGCGTTTGACGCGGTGGGCCGCGCGGACCATCTCTTCTTCCGGCTCTTCTTCTTGCTCGGCGGCCAAGCTGCGATCGAGTTGGAATGTCTTTTCCAGATCTCGCTCGACGTCGCTGGCGATGGTGGAGAGGGGGGAGGCGCTATCTCTCTGTCGTCTGTCCGTGGCGGCGTCGACACGGGCGAGAGCTGCGGCGTTCGCGGCGGCGATGTCGGCGTCGTTGGAGGGGCGGTTGTCGTCGTCCATCCCTAGCATTGGCACGTCGTCGTCGAGGTCGAGAGGTGGGGCGTGGAGGGTGCTGTCTCCGATATCCAGGCCTAAATCTAGCCCGAGGTCGTCGTCGTCCATAAGCATGCTGGGGTCGTCGCGACGGGGTGTTGCTGCGCGGCGACCGATTTCGATGCTGCGCTCTGTTTCGGCGGGTGTGGATCGGACGAGTTCCTCGCCGGGTTCGAGACCGAGATCCAGTCCCAGATCGTCATCGTCGAGTAGCATGCTCTTCTCTTTCCGACGCGTCGGTGTCTGGCTGTCCGGGAGGAGCTGACTCGCGCCGAAGTCCAGCAGTGTAGGATCTCTCCCCGGCCCTCTCGACTCCGGCTCGCGCAGTAGTTCGTCGGGATCGGGCAGCGGCGCGAACAAATCCAAATCGGTAATGGTATCCGGTAGGATCAACGCGGCCGCATTCGCCTTGTGGCTCTCATTGCTCGGCAGATCCACATTCCCCGGCCGAAAGGCCATCTTGATCTTGAGCAGCGCTTCCGCGCAGTCGTCCATCAGGTACTTGGCCTTGCGGGAGTAGATGCGCGCGACGCCGAGGAGTAGCTGCGCACTCAGACGTAGCGACTTGGGCGCATCTTGCGAGTTGATGATGTCGCGCACTTTGATGTCGATCTTCTCGGTGAGGATGTTCTGCTTGCTGAGCTTCTTCTCCAAATTCGAAGCGAGCCACACTCTTGCCAGTGGGCCATTTCTAGCCAAGAGTGTTTCTGACCAGAACATGATGGCGGTTGTGTTGCGCTGCCAAGCGGGGACTTGTTCGACTCACTTTGACGCTGGTTGTATGGAAATGTGCAGCCAATGTCGAGCCTGGAGCGCGTTATTGGTGATGCGCTCCCCACGCGTTGCTGCCGAGCAGAAGGTTGTTGCGATCAATGGATGCTGGTTGTAGGAAGATGTGAGGGGGAATGGCGAGCGTGAAGCGCGTTGTTTTGTTGCGCCTTGCACGCGTCGTTGGTTGTCGTCGTGATCCCAAGATGATTCGACTAATATACTTGCATCATGCCGTCGTCAGCAGCGTTGAATGGAACATGTCGTGCAGAGATGTCGTGGCAATGTCTTGCTGTATACGTTCATGATGTTCAAGTTGTGTCGCAACTCGAACGCGATTCCGTCGATGATGAGGGGTGGCTGGTAACGAATGTGGCTAGTGTGAGAGGCATGCATTGTGGCCTCAGGCATATGTGTGTATGTAATGTCGCGTGGGAAAAGAAGGTTCGCGGATGATGTGGCTGGCTGCAGAGGGTCCGGGGAAGGAACGACAGCCGCATTCATTGGCTTCAATGTTCTTTCTGCCACAGGGACTGAATTATATAATCACGTTGGAAGTCCTGCATTAAACGCATTTGGAGCGCTTTTCCGAGTTCAGCAGAAGGCATAGCGAGGTCCTGTCTTGTAGCAGGCAGCTAGCATAGGCACAGTCTCCGCGATGAGCAGATGAACGTCGTCGCAAGCTGGCCTTGATGGACACGAGACAGACATGTCTCGAGACGCCCTCCCTCTCTACCACCCGAGCAACAATGCTCCCTCCCGTGCCACATCACAGAGCCTACAACCTCCCGCGGATGCTCCCAAACGCGGCCACTCCCGCGCAAAGTCACGGGTCAAGATACCGGGCCAACAGTCGGTGACATCCATCCACGCCCAACTCAGCGCAGAGCAAGTCGCAGAACGACATTCCACCTCGTTGAGCCATGGCCTGCACCCCTCGGACGCCAACACACGCCTGCACGTGCAAGGACCCAATGAGCTCCCCCGCGAGGAGCCGGAGGCGTTGTGGCTACGCTTCGTCAAGCAGTTCCAGGAGACGCTCATCCTGTTATTACTGGCAAGCGCCGCCATCTCCGCCATCATGGGCAACTTCGAGGATGCGGTGAGCATAGCGGTGGCAGTCACGATCGTGGTGACGGTGGCATTCGTGCAGGAGTACCGGAGTGAGAAGAGCTTGGAGGCGTTGAACCAATTGGTCCCGCATAGCGCGCATGTTATACGAAGTACCGCCAGCAGTCGGCCGAACGGATCGGCCCAAGCAAATGGCACACCGCATGGCCCTGGCACGGCTGACTTGGGCACGGCGGAGAAGGCGAGCACGACCATCTCCGCCTCGCAGCTCGTGACGGGAGATTTGGTGCTGTTTCATACGGGCGATCGCATACCTGCTGACATCCGCATCACGCATTCCGCGGACCTGAGCATAGACGAGAGTAATCTGACGGGCGAGAATGAGCCGGTTGGCAAGACGGCGGAAACACTAAGCCCGGGACAGCATGGGGTGAACGGCAGCATCAGCACACCCTTCTCCGCACCCAGCATGGGCGGTGAGTTGCGATTGAACGAGCAACATAACATCGCATTCATGGGTACATTAGTACGAACAGGATACGGCCAGGGTATCGTGATCGGCACAGGCGGAGAGACAGAGTTTGGCGCAATCAGCGCAAGCCTGCAGGAGATTGAATCCCCACGCACACCCCTGCAACTATCTATGGATCGACTGGGCAAGGACCTGAGCTACATGTCCTTCGGCGTCATCGGCCTGATCATGCTCGTCGGGCTCTGGCGCGGCCTGCGCTTCCTCGAGCTCTTCCAAATCGGCGTTTCTCTCGCCGTAGCCGCGATACCGGAAGGTCTCCCCATCATCGTCACCGTCACGCTGGCCCTCGGCGTACTACGCATGAGCAAGCGCAATGCGATCGTACGCCGACTGCCCAGTGTGGAGACGCTGGGCAGCGTGAACGTGGTGTGCTCGGACAAGACCGGCACGCTGACGATCAACCACATGACCGTCACCAAACTGTGGGGGTTTGGATCCGATGCGCCGGAGGAGGTGGGTAAAGTGCATAAGACTGCACCGAATGGGCCTATCACGCAGGCAATTCTAAGAACGGCGAATATTGTCAACAATGCCCGTTTGAACACGCATGTCCAGACGCAGGGACACGTGTCGTCGGCGGCGGCCCAGGCGGTGTTGGCGAGCACAAGAAGTGGGGAGGAATTGGCGGCGGCGAAGAGTCGGTGGGCTGGTCAGCCGACTGATGTTGCTTTACTCGACTTACTCGACGCTTTTGGCGAGGATGATATACGGGAGAAGCTTGGAGCGCGGAAGCACGAGATCCCTTTCTCCAGCGAGCGGAAATGGATGGGTGTCGCGATCCAAGGCCAAGACGGCGAGGAGCGGGCGTACATCAAAGGCGCGCTTGAGCGAGTGCTGGGCCGCTGTGATCGATACCTCGACGCTCAAGGACAGGAAGTCGTACTGGACGACAAAGCCCGCAGACGCGTCGAAGAAGCCGCCGACACAATGGCAGAAGAAGGCCTGCGCGTGCTCTCCTTCGCCTCCGGACCCGTTCGTACACCCGAACGCACACCCACCGCACCCTCCCGATCCTCCACCCGCTCCGGCGCCTCCACCCCGGCCTCCGTCAACGGCGACAGATCAGCATCCTCCACCCACGACGACACCTACACCTCCCTAACCTTCACCGGCCTCGTAGGCATGTCCGACCCGCCCCGCCCCGGCGTCGACCGCAGCATCCGCCGCCTCATGGCCAGCGGGGTCAAAGTCATCATGATCACCGGCGATGCCGAAGTCACCGCCCTCGCCATCGCGAAGAAACTTGGCATGCCCCTCAACTTCTCCTCCGCGTTGGGCAGTCCCGTCTTGCGAGGCGATCAGCTAGACGCCATGTCCGAAGCGGAGTTGGCGGAGCAGATTCCCCGCGTGACTGTTTTCGCCCGCACGAGTCCCGACCACAAACTCAAAATCATCCGGGCCTTGCAAAGTCGCGGGGACGTCGTGGCCATGACGGGCGATGGTGTGAACGACGCCCCCGCGCTTAAAAAGGCCGATATTGGCATCTCCATGGGTCGGTTGGGGACGGACGTCGCGAAAGAAGCCGCCGATATGATCCTCACGGACGACGATTTCAGTACGATATTGAGCGCGATCGAGGAAGGGAAGGGGATCTTTTGGAACATCCAGAATTTCCTGACCTTTCAGCTCAGCACGAGTGTCGCGGCGTTGGGGCTCGTGATGATGAGTACGTTGGGCGGGTGGAGGAATCCGTTGAATGCTATGCAGATCCTTTGGATTAGTAAGTCCTATCTCCAACCATAACATGCTTGTCCTTCAACGGGACAGCTGTGCTAACAGTATGATGTGTTAGACATCCTAATGGACGGCCCCCCCGCCCAATCCCTCGGCGTGGAACCCGTCGACCCAGCCCTGCTCACCTCTCTGCCCCCGCGACCCCGACACGCCCGCGTCCTCAGCCCACGACTCATCAAACGTGTCCTCCAATCCGCCGCCGTCATCCTGCTGGGCACCCTCTTCACCTACGTCCGCAACCTCACCCCGGAAGACCTGGCCGCGCACAGCGTCAGCGCGCGCGACACCACCCTCACCTTCACCCAATTCGTCATCTTCGACATGTTCAACGCCCTCACCTGCCGCAGCTCCACCAAAAGCGTCGTCCTGGGTGAAGTCCCGCTCGGGTGGTGGTGGGGAAGTAGTAAAAGTGGGAGGGGAAATGTCATGTTCAATTATGCTGTGTTGGGGAGTCTGGTGGGGCAAGGGATGGTGGTGTATTTCCCGCCGTTGCAGCGCGTGTTTCAGACGGAGGCGTTGGGGGTCGGGGATTTATGCGGGTTGGTGGCGATGGGGAGTCTCGTGTTGTGGGTGGATGAGGGGAGGAAGTGGTGGGAGCGAAGACGAGGCGGTGGGGGAGGGTTGGCGGGGTATAGTCGGCGGGTGTAAGTCCAGAGTTTGTAGGTAGGGAGATGAATACTTTACTGTTTGCTCCGAACAAAAGTGCACTCGTGCGTAGGGGTGAGATATGGGTCAGATAGGCTTGTGCTTAACCGGGAACCTGGTCGGCGTGACTCGAGGGTGAGCATGAGTGGTTCGTGAACAACATGACGCAGACGAGTATGGTGTCCGGGGAAGAAGGAGGTTTATACTCATCGGCACGTCCCCTTAACTTAAAAGTGTACTGCCCGCTATGCCCATCATGTTGCGGAGACATAGGGCTTGCAAGTCGTTGGTCTCGGGACGGGGCCAGTCGGGAGGTATCCAGGCAACCACCAAGCAGAAAATTGATAGTTGTGTGACTTGTTATAAGCACGAGGCAACAAGAGGTGGGAGCAAGATACTTGTAGGAATCTGTCTAAAATTTGGGCGGATACGACACGAAAGGTCGTCCGGCCGGTTACTCTTGGCGACAGGATTCCCTTGACTTGGAAATCCACCGGTATCGTGGACTAAGAAAGCGGCGGCGTAGTGGTGTGGTCTACGCCGCCTATTATCCGGAGAGATATCGAGATGCGGACGGCATGCGCGCAATGCACGATCGCGGAGGTAGCAATGACGTGAGTGTTATACGGAACGCCGGAGCAGACTTCGCAGAGTACATGAGGAACGCTTGTCGTGGGGTGTAAGGTTGTGCTGATGAGCCGCGACGGTTGCGAGAGTACGGGGATTTTGGCGGGTCGTTGGTTGAGGGAGCGGAATCCTGAAACGACGGCCGGGTCGCAATTGTTGTTCACCAGCCGCCTCTTGTTGCGAGACGGCTTCTTCTTACCAGAAGACGACGGCGACTCGACAGGCTTTGGAGAAGCGACACTACGAGGCGGCTGCCGGTTTAGCGGATAGAAGGGGCGGAAGATGATGTGGTCATGCCTGTTGTAGGGGGTTCTTGAGGGGTGGGACTGCAGCTCCGTGAGCGAACGTTCTTGTTGTTATTCTGTCACTAGCCGAGCCTTCGCTTGAGTCTTTGGATTGTGGGTGGATGCTTGTCCCAGCTAATCGGCATACTGGCAACCTCACGTTGGGCACGATTGACCTGGAGAACATCTATCGGCGAACTGCGAGCGAGGTCGGACTCCTACTGATTGGGATTGCGAACCTGTCTCAGCCCGGACATTGCAGTCAGCTATGCAGTAGTCTGATGCGCTGTACGCGTGCTCGTGCTGTCTTGGCGGGTTGTTGGCCTGCTTGCCGTTCTAAATGCGAAAGGATCACTTTGCATGGGGGCTGAGCTGAGCATGAGCATGGTGGGCTCGCTTCGCCCCCAAATGACTCCACAGTATCTTCGCCATCTCCGGCAACGCTTGGGAGAGCCGTGAAGTGCGAGCACAGCTACGCGGAGAGTAACTCGCTGACCATGTATGTGGAATAAGCAGGGTGCAGATGTCAAGCACATGTCTTCTGAAGCTGTGGCTTCTCACCGCCATGCAGCGGACCGAGGCACCGTCGGGAGGGTGACAGTTTGACGGCACAACGTCGCCGTTGAGAAGGCGGAACATGACATAATTCATCCTGAAACCCTACAGCGGCAGGACTAGGCATCACTGAGATTGCAGTGGTACCTGTTGATCCGTACAGTCTGACTGGATGCTTATTGCTGCAGCCACAGTTGCATTACCCACATTGCGAAAGGCAGACGCCGCCAACAACGTGGTCGAGTCAGCCTTGTTGATCCCTTTGTCATTAGCTTTACTGCCTGGACAGGTGGTAGGTGCCGCCTGCACTGCGCATCGGCTGCTTGATCGACATTATCTGGACTACGCTTGTGAACGGACTGCCTTCCACCAATCCCAATCTTACAGACAGGTCTGACGGTCAGCGACAGGCTTCGACGTCGAACAGTCGTGTCATAAGCACATAAGTTCAGGCCCCGCGACACCTCTTACGCGTTGCCGGATTCGCAAATTGCAAGGATCGCACGCAGGATTCCACGATGCTTGGCGGACATGCCTACTAGACTATTGCACGGGCTGGGGCGGTGTTGGCCCGTGGTTAGTGTAGTATGCTCCAATCTAAGCTATTCGTGACCCGGTCCTTGTTCGGCAGCCATCCACACCAGTCAACTTTGTAGGGCAAACACAAGGTAACGATGACCGCGCGAGAGTAGCCTATGCCGTACGGGCACTAAGGTGGTAGGTAGGCGGTTGTGGTAGGGCGAGCCTGTGCTGCTTTGCAAGCAAGTTTGAGGGAGCAGCAAGTATTTAAGGCCTGGCTTGTCCAAGGAGACGGTCACCAATCTGAGACACTCGTCCTTCGTCTCGATCATATCTCAGAGCTTCCAACTCCATTGCTCGGCCTCCTGTGGTGAATTCGCTTCTCTACTGTCGCTTGACGCTCGCTTTAGCAATCAATATGCACGCTCTTACCATCACCAGCAGCTTCCTGCTTGCTGTCTCGTCCGTCCTCGCTGTCGATGTGACCCGCAATCCGGAGCTTGTCGCCAACCTCACCACCGCCGCTACGCAGCTCGATCGTTTGGCCCTCCTTGGTAGCAACGATGACTGGCTCTTCGACTTCACCAAGCAGCCCTACTATACCTTCTCTCCTGGTGGGGTCATCAACATGAACGCTGCGACATTTCCGGCTGCGAAGGGAAACGGCATGACACGTAAGTGCGCCTTGTTGGGGCAAACTCTTCGATCGGTCTGCTGACTGTTAGTAGTGGCAATGCTCAATCTTGGTCCTTGTGCCATGCTACCTCCTCATTATCACCCCCGAGCTAGTAATTACGTGGTTGCAACGAAAGGCAACACGTCGACCTATCTTTTTGAGGAGAACGGTGCTCGTCTCGTCACCGAGATACTCACTCCCGGCAAGGCGACGATCTTCCCTCAAGCTAGCATGCACGTAAGTTTTCCGAGTCCGTACATACCAAGCTAGTAGCTTTGGCTGAAGTCGAGCGCAGATGATGGTCAACAATGGTTGCGAGGACGCCCAGCTTGTGTCAGCCCTCAATGCCGAGGACGCCGGAACTCAAAACATTGGCAACGTCTTCACTAATGGCTTCCCTGCGGACCTTGTCAACGCTGCCTTTGGGGGAAATATTGCCGCAGCCGACATTCAGCCTGTTGGTGCGTGATTGGAAGACAGAAGCCTTGTTTCCTGATAGAGACATCGCTAACAGTTTCGCAGGAACGGGCAGCAACTGGGGTCTCGCCTCGTGCATGCAGAGGTGTGGTATCAAGCCGAACAATACCGGCCACTAGGTATACCAGCACGCAGTGCGCGGCGATTGTCCCAATACGCTCCGAGTATCAGCGTCAGTGATTATTGCCAACCGTTTCCCAACTCCACCAAGCACGCTTGCAGCCCTAAATTTGATACAAGTAGCGCAGTCTCCAGTGTGTCATGAAGATATACTATTGCATGCCTTCTCTTCCCAGGCCAGTATATAACACAGCAGACTTGTTTAGACGGCTATGGCGCTCGAGAACTCCTTTGTGCGCTCGAAATAAGGCAGCAACGTTCAGAGTAACTGACCCTCGCTCTTTGTCCATTGAATACGTCTTGTGCTGGCACGTTCATGCAGTCTTCGGCAACCAGTAACAGCTGAACAGCACCTGTGCCAGCTCCTTGCACGGATCTCGTCTTGCTTCATGACATGCGTGGCGCTTATGGCATAAACACAACCTCTCCGATCAGAAGGTCTCATATTGCTCCTCTCAAGGTGGTGAGTGGGCCCAGAGCATGTCAGCATCATCCACACCACGCGGCTGAAAGCCATGCGGGTGAAGTGTTTGCCGTGAAGGCCGGCTCATCGTCTCGGATTTAGTTGTGTAAGGAGGGAAGCAAAAGGCACGGCTCCTCGGAAGATGCTGTAGTGGAAGATCGGCTTACTAAGCTTGGAGTCTGTGCTTCGAAGGATATGCCTCGCATAAATCTTCGTAGCTCAAGAGGCAACATCATGCTGCGGCACTGTCTCAGTCTAACACAATAGCAGTGTCGAGCGGGCGACGATGGGTTCGAAGTATGGAGTCATCGTCATGGGGCCCGCCGGCGCGGGCAAAACAACGTTCTGCTCCGCGCTCATTCAACATCTTCGCACGCAGAAACGGTCATGCTTCTATATCAACCTTGATCCGGCTGCCGAGGAGTTTGTCTACGAGCCAGACATCGATATCAAAGAACTCATCACACTTGAAGATGTAATGGAAGAGCTTCATCTCGGCCCGAACGGCGGCCTAATATACTGCTTCGAGTTTCTACTCGACAACATGGACTTTCTCACTGATCCACTTGAAGCAGTCACCGACGAGTACTTGATTGTCATCGATATGCCGGGACAGATTGAGCTGTACACGCACGTACCTATTGTACCGAATCTAGTTAAGGCACTTACGCGAGGTAGCCTTAACATCAGCATGTGTGCAGCCTATCTGCTGGAGAGTACGTTTATTGTCGATCACTCCAAGTTCTTCGCCGGCACTCTAAGTGCTATGAGCGCTATGCTTATGATGGAGTTACCGCACGTCAACATTCTCAGCAAGATGGATCAGGTTAAAGGGCAGGTGGCGCACAAAGAGCTAAAGCGTTACATCGAGCCTGACGTCAACCTACTCCAGGATGTGCCAGAGAGTGGGCTTGTATATGATTACAAGAATGACCTCGACAATGGCGAATCGATTGGCCGATCGGACGTCCTTACTGGTGATGCTTTCACCAAGCTCAATCGCGCAGTTGGGCAGCTCATTGACGATTTCAGCTTGGTCTCTTTCCTGAAGCTCGATGTCCAAGACGAGGATAGTGTAGGTGCCGTACTGAGCTACATCGACGATGCGATCCAGTTCCACGAGGCACAAGAACCGCGGGAACCAAACGATGACCTGGTAGACGAACCCATGGGCGATATGGGATGAAGTCTGACCGGTTCAAATCGATGATCATTTCTCGCGACCAAAGATGACCTGAACTCGCGTTACGACAAAGTGCGCCGGAGTTTAGCGATCTTTGCCACGCAGCTCTGGCCTGTTGATGATGAGACCATCCTTCACCGCACCCCTGCCCAACAGCGACTTGTCAGTCTCCTCAATCATGGCATCCTCACGATCCTCGAGGAAGGTGAAGGTTCTCAGCTCAGTCTCCTGCCACCACGGCGTCGTTTGTTCGCCTTTCTCGTTGACATCACCCGTCATGTAGTGGTTGAAGAAGCCATGACTGACAAGCACGACTTCCTTCTCTGACCTGTCTCGGATCCATCTTCTGAGCTTTGCTGCACGAGCATTCAACGCTTTCGGATCTATGGCATACTCGCCGTCGTGATGGAACCAACCGTATTTGATATGGTCGAAATCAACGTGCTGAGGGAAATCCTTGCGCAGCACTTCTAGCGGGCTCCCTGTGTCACACGGAGCATCGGAAGCTTCTTCGGCCATCGGAAGGGCAATTATCTTGATGCTCTTATCAAGGACCGGCGCAAAGGAAAGCGCGCAAGTCTGGAGCGCCCTGCGTAGTGGCGATGCGAGCAATAGCTCTACCTTGAAGGGTCACGGTAAGCTTCAGGCTGTAATGCGAGACTGTAGCGTAGCTCACTTGGTCGTGTCTTGCGAAGCTCTTGCATCTTTCATGGCACTGCTCCACGCCTTTGGGCGTCAACCACGGGTCCCTTATCTCGTGACCATTCTTGTTGACGGCTTCGGAGTGATAACCCTGCCCATGGCGCATGATGTGCAGTATCGGTGCCATAGCTTCCAAATCTAAGCAAGCGGCAGCGCTGTTTCATGATGGACGAACCGTACAAGGCACTTCCAGCTTTATTATCAACGCATCTGCAATCTGCGCGACTTCGCTAGATCTGGCTGGAGATCTGGCCAACTACGTCATCCGAGATCTACCACGTGCTTTCCAGCCTTCAAATCAGTCGGTTTTCAGTGGAGCAGATCATAGACGTCTGGCAAGCGTTCAGACCTCCTGTATGATTGCTAAAGCCTGACATTGTTTTGACCGCTGCGAAACCTCGTCCCATGCTCACACTCACGCAGGTAGATTCGCAAAAGCGTATTTTGCAATCTGGCTGTAAATGGGTGAGTGTAACACATACCAAGGAGCCATTCGCGCTTAGCTAAAGTCTGAATTACCGCACTGCTACTCAATCATTAAATTCCTGCTGTATGCTAGCGTTGCGTTACGTCCCGTCGTAGACAGCCCGAAACGGTACCTGTCCTCGCTCAAGCTCACTGACACTCCGGCCTCGTCCCTGTACGCTACTGCTTGCTTTAATACTCATGCTCGGTCGGTCCAAGTCAAACGGATCAGAAAACGTGCTCTCACGCATCGATGGCTGCGACGAGAACGTAGATTCTGCTCGACCGCTAGTTGCTGTATTTGACCTTCCGCGGAAAGGATTTAGTGCGCTCCCCAGATTGCTCAACGTCCGTCCAGCAGCTCCCGCAGCGCTCTGAATAGGTGTTAGTCCAGGCCTTTTTTTTCTTGGCTGAGCCTGCACCTCCGTGCTCTCCTCTGGTGGTGTCAAGAACGGATCCTCTGGAGGCTGCTGCCGCACTACCGGCAGTGATGATGCCGACGGATAAGATCTGAATGACGGTGTCTGTATGTTCGCTGGAATGCACTCCTGTGAAAGCGCCGGGTCGATCTGGATCTCTGGGATTTGCGGTATGCTCGGTATGCTGTCCCTTTTCGAATGCAAGCTCGGCTTCGAGCGGTTACCGTGAAGTAGCACTGCCGCTAGTGCAGACCGTTGCCTCCGTAGGAAGCTTCCAGCTGTGTCCGAAGACATCCGAGGCGTCTGCGGTCGTGACTGATCTGGATTCATCACGCGCAATTGGCCGGGACCAACAGACTCTCTAAAGCCTTCCCCATGCCCTCGGGCATATGGCCGTGGCCAGTGCTGCACCGACATCCGAATGATGTGATGTTCCTCGTCGACAGTAACCGGTGAGGTGGACCCCGGTTCCGGCGGCTGCTTAGGAGTGCCTTTTCCTGTGAGTTCAGTCCATTTTCGAACGATCGATGGTCGCAAGCCTTTCTCGGTGAAAGAGCCTTCCGGAGATCCTGAAGCCGCGTCGCTCGCGGTGTCGCCTTCTCGCTGTTGTTGTCGCCGTCTCCGCGTTAACCAGAAGAATACTAAAAGTCCTAACACTACAAGGCCAGCGACTGTGCCACACAACCCGCCGATAATGGCGTGTTTGTGCATCGTCTCGTACCTATGCGTGACCCCTTGTGCCGTAGCTGAAGGCGTCACCATCGGCTGCTCTGTCTGCAATGACAGTGTAATCGAACCAGTAAGCGGCACAGAATGACTGCTTTCCGTGACAACGGTGGGAATTGTGGACTGCCCGCTTGTAATGGACGATGAAGAAGATAACCCTGCTGAAGACCCAGTCATGACTATCGAACTTGGAAGTGGAGATGCACTCGGTAGATTACCAGATGAAGTCGAAGCGGGTTGCACGATCCCCGTCGTATATGGTACGGTGACGAATGAAGTCTCGAGGAGGGTCGACCGGATCGTCACCGTGGTCAGTGGGATCGTCACCACCGCGGTCGTAGTCACTGTCATCTGCGCTGCGGGCAAAGAGCTGCCGGGTTTTGTAGAAGCCGCACCGCTATCTGTTGCGAATTCTTGGCCAAATTCGGACGTAAAGGCCGACCAGAACGCGGCGAAAGGTGACGCTGGGAAGTATGGTCCATCACGCGCGTGCAGATGTCGTCTGTCATTGTTTTGTTGTATGCTCATTTTGTCGTGATGGCGATTAATGCACCCATGCCTGCCCTGAACCCAAGCGCCTACACAGCCTGTGGGAAGTAACGATCGTGGTCTTACACGCACCAGCAAGTAAGTTTCAAATTCAAGATTCAAAGTCAACAATGGAAGTGTGAAATGCGAGACACGGCGCGTACATGTGCCATTGTACGCGGAGAGAGCGGAATCGAAACGAGATGAAGCGCTCTGATCTTGGGAAGTGAGGGACAACACACGGATAACTTAGTAGATCGGAGTATATGCAACGATAGCCCTACGTGCCGAAAGCGAGGGTGGCAACGGTGTGGGTTGGATGGCGGTGTTGCTTCAGCGTGACACCAAGCCCCTGCACGTTTCAGATGCTCTCTTAAGGGAGACCTGCGGCGGCGTGTGGTTCTCG
The DNA here is from genome assembly GCF_000338955.1 of Baudoinia panamericana UAMH 10762. Classification (NCBI taxonomy): domain Eukaryota; kingdom Fungi; phylum Ascomycota; class Dothideomycetes; order Mycosphaerellales; family Teratosphaeriaceae; genus Baudoinia; species Baudoinia panamericana. Next base: position 838,508 of record NW_006911263.1, read on the forward strand.
TGAAGGCAGATCGCCGTGCAGGGTGCGTCCGAACGCCATGATATCCACTTCGCTTGCGGAGAGATTGGTGAAGTTGCGCGTATAAGATTGCGTGCAAAGATAGAGCGGCGGATGGAGACTTGTATAGCAGGGATATACCCGCACAGGCCATGATCCGACCGCCGAAATGGGATTGGCCAGCGCCACTGCTACCAAATGCAGACAAGTCTGTACGAACTTGACATGATTGACAGCCTGACGTGGCGAGTGGCGTTCGCTTCTACGTTGGCAACGGACAACACTACCGAGCAATGTGGAAATACAGTACGGTAACGGATCGGAGAGGTACCGTCGAACCATTCTCTCGGCACGGTTTACTTATTGCACTTGAGCCTGTGGTTTTGATATTGGCAGACACCACCACCTGCCTCGCTCGGTCGAGTGAGAATTGGCTAAGGAAGCCGGTCATCTCCAAGTAAATGATCATCGCTGAGGGCAGCCAGGAGATGATCAGATGCCGTGACATCTTCGTTCAAGGGGTGTGTTGCCCTCGCACACGCCCACCTGTTACCTCATGTACGCGTGGGTCGATCCATCCTGGGCTTGTGAGAGTGCCGTTCTCATTGTGATCATCCTGACCAAGGCATCCTTGGCCGGCCTTGTAGTACCCACTCCCCCCGGATTAGTCACCTTGCCATCGTGTCTGTAGTCTTGCTGATCGTGTGCACCTCGCTATTGTCCTGGGTAGAACCTCCGCAAGCCTTCTCGTGGACGTAGCCTGCATCATAATCGCTCTTTCGGGAGTTACTATGTGGGCAACGGCCCTCGCGTGCGGTCTTCGCCTATTATCTCAGGCATCTGGGTCGAACACATCGTCCACCTCTTCTCTTGTCCTCTGGCGTGCGTCGAACATACTCATGCGCCGCCGCGCTCTTTCTTCCTCCTCAAGTCGCTCCCTCTCTTCCTCCTCCTTCCTCCTCCGCTCAGCTTCCAATTGCTCTTCGGCACTCAATACACTGCCTGGATCCCTACCTTGCTCCATCATCCGCTGAATATCCGCTAACGCGCCACTTGCGATAATTGCATGAGAAGGCCAAGGCTCGAATGGCAGACCTTGTACAGGGTTAAGCCAGGCTTTGTCGGTCTCGGTTATTGCTTGGTCGACCAGGGCGGAAGACTTGATGTACGGAGAGCTCATGTCGTTTGCCGGTACAGCGGGAGGAGTGGATATGCCATTGCTCATTTGAGCGTCCATGTCCGGCTTCACTGCCGGCAAAGCCACGTCCTGCCTGCGGAAGGTTGGAGGCACGGTAGTTGGCGAGATGAAGCGAGCATATTCCAGCAGCTCGTCAACGCTTACGTTGTGGTTCGTACCAGCATCATCAGTTGTAGGAATAGACGTCATTTCCTTGCGTAGTTGTGCGATTGCCCTGAAATGGCCTTTGATTCGCTCATCATTGGTATGTGCGATGCGCTTGAGCTCGCCAATACGCAGGACATTGCGCTGGTGCTCGGCCACTATTATCCGTTAACGTTACTGAACCTTCGGCTACCACAGGAAACGGACACTTTACGAGGCCCGCATCGAGCGTATCATCAGCCGCAACGAGCTCATCTGCTGCGCTCACGGAAGGGTTGTAGGCCGCGATAGAATCTACAAGTTGTTGCAAGCTTTGCTCAATGCTTTGATAGGTGGCCTGTACTTGGGACAACATTGCGCACCCTCGTCCGTTTGTACAGATATGCTGTGTTTCTATAAAAGCGAGCAGCGCGTGGGTTTATGATGGTGACCAGGTACCGAATTCTAGGGTCTACGTGCAAAGTGGCCCGAGCTCCACGCGCCAGTTGCAGTGCAGAAACTACACAGTTGCGACTTAAAGGTGTGTTCCATGGCGACGTATACTAGCCCACGCACCCAGGAGGTTGAGCTACCACGTTGCAATGGCATACATCCTTAGGTATAGCACTTCCACTAGCGTACACCAAGAGCTTCCAAGTCCATACTTTCTACTTCGCATGTGCAGCATTTAAGCAAGCACAACACCACAAGCCCAAGTTAACCACCGTCCAAAATGATGCGGTCGCAGGGTATCATTGCGTTCAGTTGAAAGCAACTACGCTCGGGTAAAGCGTGGCGTCCGTCGCGTATAATGACGATTGGTGCGCCTCTTCGGCGAACTTGGTAATGAGGCTATATATCGACAGCAGGCAAAATCTCGGTCCATGCCGGCGGCAATGTATTGCTAGTTGCTGCTGCAAGTTGCGTGGGCGATGCGGACGGAGTAATTCGTGGAGTGGCTCGTAACCTATCCCAGTGAGCTTCCTGCTCACTGCCGACGAACAGCTGCTAGAGGCTAGCGGGGGCGTGTCGCATGCTGACAACCAACGCGGTGAGTCCCGACAAGTCCTGCTGGCAACAGCGACAAGACGACAGCTCTGCGCCCGAACCGGCCCAAATTTGTGAGTATCGACGACTGGCCGGATGCAAACAGCTTCGAATCTTTCTGGTGTAATCTGTGTTTAGAGATGTCGCAGCCCCATGTTTGTTGCTGTGATTGGGAAGCCGGCCACGACTGTGAGTCGGGCTTCTATGAGCCACTCTGCTTACATCACAGTCCTATCCGCGCAGTTGGACTAGATGGGATGAGGGGTGGCTCCATTCCGTGAGACAAAGACCATCCTCTGCCTCGACCTCGCCAAACTGTCGTGGGCTCCTGTCCTTTCTTCGGGGGCGGCGGGCCAGGTAGGATCTCGCGAAGCAGAGTGTTGACGTTGTGGCCTTCGTCTTTGGCTTCCTGCCATTGCCGCGGATAGCCAAGGCTAACTTCCTCGAAGCGCACACCGTCAATCCAGTCAGTACGGCGGACGTGAAGATGGCCGGTTACGATCACTTTGGCATGGTATTTCAGGTGCCAGTCTTCTGTCTTCTTCGTGCCACACCACAAGCTGAAGCGTGGCACACGCGGAATAAAAATAGTATCTTCTCGCAATGGCCAATGGTTAATGATGACGAGTGGGAAGCCCAGCTCCGCGGCCTTCTGCAATTTGGTCTCTGTTTCAGACACAAGGCGATGGCACCACTCATCGCGGGTCTCGTAAGGGTCAGAATGTAACAGAGTCTCGTCAGTAGCCTTGATGCCCTCTTCCATCGCCCAGTCCAACGCGCCCTCTCGCGTGACATTTGCTGGTCGAAAGCTGTAGTCGTAGAGTGTGAAGATGGGGCAGATGACGGCCGCCACTTGGTAGCCTTCATCGTCTTCGTAAACCCAGGTCATATAGTCGTCCTCGGGAGTGAGCACGCCGTGCTGTTTGGCGGCCTTGATGCAAGCCATGTACTTGGCCTCGCCCCGAAGGTGCATTTCATTCTCCTTTGCGGACTTTGAAGTGTACAGCTCATGGTTGCCGGGGACCCAGAAGACATGCTTGAACTTCAGCTTCGCGACCCTGAATGCCTCGTTAAGAGTCTCAATGGTTTCACCCACTGCATTAATCAGCTACTATGTACAAGGGGTTGTTCTGATGCACATGCATACCGTCTCCAGCAAGGATCAAGCCGTCATCTGGCCCTTTGGATTGAAGCTTGCCCCACTCCTCTCGATTACTTTTGAACGACAGATGAATATCTGCAATACCCCAGAGACGCATTGTGCCGCTGCGCAAGGTGAGCAACCTGCGATTTTGTGTGCGGTGGCGGAGATTCTCTCCAAGGAGGGGAGCTCGTGTGCGCCAGTTCGCGTGCAAATTGCGCCTACCTGGAACTTTATGCTCGGCGAAACGTATACACACTTCCTCCGACAAAGTAAGCAGGAGTTAGGGGGCACGGACGGTCAAACACGTCGTAGGCATGATATCATCCCTGAGGCTAGTCTTGCGGCCAACCAGGTCCCTCGGTCCAGGCGGGCGACGCAGAAGCGTGGTGGAAGGGGGTAGTGGCAGAGCTTGTTCTTCTGCCTCTGACCCGCCGATTCGGCTGGCCGCCGGCAAAAGAACTCGACACCATTTCCATCGATGCAAGCTGCAACCATGAAACACGCCCAGCTTTCCTGCACAGCGGATCGGTGTGGGTGAGCGGGTGTGCGTCTCACTTCCAAACGACACCCCGCTCCTACGAACCACCGCATGACAGCCCAACGCACTCGACCTCACAAACAGACACCATGATCGGACCAACACTCGTGCGACGGTCATACCCGCTAAGCGTTCGTCAGTATATCTCCAATTACGCATCGACCGAAGCGTTACACTCTACCCTCTCTTAACAACTGTGTCGAAATGCCGCAGCAAGCTCTGGTCAAGCTGCTCAAGCATGACGGACCGCTTGCTCAGCCACAAGCCTTCGCGAACATCCGGCGCGCCGCCTGAGCACGGTTAAAGTTTTCGTGAGCACTCACACATGCTGAGGGAGCACCATGCCAGCTGACAAGAGATTCGTGCATTGCCGTCGCTGAGTCTGCTCAGAGCACACATAACACCACCGTGTCATACAAGTCTCTGCGCATACATTGTCGAGTGTGAGAGTCAGTGCCGACGAAGATCCTCGTGAGACCCTTCTCCAAAATAGCGATAGGCTCAACGAAAGCCCTAACTCGACTAGGCATGGTAGCCTGCACGACTTGCGTGGCTCCCGAAGACGTTGGTGAAGCCACTGCGCTATCATGCATGGTACCCTTCGTATTTGTACAGTTACATCAGCAGTGTTTTCTACCGTGCTATTCGCGTCCTATCTCTGCTTTTACTTGGTCCTTCTTGAATTGCTTGATCTCCATACACTCTCGCTCGAGCAAAGTCTTTCGTTAACACTGTCGAGGAAGCGTATTGATTCCGTCCTCTAGGGTATCTCATCAATCCGAAACAGTTGGTGAGCCATACTGCGATCGCGGTCTACACTCGTTCAGCGTCCACTTCTCCGTCCGTCTTCCAACGCATTCCTGAATCCGCAATTCTCTTGGTTGTGTGTTACGACCCGGGACCTGGCCAGTTCCTCACGGCCGAGCTGGTCACGCGACCATGGCGTTCTCCCGAGGGACAGCTCGATTCTTATCATTTCTGTTACTCGGATTGCTGCCCGTCAGTGTACTAGGTGGGAACATTCTCAGCACAAGCGGCTTCACGATATGTCAGAACAATGCAACAGTACAAGTCACCAAACTTAACGTCACGTACAATAAAGACACGAGGATTGTGAACTTCGATGTTGCGGGCTCGAGCAACACTGTCCAAAATGTCACTGCAACTATGATCGTTAGTGCGTACGGACAGCAGGTCTACACCAACACTTTCAACCCATGCGATACAGGTATGGCGGAAATGTGTCCAGTACCAGCAGCGAGCTTCGCCAGCCATGGACAGCAAACGATACCACAAGAATATGCGGACAAGATACCGTCGATAGCATTTTCTATACCGAATCTGGACAGCACGGTGAAGATGACCTTGCAAGGAGACGGTGGGGAGGATGTTGCATGCATAGAATCCATGGTGGGCAACGGTCAAACCCTCCATATAGCAGCAATATCATACGCTGCGGTAGGCATGGCCGCAGCCGCGCTGGTCTTATCGGCTCTTTCGGCTCTGGCAGCAGGCGGTCATCCAGGCGCATCAACACCATCACCAACGTTCGGCGAAGTAATTGGCTGGTTCCAGAGTATGGCTACCAACGGTATGCTCAGTGTTCCGTATCCGAGTGTCTACCGAAGCTTCACGGCCAACTTCGCATTCTCCACGGGTCTTGTACCTTGGGGCTCGATGCAAGTTGCAATCGACAACTTCCGCGCCAAGACTGGCGGCAATTTGACTGAAGACAGCTATCAATATCTTGACAACAACGCGACACTGGTGTTTCAGAATGGCGCGACCACAAGTGCGCGGATGGCAAGACGTGCAGTCAGCTCCATCATGCTGTGGGCAAGAGACGGCTCCACTGTTACAGTGAATGGCACATCTACGGATGTCGGTGGCAGTGGTGAGAGCTCTTCGTCTCCCTCATTATACAGCAAGGCCGACCACTTCGTCAGCGGCATTGAGGCCTACTCGGAACAGCTCGAGATACCGGAAGCCAACACTTTCATGACACTTTTGCTGATCTGGGCTATCATTGTGGCCGTGATCATTGTCTTCATTCTGTTGCTCAAAGCCATCCTGGAGGCCTGGAGTATGTTCGGCAATATTCCGAGATCCATGGAAAGCTGGCGTAAGCGATATTGGTGGAGACTGGCCAAGTCGCTCACAAGCCTGATTCTGCTGCTCTACGGGGTCTGGACGCTCTATTGCATCTACCAGTTCACGAACGGCGACTCCTGGGCCGCCAAAGTGCTCGCAGGAATCACTTTAGGTCTCTTTACACTCGTGCTAGCGTGGTACACGTGGCAAATACACAGCAAAGCGAAGGAGTACAAGAAGCTGGAGGGCGACGCTGGCAAGCTCTACGAAGAGAAAGAGACATGGATCAAGTACAACATTTTCTACGAGAACTACAAGAAGCGCTACTGGTGGTTGTTTGTCCCAGTGATCGTGTACGGATTTGCCAAGGGCTGCATCATTGCGGGCGCCAACGGACACGGTCTCATACAGTCAGCGGGCCAGCTTATCGTGGAATCGCTGATGCTTGGGCTGCTACTGTGGACGCGACCATTCCAAATGATGAGCGGACAGTGGATCAACATTCTCGTCCAGATTGTCCGTGTCATCTCTGTTGGCTGCATTTTGGTTTTCGTGGAGGAGCTTGGCATCAGTCAGACAACGAAGACGATTACCGGCATTGTGCTGGTTGTCACACAATGCGTGCTGACTGCACTGCTTGCCATCTTACTCGTGGTCAATGCGTTAGTCAACTGCATTCGAGAGAACCCACATAGAAGAGCCAGGAAGGAGCGGGAAAAGCTTAAGCTCGAGAGAGATCTAGACAACTTGACGCCGCTGGAGCCGATGCAGAACAAGGGCAGTACTGCATACAAGGCACCAATGGTGGCAGGAGCACCATTCGGCGACAATAAGGGTCGGTATGGCCCTGTGCCTGCGCGGGCACAGTCGCCTGCACCGAGCTCAGAGCTTGACTTGGGCCGGCCTTCGCGCTTTGCAAGGGAAGGGGACGACACGCGTCTCATGTCCAGCGCTGCGAGCATGGGCCGGCGGACGGAAAGGAGTGTCAGCCGAAGCCCGGATCGGGAGCCGACACTACCAGACGTTGGTCTCGGGCGTGGTTATTGATAGCGTTCGTAGCGTGTTTGGATGTTTAGCAGCATAGCGATGCTGTTTGAAGTATAGATGGCGAAACCATACGAAATGAATCACAGTACAGCCGCAAAGATGTCAGACCATACCGTCCAACCATCCAGCGAGTCCGGCACCCAAAAGCGCAGTGACAGGAACAAACCCCCAGTGCCTCCACTCCCCTTCTCCCGTCTGCCACTTCTGCACCAGACCATCCACAATCACGACACCGGTGCCCAAAAGCGTGCAATACCCTAGCATCACTCTGTCGTTTAGTTGCCAAGCGATCAGATTCGTCAAACCGAGATAAACGTCCCGTGCGCCGAAGAGCCGCATGAGGTTATCCACAAGCTTCTGAGACTCAGGATTGGACACAGGGCGTTGGTCGAAGACGCTGAAGCCGAAGCGAGGATTGATGAGGCATGCGACGCCCATAACGGACGGAAAGATGCCAATGACTGCCGCGGTGTTGGGGAGGATCTGGGAAGTCGGCGACAGCAGGGTCTGTAAAGTGGATGACATTTCCGTGGATGTAGGCTTGTTGAGTTGGTATCTTTGCTTCACGGTTCGACGAGGTACTGTATGTGTGGAGCTGGCCACAGGCTCGTCTGCTTTAGGACGGCCACTATAGGTATACGGAAGGATGGCATAGTACAAAATGTACGCATCTAACAATGAGAGCGGAGTGATGTCGCAGGAACGAACCCTGAAAGGTATGCACCTCGCCTGATGATCAGCTTCACAGGCTCGAGCGGCGGTCTAGCGCCAGTCGGGCCAAAAGGTGCAGCGGTAGGACCGTTAGGCGATGCAAGGACAAGTTGATGCGCTAATGTCTTACGCTAGTAATGAGCAATAAGGCCTTTCGTACGCTTATACACTGGCATCGTCTCAACAAGACATGGTCTCATAGAAGATGTCTTGCTCATTGCAGTTTTTCTGCCGTCGCCATCAAACTTCCAATAAACGTCACGATCAACCTACTCCTCAGACTTGTAATGTCTTCCGGCACCAACCAGATCGTGGCGCCCATCTTGCGCGCGATACTGATGGCGAGCTTAGCGTTCTGATACTTTTCGTCGTCTGTCCTCCCGCTCGCCACAAGGTCGTAGTCGACATACGAGCTCTTCATGCCAGACAGCACATCTAATAGCGGCACGGCAGTAGCGAGCGAACCGTCTTTGAAGGAGCGAATCTGCGACTTCTGTCCCGCGCCCTTGGAGGACATGCCATTGGCCCATTGCACCATATCTGAGTCTGTGATCTCGCGCTTGCCCATCCGTTGTGCGAGGGAAGTGAGGGTGTTGGTGATGTCTTTTCGCATGAGCTGCCACACCATGCCGAGCGTGAGCGTGCGTTGGCCGTCGGTGATATCTGCGCCTTGTATGCCGACAAGCGAGAAACGGTTCTGCTTGCCGATCTCGACCGCGTAGTTGGTGTTCTCCATGGCCTTGAACCGCGACATGCCAGAGCCGATGGTCAGATATGCTTCGTCCTCGTCCTGGCCTACGGGCTTCACGGCATTCGCAGGAGGCTTGTTAACGTGCTTCCAATTCACGGAGCCCGGAATGACCTTATCGTACGCTTGGAGTAGGATCGTGCCGTCCTTGAGGTCATCGAAGAATGACACGACAGTGGGCTTGACCTCGAGGGAGTTGAGCCAAAGGGTAAAGACACGCGCTTCACGTTCGCCCTCTGCATCGAAGTCTTCAATCTCGGCCTTCTCTTCTTCGGTAATCGGGTCGAGACCAGGGTGGTTGTTGAAAAGGTTAGCGACGAAGGCGAGGTTGAGCTTCGGGTTGCCGGCAACCAGTGACTTGGGTGTCAAGAATTTCCGACAAGGCGGGTCTAGCTTGTCGGAGTTCTGCAGCACTTGTTCTGCCCGCTGGTGGAGGTCGGATGTCTGAAGTGGCGAGCGTGAGCAGATGTTTGGCGCGAGCTGATTGAGTAGGACCGTGTAATTTTCGCCGTCCTTGACGTCTCCGGAGAAGTTCTGAACTCTGCAAACAGTCAGCTCGATTCGACTACAGCATGCGTGGCTAGACATACTTTCTGTGCCAGCCTGCATTCTTCAAGTGGTAGTTGAACCACCTCAACAAGATTTGCTCAGGTGGCAGCCTCAAGAATTGTTCCAACGTCTCGCCGTCCTCCAGCAACCTGTACAACTCCGGATGCAGCTTGATGTCGATTTTGCCAAGCAACCCTCGTCGGATAATCTGCCAGATCAAGCCTAGAATCAGGTGCTCTCGCACTTCGATGATGTCGCCAGACCCGATGTTGACTACGCTGCAGCCTATGCCTTTCGCAGACTCGATGACGATGTTGTTGTTCTCAGTCATGTGGAACGCGTTCAGCTGCTTGATCTTTTTGCCGACCCGGTTCAACACACGCTCGTCGATGGTATCTGGCACGCTGTCATTGATGAGTTTTGCGAGAAGCAGGCCATCCTTGCAGTGATCAAACATCTCAAAAGTGTCCAGCGGAAAGGGTAGGAGATGATCAATGTCCGGGTCGCCGGCAAGCACGGCATTGATGTGCGATGTGAAGGCTGTCCGCTCGTCCTCGTTGATGGTATGCTGAGAGCTGCCCGTCGCACCGCCAACAGTGATCCGCCCGCCACCATGGCTGCCTTTGCTAGCGTGTGAGGGTGACTGCGTGGCTGCTGAACCTCCGTCTGCGGCATTACTGAGGCCGCGTGATCGTTGTGCGCCAGTGTTAATGCGTTGCTGAGCCGGACTGCTTTGCCGTAGTCGCGAGATGAGGTCGACGTAATCCTCTAGCTCTACATGCCGTGAGCTGCCCAGCTCCACCTCTCGCAGCGCCTGCCGCACGACATCGTAGGGTTGTCGTTCGCTGTTCTGTGCGGACTTGATTACCGTCGCCTCATCCACGTAGCCACGGTCATCGACGTCGAGCTTTCGAAAAGCGTCTGTGAGGCCATATATGTCCGACTGCTGGAACTGAGGGTACTTTCTGCTTTGCTGTCAGCGCCTATTCTAACCCAAGAGCTTCCGCATCGGCTTACTTTTGCAATTTGAGGACGTTCATCTCGTCTGCTCTCGACTGTGTGTGATAGAATATGACATTAACTCCCTAGCAGCGACTATGAAGACTCGTTGAATGTGGGAGCCTGGTTGGTATTGCGCGTCCATGTCCACAGCTCTTGTCGCTTCGCTTTCAAAGTCTCCCGAATGACGCTGCTTGTGGCGGGGCAACTGCGCCACATTTCTACACGTTTCAGCACGAGGACTGGAAGGAGGGGCGACAGCAACTTTCAAGCCAGGCCGGGAGATTACTCAGCCCGTTCACACCTCCCGCGTCCATCCAGTTCTATCTGTTACGCACGGGTAGCCCTTGATCTGTCCCGAAGCAATGGGTGTGACAGGACATAGTGGAACATCTCCATCCGAGGTAAGCTGGCTCGCAGCTCGTCCACTACCAATGCACGAGTTTAGTCACTGGTCGCTCCTCGCGTTCGCGTTCGCGTGTATCAGACCTCGAATCAATGGAGCTCAGCCGCGGCCATATGAGCCGTAGCATTTCCTGTCTCCCTCAGACCTGTCCAAATCACTCCATCTCACATATCTCTGTGCCCTAACTCCCAGTATTTCCATCATGGCTGAGCAGTATACCCTCTATTACCATGACTACTCCCTCTGCGCGAACATGGTCCGATTCAGTCTGGCCATAGCTGGCGAGCCGAGGGACGCTTCCTCGGAAATGCAAGTCGAGGAAAAAGCCGTCGATATCTTTAGAGGCGCCGAGCAGCTGGAAGAATACTACCTCTGCCATATCAATCCCAAGGGACAAGTACCCGCTCTGGCCTCAAAGGCTCTGCCTAAACCGATGGCGGAGTCTTTGGATATGACGCTTTACATTGCGGAGCACTATCCTGCGCTCATCCCAGAGGCACATCATCGCGAGACTACAGCATGGCTGCGGGAGCTGCACGGCCTGAACTACTTCGCTCTATCCTTTGGAGACAGGCCTCAGCAGGCTCAGGCTATGGTGAAAGCCATCCAGGCGCGCCTCGGCCAGGACGGCATCAGCCCCGAATACCGAAAAGCCCTGGAGTACAAGCTCGAGGTGTGAGTGCTTCATAACCTCGTGTCCGCAACCTCGCCATGACGCAGTTCCGCTGACGTCGGGTAGCACGAACAAGGAGAAGATACAGGCCATGGCTCCAGCCGCTCGTGCAGCGAACGAGGAGCGTGCGAAAGATATCGCGGCCAAACTCGAGTCAACCCTACAGAGCGGTAAGCAGTGGCTGTTTGGCAGCGATCGACCGTCTGCACTAGACGCGCATTTGGCTGTCTATCTCGCTCGTTTGCGCGATGTGAAGCGCGAGGATCTCATCCCTGGACGACTGGGGACGTATCTTGAGCACGCCATGTCGATGCCGGAGTGGGAGCAGGTGATGCAGGGTAGGAAGACAATGCCTGGTATCTAAACACGGTTGAACGAACATTAGTACACCCGTGCAGGGTTTCGCTATCCTGGGTAGGGAATGTTACGGTACGTATGGTACTACATTTAGTGAAGCTTCAAAGCATTCATGTTGTTGCTATTGCCAGCACTGCTATATCATCGCAGGGATCATGCGTTTATTGTTGTGCTCCAGGTAGCAAGCTATCGTTCTGCCCAATCACTCGTGCTATTACATCTCTCTTCTGGTGCTCTTGCTGACGCTTGTTCTTCGCGCCACGCTGCTTCGACGACAGACGCTTCGATTGATGCTTCGTGCTCACGGCATTCCTGCAACTTATGTAAGCTATATACGAGCGATCGGGAGGTCCGCTTACCTCGAAACGCCGTCACCAGGCCAGCGAATGTTACGGGAGCGAAGACCATCTGCCCGGCCGGAAGTCCTTCTCGCAGACTTTCCCTTGCAGCTATCGACCATGTCCATGGGTGTCTGTTGCCAATCGTTTGGCGCGTCCGATGGCATCTGCAACTCAGGATGGGCTTCGATATACTATTGGTGCGACACCCTGCAAGCTTCGACATATTTGTTTCCCAGCGCTCGGCTCCCTTTAGTGATCAATCGATGCCAGTTACATCCGGAGAATGTGATCAGAGGGTTCAAACTATGTCTATACGAAGCGTACTCCCAGTCGCCGCAGGTCCGCCACGTTGTGGAGCAACTGGCCACTGCAGGATAATCCGTGGAACAGTTGGCCAGCGGCGTGCTTCGGGAGATCCGGAAGCAAGTTGAGGCAGACCTGAACATGGCTGACGTTAGCCATGACATGTCAAAGATCATGGTCTCCCTGACTGTTTCTAACGGAGCTTCGCCCAGGGCTGGCAAGATCCTGGCTGAGGCTGCTGAGAAAGCCGGATTACGGAGAGTCCGTCTAGTATCGGAGTCGCTTGCTGGTGCGAGTCGTATCCTTGAAAAACTGCCGTCAAGCATCAATATCACCGACCACGGTAAGTCACACGGAAGCTTCAGGCAGCACCGTACTGACTATCGCAAGCGGAGCATCACTGTGGTATTCGCAGATCTCAGCGCCGGGACATCGGTAGGCAATTTTTCTGGTAGTCATCACCAAGTAAGTCGGACTGACGAACGCAAAAATTCTCAACGTTCCGGCTTCCTCTGGATGCGGTCCGCTCGGCGAGCAATTAACAGCTTTCAGATTATTGGCAAGTCCGACAGTGAGTCCCGGCAGCATCCAAGCCTGGTCGCAGTCCACCACTGACGTCAAATGTATGCTTTGCGGAGGCACGTCGCTCGATCATGCCTTCCGCGAATATTTGCAAGAGGCTGCTGAGTTCGATGCTGGGCATATGGACGCAACGGTGGCTAAGGTGCGGCTAAATGTCCTGTCAGGTATTATTGACTACCTCAAGGAGCGTATGCTTGCAAACTATGTTCAGGCATTCCAGCCGCCCAAGTGCTCCTCCCCTAACCCGAACGGGGATTCAAATGAAGACTTCGTTTCTGTGAAGATCAACGGCTTCCGAATCACGGTAGCACTGGATCGGTGACTCTGCACATCATTCGGCGATGGAGCTCTATCACTGACAGAGCGTGCACAGCAGTACCCTTGAGAACATGATCAGTCAAGTCGCTCGTGGAATCAACATGCAGCATGCAATGGTTCCACCTAGCGACACCTGCGTGGTGAGTACTGCTCAACATACTATTTGGCGTGGTCGGAGCGACTGACCTATCTTTGTAGTACGTTATGGTGGTGGGCGGGCTCAGCCTTAACAACCATGTTTATGGCGAGATACCCAAGCAGGTGACTGCTGCAAACCGTGCGATCATATTCACTCCGCTTGAGAAGGGCACAAGGTCAGACTGAATTGCTGCCTCTAGCGCCATGGCAGTCCTTGTGTTGCTGTAACATCTATGGGCAGAAGGAGTGCTCTTTGTGCCGCACATCATTAATTTGCGCGACCTACGTCCAGAGTATGCAGTTGGCCCTCTGCGGGAGAACGCGACTTACACCCCAAAGTGGCATCCCAATGGAGCCTATGATGCGAGTGACAGGATCGGAAAGCAAACACCTGTCAATTGTCGAGTTGTCAAGCTGTCCAAGTGGGAAGAAGACGCAAAGCATGCTGGGTAGAGGCACGCTAACACAGCCATCGTCTACGTAGTCGAAGACCGCATCGTGTGGCAGCTGGATCAGGTCAGTTCTTACGGCAGCAGTGCAAGGACAGTGCTGACACCGTTGATACGAAGTCTTCCGCTCCTGACGCAGAGGGCATCTACACACGGAGCTTAGCCACTCTGTGGTACACTCATCCGAATGACGCAATGCTCACTTTTGCCGTCGTGTTCAGTCGGAGCACCCGACCGATACAGCATGAGCCGCTGTACGACCGCCAAGGCGCCCTGCGACATGGCATGAATGTCGTTGCTGGTTCTGCCGCCATGTCAGCAGGCTTCATTGCCGAATACAGGAAGCACGGTCGTGAGTATAGAGTTCGTCTCGAAGATGGTACAACAAGGCTTCGTCTCGAGGCGTTCGGTCATAAAGTCTTACACTTCGACGGCACACAGATTAAAGCGGCTGTGAAAATCCTCAGGCCATTACCGCGGTATTTCAATAGTAGGTGTCGCCCCTGATTCGAGGTGCCGTTGATTCGTCACTGTCAGATGAGCTGACGGACCACGAACATATACAGACGGTGAACTGAAGGCGAAGTACCTTGTCGGTAAGTCCCGCGGGTTGACTATCGCGCCAGTAGAAAGGCGGCTGACAAGCTATGCTTTGCAGACGGACATCTGCACGAAAGCATGAAAGGCTTAAAGTTCCATACCATCTGGAACGCTCAGTATGACGCTGTTATTATAGGCCCAGCCGAGTCACCAGCCTCGCATGCTAGCTTCGCGCAATTGACGAACAGCGATAGTTGTGTTACAACACCCATATGCGATCAAGAGCCCGCTCGGCCTTTGACTACCCTGCCGTACTCGGACAGCCTAGGCGGTCTCAAAGGGGTCTGCGTTGGTACAACCACTGAACGCAATACCAGCAGCTCTTGTAGTCCACCAAGCCACCAGCGTGCCGCCGGTCAAGATGAACCGAGCATATACGGCACGAACTTCAAAAGAATAGCGCTAACGCTTCGATTTTAACAGATCAGCGCAAGCGACGCAATGTATACCCGGAGCGTATCCATGCAACAAGGAGTCGTTAGAAGCGCTTGGATAACGCCAGGGCGGGCCATTCTGTCGGTCTGCTCGAGTTGCTTGAGGAAAATATGGACCTCAAAGAGGAATGAGCTACCCTATATGCAATGTGGCTTTTGGGATATTTAGCTGGATTGAATGTCCAGCTCACTGAGTTTATCATAACCGGTCAGGTTCAATTATGTAGATCCTGCTGTGGTCTGACTTCAGGCTGATCGAGTCTGTACAGAACTTTCGCAGTGTTGAAGTACGCTTCATACTCAATCTCCTCCGCTCCATCGTCACCCACAGGCAGGTCGAAATGGTAATGCCCACCTTCACTCTTCCCATCGCTAGAGAACGCATGCGTATGTTCCATTCTCAACCCCAGTTTCTCGGGATCAGCTGAATGGAAGATCGTCAAGCAGACCATCGGCGAACCGAACTCGTGGAACGTTAGCCAACTGTTCAGCTGCTCTCGCTCTTTCCACGGCAACTCGCTCTCGGGCGGAAAGTCCGGCATGACGTGGAAGAGCGCTTTGCCGCGTTTGATGACGAAGACGCCTCCAAGCGTGATCTGGCGTTCGTCGCCGTAGACTTGGTGCAGAGCCTGCCGAATGCACTCTGTGAAGCTCTTCTGCTCGCCTTTGCGGGCACGGGCAGTGACTTTAAGGACAGGTCCAGCATTGCCAGAGCTTCCATACAGATTCATCATGAGGGCACAGTCGGTGCTCGGAGAAGGTTCACATACCACATCCGTGTTATGTTCGCCCGTCATGGCGAAGTGAGTTTTGTTCTCAAGCTTGGAGAAGCCGTCTGTCCAGCTCAAGTTGGGCGCCAGTTCGGAATTCTTACCCAGGACATGAAACGGGCCTGCACCGGCTCCGATGAGCAGCCCTCGGTCCTTCGACATCTCCATACATTGTGCGCACTCTAGCATAGAATATTTCTTCTCTAGCCGAGGTCGCGGGAAGAGATGCGGTTGCCCGCCGATGTCTGCAACACATTCATTTCCGGACAAACCTCGCGCTGCCAAACGGTATGGAGCCTCCCTGAGATCAGGACTGTCGACTACGGAGATGGAGGCATCCTCATAGTTCGCTGTTAGTGCAGGATGGAGAGCCTGCGCTAGCTCGTCAAGCGAGGGTGGCGAGAGCAGATGTCTTGTGGTTTGCATGTTGGCTGCAGTGTAGTGGATGTGTGAGGATATCTGCTGCAAGCGAGACATGAGATATGGAGACGGAATAATAAGGCAAGAAGACAGTACACGAAATCGACTTGTAGTCTGACAAAGCCCTTGCGGCCGTACTCAATGGAGATGTATGGGTCAACGTAGGTAAGCAGCCACAGCGGCAATCTTATCAGACATTCTGCGCCTGCCCGAGGTAGCTACTTGTTCCGGTGAGGAGCGTTGTTCACGCTGTTCGAAGCGCAGATGGCGATGGTTTTGAAAGTCGGAATCAGGCGAAGTGGCTAACGGGAGGGGGGCGACTACGGCCTCAGGCATGGACAGTCACCGTCAGCTGAGCAGTGGTCTCCTTCACCAGCAAGAAAACATGTCTGCCGCTTCACCAAGGGATCTTCATGAGGAGAAGACTACCGTCGGACACGGCGTGCTGTAAATTTTCCTCGCATTCTTCTTGTAAACGGCTGCTGATGTGATAAAGGCCTTCCCCTTTTTCTTGAAGTCTATACACTGTGTGCATTGTGAGGCATAATTCGAACGACTAATGGGGACGCATATATGCTCATGGCGCTTTCAGAGCTTAGCCTCTCTATCTGCCAGCAACGTCAGCCTTTTAGCCTCACCTCGACCCCATCGTAGCATCAACTCACGCAGCCGAATCCCTCTTTCCCTTTACATACTCGTCAAACCATTGCACATGCTGCAAAAACGCCGCCTCCTTTGCAAACTTGACTTGCGGCTTGCTCAGATCCGCCCGTACCGCAAAACCATGCTCCACGCCACTGTACAAGCACATCTGGTACGGGATATCCATCTCCTTCAGTAGATCCTCCGTCTGCCGCCTCTTCTCCGCTGGGAAGATCTGGTCCGTCTCCGCCGCCGCGATGGACAACGGGCCCGTCATGGCCTTCACCTCATCCGCCTCCACAAATGAGGGGTGAGCCATGCAGCCGACATCGATACCCTTGCCCTCGGCCAGGAAGCGAGCGACGTATTTGGCGCCGAAGCAGTAGCCGACCGAGCCGATCTTCTTCACGCCCATGGAGTTCTTCATCTCGGCAATGATGTGGGAGACAATCGGGTCGACTTGGCCGGGGCCGTGGCCTTTGCCCTCCGGACCGCCCTTCTGGAGCCATTGCATAATGTCGAAGCCTTCGGGACGGTTGAGGGGAATGGGGTCCTTTTCGAAGAGGTCGGGCATCACGACGAAATAGCCGTTCGCGGCGAACTGGTCCGCGATGCTAGCAGATTCCATCAACAAGACGCCTTGAGCGGTGTTGATGCAGACGCTGACACTTACAGCTGTGCATTGACAAATTCATGTCCGATGACATCTGGCAGGATTAGGATGGCATTCGCTGTCTGCTTGTCTTCAGGGTAGGCGAAGTAGGTTGAGACTGCGGCGCGCTTCTTAGCTTTGTGTTCGATACGCCATCTTTGCTTGCAGTATGCGGTGCTACCATACTCTTGCCGATGTCCTTGATTTCGCCCTGCGGCTTGCCCTCATGCTTGACGCCAATGGTGCAGCAGCGAGCGGGTGGGTTCGATGCCATTGTGATGGAGTGATGGGATGGTAAGTGTTTAGAGTCTTCCTGTATGATTGCAGGAAAGAAGCTTCAAGCTCTTTGTTAGTCTCGTATGGCAGACGTTCTGCTTAAGAAATGTTCTGCCTGGCGGGGCTTCATCATAGAGATGGACCCCTCGGACATGCCCCACCCGCCACTCCTTCTTTCTTGGGAATAGTGCGTGTCTTGCGGGGCGGGCTTGATGTCAAGCTTTGGTGGAGGCAAATGCCGAGCACCGAACGCTTGCGAGCAATTCGCGTCTCGTGCCCAAGCAATACATAGCTGCCACAGAGAGCTGCTACACGTCTCACCCATCAAGGTCAACACTTCACTCATTATGTCGACTTGCCCACACGCCACCTCGGCTAATATCCACCCACCGCGTCCGAGCGACTCCGTCTACCGTGAAGACTGCACCCTCTGCTTCGACAGCGTCGACCATCCCGCCGGCCTGGACGTTTGCCTTCACTGCTACAACGGCGGCTGCTCCTCCGAGCGCGTCCATGGCCGCATCCACGCCCAACAGGCGCAACACCCTCTCGCTGTCAACATCAAGCGCACACGCAAGCGGAAACAGCGGCCCGAGGGCGAACCACCGGAGAAGATTAGCAAGCTCGCTATCCATGCTGAGACGGAGGAGGAGCGGTACGATGTGCAGACAGACGTACATTGCTTCGAGTGCGGAGTGGAAGGCATCGAGGGGAAGGGCAAAGTCGGGGAAACGGTGGATGGGATCATGAAGGCTAACACGTTCGCAAAGCAGGAGGAGGTGAAGGCGTGGGAGCAGGAGATCACAGCGTGTGAGCATACCTTGTGTTTGGAGCAAGAGCCGAGCAGGGATATACCGAGCGGTGACCTTGGGCACTGTAGTCAGTGCGAGCTGAAGGAGAACCTGTGGTTATGCCTAACGTGTGGCAACCTCGGGTGTGGGAGACAGCAGTGGGGTGGCTTAGGCGGGAATGGGCATGGCGTTGGGCATACCAAGACTTCCGGGCACCCGGTCGCAGTCAAGCTTGGCTCGCTTACCGCAGACGGCAGTGCGGATATATACTGCTACTCTTGCGACGAAGAGAGAGTAGATCCCGAACTTGTACCGCATCTTAAGAACTGGGCCATTGACATCGCCGATCGTGTCAAGACTGAGAAGAGCATGACAGAGATGAACATTGAGCAGAACCTTACGTGGGAGTTCAGCATGGCAGACGAGCACGGAAACAGGATGGAGCCCATGTTCGGCGGTGGCTTTACAGGACTAAAAAACCTGGGCAACAGCTGCTACCTCAACTCCATCCTGCAGTCGCTGTTCGCCATGCCAGAGTTTGCAGGACGATATTACAGACCAGACGAGCCGGTGCCGCCCATATCCAAACCTGCGGAGGACCTTGAAGTCCAGCTACGGAAGCTTGCAGACGGTCTGCTGTCGGGGCGGTACAGCAAGCCAGACTCGGATGTACAGGCTTCAGAGGACACGGAGGAGATACCGTGGCAGAGAGGTCTGGCGCCTGCCATGCTCAAACACCTGGTTGGGCGAGGTCACGCCGAGTTCAGCACGATGCGCCAGCAAGACTCTTTCGAACTGCTCCTTCATCTGCTCAAGCTCATCACAAGATCTCAAGCGGGCGCTCGAAGCCAGCACAAAGACATTGCCGATCCAGTCGAAGCATTCCGCTTCGTGATGGAGCAAAAGCTGCAATGTCTGCATTGCGGCAAGGTAAAGTATCGTCAAGACGAGATGGAGAACCTATCAGTTGCCGTACCCATCAAGCGGTTACCAAAGTCCGACGACGTCGCCATGACAAACGGAGACAAGGACGACAAGAAGGCCGGAGACGAGTTCGAGCCGGTGACGCTAAAGCAGTGCCTAGATGACTTCACCGCGCCCGAGACAGTAGAGCTTACGTGCTCCGCATGCAAGCAGTCCGGCTTCAGCAAGCAAAGTCTCTTCAAGACCTTCCCCAACATCTTGGCGATCAATGCACGGCGGTTCGAGATCGTCAACTGGGTGCCTACGAAGCAAGACGTACCTGTCATTGTTGATGACACGACTTTTGATCTCGAGGCATATCGCAGCAAAGGCAAGCAGTCGGGCGAAGAAGAACTACCTGACGATCAGGAAGCGAGCAGCAGTGCAGCCGCTGCGTTTGCGCCAAATGAGACGGCGCTCGAGATGCTCATGTCGATGGGCTTTCCGCGTGTGAGATGCGAGAAGGCATTACATGCCACCGGTAACGCAGACGCTGAGGTGGCAGCCGCGTGGTTGTTCGAGCACATGGAGGATGCTGACATCGACACTCCTTTGGACCTTGGCGGCAGCTCAATTGGTGGTGTGGCTAGCTCAGCAGTGGATCCGGAGAAGATTGAGAATCTGGGCAATATGGGCTTCAGTGCCCCGCAAGCCCGGCAAGCACTCAAAGAGACGGGAGGGGATATGGAGCGAGCAGTCGACTGGCTGTTCTCTCATCCAGACGCTATGGGCGACTTCGGCGACGATGAACAGCAACCTAGCAGTACCACCAACGCATCTGCTTCAGCAGCAGCAGGCGCTATGGAAGACTCGAAGCCTGCGAAGTACGGACTGAGATCAATCGTGTGCCACAAAGGCAGCAGTATTCACGCGGGGCACTACGTTGCTTTCGTAAAGAAGACATTACCGGAGTCTGCGGAAGGGAGGGAAGGTTGGGTGTTGTTCAACGATGAGAAGGTGGCGCTGGGCAAGGACGCCGAGGAGATGAGCAAGTTTGCTTACATTTACTTCTTCCGGAGGGAGATATAGCGGATGCATTTGACAGCGGGCTGGTATTCGCATAGCGTGAGAGGGCATTAGTGGAGTTGCAGAGCCACGCTCGGAGCATGCATATAGCGGTATAGTGACGTTTCGACACGGCGGTCTGGTTGCATTGCAGAGACGCATGGTAAGGCGCGGGCGCCCGATGTGTCGTCCAGCAACACAATTACAACGTCAGTAGCTCGCTGGAAGGAGACTACAACCGTTTCGAATAACATTGTCGCATGCTTGGCGTCTCTGCTTCGCGGAGTCGCTCATAGCAATTCGGACACTTTCTATGCCTATGCATTACTACATCGTTGTCGTTTGTAAATGAAGCTATAATTAGTATAATTGCCACTATTATAACCAGATTTAAGATGTTGTTAGCTATATAGGCATTGCATAGTTGCATAGTAGCCGTAATAGTAAAGCGGTACCCTCTATATATAACGACTTGTACATATAACCTCCTCTATAACGGCTAGATGTCGTATATAGCTATTAGTAAGGAGTTACAGATCTCTATAAGGTATATCTACCTTCTATTGCTCGAAGAGGCCGGCTACGAGCGTTGACTAGGGCTTAGAAACCTTCGAGCATATATAGTCGCTTATACGTTACAATATAGCTATAACGAACTATACCTCAAAATCGGCTATATAGCAATTAGACGTGGCAGCAATGGCTTCAACTTCCGAATTGAGACGGCAGCGACGATATTCAGTGCATAGGCATAGCAAGTGTCCGAATTACTATGAGCGACTCCGCGAAGCAGAGACGCCAAGCATGCGACAATGTTATTCGAAACGGTTGTAGTCCATTTTGCCAATGCTTTCTCAGTCAGCTTCCTGCTACGTTCGGTCAGCCTCGCTGCGTTTCCTCCGTAAAGAGCGAGAGCGGTTAGTCAGCTACAACTTGACCTTGATGTCAACGACACTCCGATGCTCCCAATCTTTGGACTGCCCAAGCATGACTGCCTAACTGAAGCCTCCCTCGCGGCGCTAGGTCAAGATGGTGCTGTTGAGAGCGACAACACCTACTGCGACGCAGCAATCTGTCTATAGTGGTAGCCACTATGCGTCGTCAGCAGTGCCATCGATGCGTCGCCGCATATGTATTTAAGGTAGACAGGTAGTCAGAGACTTGGGACAGCAGCATTTATCAAACACGCACCAGCAACAACAGTCTGTCAACCAAGCGCTCCCAGATCTTCGCCCAACCATAAGTCCCAAGTGCAAGCACGATGGCAACCAAGTCCCTCGCCCCTACCTACCAGACCTGGACGTGCCGACGCCACTTGGGTTTACAACCGTCCACTACGCCGAGGCCGGCGACAACAGCAAGCCCACCCTTCTTCTCCTCATGGGGTTCCCGAGTTCATCGAATCACTACCGTGACTTCATCTCCCTCCTCTCTGACTCCTTCCACGTCCTAGCCCCGGACTTTCCCGGCTTCGGACTCACAAAAGTCCCCAAGAACTTCAAGTATACCTTCGACAACCTCGCCGCTGTGATCTCCGCTTGGCTGAAGGAACTGAAAGTAGAGACTTACGCACTGTATATGTTCGATTACGGCGCTCCCATCGGCTTCCGCCTCGCCCTCGAAAACCCTTGTAGCGTCAAAGCAATCGTAACGCAAAACGGTAACGCCTACAACGAAGGATTCGGTGCCGACTTTTGGAAACCTATCTGGAAAATTTGGGAGACGGACAACTCTCCCTCTGCCCGCGAGATCGTACGCAATAGCATGCTGACCCAAGAAGCCACGATCTACCAGTACTATACGGTCCTATGGGGGTTCCAGAGTCGGACAAAGCGCTCGTTGACCCCGAGCAGCCGATCCGCGATTACTTTCAGAACGTTGCTGGTAAAGAGAACCAAGAGCACCAGCTAGACTTGTTCTACGATTATCGCACAAATAAAGCCATGTACCCACAGTGGCAGAAGTACCTGCGTAAGTCGCAAGTGCCGTTGTTGGCGGCTTGGGGTAAAGGCGACCCAGCATTTATTGCAGCTGGAGCAGAGGCGTATAAGCAGGATTTGCCACACGCGGAGGTGCACTTGTTGGATGCCGGGCACTTTGCGCTGGAGACGGCGAGGTGGGAGATTGCAGAGTTGTGTAAGCGGTTTTTGGCCAAGGTGGACTTCTAGTGGGCAGCCTTGTCGTGGTAGCTTCACTGGCTCAGATAATTTAGCTCTGGCTTAGTCTTGTTCACTATACAGGCATCTCTTAGACTCCTAATGTTAGCCTCCCAATATACCATCCCTTGCACGTTGCATTGTATCAATCGCTCATGGCAGGGCCAAGTACCCCTTGTTTCGTAACACGCCTGTATGGCCCTGCTTTGAAACGCAATATACGCCCGCGCCTTCGCACCGCTGCAACCCCGAATCAACCTGCACTATCGGCTCACTGCACGAACAAGGTCTCGTTCGCGCTGTACACCTTGATCAGATCCGCCAACTTCTTCGACTCTATTTGGAAGTTAAGCGGGTTGGCGTATTGCACTTGATATCGCACTCTGTAACACAGTTGTCAGCATGCAGTCTCAACACCGTAGTGGACAAGTCAAACGTACCTCTGCTGATCTTGGAACGTATCCATCTTCGCCTTGCACTTAAATACAAACGTCTTGCAATTCGCCTCTTGGAACGCCTCGGCCAACTTCTTCTCCTCCATTGCCTCTTGCAACGCATGCAGTTCATTCCCATCCATTCCCATAATCAGTTGCCCCACCTCATTGAAACAGCTCAGCCACATCTGACCCGTATGGTCGGAGACATTGACACTCATAATGTACCGCCAGTCGGCGCGAGGGTGCGAAGTATCACACTTCTCACAGCGCCATTGCCCAGGTTCGTGCTCGATGACTTTCTTGTTACAACCGTCTGATATGCATGCAGGATAGGCAAAGTTGTCTTGCTTGACGTAGATGATGGTAGCCTTGACGCTGAACCAATCCGTATCTTCGCCCATGCCGAGATTTTCGTCGCGAACCTGGGCGATGGTCTTGTAGGCGTTGCGATCGCCACCGGCCGTGGCGACGGCGGTGGACATGGTGTTGGCGTGAGAGGCGAACTCTTCGTTGCGGCCGCTGGCATCGTACCAGCCCTTAAGCTTGTACGCTTCGTCGATGTCCGGATCGATGTTCATCGATCCGGACGAGAGTAGCGAAAGTGAACGGCCGCCGAAGTCTGAGACCTTGAGTCCCTTGAATGCGACCACAGACTCGGGCTGGGCGTCGAAGTTCTCTGCTGTCTTGCCCCAAACTGTGAGACGGACGTTATAGTTTGTGTTGTCGACAAGGGTGAGCTCGCGCTTGCTGTACGGTTTCGAAGACGTCTTCCCAACGATCTCGGAGACTTCGCCGACTTCCTTCAGAATGCCGATGCAGTCAATGGTCGAGTCTTTGTCTACGGATTGAAGGTCGGCGAGTGACGTGAAGTTATAGCGCACCTGCGGCACTCCGTCCTGCTCCTCCGCCTTCTCGATTTGAGTGTCCCGCTCGAACGTGAGCTCGTAGTCGTTGTTCAGGTTCGAGAACTGCTTCTTTGCCAAGCCAACTTTGCATGGACTTGAGACGTAGTATACACTGCCTTCTTGCAGCACTTCGTACCATTGATCTACTGCATCGTTGAAACCCGTAGCTCGAATCTCACCGGAGTCGTCCAGAAAGTTGACACTGAAAAGCTTGCCTTCGCCATTCTTGTTGTGCCATGTCTTGATCTCGCCTTTGTGCGTGCATCGCGCCTTGATCGTCCAGCGATGCGCATACGGTGACAGAGCCTCGATGGGGTGGATGTTACCATGCGATCCGCCGTTGGACGCGCCATTCGTCCTTACCGCCACGGAGCGCTGCTGGCCTTGCGCAGGCTGGTGATTGCCATACATCCCGTTTCCGGATATGTTGCCGGGCTGCGGCTTTACATCATCCATCACTTCCGGCTTAGGTGCCTCCAGCGCGACCGGCGTACCGAGCTTCTCCGGTTGCCCATATTCATCGAGAATGTCAAGGTCGAGGATAATGAGAATGTGCTTGTCCTTGACATAGTTCGCTTGGTACGAGGTCAGGCGACATATGCTTCCCTTCTGCAGCTTGTTCTCTTGCGCGACATGGTTGATCTCTGTTCTGCCTTGTCAGCGGCGCGCATCCACACACAACACCATAGCTTAGTACCTACGCTGCGCAAGCATCCCCTGTATGAAGTTGGTTGTATCATTCCAAACTACTCGATACCGCTCTTGTCCTTGTGTACTCGCCATCGGCTTGATCTGCACGCACTGCATGATCGGGTTCTCGGGCAGCGTGCCCCGCGCAACTTGCGCCAGCGTGCCCACGCTGATCACGTTCATCGGGTCCGCCATGTCGTATTGTTCGTCGTCGGTATCGTCGGGTGTGAGAGTCCCGTAGTAACTGCTGAATGATGGATTATTGTTTGGTGGCGCATCACGAAGCGCAGGCGAGGCAGACGCGTTGCGGGGAGTCGCGTCGACCGAAGAACTACCGAGGAAACGCTTAGCTTTAGTCATGGTTCTGCGGATAGCTGATGATACGAGATGGAGGAAAGGCAAGGCAAAGCAAGCAATCTGGAAGACGGTGGACTTTTGTATGTACATCGACCATTCACCGCTTTGAGAGAGCATCTCATCGATTCTCCCCGTCGTCAGTCTCGGCTTCCTCCGCACTCTGTTCCTTCATTCGTTGAACCTGCGCACTGTTGCCTTGCACTGGACGCATGCAGCTGCGCCAAGGCCTGCAGCCTAGCGAGTCCTCCAGACTGGTTGCTGCTGAGCTTCTATGCATACCTCGTCCATGATCATTGGAGCGTGTATATGGAGTAGCTTCCTCCCTCAGGAGTGATGTCGCAAAGAACATACCAGTTGCTGTGATAAGCCATGGTCACTGAAGCCCAGGCTCTCCGTCTTCATCAGCGAGCTCGACGGTTTATTGTCATCTGTTCGGCCTCCTCGTCATCACCAACCTTCTCTCCTCCGCCTCCCGTACAATCTCCGCACAAACTCCCAGACTCGGTGCCAAATGCGCCACCCTCTCCACTTCAGTAACGACTTCACCAATGATAACATCCATTTGATTTGCCGGTGGCAGAAGCACATTGAGCGCAGGCGACAGTGTTGCTGCCATGATAATAAGTGTCTGGCTCATGAGGCTCAGGGCTCCTTGCCACAAGTAAGGCAGATGCCCTTCGTGGTGCGCTGTGACGTATTCGAGCTGCCGAACGCAAGCCTCAAGGCACTTGCGGCACGCATCCTGCACAGACATTTCGGCCGCCAGTGACTCGTCGGTGAGGACGGCCTGGATGTATGGCCGGTAAATGATGGTTCGACAAGCGTAGTAGCGAAGACGGAGGACGGTCTGAACTTGATTGCGGACGGGTAGCCGATCCTTAGGGAACTTCACGGGCGAAGGCAGACTTTCGTACCATTGGTCCAGCTGGAAATCAAGTTCGGCGACCACTGGATCTAAGGCGTTGACTGAGAACGGGGCATTACGTTTGTGTGTATACATAAGGTGAGAGACCCTGTTCAGGAGTCTTCGAAGTGCGATCTCGGCGAGGAAATACCACAAGTCGTCGCTGCCTGGCAGTTCAGCGCCAGGGGAAGGTGCATCGTACGGAAAGCTGCGCGGTAGACGCATGTTCTCCTCAAACTGCACGATACCGGACTGCGGAAGGTCTAGCTCAGCCAGTAGGTCGCTTTCGATCATGAGGGTGTTCCAATAGACCCGCTCATTGAGCTCCCTCTGGTGCGGAGGAATGGCATGCGGAGAGCTGAGCAGGAGCTGCTGCTTCATACTCGCGTTGCAAAGCAAGTTCCACGCTTCGAGCGGCCGTACCAAATACATTAGGTAGGCCGCTGCCATGATGTGGCATTGAGCACTCAACACATCGTTTTTGATCATTAGACTAGGGAGGATCTTCCACGCGGCGGCGAAAAAGCTCATGCCCGGCGGTGTAACATCGTGCGGTAGCCTCGAGATGCTGATACCCGAGTGCGCCGCCTCGCCGAGAGCTAGCACCAGGAGCACAACGCAGCTTTCAGCGCCTGATCGGAAGCTCATTGAGGCAGCATTCTGGTAGTACTGCGTCCATGCGTACGGGTTGACGATCGCGTACCAAACGTTGACCCGGTCGAAGTATGCTTGTGTGTACGTTGTCATGTTGGTGAAGTCCAGCGAGTAGTGTCTGGTAAGGTTGAGCGGTTCTCGTGACATCTCAAGCTGAACCAGTACACCAGGGTCGCACTGACGAGAGATGAGGTCTCTGATTACCGGCCATTGAAGAAGATGCAGGGCAGGCGTAGTATGATGAGGTGGGATCGTCGAGATGTTCGCTGACCATGTTCCCAAGCCATTGAGCGGTAGCGCGCCCACGCTAGGACCGTTTGTGTTGTTGCTGTTCACTCGTCTCGCCTGGAGATCGTCAGAAGCCGTGTTGCTCGTTGCTGGCGAGATGGGTCCTCCCACGGCGCTGATCGGCGAAGTCAAGTTTGAATGTAGTAGACCCTCGATGCGCTCCAGTTGCGCCAGTATTAGTTTGTCGCCGGCATCGAGCTTAATGCCAGGCTCGCGGTAATTGCAGTCTGCGCCAAGCTCCGAGCAGAGCCTGCACTTGGGTCGCGCGCCATCGCAACGAGACTTTCGACTGCGGCATATCTCACAAGCGATGGTCGCTCGTCGACGCGGATAGTCCAATGTATCTTGCGAGTAACGTTTTAAGCTCGTGACGTCCAGTTGTTCCATGGCGGACGATGCGATGCTGGAAGGATTGAGAATGCTGGTCGAAGTGGTGGCATCCGCACCGGACGGACGTGACATAGCTGACGATTGCTTCCTACTGTTAGAGCTACGTGCACGTTTGAAGGCCGGCCGCTCTTCAACCTCCTCAGGCACAGTGACGTCCCCTCGACGCTGGTCAGCCGACGCCGCCAATGCCCGATCGGGTTCAGAGGTCGTGGCCATGATCGCAGTCGGCTCAACTACTTGCACTACCACACTGCAATCACCGTTGGTGGAGAGACCGGCAGAGGGCTGAAGCGCAGCTTGTCCAGCGGGCCATCTAGCGGAGTAACCGCAGAATCTCAAGTGCCAAAGGTGGAGATGACGGTGGTGGTCTGCAGGCACGGACGACTAGTGTCTCCAGATATGACGCTAAAAGCTGGATCTAAACAATCGAAGCCGTGAGCGGTGGAGCAAGCAGGGTTCTAGAAGGGTGGTGCCGTGCTGTCAGTGGCCGAGAGCATACTGTGCAGGTGGCGGCTGACATGAGAAGCTTAGCAGTAAAGTTACCTTTGGATTGCGGTCAGCCAGCGGGAAGGAACCGTGAGCGCAAAGAGCGAATGCAAGCAGAGCAGGCTGCATATTGCACGCAGATTCAATAGTGTGCCGTAAAGCACTTTCCATGTCGACTGGCAACCAATGGCTGTCGGCAGGATAAAGATGAAAGTTTCCGCTGCGGAGCTGCGGGGAATCCATGCAGCCACGAGCACATGGAGGTCCAACAAAGGCGGCCTCGGCATTTTAACCTGGTGGCGTTGCGGATCATATATACTGCATGCGTCTTAACTGGACTTTGGGGGTCGTAAGATCATACCGCCGTCAAGTACAAATTTCGCCGCATCAGCATCGGCGTGGTAGAACCCCTTAATGCAGAGCGTAGTCAGAAAGGTTGCATGCTTGCAGCTAGGCATGGACGTTGCCCTTTCTCGGAAGTTTGCGATACCCAGCGCCCGTCGCATGAAGTACAAGATCTTCCAGAATCTGCCCGATACGCTGTAGGATGGGTACCTGATGTATTCGTCAAAGGTTATTGGAAGTAGACCCACCTGCAGCCTCAAATCGACATTGAAGTGGAACACCCATCGCCTGGGATGTCCTGGTCCGTGCAGCACTAGCGTACAAAAAAGTTGCAGAGCACGAGAAAGTCCTCGTGCATAGCGATTGACATTGGCACATCATCATGGCGAAGCGAGCGCACGAAGATCCTGGACTGGCTGCAGGTGTCGAGGATAAGGAGGCGAGGCGAGAGGCTAAGCGCTTGAAGAAAGAAAAAGCAGCAAACCGAGCAGAAACCGCTAAGAATGCTATAGTAGGAAACGGAGAGAAGCATGACGATGCACCAGAGAATGATACCCTGTCGAAGGAGGAGCGGAGAGCGTTGAAACGTGCGAAAAAGGAGGCGGCAAAGGTTGCATCTGCAGATGACGCTGCGATCGCAACTCCAACTGCGACAGAAAACACAGATGCTGCGAATAAGGCTGCTCGCAAAGCGTCGAAGGCTGCTGAGAAGGCTGCAAAGAAAGCTACAAAGACTGACGCAACCGATGGTATCGTTAGCAATGGCGAAAGTTCGACCGTCTCCAGGCATGCAGGGGCAGAGTACGTCGAGGACGCTGGGCTTAGGAGCTTGCCGCAAAGCGAAATCGACACCTTCATCAAGGACAAACGGCTTGCGATTGAGGACACTCAAGGGCAGCAGTTGCGACCCATCATCGACTTCAAGTACCTTCCGTTAGATGACGACCAGCGCAAGCCTTTTGCGGGTTTCAAGGCACCCACTCCCATCCAGGCAGCATGCTGGCCTTATCTCTTGGCAGGTAGAGATCTTGTGGGTGTGGCGGAGACTGGATCAGGAAAAACATTGGCGTTTGGTGTGCCGTGCCTTCATCATATTGCGAAGCTTTCCAAAGCCAATCGTAAGAGCATCAAAGCATGCATTGTAAGCCCAACCCGGGAGCTAGCCTTGCAAATCCACGAACAGCTTAAGAAGCTTGCTGAACCTATGGGCCTGAAGGTGACTTGCGTCTACGGTGGCGTAAGCAAAGATGAGCAGCGCAAGCTACTGAACGGTACGCATGTTGTGGTAGCCACTCCGGGCCGACTCAACGACTTCATTCAGGAGGGCTCGATAGACCTATCCAGCGTCCAGTATGTTGTCCTTGACGAAGCGGACCGTATGCTTGACACAGGTTTCGAGCAGGAGGTCCGCAAGATCATCTCGACAACACCAGCCACTGGTAGGCAAACTCTCATGTTCACCGCGACATGGCCGCCGTCAGTACGTGAGCTAGCAGATACGTTCATGAGCAAACCGGTCAAGGTTACGATTGGCGATAACGCGTCCGGCGAGCTCCGCGCCAATACACGTATCGTGCAAGAGGTCGAGGTGATGACGGAGCAGCAGGACAAGCAGCCGCGCTTGATACAGCTACTGAAGCAGTATCAGTCCGGCAAGAACAAGCAAGATCGCATATTGGTCTTCTGCTTGTACAAGAAGGAGGCTACGCGCATCGAAGAGTTCATTAGGCGCAGAGGGTTCAACGTTGCAGGCATTCACGGCGACCTGAACCAGCACAAGCGGACCGAAAGCCTCGAGGCGTTCAAGGCGGGTACAGTGCCAATCCTGGTCGCAACGGATGTCGCAGCTCGCGGTCTCGACATACCCGCCGTCAAGCTTGTGATCAATGTTACCTTTCCACTCACCGTGGAAGATTACGTCCACCGCATCGGGCGGACAGGCAGAGCCGGACAGGATGGCAAAGCGATCACTTTCTTCACTGATGCCGAGAAGGGATTGGCCGGAGCGCTCATCAATGTCCTGAAGGCTGCAGGGCAGCCGGTGCCGGAGGAGTTGATGAAGTATGGCACGACGGTCAAGAAGAAGGGCCATGATGCCTATGGTGCGTTCTATAAAGATACAACAGAGATGAAAAAGGCGACGAAGATTACGTTCGATTAGATTGTCTATATATACAGTTGAGAATGAGAATACAGGCTCAAGACTCGTTGGATCGATGGACTTAGGTCATTGACGGTACGCCTGCTCACGGGCACAACCGCCCCTTTAGCACCAAGTTTGGATCCTACGTTGTGCTTGTAACAGTCAGACCACTATTTTCGATCTGACAGTGGCCTGGGTGAGTTCTGTTGCCTTAGGCTGGTGGCTGGTGGGGCTTCACGTGCCCCTCGCGCTATGCTGCCGCCCACTACATGTTGGCGACGAAGAAGAACATCGATGCGAGGAGACAAGACGTGGTGTATAGGGTAGTGAATCTGAGTCGACCGATCAAACAGCATTCAACATGGCACCTTCCTCAACGCTGGTCAACAAGATCAAGGTGCAGCTCAAGCTGTCCGTCTCGCGCCTACGAATGGTGCAGCAAAAAGACACAGCACTGGCAAAGCAGCAACGGAGAGCCATGGCACAGCTTTTAGAGCAAGGCAAGGAAGAGAGCGCAAGGATCCGTGTTGAGAACATCATCAGATCTGACATGAACACTGAGCTGCTGGAGATATTGGAGCTGTATTGCGAGCTTCTCACAGCACGTGCTGGATTACTCGAGCAGAGAGAATGCGACCCTGGGCTAGAGGAAGCGGTGAAGAGTATCATCTATGCCGCTCCAAAGATTGAGGGTATCAAAGAGCTCAGCATGGTGCGGCAGCTACTGGCGGAGAAGTATGGCAAGGACTTCGCGATACAAGCGACCGAAAACAGCGATGGGAAAGTGTCAGAACGGGTGGCCGGCCGGCTGAAGGTCGAGCCACCACCAAAGGAGCTAGTGGAGGCGTATTTGTCCACCATCGCGGAAGCGTATGGCGTCGACTGGCCACCAGGCGCAAGGGCTAAGCGCGAGGCAGAGGAAGCAGGTAATGACGAGGACGAAGATGACAGTCCGTCCGGTGGCCAGAAAGTCAGATCGCTGGAAGCACCATTAACGACCGATGAGCTCAGCCGGGCTACTCCTCCGCGGGACATAGGTCCGAAGAGTCCAGTGTCCGTCGTGCCTCCTTCGCCTAGCACAGACAATGTGCGTCCGAAAGTGAACCTACCTGGCCCGCCTGATCTGAAACCGAGCAAGAAGATGGTTGATGCAAACAAGGCAAAGTCTATGAATGGCGAGAAGAAGGACGGCGGTCCTGGCGGTAAGATTCCAGATGTTGATGAGCTTGCCAAGCGGTTTGCGGAGCTCAAGCGATGAAATCCCATCGTCTCTGTATTGGTCGATCGTATGACTTGCGAACGATCCATCCATGGGCACGAAACCCACGCTATGAAGTGGGCCGGCTTGATCAACCATGACGGCAATATCAGTATGAACTCAACTGCGCGAATGACAACGACGGCCGAGGTGCTGACTGCACAAGATACCACGACCTTAGGGCGCCGGTTGCACGGATGATGACACCAGGGAGTGAGGATCACATCGATCCTGCGCTTAGCTATGGGTCACACTGTACGTCTACACCTGCAAACGCCTAGTAATCAAGATTCGTCGTGGATTGTTCGTGATGAACCCTCTATAGGGCCAACAAGTATCTTCTTCGAGCTTGTTAGTCACTTCTGATATGTCTAACCCTGCAGAGCCCACAAGTACTGAACAGCCAGAAAGCGGCTTCACCAACCTCCACCGGCACGTGTGGCAGCTCCTGCATCTCGTTAAGACGACCAGTTGCCAGCTTTCGGCATGCCTATCGCTAAACAGTCTGCTCCGCAATACTGTTATCCAACAGCGGTATGATCGCGCAGACACCTACTTGGTCGAGCGCCAGTGTATCCTTGATGCCTTACCACGGCAGATCAGGATGATGAACGAGCTACGCCAGTCAATGCCCGACGCGATGCCCAGCTACCCGTACGACAGGCGGGAACGAGAAGCGTACTCTGCTTGGTTGCTCTGCGTCATGATGCTAGGTCCAGTTACAGGCATCCTGGAAAGGTTGGATGCTTCCGAAGAAATGCTGTTCTTCTCGTACCTTGAGGACAGGCGCATGCTGCTTAGAGGCTTGGCCGACGGTGTAGACCTCAGGTGGCTAGAAGAGCTCCAGGGTTGCCTGAAGCGCGGCTATCAAAGGGGAGGATGCGAACGGTAGGGTACGCTGGTTGGACCTCTGGTTGTGCGCAGCATCGGAGGACTGAGGAGCTTGAGTCGATCGGCTGCTTGCGGCTTGGGCGAGGACGGCGAGTTAATGACCGCCCAAGGTCTAAATCTAGCGAAATTATGCGCTTTATAATGCAAACGCTATCATGCAGCTTTGACGCTTCTTCGTCTCTTCTCCCTAATCAAGACTTCCATCTTCGCAATCATACCCTTCAATCCAACGCCCTTCTCACAGTTCTCTTCAAGCCAAGCCTCCATCTGCTCTCGACAACGCCGCATGCTCTTCGCAACAGGCAGCTTTCTACCCTCCTCCGCTTCGACATGCGCAAGTGGGTTCAGTAGCAAGTGGAACAGCTCGCTCCACATCTCAGTCTGCCAATACCGCTTCAAGCTCTCTCGGATCTTGTACGTCTTCGTCGCACCCTGACCGAGCACGGTACCTGCTTTCTCGCCAATGGTCTCCATATACTTCCCGAACAGCAAGCTGTGAACGATACCTGCCAGTCCGTGGTAATCAATTTGATACGTCCAAGGCCGCATCTCGCGCATCTCGGCGCAGTCCGCTTCGCTCGTCTTCCAATCCGCGATGAAGGCTACATCAGGCACGAACTGCTTCATGTCGATACCGCGGCCGAAGTCTATAAGACAAACGCCTTTGCTGGCCCAGCCGTGTGCGCCCGAGGGAAAGTAAGTAGGCGACCAGTCCACCTCCTGCCCCGGGTCATCGAAGCGGACGAGCACATTGTCGCCTTTCAGATCACCGTGGATGAGATGTTTGCTATGCAGTGCCTCTACGGCTCGGAGAAGCTCGACCGTAAGCCACATTGCTATAATTTCGTCCATGCCGGCTCCGCTGGCGCTGTCGACGCGAGCGAGGTTGACGAGGTCCAAGAGCGTGCCCTGATCTCGGTACTCTTCGACTAGGAAACACTCGTCATGGTAAAGATGCAGCTCGTGGGCGCGGACAATGCTGTCTGCTGCACGTGTAATGCCAAGTCGGCGGTGGGATTGGCGAATAATGTAGAATTCCCAAGCGTTAGGCGGGTCCTCCATCTTAACCGCCTCGAGGTGTTTGCGGTGCGTATGCTTGCCTACGCGGGAAGGCGGGCGATTCTCATCGTTCACTTCAAGTTCAGTAGGCGCTGCAGCGCTATTCTCGACAAGGTACACTGGCGCGAAGGTCCCTGCACCGAGCTCGCGCTTGACAGTATACGTGCCTTCTGCACCTGCGAAAGACAGCATGGGTGGAAGCGCCAGCGTTTGCGCGGTCTTATCAATGCTCACGCTGCCTCGGCTGGCCTTGGAGACAGTCTTGATGTACTTCTTGATCTCAGCCGTACGACCTAGAGTCTGCTGCAGATGCTCGTGGTAGCCTTCATACGAGGTCAGAGCCGGCTTAGCTTGTGCGAGTATGCTATGCCGCAACACCGGGTCCATGGGGTTGCAGTGTGCTTCCTTTACAAGTGGGCCTTTCTGGACGGGTTCCGGCGCTGCTGCCACCGTGGTTTTGGCGGCTAATTGTGATTTTGCTGTACCTTGACCGAGTGAGATGGTGCCCTTCGTCGTCTTCGTCCGTATTGGTTGCAACACCCTGCGCTTCTCCTCTGCCAGGTCAGCCGTGATCTCTTGGAAAGGACTACTGTACACCTCGTCATCCTCTAGTAGCGGCGCAGGTCCGCCGAACCTACGGCTCGGCGTCTTAGCGCTGAAGTAGTCTTTTTCCGTCCTCGCAGTACGAGAACCTAGGGATGACTCGGTCTGCTCAACGATGGGTGTCATGAACGGAAGACGGTGGTTCGGAAGCATGGCCAGATCGCGGTAGTGAGTGAAAGGTGTCTCACGGTCCTCATGGGCTAGAGGCACGCTCTGTGTGCGTGGGTGCTCGTCCTGTGGCGTGACGATCTCGTCTTCCTCCTCTACGGCCGCAGATTGCGAAGTGTCCTGGTACACCTCCCACATTGTGCTCTGAGCGGATTCTAGCGCAACGCTTGCGGCATCCTGCCGCACATCTCTGCTCCGTGTGAAGTCTGACCACCCGGTGCTGTCCAGCTGGCTCACATTTCCCGTCTGCTCAGATTTCGGAAGGATGAGGAGTTCGTTTCTGGTCTCATCTCCGTATTCACTCGCAGAACCTGAAAGCTTGCCGGTCGCTGTGCTCTCGTCACCAGTCGTGCACTCTTCGTCGCTGTCTTCCTCCTCGGTCTCGGCCGGCTCAGCTTGCGAAGGCAAAGGCTGGTTGAAGATGCCGTAGATCTCATCCATGGCTTCTCGGGTGTTGATGGTCATAGTAGGCTCAGCAGCTCGCTCTGTGGATTTCTTCCGCTTAATCTTTGGACCCGTCGGTGAGTCCAAGTTCAGCTGGATGGTCCGAGTCTCATTCTTGATATGCTTGACGTCCATAACCTGGATCTTTCGAGTGCGATTTGCGCGTTCTTCGCGTCGCAGCTTCTTCGCAAGCGCAACATCTTGTTGCCTAAGCACAACGTTTTCGGCGTTTTCGTCGTTCAGCGCAAGTGCCTTGATTTCCTCTATGAGCACGGGCTCCTCTTGCGCCGGTTCGATATGTCTCAGGTCGCTTGGCCTTTCTTCGCCGGCATCCTCGAAGATTTTGAAGCCGCGTTGCTTCGTTGCACACACCTTGGCAACATGTTCAGTGCCGGTGACCGTCAATGGTTCCTGGAGGGCGACGTCTGACTCTACGTTTGGCGTTGCTACTGGATCGGTGTCGAACGACAACCCTTGCAGTGGTGCTGCTCGGAGCGGCTGCTTTCGTTCTCGGCTCCATTCCTTGGTCAACCACCCGCGACGTCGCGCGCTCAGCTCCTCGAAGCAGTACTCCTTCGCACCTTTGCTAGACTCACAGTAGACTGCTTCCAGGTCTACAAAAACAGCCTCCAGCCTACCGGTCTTCGGGTTACGGACGCACTGGTGCGGGGTGTTATTATTACCCAACAAAGACTGCCTGATGTGTTGTGGGAGTGAAACGGGACGCTTGGGAAACTGCATACACAGGGCGAGATTCAGTCCTGCATTCGTAAATACGCTGCCGAAGATGCCAACGTGGGTGCTGGGGTTCAACTTACGCTGTCTTTGAATATCATCAGCTTCTCCATCCCACCGTTGGTCTTGCCCCCTTTCAGCTTTTCGCCCGCCCAAGGCTTAGCCTCGACACTGTTCTCCTTCTTGCGGTCGGCGATCGAACCAATATTGTCCCAGCCTTTGGAGCTGTTGCCGGAGTCTGGTCGTGAAGGTCCGCTCTGGTCGGAGAAGATTGCCATTTTTGATGCTTTCGACTTCTTCGGCGCTATAGATCTTGACCGTTGCTGTGTTGTAGAAGGCGAAGCTGTGGCGAAGGGATCGGTTTTCGCTGCTAAAGCTGGTCTCACTGCCGGGAGCGCAGGACTCGTCGGCTCCGCTGCATCTTGCGGTCTTGCTTCCTTTCTCCGCTCGAACTCACCAAACTTGCGTAGTAGCCGCTCCACAGGCCTCGCTTCCTTATCAATACCCATCTTATATATCTCCTCTGCCTGATTCCACCGGCCTGCATTCTCAAGCCACGCTGCAAACTCTTCGTAATACAGCGCCAGTCCTTCGCCAATTCCATGGCGCGCTAAATACACAAAGATTTCCCGTGGAGCATCCGAGAAGAGACAGATGTAGTGCAGCCACAGTCTGAGGTATCGCGGATCGTTGCGGTAATGCGAGGACGATTGGTATGACTTGGTGGCGCGCTCCAACAACGGCAAAAGCTGAGTCTGTCGCGCTTGGGGAGACGGATATGCGTCGAGCGTCCATTTTACGTAGCGGTCATATACATCAAGCGGATCGTCTGCCTCGTCTATACAGGCCAGCTCTTCCTCAAACGGTGCTCGCTCCTTTGCATGCGTATCTTGTATGCCAGCCGGCGAAGGGGTCGCTCCTAGCAGAGGTGGTGAGTAGAGCTGCGCTAATGCCTTCGCTGAGCGGCCGCTGGGAAGCGCTTCGATGTTCTCCTTGTGGGATTCGATAACGTTGAAGTCGATCAGATCGTCTGTGTTGGCCATTTTGTCGTTGCTAAATCTCTTTCAACAAAACATAGCTTGTCGATAGACCAGAGATGAGTGTTGTGGCAGCCGTAAACACTGGCGTTGCCGCGTTGCTATGCTTCGCTTACTCGCTTAGCTTCCGTTAGCGGATCTTCCCTCGGATCTTTTATCGTCGGATCTGCCCCGCTGCGGGCCGCGGTCTGCGAAATATTTCAACGCGCTCTTTGCTCGCTGTCTTCCCATTTTCTTCCTTTCTTTTCCAGCTCTCTTTGCCTTTTGGCTTAGATCAAGTGTAGTATCTGTTCTTTTCAGTCTAATCGCTGAAACTCGTCTACGGACGATTCAAGATTAGTAAATTTTTGTCACTCGTCCTTGGGCCGCTGGGCTTGCCTATGTCCTCGGGCACTGTGTCGCTGGTATTGCACTGCCTCCAGCTGACGCGAACCACCTTTCATCAGTCTCTTCGCGTCCTGCGAAGTTCTGGAGAAGGTTACCCCGTTATCTACCCACCGCCATCGATGCTCACCCCTGCCTCGAACTTGAACATATATGTAGCCTCGCTGTAAGTGACTGTACATGTAAAGTTGGTGAAGAACGGCGGTCAGCTCTCGTCAAGGCTGTGATTAGTCGAACAACCCCCTTCGTAATGCTACATATCCGTATTTGTGCACAACACGTGATGTACAAGCCATATTTCCCTCTCGCAGCTTATCGACGTCGCCGGTTGAGTAGAGCATTATGAGCATCACTACTGACAGCCGGCTACCGCCGCGCTCACCCAAGCGCAAGAGGTCAGAAGTGGAAGACGATGGAGTACCGCAGTACGATGGACCCGCAGACGGTGCAGCGCTGCAATATGCCTACGACGAAGAGATGCCCGCCGAGCTGCTGTCTCCGCCAGAGCACGACGCGGACAATGAGCAAGAGCAGAATGGCGGCACACCCAAGAGACGGAAGCTGGAAAGACCGCGACGGCTGAACTACGTGCCGCACATGACTCTGACAGGACATAAGCGAGGCGTCGCAGCCGTTAAGTTCTCGCCAGACGGCAAATGGGTAGCCAGCTGCTGTAAGGCCACTGCTACCATCTCAACATATGCGAGGCTGCCCTTGCTGATATGTGATCTATCGCAGCCGCCGACGCAACCATAAAACTCTGGTCCACCACTACCGGCGCCCTCCAGCACACCCTCGAAGGCCACCTCGCCGGCATCTCCACCCTCGCCTGGTCCCCCGACTCCCTTATCCTCGCCTCCGGCTCCGACGACAAGCTCATCCGTCTCTGGTCCATTACTACCGGCAAGCCCCTCCCCACCCCACTCGCTGGCCACCACAACTACATTTATAGCCTCGCCTTCTCACCAAAAGGTAACATGCTCGTATCCGGCTCGTACGACGAAGCCGTCTTCCTCTGGGACATAAGAACAGCGAGGCTGATGCGCAGCTTACCTGCTCACAGCGATCCGGTGAGTGGGGTGGATTTTGTGAGGGATGGCACGTTAGTCGCGAGTTGCAGTAGTGATGGGTTGATACGGGTTTGGGACACCGGGACGGGACAGTGTCTCAAGACCTTGGTGCATGAGGACAATGCCCCCGTGACTAGTGTGCGCT
This sequence comes from Baudoinia panamericana UAMH 10762, assembly GCF_000338955.1. Lineage (NCBI taxonomy): Eukaryota > Fungi > Ascomycota > Dothideomycetes > Mycosphaerellales > Teratosphaeriaceae > Baudoinia > Baudoinia panamericana. The sequence goes on from NW_006911263.1 coordinate 876,369, forward strand.
TCTCGCCGAATGGGAGGTATGTGCTGGCGACTACGCTGGATTCGAGCGTAAGATTGTGGAATTATGTGGAAGGGCGGTGCGTGAAGACGTATCAGGGGCACAGGAATGAGAGGTTCAGTGTTAACGCTACCTTTGGACAGTATGCTGCCGAGAATGGAAGTCAGGATGGGGTTGATGGCGAGGATGGCGAGGACGGCGCGAGCGAGCAGTGGGCATTTATCGCTTGTGGGAGTGAAGACGGCAGAACCTTGCTATGGGATGTCAGTTCAAAGGAAGTGTTGCAGGCGTTGGAGGGACATGAAGGCGTGGTTCTGGGCGTGGATGTCAGTCCCGACAACGAGCGGCTGGTTACCTGCGGCATGGACAAAACCATCATAATCTGGAAGAAGCAGCCTCTTCCGGCGGAGCAAAGTAACGGCCTGTACGAGCATACGGTGGTCGTGCCTCCTCCGCCTCAGCCCGATGACGCTGCACCTGCAGACGGCACTCCAGCGGCTGGCACACCCATCGATGCACACGACGCGGGATGAGCAGATCAAGAAACAGGCTGACTGTGGTTCACATATCGGCTGTAGAGGGCTATATATCACTCACGTCAGGATCGTTGATGGACCGACTGCAATATGGCTCACAGGCATCGCTCCTTCTACTCCATAGCCCTCCTCCTGTGCAATGCAACTCCATCGCTAAATCATCACCACCAAAGGTCCTTTCTATGCGCCAGCTCCGTCACGGCGATTGCCGACAACAGCCCAAAACGACTTGTCTTGAGGTTCGGAAAGAGGAAGCACAGGCGCACTCTACGACGCCATGATATCCTCATCACCTTCCTCACCCAACCCAGGCACGGGAGCATCCCACGTCAGATCCATCTGGTCCGCTAAGTCGGCGTCCGGGCCTGTACGCCTCTGCCGCTTCTGATGCTCGACGTACTCTTTCGTGAGCTGCAATCTGCGGTCCGCATCGCGCACGTACGTGGCGAGGTCTTCTATTCGCTTCGTCTGCGCCGCAAGCTCGTTGTCCGCGGTCAAATTCGTCATGCTAGGCGTGAGCTCGTGAAAGCGGAGCACGGCGTTGGCGGCGCTGTTGTCATGGCTCGGTGCGATGCTGGCATGCAGGTGCCCGGAGCTTATGACATCGAGGAGATACTGCAACGCTGCTTCCGGCTTGAAACCGAGATAAGCGGCTACACGGCTCACTGGCAGGGTGGCATACGTCTTCTGTAGGTCCATCACTCGATAGCGTATCAGTGCCGTGGAAGCCTCCTTCACCAGCGGTAGATTGCCATCTTCATGCCAAGTCTGTGTGCCTGCATCCATCTCTGCTTGATATTTCCGCCAGTCCCGCCTCTCGAAGCACTCAGCTAGCACGTCGTATGGTTTGGCAACTGCTCTGATGTTCTTCATCACGCCGGCGCCATGCGTCTTTGGGAGCGGGTATGACTTTCCTTCCGCGAGCAAGCCAACCATGACCCATTTCTTGTACGCCTCAACTTGCAGCGCGCTTACTGTCTGCTGCTGACTGGGATGTAGAACAACGTACTCCAGGAAAAGCCGTGCGCGACTGAAGTTTCGTCGGCCTATGTAGATGTGTGCGCCCAGCAGATAGTATTCGAGCACGTACTCCGGCTTAAGCTTAATCGTAAAGCCAGACTTGGGTGTGATGAAGCCGTTGCTAAGCTCTACATCTTCGCTCAACAGCTCGTCAGGGATCTCTTTCCGTTGGTCGACGGGAAAGGCGTAGATGTCCTTATCTAGAATTGGTAGTGCTTGGCTGGGAACACCAGCTTGTAGACATGCCCGTAGAAGGCGCAGATGCGTGGATGTGAATGTGCCGGCTGTCGGATCCAGGCGGAGCATAGCGGTCGTGACTGTGGAATGGTCGGAGATGCCGAGCTTGGGCAGTATATCAAGTAACCAGACCACGAGCTCCGTCCACTGACTGCCAAGGTAGCGGACCTGGATTGGGTCGAATGTGGCGAAGAAGACGGCGCATTGGTTGACGAGGTGTTCGATCGCCTTTCGGTCTTTGCCAACCGTGTCCGTTTGCGCGCGAAGAGTGGCCAAGTAGGGTAGACTGTTGACTTCTGGGTTGAGAAAGTCGAGGAGATTCTTCTTGTCGATGGCCTTGGTCCATGTCGTGGGTGGTAGTTGATTTAGCCGCTTCATGTATGTATGGACCTCCTCTTCATACTTCTTCGCGCTCAGCTTGGCGACGTTCTCCGGCGGGAAGGAGAGGACGACGGACAGGGCATCCGCCATGGTGGATGGTGTTGGAGGCACCGAATGATGTTGGCGCCAGAACTTTCAATAGAATGCTATCTATTGATCATCGTCATGGCATCCAGACCACTGCATACGAGTACTGAAGGTCCAGTAGCTGAGTGGGCTCTTTCACATCGACTGCTCGCATATGCTCCGAGTGAGTTGCTCAGGCAGCGAAGCTCGATTGACGTTGGTAGAGGGCTTGACTGACGAGTGTTCAGCCAATCAGCGTGCAGCGAGTGAACGCTGAAGTCCACCACAATCCAGACTCCTAGAAGCACGCTTGCCCTGGGCTGCGCAGACGTGGTTAGAACACCTCTACAGCAGCGCTGAAACGTCTCTCCGAACGCTAACGCATATTCGAATTGCTTAAAAACAATGGCTCGGTCAGAGCGTGTTCGCATTTCGAGGGAACGTCTCCTCCCACGGTCTGATATTGAGGCATTGATCGCGAAAGGCAGCAAGCTTGTGATTGTAGATGGCAGAGTCCTGTTGACCAATGCATGGCTTCCATACCATCCTGGAGGTGACAAAGCCATACTGCACATGGTTGGACGAGATGGTACGAACGAAGTCAAGGCTTTCCACTCATCAGAGACACAGCAATTCATGTTGAAGTACCAAATCGGACGCATTGATGGCCAATGGAAGGACTTCTTACCGCCAATACAAGGAGGCATCTTCCGGACGACTGACGAGCAACGCGCGTCACCAAGCGGAATCTTCGAGACGCCATCTGTAGAGCAAGAAGCGTTTTCTGAGCAAGACAGCTCAGAGGAGCCTTCGCCCATCTTTGAGCCGGCTGACCTTGCAGAGCACCATCTGCGACACCGCCGAGGGAGCACCGGCGTTGCGAGCGACTCTTCCGCAACATCATTGTCCGACTTGGAGCTGGACGGAGAAGCAGCGTTGCCGGAGAAGCCTGACACTGGCGAACTCAGAACGCAGCAGGAGTTGCAACATGATCTCGACCTCTACCCTAGCCTTGATCCAGTGACTCAGGCCGAGATCATAATCAAGTACAAACAGCTGGATCGGCGTGTTCGAGATGAGAAGCTGTACGATTGCAACTATAGCGCTTACGCCATCGAGCTTTTACGATACACCTTTCTGGCATTATCGTCACTCTACCTTCTTCGTGCCCAGCACTTCGCCCTCTCGGCGCTATTTCTCGGCCTGCTGTGGCATCAACTAGTCTTCACCGTTCACGACGCTGGCCACATGGGCATTACCCACAACTTCCATATCGACAGCTGCATAAGCATCTTCGTCGCTGATTTCCTCGGCGGACTGTCCGCCTGCTGGTGGAAGCACAACCACAATGTGCACCATATTGTCACCAATAGTGCCGAACACGATCCGGACATACAGCACATGCCTTTCTTCGCCATCAGCCACAGATTCTTCGATAGCTTGAGGAGCACCTACTACGACCGCATCATGACGTACGATCCAGTTGCGAAGTTCATGCTGAAGTATCAACACTATATGTACTACCCGATTTTGACTTTCGGCCGTTTCAACCTCTATGTACTGAGCTGGCAATACATCTTGTTTGGTATAGGACCTCGGAAAGGCCCAGCGTGGTGGCATCGCTACCTGGAAATGGCCGGTCAGATCTTCTTCTGGTATTGGTTCGGCTACCTGGTCATTTATAAATCGATCCCAGACGGCTGGAACCGTTTTATCTACGTGATGATCAGTCACGCCGTCACCATGCCTGTACACGTCCAGATCACGCTGTCCCACTTCGCAATGTCCACGGCCGACCTGGGCGTCGCGGAGTCCTTCCCGCAGCGCATGTTGCGCACCACCATGGACGTGGATTGTCCGCCTTGGCTGGACTTCGTTCACGGCGGGCTGCAGTTTCAGGCGGTGCATCATTTGTTTCCGCGCATGCCGAGGCACAATCTAAGACGAGCGCAGAAGCTGGTCATGGGGTTCTGCGAGGACGTCGGCATCCCATATGCGCTGTATGGCTTTGTGGAGGGGAACGAGAAGGTCATTGGACGGTTGGGAGAGGTTGCGAAGCAAGCGAGGATACTTGCAGAATGCCAGAGAAGTATTACTGTGAAAAATGTGTTGGATGGGCACTAGGGGCTTGGTAGTCAATCTTAATCAGGCTGCAATAAATCTGGATTCTCAGCTGTCGCAGCTGCATCGTTACTCGCCCTGAACTTATCAGCTGCCGCCTCTAACAGCATGGTCTGCTCTGGCTGTTAACGGCAAAGCGCTCCTGTGCAATGCCTGCAATATTGCAAGTGGTATCGAACAGAGACAACATCCAGGCAGAGACACTCTAGTCTAATTTCTCACGCTGTGGTCAGTTTGGATAGTCCGTCTTTCTGAAGGGAAGCACTCGTACAACCTGAAGCTGAACGCACTATATTTGTGGCGTGATTGTAATGGCACACCTTGGGCTATTTCCCGCAGCACTGTCACGGCTAGACACGCTCAGTTTGCAATGGCAACGGAGCGGTGTAGGTGGTGGTGGATAAATGAACTGTAATCGATGTCGAAGGGTGTCAGATATATTATCGTGGTGCTCCGCATCCTCCACTAACCTCACGTTCACTTCACATGTCCGGGCGATGCTTCGTGACACTCTGCCCCACCTCCACTACCGTTGATGACCTCCATACAGTGAATGGGTGGTCTTACCTCGTCGAATCTGGTGACTCCTTAGACTGCGTGCTAAAATAACCATATTTATCTCTTTCCCGGCCTGCCTTGCTCTCATCATCTATTGACATCTGACGCCGCCTACAAGCTAGTCCGGCGTCACGATCATACCATCTCGTCTGCTCAGTCCTTTCCACACGTTCCGGACAAGAGTTCGCACCCATAAGTTTCGGCGCTGCATTAGTGGCAACGTGTGGTTAGCGCAGCTATGTCGCAAAGACCACTTATTAGGCCGGAGCAGGTCGCACAACTCCCATATCTAGATGCTGTCGCCAAGGAGAAGTACAGGAAAGGGCTGGAGCAGCTATGGCAGGCCATGGCAAGTCTGCCAGAGGGTAGTCCACAAAGGCAGGCCGCTGAGAACCGCCTCCGTCAAGCCAGCGAGAAGATCATGGGTGACCTCGCCGCACGCAGCGGTCGCGGTACGAACAATGGAGCCACTAATGGCAGTGCAGGCGGAGCTCAATCACGTCCTTCCACACAAGCTGGCATGGGTGGCCCGCAGAACGTACCGATGTCGCAGCAGCAAGCAAATGCGCAACCTCAACCTCAACCTCAACAGCAACCGCAGGTGCAGCCCAGCCCGGCTCAAACATGGGCGCACCAACAGCTCAAGAACGTGATGATAACAGCACCACCCGACATGCCATCGCAGGCTGCACAAGGGTATCGCGCAAAGTTTCTGCGTGAGGCACTTCCTGCACTGACCCAGCAATATGATGCGCATAACCAGTTCAGACAAACGCGCGAGCGGATAACTCAGCTACAACAAAGCGGACAGGACGTGCCACAGGCTTTGGTAAATCAACAGGAAAAGGCGAGAACTGTTGGCCAGACTGCAAAGAACAAGTGGGAGCAGATGCGAGCGGAGAATGAACGGAACAGACAACTGCAGCAGAATGCGCAGGTCCAGTCGACTCAACAGCAGCAGCCGAACGGGGTCCAGGCGCCAGACATGCAGCGCTCAAATACCGGTGGCACACAAGGCGACATTAAGCAGGAGCCACGAATGTCACACTCACCGCAGCAGGCGCAAAGTATGTTTCAGCAGCAAGCGCAGAGCATGCCGCAGGCCGCGAATCAGTCCCTTCCTACACCAAACCATCAACAGCAACCGACCCAGCAAACCCAGCAGACTCCACAGACAGCGACACAAACGCAGGCACCGCAGAACTTTCCGCAGCAGCCTACGCAGCAGCAATACCCCACTCAACGGCCACAGATGCCCCCACAACAGCCTTCCAACTCAGTAGTTCCACCCAATGCGCAACAGCACCAACGCCCGCAAGCGCTCTCACAGCAAGCGGCGATGGCACAAGCCGCCCAGCAGTACCGTGAACAGAGTCTGCAGCCTTCACAGTCTTCGAGCAACATACCACAGCTGCCAAACGGCGCTGCAGGCTCGTTTAACACACCGGCTTCCGCTTCGCAAACCACGCCAACTTCTGCCTTCGGTAATGGAGCGGCAACGATGTCGTCTGCGCAAAGTCTGAACCGTTTCAACATCCCGAAGACGTTACAGCTAGACCCACGTACTCAAGCACCAGTGCAAGCGCCACCTTCTCGCCCAACATTCGCAAACTCCGGTATGCTCGGTCAACCTGGCCTTACACGTCCACAACCGTTCACGCTAGAGGGTGAAGGCGATCGAGTACTATCCAAGCGCAAGCTGGACGAGCTTGTGCGTCAGGTCACGGGCGGTAGCAGCAACGATGAGTCCAATCTGTCTCCAGAAGTCGAGGAGAATCTTCTCACTCTGGCTGATGACTTTGTGGACGAGGTCATCACCTCTGCATGCAAGCTTGCCAAACTACGTCCCGGCAACAGTCTGGAACTGAGAGACATTCAGATGGTGCTCGAACGCAACTGGGGCATCAGGGTGCCCGGGTACAGTCTGGAGGAGGCCAGGACAGTTAAGAAGTTCCAGCCTGCCGCCGGATGGCAGAGCAAAATGCAGGCGATACAGACGGCCAAGACATTGGGCGGAGTTGGCGGGACTGGCAAGGCGGACTCTTAGGCACGGTCGGCTGGAGCTCGCCCTGCTAACCACCCACGTCATGCTATCAGAATCAGCGACTTGGTGGAGGGTGAGAAGCGTTAGTGATGCTGTGGCTCAGATGGTCCGGCATTACTGTTGCGACAGGCACCCTCAGCATGAAGCTAGATGCCACCACCGACTTCCATGGACGCGGAGTGGCGGGAATAGCTGAAAGCGAGGCGTGACATCAATTTAACTATATTGGAAGCGAGGCGCTCGGGGATAGTACTCATGTCGACTTTATGTACATTTAGACATTAACAAGCGCTGCTTAAAGCGATAGCCTGTTCCACGGTTCTCTCCAGTCACCGCTGCACACGTGACAGTACCTCGGCCTTTCGAACGCCACACGAGATGACGTCTGCCAGCCACCGGCTTTGCGCACGCGGCGGCGTTGCTAAGGCAGCAGCTATCGAAGCTCCATGACCTGCTCACACGATCACTTCCCCTTCACTTTCACCATCATTCTCTCCATCTCAATCACTTCACACCTCCATCTTTTGATCAGACCATCATGAAGGGTGCTGCTGTCGTCGCCGCGGCGCTTGCCGGGCAAGCCTTTGCGGAAGTAGGTACAACGCAATCACGGCGCTTGGAGCGTAGTTCGCTGACAATGAGAAGATCCACCGCATGAAGCTGCAGAAGGTGCCGCTGTCAGAGCAACTCGAGAATGCCAACATTGACGACCATATGCGCGCGCTCGGCCAGAAGTACATGGGCATCCGACCGCAGCGCAACATGGAAGAGATGTTCAAGGAGACGTCCATCAAGCCGGAGAAGAATCACCCAGTCGCTGTCAGCAACTTCTTGAACGCTCAGTATTTCTCTGACATCTCCATCGGAACGCCACCGCAAGACTTCAAGGTCGTGCTAGACACCGGCAGCTCCAACTTGTGGGTGCCCAGCCAAGATTGCGGCTCCATCGCTTGCTACTTGCACTCCAAGTACGACCACAGTGACTCAAGCACCTACAAGAAGAACGGCTCGGACTTCCAGATTCGATACGGTTCGGGTGAGCTTGAAGGCTACATCAGCCAGGATACCGTACGCATTGGCGACTTGTCAATCAAGAACCAACTCTTTGCCGAGGCGACTTCCGAGCCCGGACTTGCGTTCGCCTTTGGCCGTTTCGACGGCATCATGGGTCTCGGTTATGACACCATCTCCGTCAACCACATTGTGCCTCCTTTCTACAACATGATCAACCAGGGTCTGATCGACGAGCAGGTCTTTGCTTTCTACCTCAGCGACACCAACAAGGGTGATGAGTCCGAGGCCACCTTTGGCGGTATCGATGAATCTCACTACGAGGGTAAGATGACCAAGATCCCTCTCCGCCGGAAGGCCTACTGGGAGGTGGACCTCGACGCCATCACCTTTGGCGATCAGACTGCTGAGATCGACTCCACTGGTGCTATCCTCGACACTGGCACCTCTCTCATTGCTCTGCCGACCACTCTTGCTGAGCTCCTGAACCGCGAGATCGGCGCCAAGAAGTCATACAATGGACAGTACACCATCGAGTGCAACAAGCGGGACTCTCTGCCGGACCTGACGTTCACACTTACTGGGTACAACTTCACGATCGGTCCGTACGACTATATTCTTGAGGTGCAAGGCAGCTGCATCAGTTCTTTTATGGGCTTCGACATTCCGGAGCCGGCTGGACCGCTTGCCATCCTTGGTGACGCCTTTTTGAGAAAGTGGTACTCAGTCTACGACCTTGGCAACAACGCTGTCGGTCTTGCCAAGGCGAAGTAGATCTCTCACGAACGATGCATATAAGGTGGAATCTGTCAGCATGGTGTCATAGCCTAGCTACTGCGATGCCACCGCGCATGCTTGCGAAGCGCTTACATCAGACATGCGCAGTGTCCGGTGAGGAGAATGATGTCAGCCGCTTTCGGGAAGTGTATTGCGTATTAAAGTAATGGCTCCTGTGCCTTTATAGGGTCCGTCTCCTCATGTCTTGTATCTATATGTACTTCACAGGATATCTACCTTTCACTTTTTCCATCGAAACATTGCACTATTGTTCGACGTGATTGCGTGAAGAACCACTTCTGGCCAACTCGGAGAGTTTAGCCTGAGTCAGCCGCCTATCACATGGCTTCGTGAACCCCAGATTGATCACTAGGCTTCTCGACGTGATCCATCGTCTAGGTAGCTTTCAACATCGCTACTTATAGCACCTTTCTCCCAAAAGACATCAGGCAGCAATTGCGGAGCCTGATGGAGCGGCGAACACGTCAATATGTGAGACCGATAGACCGGTAGCGAGCACGCTTGCTTGTAACGAGACAAAGTTCGCAGCAGTGCACTGAGATTCGGAGAGTAAAGAGAGGCACGCAACGCTTTCCCATCGACGTCGCGTGACTGCGTCAACTTGGTTGCTGCTGAGGGTTGATCGTGACACTGACACGCGCCTGAGCGAGTGTGGGTCGTATTTTCGACAATGGCTTCACTACCGTCGCCGGCCGCTCGGCCCTCGCTCGGAAGAAGGGTTGCACGTAGTCGCAGTCGAAGGCGAGAGCAGCGGCGCGTAAGCATGGAGCTGCCGGAGCGCTTCAAGGTAGATGATGAAGAAGAAGATGTCACGGACGATCTGGTAAACCGAGGACCGATGCAGCAGTCATTGTACGGAATCATCGGCGCACTTTCTAGACCACGGAGAGGCTTCACCTTTGCAGCGGATGGTGGAAGCGAATCTGAAGACGATGGAGCAGTTGAGGCAGAAGATGGTGAAGTGGAGAAGGTGACTTCGGGCCACAAGAAGCAAAAGTCGGGGGCCAAAGGGTTGAAGTCTCTCTTGAAGACTGTACGGGAGCGTGGGGAGTCGCAAAGCCAGGACATGATGTCGCAATCGCAATTTCTGCCGCCAAGAGAGACTGTGGTTGAGCCGCCTGAGAGGCCGACAAGCGCAGATGGTGTGCGGAGTGACGCGCCGATGCTTGACCGTAAGCTGCAGGCAAAGGCTAGAGCTGAGATGGATGCCTCGACGACATCCTCAAGCAGTCGAAAAGGTGGCAAAGGCGCTCCAGCTCAGGTCGCACCAAATAAGCCTGAGCTTGCTAATGCACTTGCGGACATCTTTCAGTTCGATGAACCTGAAGAGGTTATCGGCGAGTTCGCATGTTGGTACTTGCAGAGCGTGCTCTTGCAGGGTTACATGTACATCACCCGGAAGCATGTCTGCTTCTATGCGTACCTCCAGAAGAAAGGTCATATCGTGATCAAGTCTGGCCATCTCGCCAAGCAGGGCAAGCGGAACCCTCACTATCGCCGGTACTGGCTGGTCCTGAAAGGTGACGTGCTTTCGTACTATGAGAGCGCCGCAGACCCGTACTTCCCGCGTGGCACTATCGACTTGAGGTCGGCTGTCTCGGCAGAGCTGACTCCAGAGAAGGGCAAGGCGACGAAGGAGACGAACGTCTTCGCCATAACGACGGAGCAGCGTACCTACCATTTCAAGGCCGACAGCATCACCAGCGCAAAGGAGTGGGTTAAGCAACTACAGCGCGTCATCTTCCGCTCACGCAACGATGGCGACAGCGTCAAGATATCCTTGCCTTTGGCGAACGTTGTGGAGGTGGAGTCCAGTCCGGTGACCGACCTTGCGGAGACTGTGCGGATAAGGGTGATTGACGACGGCACTACTTTCGCAGTCGACGAATATTTCTTCACCTTCTTCAGCCGCGGCAGCCAGGCCTTGGACGTGCTGAGAACGCTAACGGAGGACAATGAGGCTCGGCGACGGGCATCCCGCCATGGGCGGGCATTAGGTCCCGAGCAGTCACCGCGAGATTCCGATCGTTCGCCAGGCGTGCCACAACCCGTTCGGTCTACCCTGTCGCCAGTTTCTGCTGTAGCAGGTCGACTGAGTCCAAGGGCCAGCGGCGAATATCGACGGTCGAGTGGCGAGACTTCGCGAGCGAGCATAGATCAAGGACGTGCAAGCTTTGATCGTGGAAGGCGCACGAGTGTTCAACAAGGCCGGCGAAGCTCGAAGTCACCTGTCTCACCGTCAGCGCACAATTCCGCGGACTCCTTCAAAACTTCCTCCGAGCACGTGTCGAGCGCGCCTTCCACTCCTGGAGGTGTAAACGACATGTCAGCCAGTCAGATGCTCACAGGTGACGGAGCGTTCCGAGCACCTACATTAAGGCAGCCTCTTCCGAAGAGCACCCTTTCTGTTACAACTGTCGAAAGACTTCGCCGTGAACCACAGCAGCTGTCAGCTGCACCCATGCAAACGGCGCCAGGCACGACTCGACGGCAACCTCCGTCACGTACGCTAGCCGGCGAGATAATGGCAGTGACTGACCGTGCTAGCATTGAACACACCGAGACACATCGCCTCCGCCCAAATGCATCGGTCCATGCAGCACCGAGGCCAATGCACACCATTCTCGCCACGCCGCTTCAATTCGCATACGGCCTCGCTGAGCAAGTTCGTGATCAAAGCAGACGCGGGCTCTCGTACCTTGGGAGCAGCCCTAAAGACTACTACAACCGCTTCTCTGGTGCCCTCGCCGGCGGCAAGCTCGAGTACGGTGACGATGATGGCCGAGCTGCAGAAGACCGCATCAGAGACTCCGAGGCCAATCTAGACGAAGCAAACGCTGAGAAACGGTTTCGAGAGCATTTCAAACTACCAGAGTCAGAGAGATTGCTTACTGCGTATTACTGCTCACTTCACAGGGTGCTACCGCTGTATGGGAAGATCTACGTCGGAACGCGCCACTTCTGCTTCCGGAGCCTACTCTACGGGACCCGCACGAGGCTGGTTATACCGTTCAGCAACCTTCTCAATCTGGAAAAGGAGAAGGGCTACCGTCTGGGCTACCCTGGAATGGTGGTGGTGATTCGGGGCCACGAGGAGCTTTTCTTCGATTTCCAGAACGTCGAGCTCCGTGACGACTGTGTTGTGAACGTTCTCCAGCGCCTAGATACCGCCCGCCAACTTCAGGACTCCTTGCTGCTAACGGAGGCTGAGAAGATGGATGCCGCCGCCGCTGCTGCTGAACATGAAGTTCTGCAACGTGCACGCAAGGATGGGTTCGCTAACGAGAACTTCGTGCTTCCACAGGACCTACAAAATGTTGATCTGAGCGACATCCCTGACGCTCCAATCTTGTTCGATGACGCAAGCATGTCAATACTCGATTTCAAGCCTAAGAAGCCAATGCGCATCACGTGCCTGACAATTGGATCACGCGGAGATGTTCAGCCGTATATCGCTTTGTGCAAGGGTTTCATGGCCGACGGTCATCACATGCGCATCGCAACGCACTCGAAGTTCAAGGCTTGGATCGAAAAGCATGGTATTGAGTTTGCGCCAGTCGCTGGTGATCCGGTGGAGTTGATGGAGCTTTGTACCGAGCATGGCATGTTCACGCCATCCTTCGTCTTCGAGTCACTGGGTAAGATGCGGCCATGGCTGGATGAGCTGCTGAAGACTGCCTTCACAGCCTGCAAGGGCAGTGATCTGCTAATTGAGAGTCCGCAAGCTATGGCCGGCATCCACATCGCAGAAGCGCTGGGTATACCTTACTTCCGTGCGTTTACCATGCCGTGGACTCGAACCCGCGCGTACCCGCATGCCTTTGCCGTACCTTCTCGCAAACTCGGCGGTCAGTACAACTACCTCACCTACACCCTCTTCGACAACGTCTTTTGGCAGATGAGCGCCGCTCCGATCAACAAATGGCGCGGTAAGACGCTTGGCCTTAAGCCGACGACTCTCGACAAGCTGCAGCAGAACAAGGTGCCGTTCCTCTATAACTACTCACCGCACGTTGTACCACCACCGCTTGACTACAGCGACTGGGTGCGTCCGACGGGCTTCTGGTTCCTAGACGAAGGTGCCAACTGGAGGCCGCCAGATGATCTCATGCGCTTCATCACCAAGGCACGAGCGGACGGCAAGAAGATCGTTTACATCGGCTTCGGCTCCGTGCCAATCAATGAGTCAAAGCAGCTATTGCAGCAAGTGGTGAACGCCGTCATTAAGGCTGATGTACGTTGCATCCTGTCCAAAGGTTGGGCGGATCAGGGCAGTAAGAAAGACAAAACAACGGCGCTTCCAATCCCACTGCCAGACTCGGTGTTCGAGATCGTTGCGGCTCCTCACGATTGGCTCTTCAAGCAGATTGACGCTGCTGTGCACCACGGCGGCTCCGGCACTACCGGCGCTAGTCTGCGCGCTGGTCTCCCGACCATCATCAAGCCGTGGTTTGGCGATCAGTTCTTCTTCGCCACGCGTGTCGAGGATCTTGGTGTTGGGTTTTACCTGAGAAAGACAACAAGTAACGAGCTTGGCATAGCGCTGTGGTATGCCACCCACGATGAGCGAATTATCAAGAAAGCGAAAGTGCTCGGAGAGCAAATCCGCAGCGAAGATGGAGTGGGCACGGCAATCAAGGCTATATATCGCGATATGGAATATGCTAGGACATTGATCAAAAAACGTGCGGTCAACATCAAGGCTACGGACGTAGATGACGCCGAAGATGAGGAGGAGGAGAGCTGGACGTTTGTCGAGAATGAGAGCGATGTGGACATCGCAAGCTTGCGGTTGGGTGATTCCGCTGCCACAGGTTCTACGGCGCATCAGCAATGGAATCGGGCATTGCAATATGGGAGACATCTGAGCCTTGGGGCAACGGCGCTTAAAGGTCGGCTGACTTAGACTGGGTTATCGGCGGACGATTAGCGAGGCGTTGGGGCAAGATTACATACAGCGTGGCGCTCCGCTCGATAATATACGAAAGACACGGCGAGGCCTCATGTTGTAACGATGATATGTTGGCCCCTCCGCCGTTCTATGGCTGAGAAGCCCGATAGATGAGATAGTGACTCCATGTCAAAGTTGCCCTCAGCGGCACGATGGGTGGAAATGTCGAATGCTCCTTGCAGCTATTTCAACCGTGCCATCTTACGGCACCAAATTGTCATGGCGAACGTAGCAAATTAGATTATCGAAGCTGTTCTAATCATCTCGTGGCTAGAGGTGGTCAGCCTCAAGGAGGGCCCGTTCGGAAAGGCAGATGTCTATGCAGACGCATGCTGATGTCGACGAAGTCTTTGTCCGTCTCCGGCGTAATGATGCTGTGCGAAACCAAGAAGTCGATCAGCACAGCCGCGGAGTCTGGCTTGAACTCTTCCTGCAGCAGGGCACGTTGGACGTTGTCTACGCTCATGCAGTAGAAGTTGCTGACTTCGTCGTCGTGTGGTTTCGGTACGACGTCGCCTGGCAGCTCAATATCGTAAACGTAGATATAGTCTGGCACCACAAGCCCTTGCTCGCCGGGGAAGCCTTTACCGGTGAGGGACATGTGGGTAAGCACGCCTAAAGATTGTTGGGTAGAAGGGTTAGCGATTTCCCAGACAATGGCAGAAGGATCCGCACAGCGCAATGCTTACCTTTCGATCGTACTCTCTCGCGTACCAGTGCTGCAGGTAGTGATGCTTCCTCATCTGACTCTTCAATGATAGTCTGGAGTGGCGGCACGCCGGACTTGACGCCACCAGCTACGGTCGTGTCTAGCATTCCGGGATACGTGTAAATATGCTGAGATCGTCTAGACACCCAAATCTTCATTCCTTCGTCGTGAGTGTTGATGTAGGCCACCATGTGAGCCCCCCGTTGCGTGATGCCAAACAATGCGGCTGCGAAGCGCTCGACATAAACTGGCATTCCGTAATTGGCCCCGGGAATGGCGAAGAGCTCACTGTGACGGCCACCAAGCAGATGGAAACAATCTTGCTCAATGCATAGATCGATCAACTTCTGGAAGGCTGTGTTCACAGCGGATGGCGTATTCTGCCCATTCGAGGCGTCGAGCACGGTCACCATCTTCTGTGGGCTATGGGAGACATGGAAATCTGCCGTCCATGGCATCTTTTGCACGGTCTTTGACAACAGATACCCATGCGGCCAGTCGTCATTCGGCAGATACAGCTCGTAATACGACAATGCGGCAGAAGGCTCATACGGGAAGCTGTATCTATCAGACAAAGCATGTTCTTTGTAAACACGCCTAAAAGCACTCACTCATCGCACATGCTCACAATCTCAAGGTAAGTCTTGGAGGGGCCAGCGGTCACGCTTCGGTCGCGCTGGGCTGTTGTCCCGCTGCCTGCCTGCTTGAGCGGGCTTTCGACGATATCGTCCCTCATATCGTTGAGCGGCCAAGCACAGGACGCTTTGTCCGTCAAGCTCATTGCACCGTGAGACAGGTCATTACAAGAAGGGACGAGGGTGTAGTCTTAATAGGCCCTCACTATTAGGCTGGCGTTGTGTACGGTCGCTACACTGCGGCAGTTGCTGTTTTCTAGTTGTCTGCGTCCAGAAACTGCAACTCACACCACGTTCCAACGACCGCCGGCATAGTACAGTCGCACCAAAACCTGCATCAAATTGGTTGAATTGGTGCGAAGCAACGAATCTGCTGCATGTCCTACCGAAGGACACACCCATGCGAGCTGGGGAACGTTGAGCGGTGCGCAAAACCCACGCCGTTTTGGTTTGAAAGATAGAGTATAATTGGGAAGACGTTGAGAGTGTTGGAGTCGTAATGCTGCTGCCTAAGGCCACAACGGCCCCAAGGCTTCCATGTAGTGGATCTCCAAGGGTGTCTGGCTGTACAAGATTATCTGGCATGCAGGCGTTACCCTTCCGACAGGCACATTTACCGTCCGCATCTGGCCTGCATAGTCCGGTATCACGCTCGTTACGAGCTTGTATCGTGTCCAAATGGTTGCAGTCCCGTGGCTTATCTACGACAGCCCCAAAACCACAGCAGGGAGCGATACCACTCCGCAAACACCTCAAGGATGAGGCCAAGCGCAAGAAGGCCCAAGACAAAGCCAATGCTAGCAAAAATCTCAAGCGGGACTCACGGCTGGACAAATGGGAGCTTACAGTCGGGATCGAGATCCACGCGGAGTTGAACACATACCAGAAGCTCTTCTCGCGAGCTTCTGCTTCACATGTCGCAGACAATGGCCATGCTGCCAACAGTAGAGTGGCACCATTCGATGCTGCACTTCCTGGAACGCAGCCTCGTTTCCAATCCGCGACCCTGCTCCCTGCCGTAAGAGCAGCTCTAGCCCTGGAATGCCAGATACAGCGTGTCAGTGGGTGGGATAGGAAGCATTATTTTCACTGGGATCAGCCGAACGGCTACCAGATCACGCAGTACTATCGTCCATTTGCCAAAGACGGGCATCTCGAGCTATCGGCTTCAGATGGCGTCCCGGCTGCGGATCTTGGCGATGCAGACCACCTTGTAATTGGCATCAAGCAGATACAGATGGAGCAAGATACTGCCAAGACGACACACCACCCGCCATCAACGTATCACGTAGATCTGAATAGAGCCGGTGTGCCACTTGTTGAGATCATCACTTTGCCTCACATACATTCTCCGCAGGCTGCTGCAGCCGTTGTGCGGAAGATCCAGGCTATTCTACGAAGTGTCGGCGCGTGTGTGACCGGGATGGAGCTCGGCGGGTTGAGGGCTGATGTTAACGTATCTGTTCGGCAACATGGTACTGAGGGCACAGGGTCAAGCTACAGCGGAGTCCGCGGGCTCGGTCAGCGCACTGAAATCAAGAATCTATCCTCCTTTAAGGCAGTGGAGGATGCTGTCGTAGCCGAGCGTGACCGCCAGATAAGTGTGCTTGAGGCAGGCGGTATGATCGAAGGCGAGACCAGAGGATGGACGCTTGGTGCAAGTGAGACTACGAAGCTGAGAGGCAAGGAAGGCGAGGTCGACTACCGATACATGCCTGATCCTGACTTGCAACCATTGGTCATTGGTCAGGATCTGGTTGATCATCTGCGTACTACTCTGCCTACTCTCCCAAATGAACAAGAGCGCCGTTTGCGGGAGAACTACGGTCTCACTGCCAAAGATGCTAAGACTCTTGTTGAACTCGATAGTGGTGAGAGAGTTGATTTCCTCGAGGACACCGTAGAGTGTATGATGGCGCAGATCGGCGTGGATGGAGACGACCGAGTACGCGTGTTCGGACGTCTTGCTTCGAATTGGACTCTGCATGAGCTTGGTGGTCTTCTATCAACAACCGAGACTATCTGGCAGGAATTGACCATTGCGCCCACGGAGCTTGCGGACATTCTAGTGGCCTTGCACAGCAAGCAGATCACGTCGCGAGGGGCGAAGCAGTTGCTCGCCACATTGTTCGACCATGCACCGGCACCCAGTGATGGTCTTTTGGCAAATGCAGATGCTCGGCCTACCGTGAGTCAGCTTATCGAGACGCTGGGCCTGCAATTGCGGCCCTTATCAGAGCAGGATTATGAAGAGCTGGCGAACGTCATTATGGAAGAGAACCCGGACATGGTCAAGGCGGTAAAGGAGAAAGGTCAAAAGGGCAAGTTGATGTGGTTCGTCGGGCAAATGGTTCGACGTGGTGAAGAGCGCACGATCGAACCGGAGAAGGCTAGGGAAGTAGTTGAGCGCTTGATGGGTGGCTGAGATCCCAAAGAAAGGATGTTGTCGGTGTCTTCAAATCTTGCTCTTCCAAGACGCTGCCATTCCAGACTTATACCTAGTACATGTAGGCGAACATCCTGTGCTAGTGTATTGAGTGCAGGTTTATTTCTTATGTTGACTGACGGCAGCTAGTAGTCACTGGCACGATCCTGCATGCAACCCTACAAGTGGCCGAGGGGTTTCAATCTGCAAAAGCGCCAGAACGAGGTCTGCAATGAATTGTTACACTTGAGAGATAGCTGTTTGCGAATGAACGTGGCACCTGAGCCGCATGGTGCTGTGAATTCGACGAACACGCGACATTGCTAGTATCAGACCTTGGCCTGGCAATTACTGCGTCAGATTTTGGACCTCGCAGGATACTCGCCTGCCGTCTCAATCCTCACGCGCCATCTCGCCTCGAGCGCCGTGCCGTGCTGTTCCCATACCCATCATATCATGCAGACTAAACACTCATCGAATGACACCGTCAGACCTACCCGGCGGCGGGCCCGCAGGAGGAGCGTACTCAGGCTGTTGCCCAGCCTTGCGACCAGTCGATCCATATACCGGCTGTGGCTCTTGCAACTCAACATTATTCCCGCGGTTGCCGTAGTAGTCGTTTGCCGATCCATAGGCGGGTGGTGGCGCGTTGCTGTTGTTGTAGTACGGTTGCGCAGTGTAGCCGGAGTTGGGAGCGTTCTGTCGTCCAGTGTACTGTGCGGGCGCATGAC
Organism: Baudoinia panamericana UAMH 10762; assembly: GCF_000338955.1. Lineage (NCBI taxonomy): Eukaryota > Fungi > Ascomycota > Dothideomycetes > Mycosphaerellales > Teratosphaeriaceae > Baudoinia > Baudoinia panamericana. The sequence goes on from NW_006911263.1 coordinate 894,589, forward strand.
CTTCGGGTGTGCGGCCAAGCGCCCAACCTGTGCCGGCGTACGGTCGGTAGCCCATTCTTCTCCTCCTACGTGCCGAGACGCAGCTAACGATGGCCAGTCAGTATGCCGTAGCCTGGCGGAAGATGTGGAATATGCTTACGAGAAGAGGAAGAAGATGAGGAAAGCGCCGATGATCACCAAAGCAAGAACGAGCCATCTGCCCCAGCTATACCATCCGCCGTTGTTGCACACCACTTGGCCGTATGCATTGTAGTAGCAGTTGTCATTGTTGCTAGCAATATCCATCTTGTCAGCGTATGGTCCTGCCAGCATGGAAACCTTGCACGAGCTCTCGTGTGCCCTCATCTCGGTCGGCGCGCAGTGCTTGTTAGCATTGTCGCATCCAAACAACAAACAAAGCACTCTTGACGTCCATGCGACTGAAGTGATTGCGACTGCATGCGAGAGAACATACCCATAATATCTGTTCAGGTAGGTGTTAGCGACATACCACAAACGGCTCGTTTAGTGTACCATACTGTCTTATGCCCAGGACCGCCATCTTCACGGTTTGGACGAGTTGTCTCTGTGAGTTTGCTAATCACAAAAGTGATGATGGTGGAGAAGGAAGTGCGGTAGGCGCGAAGACGTGTGAATATTGAAGTGATGACGAGGTTCATGTACTTTCCAAGCCAGCTTACGCCACTTGGCCTTGCTGCGCCTCCTATGCCGAGTCCTTGCGATCTGGACTCCATTCATCACGGCTCGCATACTCCGTTCAGGCTGCATTGCACTGCCGCGCAACGTTCGTCAGCTTCCCATGATCACGTGCAATCGAAGGTTCTACGAGAACGTGATGCGAGAACGGGAACGAGGAGAGGCCCGGCATTCTTCGTCCGTATCGATGAATTGACTTTGAGAAGAGGCGCGTCTATCTTAGCGCGATCATGCCCGCGACGAGCCTTAACCGGAAAAGGTATGGCGATATCGGTCATGCATTGCGTTGCGTTGGGTTGCGTGGTGCAGATGTTTGTATGCAATGATGTGCTGGCAATGGCCCGAGCGCAGTATTTTGATACAAGGAGATGCGCTGTTCTTCGTTTTCGTTTCCTCCGCTTCTCGCGCTGTCCTCATGACGAACAGGCACAGGTTTGACTTGACGGCAAATACGAATACTTGTTCCCGCCCATCATCAGGCCCATGGGCTGCAGTAGAAGAGAGACATGGTCACTTCAAGCCCGTCAGGACCAAGGCCTTGGAAGATGATACCTTGGGAGCATGTCACGGTCTTAGCCACCTGCCTATCATTGCCACTCAGTGACCAGACCTATGTCGCTGTCGCCCATGCTATCCTGCACTCTCCAAGCAAGGAGCTTCCGCCGTCACGACAAGGTCACAGCTACCATGTAACTTCCGTCGGCCAGCGGATGTTGCTCTGACTGCATGGAAGAGCATAGAGAAATCCAAGCATCAATGCTGTCGTCTTGGCCATTACTGGCCCGCAGCCAGCACGCTGCTCTTCGCCCTCGCCCCTCGCCCTTTTATGCACGCAAACCATGCTGACATCGTAGATACGTTTTGCGGCCGTTCATCGTTCGCACTGTTGGCGGAGGATAGTATTCATCATCGCCCACGTCGCTTGATGCGAAGGCGGGCCTCTATTTCTGCGCCCTGGCAATGAGCCATTGCAGAACAGCATCGAGATTGGTCTCTTCTTTCGCGCTGATACCATAACAGCTCACCTCTCGGTGCGTCACAGTCTTGAGATTCAACGCCTCAATAAGCTCGTCCACGGTTGCATGGTCGGGTAGGTCGGACTTGTTGCCAAGGACCAGCAGAGGGATACCTTCCATGGCCGGCTTCTCCAGAAGAATATGCAATTCCTCTTTGGCAACTGGGAGAGCCTCCCTGTCGGCGGAGTCAACGATGAAGCTTTGATGGAATCAGCACAGCACCCCTGAATCTCAAAATGGAAACCATACACTATGGCGTTTACGCCTCGGCAGTACCGCTCCCACATCGAGCGAAATCGAGGCTGGCCTCCTAGATCCCAACTGCCAGCTGTCAGTAACGCCGCTTTCAGCAACTTGTTTCCCTCGGTCATCGCCGACAGCAAGGGGGGCATGGTTGTTGACGATGACAGTGACGGAAACGTAGGATTACAAATGATCAAGGACGCACCACTTCAGTGTAACATGACCTTTCTGCACCCGCTTCATGTTGAACCCAACAGTAGGTATTGAGCTGGTCGCATGTCAGCAAACCTACTGGCCATGGCCTTTCGCAGCCAGCACTCGGCCGGAAACACCGCAGTCGCACATACTCGATGGTGAACTCGCCGCCCTGTGCCACAGCGTCAGCACTTGAAACACTTCCGCTGCACCTTTTTCCGAACCACTCACCGCCAACACTCGCAGCAAAGACGTCTTGCCAGCATTCTGAAGGCCGATCATGGTGATGTCGAGCTCCGTATTCCTACATGCCGTGAAGGCGAAGCATCAGCGCCGTAAAACTTATCTACCATCCTCGTTGCTTTGCGAGTCGACTGGAGAAGCGGTAAACCACAACCGCGCTGGAAACAAAATGACCACACTGCCAGCGTCAAGGGAAAACACTCGCATACCAGAACAAGCTTAACAGCCAATCATAAATGCGCTGTAGGATGCCCATCGCGTTCGATAGCCACGTGAAGAGTGCGGGAACCAACGTTGCTGGCGCCGGGAGGTATCCAGAGAATGGTGGCCAGTCGAGCTTGTAAGGCGGAAGAGGCTCGCAGAAAGGCAAGGATCGAAAGGACCTTCTCTGGTCAAGGGTACCCGGCCGCGCGAGCGTAGATGGTGCGGTTTTTCGTTTCGAAGCGGGGCCTACCGTTACCGCCGGTGCCTGCGCTACTTTCCTGAGGTAGATAGAGTTTGTTTATGTAAACTGTAGTAATAGAATTTGGTCGATTCAATGTGCGTGCTTGCAGTACATGGTCATATTTGTGCGATGCAGCACCAGTTTCACAATCTGAGATAGCTCGTTCCGTGAAGTTGCTGCACGCGGGTGAGACAAGATCTTCGGAGGGAAGGCTGTAACAAAGCGAGGTGCAGATGCACGAAACGCCGCGGCGGGCGGTGGCGGAGAGTTCCGAGCCTCTAGCACCTATCGATAAAGACTCGCCGAGCTAGTCGAACTTTTGAAGGCTTAAGTGCGAAGACGCTTGGAGAATGCAAACACACGTACTTGGGACTTCACAACTCTCCACCTTGGTTGTCAGTTCTGGCCGGCAGCTCTTTTGTCTCAGCATGATCTTGAGCGACCAATTGTAGCCGCTGGATGGTAGATTGCGCATATCCATTAGCAGAGCCTGTCCAGAATGGCGCCACCAAGGATGAACGGAGTCGAGCCTTCACCCAGGAAGTGGACAACAGAATACGATACACTACGGCGACACAAGCTTTTCCGGGAGCCTCCCGACAAGAAGACAGCGTACCCATCGCTTGCTCAAGCAATAAAGCCACACGTGGAGTCTTTCAACACAATCTTTGCGCCAGATGGGCAACTACAGCATGCTTTGAGGGATATCGGGACGAAGACCTTCCTTGATGTCGAGCCCGGCGCAGGACTTGACGACAATGCTAGGCCACGCAATCGGTTGCAGCTCCGCGTCAAGGAAGTCTTCCTGGAGCGAAGCGTCGTGTCAGCCAACAACAAACAACTCGGCAAGAGGGACATCCTCCCTGTCGAGTGTCGAGAAAGGCATGTGACCTATAGGGGCCGCTTCAGAGGCCGATTCGAGTATCGAGTCAACGATGGCCAGTGGAAGGAGAGTGTTCGGGAGTTCGGTCAACTACCGATTATGCTCCGCTCGAATCGGTGCCATCTCGAAGGTTTGTCGCCTAAGCAACTTGTCGATTGTCGCGAGGAGACAGAAGAGCTCGGCGGCTACTTCATTGTCAACGGCATTGAAAAGCTGATCAGGATGCTTATTGTCAACCGTCGCAACTTCCCGATGGCGATAATTCGGCCTTCATTCGAGAATCGAGGGCCGACATACACAAAGTACGGCATTCAGATACGATCGGTGCGGCCAGACCAGACATCACAGACGAATGTGTTACACTACCTCAGTGACGGCAACGTCACTTTCCGCTTCTCGTGGCGGAAGAACGAGTACCTTGTCCCGGTCGTCATGATATTGAAGGCTCTTGTCGAAACGACCGACCGCGAAATCTACGAAGGTGTCGTGGGCCCTGCTGATACAAAGGGGCTGGAGGCCAAGCAGTTTGTCACCGATCGGGTCGAACTGTTACTGCGAACATACCAGGCGTACCAGCTCTACAACCGAGATCAGACGAAAGCGTACCTGGGCTCGAAGTTCCGAATTGTGCTGGGCGTGCCTGATGACATGAGCGACGAAAGTGCTGGAGCGGAGTTTCTGCGGAAGATTGTGCTGCCGCATCTTGGCTGCTTCGATGTAACAGAAGCTAACAACGAGGACAAAGCTCGAATGTTGTTGTTTATGATTCGTAAACTTTACGCTCTGGCTGAAGGCGAATGCATGGTCGACAACCCGGATACTGTCTCAAGCCAAGAGATACTACTCCCGGGCGCACTTTACGGCATGATTATCAAGGAGCGGTTGGAGGAATGGTTGACCTCAATTGGCGCACAACTGCGCGACTGGAGTCGCAATAACCAGTACCCATCTTTCACCAGTCGGGAGTTTGAGCGCGACTTCATGTCAAAAGTGCTTCGCAAGACCAATGAGAACCTAGGTCAGGCGCTCGACTACTTTCTGTCAACGGGCAATCTAGTGAGTCCGACGGGCCTCGACCTGCAACAAGTCTCGGGCTACACGGTGGTCGCGGAAAAGATTAACTTCTATCGCTTCATCAGTCACTTTCGCATGGTTCACAGAGGCAGCTTCTTCGCAGAGCTGAAGACGACGACGGTCAGGAAGCTGCTGCCGGAAAGCTGGGGCTTCCTGTGTCCCGTCCATACGCCTGATGGTGCGCCTTGCGGTCTGCTTAATCACCTTTCGCATAAGTGCAAGGTTGCTACTGAGAGCGCAGACGTCTCCAACATACCTCATCTGATCGCACAGCTGGGCGTCGTAAGCTCGTCCGCAGCCTCTCTGAGCGACAGCGTCGTAGTGCAGCTTGACGGCAGGATATTGGGCTTCTGTACACCAAAACAAGCGAAGGTAATCGGTGACACACTGCGATACTGGAAGGTCGAAGGCTCGCACGGCGTTCCTCTGGATCTCGAAGTGGGTTTCATACCATCGTCGAACGGCGGACAGTATCCGGGCGTGTACATGTTTTCATCTCCTGCACGCATGCTGCGACCCGTCAAGTACCTGCCACTCGACAAGACAGACTATGTCGGCGCATTTGAGCAACCCTTCATGTCCATCGCATGCACCGAGCCAGAGATTGTTTCCGGAGACTCGACGCACGTGGAGTACGACCCAACGAATATACTATCAATTGTCGCAAATCAGACGCCGTTCCCAGACTTCAATCAGTCGCCGCGTAACATGTATCAGTGCTTGTCTGCTGATCATGAAGTGCTCACCAATGCTGGGTGGAAAGCCCTTCCGGCGATCCAGGCCGCAGATCAGGTAATGACGATGGATCTTCGAACGGGCATTCAGCAATGGAACGCCGTCCAGGCCACGACACGTTTCGCTTATGGTGGACCTCTCTACAGACTGATGAGTGGCGGTATGGACGCTGTCTGTAACGAGAGTCATCGCTGGTATCTTAACACCAAAGATCGACCCACTACCTATAAGTCCTATACCACACAGCAGATGTTGGACAGCAAGCTAATTGCACTCACCACTGCTACTGGGAAGGAAAAAGGTCAGTGGAGTCGCAAGGCCGGCACAACCACTCATCTCAACCATAAGATTCCTACTGTCGGACAGAATGGCAATGCCATGTACTTGTGGCCGGATTGCCCCTGGCTTCCCCGGAGCTTTGCCAGGGACGAAGCGTGCAATCTGGACTGGTGTCGATTCGTCGGGCTGGTTATGGGTGACGGTGGGATCAACCATATTACCAATACTCAGGGTCAAGAGAGCTACTATGTCGAGATACGTGATTGTGCTGGGAAGCCCGACGCAACGGCATACATTGAGGATCTTCTGAAGCGCCTAGCTGCGAAGATCCCTGGTTTTGTGATCGAACCGCCATGCGTGTTTGGCGTCCAGGAAGAGCACACCTGGACCATTCAACACCGCGGTCTGTACCAATTCTTTCTGCCCATGATGCGCGGACCACAGTCCTATGATCCTCTGGACGATTCAATGTGCCGTACATATCAAGCGTCTCATTACCAAGCCTTGTCAAGGTCGGACAACGAGCCTATCTTACCAGCACCTGCCGGGTGGAAGACCGGCGACTGGTGGTATCGTCGACGCTGGATGTATTATTCTTGGCTATACTTACTGGCCCGGGACCAAGCTCGAGCGATCATCAAAGGTATAGCTATTGCCGATGGCGATTGGAGCATAACATACAAGGCGCGATCGAAAGGTGGCAGGATTCTCTGTAGTGGCGGCGGTGCAAAGAGGATCAAGCTATCAATGGACAGCGTTCAATCAGAGCAGCTGGCTGTCCCTCTCATGAACAGAGGAGTCGTCCGAGTGTTCAGCAGCTCGATCCCGTTGATGCACGACATGTCTGTGCTGGGCTTGTTGGCTGACACGAGGGTCAACATTGGTGTCGACCACGAAAAGAGCCAGCGGATGCCGAGCATGGGCAGCAATGCCAACACCACAACGTGGCGCGTCTCCTTTACATTCGCCAATAGCGAACTCACTGTGAGCGCTCCCCAGCCGCAGCCATATTACAACCCTCGCCACGATGGCTTCGTCTACTGCTTGACAGTACCCAACGGCAATTTCCTCGCTCGCCGAACCGTCCAATACAGCGACAACCACAAGACTTTGGAGGTTATAGATGCAGCGCAGAAGCCGTTCTTCACTGGGAACTGTCAGATGGGTAAGCAGACTATGGGTACGCCGGGAACAGCACTCAAGTACCGCACCGACAACAAGACATACCGGCTCCAGACCGGTCAGACCCCTGTAGTACGCCCTCCGCTGTATAACGAATATGGTCTTGATAATTTCCCGAACGGAACCAATGCGGTAGTGGCTGTCATTGCTTATACCGGTTACGACATGGACGATGCTATGATACTGAACAAGTCCGCGCATGAGCGCGGCTTTGGGCATGGCACCGTCTACAAGACTAAGAAGATCGATCTGAGCGAGGATAGCAAGCAAACCCGCGGCCGAGGTAGCAAGGTGGTTTCGATGTTCGGCTTTGCACCTGGTGGGTTGATGAAGGCGCAGTGGAAGAACACTCTTGATGACGACGGGTTTGCTGCGGTTGGCATGAAGGTGAAAGAAGGCGATATCATCGCAGCGTCGCATAGCGTGACCTGGGATCCAAGTGCCAACGAATACGTCAATCGGGACGGCATCACGCATCTGCACCGCTACAAAGAGCCCGAGGAAGCGTTTGTGGAAGAGATCAAGATCATCGGCAGTGAGCTAAGTGACAATACACCTAGTCAAGCTGTCAGTATCCGCTTCCGCATACCGCGGTCACCAGTCATAGGCGACAAGTTCTCTTCGCGGCACGGTCAGAAGGGCGTTTGCTCTCAAAAGTGGCCTTCTATCAACATGCCGTTTACGGAGAGTGGGATTCAGCCCGATATCATAATCAACCCTCACGCCTTCCCATCTCGTATGACAATCGGCATGTTCGTGGAATCTCTAGCCGGCAAGTCTGGGGCGCTTCATGGCCTGGCGCAAGATTCGACGCCGTTCAAGTTCAAAGACAAGGAGGGCGAGACCGCGGTAGAGTACTTTGGCCATCAACTCAAGCGTGCAGGTTACAACTACCATGGCAACGAGCCCATGTACTCCGGTATTACTGGCGAAGAGCTAGCGGCAGATATCTATGTCGGCGTCGTCTACTATCAGCGTCTTCGGCACATGGTGAACGACAAGTTTCAAGTACGGACAACGGGACCCGTTACGCCACTTACTGGCCAGCCAATCAAAGGCAGAGCGAAAGGCGGCGGTATTCGCGTTGGTGAAATGGAGCGTGACGCTCTGCTGGCCCACGGTACCGCTTTCTTGTTGCAAGACCGGTTGATGAACTGCAGCGACTACACCAAGGCGTGGATCTGTAAGGCTTGCGGTAGTTTTTTGTCAACGCAGCCCAGTGCTGGGCAGTACAGTCGAAGACGCATGGGCGAGGGCGGTCGATTCAGGTGTAAGAGATGCAGTCGGAGAGCAACGAATGTGGACCCACGAAGCCAATGTTGGGAAGATCGCAAGGGTCAGAAGTGGTTCGGCGGCGACGATGTGACGCAGGTCGCTGTGCCAGGCGTGCTGCGGTATCTGGATGTCGAATTGGCAGCTATGGGGATACGTTTAAAGTTCACCGTGGGGCCTTGAGGCTTCCTTGCCACGCACCGAAGCACATGCAACTTGGGGCGCGGCTGAATATAGAATATGGTACTACTCAAGAAATGAGAGGCGATGTTCAACGTTATTGACCCGAGCAGTTGGCTGTGCAAGCGTTTCAAGGCGCGTCGTGCGCTTGTGCATGGGGTGTAGGTGAACACAATGCAGGACAACATCGAACGCCGTACGCTCCTTGGACCGATAACATGGAATGCATCTCCCGCAAGCATCGGTAATTTGGTTCATCATGGAGATCTGTATAGCAAGTAATCACTGTGAATGAGATATCCAAACCGTGACAGCGATGTCCATCTTTGCATCACGGCAAGCTCTGAGGACTCGGAAAATACTAAGATTGACACCTATTTTGACGACCGTACCCGCAGGATTCCCAGATATGAAAGGGGGAGGGTTCAGCTAAGCTACAATACTCAAAGCATCTGCATTTCCAACATCGCATCTAGTGGGGAGAACTATCCGTGACGAAAATCACCGGCCGAGGAAACTTGCCTCTGCACGACTGCGAGTCGTTCATCGGTCAAAATCAAGTGCTGACTTAACTCGAGAGCTGCGCACTTTTGTCTAGGTGAGGAGTCCTCGGAGCGGTTGATGAGTTCCTGTGAAGGCTAACCACAAAACCAATCACCGACGAGGTTCTCGACGCACTTCGTGGCTGTGCTATCTTATGGCAATGGCGAAGAACTGGGAGACGAAAGCGGCGACTACTTGCGAATCGTCACCATTATATTGAGATGGCCACCCCATGTGTACTTTTGATTTTCGAGCATATTCGCAAGATGCACACAGAAAAAGAACAATGGATCTCGACACCACGTTCGAGCTTGTGTTTGTGATCGTGGCAAGCATATTAGCCATTGCAGGTATATGGCTTGCAGCCAAACACCGTCGCAATTGTAAGAACCTCCGCCGCTCGATCTCACTCGTGGAGTCGCCGAAATCTCAACAAACACTTCCGTTGAGTTAACTAACGTCCTCGCTGTCAGACCTACCACTTCTTCCAACACACTAACTGCTGCAACAACCATCCCGCTTTCGGACTCGACGTCGGGGACGAATCTTCAGTCGCACCCCGAAGACCACTTCCTTGACGCCGTTGCTTTTTCGCCATGGTGACACCTCAAGAGACGCTGGATGCGACGCATGCGAGTCGTGCGTTGCTATGTAGCGGACCCCAAGCAAGCTGGAATATTGATGGGCTGTTCTGTTTGCTTGCCGGTTGATGTCTTGGACTGACAAAGCCCAAAGGATGATGTTGTCTTCGTGGCAGTCCAACTCGGTGGTGCCGCTTTGCGACCACTACGGCCTCGCATGACTTGATTGAGTGTTTTGTTGGCCTGGCAAGCTTTCCTTCTGCGATGAGAAGATAGATGGATCGATGCTGTCCTCGCTGTCGTAGTGCTTCGGATTTGTAACGTGTTACCGCAAGCCGGCCGTCACCCTGTACATCACCCTCAGAACAGTCCCAACAGGTCCTCCTTCGTCTTCCTATCCCCACTGCCATCCAACTGAGTCGGCGGCGGCGGCGGCTGTCCGCCATTCATACTAAGCCCCGCAAACCCATTCATCAAGTCGTCGCTCCCACCACCACCATTCATCGGATTAGGCGGTGCACCATTACTGTTCCCAAACATACCCATCAAATCATCCATCCCACCTCCGTTCGTCGCAGCACCGGCAGACATTGGGCTCGCCACCCTCTGCGGCGTCCCTGCCAATCCCTCAAGCCCAGAATCACCGGCCAGTGGCGCTTTCTGCATGCTCGCGGGTGCTGCACCATCGAAATCAATGTCGAGCAGGTTCTCAGCGTTGTTCTGAATCTGTTGAGTGGTGCTTCCTGCCACTGCGGCGGAAACGGCAGCTGCAGCGATGGGATTCTCGCGAGCGTTCTCTGCAGCCTCTTCGATGGCTGCAGCTTGCAGTGCGCTGCTTCTGCCTTTGCCGAGGAAGGTCTGGGGCGGCTTTTGGTACACAGAAGCAAGCGTTGAGAGATTCGGAAGCAGAGCGTCGAGTAAAGGTCCTGGCAGCACAGGGATGGTCGATGTTATCTGCGGCCGGGCTGAGAGCACGATATTTTTCGCTATTTGTGGGTCAGAGGATAGCAAGCGCCAGTAGACGTACGCTCGATCTCGAATATCTGGGTTATCGTTCTCTGCTGTTGCGGCTTGAAGCACTTTCTGTACAAGACCTTGCGATTGGTCTGGCTGCTTCAAGAAAAGCTTTACCACTGCTGTAAGAATTTGTAGTTGTGTCTGCTGGGACGTCAGCTGATTCCCGTCTATTATCACATTCAAGTTTGCGCACCTGAGTGAACTCCTCATTGAAGCCCTCTACAAACCCAGCCAAGATTTCGCCCGCATTCGATATCTTCTCCGCGTACTCGCCAACGATCCAAATCAAGCTACCTCGCGCATTGGGCTCGTCCAAATCGTCAATGCATTGACACAACGTCGGAATAATGCCCTCGTAACCCGGATACCGCCTGAAGATGTCTTTGATGACGACGATGACTTCCTGCACGACATAGCCGACCTTCGTGTTGATTAGCTCCAGCAGCACATTGACCGCCTTCTCCGCAGACTCTTCGATCTTGATTGCCACTTGACCGATGGCGCGGACCGCCCTCCGTACAAAGTCCATATCGACTTCCAGAGCGTACTCCTTCAGCTCAGCCAGTAATTGGTCGGCGTTGGAAGGGCTGGCTATTCGCACCATAATCTCCAGCTTGGTGAGCTTCAGGTACGGCGGGTCGTTGTACTTGCAGAAGAAGACTCGCATTTCCTTCTCAAGGATATTCGGTTGTTTTTGTAATAGCAGGTCGATGTTCCGTAAAGCCACGTATTGCACTTCTGGTTGTGATGACACGAGCGTAACGAGGGGCGGTGACATCTTCTTCAGATACGTCGCGTGTAATTGTTGGTTCTCGATGTACTGCATGTGCAAGAACACGACCTTGACGGCGGCCAAGACGACGGACGGATTGACATGCTGGAATTGCGGGCTCACACGCTCGCAGATGTGCTCGGCCTCCTTCGTGTCCGTTGGCCGGAAGTCTGCTAGAGCGGTCAAGATCGTAATCCTGCCCCATTCCGTGCACTCACTGAGAGCCAGCAACAGTCTCTTCAGCATAGAGCTAGTGACGACCAAGGCTCTCGTCTCCGGCGCAGTCTCGTGGATCTCGGCAAGGGCGCTGACACAGTTGGCAACAACCATCGGGTTAGAGTCGGCAAGCATCTCCTGCAATGTTTCGAGGAACCCGTTCTCAATGCACAAGCTCGGGTTCAAGTCGAAGAGCTTCGCCACGCACAGCGCTGCCGTCTTCCGTACATACGGTGACTCGTCTTTCAGCGTCTTCCGTAACGGCTCTTCCATGTAGTCCACCATCTTATCCACTCGAATGCAGCCCATCGTTCTAATTGCTAACGCTCTGACGAGCGGGTTGGGATCCTCTGAGTCTTGGACGAAGGTATTGACGGCCAATATGCACAGGTCGGGGTGCGACTTTGCGTAGTTCATGAGGTACAGATACACCAGCTTCTTCTGATCCAGATCCGGTGTGGCAATGTTCTTCAGGACGTCCGGGAAGAGTGCTGATACGTCCTTGCCGAGGGTCATTGACATGATGGTCTTCTGTATTGACTCTTTCCGCTCCCAAGCATACTGTGACACCAACCCGGCGCGCAGCTCGTACGTCTCGCCCTTGCGAGGCGCCGTGAGGACGCTGCGCAGCCGGTTGACAGCCATTGTTGAACTACCCTCGTGGTGCTTGCGCTGGTGTTATGACCGCATTTGGAAGGCACGAGTATTGAGCACTGCTGATTGCAGTCTTGGCGAGATGTGAGTCCAGACAGATGCTGCTCTCCACGCAATTGTTGGTGATGTGAGATGGCGTTCGCAGGGAGATCGTGTGAAAGTGGACCCAAATATCAGAACGTGTTGATGCTCCACGGGCACAGTGGTGTCAATGAAGCGTTGCGAAGTCAGCCTGAGCGGCTGTTTCTTGGCAGGACGCGCCTCACGTGCAGTCGTCTTTCCGTCCCTTTATCAATCTACAAATGTGAGAGTTCTTGCACAGCCAATCAACAACATGAACAGCGACTAATGGTACAGCACAAATCCACGCTATATAGATTTACAGATTGCTGACCCTTCGTCATGCGCAGCCTTCCAGCCTCCCCAACCTTCGCCGCCTCTTCGTCGAAGCACGAACGGAGGCGGAAGAGAGCGCATACTCTCGCAACGCCGTAGGGAAGCGCCATGCAATGCTCAGAAAATCCAAACTGACGTTTATCTAGTTCTACAATCTCGCGCTCTTCATGAGTTCTGTGGCCATCTTCAGCCTTGTGGCGCAAAAACTACATGTCCCGAGGCCCGCCGTTACACTATGAAGTTCCAACGCTCCATGACACTACGCTGTCGGTTCAAGCAATGGTACCAAGCTTTGAATACCCGTTTAGAACTCCGGTGGTATACCGTGCCACGCTCGTGTCGAGACGGAGCGACACCAAGGCCGCAACCTTAGAACTCGAGCCCCTGTTCTGAGAATGCGTTGTTCTGGTCCGTCCTTTCAAGCATGGCCATGAATGATCTTCCAGTGGTCGGATTGCGCCGTCCGGATGTGATGAACGTTCTCAAAGGCTCAGAATGTGGGCGGGTCATGGCTCGCGCTGGAAATATGAATGTGCAAACGAATCGACAAGCGGTCGAATGTCCACCTCAGTCTACACGTCCTCTCGGCAGCGTCACACCACTCTTCGGGTCATCACTAACGCCTCTCTCCTCCATCTCTGCCACCTTCTCCCTTGCCTCGGACCGATTCGCCTCCGCCTTTTCGTTCAGCCGCATAGCCTTCTGCTTATTATGTTTCGCCCGTTCATCGATCTTGCCCACCTCGTGCTTACCACCGGGCAACACGCCCTTGGGCAACTTCTGTCCCTTCTCACCCAATAGCGCACCCTTCCCACTATGCCTCGTCTTGCCCGTTTTGGTTTGCACGTTGGCCTTCGCGCCTTTGCCCGCTTCCGCACCATGCCCCGGATCTAGACCCATGGCCGCTAAGGCTTCGATCGCGGAAGCAGAGCCCTTGGCTGCTTCTTGCCGTAGCGAACGCCGTTCGAGCTTGGCGAAACGTTTTTGCTTGTATGCGGCCAGACGCTCGTCCGGAGATGGTATGGGTGCGCGAGCTTCTATTGGTGTACCGAAAGCGGAGACGATGGACGCCACGACGTGATGTACCGACTTGCTCACGCGGAGACGATGGAGCTCGACTACATCGCCAGCCACGAGGGTAGAGTTGGGGTCATGGACAAGGTAGTTCGTGTGGTCAGCAAAGTACTGGACACCATCAGTCAGCGATCTCATGCAGACTGGTCGAGATGCGTTTAACGGATACCTTCCCGATCTTCTTCTCCCACCGCTGACCCGGCACTCGGACCTTAACTGTCTTCTCCATCTTCCCTGCGCTCACCACCACTCCAACGATCTTCATATGCTTCTGCGTCTGCGCTCGCTGATCCTTTTCACTCTGGTGCAGATATTCGACCGTACTGTGCTGAAGATATTGCGATGGTATCCGCTGCGGTAAAGGCTTCTTCAGGTAGAAGTCTGATTTTTTAAGCCTGTACGGCTGGCCGGTCGCAGGGTCTATACGCTGCAACGCTGGCAATGACGGGTCATAAGCCTCTGGTTGTATGCTTGTTGGGTCGACAGGTAAGGGAGCTGGTCCCTCCGGCTGAAACACTGCAGCTGCTTGAGATGCCAGACATCTTCGGCAGACCCATTGCGGCTGCTGTACCCTCGCAGCGCTGGCCAATCGCAACGGCAGTACGAGACTTCTTCGGCTCATGGTCGACTCAAGACGAAATTACGCGATTCTACGAAATGGTGTCGCGTGATGCTCGAATGCCATTCATTCTGCACTTGAGAGCGGAGGGTTCGGGAGTGCCAAGCCCTGTAACTTCCCCTTCAACACGCATCCTGCACGCCCACCACCATCCGAGAGGTTACATTCTGACATCAGTGTAAAGGTGATTAACATGTCGCTTAGTTCAGCGCTGTATAGTGGCATATCGTTCATTTTGGGCTTCACAACCCTTGGCGTGTTCACGGCGTTTTCTTTCATTGACACCCGGACATGGCAAACAACATCGATTGTATCACTACAACGGCTGAGGAAAGGTAGGGATCTTCCCACGTCAACCTATTTGTTACGTACATCTTATCGACCTCGTCTTCACGATGCTATAGACTCTTCGTACCTCAGAATATCGCAACCTTCTCGACATAACTGTCGCTGATGGCCTCCAAGCGCAGCATGACCTATGGACACTATCACAGTCTACGTCTTCCACGAGCTTAGAGCATAAATTTCTCTGTCTAGACAGCGGTCTACAACTTCACTATCTCTCTAGCTTCAGACGTGAACCACAGAAAAGCCTTGTCATTTTCCTACATGGATTCCCGGACTCGGCGAACCTCTTCCGCCACTTCCTTGTCCCGTCCGAACCTCATGGTACGGCTACACAGTTCGTGGCTCTCGATCTCCCCGGCTTCGGCGGTAGCGATAGCCTTGCCACTTACAGTGCAACGGGAGTACTCAACGCCGTCACCGAAGCGATCAGCGAGCTGAAGCGACGCTATCTGGAAGACGGCGCAAGTGGTGGAAGATGCATCCTCGTTGGGCACGATTGGGGAGGGTTGATTGCCTATCGAGTTGCGGCTGAGACTGTGGGGTTGGTCTGGAGAGTCGTCACTATCAACACGGCATACGTACGTAACGAGCCTGGGCTAGAGCGACCTTGCAACGCAGCTGACCGTGTGCGTTCAAGGCGCCGCTCTTCAAATCCAACGCCGGCAAGATGACTGAGGAATGCCAGCGAGCTCTGCGCAAGTTGTCATTTCGTACAGCCTGGCGAGAAAGCGGCCCGTGGTTGTCACAACTTTTGAAGTCGAGCTACGTAGGTCGACCACCTGGCAACAGAAAGCACTCGATAATTACGAACTAACTGAGGCCGCAGATATTCATGTTTAACCTTCCAATGGGCTTGCTAGCCAAGTGGCCGTTCATTAGAAGAGTCATTGACCACGAATTGCGCTGGATATGGCTAAATGGGCACAACGCGAACCCAGAATCTCCCGTTCCGTCCAAAGCCTCGAACTGGGTGCAAGAGCTCGCAATCAGTCAAGCCTCCTGCTACGGTCCCAGTGTCGATGAATGCGCGACGCATGACGCAGAGGGCTTGTCCTACGGACCTTCTGTGCTAGCACGAGCGAGCTGTAAACCGCCAGGGGATTGGCTTCAACGCATCCGACTTTACCGCGAAGGCTTGGCAAGTCGCCAATGGGTGTTTGCTGAGAAGCTGAAGCAGTTTGAAGCACCGTCGCGAAGAAACAGTCAACGCTTCAGATGTGCCGTTACGGTAATCTTTGGGCTGCAAGACATCGCACTAGATCCGAGAATCGTTCTAGACGGCATCAGCGGCTATTTCACTTCGTCCGACGTTCTAGGAAAGACACATGAAATGTACCGCACTGGCGAGGTAAGCATTTCACGGAGTACGAGTAGTCATGTGCTCAGCTTGATGCATTGCGGACATTGGTCGTTACTCGAGGATACCGGCACCAACACGTTAGAAGGCGTGCTTGCATGGGCGGTCAGTGGTACGGCGGAGCAGCAAAAAGATCTGTCAGTGGTATTAGGGGAGAAAGGTGTTGTGCTTGGGCGAGATGTCACGCTTGATGTGCTGCGCTAATGGTAGGATTACTGTTGGTAGATCTGGGTCTTAGGCAATCGCCACGGCGGCTCATTAGACACAGTGCATGTGGGAGCATATCGGCATTGTTACACTTGCACTACCCGTACGTCGAGTAAGACGACTATAAAGAGTGTACAGTCTTTCAGTGAGACGCCGACTTCGCTCCACGCTCCACGCACCACTGAAATGCGCACAGCAACGTGCTTTCAGAAGCCACCAGTGATACGTCCCGGCCGAATTCTTATCGAGTAATATCTCCATCTCTTCCACACTCAAGCCCACTCTTCACCTCATTGATTGACTACCGTACCACCTACATGGCGGCCGGCTCCGACAGGATCATTGCCGGCCTGTAGAGGATGCCGGGTCACGGCTGGGTCCAGCTCGTTGGCATTGAGCCGGCAATGGTTGGTTCACATGTCTCTCTTATCGTTCTAAGCAGCCCGACATACTCTAGCTTCCCACTCTAACAACCAGACCATGATCTTTGAAACTTTATGATGATCTGTAGTCTCATCTAGATCAGGACCCAGTGCCGCTTTTCGAAGTCACACCCACAGCACCATCACCGAACAAACAACGAGCAATGGCGCCCCATGCAACTGAAACGACAAGTCCGCCATCTGTCGGTAACGAGTACAACACTACCACCGACGTCGTTGTGCTCGCCTCTTCCCGCGCAGTTGTCGAAGACTGCCTCGGTCCAGCTACTATCGTAGTCTCACCGTCAACTGGACGCATAACCTCCCTCTTCCACTCCGTGCTACCTCCCACGTCCTTCCCGCCTGGCACACCTTACATTGACTACAGCCCTAACGTCCTCCTTCCAGGCCTCGTGGACGCACACGTGCACCTTAACGAGCCGGGACGCACAGAATGGGAAGGCTTCTGGACCGGCACACGAGCCGCTGCATTCGGTGGTGTCACTACGGTAGTAGACATGCCGCTGAATGCAATACCACCTACTACCACCGTTCAAGGGCTCGAGGAGAAGGTGGCTGCGGCACAAGGACAATGCTGGGTTGATGTTGGATTCTACGGCGGTATAGTGCCAGGCAATGTTGCAGAGCTCAAGCCACTGGTACAAGGCGGTGTACGCGGTTTCAAAGGCTTTCTGATCGATAGTGGCGTCGAAGAGTTTCCTGCAGTATCATCACAAGACATTGCCGCCGTTTTCGAAGAACTAGCGGACGAGCCTACAACGGTTATGTTCCACGCTGAAATGATACCGCCTATCACAGCTTCAGTCGGAGACGATGTACAGTGGTCATTACCGCCTCTCGAACCGAGCGGTCCATTAGATCGATACCAAACTTTTCTTGATTCGCGGCCTGTGTCCTTTGAGACTTACGCCATCTCGGAGATATTGAGTTTAGCGCACCTAGCACCCAAACTACTGCTCCACATCGTACATCTATCAGCGATTGAAGCGATACCACTCCTGCGCGAAGCACGTCATAACGGCATTAAGATCACAGCAGAAACGTGCTTCCATTACCTCTCCTTGGCTGCCGAGCAGATACAGGAAGGCGACACTAGGCATAAATGCTGTCCGCCAATTCGGGAACAGGCGAACCAAGACGGCTTATGGGCGGAGATGCTGGATATTGAAGACAGCGTGATAAGGACAGTAGTCTCGGACCACTCGCCATGTACGCCGAACCTCAAGCTGCTACCGTCACATATACCGGGATCACGAATTGACAAGCCAGCTGCTACTTGCTGCGCGACGGCAAGTCAAGGCGACTTCTTCACTGCCTGGGGCGGTATCTCCTCAGTCGGACTCGGCATTAGCATTCTCTGGACCGAAGCCATGAGGCGGTCATTAGATGTGGACGACACCTTACTGAATGTGGCGAGGTGGTGCTGTGCCAACACGGCATTGCAAATCGGTCTTGAGCACCGGAAGGGCATGCTCAAGGTCGGCATGGATGCAGATATAGCAGTCTTCGATCCGCAGGCAGAGTTCGATGTTGGCACGGAAGCGATGCTCTTCCGTAACAAGTGCTCGCCATACCAAGGTCGCCGACTGCGCGGTGTGGTGCAGGAGACGTGGCTGCGGGGGAGGAAGGTCCATAGCAGAGAGGGTGGGTTTGTGGAGAAAGTTGGACCTACAGGCGAGCTGTTGTTGGAGCCTCGAACAGTATAACACACCGCTCGTTACAAATACTATGCGGACTGACTAGTCCTTCCGGTCATTGCTGGTAGCTTACCGCATATTAAGGTTGCTGGTTAGATCATGCACTGACTGTGGCGCAGCCTATAGGTACCGTATTGTTCCAGAATGCGGCGTAAAGTCCCATTTGCAAGCGTTGCGGGCTCACTAATACAGCCATAAGGAACGTGTGCGGTCAGGGTGTCCGCCAACTGCTTCTTGGGAGGCAAGTTTCCGCTTCCTCAGCAGCCTTTCGACAGGACCTCCACTCCCTCCGCCATTGCTTGCGAACAAGCTCGCCCTGATGCCGTACGGGTTGCCTGAATTGATATCGAGGTAGGTGTAGGCATCGCACTTGTAGTATATTGACGAGCGACCTGCTGATAAACCCGGCGAGACGTTCAGGCTAGCAAGCTCGCTGAGCACGCGGAAGACATCGTCTTTGTCGGTGAAGTCATATGTGTATACGCAAATAACTCGAGATCCACTGGGATCGCTTTGGTCGTAAGTTGCCACCTTGGACCTCGGGCCAAGCTTGCCCTGAGACGTAGCTTCTGACACGAGCTGCCAGGTTTGCTGCAGATCATCCTGCGAAGGGAACAACATCCATTTGCCGCAAAGCGTGTCTGTTTTGACAGCAAGCTCGATAAGTTCATCTTCGAGTTGGGCACGTAAAGTAAGTTGGCGTTTGGTGGGTTTTCGATACACCTCAACTTCCTCTGCTTGACTATCGATTTTCGGATTATTGATCCGGCTCAGAATCCGAGCGCCTTGCTCTACAAACGCTGTGACGTTGACCTGCGAGGATATCTGTCTATTTGGACTCGGGTTGCTTACCCATAGCCATGGACCGAGAACGGCAGTGGAAGGTTCAGCAACAGGCCCCCGGTTGAGGAATGCATTGATGGTCTCGGTCCGGTGTTGCCAGCATGATGGGTCGCAATCGAGCTCGTTATCCCGCGAGTGGTCTTCGACTACAGTATTGATGGCGGCTATAACTTTCACGGCCGTGGGGCCCTCTAGGAGCTTTGCTTGCGTAGCCTTAACCTGTGGTCGAAATCTGAGGCAGTCGGTCACGTTGTGGTTCGTTGTAATACCGGTCGCGGAAAATGCCGACAATATCCCCGAGACTGCTCGCTCATGTTTACGAGTCTCCAGTCTACGCCGCTTCGCTACAACATCCAACACTACCTCAGATAGAGCCGTCTCGGTATGGCGTTTCAGCCCTTTGCCAATCCGCTGCTGCAGCACGGCTCTCGTTTGGGCAGTTCCTGCGCCACGTTCAGCGCATCCATGTGCGAAAGTCCAGAAATCGTACCAATAAAATCCGACTCATCAGAGAGTGTATCATCTTCGTCATGCCATAGTGACTCCGACGTTGTCATTTGTACACTATGAATGGCATTGCATATCGTGTAGGGTAAAGGACCGTGAGGATGTGGTGTGAGCCGAGGCTGCAAGCACGACCCAAAGCGTACTAGCGTAGTCGCGAAGGTAGCGCGTTCATCGGTTACTCTACGCGATTGCTGTTCACGCGACAACTATTGCTTATTGCAAATATTGACAGCAATACACAGCAACAAAATGCCACACGCCGTTTCGCCGTCGCCAGAGACTGAATCTCCGACAGATGAGAACGATACGTACATGACCGACGCGCCTGCAGTACCGCAGGATGCCGCACAACCAAGCAGCGATGCAGTAGAGGGAAACGACTTGGCCAGGAGGGGAGCGACGACAAACCTAGACAATCTATTCGATGACGCGGGTAACGATGACGAGTTCTCGTCAATTGCGCAGACGAAAGGTGACGACAGCTCACAGCCGGAGACGTTACAGGCGTCATCAAAGCCCAACTACTCTTCGCCCGACATCCTGCGACAGTTCTACCAACGACTCTTCCCTTTCCGTCCACTATTCCAGTGGCTGAACCATGGCCCAACGCCGCAACCGGACTTTCAAAACCGGGAGTTCGCCTTCGTGCTGCCAGGTGGCGCATATATCCGCTACCAGTCTTTCCTGTCTGCGGATCTGTTCAAGAAACAGTGTGTGCAGATGACGCCCGAGCGCTTTGAGATCGGGCCCCAGTACAGTATCAATCCTAGAGATCGCAAGCAGCTACGCAAAGCAAGCTCTTTCCGGCCAGTCATGAAGGAGCTGGTCTTTGATATCGACATGACTGATTACGACTCCATACGAACCTGCTGCTCCAAGGCAGCGATTTGCAACAAGTGCTGGCATTTCATCATTATGGCGATCAAAGTGGTTGACACTGCGCTCCGGGAAGACTTTGGCTTTCAACACATCCTGTGGGTCTATTCCGGACGAAGAGGTGCTCACGCCTGGATCAGCGACAAGCGCGCACGAGAGATGGACGATGCCAAGCGGAAAGCGTTGGCTGGGTACCTTGTCTTAGCCATGAGCGGCGAGCAGGGCAAGAAGATATCGATCAA
The DNA here is from genome assembly GCF_000338955.1 of Baudoinia panamericana UAMH 10762. NCBI lineage: Eukaryota > Fungi > Ascomycota > Dothideomycetes > Mycosphaerellales > Teratosphaeriaceae > Baudoinia > Baudoinia panamericana. The sequence continues at coordinate 915,424 of NW_006911263.1, forward strand.
GCGACCTTTGCATCCGCATGTTGACCGCAGTTTGAAGGTTCTTAATCCGTACTTCCAAGATGAGGTGCTAGCGGAGCAAGACCCATGGCAGTCAGCCGAACAAGCTGAGAGATTGATCCGTCTTCTTCCAGATAAGGACCTGACAGCGGCACTGCAAAAGAAGTGGGACAGCATGCCAGGACGTTCGTCAAACCAAAAGTGGGCAGATATCGACGCCGTCGCTGAAGCAGGTCATTTGTCTACCTTGAGCGCGAAGCAGCTGGTCGATGTCAAGCAGGACATCCGGCTGGAGTACACTTACCCGCGTCTTGATGCGGAGGTGTCGAAGAAGTTAAATCACTTGCTCAAGTCGCCGTTCGTCATACATCCGGGCACTGGCCGTGTTTGCGTTCCCATCGACACGAGGCACCTCGATTCATTCGACCCGCTCGGCGTCCCTACTGTGACCGCGCTGCTGCAGGAGATCGACGAGTGGGAAAGCAAGAGCGGTAATATGAGCGACGAAGAGAAAGCCAAAGTACAGGACTGGCAGAAGACGAGTCTGAAGCCGTACGTTGAGTACTTCCGAGGCTATGTGGCTGGCTTGCTGAAGGAGGAAAGCAAAGGCAAGCGGAGTAGAGAAGAAGTCGCTATTGAGGGGCTGAACGGCATGGAGTTTTGATATATCTGCTCGCATACACTTGCGCTGAATTCTGGGCGGTCATATGTCCAACTTCTCATAATCAGCCGAGAATCAGAGCAAGTGTACCAATGACGCAGGAAGTGGGATACAGCAGGAAGCAGTGCGGGACAAACAAGATGAGAGGGGATCTTCTCCTTGCATGCTCCCGACAACCTTGCTGGGCAATGACACGTGGGCGTTCGCTGCAAGCTCGTCCCTGCAGACCTTGGGTACCTGGCTGTTCCCATGTTGACCAGCCGCAGGAGCTGTCAACTCACCACTGTTGGTGTCGGTGCTTCCATGCTAGAGCAGTGAACCTCGCCGTTCCTCGAGAGCTAAGAAGCACTCCTTTCCATGTCCAGTTTGGAGCACTCAGAAGCCGGTCGGAGCTTCTTCTGGCCTTGATAGCCGCCCACGATGTCAATTTTCCCTCGCCGACGCTGGACCAGAGTCACATAAGTCACGACTAGCGGACGAAGGTTCGAAGTTGGGAGGCTCTATACCAGTCTTTTCACTACCGCCAGGACCAGGATGAGGCTGTCCCAGCACACTTCGACAAAGCACTTGATTGCCGCACATTCCGGACATATGATCTTTGCGGGATGCCGCCGATCTTCGTACTGTTCGTGGTGAACTACTGGGACTGTGCCAATACCGGCAATGCAAAGAGCCAAGGAATGTCGCAAGATTTACATCTGGTACGCCAGCAGTGCAGTATTGCCACGATGATACTTTTGGAAATACTTCGCCCACTTCCCTTGTTATTTTCGCTGCAGATTTTGCTAGTTCTAAGTGTTGCCATGCTAATCGACAACACTTATAAACATTGAAAGCGCGCATTTGCAGCCGCTTGTCAGATCGGCTTCGGCGGGATCGGCGGGATCATCGCAAAGACCACCTGCTTCACAGCTGACGCGCCGTACCATGGTGTAGGCTGGAGTGGCGCTTGGACTGCTACTTCTGAAAGGTATCTCGGTAACGGCGCTCCACCATCCTGTCAAGACGGAACAGCAAGCGCGCGCTGAGGGCATGCGCGGCGATTTAGTAAGAGGGTCAAGTGCCGATAATCTGGAAGACAGCCATCCTTTACTGGGATATACGTATTGAGAACGACGACATACGGCGTGATGGCGGGGCTCGAGCGTGGTCAGTGAGCCCAGCAAGATAGTCACATTGACAGGACTTCTATCAATGTCGTCCCAGTGAGGATTATCGAGTACGTGAACGTGCCTTAGGCGTCCGATGCGCCGCAGCCAATCATCGCTTCTTTCCCTGCCACAGGCTCGTTGAAGCTACCACAAGCAAGTGACATGGTCTTGTTCCAACGACGTGCTCCGGTGCGCTTGTTGCAACTGAGAAGTTAGTATCTGTCATGGCTCCAGATGCACCACTTCAACCCAGCCACCACGCTGGGGCGAGCAGTTTTTGGGATGGCCTTGACTGCGGTGATCCTTGTGACCTTCTTTGCAATAGCTGATTTAACCGATCCCGCATCAGCTTTTGGTAGACCAGACTGGGCGCAGCCACTGGCATCGAAGCACTCAACGTCGCCATTGGCAGAGTATGCACTTAGCAAGGTGCTCAATGATGGCGGCCCGGTCTTTGGCGTTTACCAAAACGTTCAGAGTGGCTTTGCAACATGGTCTATAACCACGGATCCGTGGAACGTGACATGTCACGCTGATCGAAAATGCAGGATGAAGTCTTACTCGGATGATACACTGGTCGTGCACCTCAACCTGGTATGTCGATGAGCATACCTACTGCACGAAGTGGAGTGTAACTGACCCTCCCAACTTGATGATGAAGCCAGGAGCTCATGATGCAGATACATGGAACTACTCTCTGGCGACCCAGCAGTCTCTGGCCCATGTCACCAATCTCGTCAAGCTCACTGAGTTCGACCCTGCCGCATATCGTTGTCAAGACTCTTCGATGCTGAATATGCTTAACGACGGCATCCGGGTGTTCGATCTTCGGTACGCTTTCGATGTCACAAACACAACCCTGGTGTTCTGGCACGGACCCGGCCTCGTCTCCGAGACAGCCACGGTGGACGATGTGCTGTATGGCTTCTATCGATGGCTTGACGATCACCCCTCAGAGGCTATCTTCCTCTCCATTCAATACGAAGGAGGTACCATACCCGGCGCAAGCCAGGATGCTGGCGTTCAGCTACAGCTTTACAACGCTCTATCTTCGCCCGCAGCGAGACACTACATCTTGCAGACGACTGGAAGTTTCGGTACGCTTGGTGAAGCCCGGGGCAAGATCACCTTGCTCAAACGCTTCGATCTCGACCAGATTCTTACCGCTTATGGTGACTCTCTGCCAGGCGTGCATTTTTCACCAGCCGCCTGGATAGATAACTCACCGAACATCACCCTCGTGTATAATACTGCGACCGGCGGTGCCGCATATATCGAAGACTACTATCAGCCGCTGACACCCTCCGACTCCACCGCCGAAGACAACATACGGTGGAAGATAAACGCAACCGAGGCTCATCTGCAAATGGCTGCCAACACTCATCCAAACAGTCTGTTCTGGACCTTCGCCTCAAGCACCAATCTCGCGAACAATCCACCAATCACACCGGCTATTCAGGCTCTCGGCAATGGCAGTCTGACACCCACCGGTGGTGTCAATGAGAGACTCATCCCGTTCCTGCGGACAATGATGGGCAAACGATTGGGGATTGTAATGTTTGACTTTTACAACACCCCAAGCGACCTGATCCCACTGTTCTTAAGCCTGCTGCCTCCGAACGCCAGCCGGCCTCAGGACTAGGCATGCTACCCACTCTTCTTAGCGTTAAGAAATGCGTTGTGTAATTGCACCAACACATTCCGTGTTGTCGTGATTTCCAAACTTTTACGAACAAGGCTCTTGCCACGCGCGTAGGAAGGGTTGAAGTAGCCGCATGGAGGTACTGCTTTTGGGCTTCTCACTTAAAGATGCAGGTGCTGGCGCTTTGATAACAAGCCTTAGCAGCCGCGGAGCTTGTAGTGGAGGCAGGCAAAACCAAAACCATACGTGCATAGTGACTGCGTCCGGTGCCTCTCGGAAGGTACGTAGTTGGGCCCTTTCTCTTCCCACGTCTTTGTATATGCCTCTCGATACTAAGGGCTGTACGAGTCAATTGTAGCAAAGGCTACCTGGAGCCACTACAGGTCGTCTGGGTCAAGATCAAAAGAACGTGTTACATCTTTAGCGTCCATCATGCGCCAGAGGCACGTCTTAGCAATAGCTTTGCTCTCATTCTTTACGATCACACTCTTGACGCGACGCCACCTACGAGTTCTGTGCGACGTAGCAAGAACGTATGCGACCTACCATCGACTCGTCCGCAAACATCCTGAAACACTGCATCCACACAACCCTGCCGATGAGAATGGCCTCGACAATGCAACCACTTATGTTCCTAGAATCATCCATCAGATCTACCTCACTGACGGCGGCAAATCGTCCTTGGAGAAGTACAGGCAAACTGCGACCAGTTGTCAAAGGCTTCACCCTAACTAGGAGTACATGTTATGGACCAACAGCAATGCCACGGCGTTCATGGAGAGCCACTATCCTTCCATAGCGCCTCACTACAAGCGTTACGCACGTACCATTCAGCAAGCCAACAGCCTGCGCTATGCACTTCTTCATCACTACGGTGGTGTCTACCTTGACCTGGACATCACGTGTCTCGAACCGCTTAATAACCTGATGCATCTACCTCTTCTTACGCCAGGCGCATATCCAGCTGGTGTGAACAACGCATTCATACTAGCACGACCACGGCATGGCTTCCTATCGAGTCTGCTTGAGAACCTACCACGCCACGACCTGAGATGGCCGATGCCGTACGTGGAGAACATGCTCACCACGGGATGCATGTATTTGTCCAATATCTGGATGGAATACGTGCGGAATCTCTTGGCTTCAGACGGCGCCGAAGAAGACAGAGTGTACATTTTGGCGGATCAACATGGTGCACCAGAGCCACATATGCTGAGAGGCAAGGTGAAGACGCCGCTTTTCGAGCACGGGGGAGCGAGTAGTTGGCACGACTGGGACGCCGCGGCCGTTGTACTGATTGGCACACATTACGGCTATTTCGCCATCCTTGCTGGCATTAGCGCATTAGCGACCATTGCGGGGATGTCAAGTTTACTGTGGCATGATGCCCGGCGCAGGCATTGGAGCCAGAGACCGTCCGATCGGAGGAGCTGTGCTGGAAAGGAAGACGAAGAGCATCTGGTTGCACTCAATGAAAGGCTGAACATCCGGAACTCTGCGGTGAGTCGCGCCTAATTGCCGCCTAAGTCGACAAGCCTACGCTGTCGTATTCGCGCAACAAAGGGAGATACTGCTCGACTGTGAAGCGTATGCGAGTTTAGGCGTTCTCTATACTCTGTATATCTAAGACATCATAACTTGGCGGACTCCTTGATCTCGCCAATCTTTAGTCTCGGTTGGTACTTCTTGAGTACGGCCTGAATTGCTTGTTAGGCGCTGCATTGGTACAGGTCCGTAACGTACATACCTCGTTATGATACTGCAAGCACGGGATCAGCATACGCTCTGATAAGTGCACTGTCTGCTAGGCTGACGCGCTGTACTCACCTTCCAGAATTGCTTGCTTGCATCTTTGCCACCGACTCGCTTGAGGATCTTGGCACCACCAGGGCTAATACCGTCTCTTAGTTTATACACGTTGGTTCGACCTCATATTAATCCTGCTTACTGCTCGTCTACGAAGCCCCCCATCTCGTAAACGCCGTTGTCGATTATGATATATAGACCCTGCCATTTATTAATCCTCAAGTCGCCTCGTCTCGCGCGTGGGTAGATTGCCTTATCTGGTGTGTTGTGCTCCTGCACATCTTTGACAGTAAATTGCTTCGACATGGTGTTGGTTTGGATTCAAATAGGACAGAATCGTAGTGGAAGACGTGCCGCAAACGATGCAATCGAGCTCGACGCAAGAGGATATCGGCAACACCCAGATAGAGCGCAAATCAACGTCTCAAGAAGTCTACAGGTGCATTCACTGTTCGCAACGAAGCCGAGTGGAGAGTGGTATGCTCGGCTCAACCGGATACCGAGGCTCAAGAAGAAGATATTGTGGGGAGACGGGTTGCGGCTCTGCATGCTTAGCATGCCCTATCCCCTGTGTGATTGAACATGTATCGTGCCTCGCAGCAGACACAATACTAGACTGCCTAAACAACCAACACCTACAGTCTTCCTGCCGGAGACTTCTGGGTACTCGAAGTAGGCGCTGAGCTGACAGCTCCAGCAACCGCGGCGGCGCCTTGCTTTAAGGCTGTTGGTCAAGGGCACCCACTGCCCAACTCGAAGATCTTCCCTCTTTTTGCTGCTCTGTAGATCGGCTACATGCAGACTCGGTCACATGGCTTCAGTCCAGAGCCAGCAGTACACGTACAGATTCACATCGCACTTGGATCTTCGGAACCGCCGACCTGCGGCTATTCACGCCACGTGGAGCCGTCCCAGAGTCTGTTCATGACTCGGTGCGCAAGACCGGACCAATAGGTGGGTCTGGACCTTGAACGGAAACAAATCACATGCTCCTGGATATGGGGCATGGATCCTTGCTGTCGGCAAATGGTCGGGTTGCTTTGTTGCGGAGCCCCGGCGTTTGAGTCGCTCGGTAACCAGCACAATTTCCACCAGTCATGCGGAGAAGACCTGACTTTTGTGTGGGGAGGAGCGACAGCGTGTGGAGAAGATGACCGCAGCTACTGTACGAAGACGTTGGCATCGCAATCCCAGCGGCAAAATGCACATAAGCGGTGGCGCAGAGTCTCTGACAGCGACGGCTGTAAGTAACGTAACCTCTAGAGCAATCGCCAACCTTCCCGTGGACAATTCAACACTTGACAAACACCAAAAGCTTACACAGCTCACGGCGAATACTTGTTCGAAGTGAGACGGTGAATCGCAGGATTAGCTAAAAGTGGAAGGGGGCGCCTTTAGCCCGTTGATCTCCACGCTTGTGACCTGGAGACATGCAGAAGCCATGTGCTAGCCAACCTTGCATATTTCATTTGCCGATCTAGCCATGGACTCCATGTTTGACGAGTGATACGGCCTCTCAGGGCCCAGTGCCAGGCCCCTCACCTCCGCACCTTATGGCTTGGCTCCGAGAATGACTTCTGACCTGTCCGTCTTGCAAATGCTTGACCTTGCTTCTCTCTTTGGCGCTCTGCTGTTCGCTGAGTGTCTTTGTTCTAACTGGATCCCGAGCGCCGGCCATTCGAGTCAACATGTCTACACTAGAGAGCGGCCACGGCAGCCATGCCATCGAGTACAAGGGCGACGCTATGCACGAGGAAGTCATTCATGACCACGATATCGTGGGAAAGACGACCAGGGAGGATGCAGTACACCTCTCACACCTATCAGAAGAGGAGCTGGTTGTCGAGAAGAAACTGAGGCGGAAGATCGACAGCTTGATTATGCCCCTGGTCATTACCGTATAGTATGCTCTCCTCGCTTTCAGATGTTGTGCTACGCCTGCTAACCACACGAAGCCTTATGAACTACATTGACCGTAACAATTACGCAGCTGCAAGGCTCCAAGGTCTCAGCGAGGACCTCCACCTGAAGGGGAACCAATACCAGCTCGGACTCAGCATTCTGTTTGTCGGCTACGTCCTGATGCAAGTCCCTTCCAACATGCTGCTCAACTTCTCCGGTCGGCCGTCCTGGTACATCGGATTCTTCGTTATCGTATGGGGTTTGGTCTCTCTTCTCACATCGCAGGTCAGGAACGCTGCCGACATCATTGCTTGCCGCTTTATCTTAGGCATAGTGGAGGCGCCATTCTTCGCGGGCGTACTATTCTATCTGTCGAAGTGGTACACCAAGTCTGAGCTTAATCTGCGCATGAGCATCTTCTACTCCGGATCTCTACTTTCCGGCGCTTTCGGCAACCTCATCGCCGCCGGTATTCTTAAGGGCCTGGCCCACAAGCGTGGACTCGCAGCCTGGCAATGGCTTTACATAATCGAAGGCGCCATTACTATGGCAATCGGCGTGGTTATCGTGTTCGTCCTACCCGACTTTCCACACACCTGGACCGCCCTGACCCCAGAGCTGAAGCACGTCGCAAACCGCAGGTACGAAACTTATTCGCCCTTGCTGGTTGTATATGACACACTGACAGTCGAACGCACAGAATGGCGCTCGATGCCGCAGATGTGGATCTCGACGAGGCTGGTGGTATGTCACAGCTCAAGGGTATGAAGCTCGCCTTCTCCGACCCGAAGACCTACGTACTTGCGATCATGTACCATGGCACAACGGGCGCGGCGGGCTTCCAGAATTTCTTCCCCACTTTGACGAGGACGCTCGGCTACGGCAATTATGTCTCGCTCCTCTTGGTTGCACCTCCGTACATCTTCATGGTGTTTTGGTCCTTCACCCACAGTATCATCTCGGACAAAGTCAAAAACCGGTTCTGGTTCTTCGTATACCCTGCCATACCAGTGTTCGCTGGTGCATTCATCTTCATGTTCAGCAATAACTTTGGCGCAAGATACTTCTCGCTGTTCCTGCTCATATTCATTTTTGCGACCAACGGTACTATCTACGCCTGGATTGCCAACGCCATTCCGCGCCCACCTGCGAAGCGCGCCGTTGCTTTGGCTTTCGTGAACAGCGTTGGAAATGCGGCATCGATATGGACGCCTTTTATCTACAACAGTACAGATGGACCTCATTACGTGGTTGCTATGGGTGTCAATATTGCGCTCACCGGAATGGCGGTCATCGGTGCTTGCGTGCTTCGCTGGCTTTTGACAAGGGAGAACAAGCGGCTGGAAAGGATGGATGACGTTGATGCTGTCCTGACTGAGAAGGAGGTAGCCAGACTGAGGAAGACGGCAGAGATGGAAGGCATTGACATAGCCACCGCACGTGCTCTGCAAAAGGGCTACCGGTAAGCATATCAATTCAAAGTCGTGATGCTAGATCATTCGCTGACCGCTTGCAGATTCATGATTTAAGCCGCGTTACATCTTACACGCCTCATTCAACTATTACGATAGGGATGCTACGGTCTATACCACGATAGCCGAAGTAAATGGGAATGGTCGGATTTAGCAAAGCTTCAGCGATGCAATATCACATGCTTTGTTATCGCTCTGTAACGTCACAATAAGTGCCTGTGCCAGTTACCGTAGAGCGAGGACATTGCAATGTCCCAGACCTGCTGATATTTCTTGCCCAGTACCGCTGTGGTGTGACCCATCTAGACCGTGTTGACCCGACGGCGTAGCTATCAAGGCCGCACTCCGCTCCGGCCTAGAGCACTTGACCAATAATGCGCCGAGCCGTCTGTTAGCGGCCTTAGCGGCGAAGAAGCACGTGGGGCAGTGGCATGATGTTTGCTTCGAGTTTTCAGCAAAAAAAAGACGTTGTAGCATACAGTCGTTACAAGAACGTAGATTGATCCAACTACGGAAGGCACGACAAGACTAAACCTCACACTCATCTGACACGCTAAAAGAGCCGCTTACCTGCAAGGTCATCCTTCTCAAGCACGTCATCTGGTCACGTGCCGTCATCATGGCTTCGCTGTACGACATGAGTGTTCCTATCTACACTCAAGCTCTGAAGAACACTCTGGCCTTTCTCAAGAAGGGAGTAGGTCGAAGCGCACCAGCCTCAATCTCCACACTTCGCTAATCATATTGCAGGAAGCCTGGTGCAAGGACAATGGCCACCCAGTCGAGAAGCTTCTGGAAGGCAAGCTTGCTGAGGACATGAAGGTCTGAAAGGGCTTTGCCCATGTGCCGGCCAGCAACAGCTGATCCATCGCCGTCTAGCCACTTCCATTCCAGATCTGCACTATCAGCAACACGGCCAAGCTCACCTGCGTCCGGATTGCAGGCACCGAAAATGATCCGTGGGAGGACAATGAGACCACAGTACGTACTTCCTCGCTACGGAATACTAAGTCGCCCAGCCTCGCTAATCTCTGCTCCTCTGCTCAGTTCGAGCAGCTCTACGAGCGCATCACGAAGACCATCAAGTTCCTGGAGAAGGTCAAACCGGAGGACTTCGCCGGAAAGGAACAGTCCCAAGTCGTGATGAAGACGGGCGTCGGAGATTTCAAGTTCACCGGCTTGTCGTACGTCCTGCCGGCATAAGCATTGTGGTCTCCAAGGCCCGAACTGATATCTGTAATGCAGCTACCTTCAAAGCTTCGCTCTACCGAACTTCTTCTTCCACGAAATGGCCGCTTATGCTATTCTTCGCAACCAAGGCGTTCCCATCGGGTACGTGGTGAAAGCGTACAAGTTACACCCCCTGCTGAGACATTGCTGACGCTTACACCCTCCTTTTTGTAGGAAGTTTGACTACCTAGGTTCCGCAGGGCAGGACGCCGAGAAGGTTCAGACCTCGTAGTAAAGCAGTAAACCGTAATTGCAAGGGCTGGCGGGTATACGTCGACTTCTGTGTTCACATCTCCCCTGACGGCGGTAACCCTTCAGCCGGCGACTGGGTTCGAATGCTATTGACGACGTCAAGTTGCCTAAGCCGTGTGTCTTTCGACTCCACCCACTGAACGTAGAGACATGAAGCTTGTGTAGTCGAGGCATGGCGGAGTTCCGTACAACTCGTGTGCGGGCGCTGAGTCCATTCATATTTATAGCACGTCCTGCCTGTCTGTCTCGTGGCATTGTGTGCGGTGCTTGGGCGAAGAAGACCTTGCTCTGCTGCGCTGACGTTTGCAGGTTGTCACTAAGCGCGTAGGAACATCTGCAAGGCGACATTCAGGCACAAAAGCTGTGCCGAATACTCAGATGATGTCGCTCCAACCAGCACAGATCGCGGACAGCCACCAATGTAGCTTGAAACGAACGATAGGTTCAAGGTGCGAGTCTCACGCCAGCTCACTGTTCGGTACTCGCTTTTCGTCTTGCGGTATGGTAAGATAGCACCTGCCGTTTAGGCAGCCAAGTCTCGCTTGGAACAAAGGCTTAAAGGCGCTCATATACAGCTAAGCTGGACACATGCAGGAATCAAACACGATCTTCCAATGCTGGAAGTCGCTCGGCAACGCTCTTCTTCTTCGTCATCTTTAGCGCTTTCACGACCATCGAGTCCGCTCCGACATCCTCTGGCGCGGCCGTGCTGCGCACACTGCTCGCCCAACCTGTCACGAGCTCACCGGCTCGCTCTAGTGATTTCTTGAAGTCCAGCTCGAAATCGTCGAACGCTTTGTGCAGACTGCTGGTACCGGAAGACGCGGTGCTTGCCGCCACAGGCTTTGAGAATACAGATGTCGTCGGCGATGGTGGGTTCGAGCCAAGTGGGCTGGGCACCGCTCCGGTACTCTTACGTTTGCGTCGTTTGACGCTATCGAGAAGATCATCCATGGATGGCTTTCTCTCGTTTTGCGCGTCTGGCTGCCTGGGTGTCTGCGCGTGCACCACGGCGCAGATCTTAACTGCAGAAGGTGCATCCAAGAACGTTTCATCAAAAGTGGTCGCGGGCAGCTTTTCCGCGTTATCCTCCGCAGGTCGTGACGGCACCGGTGGCGGTGAACTAGGCACAGCCGCAATGGCCGGCGTCGTGACACCGTACTGCTTTCCCCATCGACACTCGGAAGGATAGTCGCACGTTTTCCAGCAGTCCTTCTCCCAATACCCGACTCTCTCTGGCTTCTGCTGCACAACTTCCCAGGCAGGCTTCTTCGTCCAGATCCCGCTCAGCCACTGCCCTTCACCCGGCACGGTAGGCACAAGCAGCGGCAGCCCAAAGTCATCGTACCCGTCATCACCCTGATACAGCACTTTCGCGGCATCCATTCGTTCCATCGCACTCCGTCGCCATGCTCCCCAGGCTTCCCACCCTTGGTAGTCGAACTCACTCGCACAAGCTTTGTGCCTTACCACCTTCTTGTTAGTACGCTTACTGCGCTTGACAGTCGTAGTGCCGGCGCAGACGTAGTGGCCATCGTCGAGACAGCGCCGTGTGACGCCTAGCTTGTAGACGCGGTTGCAGATGTGACATTGCCAGAGCCACTGCAGGGGTTCTGCGGGCGGAGGGGAGAGCTCGAGGATCGCTTTGACCCTTGCGGCTGACTTCCGTCGTTGCGGCGCTGCGTGCAAGGGAGAGAGCGGTAACCTGGGTGAGAATGGCGAAGGCGGGATGGCGAGGTTGGACGATTTGAATGGCGCTGGGTTGATGGTGAGATTAGGCGGCATTGCCAGCTTTCGCTTAGTTGATTGACCGTTTGCTTGTTCGAAGCGAGTGCAAGACGCGGACCAGCTGCGTCAGAAGAGATGCCGTGCGCTTTGCCCGTCAGTGAATGCTCAAGGGAAGGTAGTTCGACCGGATTCTGTCGGCGGTGTAAGGAGCGTAGTGCTGCTTGAGACAGCGAAATTGCAGGCCCAGATGATGCCGGTATACTGAACTTGGCAATCTGCCTTCGGGCGCAAATTACAGACGGTAATCTTACAGTGAAAGTGCAATGTTGTCGTCCGAGTCCGAGTCCGAGTCCGAGGCTCATATGCTCTCTTTGTTCACCCTTCGACTTTCCTTTATACACAGACGCTCGGCGCGATATCGCGATACCAGGGTCGCTTTGTCCACCTGACTCAACAGCATAACCGCCCATGAGAGGTGGCATCACATCAACACCCGCTCAATGCGTGACAATGCGTAGCGCCTGCAGCACAAGCCCGAAAACCAAACCCCTACTCACTTCAGGCACCTGTAAGCAGTCAAACACCTTCCCTAACGCCTCGCCACTGGCGGCAGCGCCCATGATGGCCGCCAAACCCTGCGGCATGCCCTTCGTCACCAGCAAGCGGCGAGCTTTGACACGAAGCTCTTCTTTCTGCTCAGGCGTCTTTTCCGGATAGTCACGGTTCCAGACCTCAAGCTCTTCGGCGGTTGGAAGAGCGTTCACCCGCAGTTTGTAGATGTGCGCTGCCAGGCCCGTGTCACTGAGGTTGTCGTCCAGCAATGACTTTTGCAGCATGTCGCGGACGGTGATCAGTGTTGGGTTACCAGGCCGCAGGAGGAAGTTCTTTGCCGCTGCGAGGAGCGTCCGGCGGATTTGCCAGGCTGACGAGAGCGTGTATAGTTCTGTGATGACGGCGAACATAAGCTCGATGGCGACGGAAGTCTCTCGTTCTGTGAGTGGCTGCTTGGGCTTGTCTGCAGGCTTTGCTGCTGCGGCTGGCTTGCTCGGTCTTGGTGGTGTGGGAGGCGGTTCGTCGTCACCGAGGAGCGATTGGCCATGGTTGGCGGAATGGTGTAAGTCGGTGCTCTTTTTACCGACATGCTTCGGCTGACCAAAGTCATCCGGTATCTCCGATGGCGGAGGCGGGAGGTCAACAGGTGCTTCTACTGCGCCCTCAAGGCTCGGGACGTGCGTCGCCGACAGGGCTGTCGAGTTCGTTGACGCAGTCGTGTCATCGTCGCGTGCGATATTCTCACCGCTCATCCGTGCGGACGAGGTTACACTAGGACGTGGCTTAGGCTCTTGGCTATCAGCCAATGCCACGCTCGACGGCCTGTTGAGAGATGGCCTCGGGCTAGGCTGCACACTCTCCACCTCATGATCGCTTGCACCATCCGCCTCAGCCAAGTCAGCCGCCGAGACGGACTGTGCAAGACTAGGCGTGCTTCGGTGCAACGTACCATCTGCCGTAGGCACGGTGTTGGTCCGACTAAGGCTGGCCTGAGTAAAGCTCCCGCGCTTGCCGCCAACCAATCCGGCAACACCTCCAAACACAGCCTTGCCACCACCGGCAACTTGCTTGGGTGCCTTGGTAAGCACGTTCATCATATCCCCGCCAAACTTGCCGAAAGCATCTGGTGTCGGCCATCCAAAGCCCCGGTTCCGCTCCGAAGGTGACTTAGCAAGCCCTTGATCCTTCTCGAGAAACCGTTTCATGCCTTCACTTTCTGCGAGTGGCTGGAAGCGCACGGCATCTGTCAGGTAGCGTTCCAGCTCCTCTCGCAGCGAAGCCTTAGTGTTAGTCCGCCATCGCGGGAGCTCGGTATGAGATTGCGCGAAGCCCTTCACACCGGTGATGACGCTGATACGCCGTAGCACTTCGTGAAGGTTCTCAAAGTCGGCGTACTTGCGAGCGATCATCCACCCTGCGAAGGTTGTGTTCGAAGGTTCGATCTGGATCATATAATCGGCCATCGGTTTGGTCTTGATGGTTGTACGGTCGCTAGGGACACTGTCGTCAAAGATGGAGATGGTGGCGTTGTGTAATGTGAGCTGAACCGGGTCGCCGCGTGATCGATCAGGGCTGTCTAGCAGGGCAGTAGGTTGATGTGAAAACTGATCGAAGGTTGCAAACTGCTGGCTCTCCGGAGATGCTGGTGGAGAGCTTACAGCCGTTGACGAAGCTAATGTTGCAGACTGCTCCCTGTTCGATCCATCATGCTCTCCGGACTGCCGATCCTTATCACTTTGACTTGATGTCGGTGTAGGAGCACCATGAGTGGTCACCGCGTCGGAGACGTCTTCCGAGCTGCTCAGCGCGGCTTGCTTCTCTTCCTCCTCCTTCGCTCGTCTTTCATCCTCCTCAATCATGAGCTGTGTTAGCCGTTGAGCCTCTCGCATAGCCTCGTCCATAGCTTCTTCGGCCTTACTCGAATAGCGCTTGTGGTCCGGCTCCGGTATTTGCTGCTCTACTTCTTCAGTGGCAGCTTCCGCTCGGCTTTCCGTCTCCGCCTGTTCCGCGGCATTCATGGGTGGCGCCTTTTCCTTCACCCTGCCTTCTACTCCAGCATCAACCATGTCCATCACCTCCTTCGTCGTCGCGCTCTCCTCAAGTCCGTACACGACCCAATCATTGAGCCACGAGGGCTCTGAGCAGTAGGTGACCGTATACCCAAGAACCAGTTGTGCCAGGACTTCCTTGAGCAACGTCTGCACCGGCGGACAATTGTACGCCTTCGGATCGAGGTACGCCTGCAGTATGTCTTCTGCTGCATCCGCAAGCTTAGCTTCTTGCGAATGCTGATTCAGCATATACGACAAACTGCTGTCCGGCTTCAGCGCAAGGTAGGTCGCAACGGCGTCCTCAGCGCTTGCATTTGGCGAAGCATTTAGCGCAGCGGAGAGCTCGTTCAGGAAGACGATGATAATGCTGCTCACATTGGTAACGAAGTCTAGGAAGACATCTGCTGGTCGTTTGCGCTTCAGATGGCCAGTAAGAGATAGTAGGAACGCGATTAATGTTCGCTTACACGAACCGGGGAATGACTCCTCGCCGGGTATGGCCGGGTCATACCAGTACTTGACGTAGTCTTTAATGATTGTGTTTGCGAAGTAGTCCATCGCTTCAGCGGCCTTCGGACCGAAGCTGGAGAAGTCAAGCTGCTGATTCGCGTATACCCTCATGTCTTCTTTAGCCTCACCCTCATCTCGGTTAGCCGTCCGCCAGCCCAGTACTCTCTTCGCTACTTCCACACCAGCTTGCCGCCTCTGTTCCTTCTCCGCCTGCTTCATCCCCTCGTCGCGATCGTCGTGCCGTATGCCTTCCCATGTCGCCTGAAGCACCACTCCACTGGCAACACCGAGGATGACCAGCCCTATCCGGCCGAGCGCAAAGTAAGTGGTTGCGCCTAGTGCGACAAGGCATGCTCCTAAAGTCTCGTTGCTGGCGTGAGACAAGAAGTGCAAAACCTGGTCCAGAAAGCGTTGCAGGGTTCCAGACAACGTAGTTCGCTTGCCCGCAGCACTTCCGGTTCCATCGTGGTCATCAACACCCTCAGAAGGTCTAGGAGGTCTGTCGGCTTCGGCATTTTGAGGAGATGTTGAGCTGTCCATCACAGGGACAACAGCCTCGTATATTTGCTCGTCCATCCTCGTCCCCGATCTTCAAAATTTTCATCGCAATGCTTCAGTCAACATATTGCAATCCCAACTCCAGCTCAAGTACTACCCTACTTATACATGTATAACCGACATCGAAGTCCTCTGTCACCTCAGCCTTATGCAGGGGAGACGCATCCAAACATGAAAGCGTGCATGTGCCTTCTCCACGCCAGCCACAAAAGCGCCACATCCCAAGAAATTCTAAACCTCCAATGGCATCCTGACTCATGCGAATATAACAACACTTTCGAGCACACTGCACAATTCTGCACAAGAACAGTCGCTAACATCGACGGGTCTGATTCTGGGCGACAGTCCTCTCGTCACCCACCATGGCCGCCCCAACAGACGCAACCTCAAAGTTCGACCTCATAACCAAAAACCTCCAAGAAGTCCTCAACCCCGAAATCATCAAAGAAATCCTCGACAAGAACGAGCGACCACTAAGCATCTATTGGGGCACTGCAACGACCGGAAAACCACATTGCGGTTACTTCGTTCCCATGTTGAAAATCGCCGAGTTCCTCGCCGCCGGCTGCGAAGTCAAAGTCCTACTCGCAGACGTCCACGGCTTCCTCGACAACCTCAAGGCCCCGATCGAATTAGTAGAGGAACGGGTGAAATACTACCGCCACGCCATCACGTCCGCCATGAAAGCCGTCAACGTGGACATCTCCCGACTCAAATTCGTGATCGGATCGCAATACCAAACCCCGAAGGAGAAAGCGACGAACTACGCTTTCGACCTGCTGAGACTCTGCACCCAAGTCTCCTCCCACGACGCGAGCAAAGCCGGGTCAGAAGTCGTCAAACAAACCGACTCCCCACCCGTCTCGTCAATCATCTACCCCCTCATGCAAGCACTGGACGAAGAATACCTCAACGTCGACGCCCAGTTCGGCGGGGTGGACCAACGCAAAATCTTCACCCTAGCCGTCGAATCGTTGCCGCGAATCGGGTTTCGCAAGCGAGCCCATCTCATGAACCCGCTTATCCCTGGTTTGCAGGAGGGAGGGAAGATGAGTAGTTCCGATCCGGATTCGAAGATCGATCTCATCGAGCCCGCCGACATTGTCCGGAAGAAACTCAAAAAGGCCTTCTGCCCGCCTAAACAGGTAGAGGGTAACGGTGTGTTAAGCTTTGTGGAGTACGTGCTCCTACCCGCCTCCGCACTGAAGAACAACGGCACGCCTCGTTTCGTTGTTGACCGCCGGGACGCGGAACCGCTCGTCTACGACTCGATCGAACGAATGCGGAAGGACTACGAGGCGGATGTGTTATCGCCGCAATCGCTCAAACCGGCCGTTACGGAGGCACTTCTCGCGATCCTGAAGCCGATTAGGGAGGAGTACGAGAGCAGCAAGGAGTGGCAGGAGGTGGAGTTGCGGGCGTATCCGCCTCCTCCGCAGGCGGCCAAGAAGGAGAAGAAGGTGAAGAATCTGGGGTCGAGGTTTCCGGGAGGCAGGGCGGGCGGTGGCGAAGCGAATGGGAGTTTGGAAGCCAAGCCGGATGGAGAGGTGGTTGGTGAGGGGGCGCATGAGGTTAGTGTGGGTAAGAGTACGGAGGAGGGGCTGGAGAAGTTAAGTCTGGCGCAGGAGAGTGGGAAGCAGTAGCAATTAGTGTGCACGTCCGAAACAGTTCACAACTCGCAAGCATTGTCAGCAGCTCGTCTTCTACCCAACGACGCGGTCCCATTCAATCGCGGCGTATAAGCAGCAACATATTTCGATTCCTGCGCTCCTTGGGTATCATTCAGCGTCATAATATCCCAGTCAACAGTCACCCCGCTCTCTTCGCCTCTCCTCTTCACGCCCCCACCTCTACCTGTCCCCCTCTAACCCTCCTCCCTCTAACCGCCCCTGGCCGCGCAAGCGTATACTTCGCAAACGCCCGCCCCAAAGCTTTCTTACAGCTGACCTTTTGACTGCCCACAAAACTCTCCACCGCCACCGCAATCGCACGCTCGACATCCTGCCCGCTACAGTACTCACTCAGTCGCATTTTGGCAAAGGACTCACTAATCCGCAAGATAGACTCCAAGTGTCGAACCTGCACATACAAATGTCAGTGAATTTCAGTGAGAAGGATCGGGATTGGGGTTGTTCTTACGGTTATAGGATAAGCCCCGGTAGCCAAACTCTCCCTCCGCATATCCGAGAAAAGACGGGCGATCTTATCTTGATCGATTTGGTACAGTTTCGGTCGGCAGTGTTCACGAGCGTAGAGGATATATTTCCGCAGTAGCTCTTGCGGGATGGGACTCGTGGGCTTATTGGCAGTGGGTGGTGCTTGTTGTGGTTCGTCAACTTCCATCTCGTTTGTCTGCGTCTGGGATTGTGACTTGGATTGCGTGATAGGGTGCGCACGCCCATGGCTGTTCACCACAAAGTTCGCTAACCGTTCGTCTTCAACCGGATCAACGGTGTCGCGGACGACGCAGAGGATGTCGAAACGCGATAAGATAGGCTCCGTTAATTCCACATTCTGCGAGAAGGGCACGCTGCCGTTATAGCGGCCTCCGATTGGGTTGGCGGCTGCGACAACTGCACAGCGCGCCTGCAGCGTTGTAACAATACCCGCCTTGCTGATAGAGATGGTCTGCTGCTCCATTGCTTCGTGGATACTCGTTCTGTCCTGATCGTTCATCTTGTCGAATTCATCAATCAGACAAGTCCCTCTATCCGCCAGTACGAGCGCGCCACCCTCCAACGTCCACTCGGCCGTCATGGGATCCCGGCGGACAGAAGCGGTGAGACCGACGGCGGATGCACCTTGGCCTGTGGCGAAGACGGCGCGGTGGGCGGTGGATTCGATATACTTTAGTACTTGCGATTTGGCTGTCCCCGGGTCACCGAGAAGAAGGACGTTGATGTCGCCGCGGATGGAATGCTTGCCTTGTGCTTCCTTGCCCACACCGCCGAAGAGGGATAATGCGACGGCGGTTTTGATGTCGATGTGGCCGTAGATGGAGGGCGCGATAGATTGGACGATCTTGTTGATGATGTCTGGATCGTGGGATAAGGCTCGGATGTCGCGTTCGTCGGCTTCTGTGAGGCGGAAACCAGCGAGCTGATCGTGGGATTTGACGACGTGGTTCGCTTCGAGGATGGTGGCGAAGACGGGGAAGCCGTTTTTGTTGTTTAGTTGGGCGTCGTAGTTGTTGCGGTAGATGCCTGTGATTTCGACTTCCTCGCCTGGCTTTGCGGAATCGATGAGGTCCCAGAGGAGAATGACTTCGCGATGGCGTGGTAAGCGGCCAGCTGGCACGGTGCCGGGTGACTCTTGCAGGGTCAGCTTTTGGTAATTGCGGTAGACTGTTTTTTCGCTGTTGACGGTGAAGGGTCCTCTGCTCTGGCAGTTCTGGCAGTATGATAGCTTGACCTCTGCGTTGCTGTCCTGTGGGAAGGGACCTAGAGTGACGCCGCATTTGGTGCAGTCGAACTTGATGTACTTCAGCTGCGGGAAGACGCCTGTTCGGCGGGTCACCACGCCGGACACGCGGAGAAGGCAGTTCAGGTGCGACTGACGAAGTTGGCGGAGAGTGTAGGAAACCGGCAGATCGGTAATGCGAACGTGCAGTTCACTGTGAATGCGCTCGTACTCCGGGTAATGATATAGGGTCACATCCATTGCGACTGCGTCGAAGATGGGTAGGATCTCGCTCGGCACGTTGACCAAGAAGTAAGCCAGAGTTGGCTTGGACTCGGAGAGGTGATCCCAGGCTACTTCGAGGCTCTCTGCATTGACTTCACCGAGTGTCCGAATGCGCACACCGTAGACAGACGTGCCATTGCTGTCGGTATATTCGGTCAGGAAGTTCTTGAACTCGCGAGCGATAGTCTTGTGCACAGCAGGTTGAGCCACCCAATCCGTAAGCGAAGCGGCTTTGATGTCTGCAAGCGCTTCCAGAGATAGCTCCTCGTTCATGATATCTTCATGCATCATCTCGTCGTCCTGATCTTCGTCATATCGGTTCCTACGTCTTCGCGGCTGGCGTGTCAAGGCTGCAACATCTTCTTCATCATCGTCCGCTAAGAACGCTTTCGGCATCTGCACCTCCCGCGCAAGTTCGCGATCTCGTCGGTTGAGGCGCGCTTCGATTTGTCTACGTTGCGCAAGGTCCATATCATCGTAATCGCCTTCATCGTCGATGTCGGCGCCTTCGTAGTCTCGGTCTGCGGTGCGATTGTAGTCTTTGTCGAAGTTGTCGCCGAAGAGATCGATGCCAGCATCGTCTTCAGCCATCTCGTCGGCATCGTCAAGATCTAGAGCAATTTCGTCTTCGGGGTCAAGATTATCGTCTTCTTCGATATCATCATGTTGCGGGAAGACCGGTGGTGAAGAGGCGGGTGCTGCATCGCATGAACACTGCTGCACACACAATTTACGTTGTAGTGTACTACTCACGACTCGAAGGCGGCGCAGGCGGAGAGGACATGTTCTCGCCCTCAGCGTCACGGCCACGCTTGCGCCCAGTCGCTGGACGGCCGCGGTTCGCTGCGGACATGTTGGGTCGAAGTGGTGTACTATCCATCATTAGAGACAGTCCTCAATTTCATGGTAGATGAGCCTCTATACCTCATTGAGTGATCTGTGTTGCGATGATGGTGGTATGATTGATTGAAATGGTAAGACGAGGGGCAGAAGACGCGCCGTTGAAGGCGCGTAGTAAAGTGCCAAGATCTTAGCGCGTTTCCGTGACGAAGTGCTTGCAGGAAGGCGCGTTGCAGCGACGCTTCCCAAACCATCTCATGAGGAAGTCAAGCATTTCTCCAATTCGATCAACAGCTAAGGGCGTCATGGCAGACTCAGACCAAGTGAATGGCGACTCACAGCACATTTCTTCCTTCTCTCAAACAGCACAAGACTATATCGCGTCCCAACTCCGCCTTGAGGCAGACGCGCGCGAAGTGCTGCCCTACCAATTCGACTCTTGCACCCAACCCCTCGGTCCCCTTCGCCAATCCGTCTTCGCCTGTCTCACCTGCACGCCCCCACCCGCCTCACCCCACCAACATTTCACGCCGGCGGGAGTCTGCTACTCATGCAGCATCAGCTGTCACGGCGACCACAACCTCGTCGAACTCTTCTCCAAGCGCGACTTTGTCTGCGACTGCGGTACGACGAGGCTGGCCAGTTGCGGCACGCCTTGCTCTTTACGGCATAATGCTGTGACGGGACGAAAGGGTGGCGTGGTGGGTGAGGAAGCGAGGGAGGGGAATCGGTATAATCATAACTTCCAGGGCAGGTTTTGTGGATGTGGCGAGGAGTATGATCCGGAGAGGGAGAAGGGAACGATGTTTCAGTGTCTTGGCTTAGGGACGATGGAGGAGGGGGGGTGTGGGGAGGATTGGTGGCATGCGGAGTGCTTGATGGGATTGCCGAGGCAGAAGAGTGAGGGCGTGTCAGGAAAAGCGACGATGAATGGCGAGCTTGAGCCTGTCAGAGAGGAGGACGAGGTGGAAGGTGCTGCGGCAGTGCAGCATGAAGTCGAACCACCGCTTCCGCCAGGCTTCCCAGCGGAGGACGATTTCGACCACCTCATCTGCTACAAGTGCGTCGATGCCTTCCCGTGGATCAAGCAGTACGCAGCTACACCAGGCTTTTTACCCGCTGTCCCGATGCAACTCAACGCAAACGACGTGGTCACCGACCGCTCAGCCGAGAGCAGGAAACGCAAAGCCGACGACGACGTGAACGAGGCACAAGACACTAAGAAGGTCAAAGTCAACGAAGAAGCGTCATCACTCGAATCAAGTGTCGTTGACGAAGCGAACGGCAACGCCAACAAACCGAGACACACGACCCTCCCCTCCCCACCCCGAGGCAGCATCTCCCTGTTTCTGAAAGAAGACTTCCGTGACCATCTCTGCCGCTGCACCGACTGCTTCCCACGCCTCGCCCGACACCGCCAGTTGTTCGAAGAAGAAGATTCCTACGAACCACCCCTCTCCGAGAGCTCCGAAGGACAAGCCCCAGCCAGCGTCACCGGCAGAAGCGTCAACTCTGGATCTCTACTCGAACGGGGCGAGGCTGCACTCTCGTCTATGGATCGAGTGAGAGCGATTGAGGGCGTGATGGCGTACAATCATGTCAGGGACAAGGTTAAGGCGTTTTTGCAGCCGTTTGCCGAGAGCGGACAGGCTGTTGGGGCGGAGGATATCAAGGCTTACTTTGCTAAGTTGAGAGGAGATGAGGCGGGAATGAAGGGGAAGGTGGTTGGGGAGGGAGGTCGAGAAAGCAGGAAGGAGCAGGAAGGGTATTAAGCTGTTGCTTGAGCACCTGCTGGGTACAGGCAGCGGGAAGGTTACGGTTAGCGTGGTGCTCGGAAAGCGGAAAAGCTGATTGGCTGGTGATCCTACGGCTACCGTCAACTCCCCGTCCAAGACGGATTGACATCTCCACCTTACACACTTGCACAACCTTGCAGCACGAGCTCCGTAGAAACAGAGCTATCTCATTCGAGCCGTCGCATTAGTGGCTCTCTGGTTGGCCGTCCACTCCGGCATCTCTGGACACCGCCTGGCCGCCATGAGTATAGCCTCACTAACACCGTTGGCTCGAATGGACCTATAGAAGTTGTGCAAAGCCGAGCAGTAAGCCACGGCATCGAACATATAAGAATGTAGGCAGGTAAGGTAAAACTACCACTCATTGTCACTTCCTTCCTCAAGTCGAATCTACCTCTTCCTTCGCCACTCTTCCTAATTACTACTCTACTCTGCTCCGAGCACACAAACTCGAGCATGTCTTCCGAAGCT
Organism: Baudoinia panamericana UAMH 10762; assembly: GCF_000338955.1. Classification (NCBI taxonomy): domain Eukaryota; kingdom Fungi; phylum Ascomycota; class Dothideomycetes; order Mycosphaerellales; family Teratosphaeriaceae; genus Baudoinia; species Baudoinia panamericana. Next base: position 937,727 of record NW_006911263.1, read on the forward strand.
CCTCCAAAGACGATGGCCGACAACGCAAACCTGAAAGTCGTGCTCGGCACCATGACGATCGCGAAGAAAGGTCCGTAACATCCCAACCTGACCACTCCCACCGTGCACTGTCCATTGTCCACTCACAGCTTGTCTTAGACACACTCTACGACCGCATCTCCTCCCCAAGCGAAGCAGCACAGCTCCTCGACCTCTGCGCACAGCACCACGTCTCCGAGCTCGACACCGCGCGCGTCTATGGGTGGGGCACGAGTGAGGAGATGCTTGGGGAGCTTAGGTATGAGGAAAGAGGGTTCAGTGTTTGTACGTCGTCACCTTTTGACTCCTCACCATTCCCTTCGCGCAGCGCAGCGAACCTTCTCCCTCCGCCCGTCTGGCGGACTGGTGTTGATGTTGACGTGTGATTAAGCAACGAAGCTCTTCCCCAGCAAAGGCTTTCCGGGCATCAAACCACATATGGTGTACACGCATCGACCGGAAGACTTGAGGAAAGGGTTGATGGATAGTCTGAAAGCTCTAGGAGCGAAGAAAGTAGACATCTTTTACCTCCACGCCCCGGATCGGAAGCACGCGAGTTTCGAGGAGACGCTCAAGGGTGTCAACGAGTTGTACGAGGAAGGTCTTTTTGAACGGTTTGGGTTGAGTAATTGTACGCTCCCTACTTACCCTTCTTCGGTCCTCAATGGTGGCATATCTCACGTCTAGAGGCTGACTTATGGGGAAGTCATGTCCTGGGAAGTCTCCCACATCCACTCCCTCTGCACCGCCCACTCCTGGATCCGCCCAAGCGTATACCAAGGCGTCTACTCCCTCCTCCAACGCCGGGTCGAGGACGAACTGATCCCGTGTCTCCGCCACCACGGAATCGCGTTTTACGTGTACAGTCCGCTTGCGGGCGGGTTGTTGACGGGGAAGTATCGGCAGGAGCAGACGGAGTTTGAAGAGGGAGGGAGATTTGATAAGAAGAAGATTGTGGGGCAGCATAATCATGTCAAGTACTGGCGGGGGGAAGTGTTTGAGGCGTTGGAAAAGGTGCGTCACTTCGATACTGTTGTCGCAGATGAGCTTTCCTGCTTCGAGAGAGGTCTGCTGACGTGTTGGTGCTGTCGTTCTAGATTAGGGAGGTGGCCTCGAAGCACGATTTGACCGTTGCGGAGACGGCGATGAGGTGGTTGAAGTGGCATTCTGTGCTTGACAGTGGGAAGGGGGATGCGGTGATTGTGGGCGCGAGCAGTGCGAAGCATTTGGAGGAGAATTTGGGGGATTTGGAGAAGGGGCCGTTGCCGGTGGAGGTCGTGGAGGTGGTGGCTGGGGTTTGGGAGGGAGTGAAGGGGAAGGGGGATAAGTACTGGGCATGATTGGTTTTGAAAGGCGAGGGGTGGAAGGTGCGAGAGTAGTGATATCAATGCATATTGGTTTCTCGTGCGATTCCGCAACCTCGTTTAGAAGCTGAAGCTGCACCTTCCGCAATCGATTGCTTCACCCTTCCTGGCAGAGCGCAACGTTCAGAACGTCTGCATATGTCTGAGGTGCTGAAAGTGCTTCCTACGCCATCCCGTCCCCATAATCACCGGCCTCAGAAGTCTGCATTATAACAGTCATTGCCAATCAGGAGCGCCTTCACCCATGGCCAATAGGACAAAGATACGCCGTCTCAACTCCCGAAGCTCAAGTGCATTACTGGTGCCGACTAAGACCTGTAATATTATTCCCTACCCGACCGTAAACGCCTACCAACACCGACTGCTCGTAAACGAATACAGAGACATGCTCGCTCAGAGCACGCTCACCCAGTGGCTTTCGCTCGTCAACTCCTCATGTCTGGGCGCCCGCAGAAGGACGACCGTCTTGTCGAGGGTCTTGAGTGGTGTGGTGACGGTGGCGGAACGAGGGTCTCGTCTTGCTGCACGATGCGTAATGAGAGGTTGTTGCGTGGTTTGGCCGCCGAAGCCTGGAATGCCTTGCTAATATCGTCGGCGGAGAAGGAGTCGTTCCGCGGAAGTTGTGTTGTTGTGGAAGGGAGAGGCATGGTATCCGTCATTGTGGCTTTCTCTTCGAGGGTGTTGTGCTCTCAAGGCAGGTAGGTGTGTGTATGCGATAATTGATGGTTGGCAGTCTTTCAGAGTGGCTCCTCCAATATGAGTAGTGTATAGATCTTAAGCACAGCAAGACTTCAGTGGCTCAGAGGGCAGATGTGAGAGGCAAGCAAGAAAGCCATCAAGCGCAAGAGAGGGCGGTGATACAGTTAAGTACAAACATGCAACACTCCCCTTACCTCAGCAGTAAGCCTCACCCACACGATCGATGATGACCTGTCACCCTGTCACACTGCCGACATGTCCCAGAAAAAGAGACAGAGACACAAAAGGAACCCCCCATGCCGTTACTAGGGCACCGGTAAGGCTCGCCTCCAGAGAATTATTCATCATGGAAGTCTTGCCGCAGCCAGTAGGAAGTTTTGCCTTGTCTTAGCCACGTACACGATATTTCGGTTTGCGACGTCGTTGGCGCGGGAGCAAGGCTCGACTTGCCGGCAGCCCGTGGGTGTGGTGAGACAGACCCGGGAGTCCGCACACCGCTTTCAGCCCGGAACAAGAATAATGGATGTCTTTTCGCAAACCTGCTTCGGGGAAGACGTGGGTAATCGCGGAGGTGGCTTGCCGGGGCTTGCGGATCCCCTTTAGAACTTGACGCATCGGCAAGGGTGTGGAGGTGTGGAGTCTCCAGATCTATATCGTTGACGTGTCTCACGAGTACGTAGTGGTCGCGCATGCTGAAACAATTACAGCCTCTGGCATTTCAGGAACATTCTGAAGCCCGAGAGTCGATGCAGAGCGCTTCCAGCGCATGCATAAACGAAAGGGGCCAACGAGGTGGTAGTCAGAGATGAATTGCCACGCTCATCCCACGCCATGCACCCGTTGTCTCCCTTTCATCTCGCGTCCCGTTTCTTGGAGACTACCCACGTCTCCCGATGGCCCCCCGATCGTGGCGCCGAGGCGGCAGCACACCCGCAAAAACATGTTTTTGAGTCTAATCCGTTGTCATTAATCGATCGACAGGCACTCCCGGCACATCATTCATACAACACTGGTATCGATGTCGATGTCGATGGATGTCTTGCGATACGGCTTGGAACGACGTAGATCTAAGGTACGTCACAAGGATGTCATGCTGATGTGAGGACAACAAGAATGGTGTGTGTGAAGAACGGCAGTGCGAAGTAGACTTGTCTTGCCACTTCAATCGTCGTCGCTATCTACACCCACCACTGGTGCAAGGTTAGAGCCGCCGCTCGGTAGCACGCTGATAGCCGAGTTGCAGGCTTCCTTGATCCTCCTCGCCTCCTTCTCCCCACTAGCGAGCGCAGCCTTACTGATTATCGTGCGCATGAACCATCGTAATCCCCCCAGCATCTTGGGATTTGCGCCGCTGGGAGTAAACACTTCCTCAAGCTTCTCCGGCGTCTTCCTCAACTGCAAAAGCAGGGTCGTGAGCAGCACTTCTGCGAAACTATACGCCTTCGTCTCCGGCCGCTGCGATTGGAAGTCGATACCCTTTAACGCGGCAATACTAACGGCACCACTTGCCATAAGCGTAGCGTAGAACTTGGCAAGGAGTACCATCCTAGGCACACTCATCCCAGCACCATCGCCACCGCCGCCTTCGTCGTCTTCGCTGTCGACATCGTCTTCGTCTGCACGGCGCATGCGCTTCAGATGTTCCCATAGGCGAGCCTGGAATGCCTTCCGCATCACGCCTTCTTCTTCACAGAGTTTGCGTGCGACTACTGCATAGTACGGGTTGTAGACTGTCTGCTCAGCGCCTAAACAATGTAGTACTACCCGAGGGACTTCAGTCTTCTGCTTCGACGTTAGATTGAGGCTTCGCAACCGCAGGTAAGCATGCTTGAAGTCCTCCGCTCCAACGATACTGACGAATATGGCACGCCTTATGTCGGTATTCATCCCCTGCGCAATGGCGGCTTTGGTGAGGTTCACGTGACCTGGAGTATCGGACTCATAGCCGGCGTCAGCATCGTGGCTTGACAAAGATGCAACAGGCTTCATTGAACCGCCATTGCTGGCGGGCTTCGCCGGGTCATGGTAGCTGGCACCGACAAGCCACCATTTACCTTTCTTCTCTGTGTCTTCGAGATCCGCAAGGGTGATGCGCAAAGGTTCAGTGGCTCTCACCGAGCGAGCATTCAGAGAGCCCAGTGTCTTGCGGATGCGAACGGTGTGCTCTGCTACTGTAGCTGATCCTGCAGCTCCAGCCTTCATTCGGTTGTTCTTGAGGTCACGGATACTGTCTATCATAAACATTGTACGGACAGAGAAGTTGGCTTCGGCAGTATCGGCGACTTTGCGCTGCAAAAGCAGTACAATGTCTTTGAGCGCTGACGGATCGTCTTGGCGTAGCTGAGGACCTGCAGTACGTATGACGCGTAGTAGAAGCTCGGTATTATCCTCCGTAAGCTCATCGAGCAACAGCCGGATATAGTCGAACATGATGTTACTGCCAACAACCTGCAAACTGTACAGGCAGGATAGGAAAGCAACAAGATTGAGTGCCTGCTTTCCGTGGGAATCACCGACTCCAAGGTGCTGGTCGAAAGTATTAACCAGCTTCTCCAGCAGCTGAGCACCAAAGTCCGTCCCGGTAACTTTGTACAAGGCGGCAGCAAAGCCAGCATGCAGTAGAAGGAATGCATCGCTAAGAATAGATTCGTCTGCTACAAGACTGATCAACAGATCAATCACCGTAGAAGTAACATGCTGTCGCGCATTCTTCTCGTAAAAGCCCTCTAAGGCCTGTACGATGGACAATAAATTGGCCTCAGACAGTCGGTTAAGCTGACCTTGCATCTGGCGTCGAAGCTGCTTAAGCGCTTCCTCATCAGAAGACGCAGGCTTGCGAAGAGACGGCGGGATGTATTTCGCAGTAGGCATTCTATCTTGCGGCACAGGCGCGACGTACGGATTCTCTCGCTTGGTCTTGGCGGGAGGCGTCGCTTCAGAATCACTTCCAGACTCGAAGCCTTCAAAGTCCTCACTGTCGGACGGCTGACTAGCCTTGAATCTCTTGTCGATCAACCAGTTTGCATCTTCGGGCCGTTTGCGCTTCACCCCTCTCTCGTCGTCCTCGTCAGAGCTGCCGGCGAGCCAGTCCAGATCGTTGTCATCCTCATCGCCTTGGGATCGTTTGCGAGCCTTGACGCCCAGTTTTCGCTCCAGAGCGGCGATATCTGCGTCTTCATCGGCAATGCCGGCCTTGGCCGCATGACGTGATACAGTGAAGGAGCCATCGCTATCGTCGCTTTGCTCATCTAGATCAAAGTCCGCTTGATCATCGCTTGCCTCGTCAAGTTCGTCGGCCCGCTCCAGCTGCGGCAGCGTAGTTTTGGAGGGTTTGAGTATTGACTTCTGCGCTTTTGCAACCCGGCTGTTGGGAGGCTTCTCATATGCAATAGGCTTGGAGAATCTGTCTTGCTCACCATCGTCGCTGACGGCATGATGACCATGAGCATTCCTAGCTGGCCGACTGCGGGCACCTGGAGCGTTTCGCCGTTCTCCTATGTGTCGTTTTCTTTCGAATACATGTCGCCGTTGCGGTCCACCAAGTTGATCTAGGAGATCTTTGGGTAGCTTTGGGCCACGGTATGTGGCGTGGCGCATAGTGTTCGTACAGTTTTAGCAAGACAACGGTGCCGGATAATGTTGTCGATCATGTGCGAGGCGCTGCAAAATGACGAAAGCGCACGCTCGTCCACTCAGGCAATCATATGAAAGTAAGTGAATGGTTTCATGTTGAAGTAGAAGATCTCGCAGCGGAAGAGGCTGACAAAACTTTAAATTTGTGGGAATCTGAGATTGATTGGCTGCCTTTTTTACTCACCAGCGACAGGAGGTATGACAGAGCAGAAACAATCTATGAAGTAACGCTATAATGCTGGTCTACAGGAGGTTTATCAGAGGGGCTAACTCTTCGCTTCGTATTGCATTTGTATGACTCCCGAATGGGGACTTCGTTTCGTTATGAACACTAAACCGATAGATAATAAGGTATGAAGGTACCTGGAAGTAGCGATAAACAGACCCCCAATCATCATGGAAACAGGCTGCTTGACGAAAGGTCGCAACAGAGAATAGTTTCTTCTCCGACGAACTGCAGACTTGCACGGCGCAATGTTCTTCGATTGCGTCTATACAGAGTTCGCGCCACGATCTCACTGTCGCCGCCGCCGCCATCGCGGCGAGCGGACCGTTTCTGCCGGCGCCTCACCGGGCCGCCGGTTGACGCACTTGCCAAATTTGACGACATCCCAAAGAAGAAGTCACGTAAAGTGCGGCCAGGTTTGGCGATATCGCACATAAGCTTGTCGCCAACGCGGAAACTGAACCAGCCTTACACCATGGGTGCTTCTCAGCATCTCAGCAACGAGGACTTCTTCTCGCAGCTGTCTTCTCTCCTAGAGTCGACGCAAAAGAAGGGTCATGGCTCCGTTTACCTGACCCAGAAACGATGTAGCAAGATCGAACTACCCTGCATTCCAGCCTTGGCAAACTGACGAGAAGCAGTAACGTTTAACACATCGTCTTCATCGCCGTCCGTCACACCAGCAAAGATCGCGGATGATCCACTATGGGATTTGCACCCGCCGAATCCGCTTCCGCTCATCGTGCGCGCAACCGATGGCAAGAGCCACAAGCTTGGCCCGGAAGGAGCCAAGGACCGGACGAAGAATGCTGGAAAGACTAGATTGAGTACGATCGTTCAGCCGGAGAAGATGGAAGCCTTCTTCGCTCGGTATGCCGAAGTATGTAAGGCTGGTATGCAAAGCTTAAAGAAGAGGGACCGAAGCAAGCGGAAGAAGGACAAAAGCAAGAAGCAGAAGAAGAAGGGTCCCGGTGCCGCTGCAGCTGCGGATGGGAAGACTTGAACGGTGCAAGCCCAGATGCTCGATCGAGGAAAGCACGACATCTCGCAGCGTGTGGTTCGAGCCTCCAGCAGGCTCAGCGGCGAGGACCGCCACCGATCAGCTATCGCACCCACCAGAGGGTTACAGTGCTTCGCCGTGAGGCACAGCCCTCCTGGCAGCCCTGATTAGGCCATGCGATGCCGTTGGGCCGACCCGCTCCAAGAACTACGGAGGATGCCGGGTAGGATGGTTGGACCACACCGTTACCCTCGACTTTGTCGCGGCGTCCTCGGCGTCCCGCGAAGTAGCAACGCAGTAAGGGAGAGTTGTATCAGAACGGAGTGGATGCGGCATGATCTTCTTTCTTGGTCAGTCTTCCATGGCTGCCATGCAATGCGTTGCTGCTCTCAGTATGCTGGTTGTTCGGAAGGTAACATGGCTATGTCGTTAGATGAAGATGGCGTCCTGATGCGTGGTGGTCGAGCAGATGCAGAACAAGAAGGTTCGAGCCTGCCATTGTGAGCCCGGAGATGCCGTTTGCGGACCCTACGCTTGCCACGCTGCCGGTTCGGTCTGGTCGCTGCTGCTTTGCTGACGGAATGGCTGACACTGTCCCTGCCGTCATAACTTTGACAGCCGTATCCGCCGCGCTATGCGTTGCCGGCACTTTGGTGCGTGTACGGGTGCTGATACGCCTGTATGGTAGCGATACTGGGGTTGATTCGCTCAATGAAATCGGAATACTGCTGGCCGAAAAGTCAAGTGTTCCCGGCGCTGTTACTTTGCCACCCGCCATCCCACCGCCGTTGCCGATCGTCAACGGGCCACGGAAAGCACAGCACCTTCTGAAGACCGCTGCACTCAAAAGACAGACTGTGCTAAAGAGCATCGCATGCTATACGCGCTTGTCGACGCAGCATGCATCGCTCGAACTAGTTTAATCCTTACAAAGTTATTGCCACTTGTCAACGGGATGTAGGAGCTTTCATCGGACTTGATAGCTGTCCGGTCCTACATTTTACAGCAGGAGAACCACAATGTCGTCGCCAACGATTAAACCGACATAGAAGGCGTGGGAGATCCTCGGCATCGCTTGCGACTGGCCTGCCAAGTCTGCTGACCGGACCTACACTTAGGGACGAATCGGATTCTTGGCTTACCACCATTTTGACGCTTTCATCCGCAGGCCTGCTACACCCTTGCGGCGCGCAGTTCCGGCAGCAATGGCCTCCCTGTTGTCTCCACGAGCATAGTGCCATTTATACTGTGCATGGCTAGTTTCTGGACACTGTCGTCATCACCTACATGCCGCTTCGCCTCACGGCAGTCATGGTAAGCCTACACAACCGAGGCTTGCCTTGCTCGCTGGATATTGCTGCTGCCTGGGCGGGTCGGCCGTTCCTACGTACCAATGAACGATCTGCTGTTGCATACTGTCCTGTCTCTCTCTCCATCGGTTCTTGGCTGAGCCCACTGTCATCAGCTGATCGGCAGCATTACAGCTTACTCTCTGAACGCCCATTGGCTCCAAGATGCCTTCCCTCGGCTTACAACGACCATATACACAAGTTAGACTTTCTCTGACAAATGGCTCAACTGGCCCAAGCGTAGGGTCAGCGACCAACGTCCAAACAACCACGTACATTTTCCGTCTTCTCTTGCTCCTGAGGCTCTTCACCAGTGTGCCAGCATACTCCTCCAACTTCTCCGGTCTCATTTGGACATCGTTGGCCTGAGATAGAGGCAATGGTATGCTATACGTGGCAACAATCGAGCGGATACTCCTATGGTTGACTTTCTTACTCCTCGCCCGTCAATAAGCCAATCCCTTGTGCTATCTCATGGTCAGCCAGCACGTTAGCGCTCTATCAGCACATATCTTTCAAGCCGCCGCCCCGTCTCTTCTGAATTTTCCTTTCTTCTGCACACATAGTGTCAACGAGCTTTCTGAGATAGCGAACGCTTCCAACTCAACTGCTACGCACCCAAGCACAACTATCCCACAAGCTCACCAGTCACACACACATACACACACTTTCTACAACTTTTTTTGCATCCTTTTGCACACCTGGTGAACCTCATTTCTCACCAAGTTCTGGACAAGATGGCTCGTTCGGCGAAGACACGGCCTTACGAGCAGCAGCACAGCTTCAACGTGCTCCCGCCTGGCCCAGTCCCGGATTGGCTAATCGAGTGTTACCGGGCTAGCAAGAACACCTTTCCTCCGGACCTCCAGATGACTCTGGCCCAGGAGGGCGAGACCGTTCGCCGCGCCACCCAGCTGGACATAGCTGAGCGGGAGCGTGTCTCCACCAACGTCGGCAACACCATCACTGCTCATGGGCCGACACAGCAGCCTACCCAAGTGGCGATGAACCCGGGAAACCCGGCGCCGGCTCCGGAGACTGTGGCACCTGCACAGTTTCCACCCGCATTGGCCTACCGTCAAAGACGGCCACCAGTGCCACAGGCAGCTCAGCTGCTTGCAACCGCTCCGGGACCTGCGGCACCTGCACAGGTCTCAACACCACCAACCGGTCTCGGGGACTGGTCCTTTATACCGCAGGCACCTCAGCCGCTTGAGGTGGGACAGGGATGCATCAATCCGGCGTCTCTTCTCCGAGTTAAGACGCCACCAGGGTGGACAGGGCCTGGCATGGCACAAGGGAGGACCTGTTCCCAGTCTGCTGGGCAGGTAGATGGGAGCTTGATGGCTGCGGCAGCAGCACGAGCGGTGTGGAGGGATTGGAGGGATGAGGCTTTAGGGGCCGCGGCGTCGGCACAAGGGAGGACCTGTTCCCAGAGTGGTGGGCAGGTGCGTGAGGGCTCGGTGGCTGCGGCGGCAGCGCGAGCGGGCGGGAAGCGGAGGAGGGATGAGGTGGAGGGAGAGGTAGAGGAGCAAGCTGCCCCCAAGAGGGCGCGGGAGGAGGAGCGCGCCGCCATCAATGGCGCACAAGCTCCTACGACGGCCACCAGCCACTCTTGTGAGGGCGATACCGTTGAGGGCCTGGACCTGCTTGACTGGCAGTCCATGCTTGGGGAGTGGTCATCAGCTCTTCAGCCGGCCGATACGGCATCGTCGCCGGCTAATGATTCTGGGATCGACTTCCGGAATCTCTTTGATTTGGACGGCGCCTCCAGTGACGCCGTCTCATCATCATCGTCGGCACCAGAAGCTGCCGACACGGCCGATGCGAGCCCGGAATTTGATCTCGCCGGCCTCGACCTCACTCCACTCCCACCATGGTGGGAGGAAGATTTGACTCCGTGGATCGACTTGTTGGGCCAAGACTTCTCATTGGTCTCATAAGCAGTTGAGAGCTGGCATTGGGGTTGGGAACGAGGGCTTGGGGCGTAGATGGACGGGCAGTGATGCATCCCGGCGTGGGTGCTTCACTGCTCGAGGTTGGCCATCTCGGCCGGGAATTTCAAGTCCACATCTTGGCTTGAGGTAGTCATCACCACCCGGAGACACCTGAGCATCACTATCATGTTGGGATCATGGGTATCTGGGGCGTGGAAGACGGGCAGTGCCTCACCTCGGCGTGGGTGTTGCATTGCCCGGGGCTGGCCATGAGGCCGGGATGCTCAAGTCACTTGGGGCTATATCAGATTGTCATCGGAGTCATGGGAGGTTCCAGCATGCTATCATTCTGGGTTTGGAGTTGTGCTGTGTTTGGGTTTGGGTTTAGTTTTTGCTGCGTTTGGGTCCGATGTCTTTGAAGTTTGAAATATGGAATTTGGGTCGATTCTAGTCTAACTTACTTGCGATGCTGTTGCGGCGGACCCGGGACAGGGGTGGGTACAAGTCATATACATCAAGGTGGCCCTGCAGCTCGCGTCGCAACGCACGGGAGTTGCATGCGAAGGCGGTTCGGATAGCGTGCGAATCTGAAAGCTACTGTTGCTACACACTACCTTCGTCTACCAAACTTTCCTCTCCCGCCACCTCGTCCGTTGGCCTTGCTGTGTTTGTTCTTGATCTTGAGTGCGCGGAAGTTTGCATGAGCGGTGGCGCTGACTTTCTTCGCCACCCTTTGCTTTGGTGAAGCCTTCTCGGCGTCGCCTTGCCTGACATTGCCCTCGTCTAGTCGTTTCTTCTTGTCACGCTTATGCGCAGCACCGTTCGTTTCGAAGTCTGAACCACTGGCCTCTTCTTTATTGACCTGCGCGGCTTGATCGCCGTCACGCACAACTCCATCCGCCTTCTCCACTGTTTGTGTTTCAGCCACCGCCTCCTCGTCAGCTTCGTCAACTCTTTGAAGCTCCTCGGCTTTCTTCGGTCTGTGCATGACTGGTCGCATAATCACCCTCTTCGTCTGTCGCTTCAAACCCTTCTTCTTCCACGGCTTTCTCGGTTTGCCGTCCGCGCCCAGCACAACCTCTGCTTCGCTATCGCTCGCCGCATCCTCACCTGTACCCTGATCTGGCCCCAACGGCATTTCCATGCCTTGACTCTCCGCCACCAGGACGTGTGCTTTCTGCACTGGCTTCGGCTCGCCGCGCTCTTCCGCTTCTAGTTCGTTCAACACATCCCATTCATCGTCCATTCGTTCTTCCTCGTGCTTACGCAAGCCTTGAATGATGCTGCTCAAGCTTCGAACGAAGCCACCACGCTTCTTGAACGGCGGCGGTGCTTCGCTTGCGGCATCTTCTTCGATGGCGGCCAGTGGGAAGCTGCGGCGGAGAAAGGAGGGAGTGGCATACTTTGGCCTGGCCGTACCCGGTGTGGAGCCGTCTTCGAGTCGCTGTCGCTTGAGCGGCGTGCCTGCGAAAGCGTCCAGTAGGCGGCGTTTGCCGGACGACTGCGGCGTTGCGGACAAGGCTTGTTCGGGACCGGCAGCAGATGCGCGCGTCTGCTTGCTCGGCGTGCTAGCGATAATTGCGTCTGCTTCTGCTGTGAATATGGCCCGGTCTCGCTTAGAGGGTGTAGCGCTAAGGCCAATGTCGAAGATGCTGAGTACTTGTCCATCCTTCTGGGGCGTTGGACCGAGGGCGCAGCGTATGAAGGCGGGCGTGGGCTCGATCACCTGATTCTCCACCTCATGCTTCTCTACCTCCCTTCCCCTCGTCTTCCTCGGTGTAGCCGCGACTGCGTTACCGCATCGTTCCCGCAGTACCGTCCGCTCGCGATCACTCGCCAGTCTTCGCTGCCGTCCTCGCTTTGGCGTTGAGTGTGCAGCTTCGTCATGATGCCGAGTTCTCAGGGCATTGTATGCTTTATATTTAGCAGATATGGACGCGTCTTGCCGAATGTCGTCGCGACTCGGTTTACGTCCGTCGTGGTCGATGGCGAAGACCTTTTCCCACGCCTTCAGTTCATGCTTTAAGCTCGTGAGCTGCGCTGCATTGGTTTCTTCGCCGTATGACATAGTAGGCGAGTATGGATAGTGAGATAATATATTGCACGGAGACGATGGCATTGGGGAAGACGCGGGGCTGACGCGGAAGCCACGCGGTTGTCACATGAGACAGCGGCGTGCACTACAGGACGAAAGCCTCGACATTCTTCCAACCCATATCGGGGTTCAGCCAGTAACGATGACCTCGTACTTCAACGAGCGTGTGAAATCACCGACAGCAGACGGCAGCTCCCTGCTCTCTCCTACCACGCCCTCAACCGCCACCGCACCCAGGTCGAATGCCCTGCAGAACCGCATCACGAGCGTGCTCTCTGCCTCGTATGCTGATCTTGAGATTCGAGACGCACTCTCCATCCTGGATGAACGCGAGTTACAGAATACTGCAGAGACCCGACGCAATCTCCGCCTTGACGTGCAACAAGAACTCGTTCAGTGCAACGGCGAGATTGTCCGAGATTTTGGCAAAGTCGCCGAGCAGCTCCAACGCATTGGCGCCTCCATTCAGCGTCTCAATGACACCTGCACGGAGCTGCGCAAGCATGTTGGTGCTGCCAACCGGGAGACTGGCCCTATGCTGGACGAAGCACGGGCGATTCTGGCGGAGAAGCAGCAAGTCGAGAAGAAGCAGCGCTTGCTGGATGCCTTCAGAGCACACTTTGTTGTCTCTGATGCCGAGCTATCGATCTTGACCGCCTCCACTGAACCGGTCAACGATGACTTCTTCCGCGTCCTCACGCGAGTGAAAAGAATCCACCATGACAGCCAGGTCTTGCTCGGCTCGGAGAACCAACGCTTGGGTCTTGAGATCCTGGAGCAGACTTCACGACAGCTCAGTGCTGCCTTTCAGAAGTTGTATCGCTGGGTGCAGCGCGAGTTCAAATCCTTGGACCTGGAGAATCCGCAGATTAGTGCTGCTATCAGGCGAGCTTTGCGTGTGCTAGCAGAACGCCCAACGCTGTTTGAGAACAGCTTGGACTTCTTCGCCGAAGCACGAGAAAGTGTCGTGTCCAACAGCTTCTATTCAGCACTTACTGGTAGGCCTACAGATCCTGATCACCCGGTCATGGGCAAGGCAATCGAGCTATCTGCACATGACCCATTGCGGTACGTGAGTGATATGCTTGCCTGGGCCCACTCCGCTACAGTGTCCGAGCGAGAAGCGCTGGAAGTTCTCTTTATCTCCGAAGGCGACGAGATTGCCAAAAGCATCCAGGCTGGCATTGAAAGCGAGCCGTGGTCACGGACCGATGATGCTGACGGCAAAACTCCGTTTGACGGCAGGAAAGCACTCAACGAGCTTGTGGACAGAGACTTGACTGGTGTCCTCAGTCAATTGAGACAGCGGACTGAGCAGGTCATCCAGAGCCACGAAGACTCTACCTTGTCGTATAAAATTGCGAACTTGGTGACCTTTTACTGCAACATCTTTTCCGCTCTATTAGGCCCACAGTCTGCCATCGTCGACGCTCTTCGACCATTGTCGGACACGGCGATGCGCAACTTTCGCTCAATCATGCGCAATAACGTTCTCAATCTTCAAACAGACCTGGTCATATCTCCAGACGACCTGACGCCCCCAGACTTCCTCACCGAAGCTCTGCAGACGTTGACAGCTTTGATGAAGAGCTACGATACGTCAGCCGTCGCCGCAGACCGTGCTCAGCGTATTGCAGGCTTTCAACCTATCCTGCAGGAAGCACTCGATCCATTCCTTGTTGGATGCGAAAACATTACGAAACGCTTACGGACGCCGAACAGCCACATCTTCGCGCTAAACTGCTTGCTTACAACTCAGGACACGCTGCGGCAGTACGCGTTCGCTGATCGCTCAGAGGAGCTACGGCCGCGCATCCGGGAGCACGAAGATCAGCTTTCGAATGCGATGCACGACTGGTTTCTGAGGCAATCCGGGCTGGACCGATTACTCACAAGCGTTACAACTCTCCACGATTTAGCATCGTCATACAAGGACCCTAAACAACTGGCTTCTATCGCGCAGCAACTGGACTCTTTCCTACCAGCGGCTACAGAGGATGCAAGAACATATCTGGGCCAATTGGAGGATCGGACATTGGCGAGAAGGATCGTTGAGACGGCCGCTGAGAGGTTCTGTGAAGACTTCGAGGAGATGGAGCAGCTGATTGTTGAGGCTGATGAGGTGAGGGCCAAGCAGGTCAACGGTGAGGCAGGCACGGAAGATGAAGAGGAAGTGTGGTTGAGGGAGGTCTTTCCGAGAACCGGAGACGAAATTAGGGTACTTCTTAGCTAGCCGCTGTCACCTTAGAGCTGCATACCGGACGTTCTGTTTGCAGTCAGCGAACGTTGGCACTTGTAACCTCTGTTCAGATGCGTGACGTACCTTTGCGTGGCGAATCCCATTTCTATGCAAGTGTGCCGGGCCCCGTTAGACATACAGCATACTGCCGCTTGTAGACGGTGGTTGCCTCACGGAGCCGCGCCCACATTGCAAATCTGCTGGGTATACGTACTGGACCCATCACTAAGCAGGAAATCGTACACCCACCAAGCGATCGTTATCAAGATCCAAAGCCAGCACAAACATCTCCGCCTTCTTACGGCCCTCTACGACCTTATACGCTTTGATGTTCCGCTCGTCTCCAACACTCTCCAAATGCTTCACTACTTCCCTGTAGCCCTCAGGCCACTCCACATCTTCCGGCTTAATGGCTTCCGCCCGCACCGGTCCCTCCGGCTTCAGTCCCGCCTTCACCAGGTTCTCGAACTCGCTATCGGTAGGGTATGTCGCTGGATTCACGGACTGGTTGTTCTTGCTCCGGCTGTCTGTCGAGTCCAACGCCAGCACGAAAGCCTCGAATGGTGGATGTAGACCTTGCAGCGCTGGCGGCACGGTGTCAATGGTGGGATCTTTGACGTATGCGCCGTGCTGTGGTGGTTGTGGTTCAGATGGCTGTGCATTCAGAGGCTCCATCCCAGTCGCTTTCTGCGCTGCATCTAGAGTTGGGTTGCCGCTGGACATGACGGGCGATTCTGATGTTGTCTTGGCTGGGGATATCTTATTGAAAGAATGCAGAAAGTTTGTAAGATGGGTTCAGTGAAGGATTGCTAGGGAGAATACACACGTGCGCTTACATCTGGACATCGCAGCTTGTACCTGGAATGACATCATCTGGACGTTAGGAAACGATCGTTGCGTGGTTAGTAAAGGCGATCAATTTGTTCCTGCATGCGTATTGTTTCCAAATGGCTGATCCAGGAGTTCGACGATGCACACCTTCGCTGGTTCATGCTTTAGATCTGGTTCGATTCCGTTCTAGCCGCTGAACATCTGCTCACAGTTGTTGGGGAACGTTCGGACACGGTAATTAGCCTCCAATATCGCCAGGTGCCTCCGAGGATTCCCAATACAGCAATGAAAGTCACAAATATGGCAGACGCCGGTAGAGATGAGGGATGACTGCAGGGTCGGAGACAGGTCCGGTCGACGGGTTCAAATGAGCAATGGTGGCGTAGACTTCTTTGACCTGCATCTCACGCCGCACTCGTTTCGTTAAACAATCTCATTAGCTTTAACTTGCATACGATTCCTAATGGCACCGAGTACATGTGCGAAAGGATGTCGTACGGCCATGCAAGAAGCCTGTTTCATCGCCGCGTTCAGCGTGTAGTGAAGACATTGCGGACACTATCTCAATATGAAGCCGGGCGCTGATGCATCCACTATTCCTTGCGGCGGTAACGTGAGCGAACAAGATCGTCTGCCGTCTCGCGCGCGATGCTTCTCCAGGACCAAATGGTGACGACAAAAGTAGATTATTATAGCACGAGACCATAGACCGAGCGCTTGTTAGCTTCTTAGCGGGAGATTTGGCTCGCTTCCCCCCTAAACGAGATCATGCGCTCAGTGCGGGCCGCGCGCAAGCAGCAGCCATCAGCCATCAACGTCTGCCGTCGGCGCCATCAGATCTGGACAAATCTACTGAAGGAGTCTGCCGTCGATTAGTGTGTTGCGCGATATTCTGGGAGGGCTGTGGTTCCCTCTGCTGCTGTAGTGCGGTGGTGCATTGCGTCGCGATCGCATATCGCTGCCATTCCACCCGCGACCTCCTTGCCTCCCTTGTGTCCTATAGACCATCGGCATCATCCGAGCGAGCACCAGCGGATCGTATCCGGAAGGCGACTGTCCCACCTGCCAGTGCCGCACAACTGGAATGCAATACGTTTCGCAGACACCCGTCCAATCCACTCAACGCGCGTAGCCGCTCTCTGCGGCGCCGTCGGCGGGTGAACGGGTGTACCTGCATCAGAGCACTGCGACATTGTTTCACATCTTGCCATTGAGCGCACTCGGGACAGCTTCCAATCCACTGTGCAAGTGCGAGCATAAAGTGTCATCAACACCAGCTCACTGCGATTGCGATCGCTCTGACCGAAGAGGGGCATTGCGCATACATACCGGAGTCGAGCGTGGGGTGACAGAGTGGAGCAAGTGTGAGGGGCGTAAAGGTGCCGTCGAAACAAAGCGCAACCAGTGTCGCGACCACTTCATTCTTTATCGAACCGGTAAACTCGCCGTCGGAGTCAGCGAGATTGCGCTCAACCTCACGTGCGCCCGCTGCCGGCTACCTAGCAGTTAAGGCAGCCGGCACAGCTAAGCACCGCACAAGATCCGAAAGAGCTGCAACAACATGGCCGTCTCAATGCTGCATACGCCCTCCCGGGCTTCGACATCCTCAGCAGGCTCCTCATTCATACCAATGACACGGCAGAACACCATCAGTTCGCAAGACGGGGGCACGCGCTCGTTGCGTGCCTCCAAGCGATACTCGGTTACGGCGCTGTATCTGTCCATGAACGCCAATCAGCGGGATATGGAGATTGAGGATGATCTGGCAAGAGGTAGGCTTGCACCGCTCGATTGGCCATTGTGCCTGTCATGCTGACGTTCCGGCAGCTCAAAAAGCGCTGCGAGAACTCAAGTCGCGAATATCGTCACAGTCCAAGAAGAACTTTGTGCTAGAGAAGGACGTCCGCTACCTCGACTCGAGAATAGCATTGCTTGTGCAAAATCGGATGGCAATGGAAGAGGTAAGCTCCAAAGACGATACAGCATGTTGCGTACGGCTACTGACTAGACCGTAGCGAGACGAAATGGCAAGCCATCTCGACGAAGCAGCAGACATCTCCGAAGGTTCGTTCCCGAACGACGAGAAGACGCAGAAGTATGGCAACCTCCTGTTTCTGCTCCAAAGCGAGCCCCGACACATAGCGCACCTTTGCCGGCTGGTCACCATGGCAGAAATCGACCAATTACTGCAGACCGTTATGTTCACGATCTACGGTAACCAGTACGAAAGCAGAGAAGAGCACCTGCTTTTGACGATGTTTCAGTCTGTACTAACGTGGCAGTTCGATCACACGCCAGAGTACTCGTCCCTACTACGAGCCAACACCCCTGTTTCGCGGATGATGACGACCTACACGCGAAGAGGACCCGGTCAAAGCTACCTCAAGACCGTCCTTGCGGACCGAATCAACTCACTAATCGAGATTAAGGATCTCGACCTGGAGATTAATCCGCTCAAGGTGTACGAGTCCATGATTGAGAAGATCGAAGCGAGTGGCGAACCACTTCCACCAGGCCTCCAGAAAGGCATTACGGCAGAACAGGCTGCGGCGAACGAAAACGTGCAAAGGATTATTGCACCGCGCATCGAGATGCTGATCGAGATTGCCAACTCTTTTCTCGATACCATCATAATGGGCCTTGAAGACACGCCTTACGGCATCAGATGGATCTGCAAGCAAATCCGCAGTCTGACACGACGGAAATACCCGGATGCTCAGGAGCAAACAGTATGCACGCTGATAGGAGGCTTCTTCTTCCTGCGCTTCATCAATCCCGCCATAGTCACGCCGCGGTCATACATGCTTATCGAGCAGACACCCGCCGACAACCCGAAACGAACGCTCACTTACGTCGCAAAGATGCTGCAGAATCTGGCGAACAAGGCAGCCTATGCTAAGGAGCCATATATGGTCAAGCTGCAGCCTTTCATCCACCAGAACAAGGAGCGCATCAACAAGTTCATGCTTGACCTTTGCGAAGTGCAGGACTTCTACGAGACGCTGGAGATGGACAACTATGTGGCCCTGTCGAAACGTGATCTCGAGCTACAAATTACACTTAACGAGGTGTATGCGATGCATGCACTTCTGGAGAAGCATACTTTTGAGCTCGCAAAGGACGAGAGCTCGCACTTGAACCAGCTGCTATCAGAGCTCGGACCAGCTCCCGTGCAATTACCGCGTAAGGACAACAGAATTATGAACTTGCCGCTCTTCAGTAGGTGGGAGACGCCGTTGGACGATCTGACTGCGGCACTTGACATCACGCAGGAAGAGGTCTACTTCATGGAAGCAAAGGCCACTTTCGTGGTCATCATGCGCTCCCTTCCCTCCAACTCCGCCGTCATGCGACGACCACTTCGGCTCGATAAAGTCGCCGAAGCTGCTGCCACCACGAAGAACGACTCCGTCATGGTCCGCAAAGGAATCCGGGCAATGGAGCTTCTCAACCAACTCCAAGAACTCGGCATCATTGACAGGGACGACAACTACGCCTTACTCCGCGACGAAGTAGAACAAGAACTGGTGCACCTTGGCTCACTTAAAGAGAGAGTTATTGCCGAGACACAGAAGCTCGAGGAAGTCTTCCGCACGATTCGCGACCATAACGGGTACCTTGTCGGGCAGCTGGAGACGTATAAGAGCTACCTTCACAACGTCCGGGGCCAGTCGGAAGGCAACGGCATCCGGACGAAGAACAATAATAAAGTGCTTGGGCCGTACAAGTTCACACATCAGGAGTTGGAGAAGCAGGGCGTCATACAAAAGTCGAACGTGCCCGAGAACCGACGAGCGAATATATTCTTCAACATCACGAGTCCGAGTCCTGGAACGTTCGTCATCAGCTTGCACTATAAAGGCCGAAACCGCGGGTTGCTGGAGCTCGACCTAAAGCTCGATGATCTGCTCGAAATGCAGAAGGAGCAGCAGGAGGACCTGGACCTGGAGTACGTGCAGTTTAACGTTACCAAGGTGCTGGAACTGCTGAACAAGCGGTTCGCGAGGAAGAGAGGCCGGTGATAGAAGTGAGAACGACATCTCGATGTAATACTACGAAGGTCTGCTTGCGAACATTCGAAACCACGGGCGTTATAGGCTGGCGAAAACAACGCTACGCGCTTTCTGGCAATACTGGGGTGGGCGGTGCTTATTGTTGTGATACCCAGCGGTTGTGTGACGAGGTTGTACGATTAAGTGGCGTGGGCATGGGTGGGCATGCATTCTGGTTGCTGGTTAGGCTTTTGAGCAGCGCTAATGTTGGTACTCTGTGGGGGCAACGTTGAAACCTATACGCGCGAAGGAGCGTTAGCATGTTAGCTGTACGATATCGGTGGAATTTGAGCCACCTAATCTTGGTTCGGTACTGCTTGTCACCCGGAAGCGAATGTCACAATGCTTCTGTGCAATCGGAATGATCAGCAATGCGCATGCCGCCGTCTCGTCGATCTTGAGTCATCCGGGGTGTGTCACAGCAGGCTGCCCGCTAGCCTTATCAGTCTGCATATACCATCAATGCTCCCTCCGTGGGCTTGTGGACACTCTTCACTCGTAGTCGCCTACGCATAGTACTTATGTGAACTCACTGCATCGTAGCTCTAGTGCACCTTGGGTTACGTCAATCCTACTGAACGCGCACCCAACCTACATAAACAGGACAATGTCGTCCTCGGTCCCCATACCCAAGCGCAAGCAGCCCGTCCGGAACGTAGCGGGAGGCTCGAGCTGGACATCTTCCGCAGCTTCCTCATATAGCAGTCCAAACCACAGCACCTCATCAGCGTCGCCCAGAGGGTCAGTAGACAAGGGGAAGTACCCTGCGACGCCAGCCTCTCCGCAGCCCGAGGCCATCTCACCGAGGCGACCGTCATTGTTGGGTGAGGCTTCCGAGACACGGAAAGAACACAGTGTGGGCTTCCAGAACAACGCTAAGACATCACTACAGGCAGTTCACTGTCGAAGTCGGAGTATACCGTGATCAACCTAGGTCATGAGGACGGGCCGCCTAGGCTGGTGAGTGCCGCTAACGTCCATGAGAGTAATTACGGACGGCTGACTTGATGGACACAGGTGAGCTGCGTCAAGTCCTCGCAAGGCTTCGATTGGAATCAAGGTATGTTCGCTTCAAGCACTACACGGGCGTCGCGTCATCTGGTCCGGCTGACACGCCCTACTTAGAGCTCTTCCTCCCTTCGTACGTTCATTTCGATGCACAAGATCTGGAGCACAGACCGGATCCTGTACACGACATCATCTTAACTGACGAGCAAGCTGCGGATTTGCTACCACGATAAGTGAGCACATTTGATAGCGTTATGCATGGAGCACGGCGCTAGGATAACATGTTGCTTTGCATTGGACATTCTTTTTTGGTTTGTGTACCCCTCCGCAGTCGCTTGTAGGGCTTGGACATCCTGCAGTCCATCCCTCGAGAGGACAGGCTTCGGTGATCCACGGCTCGCAAGGGCGCTGAGTCTTGCTGGATTAAGTTGCTCTGGAGTCGGCACTGGGACTGCTTAGATAACACATAAAGCAAGCCTTCTACTTCCGAGTTTACGCGGCAGTAACGATCATTGCTTGGAAGACCGCAAGTACATCTTTCCAGTGCATCGAGGAACTCCAAGCTGTCAGCTCGGTTATACCACCCTCTACACACCGGTCTTAATCAACGTCCCACAACGTACTCGCTTGAGAACGTCGACCTTGTGCATTTCGCGCGTGCGGTCCATCGTCTTGTCCTTGCGAGTGAACCCTTGGTCGCCTTGATGGTGGCATCCGAAGTGGTCACAGTCGATGAGCTGCAGAATCTCCGGATTGTGGATGACGGCGGTGTGTCGCTCTAGATCATAGTAGCATGCGAATGCTTGACCATTGCACTTCACGTAGAGGCAATAGTAATGTCGCTTACTGTCAGTCTCATAAAGCAGCTGTTCTCCTCGACTAGCGTATCGGAAATCCCATGGTTTGGAAGTGCTTCCGGTCACGTATGACACCAGCCGAGCCGCTTGAGCAGGATTTAAGTGCTGCAGTATACGGCTGGCCAGAGTATTGGGGTTTGAACCTCACAATGGCACTGCGTGTGCTTGTATTTGATGGGCGTGGAATTGTTCACTTGTTCCACACTATATTACACAGGCAATGAAAAGGATAACTCATCAGGTTATTACGCGCTAAACCGTCCTGCTGATCAAGGCGGCAAAGTACATCTTATTGTGCAGCTTTGCCTACGAAGAATGATTCATAGGTACAGAGGGCGTCTCCCATAATGCCCAACGTTAAGCTTCAGTGGTTGCAGATATCCGCGGGAAAGGAAGGCGCGGACCGAACTGGACGCCACTAGCTGCAGGTCATTGTTTACCTCTTAATTCCGCAAGCGATGAATAGAGCGATCTGTTCGGCCAATGCGACAGCATCGACCAGCATGAGCATCTTTGAGGACAATGCGCCGCTGAATGACGCGCGAGCGACAGAGACTGCGCATCGAAAGGTTGAGCTGCAGTCGCCGGCCGACTTGACGTACCTCATCGCGAACGTGTCGCGTGCTGCACGTGAGAAGCTTGACAAGCATCTACCTCCGGACGCCGCTCTAGACAGCGATGATGCGATGAGAAAGAGGGTGGAGCAGCTGGTTGATGAGGTGCAGCAGACCAAAGCGTGCATGCGTTGATGTCCCGGGCTTATACTCTCATAGTACATCCGGAACACGTTTAATGCGGCGAAAGACGGCATGTCAATCAATGGCATGGACTCGAAGGAGATGGATGCGGAACTCGCTAAAGCCCAGGACGGCGAAGGTACGATCCCGCATTAATCATATAGCACCGTAACTCAGACGCAAAAGCAGAGATCGAACCCTTCGACACCAAGCTAGCACAGCGCATCCAAGCATTGTCCGCTCAGATTGAGCATCACACGTTACAGCTTGCGAACTTGAGGCGAACAGTCCCAGCGGAGACGGCGAGGCGGTATCAGAACGGTTTCGAATCGCAACGGCAGGCTTACGATCAGCGATTCCAGAACGATCACGAGGCGAAGCTTAAAGCGGCACGGATGACGACCGTGGATGCGGGTCAAGTTGAAAGGCTTGATGAGGTCCAAAATGCCTGGACAAGAGGGTCAAGAGATTTGCTGGCGCTGAAGAGCGGCTTGGGCGGCACCGTAGCGCGTATGGAGAAAGCACAGCAAGCCGCTTCCGTGGTGCAAGAGAGGTGAAACGTTGATGGTGCCGAACTAAGCTCAAAGAACACATTACTGCTACCAATCGATTGTCTATCTCATACAGGTGGCTCCTGCTCGCATGCCGGTCACAACGCCGGTACCTATGAGTTCCGGAAACGCCTCGCCGATGCTACCCACGTGGATTATTCCATCACTTCCTGGCAAACTCCGGACTATGCATTCTCCCAGCTGCCGTTACCAATTAGAGCAGGTCGCTTCAAGTGTACTGCCATTGAGCCGCGCCGGTCTCATTAGCAGTGATGATGGTGAAGCCAAGGCAGCTATCCGGAACAGCACTAGCTGGTGGTGAGCAGAGGTCTTGCAACACGATCTGTGGTTGACTTACAGGCCGGGAAGCGCGAGATAGACATCCCAGACGTTGGTCTCATTGTTCTGGCAGGCAATCGTGGCGCCGTTCGTGTTCGAGAGGTAGCTACCAGCACCACCTGGCGTCAGTACCCAGCCGTCGATAATGGCGTTTGCGGGCATGGCAGCGGAGTGAGCCTGAGTGTAGCTGACGGCGCCACAAGTCGGGTCGACGTAGACTTGCTGGCCGCCTGGGACTACAGCGCCCATAGAAAGGCCGCCGTTGCCACCAATAAAGTTGGTGTATGTGGTCTAAAGAGCAATTAGCATCTGCAACAGAGCGGAACGATTTCAATGAGCCACTTACGTTGGGGCAGGCGCCAAGCTGCTGGACATTCTCCGGGCAGTAAGATGCGGTCTGGCCTCCGAGGTGGATTCGTAGACCAGAGGCAGTCAGTTGCTGGAAGTGGATGGGTGATGCGGAGCGTAGAGAGAGGCCACTGAAATACTGAGCCTGAGCAGCAGCGAAGATGCCAGCAAGGCCGGAGAGGACTGCGACGGTTTTCATATTGACGGACTTTGGCGTGTAATTGATGGAGTGAAGTGTAACGGGTGTGGAGATTGCTCTGCTTTGCTTTGCAGTGTGCTTGTGGTTTTTGTGTTGTTGTGATGGATGAACAGTTTACGGGCTGGAAGGAAACATTTACTTATACCTTCCTGACCTAGAGCCAACGCACCTTCTGCCGGTAACAATATCATATGTCAATCTGGTAGCCAAGCGCTCAATGTTGCATGCACTTACGACTTCCACGGCGGTCGTTCGTGCCCGCATATGCCCAAAGCATACGAGTGGCGACCCATCGTCCGCGCCGTTGCCGACCCAGCACGCACGAGAGTCTACAATGTTGCAGTGGCCGGTTCCCTAGGTCTACAATTGTGTAACTTGTGCACAAGAAGTCGCGAGCGTACTATTCCGGGACAGAGACGGTGCTGCCGTCTTCTTGGCAAAAGAGGCTGAAGGACAAAGTTTGTCTCTTCGGTTCACGGCAAGCTGTGGAGGACGCCGGGAGTGACGATGCCGAGCCTACGGATATTGGAGGCAGAATACGAGCTGCAAACTACACAGAATGTGAGCTTGGCGATGTAACATCGCTCGACTGCACAGTGACCTCAATGTTCACAGTGCGCTCAAGACATACTGTGCGACCGGGTTCGGATCCGACCGCGTGACAACCAAGGAGATGCCCGACGAACGACAAGACAGCGGACTCTAACTGGCGATGTAGTAGTACAGCTCGTCTAATTCTATAACTCATCTTTGACGTGCTCCTGCTTCTTGCGCTCCTTCTCAGCATCTTCCCGCTGCAACCGCTCCTGGATGCTCTCTTCTTCCTCTCCCTGCACCCCAGCATCTCCTGCACTACCAGCAACAGGCCGACCGGCAGCCTGACTCTCCTTGTACCTTTTCGCAACCGCTGCAATTTCATCATCGTAAACCGTCCACTCAGGCACTTGTCGCCTTGCACGATCCAGCTTTGGCTCCTTGGTCATAGGATTGTTGCACAGATCAATCGTCTTCGCCGTCTTCAGCGCCTCGTCCGAACACCACGTCTCGCACCACAGCCAGTCCTGCGGCAATGAGTGGATAGGCAGAACCATCTGCATGTGATTTGGCAGGTCTTGGTCTAGATTGCTCAAGCTTGCTGGATCGGCGGAGAGCTGGTGGTACTGCTGCCTCAACCGGTCACCTGCTGCGATCTGTCTGAACTTCTTCAGGTCCACCACGTATAGCGCGGAGATATGGTATGGCAGGCCGCGCAGGAAGTTCTTCCAGTACCCTTGCTTCCAGAATCTGAAGCCTTCCATCTCCGTCCGCGAGTCGCACATCGGCGTGAAGCCGTATGGCGCCCCATGCAGGTCATGTTGCACCAACTCGTACATGTCCGTGCGAACGATCTGATCAGCGTCGACGAAGATGACTTTGTCCAGGTCAAGCGGGAATAGCACGTCCAGGAATAGGATCTTGTAACCCCAGATTTCGCGCTGCTTCTCCTTCTGACCTCGCAGCCAGTGCGGCCACTTGTACGTGACCATCTCGTACTTGAAGCCATACTCTTTCGCCAAGCTGGGCACAAAGCTCTTGAATGAGGGCGAGAGGAACTGCTCAATGAACCAGAACTTGACCGTATGATTGGTATGCTTCATGACTGACACCATCATGATGTTCAACATGCGCTCGTAAAGGTGGCCGGAAGCGACCGAGAAGATGTTGATATCAGCGTGAGCTTCTGCCGAGACGTCAGTCGGCTTGCCTTTACCCGAGATCAAGGCGACACCCCATCTGGCGGCCTTGGAGAGGTACTTGCGTGTTTGAGATGAAGACAGCCCAACCTGCGCGAGCAAGGTCTCTGCACCCTCTGTGAAGTTGTCGAGTGCGGTCTTGGGCGCTTCGAGGACATCCTCATCTTCCATTCCGGGCTGTCGTGCTAGCCGTGGGAACAGTGTTGAGCCCCTGAAACTCATCAAGGCGATCTCCGTTGTGTTGTCGCCCGGCTGTGGTTCGTACCCAAGCGTGCCGGCACTGTCTATGTGGAAGATCTCCTGGCTTCTGCCTTCCTGTAAGGTCAAATTGTACACGCCAGGATTAGCCTTGAACTGAAAGTAGCCGAGGTTGGCCATGATGATGGTGTCAGCGAAGTGCGGGTCGCGCTCAGTGCCTAGCACAAGCTGTGCGCCTCGAGGTGGTGGACCTAGCGTAACGTCTCTCGAATGACCTTCGATCAGGATGTGCTCCAGCTCGTATGTTGCCTCAATATCTGCTCCAGACTTGATCGCGCTCAACTTGATGTTGTCGAGGTCGTGGATACTGTCTTTGGGAGCGACAAGCCACGATGGCGGAAGATCCATGCCCATGTTCAGTAGAGCATCGGCAGGCAGGCCGCCAAAGCGTGCAGTCAGGCCTTCTAGAGCGCCATCCGCGTCAAAAGTGGGCTTCGATTGCAGCACATGGCGGTAGAATCGTTTGATGGGAATCTCCTCAAGCCGCTCTCTTGGGTTCAGGTACAAAGTTGTCGCAGTGCCATCGAGCTCAGAAAGAGTCTTGATGATGGGCAGCCAGCGCTGGCCAACCTCAGAAGCAGGGTCAATGGAGGCAGTGATCTGCACATTGGCTGCTTCCACATCCCCAACTTTGATCGCAGTGTAGCTCGAGTTCCATGCCTTGAAGGCGCCGGAACGAACAGTTGGCGCGGCCTCGAAGATACCTTCTGGCAGACTAGAAACCTGTGATAGTGCAATCAAGTTCGATATGCGGGCGAATGCTGATGGTGTAGACGCTTTAGCCTGCAGACCTAACCCCTCGATAGCTAGCGCAGCGGGCAGCAGACGCTTCTTGCGCTCGTAAGCCATCACAGCTTCCAGATCGTCCAGTTCTAGGATCGTGGAAGCCGGCATGGGCCCCACTACCCGACCGTTGATTAGTAGGGCGTGCTGTCCAGGTAAGATATTGACTGCCTGTGCAAGCTTCCTGGACGCGGCTGACGCTCTCAAGGACGAATGCGCGCTGGACTGATCGCGGAGTGTCCGGTAAAGCAGCTTATAGATGGCTTGTCTTCCGTCGTAGTCCGGCACTTCTGCTTCCTCGCCCTTTGGCCTTTGCATAGAAGCTTCGTATGTTTGCTGGAGCGACTGCACATGACCTATAACGTCCTCAGTTTCAGCTTCGGCGTTGGAGGTTGGGTGAGCCGAGCCGTCTCCCGGCAAATGAAGAAAGGCAAGCTCTACGTTGTCATGCAGGTCCTTAAAAAGTAGTGCCTCCATAAGCTGCTGCATGCCCTCAAGCGAACTGAAGTCTGCAGCAACAGTGACATGCACCAACTCTCTCTCTATCGTGCTTTCGCTGGCGGGCAGACTCGGCAAGCCAGCCATCTGTGGCAGCTCGCCAAGACTGACATGTCGAACGTCTTTGTCATCTTCCGGCGTGACTATTGGGTTGCGGCGTAGGCTTGCTTGTGACAGGAAGACGTGGGGAAGGTAGCTATCTTCGTTCACAGTTCCCTCGTATACGGCTTGCTGTACGGTACGTGCGTCAAGACCGAGTCGCTGGCTCATGGTTTGCAACCATTCATCGGTATGCGGTATAGGCGCACCGTTGATGAGTATAGGTGGCGAAGCCTGACCGGCACCAAGCCGCTTGATGTATGCTTGAGCGCCTTTGAGACGCTCATCAAACTCTGTGCTGGCGAGTACGTCGGCGAACGCCAGAATGCTGCGGTCCTGACGGACCTTCCGTCCTTCGGTGGTCTGCGTGAATAGCTTCTCCTGCGGTGGTCCAAACTTGCGGCCAGCAGTCGAGACGGACTTCGCAAGGTAATCCAGCGCAGCGGAGAGACCGTATGTCTCGATCAAGTAGTATACAATCTTTGTTTGATCGGTACTGGTAGGGGTCTTTAGATGAGGTACGAGGCCGAAGCGGATCGGTACCTTGCGCTGAACGAAGCCTTGCAGGTTCTCCACCACTGTCATAACATCTGCGTGACTGGAGAAGTCTATAGGGACGACCAGGTTGTGAATGTCGCGTTTCACAGCGGGCAATTGACCAGGGTACGTGCGTTGCAGAAGCGCCATAATGCTGCCTGACCAGTCTGCATAGCGCTTGTCCTTCTCGATGTCGTTCAGCCACATAATAACATTGCCACCTTCACTCTCGTCACGCCAATCGTAGCGTTGCACTTCCTGATTGACTGCAGAAGCAGTGATAGCCTCGTGTGAAAGCAGTTCAATGGCTTCTGCTCCGCTCAACCCAAGTTCGCGGACGCCGTTGATCATCTTGCGCTCGCGCCGGAGATGCTCAAGGAGCGAGAAGGCGTCCAAATCACGAGCCATGATCTGCACGCCATTAATCCAAAGTACATTGAAGCCTGCAGGAAGCAGGAGGTCTCTGTTGTCCCTATGCTCCTTCATAAAGTCATCCGAGACATTGAACAAAGCGATGGCGCTCGAGTGCTTCGGGAAGTCCTGGGTCAGCCTAAGCAGAGTATCGAGCTGCGCGTCACTGGCCATAACGAAGCTTGAAGCCTTCAGACCTAGCCGAAGCAGCTCCGAGGAAGACAATGGCCGCAAGTCAGATACATCTTCTTCGCTCAGGGTCGCGTCTGCAGCTGCGGCCGTAGCAGGCTTTGGCTCTCCATCCGCTTGCCGGTCGTCGATCACAATATAGTCGGTACGCTTCAGCGCCAACTCTACACCATAGCCATTTACTGTCAGTGGTGTGGATACAAGGCTTCGACTGGGCTTGTAACGGACGCGGTAGGACGTCTTGCCGTCTGCTGCAGTCTTGCTCATGGTGCGGTGGAAGGCTCGGAAGGACTCAGATAAGACATCCGCATACAGTACAGACGGACGATTGCTGTCAGCGGCACCAAGCACTCTGTCGAAGGGGAGTTGATGCAGATGCTCGCTTGGCAGGCCCGGGACCTGTGCGCCAGATTCTGCCATATCCGGCGAGCAGAACTTCTGCCCGTTAAAAGCTGCATATGCCCATGTCTCGCAACCCTCATCCTCATCTGGTCCAAGCGAAGGCTTTACAGCAGTATCGTAGTAGTGATAGTGAGCCGCTATCCGAGGGGCCGTGGAGTGTATGGAGAGGGCAAAGTCGAACGACGAAAGGTCGTCGGCTTTGCTGAGATGGCCATCCTCTTCCAACAGAGTTCTGAAAATCGTATATAGCTCCTTGTCGGTTCGAGCTGTATGGAAATAGCCCTCTGCTATCCGGTCGAGCAGTGGGAAGTAGGCGGTGGCATTCTCTTCAGCCGCGGTCTCTCTAGAATTAATCAGTCTTTGCCTGGACGCTCCGCCTGCCGGCCGGACGATTTCTTACAATAGTTCAACAAGTAATGGCGGCGCATCAAATGCTGCCTGCAGTCCTACGTTCACGGAAGGGACAGCGATCGCAGACAGGAACAAGCAGAAGATGCCGGCAAATACTGCACGGCTGTTGCGTTCGCCCATGGCCTGCGAGAAACGCACGGTACCCGGTGCTCAACGTCGTGGGACCGCTAGCATTGTAGTGTAAAGGTACGAATCCTGGCTGCGCTGCTCAGGCGCGGAAAGGGAAGTTGCAACGTGTTATTGACATCAGAATAGCAGAAGCGACGGCGACGTAACATCCAAGCCCTGCCCTTTCATTTTGAAGTCCATTGCTTCCCTTCGGCTAACCGCTACTGAGGAACAGGAAGACGCTATCGCAGGTCGTACTGCAGCATTGAAGCCAATGCTTGTTGCTATAGACGGAGGTTGCGGGTGTTTGCCGAAAGCGACTAGCGGCATAATCACATGCAAGAGGGAGCTATATAATAAGAATACAGTTAAGAAGCTATGCTAGGCATTGTGGTATGTAGTCATAGGAAGCAGTCATTGCCGCCCATGCATTACAATGCAATGACCGCGACAGCCCCCAATACAGCGCCAGCTCCCGTCAAGGCAGCCCGAGCAAAGTTCATCGGTACCCAATGTCTTAGCAGCTCCTTGACCTCCCCATCTTCAGCCTTCAACTCGTCTCCCATCTCAGCCCTCGCTTCAATCTCGTGTAATCGGTCATTCACCTGTGGGTGCATGACCACAAAGGTGTAGGGTACGATCGATACTACTAATCCTGCGGCAAGGCCATACAGCAATCTTGGCGAGGCTATCCCAAACAGCAGCTTACGGAGCGGTGTTGAAGTGCTTGCGTATGACAGATATGCGAAGCTTGCTGCAGACATGAAGGCGAGCGGAGGTGACGAGTTGGAGCCGATCTCGTAGGCTTTGGCCCATTGTCGGACTAAGATATTCGCTGGGGCGGAGGGAATGGCCATTGCGGGGACGGCGGCGTAGCTGAAGCATGCTATGTAGCCTATGCTGTTGTTCAGCCATCGCATTCATGTCGTGACCAGGTGGCCAGCTTTAATCCTACCAGAAAGGCAGGCTGCGCTGGTTACGCCGACAATCTGCGCTGCCTTTTCGAGTGATGTGGAATCCATGGTCGGCGGTGCGATGTGGAGTCTTCGATGCACGGTTAGGGTCAATGTCTTGCGTTGTTGAAGCTTTACAACATCCGATGCGTTCACAGAAGGAGTGTTGGTTGCGTTTACGACTGAGCTGTCTGGAGTTGGGTATGTTGACCCTATGAGCGAGACGTGATGGGTGCAAAACCTACAAGTAAGGGCTCCGAGCCTCTTATACAGTCAGCTTACCACTCCGATGATGCTGGCACGGAATCAATCGATACAACCTCCGTGAGGTTTCCGCGGTGACACTCGCACGGTATGGGAAGAGAGCTCACCTCGACAATCTAAGGCTCGGGTAGCCGGCAGCGGGTGTTTCCAGCTTCCGATTGTAGCTGGGAATAAGCCGGCTCTACTGTTGGGTGCTGCTGCAGGGAACAAGAGGACGGATGAGATTAACAAGCAACCCGAGCATGTTCGCTAGGTTCAATAGAAGCTCCTCAAGCCAAACAAAGAACTATGTACTGTCTCGGCGTGGCCACAATTAGCTCGCCAGGAATCCGGCGTCCTGAGCCCAATAATATCCCGGTGGTATCATCATGCTATAAGCTCCATCCAAACGCCTCGACAGCCGTAAAATTAGGCCGTCGTTCGCTCAATAGTACTTCCCACCCTCCTTCCACTTCTGCACCTCAGTCATCTCCTCACGTCTCGGCTCGATCAGCCTCTCCTCCGTCACACCACCAAAGCTGACCCTGCCACTCTTCCTCCTGTCGACGGTGCTCGGAGTCCCCTCAATCATCTGCACAGCACCAACCCAATCCCACACACGTCCAACATCACCACTACGCCCTTCTCGCACCATGGGTCTGACGTTACTATTACCCTCCACCTTCCTCTGCACCTTCTCCCAGAGCGCCTTTCGTCGACTCGCGCTAAACTCCTCCCTAAGCACATCGTCCCTTAGCTGCGCGACGCTGATGTAGCTGTCTCCATATGCGTCCGGGTCATAGGCGTGCAGAGCGGCTTGCTGGCTCAATTTCTCTAACGCCAGACCTGCCAGCTCCTTCGCTTTGCGTTCCGTTTCCGCGCCGCTGGTAATGCGATAACGAGCATAGCCGCCCGAGGACAGCACGATGACAATGACTATAAGCTGCCAAATATACTGTCCAAGTGTTTGGAGTAGCGATCTTCGGATTGCGCAGGCGAGTGGGATTCGGGCGAGCGAGTGGGAGCGGAGGGTAAGGTGGCCGGATCTGGTGTGAGGACGTATCTGTCAGTATCCAACATCGTGTAAGCGAAGATCAATTGTGGTGACGAAGGAGGTGTAGATGTGGACTTACCCGTCAGCACCACTGACGACCTCGTCAGCGCGGCGTATTTCTCCAATCGCACTTGCCCAAAGATCCTCAAACTCCTCATTGCTCATTCCCTTTCGCTTCTTGGTGCTGATGGCTTGTTTGAGCTCCGTCTCCCGCACTTGTGGCTTCGCGGCCTCGCCGCACTCATACTTCGCATTCCGCTCTCGCAGCTCTTCGACTGCGCGCTCCTTTACGGCACTGACCTTCCTCGCTTTCGCGCTGTCTGGCTCGCAGCTCGGTGCTAACGGCAGCAGTCCTCCCAGTGACAGTGGATGCGGCGTGAGCACAAAGTCTGGCTCACACATCGTCTCAAGCTTCTCGCCACAATAAGCATGAGGCGGACACGGCTCACACTGCGGACGTATGAACTCCGCCCACTCTGGGATCTTGACACCGGCCAGCTCGGTAGTGGGACGACCGACACCACAGTAGCCGACT
Source organism: Baudoinia panamericana UAMH 10762 (assembly GCF_000338955.1). NCBI lineage: Eukaryota > Fungi > Ascomycota > Dothideomycetes > Mycosphaerellales > Teratosphaeriaceae > Baudoinia > Baudoinia panamericana. The sequence continues at coordinate 969,423 of NW_006911263.1, forward strand.
TCGACCTTTTCTTGTCTCCAGACTGCGGCTAGGCCGAGCAGCATTGCTGCGGCGATCGCACCTACCCCGGTTCGAGCGGCGTTGGCTGCTGGGCGCGCTCTGCGTGGGGCGGGTACAAGTTGACCGGATTGCTTCGCCTGCACAAGCTCTTGATGCTCCTCGGGCGTGAATTCTTCAGTTGGCTGCGCCTCCTGCTCCTTCTTTACTCGCGCAACGGGCATGTCGAACATTCGCCGAGTAGGCAAGATTGCGCCATCCGTCTGTTCCTTTACCGGACGTGCATTCTCAGTCTGTCTCCTGCCGTCGCCGCTCTGTCTCCGCTGGGCATCCCTGCTCGCTGAGGGTGCGGCCGTCTGTCTCCGCTCAGGCTCGCGACTGCGTGGTCCTGGGGGTGGAGAGCTACCCGTTTGGAAGACATTGACATCTGAGAACGGACTCTCATCCTGCTGCGCGCGATCCGACCTTACATGCGGCGTGACAGCACTAAATCTTGACTTCTTCGAAGCAGGCCTTTCGCGCTCAGGCTCTTCCTGCACCATGCCATCTCCGCGCACATGCTTACTTGACAGCCGCCTTACCGGTTCGTCAGGTGGCGCAGTACTATGTCGCACACTTCTGGGCGTGGGCGCCACTTCTTGTGCCTCCTCAGTCCGCGCACGTGTCGTTCTTCTGCTCCCACTCTTTCTCAAGGTCGACGGTGGCGCAGGCCGTGCATCGATATCGTCCTCTTCATGTTCGCCGTTCGCGGTCGCATGACTGCTGGGTACATCTTCGATGCCTTTGCTTGTACGCTTCACTCGCGAGTTGGCCGTGCGCAGTTTGCGCGCTTGGGACACGACTTGCTCGTTGAAGATCTCAATGAGCTGACCCTTCTTGGCAGAGGAAGGGTAGTTGATGTTATGCGCGACCAGTATGGACCTCAAGCGCGGCACAGTCAGGCTGTTTGGATCAAAGTCAGGCTCAAGGTAGGCCTGATCTTCCATTGTTGTACCTTCTTTGGGGGAGTACGATGCGCAGAGTCGATGAAGCGATCAGCTTTCCCAGAGCAACTGCCGAACGAGTCTTGTCTTTAGTGGGTGGTGCGCGCGACAAAGAAAAGGTGTCTGCGCCACAGTTTAGTGTTAATAAGACACTGGAGGATCGGTGTTTACAGCGCAACAACCACACCCGGTCCAAGCTTCCCTTCCGACGTCATTGCGTAGAGCCTTCTTCTTGTGTGCAGGTAAAAATTCATGGTGAAGTTAACATAGGTCCGGTTAAGTCCAGCATCTACAGTCTGTCTGGCAACTACATAGCCCTATAATGGCTGTCTGCGCAAAATGCGGAAAGCCTCTCACTCTCGACATCCAACCTGAAGACGACGATGAAGATGTGGAGATGGAGCCAGACGGCCAGGAGACCGTTCCTGACGACGTCCTGCTACCTTGTGGTGACCACTTCCATTGGGAATGCCTGCTTGAATCTTACGAATATAGCAAGTGTCCGCAGTGTTCGCAGTCCATCATTTCCTCATCCGCCGGCAGCTCGTCACCTCAATCAGAGGATCGAATAATTGTCGACTTGGACAATGAGGGTGGTCTCCAACGCGGAATAGACATAATGCCTTTGCTCAAAGAAGAGTCGTACCTGCGTACCTACCCTGAAGAGCGCAAATGCCGTGCTTTCCTTGAGTTCTGCCGCGAGGGAGATCATCGTGCTATTGCCGACCTGCTGAAAAGCTGCGGTGAGGAGTTCACGGCTGAGGACGAAGATGGCAACCTCATTACGGAGCAAGCGCCTGGCTCCAGCAAGGCGGCCGACGAGATATTGCGCTACCAAGATCCGATTGGCGACATGGCTTCCGGCTTACATGCAGCGGTTGCGAATGGGAATAGAGAGGTCGCGTGGTTGCTGTTATTGCTGGCGAGCGAGTATCCTGAGATGGACTTTCCAGCTTTAGTTTTCCAGGAGGCTGCAGCGCTGGGTGTGATGCGCGAGGAGCAGACGGGAAAGGTAGATATCCGCAGTCTGAAGGATGCGCAAGGTCGGACGGCGGAAGATGTCGCGAAGGAGGTCGGGATCGTCTGGAACGGCTGGATTGGGAATGCTCGACTGGCTATGCCATGAGCCCGGAGACATGGTGTCGAAAGAGCGGTCTGCGGCCTCCACCTGTTACAGGACCGCCATCACTCGCGTTTAAGCTTGATCACACAGACTGAACGCCGTTCAGTCTTGCGCCTTCGCGCTACCCCCAGCCTTCGGTCTCACGATGCGGTGCCGACTCAAAAGCTGCGAGATGATGAAATGGCTCACATCTTCATCGCTCCAATAGCTGAGATGGCTTGCGATCGCTGCGATTATGTTGATGTCGAAGACACCCTCCTGAATCTAGTTCGTGGTGGACCGTCAGCACAGTCCCGAGACGACACAGAGACTACTACCCTCGAGAATACGCACCGCATAATCGACCCTACCGTTACTATTAAGGCGACGAACCTTCTCCTCTTCACGTCGAAGCTTCTTCGCCCGCTCTTCGGCTTCTTGCCACTCCAGACTTCCGATCGCGCCCGCGCCGAGATCACGCTTCGCGGCATCAGATTCTTCGATCGAACGGCGGCGCTTTTGGTATCCTGCATACAATGTCTCGAGATCTGCATCGATGAGCGTGGGCGGGTGTTGGCCGCGTTTGCTGGCGGCAAGAGCATCACTCGCAAGTCGCTCTTGCTTATCCTCTGGTATCTTCGCGATCTCTGTGCCTTCCGCCGGTAATGGTGCTGTTGGGATGACGCCGGCAGAGATGTTGGTACCGGCGCCTTGACTCATCGACAGCGGACCGCTGCTCTTAATGACCGTCTGTCCATTCGGCAGCTGAGCGGTCTCGGTTCCCGTATAGCCGAGTCCGCGCGTGAGCAGGCTAGACGCCATGCTCGACCACATGCTGGATACACTCTGGCTGACGCGTGCACCGATACCGCTAATGCCTTGTCCCATCGGCGCCCCGAAGATGCCGCGTTTGGTGTAAGGCAGCGGCTGCGGCTTCAGAGTCGCCATGGCAGGCGAGATGAGCGGTTCCATTCGGTAGGAGATGGGATCTGTCGGGTGGAAAATGTTGAAGATCTGTGCGCACCTGGGGCTGGAGGTCTGAATCTCGGAGTCGGCAAGCACGCCCTTTGACGTGCTCGCTCTCTTCGCAGAAGGTGCTGCAGGCGCGTCAAGCATTGGATCGTCCATACTGGTGGTCATGCCACGTCTGTGCCCGCCGTCTTCGCCATCGCGTGCGGCTATGGCGTGACCTTTGAGCATCTGGAACAGTCCGATAGGCGAGCCTAGAGCGTAGAAGTCTTCGACTTCAAAGTCCAGCTTCTTGCCGTGATGCTCTTTGCGGTTCTTCATCGATGGCTGGCCCTTCTGCTCCTGACTGCAGAGAAGGTCGAACATGATAGCGGAGCCCAGCGAATGCCCTACCATGCTAATCTTTCCGTTGAAGGTCGGGTTGCGTTCCATGAACAGATGATATATGCGATTGCATTCTGACAACACTATCCTCGAAATGTGCTCCTTGTATGCTGGAGACTGGTAAAGCAGAATGTCAAGTGCAAGATCAGTGATAAGGTTGCGCACGGCGGGCACACCTTCCACCGTGATGTCCTCCAAACTTGGAAATGCTTCGTCATCAATATCGGTGTCAGCAAGATCACGCTCTTTGCGGTTGTGCTTCAGACTTTGCTTAGGGAAGTCGAGAAGGTGTCTCCAGCAAATCGGAAGGACTTGAACACGGCTGTTGACATGTTCGGCATCGCCTAGCTCAGCGTTCAGCGCTCTAAGGTCAGGCGAGTCGGAATAAACAGCTTTCAGCGTTTTGCGCAAAGTGTTGACATCGTGCACGAAGTTCACACTTTCAAGGCGCAGACCAAGTCTCTGTCCTATGCCGTGCGTGACAAGGATAAGGTGCTCGATCTCACGACCTTGCTGATCGCCTTCTGTCTCGCGATAATCGTCCTCTATCTCACGTTCGTCGCGCTTGCGCAGCTCCTCGTCCTGCCTTTCCGGGTCCTTGTGCGACGGGTCCTCGAGCAAAGATGACATGTGACGTTGCAGGTTCTGCCGTCGGGTTTCGGAAGAGCTTGGCTTATGAAGGACGGCTTCTTCAGGCGCCGCGTCCATCCTATCTTGAGCTTCTCGTTGCGCTCGTTCCTGACTCGATGCTCTATAGCTTCCGGTGGGCTTCTCGATCTTGCCGTCCTTCTCTGGTGGAGCCGTCACGGGCTTTTGGGACGGATTGATGTAACCTCGAGTCATTCTCATGCCAGCAAAGTGACCACCGCCTGCAAACCTCTGGTAGACACTATAATTCATGCGTGACAAGAAGTCGTCTGTGAGAAGCCAGGCAGTCGTTGCATCTTGGTAGGTTACGACCGAATTCATGTGCGCGCCAAACAGCCGGTGGGTGTCGTGAGGTAGCTCCGTCTGACCAGTTTCTACCCTGGCCGGGCCTCTCGGGGGTTCAGCATCTTGCCTTGCCGCTCGATCCCGGAGGTTGCCCGACGACGGCTGAGGAGTTAGCGAGCTATGTGGCAAGCCGGGCTTTTCGACCTCAATGTCATCTTGTCCCGGAGCCCACGATACAGGTCGACCGCGTGGCTGTGAAGCCGAACGCGGCTGCTGCGGCGGTATTTGAGTGGTAGGAAGTCGCCAAGGCTTGATCTTCAGGTAGCCTTCTTCTAGCTGAGCTGCGAGATTCTCATCGCAAGGTCGTTGCGTGCTTCCATCCTGATAGAACCAAGTGCCCCTTCTTACATCATAGACGGGGCCGAGCCAATAGGCGGGAGCCAGCTCTCTACGCACAACATCTACGTCGAAGAGGTAGTCTTCGTTCACCGGCACTTTGACAGTATGTATGTCATCTGGAAGGCTCGTGTTTGGCTTGCCGTCGGACCTTTGGGCTTCACCTGAAGCCTGCGAGTCTGGAGCACCCTGCTGCTGCTCCAGACTCGTCGTTCCGGCTTCATCCTCGTCCTGCACAAGCTTCTGGAACGCCGCCTCTATAGCCTTTGAATCTGTGATCGAGAATGCAGCGTACTTCTTCGGCGCAGTAGCCGGCTTCTCCTCTTTGCGGTCACCCAGGGCAGGATGTGGTCTTCGCTTTGGCACGTCCACTGCATGAAACCAGCACGGTCTGACAGGTGGGCAGTCTCGCGGGTATTTGCGCAGACTCAAACGATGTTTGTGACTGATGACATGGTCTGCACCCTTCTTCTGGTGCTGTAAAGGCTCCGACTCGCCATCGCGTCCCTTGCTAGGCGGTATCGATGGGCTCCTGCTCCTGCTCCACGGTGATAGCTTGGACAAGTACGATGAGCTCGCACTATCCGGGCCACTCATGCTTTGCTGCGGTTCCGGCCATCTGCCGGACTCCCGTTTGCTCAGCCAAACTGCTGGCCGAGTACTCTGCCCGGAATCGGCGAAGAACCAGGGATACTGCCGCCGCAGGTATTGCGTCCAGGACGAGATGCGAGCCAACTTTCCTGCCGTTCTGCAGGTTTACTTCGCTCACGGCTCAGCTTGAGATGACAGCTCCACCAAGAGCGCGGACTCGTCCAATAGTCTCACTCCTTAAGCAGCTGACAATTTATGAAGAACTAGGGAGCATTGCGCGCATGTCATATGTCTCACTTTTCTGACGCGCCCTCGGTGCCAGGTCCGGACCCCTGTCTGGCATGTGCGCCGACCTGCATATAGAAAAGCTCCGCAATTCTGCACTCTGCATCCTGCATCCTGCCTGTCACGAGTAAGTCTCATCGCGCCACCACATCCGCATCCATCTGCATGCTGAGTCGAGCCTCGTAAAGAACCCGTGTCGCACGTGGGCATATGCACACTTACTTCAACGCCGGCCTGTCTCGAAGCCGGGCAGATGTTGCTACCGTACCGCTGACCTTTTCGCAGCCTGCTTCAATTACAGTAAGATCGTAACAGTCCGGAGTGTCACCCGCGATCATGGACGCAGATACATCCAAGACAGCTGAACATGCGCATATCGAGCACCTTGTGAAGACAAAGCTTCCAGGCAGTCCAATCTACGCATTCCTGTTGTCTGATGTTGTCATAACGAGCGCTTCCAAAGGGCATGTGGTAGCTCGGCTACCTCTCTCGCACAATCACATGAACTCGATGCAGTCGCTCCATGGGTCAGTTTCTGCTACCATTGTAGACTGGATGGGCGGGATGGCGATTGCTACGCACGATCTCCGTGCTGGAAGTGGCGTCAGCGTTGACATACATGTCTCATACCAGAGCGGCGCAAAAGTCGGCGAGGAGATCGAGATTGAGGGCATAGCAGAGAAAGTCGGTGGCAGCCTGGCTTTCACGAAAATCAACGTTTTCAAAGTTGAAGGCGGCAAGCGAGGAAGGATCGTGATTACAGGCACGCACACGAAGTTCGTGAAGGGCTCAGAACCACAGAAAGCTTCATGAGCATATGGCAGGGCAACTACCTGGACTCTTTGCGTCTGACATGTGGACATATACTTTGAATGTCGGGACTCACTCTAACCAGGAAAATCAAGACATATTCGTCTGCTTCTGAGAGGTCACGGCGAGCTTTGCAATGAGTCGGTGATCATAGAAGATAGACCACATACGCAGACGTATCGATACTTCGATAAACTGAGCTTTCATATCCACGCGCGGTTGACATAACGACTCGCAACCTTTTCCCTATGGTACAAAGCTCCGGTATCTGTGACGGTCATTGTTACATCGCACAAGTTCACCGCCTCTTGACTGCTCTCGCCAACATTGCCTTGCGTGCGACGTCTTGCGTACGCATTTCTCAACAGAAAGAACTATGATAGGCGACTCAGGCCGATTGGATTGGTAGCTTAGACGAGTTTCTAACTCGGGTCTTTGGTTGCGGTTCCTGTGCTATGTTCGCCGGCCTTCCGGGTTGCTCTTGTGCAACAATGCTTGCCGTGAATCAGCGAACCAGGACTGTCTGACGGTAGCTAGTCAACGTGCATTCGCAAGACCATGGAGAACGAAAGCAAGATCAACGATTATATATGCGTAGAGAGTTCAGTCCCTGGCATTGGCGCTGCGACCACGCTGCGCAATGCACAGTTCGGCCGCACATGATGCGACGGGCCTCTTGTGCATGCGGCATGCGTGTCATGTCGAAGCCGCGATGTACGAGATGCGGCGGGAGATCGCAGCCGGGGACCGAGGGGACGCTGGCTGTCGATCTGGAGGTTAGACAGGGGGAGAAGCAAGACAAACGCAATGACCGTTATTGAACAATGAGGGCATCGTCGCATGCGCAATAAACAATGTCCGGTGTCTTACACACGCAACAGGTCGGGCAGAGCTCTCTGAGGCTTTGCTCACCGGACGTTCTGCCGTCCTGCCGTTGCACAACCATTCCGAGAGGTGGAACGGCTACGATTCAACGAGCGAATTGGTCGTTTGTTTTCCGTCCAATCGCAAGCTTAGCCTGAGGAATCAGAAGGAGCGGTGAGCGAGACCCCGATGATCGTCGCCCGCTTCTGCGCCATGCGAACCGTCTCGTGGATGTGGAAGCTTACGCCCGCCATCTTGCAAGGGAAGCAAGCTCGTTCAGATGGCAGATGTCTGCCGTTGAACGTGGTGTTGGGTTGTTTCGCGCTCGATAGCTGTCTGGAAAAGGAAACTGTGTAGGTCCACAGCGGTCTTCAGGAATGCTCGTGATACGGTGGTACCGTCACGTAAATCCAGGTGGCGCATTTAGGTTGCCTAGAGTGCCCCCAGCGTCGACGTGTCCGGCTATCATTCGAGATGGCGTTTGGGTGTGGAGTCCTCCGTTGATATCCATTTGCTCGCTAAGCCGATTCTTGCTGACCAGCCCCAGAGCCTCGCACATGTGACGAGATGAAGTGGCAAGTCTCAAATTAGCCCAGCGACATACGTTCGACTTCTAGGACGGTTTTTATTACCATGCTGACAGCGGAAACATGAACTGCGCTGTAGGGGCACGCACAATCACTTGCCTCGCATCGCATCGCATCTGCAGCGGGGACGAACGTTGCCGTTGGAGCGGGAGCTAAGGACAACCTGCATTCCCGATGCATATGCATGAAACGATCTCGCCGAAAAGGCAAGCCCTGGTTCAAGCTGTGGCACTCTTCGTGATCAACAGCCAGCGATGAAATCGCTGTGATTTATGACAATTGTTACACGACGGAGGAGATGGCAGGATCGCATATTGTTTCAATCCCGCGCCCTCGGAGCCTTGTCTCGAAATGGCAATATTATCCATCATCCAATGGGCCAAAGCTCCCGGCTCAACAACGTGGGCATGTGGGCGGGTGTCATCAGCATCGAAGTTGCAAGCCTCGTCTGGGTCTGTGCACCAAAGAAGCGTTTCGGGTCCAAGCCTCCCACGCTGGAGCCGCAGAAGCGTCGCCATTGGCACGCAGCATCTTGCAGTGGTTTCGAAAGTCAGTTCGCAGTCTCAGGATCGTGACAAGCAGCATGCGCCAGTCGTGTGGTTGAGCTGCTCGGAACGTAATGTTATCGCTCGTGGACTCCGAATGCTCGCGATTAAGGTTCTGCACTCCACAGTATGGTCATCCCTCGCTATACCTCGTGGAGATAGCTCAATTCCGACCTCACGCGTAAGCCTATCACTGCCGTCTCTGGCGACGAAGCGATTCTGCCGTCGATCGTTCCGCGTGTGGCTGTCTAGCCAAAAGTCGCCGTTCCCTCGTCCGGTGAATCGCGACGGCGCGTCTTGCGCGGACCTTCCTTGCTCATCGTTAATGCCAGGTTACGCTGCCACTCTTTACAAAGACCTTCGAGCGATCTCAATAATAGCTGAATTGACCCTCGTATCGTCCGCAACGGTCAGCGAGCAAGACGTACCGACGACCAGCGAGCCGCGGAAACGGCAGCATTCCTGAAAGCTGGACTCGGCAAGCCACCGCCCCACCCCAGCGCCTACTCGACACCCCTGCAAACTTGGCGCCTCTTTCTTGTGTCTCATCAAGAACCGAGACTCCATCTTCCGCCGCGCCTTTCGAACGCTGCATTCACCTGCATAGTCCTTAGACTGCCAAATCTGCTGCAGGTCTGCAACTTCACACAAGCTCGCAGACAACTACCGCACAACGCCTCGGCCCGCTGCATCGATCCAAGACACACGGCCAGACAAGCAGTAGCGGCAGAGAGCGCCAGCCCCGCAGCTTTGTGCGTTGGAGCCTCTCTACTGCTGCGAACGAGCAACCGACCGACCGGACACAGCTCACCGCGGTGCAAACGGAGCTCTCTATAGCGCATCCCGATTGCCGCAAAACCTCAAGCCGGCCTTCTTGTCCACGTAAAGGTAAGTCACTTCTCTGCCTCCACCACACCACCTTTGTGAACATCCGATTTTGCCTAGTGCTATCAGCTCTCCCGCCGGTTAGCGTGCAAGCACGGCTGCATCCCCCAACCACCTCCGCAGCTATCTTCTCTTCCACCTCCCCACCACTGCAAGTTTCGAACCGTCCCTCTGCATGCATTGCATCTTTTAGATCCCAGGGTGCGTCCGTAGTCGCAGCTTGCACAATGCTTGCGGTCATCACATACTGACCATCTCATGTAGGGTTGCGAGGTGCTGAGGAAACAGTTCCTTAACGACAACGAAGCTCACGAATTATTACGATTTTTATGACTTTTGACGACTGCAGCGCATTAACGACTTCACTGGCGTCTGATACTGCAGTGCTTTGCTTCCGGCGTCTTTATCGGATTCGAACCTCGTCCGGAATCAATTGCAATTTATGACCTGAGCAAACGGAGCGTTTCCACGATAGCAACCGCCCAAACCGTTAAGCTGGCGCTCCCTTCGCTCTCACAAGTCCAAGCCCGAGGATCTGAGAGTCAGTGGCACCAGACTCCGTTCACGCCCTACTCTCAGCAGGTGCACCACCCAACGAGCGCCTCGTCCGTAGGCTCGTCTCCTCGGGCTGGTTCCTTTAGCGGCTCGTCCGTAGCGAATCTCTCCCACGACTCCGCTACGTCTTACGCTGCATCCATAGACGGCAGCAAGTCGCACAGCCTGCAAACACCTTCTCCTGAGCAGGTCACCTACCCTCAGTCCAGCATCTCTGGCCCCTACCCTACCGCACTCAGTTACGGCAGCATGAACCAGGCTCAACCCTACATGGATGTGAGTCAGTCGCATGCTCAACCTCCAGGGCCAGCCTCCAGCATCGGTCAGTACACTGGATATGGCCAGCCCCAGACATTGCAGCCATCGGCGCACAACTATGCGCCAAGCTACGGCTACCCGTATCCGGCCACTATGGCACCAATGTCCGCAGGTCATCCCGTGACATCTTCAATGGGCGGTCAGATGGTTGCGCAGTCTCTTCCACTGCCTACCATGGCTGCGTCCGCGCAGCCAGCGTCTTCGGGCAATCAGCAAGACTTCTCTCAGCGCCCTTTTGACACGACCGGTCAGATTGCTCCACCCGGAATGAAGCCACGCGTGACTGCGACACTCTGGGAAGATGAAGGTAGTCTGTGCTTCCAAGTTGAAGCCAATGGCGTCTGTGTTGCAAGACGCGAGGACAACCACATGATCAATGGGACGAAGCTTCTCAATGTCGCTGGTATGACGCGTGGTCGTCGCGACGGTATCCTGAAGAGCGAGAAGACTCGTCACGTTGTCAAAATTGGGCCGATGCATCTGAAAGGTGTCTGGTATGTAGCACCGTCTTATTATCGTGTGATCTTGGACTCACGAATGGTAGGATCCCATTTGACCGCGCCCTGGACTTTGCGAATAAGGAGAAGATAACCGAGCACCTCTACCCTCTGTTTGTACACAACATCGGAGCTCTACTCTACCATCCCACCAACCAGGCTCGTCAAAGCATCGGCAACGCCGCAATGGCCGCTAGGCGCCCCGATACGGCTGATTACTTGCGAACACCACAAGGGACGCAGCCTCCGGCACTGACGCACCATCACTCCATGTCAAACCCGATCGGCGCGAGCATCCCCCAGCCTCCCCATTCGATCGCGCCGCATCCTGCTTCCGGTAGGCCAGGCCTCGACAGAGCGCACACCTTCCCAACACCGCCAACGAGTGCATCAAGTCTGACCATGGGTATGGGCAATGCAGGTAGCTCTTACGAGTACGGCGGAGGTCATGCGGGGAGCATAAATTCAGGTCAGCCTCTTTCCGTTGATACAGGCATTACCTCCAGAACTGTGCCAACGACTCCAGCTTCCTCACCGCCCGGCAGCGCGCAAAGTATTCAGTACCAGACGACGCAGTCTTACGATCCCTCACGGCAGATGTACGCCGCGAGCGCCAACTATAGCCAGTATCCGTCTCAGCAAGGCATGAACCGCTACCCTAGCGTGCAGACCAGCCCAAGCGGTGTGAAGACCGAGATGGGCCCGCCAGCTCGTGCAGGCGCCGAAAATGAGTCGGTGGACAACAAAACACACGATGGTTACGCAGCCCAGTCGGATGCGGAGGGTGAGCACGAGGGTGATTACACCCACACTAGTGCGTCTAAAGGCGCAGGGAAAGTCTCGTCCAACATCATTGCTAATCACTCTTTAGGAGCGCTGCACTCCGACCCTTCCCATATCTCGCCGGAGATGACACACTCACCGCACCAGAACGGATCGGGCAGAGCCACGCCACGTACAGCTAACACCTACGCCAGTGGCTATGGCACGTCACAGCGTGCATCGCAGCTGCCTTCGAGCAACCTTTACAACGTAATGAGCAACGACCCACGCGGAGGCGCTCCGAACGGGGCCGAGGCGTACCCGCCACAGACCAATTACGCACCTCAGCAGTACTCGAATGTGAACGGCGTCCCGCCGTCTAACAAGCGCATGCGCGAGGTCGATGACCAAGACGATCAATACAACCGACCCATGAGCGCCACCGGCGATCAGAGTCTCAAGCGTCAGCGTACTGATCCAGGCTCGCGCCCGATCAGCCAGCCGCAGTCAGTCAAGGCCGGCAGACGATAGTCTCTCTGACCGTCCCAAGGCTGCCGGACGTGGCGAGCGCTGTTTTCTCTGGTCCACTAAACTCCTCAACTGTACTTTCAGCAAATCACGAATTTAATGACCATGACTTTACCGGACTTCATGATGACGAAGCCACTATATCACGGACGAAACACGCCTAAAACGAAAACGAAAAACGACAAACATACTGCATTCGACATCAAGCTTGCCATTGACCACCGAGATCGCGGAAATGCGGTCGAGCAGCGATCTTGATGCACGTTCCCAACACACCGTCTTTTTTCATACCGTTTGTTCACTTCACGGCGGGGAAGTGAGGGGGCCTAGCTCTGGCTACGTCCTGGCGCACAGATTGGCGGAGGGGTTCGGCTTGCCACTCATCTTCTCAGGGCAGGAGGTGATCTTGAATGCTAGAAAGTGCGCGCTGATGCACTTTGCTTCATACGATGAGAGAGAACTAGGCTTTGATGAGTGAGGTGACGTTTCGATGAAGAGACGTACGGGCATATCTGCGTCTTGCAGTCACACGTGCCACGTTACATGATGATGAGATAGACCAGCGGATAGTGGTGCCAAAAGTCTTTACAATCTACTGTCTACACCGTAAAGCTGTCATCCCAACCGCTGAACCCCCATCTCCACCCAACTGTCAACGCAGCATGAGCTTTCTGGTAACGCGTAGAGATCGCCTCCCATTACCGCATTAAAACAAGGTTGGTCTAGACATCCATAGCTAGGTAGATCCACCTGTCGCTAATGCAAGCTTCGTCTCCGGCCCATGCATCCAGCATGATTAGCTCGAAGCCGACCCAACCAAGATCACGAGTAGTGTCCTTGACGTCTTCGTCTTTAGCCGTTCGATCGACGCAAACGACAAGCTGTGAGCAGTCGAATGCGTCGCTGCTGGCTAGCTCGAGGAGTGCCATGAGCCTGCACCTTGTCAGCTGCTGTGCTCTTTGTACTAGGGCGGCGGCTGTTACGTACCCAGGCTTGAGGTCCTTGCCAATGACATCCCTATCGAAGAAGACGAACATGCCACGCTCGTCGTCCTTCTCAGCAACGAAGCCGCGGAACCGCGCACCGCCGACATAATCCCACACCTCCACATACTCCCTCACCATCCCGCCCGTCTTCGGGTAGATCCTACCGTCGGGCGACGGGCTTGGCGTGGGTAAGTCATGCTTCATCATGGCGATACCTTGTCGTGGTATGTCGATGCGATCGCTGCTCGTGCTGTCATGCACATCCATCACCAGCGAGTTCTGCCGACCAGTGTCCTTCTCAACCAAGAACACAGCCTTCATAGTCTCGCAGAAGAGCCTCTCACACTCTTCCGTGATGTGATATGCCGCGTCTCCGCTGCGCGCGCGCCCCTTCAGGCCTGGACGAGCTGTCCGGCCGAGCGGCGCCGCGTCTGGAGACGGCGGTGGAGATGGTACGCCTCCTGGAGGCGCCTCAAACCCTACAGATCATCATGTTAGCGTTGAATATAGCGTTGTCAGGAGATATTGACGTACCACCACGCCGCGCCACCTGCCCCGCAAGTGGTGAAGTGGAAGCCGGTCAACGCCATGGTGTCGGCGTCGACAGCGTAAGTAGTTGCCTGGAGATTGGCGCGCCTGCCCGAGTCGCTCGAGCTGCGGCGGCCATAATTTCTCGTACTACTACTACTTTTACTACTGTGTAACATCGCCATTGCGTTCTGCCACGGTTGCTATGTCTGCCGGGATTGGTGGAGGGTTCGAGTGCGCGGTGATATGGCGGTGTTGTTGCTGGATGTCGCTCTCGCTGGCGCTGTCGCTGTATCAACGTATGTGGTTGCAGGATATTGTCGCGGCTGGCTTTACGCTTTCGCAGGATGGTAGGCGAGTGTTTCGAGTGCTGTGAGCGATAAGTGGAGACGGTGCGGTTGCCGCTGAAGATTCGAGAGCGGGTCGGTGGGTGAGTAAGCCGAGGAACACTAAGCCGAAAGCAGCCGCTGCGAAACACGTGCAGTCTTCGCGCTTCCCTTCCTTGCTCTGCATGTGTCTATGTACCCGCTGCTCGCGACTCCACAGGCTGGCAACCATGAGGTCGCTTCATCAATTGGCAGCGCTGCTCTGGCGCCCATTTGGAGCGTCTTCTGCGCCTGTAGATGACTGATCTCATCCATTGACCGTTCGATCAGAGTAGGCCTGCACGTCAGCCAAACACTGAAACTGTGCTTTTGGAAGCTTGTATATTGCACTCCGGAACCCGGTGGCTACCAGCAAAGCATCCGAAACCGGAGACATCGAGCATCACTAAGTCTGCCGTCTACGCCAGATATTTCCCGGTGTGAGTCGTACGTCAGTCCAGACATACCATCGTGTGAGACTGCTTCGAACGCTGCCACAGGTCTAACGTGCAGGTTTGTGCCATGTTCACCAACATTGTTGGTCCCATCGCCCTTCTTTCGAAGTCCTAGCTTGCTTTTTTGCGCTACAATGCAAGTCTCTACACTTTGACAGACACTGATAGCGCTTGTGGACATTGACAAACAGCTTGGTGTGTCTTGGAATCGGTAAATCGCCGTAGATACAGCATCACCGACGCACTCTCACAAGCTCGACATTTCTTCTCTATGAACTTCGTCAAGGTATCGGAAAGTCATGGTGGTCTACAGCAAGAAGAACAAAGCCTATCTTTCCAGACTTGCCAACAACCGCAGCGGGAAAGTCGGGGCCCAGTCCTTAATCAAAGCAGACTACATGAAGGCGCTTGAAGAAGCCGATGCTGTACGGGCTGTTACGACAATACTGTTCGTAAAGCCTCCACCCAACATACGAGCAATGATGTATAGGGAGCTCCTTGTGCTGCGAAGGACGCAAAACCGCTAGCCCGAAATCCTAGCCACCAACCGGACTGTCTTCCAAGAAGCCAAGGGCGTGTTTTATGGAGACAACCTCATTGAGATCACGGTCAGAGGATGGGATATCCCCACATGAGGATCCTTGTGGCGAGTAGATCACAGAAAGAATTAAGATGCAGAAACCCCATCAACGTGGGTTTGCCTGTCTGGCGGGAGCTGTTACATTGTTGTCACCTGCTCACGTTCTCATGTGTCTGCCGAACAGGAGAGGCTGGGCCCAAGCCGGCGCTGTCAACATCGTTCTGGATTCCCTCTGCAGCCTCATGTAGGGCGATCAATGCATGCGGTCTTTCCAGCTTAGCCTCATCGCCTGACCAGCATACCGAACGTTCAAGCGAACCGTCGTCTACAATTTACACAATCCACTGCGGCTTCTTGACCGGTTGCTAAGGCTGGCAGCATACCCACGGCCGCGCTGCAGGATCGTCCCCGGCGTGGCTTTCAGTTAAGGCTCGTATCCTTCAGGGCACCTCCCTCTCCACCCTTCTGCGCTGGGAGAGCTGTCCGTGGTTGCCAGTATAGGTTGTCACTTCCCACGCTCAATCTCTCACAATCTCTGCCTCTGCGTCCTCGCATGCTGCTGATGCTGCCTGCCACCCGCATCTCTACACCGCTGTATGAACTCCGACCTACCCAAGTTCTGGTAGATGTTCACCATTCTCGGCTGGTGATCCGCATCGTCATGAGCTGCATAGCGCGGCGGATCGCCTTCGGGTACTTGCTGAGGCATGGCCGCCACCTCGGCTTCGTGGTGAAGAGCTGCACTGTCCTTGCTGCTATGCTTATCCTTCTTGGCTGGGGTTGCGCGCTTTTTGCGTTGCGCCTGCGTGCTACTTCGTGATTGGACGTCTTGCGCACCATTAGACTGAATGACCACACCGTCTTCCTCGCTCCGACTGATCGCTTTCCGCTTCGTCGACGCTGCAGAAGGCTTGGCCAGCGCAGCCTCATCCTCACTACTGTTCTCCACTCTAACAGCCGACAAGACCTTTCTCTCCTGCGTATGACTAACAGCTTTGCGCTTCTTCGACGCTGTAGAAGGCTTAGCTGGCTCCGCCTCGCTCTCGCTACTCTCTTCCACTGTCTCAGCTGAGAGTACCTTCCTCTTCGGCCTGCGAGGTGCCTTTTCTGGCATGTACCCTCTTTCAAAGTCATCAACCGTGGTACCATTCTTCGCTGCAAAGCGCTGAAATCGCAAAACCATCTCTCTGGCCTTTGCCGCGACAGTAGTTGCAGCCTTGACAGCGGGCTTCTGTCCGTACTGCTCTAGCGCATAATAGTAGGCCCGGCGTCTTAATGCACCTTCAAACCGACTGCCCTTATTTCTAACAGCAATAGCGCTCCAGAGCGTACTGTCTTCGCTAAAGGTCTTGGTATGATCGGTAATGGCCCACATGACCTCCACCAGAGCGTCGTAGATGTCTCCAGTCTGGAATTTTTCGAACTTCTTCGCCACGAGGCGCTGCGCCTTGGTTTTGTCATCGAAGGCTGATGCCGAGGCCGCCTGCTCGACGTCCACCGGGACGACAGTAGCTTCGGCGGGGACAGCAGGGATCATTCCACCATGGCGCCGCTTGAGAGCTTGCCACTTCTCGCTGCACCTCTTGCGTCCTCTTGATGCCTTCATCTTGTTGCTGACCGCATCCCAGCTAACTAGCTTCTCAACATCTTCAGGCTTCATACGCTGCTCACCTGCCCTGACCTTCTCCTCCCGAACCATGTCCATACACTCATGCACAGCACGAATAAGTTTCGCTTCTTCCTCTCTGCTCCAGGCACCAGTCTCCATGTAACCTTCATACTGCACATGGTTCCGCCACCGGTCTCGGCACTGTTGGGCGGTGCGGTCATCAATGACCTCTGCGAGTTCCTCCCACTTGTCGCCGTACTCGATATGAGCCTTCTCTAACCGCTCATCCTCGCTCTCCGTCCACGGTCCCTCTTTTCTGGGAAAGTATCGCCTTGCGCAGAACTTCCGAATCGCGGCATTCTTTCGGTTCGGAAGCGCTTTGAGAATCTCCGGCTTAAAGTCCTGCAGTTCGGAGTTTGGCCAATGACCAAGGAAAATGCAGAGTTCGTAAGGACCGTATCCGGTTGTTTGGGCATAGTGATCAACGAGATCGTCCGCAATGGCCTTCTCCGCGTCCGTGAACATCCCGGACTTTGGCCCGTTGAGCAGAGGCTCTGGCTTTGCAACGGGTTGTGAGCGGCCAATATTGATGCCCCGAGTGACGATAAGATGCTCGGCCCAGGCCGGCCGGCTTTCTACCTTTGCGCCGCGCATCGGCGGTCCACTGTTTGCATCGCTACGAACGGTGGTGAATACATTACTGGTCGCAATGTCCGCCCCTAGTTTCGGTACACTGCCTGTTGAACGCTGAGAGACTGGCCTTTGACGCTGTTGTGAAGAAACAGGTGGGGTTGGAATGTCTGTAGAACGTGCGGTTGCATCATGGCTCGTAGTAGCGTCTTGAACGATACTTGATCCCTCTCGCGGCAGTCGGCCGGCCACGGGAATGGTTGGTAATACATGTCGAGTCGGTCCGTCAGTATGGTCATTGACTTGCTTCGTTGAGTCTTTGTTCGTCTTGGGCGTAGTAGTAGTAGGATGCCCACTTGCCTCTAAGGACGATCGGCTTTGCTTAGGCTTCCTCTCCGTGAACACTTGCTGCGGCTGCTCGTGGACTGCTGTAATAAGTGGCCCTGCCTCCCTATGATCCGCTTGTGCATATGCGCCAGATGAGGGAGTCGCTTTGAGCCGCTTTCGACGCGCTGGCGCTTGCGCGTTGGTTTTCTGCGTCGCGGGGACGTCGATTACGGCTCGATCAGCCTGAGCGAAGCTGCGGGGTCGACGAGAGCCCCGTCCCCGCTCCTGCGGAAGACTGAAAGTTGCTGTTTGAGCATCTCTAGGTGAAGCATGGTGTTTCCGAGCATGCTTCTTAAACGATGTAGGCGCCATGTGGTTAGACGGCATGCTCCCAGGGGCGGTCACGTTGTCGACGTCCGTCTGTGTGCCACCGTGGAGACTGGATCTCACCTCGCCGGTACCGTTTTCGACAACAGTCATGTCTGATATTTGGGCGGACCGTGCCCCCCTTTGGGTCCGCGTTGACTCCGCCTGTACTTCAGGCGAAGAGACAACTTCGTCAACGTCGCCATTGGCAGTCTGAGAGACAGGCTTGTTCGGAGATCCAGGCTTGAGTAGCGACGGGTCTCGCGGGCGTCCGCGTGCCTTCTTCGAACTATGCAGTCCCATCTGTTCCTTCCCAACATCATTGTGGTCATAAGTTGTTCGTTTGCGCTTCTTCGGGGAGGCGGCCTTCGACCACGGCCTGGGTACGATGATCTGTGCAGTGTCAGAACGAAGCAAGACTGCGAGAAGTGAAAAACGCACCTCGCTCCCGTCGGGTGACCCGGCACTATCTACACTCTCCGAACCCTGCGGTTGCAGCTGCGCAGCAGCTTCGGTTTGCGTCGTGTCCGCAAGCTGTGATGATGTGTTACCCATCACTCCAACACGAAGGTAGGCCAAGCTGTAGACGCAAGAAGCGCTAAGCGCATACACTGTGCAATCAACATCTGCGATATTGATGGACGGGCTGGTCGCGATCGAAACGCGAGCTACTGGAGGCCTTGGGCGGGGTTTGCCGCAGCGGACCGTTAGCGTGCACCCCGGATGCTGACGGACAAGCCTTCCGTCTTCATCAGCAAACACCAACGTCTGGCAAAGTCGCAACATCCAATTGCGGACCGGAGCATTCATCGGACAAGCGACATTGGTCCTACGCATCTGGAATCACCTTGACAACCATTGCAGTCTCCAGCATATTTTTTCAGCGGCAGTGCCTTGCAGCAAGGGCGAGCGGAATCAGGCCACCAGAACAGTAGCCGATCTTTACTGTACTGAAAGCGCGTTTGCATCCTCTTTCTGGATCACCTGATATGGCAGATCCCGGCCACGCGTCATACTCAGAACCTCACCACCACTATGAAAGTGACCCGAACCGGCGGCTCTCCCAGGAAGCGCCACACGGCCTGGGAGAGACCGAAGAGCAGCACGCGCGCCACGCCGATATTCCGGAGAAGAAGCTCTGGGGAATGGATCGTCAAACCGAGACTGTAGTCTTCTACATCTTCTTCATCATCAGCCTTTGCTTGTTGATCACTGCTGCGGCACTGGGCTCTGTAGGGCATTCTTGGAGCGGGCCGTTCGTTGGCGTCTTCACGGCTTTTGCTGTTTTCCATTGGGCGGCGTGGCTGCAGACTGCAGTTGGCATGTGCCAGCGTGCTAGTTGGGTAAGGGACGAGGCGGACTTGGGAACTAGGAGGCAATTCCTGTTTCTTGCTGTTAGGCTCAACCGGATGATGCTGGTACGTTATCATACATGCCATCCAACGCTTGTGAAGTACGTGCTGACCATTGAGCAGCCCACTGCGTTGGTAGGCTTCGTAGTCTTCCTCTACGCCTATGCCCGACGTTGGCACCTGAAGGACCTGGCTTACTGGCTACTATTTCTTCTCACCTTCATTTGGAATACGGTTTTCTCGGTCATGAATGCCTATAACAACATCACGTGGGAATCTGACCGGCTGGAGTACGAGGAAGGGGACCATCTGTATCGCATCAGCCGACTGGCAATCTTCGGCATTCCAAGCCCGAGGCTGAAAGAAGGGAAGGAAGAAAAGCACTCTTGATTATGCGCTCGTACATCGCTTCACATCATCGCGTCAAACTCATCTACCTCAACAATGCTGGACGTCAACTCTCATGTCTTGTGTGCAATGTGAATTAAGAGACTGCCTACAAGGCTAAAGAAACGCTTGTGCATGTCGTCACGTCCATTGCAATGGACCTACGTCTCTTAGGACGCAATGAGCATGTCCGCGCTGATCTTCTTCGCCGCCGTGTTCAGCGGCTAGGAACATGCTGTATGTTTCGCAAGGCACGTACCCTGCCGCCGACTCCTTCTAAGATGCCCTCGCCTACGTCCGATAGAAGCAAGGATTACCTGCCTCATTTCATCGCTCGGCTTAGGCCTATGCTCGATGTTGGTACGATCGTGAGGTTACTTACCGCTGTCAGGCTCTCCGACGCTTGGATGGATCGGAAGCCATGCACGGGTTTCAAGAGCTTTTCGCCATTTCAGCGTGCTTGGCGAGTGACCTTCGCTGCGAACCAAGTATCATCAACCTGCCTACATCGGCTTCCGGACTAGATTTACTGCAGTGAAGATACAAGAACTATGTTTGGCTCATGACCAAAGCAGAGGTCGATCATTCCCGCCTGCTGAAGACGCGCGACATTGAAGCATTGGCATTGAAGGTTATGCTACGATCAATTCTCGTAGATCAGAAAGAGAGTTGGATTATTTGTAGCCCTAACTTGTGCATCTGAAAATCCTCTTTAATGTACCGAAGGCGGCCAATCCTGTTCAGTCGCTCAAACGCATTGAGTCCGAACGCCAGCTACGAAAGCTACAGTACTGATATCAAACGCCGCACTCCGACAGTGAGGGAAGCTCATAACATCGTGCAAACATCAAGCATCAAGCCAACAAACACCGACTGTATGTTAGCTCGACTGATACCCGGAGGATCGCTCTCGGTGCTTCTCCTTCTGATCTTCCAGATTCTAGATGAAAGCGGCTCGCGCGATGATGCCAATGGCTGCAATGCCACCAACAACGCCGCCCGCTACGGCGCCCACATTATTCGAAGCAGAATTCGAGGTCGAAGTCGGCGGGACAGGGGACGAAGTGGTTGGTACTGCTACGCCAAACACACCGTTGTACGAACTCGTGGAAGTCGTTGTCGGTAAGCTGACCGCAGACTGAGTGGTCGTACTTGGCGTGACCGGGGTGGTAGTCGACGATGGCGTTGAAGATGGACGCATGGTAGACATGGCTGGAGTGTTCGTTGACAGGCTAGACGCTGTTGTTGATGGGCGCGTTGAGGATGCAGCTGGAGTGGTCGTTGACGAGGTTGATGATGCCGTCGGCGTCGTCGAACGGCTGGTCGTGGAAGCCGGCGTTACTGCCGGGGTGAGGCTGACACCTGTCGGGCTTCCGTACGCAGTCAACTGCAGATTGACGAGCGCTGTAGCGCAGCCGTAGGCTGAATACGTAGATGCTCCGATCTCGTAAAGCGTGGTGCAGTATGGCGCAGACGACGGACTATTGAGCGATCAGCACATCATTGCAGCACGCTTGTAGAGCCTTGCCTTACCACCACAGCTCGCTGCTGAAAAGCGTCGCTACGTAATAGGTATTCGCTGGGTTGGCATAATCAATACACGCCGTCGCTGGCGGACAGTACGTGGTGAAGCTGCCGGCGGAGTTGGTAGGACAACAGACTGGTCCATAGTTGTATGAAGTGTCGTACCCACAGCCATAACCGACTGCGCAGGTGACCGGACGAGAGCCATTGCCGTTTACATAGCCACATGTCTGGGCAGCAATCTGGCGGCCGAAGAGCTCGAAACGGTCGATTAGCCCGCCTTCCTCTGCGAAGGGCGCTTGTGTTGGTAATGGTGTCCAGCCGTTAAAGTCAGGCTCATCCGCAGCGAATGCGGTGGGATCAGGGAGGGCAACGAAATACGAGCGAGCCACGTGTGTAAGTGCTACTTGTGCGATAGCTATACGCAGCGCCATCTCGATGGACGTTCTGTTGGCTATTCCAAAGTCCTTCCGCAACTGCAAGAGTACAATGCCGTCGAACAACTTATAGAGACTTGAAGGGTACTAAGTGCCGGAGAGACCAAGGCTTGAAGCTACCTCATGAAATACGGTGCTGCTCATATTCACAACGACGACGCCAGATGCTAGCTCAAGAAGGCTCATTAGCATGATCCTAGGGCATCCCAAACTGTTTTCAGCACTCTTCTGTTGCTCGCTGCTCTGAGCGTATGTGCGCGGGTCTGAGGCCGCACATTCGGGCCTAGAAGCGTTTTTCGACTCAGACCACTGCAATATCAGTGACTTGTGGCTTGACCGGTGAAGGGGTTGGAGCTAAGGGACTGGCTGGCTTTGAGGAGCTCCAAGCCTCGTGCAGCTAAAACTAACCCTATCAGTTAGACTCAGACGAGCACTACTCCAGATTAGATTAAGCCTTAGAAAGTTCAGCTCGGTAATGTCCGAGCGCATGTGACACGGACGCTCTAAGGAGTTACCGGTCGGCGACCGCCGCAAAAGAAAGGATGCCCTGGGGTTGCGCACTTGCGAGGGCGTCTCTACTGCGTGAAGGGCATGGTGGGAAAGATTCATGCGCCGATTGCAGGTCAAGGACCGCCAAATCGGTCTTGCGCTTTGCTTGATCCGTGTAGAGCCGTTTGAGACCACATCTGGTCAATGGGTGATTGTAGAGAAGCCTCTCTAATTGAGATAGAAGTAGTCCAGGATCGAGAACCCCATGAAGTTTGTCAGCGGGCTTGGAAAGCTTAGGCCCTACGGCGCGGACCTAAGTTCATGTAAGGCCAGTCACGCGACGATTACGCTACATCCTCTCCAGCAATATGGCACATTGTGCAATGACAGCCCTTCATCTACTGATGGAGCAGGGCAACGATCTTGTCCAGGACCGCTCATCGGGCCTGGGCATGAAGAAAATTATTACCCTAACGGTGCTCACGGCTCATCCGCCAGGCGCATTCCGCCGCCGGAACGGATAATAATCTTCCTTGTGGTCCGACCCCGGTAGCATACATTTCGCGATCAGATATACCGGTTTGCCTTCTCGCCGAATTTGAGGGAGAATGCATGAGTTCACTCTCATACCTGTTTACTAGCATTGTGATAGTGTTCAGGTGTAAGCAGAACTCGTTGCCTTTCTCTCGCGATGCGTTGCTGAGCAGTAGCCAAATTGGTCAACGTGCACCAGCTGCCCAGCTTTCACCAGCCAATTAGGAAAGGATTAGATATTGGCTTGGCTGACCTCAGGCACATTAGCTTTCTCACGTTCGTTCTTCTTCTTCTTCTTTAAGAAGGCGACCACAGCGATAGCAGCAATAATGCCGACTGCAGCGACTCCACCAACCACACCACCAGCGATAGCACCTGCATTAGTCGGATTTGGCGTCGGCGTCGGCGTCGGCGGCGGCGTTGGAGACGTCCCATGAGAGGACGATGGCAGGACCACTACTGGGCTTGACGAACTGGTTATGGACAACGTCGTGCTTGACCGGACAATAGGAGTCGATGAAGTGCTTGACACAACCGTCGAGCTTCGTGGTGAGCTAAGAGATGTTGGATGGCCCGTAGCGACGGCAGTGGTAGACGGAAGAATTGTTAATGCTGCTGCGCCAGAAGCCGATGCGCACCAGTAGAGGAAGTAGGTGGTGGCCATGGGCTCATAAGCTGTTGAGCAGTACGGAAGTGACGAGGGACTGAGAAGTTAACGCTGTGTTACACACCATTTGTACAGTCAAGCTTGTATCTACTTACCACCAAAGCTGGCCATTGGACGTGGTTTCAACTAAAAAGGTGTTGAGTGGATTTGCATAGTCAACACACGACGATGGGTATGGGCAATTGGAAACGAAGTTTCCAGCTGCGTTAGTGGAACAGCATATCGGGCCGTATGGAACTGGCGAGTTGTAGCCACACCCGTAACCAGCGTCACCTACAGAGTGAACCCAGGAGTGTTAGCAATGTTCAGCCCAATAAGTGAGGCTCGTGCCTGTTTAACCACGTACAGGTGATGGGAAGCGACGCATTTCCGGCAAGGTAACCGCAAGTTGCGAGACCAGCTTGTCGGGCCAAGAGATTGCGGTGATCGCTTAGTTCGAAATATTGGGCATAAGGCGCCTGTGTTGGTCGTGGAGTCCAGCCATCAACATCAGGTGCATCCTCAATGAATGCGGTGTGCGAAGCCAAAGGGATAAGGTATGATCGAGCAATATGGGCAAGCGCCAGCTCCGCAAATGCAACGCGTAGAATCTTCGCCATTCTTTAGATGCGCTTTTGCTTGGTATAATGTGGAAGGCGCAAGGCTCACCGCTGTGCGAGCGAACCTGACCCTCCATTATATAGGATCGACCCCCGCCATCAGACATGAGAGGCTCGCGGCTCGCGTTTCTCTACACATGTGGAAGGTTGGCTCGATATTCATCGTCAGTATGCTCATTAGCAGCACAGACGGGTACTGCTCTCCGCTACCTTGTCACCTATACGGGCGAGCGCTCTCTTTGTGCAAAGTTGCCGAAGTTTGCCATGCGACATCACGCCACTGGAACTATGCTCCCTGGCCGGTTACACCTGATGGCGTCTATGAAGGCAATTGAGAGGCCAGAAGAAATTGCACCGGTGAAGAAGCAAGGCTTCTACTCGCGAACTAGGGGAGGACAGCTCTAAGCCCCGCTGCAGCCTCGACAGCCATATCACATTCCCTGCCAGATCCGGCCATACAGCCAGGCGGATCGGCTGATGGCCATAGGCCGCTGTAAGCTTGGCTAGGTGCTTGACAGTCTGAGAACGCATAGTGTGGGCTTGAGGGTATGCTGCTGCAGAGATACAGATACATCATACGCTCGCAGTCGCCGCTCGTGTCTTTTGAGAGTTTTTGGATAGGCGTCAGTTTGCGAGATCTGGAGCTGCATCTGTACCGCTCCGATTTTCGTCCACAAACAAGCCGCCGTTCTGTGGACAGGCCTGACTGCGCCCTAGCCGATGCTATCAGGCTGCGAAGATTGGAGGGACATATCTTCGCAGCATCATTGGACGGCCCGGTTGTGATCATCCGGAGCGCAGCAAGAGGCTGCTCATCGCCTAGTCTAGCGCCGTAACCTTGCTGATGTAGCGTTGGGCCCTGTAAGCAGTATCACAGTGGTCAATAATTTGCAAAGCCGTTCATGGCGAGACTTGAAGCTTGCATGTAGAGCTTGTGAAGCTTGGGCCTCAAGGCGTCGACATTGCCTTCTCGGCCATGTCGACTTGACATCACGCCACCAAGCCTTGCATGCTAGGGGAACTCGGTTCTAACGCAGTGACCGTTCTGGGTGACATACTCACCCATCTATGCGCACGGTGCATCAACAACAACGATCGTTCCGAGGCAAATCTACCCTAGTCCATGGCTCTGCCCACCTTAAGGCAGGGATATCTACGCCTATGCTTTGGCTACTAGACCTCGGGACAAACTAACCCGTTGACTTATGGGTAATGTTCTAAGTGCAGAAAGTTGGTTCATACTGATTGACGGACTGTCGCCTGACATTCAACTGAGCCCTGAGAGTCGCCAGCACGATGCCAGTGACAGTCATCGGCGAGCTTACCGCCCTATCAACGGCCTTGCAAGCCTCCCTTCGCGTCACAGAGAAGATCTTCGAGGTCATCGCCGTCGATCAGGAAGCCCGAGACATTCTGGAGATTACCTCGCGGATGACTACAAGGCTCGCGCAGGCGAAAACTCTACTCCACCAAAAGTCGCATCTACTGAGCTCCATAGAAAAGTCACTGGTCGAAGACGCGTTGCAACCTGCCGAACGAGCTATTGCTTCGGTCGCAAAACTGGTCGAAGCTGCTCGCGCAGATTTGGAAGTGTCTGGAGGGAAGAAGGCTGGCCGTGTAAGCCTGCGTACCCGCCTACAGTTCGTATTTCAAGACTCAGCTCGGCTCCCTGTGAGTCTGCAAAAATTGGAATTCGCGAATTCGAACCTCAACGCCGCTATCGGTCTTTTGAGCGGTAAGGAAGGTAGCCGGTATATACTACCCGAAATCGTAGCGATCTCCCAGAACGGACCTCCTCCCGCATACGATGAGACCGACTTCCTGCACAAAAGTAGACTCAGGAACAGTCGTCTTCGCCAACGAGCAAGCATGGCATCTTTCAGCTCGACAACCATGAGTGAGACAACAGCACCTGCAGAAGGTTACTCGGAGACACCTTCACTTTTCGCAGGTTCGCCCGTGGATGCTTGCTCAACTCTTGAACACCCGCCCACATCACTGTTTGACCCACCATTGCGGACAGACAAACCTCGAGAGATGCTTCTGCTAGCTGTTCCACCTGAAGAACCGAGCACCGGACCACTGTTGAGAGGCAAAGCACGAAATCAAGCGTGGTTGCAGCGACAAGCCGAGGGTTAAGCGACCAGGTCATCCACGTAAGGTCGAGTTTTCTGCCATAGTCTGGTCAAAACTCAGTTGGATAGCGGCGTAGCGTACATTGAGCGCACCCAGACCGTACTGAGCATTCACCAATTATTGTTATTGAATGCAATATTTTCTCAATGAAACACGTGAAGCTTGAATGGCGAAGAACGAGGCATTGCTTACAGCTACGAGAGGTGAATTTGGTTTGTAGAACTGCTACCGTCTGCTAGTCCGTTTCCGGACTCACCCAGGTTATGTCAACGTGTCAGATCCGCTCTGCTACCATCTTTACCATGGTTTGGGGAACAGAGAGTGACATTCCGGACTCGTCTGTGACTTTGATGAAGTCTGGGATTACGACGATATTCGCGTTCGAGCCTGACTGACCAGAGACGGCTTGCCATCGGAAGACATAGCCGGATGGCTGCGAGAACAGAAG
This sequence comes from Baudoinia panamericana UAMH 10762, assembly GCF_000338955.1. Taxonomy (NCBI): domain Eukaryota; kingdom Fungi; phylum Ascomycota; class Dothideomycetes; order Mycosphaerellales; family Teratosphaeriaceae; genus Baudoinia; species Baudoinia panamericana. Next base: position 995,833 of record NW_006911263.1, read on the forward strand.
GACAGCGACGTCAGCTGCACTTCGCATGATGTGCAGAACATCCTCGTGGGCACTAGGCTGCATATCAGCTTGCCACGGCCTGAATGCAGCCTCGAAGCGCTCAGCATGCGCAATGATGGCTTTATCGCGCCACGTGGAGAAGGCTCGCTCGTTGTAGGGCTGTGGGTGCAGGAACGCTGTAAGCTGTCTCCACTTGCTAATGGCTTGTTGCTTCGCTGTGCACTTGTCAGTCAGATGAGAAAGTGACGCGACATAATGACTGGTCACGAGCGTACCAGCTACCCTTGACTTCGAGATTGGATCATCCTCATTGCCTGCGGCCAACGTCCACCCCAGCGGAAGCAGCGAGACTGCCGGAGAGCTTGTGGGGTCAACCGCTTCAGCAAGCATATAGGCAAGGCAGTGCTTTATCCCTGGCCAGGCCGACCGTGGCTTGGACATGAGAGCGGGGCCAGACAGCTCCGGCGAGGCAGTCTGCATCAGCGCGAGATGGTCAACCATTTCTGGTGAAAGGTGAGCAGTTCGGCGAGAGTAAAAGTTCTCCACGTGTAGCATTGCTTCGTCGAACAGAGCCTTGACAGCACTGCGAACAGTCTCGTCATCGGCGGGCTGCGGGAGGAAGAACTCCCAACTCGGCTGGTTGGGATCTTCTGGCGAGTTGGATTTCTCGCCCAGGGCTCTTGGTAGTGTTCTTTCTGCTCGATGACTTCGCCTGTAAGATTTTTCTAGGGACTTCGTTCTGTTCAACCAGATTAGGCTGGTCAGAAGGAAGGTCAATACGGCGGCACCAAGAGCGGCCCCGACAATCCCACCAGCAAGGGCGCCCGTCGTAACTCCGCTTCCGCTCGACGACCCACTGTGGGTTGCATTTGATGAGGATGCGACAGACGTCGAAGTCAGGGTGGACGTGGAGGACACAGGTGCCGCTCCCTGAACATTGGGTATGGTGTCGGACATTTGAGGAAGAGCTTCCGAAGTAGAGCTAGTACTCAGAATGATCGTGCTGGTAGAGTAGTCGGTCGAAGTAGAGATTGGGGCAAGTGCTTTAGCTTGTCCACGATCAATCGAAGGCCTAACCAAAGCTTTGAACCTTGACAAGACGCCGGAGGCGCTGGCTGGCCTGGGAGAGGGCGGCTTTTAGCTGGGAAAGTGGGAAGGTGTGGGAGCAGTGAGTCTCGGGGAGTCGATCAGGCTGTGCGTGGTCCGATTCCCAAAAGGAGGGGAGTTTGCCAGAAGTGCAGGACTTCTAGGGACATGGTCAGGTCTGAGCCCTTACAGGCGTTTGCCTTTGAACGGCTGGCAGCCACTCATGTGCCGTTGGGACCAGCTCGTGCTAACCGAGGTGGTGCCACCCCTGCAGGTGCTATGAGGCATCAGGCTGAGGCAGTCTGGGCCGGTGAACCCCAGGCTTCTGGGTGTCTGCTCCTCAGCAATCCAGGGTTTCTGGATAGCAGCGCGTGGGACCGCGGCAACCCCTATATGACCTTCCGTTCCTCTTGCTGGTGATGTGTGCGCAATGAGTGTTGCCATTTTCCCGTAGCAGTGCTCAGGGAGAAAGTTCATCTAAAATGCCTAGTGATTGGAGACCAGATGTCATTGTGGGTGTTGATTTTGGTATGACATGCACTGGTAAGCAGTCCGTAACCCTGTTTGACGTGTGAAACACGTACATCGAGCCAACGTATATCCTCAGCCGTGGCATACAGCAAGTCTCAAGGTTCGGACTGGCACGATCCGAAAGCGATCCAGAGATGGGAGGGTGCATTCGGCTCACCCTACGCAGTGAAGGTGAAGACAGCGGTGGGTTACGATGAGACGACGGGCGGCTTAACCACCTGGGGCTTCCATTGTGACCCCACCGACGACACGCTAGAGATCAACGAGAACTTCAAGCTGCTCCTCGACCCGCGGTATCCGGAGTGCATCGAACATCCAGAGTACCACACAGGCGCCAGAACCTGGTTTCGGGATTACCTTCGAAGCTTATACGGCTATGTGATCCGGCAATTCGAGGATCAGGACCACCGCTTTAGCAGCAAGAAGGTCGAGTTTGTCTTCTCCGTGCCTACGACTTGGAAGCATGCAAACATGCTTGCGGACATCGAGCGCCTCATTCGTGACGCGGGTTGGGGCCAGTCAGCCAACCATCGGATGGAGATCACCTTGACCGAGGCTGAAGCAGCCGCCGTGTCGGCCTGCAAGCAGCAGATGCAGGCCGGAGATGTCTTCCTCGTCTGCGATGCTGGTGGCGGCACGTCTGACGTCAATGTATTGAAGGTAAAGTCCATAGAACGCCAGCGCACTCACATGGAGCCTCTCACGACCAATGAAGGTCAGGCTGCCGGTGGTAGTCTCATAGACTTTAAGTTCCTTGAGAAGCTCAAGACTCGATTGCAACAAGTGGAGCCAATGCTCCCGAACGGTATCGAATCTACAGCCCACATGATGATGCTTGATCGGTATGAAGAGTTCAAGCGAAGCATAGGAGGCGGCTCGACGCGGCCTTTCCTGTTGCTTCCGATACCCGACTTCCCGCCAGGACGAGACTACCCGAGTGCTGGAATCAAAGACTCCAAGCTTGTTGTTGAGCGGTAGGTAACGACTTCCAGAATCAGAATCTCTGCCAGTATGGTTTGACTGACCCAGAGTGCCAAGGACCGAGATGGAAGGGCTGTTTGATGAGCAGATCCGAAAGATCAGCGACGTCATAGACAAGCAATTGAACAGAGTTCGGGACACGCATCCTGGGGAATCCATTGTAAGTCACGTAGTCCGACGCGTTGGGCATCGTTGACGCGACCTGCAGTGTGGTCTGGTCCTGTCCGGTGGTCTTGGGAGCTCGCCTTACGTTAGAAAAGCTCTTGAGAAGCGGTTTGCGTCAGGTGGTGGTGGTGGGCATACGAATGCGGAAGGATTGGGCATCATTACGGCTGAGGAGCCGTGAGTACACCGTGGACGCTTGTCTTCCCTGTTATATGCGCCAATTTGCTGATCTTGACAAGGCAACTCGCAGTCGTAAAAGGCCTTGTACTTGCTAGGGTGCAGCCTTTAATAAGTGGTATCGATATTCTGGACGAGCGCCGTTGCCCGCTGAGCTATGGGGTTTTGTGCAGGGAACGGTACGATCCCAAGAAGCACCAGGGTGCACCTGTGACAATTGACCATATCGACGGAAAGCGTTGGGCTGAAAAGCAAATCCATTGGCTGATTAAGGAGGTAAGCGTAAGCATCCACCAACTGTTGAAGCCATACTTAACACGCACAGGGTGATTTAGTTCGAACAGGCGGCGGATCGATGAAACACTTCCGAGGGAAGGTTGCTCTTGGGGACCGGCAAAAGCCCTGGAGAGTGAAAATAGTCCACTCGACGCTACCGCGAGATCAAATCCCGCGGTTTATGGCCCCAGGAAGCGGCGTCTCGAAGACCTGCGAACTCACCCTGACGCTGAGTGAGCAGGACTTGCGCCTCAAGAATTATCAGTGGTGGAAGCTTGGTAAGGAGCACTATGTGGCAGACTTCGACATCAAAGCCGTCGTAGGGACTGGTTTGAAGTTCCAGGTGTGGAGCCGCGATGCGTCAGGTGTGAACACGCTGATGAGCAAAGACCATGATGAAATCCACGTGGAATGGGAGGATCCGAGGGATCGGGCTGATGAGAGGCCCAGAGGTGAGGATGCAGCAGAGATCTATCCAAAGTAGGATTGCAGTCGGTTTGGAGGCTGCTTCATTTTGTGTGGTTAGCGTTGTGTTAGCTTCTGACACGCCAGAGTTTATTAGCAGCAAAATCTGAGCCAGGAGATGACCTTACCGAAGACGGAAGGCACGACTGAAATCCTCGGTATCGGATGGACTTCAACAATACCGCCGTCACCACAATGCTGAAAGCCGGCAGTGACCACACGGTACGTTGAACCGTCTTTGCTGCATGTCTATGCATTAGGCGAAGTTGGCAGACGCTACCATCAAGGTTGCCCCTTATGCGATCAACACCACCAAAGGAAAGAACTCATTCGTCCTCGTGAACAACCTACAGCTCATCTTTCGCACTACTCCCCTCATTGCCAGATGCACCGCCGAAGCCAAATGCAGCCTTCAGCATACCAAATGCGTCCCCTACAAACGCCCATCAGCTAACCAACCTCGGCCCTCACATTCCCGGCTTCGGACCTTGAGGCGGATATTGCTTGCCATCGCGCTCGACCTTGGGCTCGCATGTGCAACGCTCAGTCTCCGAAATGGAGTCGAGTACCGATGGAATGTGCTGGCCTGTGACGATGCGGTTGATTAGTTACCTCGTCCGGAGGTTCACTAGGAGTACATGTTCCTGAAGGCCGTACCGCATCCCCACCTGCGGGAGAGTGCGTGCGGTGTCAGTAACAATAATAAGGAACACTGCCATGTTTGCCAATCTGATCATACCACGTCGCCTTGTCTGATGGATTTGTCAGTAATACTTCCGAGAGCGCCAGGATTGCGCTCTTCCGGCAGGACCATGGGTTGCTTACTGCAGCTCCCGCACGTTGACTTCTTGCACATGTTCACCGTATACACGAAGGATCTTGACTTGACGGAATGCCTGTTCGTAACAACTATTTGATCTTGTATTCGATCAAAAACTCTCGAAGCAGTCGAAAGTGACGCAGATCTGCTCCCCGAGTAACGACTTCACCCGGCGTCTTGGCAGCTTCAGACGCCGTCTCAGGACACAATGTCAGCATCAAGATTCCTCGTAGACCAGCATCTATATCCTATCTAGCCGCGCATTAGGACTCAATTATCTGGTATCTTCCCATCGTCACCGACTCCGAGCAGTTGCCCAGAAATTCAAATCCTTATCATCTCGGTCAACATTAAGCCAGCCCAAACCTCGCAACAGCATTCTCCAACCCCGACGCCACCAAATCCGAGGCATCAATCCTCTGCCCAAAATACCGCTTACTCGGATCAGCCGTTAAACTCATTCCACTGATCAAACTCGTCGAACTTCCGCTCCCGCTCTGCGGCGACATGGACGAGCGACCGTCTTTCGCCAAACTCGACCGCGAAAGACGATAAGAAGACACCGACTCCCTCACTGCGGGCGACATGCTGATGACTTCCACTTCTTCTTCCTCGTTCTCTTCAGGTACGGGTAGCGGAGAAGGAGGGGAGACCTGCGTCTGCAGCTTTTGCAGCGAGACGCGGTTATACTTTTTCACCTCAGCTGCTTTTGGCGGACCTATGGGTTCGCTAGGAGGTGAGTGTTGGGATGTCTGGCCTTGAAGTGCGCTTAGGGCGGCGTTGTGGTGATGTGCTGCTTCATGCTGACTTTGGCGCTGCGCAGTCTGTCCTGCACGAGGAATCGCATTCCCGTTCCGCATCAAGTTTCCTGCACTATTGCGGATGGGACTTGCTCCTCTAGACTCTGCTGGTGTGGTAATCTCACTGCGTAAAGGCGAGGACTCGCGCACTGTCCACTCGTTCCGCAGAATAGACACAGGGCTCAGTGCGCGCACCGCATGCGGACTCCGGAGAGTGGACACGGGACTGTGCGTTCTTGTCATATCTGGACTGACCTCTCTCGGCGAATGTGCGTACGTTCGAACGTGGGACGTGGTGATGAGTGAGTTGCGCCTTTGCTGCTTCGACGGCTGAGAAGCCGGCTCATCTCGTTCTTCGATCAGCGGAGATGGCGATGACTCATGAACCGTGTATCGCCTTTCGGAGCTCGCGTTCTGTCTTCGCGGATGCTTTTGGCTAATTTGAGGGAAATGCTCGGCCATTAGTGCTTTCTGTTCATGGATGACCGATGGACCGGAGACGATGCTTGCACCGCCGATACTGCTGCTGCCTCGACTTCCCGGAGCGCTTCTTGTAGCTTGGCTGCTGATGCCGTTTGCATGGCCATTGCCATTCGTGGCGTGCTGATTGACAGTAGTAGCATTGGTAGCGTGGCCATTAGTTTGCGCGCCCCCCGGCCGCTGTAGTTGTCACGCGGCCGTGCCCGGGCCCGGTACGTGAGGCGCCTCGGCACCCGTAAATGACTGGTTAGACCTGCGCGGGTCGGTAGTTGAGGTGGAAGACTGCATTGATGTAACGTTGGTGCGACTGCTCTCGTTAGCGCGTTGTTAACATTCCGCTTCTGTCGACTCACCTCTTGCGCTTTCCAAGCTTCGTAGAGCCGAACAGCTTACGGAACCCCTTCTCTTCTTTCTCCTCTGGCGGCGTTTGCGCGTCTTTCTGCACCAATGTTAGCCCAAGCCGTTGCTTCTTTCAACAATAAAACGCACATCGCCACCACCGTAGCTGTGCCCGTCAGAAGACCGTTGTATGGATCCCTGCCGGACACCAGCCTCCAGCTGCCCAATAGTAGACGGTGCCCACCTCTCCTCATCGCCGCACACAACAACATACCACCCAACCTTCTCCTCCGGCGCGACCCGATCCCTCAACTCAAGCATAGCGCTCCACTGCTCGTTCCCAATGCCCTTCGTCGTAACATCGTCAACACAAACACCCAGTTTCACCTCTTCAACCTTATCCGCGACATAGGCGTAAGGCTGGCTAGCAGCACTTGCAGTCAGATCGTTCGCATCATATTGCTCCACGAAGCGTAGGTTAGGTAGATGCTGGATAAGGTCCGGGTATAGATCGTGGAAATTCTGCAACATTGTGCGTGTGGTTTCCGGCGCAACGAGCCATTCTGCCGCAGCGTCGTCGAGGTTCTGGAGAATGATGTGGATGCGGATTAATGGCCTCGGCCAGCGAAAACCATGGAGTAAATATGTAGGCATGGTGAGAGATGGTTGTGAATGTTGATACCGACACTGACGCGAAAGGCGGGTTTCAACAACGTACTCGGCAGATTGTCTGGGGTGTCGCACACAGCCTACCAGGTGTCTATGGTGAAATTGTATTCCAGTTCTCGGAAGAAGTCGTGCGTGGTAGTACGGTAACGACGATTCACCCAGATCGTCGTTCTCTGGTTAAGTTCGTAGCCAGAGTGTCAAGACCCACTGGTACGTCTGCTCGTGCCGAAAGCTTGCCTGCTCGTACGAGCACTACTCGAGTCTGTATTCGCAATGCACTTGCGCAAGAGCAGCTCTTGACGCGGCGATTGCGCGCACATATGGAGACGGCCGGATGAGGTCGTGCTTGTTGCCGTGCAACCCTAGGCCAAGATGAAGCGTAGTGCGTGTTTCGAAGCTTCTACCGAGCAGATAGTGCCGCGCGATACGGTCGGTCCGGTAGAGTTATTGTCCGATAGACTCTATAGGTGGAGCGCCTTAGTGCGGGCAACGCTCCAATATTGGTGAGCTTTCCGAAAGGGTACTGTGTGGTCGCACAACAATGGTAAGGGTGTGCTTAAGAAGAGAGAATAGGTGGGCAGGCAGACGGGAGAGCGAAGAGTCGATTGCCTGAGCAATGCCCAGCCTTGATGGATCCTTACGAGCCTTGTAATAATAGCACGCGAGTCGTATCAAGGATACGTACCTTGACTAGGCTTGTGGAGTGTGTCGCATTCCTTACCTCGCAGACCTTGGCCTGCCTCGCTGCTTTGCCGGTGCTGTCGGCCAGTTGTGGTCAGATCGTGCTCTGCTGTCAGCTGCCGCTCGGTGCAAGGTGATAGTCGTAGATCAACGCAAGGATTCAAAGGCGTGGCTGGAACAGCTTGTCGTCCCGCCTGCCACCTGTCAAGCCACCCGAGCAACGCTCTCCAACCTTCGCGAAACCGTTGACACTTTCTAAGCCACATCCCATGTGCTCACTGTCTGCACCCGGTAAACATGGTACTGCATTTGTTAGGTAAGAAAAGCTGGAATGTCTACAATACTGCCAGTATCGAACGCGTACGGCGCGATGAGGCCGAAGCCGCGGCGCAGAATGAAGCAGAGGAACAGCGTATGCAGGAGGAAGATGCTGCAAGGCGCATAGCTATACTGCGTGGTGAGACACCACCGACTGTTGTCGTGCACAATGCGAATGTCCGCGATGCAAAACCGTCACGTGAAGCAGCTCGCATCCACGACGCGGATACTGGACGAGAGAGGAAGCGGAGACGGCTCCGCGGTGAAGACGACACAGATAGAGACATACGCCATGCTCGTGAGAACGCCGGAGCGGGTAAGACAGCTCGGGTGGCGTTGAGGAAGCAAGGCGATGATGCGCCGCTTTTTGATGATGCGGGCCATCTGCAACTAATACCTGAGCCGGATCAAAAAGCCACATCAAAGGCCGAGAAGGGAAAGGAGGGTAATGGCGTAGCTCGAAGAGCGAATCACGATCAGAACGACGGCGAGCAGCAGGGTATGCGCTTCTCCGACGCAGCCGGCTTCAAAACCAGTATGGCGAAGCCATGGTACGCTTCCAACAAGCTTGCCAACGCAGAACAGAACGCAGACAGATCTCAGGCTGGTGTACGGGAGAAAGATGTCTGGGGCAACGAAGACCCGCGGCGGAAAGACCGCGAGCGTAATCGCATTTCTTCCAACGATCCTTTCGCGGCCATGCAGCACGCTCAGCAGCAGCTTAAGCAGAGTGAGCATGATCGAGCGCGATGGCAGAAACAGCGTTTGGCTGAGCTTGAAGTGAGCGAGAAGACTGACAAGCGTAGACGGCGTGAGCGGAGGCATACGAGGCGTCACCGGGATGTTGAAGATGGGCTTGAGGGGTTCAGTTTGGACGCGTCGGGTCGGCCTCATCGGGGCGTGTCAAGTTGAAACAATGTGGATGGAGCAAGCGCGCTCCGACCAATGCCATGTTTGATGGACGGTCAAGGAAGGCTGAGCGAAGGTCTTAGCGCCGATCGTGGACCAAGTCTTACTGTCTTGAACCGTCTCCCAACCAACACAGATATTGGATAGCATGTTGGCACGCTACAAGCTTCCTCCCACTTTGATCACCTTCTCGCAAATGCGATCAGGCCTACGATACTGCTGTACGACAATCACCAAGAGTGAATCGTGGCCTCTTCCAAGATACACATCGTTCAGAATCTCGCTTGATGACTGCCGCTGACACATGGCGAAAGCTTCCGATGTGAGATCGAGCTGAATCCAGGACCGAAGCACAGTACCACAGTCACCGGTTCACTAAAACCCCCGATCTAGACTGAGTGCTGGAACACGATGGCCTTCGTGTTTCCAAGTCTCGTCAAGGGGCAAAGTTCGCGGCACAATACCAGCACAACTTCGGCTGACGAGCGACAGACCTATGGTGACTACAGCTTAGCCTACCGAACCCCACGCACGCTCCGCCGCATGCACTGGCGTGAAAGACACGTATATCCTAAGCTACGGTTGACGAGCACGATCACAAGCCAGGCACAAGCCTTGATAACTGGAGCATGCCGGCCGGGCAGTCAAGCTGTTTCAGATGTGGCTGTTCCATGACACAACAAGCTCAGAAGCACGCGGAGCGCGTAAGGCCTGAGCAAAGGAAGGCCAGCCTATACTTAGTGACTGGCATACGGCGGTCGTATGGTTGCTGACGTGGGATAAGTACTCGACGCTTTCGCTTTCACGTTACTTTGTTTCCATACTCTATCTGATCCACTGCAGCCGAAAGCATTCTATTACCATTCAGTACACCTCCTTCAATAACCTATCACAGTCATGTCCGCGCCCTACCAATGGAGAGCCGAGGCCGGCTACATCAGCGCCGCACCTCCGCCAGCACACGGCATGGTCGTCCTCCAGGCTGTGCCATGCCTCGTGCAAGTCCCACAGCACCCAATCCAGGACATCCCAGCCCCGGTGGGCATCAGCGGAATCTTTACCAAGATCGAGAAGCGTGCCGAGAAGAAACCCTCTCCACCGCCAGGCCAGACAGCTATCCCGCCACCACCGCCCAAGCCAGAGCCAGAGCCCAAGAAAGCATCAAAGACCGACAACAGCAAGCCACCATCTAACCCACGTGCGCCGCCTCCGCTCATTCCTGGCACTAATTACATGTTCCCTATGCAAACGCTACTACTGCACGTCTTCACCAAAGCTGCAAGCGTCTGGAAGCCCAAGTATCAGAGCGAGCAGCTGTACGTAACCATAAACTGTACACGTATCGTGTCCATCCACTCACGAGCCGCTCGTACAGGCACTTTAAAATCTACCAAGTCGACACGCAAAAGACCGTCAAAGCCATGATCGAGTATGTCCTCGACATCAAGAAGCCGGAAGACTGTGGGCAGTGCAAGGGCTGGGCGGCTACGGAAGTCTACGAGCAAGGTGACAGGACGTTCCTTAAGGGCACGACGATCGAGTATGGCAGTGGTAAGGCGAGCGGGACGTTTTCGAGCATGGGCTGGAATGCGGAGAGGGGGAAGTCGCTGCCGCCGGTGTAAGTGACGTGGCGTACAAGCGAGTGGATGGGGAGCCGTGCTGACGTGTTCTGCAGCTGGGTCACGGTACACAAGCCCAAAGCCTGACCGGGCTGGGCCTCTGACGACGTCTCCGACAATTGGGGGAGTGTGCCTGTTTCATTGTCTGGCATCTGACGAGCCTTGTGTGAAACTTTCACCTGAACGAGAACTTTCACGATGACTTAGGGTGTGGCTAGCTGCTGGAAAGTGGGCAAACAAGTGTCTGGCGTTTCAACCGGGCTTGCTTGGCTTATGATGCTAGCTTTCCAACGTGGTGATCTTCGTTCCTCTTCCGGCAACGGAACTTCTGGTGTTTCGCGCACGCGGATGTCACAAGATCACATGTCCGGGGGAGAAACACAGAAGCAGGCTTCGGGATACTTTTGCAACCTCGTGGTGCTGTATAGCCCGAGCTATCATACAACCAACCACTCTCGCTCTCATACCGAGCCCGATTCAGGCTATTCGCAGCCAGTCAGCCCGGCCTGCGCAACCACAGTACGCACGCCGCCTCGCCATCCCCACATAACTCCCAACTCCTCCATGCATACCCTCGAGGCCTCCTCAACCAGCCCACAAGCCGAGGCCGATGTCGCGAAGTAGAGATCCATCTAGTAATCCATGTACGGCCCGCCCTTTCCCGTCCTGGGCTTCGGACGGAAAGGCAGACCAATCGAAGAACGATGCGGCTCCTAACCAGCACCCCTCGCATACGGATGGAAACCGCGATGACCCCCTCTCCCACCGCCGCGGTAATTCCCGCCCGGCCGACCAGAGTTCTTGGGACCCGTGGGCGCGTTCGCAGGAGCTTGGCCGGTGGGCTGTGGAGTCATCGATGACGGTGGACCTTGGGAGCCCATGCGGTTGCCTCGCCCCCCGCCACCGCGCCCACCACGCATGTTGCCGCCGCCGCCTCCCTGCATCCCCGCTGGGGCAGGCACGTCGTCGTACATGCCCTCCCACGTTTGGCCGTTTCCTCCACCGCCGCCGCCGAAGTTCCCACCTCCAACCCCAACGCCACCTCCCTGCTGCATCCGCTGCATCTGCTGCTGCTCGTACTTGCGCTGCTCGAACATCATCTGCTCCTGCGCGTTGAGCGGGGGATGCGCGCCAACCCCTCCATTCATCGGCGACCCACCACCACCACCGTTACCACCCATACCACCACCACCACCACCCCCTCCTTGCATCCCACCCATCTGCTGCATCATCATCGCCGGATTCATCCCCCTCTGCGCCATCATTTGCATCATCGCCGGATTCTGCTGCTGCATCGCCATCATCGGGTTCATCGCCCCCATCCCCCCGGCCGCCATATTCTGCTGCATCATATTGAAGTACTGCTGCATCCTCTGCCAATACGCCGCCATCATCGCAGGAGACAACTGGCCCTGCGCGCCTCCCGTCCCGTCATTGCCGGCACTAACGGGCATTTGGTTCGGGTTGCCAAAGTTCCCACCGCCTCCGCCACCGCCTCCGCCGCCGCCACCGGAGAAGTTGTCATGTTTGTTGTGCCGACCAAACCTTCCCCCGCGTCCGCCTCCGCCGCCACCACCGCCGTCCTCGCGCATATCGCCCCGAGGCTGGGCGCGCTTGACTTCGATGTTCTTGCCGCAGATGGCGAGGGGGGACTCCAGGGTCCGGTCCACGGCGGCTTCACTGTCAAAGGTCACGAAACCGAATCCACGGGGCCGGCCGGTCTCTTTGTCCATCATCAGGGTGGCATCGAGGACATTGCCGAAGCGGCGGAAGAAGTTGGCAAAGTCGTCTTGACTCGCTTCCTGACTTACGCCGCCGACGAAGATTTTCGCGGTGCGTTCTTGTTCGTCGCGCGGGATGGCGCGTTTAGGGTCGATCTGGACAGTATCGAGTTAGCATGTCTGGCTTGAGTTTGTGGGGACGCGGTATGGGTAGGGCGCACGAGTTTGCCGTCGAGGGTGTGCTCTTTGACCATGACGGTATTGACGACTTTCGGATCCTTGAAGGTGAGGAAGCCGAAACCGCGAGAGCGACCGGTGGCACCGTCACGCATGACGGTACATTCTACCACCTCGCCGAATTGGGAGAAGTAATTCTTGAGTGATTCTATACATGTCGTTAGCATGGCTGTCCAAGTCTCGCGACGTGGTTGGCTAGCGTACCATCTGTTGTTTCCCAGTTGAGTCCACCGATGAACATTTTGCTGTACGTGCACGTCAGCCATAGTACTATACATTGTTTGCGACGATACAATCATGAGCGTGTGCAGCCTTCAGCCAGGTGTCCATGGTGTCTGCAGACGATGCATGTTGCGGCCATGCATATGCCGTCAACCGCGCAAACGAGAGACCGGTAGCGGTGGGACGTAGTGTTGCCTCCTCCCAAGCAAGCACTTATACTCCGGACGCGGTTGTAGTTTAGCAGCGCGTACACTGCGTTGAGCGGCATGCGCCAAGCGCAGATGGTATACATGTAGCGTGGGTGTTGGGTGGGTTGCCACTGATACATGCCTGCCTTGGCGAAGTCCAACTATGCCAAAAGCGGGGCCACAGCGGGAAGGGCGCGTATGGTCCATGCGGATGCAGGACGCAGAGTATACGATGAGTTCCAGTGGACAGCATGCTTGGTGGCTCGCTGTATAGACTTTGAGCTCATTCGCCTATACTGCCCGTTCGCTGAGAACCGACGGCACGGCTTATCGCTTCCACATCTATCTCCTGCTCTGCATGTTCTGCTCTGCTCTGATCTGATCTGCTGCTGCTAGAGTCTAGACTCGGTTATCGACCACGAGCATGATATAGGCGTTACGCGTGTCTTGCGCTCTTGGTTCGAATGCGGTCGCACCGGCCCTTGCATACCCACGATGACCAGTACCAAGTCCTTCACAGCCATCCGCCCTTGCCCTCCAATACCGTAGCCGTGATCATTCCCTCATCGTCAACGGTATGCCACAGTCACGAAGGAGCGTCGCTCGCGTGGGCCCCCAACCAAGCATTTCGCCGACACACTTGCTGGACCGGAGAACATGTCACAACGGCCCATCGAGCATTCCCACCATGGTGAGGCTAGCAGCAATCGCGAGACACGAGGCCGGCAGTCCAACCGCTGACCGAGTAGAAGCGAGATCACACTCGAGCCGGAAAGAAGGTTTGCAGCCAAGCCAGCCTTGTTCTCCGCCACTTATTGTTATGCCGGCAGCGTGCATCATTCCTGCACCGAACTACTCTCAACCGCTGGCACAGCTGATGCTGCACATGCTCATGACTGCATTCGAAAGTAAGTATGCAGAGAAAACGAAAAGGCTTACCCATCATCCTTGATCTGAATCGGCCGGTCATGCACATCATGCCCGTCGGCGAAGCCGCCATGATCTACGTCCTCCATCTTGAAAGTGGGCTGATACTTCTCCTCGGTGTCAAAGTCGGTCTTGATGTTGAAGTCATCGCCGGGCTCATCCTTGACTGGCTCGGTGGTGGGAGCTGCGTCGGGCAAGACCGAGTCACTCTGCGGCTCTGCCTTGACCGGCACCGATTCGGCCACATTGTTCGCGACTTTCGCCGCCGCTGTGGCGGTGTCGTCGTCCGCTTCGCCGTCGTAGCTGCGGTACGTCTTAGTAAGGTTGTAAAGCGACGTGATGGGGTGGAGGGTGAAGAGCACTCACAGATCGGCGAAGAGGTCTTCTTCGTTTTCTATGTCAGCCATGCTGAGGGTAAGTCACGGATGGTATGGATGGAGGTTGTTGGGGCAGCCTCACGGCCGTGGTCAGTACGAAGGTTGTCCTCAGCCTTGCAGACACGAAGCGCGCTGGCTCAGTCCTGGTGAGTCAACCTCAGCAGAGATGGTGCTGGCGCTACGCTGGCGATGCTGCTCAGTGGCTGTACACCAACGCGCAAGACGAGAGAGAAGTAATGGTGACGAGTTGATAAGTGAGGTGAGGTGAGGTGATGTTGTGGGTGAGTATTGCTGAGTCGCAAGTGGAAAGCGAAGCCTCGAAGTTTGGCAAGAACCAGCGCTCGGACCAGATGCTTCCTCGGGCGGAGACTGCCGCACTTGCATATGGCTGTGGCTGTGGCTGTGGCTGTAGCTTGTGGCTTGTGAATGACGCCGGAGTGCGATGGCGGATGGGGGAATGTGATGTGTGCCTCATGTTCAATTCGCCCGGGGAGAGCTACATTCCTACTACCCACAGCCTACCACGCATTCATTCATCATGTTCCGCAAACCGCCTCAGCAGGTAAACCATTAATCAATCTGAAATCAAAGCTCAACTGCTAATTCTTCATGCAGGAAATGCAGCAAATGCGCGAGGTCGGTTCGTACCACTGCCGCAAGCACAAGCACCATCCAGCCAGCTAATGATGGATCTGTGGGCCTTTATAGACCGATCGGAGTGGGTATAAAAGCGGTGGCGGCCATATCATTGGGGATCACGTGCTTATAGGTGATATTGGCATAGTACAGCATCACCCTTCTGGCGAGCCTCCTCCGCCAACAGCCAGCGAGACCAGCGCGCCTCCACCCCGGAGCGCAAGGTCATTGGCGCGGCGTACAGTCATGCCGACATCCTCAAGTTTGACAATCTGTATGCCATCCAATCGACCCAATTTCCATGCGAAGGGTAATATAAGTGAACTGGCACGCTGACGGCATGTAACCAAAGTTCCTTAACCGGCGATGGGAGACCACGAACACCACCCTCCATAGGCCGCAATAAGAGCACGCCGCCACCCTCGCGATCGGGCGGGGGCGCGGGCACAGCGACGCCACCCCGACGGACATACACGAGCTTTCTTTCCTCAACCGACGATGCGTGGGGTGATGCGACGCCGGTGGAGGACGAACTCGACGCTTACGATGAGGAGGAAGACGAGTTCGGCTTGCCCAGTCTAGCATCCATGCGGCGCACAGGCAAGCGGAAGTCAAGTAAGAAGGGCTCCGAACCGGGCGGCAGCGGCAGTACATCAACATACAGCAACGGCCACGGCAACCGCACCTCCGCCCCTCCACCCGCCGCCTCATGGGCGCTAGAAAACGGCGACGTGGCCGAAGAACGCGCCATCCCCACCTACCCCTCCGCTCTCAACAAACCCACCGAAGGCAAAATCCTCCGCCCCCAATACAAAGACATCCTCCGCGATCCCGCAAACTCCCTCCACCTCATCAGCCACCCCTCCATCCCCCCTAACGCGACGGCGAAAGAACTCGATGCCCATTCAGCCCGGATCTCACGAATAAACAAGTTCAAGAGAATCCTGCAAGCCAGCTCCATCAACCTCCCCGAACTCCGCGACTCCGCCTGGTCCGGCCTCCCAACCGAAGTACGGGCGATGTCGTGGCAATTACTTCTTAATTACCTCCCCACCTCCAGCGAACGCCGGATCGTCCAACTCGAGCGCAAGCGGAAAGAATACCTCGACGGCGTCCGACAGGCCTTCGAACCCCGCAACAACCACGGCGCCGCCGCCGCCGCAAACCTCAGCCCCAGCACCAACAGCAATAGTACGGGCAGAAGCCGCGGCTTGGTGGAGGAGATCTGGCACCAAATCAGCATCGACGTCCCCCGCACCAACCCCCACATCCCTTTATATCAATACGAAGCGACGCAACGCTCGCTGGAACGCATCCTCTACCTCTGGGCCATCCGGCACCCGGCCTCCGGCTACGTGCAGGGGATCAACGACCTCGTCACCCCCTTCTGGCAAGTCTTCCTCGGCCAATACATCACCGACCCGGATGTGGAAAGCGGGATGGATCCCGGACAGCTCCCCCGACCCGTCCTGGACGCCGTGGAAGCGGACTCCTTCTGGTGTCTGACGAAATTGTTGCAGGGGATCCAGGATAACTATATCCATGCCCAGCCCGGGATACTGCGGCAGGTGAGCGCGTTGCGGGATCTGGTTTGTAGGATCGACGGGGCGCTGGCGAGGCATATGGAGGTGCAGGGGGTGGAGTTTATTCAGTTTTCTTTCAGGTGGATGAATTGTCTGCTCATGCGGGAGATTAGCGTGCGGAATACGATTCGCATGTGGGATACTTACTTAGTACGTCCCCTCCTAACCCGCTCCTAACACCTCCCACCTCCAGCCTCCTTCGACTTTCTCCTACTGACGGGTGGCTGTGCAGGCAGAAGACCAAGGCTTCACAGCCTTCCACCTCTACGTCTGCGCCGCGTTCTTGGTCAAATGGTCGGAGAAATTGCAACGCATGGACTTCCAGGAAATGCTCGTGTTCTTGCAGGCGCTGCCGACGGGTCGGTGGACGGAGAAGGATATCGAGTTGTTGCTCAGCGAGGCGTTCATTTGGAAGAGTCTTTTCGCCGGCAGTCAGGCGCATGTGCGGCAGATTGGTGGTGGTGGGTCGGAGAGGAGTGGTGGTGGTGGGGTGCTGCAGTTGTGAGCCGAACCTTAATAACGAATCTGAGATGTCTCCAGCGGCGGCGCAGTCGTGTCATGACGGTTTGAGGACAAGTCGACGTGTTGTAGGTGTTGGTGTTTCCGTCAAGAGGTCGGGTTGGATCGGCGGATGCCGCTGTTTCGTAGTCGCTGCAACGGGTTGTATGGGTTGTCATAGGAGCCTCTCTTCGCTTGTTGCTGCGTCAGCTGGCGACTGCGGCGACGTTGTGTTGGTACATTGATGGCTTGCGCTTCACTCGGCGCTCGCTGTTCCGTCGATCGCAGTGCCGTCGTAAGCACCATTCACGTCCGCTCCATTCAGATGATCTTTTGCGAGCTCATCATCATCATCATCATCATCGATTAGGTTAATCACCCCCTCCACCGGCGGCGAAAACTGCCTCAACTTCACCCCGGCCTCGCGAAACACCTTCGCAGCCGCCTCATCCATGTAATAACTCCGACTATACACCACCTCCGCAATCCCCACCTGCACAATCTTAATCGTACAGGTCAGGCACGGACAGGTATTGCAATACAACACCGCCCCGCCCCCGACCCTCTCCCTCCCGGCCTCCAGCAACGCATTCTCCTCCGCGTGGATGCAGAGGCAGGTACTCAGCCCCTGCCCGCCGGAATTGGAGGAGGAAGAAGAGTCGTTGCAGCGAGGGCATCCGCCTTCGTTGCAGTTGGTTATGTGGCGCGGGGTGCCGTTGTAGCCCGTACTTATCACGCGGGCGGCGCGCACGAGGACGCAGCCGACTTGGCGGCGCATGCAGTTGCTTCGGCGCGCGGCGAGGGAGGCGAGGGTCATGAAGTAGTGGTCCCAGGTCGGGCGGAGGCGGCTGGGGTCGGTGAGGTTGAGTTTGGTGAGGGCGGAGTGGAGGGTGTGAATGGACGAAGTGGAGTTTAGGAGTTTGATTTGGGCGCGCGAGGCGAGGGCGGCGAGACCGGTCGAGGGGTTGTACTGGTGTTCGTCGTCGCGGAGTACGAATTGCTCGAGGGTTGGGGGGGTCAGGCTGGCTGTGGCGCAGCGGGTTTTGAAGCGTTGCCAGCGGGTGGAGATGGGGGCGTCGACGTGGATGAGGATGAAGAAGGGTCGGCGACTGAGGGTTTCCACGATGGTCTCGTCGTGGATGGATATGGTGCAGAAGTTGGTCTGCCAATGCTTGGTTGCGTGATCGAGGAGGGCGTTTATATCGTTGAAGGTGATTGTCTTTTTGTCGTCCACTTTCCGGCTACGGGGAACGAAGGCTTGTGAGGCTGATGTCTCTACGGCTGGAATACTATCGGCTCTTCGGAAGACCAGTGGGGTGAAGCCGTGCTGTCGGACGAGATAGTCCTGGACCGAATTCTTGCCGGCGCATATGCCGCCACAGATGCCCAGCAGCATGGCTCGTTCAGCAGAAGCAGTGGGTGGAGGTTAGGGATCTTCAGATTTCAACGCAATGAATCCGCACGTAGTAAAGCAACATCTGGCTTCTCCAGTTCATACTCCCGTACATTCATACCAGAGCCAACATACAGAATTGTCACGGTTGGAAATATCGAATATTATTCGCTGCCATTGGAAGACGCGTAAAGTGGAAGCACGCACGCGCTTGAGCTGATGGTCTAGGCCGGACGAGGTATAGTCGATGCGCCGCTGTTGGCCCCCAAAGTACGAGCACGAATTACCTCGACCTTGGGAAGTGTCCACGCCACTCGCTGTACCCGTGGTAGGTCAACGTGGAGGGATGGGTGATGTGTGGACATATAGCCATTCTCGCGCATGTCGATACGGAGTCGTCTTAGAAGCGGATGGAACTGCAGTGCGCTGTTCTTCCCTCACCACCATCTACTCCTGCTTCGCTGTCCACTTCCGCGATGACCATGCTCTAATCTCCCTCGTTCATCATTACTCACTGCAACGGTACATGCTTGCTCAGGCGAAAGATACGACCTGTCCGGATGGCGGAGTATGAATATGCGTCTCACAAATCATCAAACAATTGTTATGGCACACTACGTAAAAACGCCCCTAGCCGTCATCGAACCTGTGCTGTTATGCACTGTCATCGAAATCCCGGACCTGAAGGGCATGAACGTAGCACATCACCCGAGATTCCGCTGCTTCCTGAATCGTGCATGGACACGCAGTTGTTAGTTCTAACCAGCCGACCGTTAACCGCTGCCCAGACGGGTACCCGGAAATCCGTAACGAGGCACGAAGACGCAATGAATCAGCCAACGCCGGGGCTCTTGCAAGCTGATCATTATTTACAAGACGGACAGGGGAAAGACAACGACTTACTCACCTGCCATTAGTTCAGGCGCGAACGGATAGTGAAAGTGGAGGTCTTTTAGTTGGTGTGACGATCGGCGAGAAAGTCGCACTACGCTTAACCCTACGGCCACCGTTGGGGACAGTAACCTAATATGGACTGCGCATGCTATAGCACGTTGGATCCTGGTCACGACTCCTCATCTCCCACACACTCGCATTGTTGCGGTTCTACTTTGGGCGATGGAAGGGGCGGGCAGCCGACGCTGTAGATGGAGAAGATGTGCACGCTCGAGCCCGTCCTGTAACTGCACCGATGGTGTTACCGCATACAGTAGTCCACGCCTCATGGTGGAGGTAGGTGAAGATCGACAAACAACATCGACACACAAACGAGACACCCGCGCGGTCAGAGAGGCTGCGCCGATGTTGTGCCACTGTGTATATGAGGCCGCGCTCTCCGTCTTCACATCATGTCCAGCCAGCACCATCAGCATCTCTTCTCATTCACTTGTCACTCGTTACTCCACAACTTCAGTCACTCTTTCCACGTTCTACAAAATGCAGCTCGCACTCTCCATCCTGGCCGCCGGCCTCGTCGGCATGACAGCCGCCGCCCCACTGCCAGACAAGGACGACATCAGCACCGGCTACTCCAACAACCAAGAGGTCATCTCATACGTGACCAAATTCGACAACATCCAGAACGCAGGCCTTCTCGCCGACCTCCCGGTCCGCGGCGTCACATCTCTCGGACCGTACAACAGCCTCGACTTCCTGCACCTCAACGTGATCAACGTCGGTGAAGGCGCTGTTGGCCTGATTCCGCAATCGGCTCCCAACGTGCTCGCCTATGATGTTATCGCAGCGGCTCAAGGCCCTCAGACCATCACGTAAGGCTTCGCTGTCCCGGCATCAGACAGGATGTGACTGACGAGGTGGTCATTGTAGCTCCGTCTTCGACGACTCAATCGTCGATTACTGGAACTTCAAGTCTTTCGTAAGCGCGACTCGGAGAATGCCCCCCCTTTGCTGCCTGCTCGATCTGACGGAAGTGTAGTTCTTCGGCTGCGTCCTCGCCTCCCAAGAGACCGTCGCTAGTGTGCCGGATACCTGCACCATCCAGATTACCGGATACAAGAACGAAGTCCAGGTTGCTTCCCAGAAGGCCACCTTCACCGCCGACGGTCTGGAAGACCAGATGCACCAGGTCTTCCTCAACAACGATTTCGAGAACATCGACACCGTGGAGTTCGACACCGTGGGTCTGCTCGACAGCACACTCGATGCTGTCCTGTTTGACAACCTTTGCTACGATGTATACATTGTTGAGGGCGAGTCGTGCGATACTTGCTCCGATTAAGCGCAAAAGCGGATGGCGTTGTGGCATTGCATCAGGAGGAGTTGGGTGCTGTTATGACCGTGCCCGGGTCGTCTCGTCGATTTGTAACTGCTATCGGTTGTTCGATATAGTTTCCGCATTGTGCAATAATGGTTATATGCTGTACTCGAGCATCATGCCAGCGTACACTGACACGTAAGATCTCACCATTTGTTACACACTGATGATAACATGATTGCTCAATTCCTCGTGTGACAAGTAAATTCGCAGCTCGGTCGCCTATATCGAGCATTATCGGTATCGACCCTCAACCCGACTGATTCCACTCGCCCACGGCGTCGCACTCGTCCTTGCACTTTGACTGGAGACGCTACTCGTATTGTCTTGCAATCCAGCCGCAGCTGATGTCTGATTCCGAGACAGGACCTCCACCCACATATCGTGTGCATCAAGATTGAGGCGTCTTTCATTCATGCACGTACTCCGCAGCATCCACAATCCCTTCAACTTCGGCGCCATCCGGCTCGCTAAAGCAATGGTGCTGTGCGGAAAGGTAATGTTACCCAACCACAGTGTCTCCAGGACGTGCCACTGCAAAGGCAGACGAGACCTGGCTAGTCCGTCTTCATGGTGTAAGGTGAGAGGACTGGGCCCTTCGCCATCGAGCCAAACGAAGCGCAGGCTTTGAAGCGTGGAAGTAAAGGCACGGAGGTAGTCGTACAATAACTTCTTGAACATGAGGCGCTGAGCAGGTGTGAGTTGAGAGGTCGTGAAGGGGTTCCGGAGATGGATGTCGAGGATTGTTAGGCGGTGCCAGATTATAGGAGGCTTTGTCGGCGTTGGCAGGCGTGGCGGCGGCCCGAAGGCGGAGAGACCAGTCCAGCGGAGGTGTACGATACCCATTGCGTGGATGGGCTTGAGTTGCACTTCAGTAAGGTGTGGAAGATCAGTCTGTTCAAGGGCTGCACGGATTGTGATGAGTAAGTCTTCTACCTCATTCCGGCCGGGCCAGGCGGGATCACCATGGATCCGGAAGGTGAGGGTCTGGAGTTGGCGGAAGCAAGAAAAAATACTGAGCCACTGTCTGCGTGACAGCTCTTGTGCGACTTGGTCGGAATGTGATAGTTGAGCGGGCGGGACGGACATGCGTGCTGTGAGTCCTGTGACTGTGGAGTATATGCTTGCGGCATCGTAGCTGGACGTTGTCATCCTTGATTGCGCATTTCTGCCACGAACCAGCTCGAGGAGGTTGTTGCGGCCACCTCGAGCGAGATCTGTCGTCAAGCTTTTCTCCATTTCGGTAGATGTGATGGTAATGGTGAGACTATGACAGAAAGGGGCAGCTCTCTCCAATGCAAGTTGATCCTCTTCATCGTTCATAGGTGCTTTGACGTACAACCTCCGGAACAGCCGGCCAGGGCGATGACCGATGATGTGGTGCATTTGGCGCGAGGCGGCCCGTAGGCGAAGCAGGGACTGCCCATCATCGAGCAAGTCGAACAATGTCTCGCGGAATCCCCTCCTTACCCCAGAGCTTCCCTTTGCCTGGCTACCACAGAGCAGCGCGTACTCCAGGACGGACAACATGATGCTATGCTGGCAGTACGGTGGGCTTACTCGATGATAGCGAAAGGGAAAAATCGGCAGTTTTCCTACAGTACTGCTGCGGATGTCATGCGGCCGACAGCAGTGACGGCTGGCATGATCGTATGCCAATGTCTTCTGCCAGCAATCAACGTCCCGGGAGATTAGCCGTGAATGCCCGCTCGTAGGCAGTATCGCTTCTATACTCAATCGTCAGTAACTGGCCTCATGACTACAACAACAGCAACCCACGTGTAGTCTTTCTGTGGACCTTTGACTTTGTACCTCACACCAAAGACGTCCATTGAGTGACCCTCCTCGACGATCTTGGGCATTCTGAATTCGTAGTAACTGCGCCGTGGATTAGCGCCGCCATTGGACAAACCCCAGCGTCGCGAGCAGGACGTACGCCCAGTACATATCGAGCTCGCACAAATGCTCGCCCTTCCCAATCCAGGCTTGAGGCTTGTCTTCCATTTCCAAGCCGTGGAAAAGGTAGTCGACCTCCTCTCCGCCGTCGGTTTGCTTAGTGTCCTCCTTAACGAACCAAGCACTGATCTTGTCCTCGTCCGCATTGTAGCGGTAGATGTATTTTCGGTTGGCTCTCAGCGTGAAGCCATTGTCAGTCCGCAGCTCACCTTGTTCGGAGTACAACAGCTCGGCAGCTACACTATGTGCTGACGGTTGTCTGGGTGTGAATGTGGCGGTCCCCTCGAAAATGCCAGAGGGAAAGCCAGCTAGCGAGCTACTGAGGGATCTTCGTAGTCTCCATGATCCTTTCAGGCCCTCGAAGATGGCTTGAATAGGAGTCTTGACACTCATACCGATTGTGTCAAGAAGTCGTCCATCTAGAGTGAGGTCGACATGGTCGGCTGCGGTGGTGGAGTGCCGAGAAGACGCCCGACGCCGCCGCTCCCCACCCTGCCCGAGCACCGCTCATCATACGGGATAGCGCGCACTCAGGGCCGAGTAAGTCGCCCATAAGCAAAGGTAGGTGTATCCTTTCTTGCGCTCAAAGTCAGCACTTTGACCTTGCTCTACTTAACAGGGTAAGATGGCGGCGCCTGGAGGCAAGTTCTGGTAAGCTTTCTGCAAGAAGCACTCAAGAGTTCAATGCTAATGCTCGTGCTAATAACCGTGATTTCAGTACGTCTATCATTGCTTCACCAACGCAGTATATATGCACGATTGTCCTAACTTCGGCTAGTCATTCAGGATAAGCTGTCAATTAAGGCAGCGCACCACGAGAGCTTCGAACAGTCAGTCTCCGCGTCATCTCTTGGTTGTTGTGTACCATTAACCAATATGCTCTAGGCTATGGAAGACAAAGTGGCAAGAGCCTGTATGATCGATACGTGAAGATTTGAGTGGAAAATGATTTCTGATTACAACGGCGGATAGTGTTCGAAGGCATTATATCCTTTCATGTTTGCCAAGTACGATGACTTTCTACCGATCGTTGATCAACTGGTGAAGGTACGAACTCCAACCTTTATACGGACTGTCACTGCGTTTACTGATGAGATCAAACGTTAGGAAGGTCAAGGGGAACCATATGACTGGGACAAGTACGCACAAACGTTCTGTATGTCGCTTCTCCTGGATTGGCGTGAACGTATAAGCTAATTGGGTCTCAGTCCCCAAAGCCGAGGAGCTCTTAGCCATTGCGGAGAAAGCGGACAGCGAGGGCAACAAGGAGAAAGCATCTGAGTTCTATCTGTAGGTCTACAGCACCCCTTTGTGTAATGCACAAGCTCACAGCTCTAGTCGCGCTTCCGCAGTATACAGGATATCCCGCTTCCCAGCCCCTAGGTCAGACAAGCAACGCGAAGCGTGGCGGGAAGGCAAGAAGGCGGCCGCCAAAGGAATGGCTTTGCGAGAGCGACCAACGAGGGAAATAACCATCCCGCACAAGCATGGTCTGGAGCGTGAGGGCAAAGAGATTCCATTCTACTACCATCTGCCGCCGGGGACCACCAAAGACAAGCCGGTGCCGCTACTCGTCATCTTGACCGGTCTCGACGGCTATCGCACCGAGCTCTCTGTATGGGTTGAAGGCTGGTCAAGGAACAACGTCGCAGTAATCGTGCTCGAGATCCCGGGCACGGGAGACTCGCCCGCAGATCCCAGAGATCCTACGTCGCCAGAGCGAGAGTGGTCGACCTTGTTCGATTGGATCGATGAGCAAGCCGAGATTGATCACAAACGAGTCGGTCTCTGGGCGTTCAGTACTGGTGGCTACTACGCCATCCGCCTGGCACATACCCACCATGACCGCCTCGCCGGCGCCGTTGCGCTTGGCGGTGGCTGCCACTACATGTTCGACCCACGGTGGTTGTCCGAAGTTAACCATCTCGAGTACCCGTTCGATCTCGCCAACACCCTAGCGTACAAATGGGGGTACGGTGACGATTTGGAGTTGTTCAAGCAGGAGGGTATGAAGAAGTTCTCGCTGATCGAGGACGGCACGCTTGACAAACCGAATTGCACCAAGCTATTGCTCGTCAATGGCGTGAACGATGAGATCTTTCCCATTGATGACTACTATGAGTGCTTGCTGCGAGGTGCAACGAAGGAGGTGCGGTTCGTGACTGATAGGAAGCATATGGGCGAGCCGGAGAGCTTCTTCATCATTCTGCGGTGGTTGTACAAGCTGTTTGGTATCGAGGCAAATCCGGTGGACCAGATGAAGACGGTCCCGACGAAGTTCAAGTACTGAGCTTGGGTGGCATAAAGTTGATGGAGATATTCTAGACGGTACGTTCGGTTATAGAGTGAATAGACGGCAGCCTGGTCTGATCTAGCGTGGGGGAGCTGCGGCCTCGATCGTAGCACGTGAAGCCAATGTTAACGATGAAGTCGTACACCCGCAGAATTAGCCTTCGCTATCCGAGACAGCGTTTCGGCGCCATTTCGTGGTTACAACGGAGAGTTATATAGAGTGCAAACCCAGCATGAATTGAAATCCTGGTGCGGGCGTATGGTCTAGCGGTATGACATCTTCTTAGCATCGGCTCTGGCCGTGATCTGAGTGGAGAAGGTTCCCGGTTCGACTCCGGGTTCGTCCACATTTTTACAACATTTGGTGCATCACAGCATGGTTTTGCTATTCGAGGTTGAAGGCTGGATGCAGCGACAAACGGAGAAAGACGCTAAATCGTAGACGATGTATTGCTTCCACTATGCTACACCACATGCCGCTTGGTTTGTCCGGCTCTATTCAGAACGGTCCTTATAATACATTATGTTTTCCTCCTAAAACGGAGGTAGCCAGAAAGGGTAGCCTCCATTCTTCACTCTGAAGACGCTGAGGAGGAACGAGTACATCCCGAGTATAACGCCGCCCCAGACCACTACTGCGATCTACATGCTGTTAGCGGCGGCGTAGAGAGTACAATTGGCAGAAAACTTACCTGCTGTGTCTGAGGGTTGGCGATCCGAGGGACTTTGAGTGCCAGGCTGATGGTCGCGAAAGCAAGGACGCCATCTGCAATGTCCATTAGCTACACTAGCGACAGGACACGGGGTATGATCCACTTACACATCGCTGCTACGATCTGCGTCTCGAGCCCGAACTGGTTCTGGAACCCACCAGCAAAATAACTGACATCGCCTCGGCCATCCTGTGCCACGTATGGGACCTTGCGGATATGGTTGAACATGTGCCCTGAGGTGAACAGCAAGACGGCAATCAAGCTGATGGCAGCCCACAGATTCCTGTTTTGAATGATGGGCAGCACGTAAGGCGCGGCGACTGTGAAGAAGGTGATTACTCCCAGCACTGCAGTGATGCCGATTCCAATCATAAGATAGTTGATAGGGCGGACAAAGGCTGGATGTGGGATGTCGGGCAATTGGCGGACGAGCCAAGAGTGGATTGGCTCAGCCTTGTTGATGCTAGAGTCGAGCGATCAGCATGTGTAGTATCGGATGCCACACCATAGTTATTCTTACCCAGAAGAGAAGTCGAAACGTTGAGGGACATTGTCCGGCTTCGCGTTCGGTCCGGTGGTGGGTGGGAACAGGAGCAGAACAGGTGCGGTTTGAAGTTGTAGCTGTGTGACAGATCAGCCTCCGAACTCTCAAGCTGCTTGTATTTCGAGTACGTCAAACACATACGGCCTGAAATGTGCCCTTGCCGTCCATGAAGTCTAGGGTACCAAACAGCAACCTGCCCTCCCCATTTCTGTCCCCTCGCGTCCATTGCTTGGCAAGCAGCTCCCACTCCGGCTGGAACTCATTGCACAGCTGACAGCCGAAGCGAGCCTCGAGTGCTGTCAGGAGTACAGCAACTGAATAGTCTCGAGGAGTCTTCGTAAGGTCGCCATAGAGCTTGTCGTCCAGCTTCAGAGGGCCGGCGTTGGAGAGTTGCTTGGCGAAGTGTTGTTGGAAGCGATCTCCGGAAGACTTTTTGACGGCTAGTGCGGTGAATGGGAGCAGCGATGCTGTCAGGATCGTTAGCAGCTTCATGGTGTTCTGAAGCAAGCAAGCAATGCTGGAGGATCAATGGCTCTGTATCGCCTAAGACCTCCAAAGTGTCATGGTGGCATCCGGAGGCTCGGCGGAATGATTTCCCGGCCGCGTTGCCACTGTTTACTCGCGCCAAAACACTGATCGCGTCGACTACATACAACAGCATACAGACGCCCAACAGACCACAGACATACCCACAGAGCATCACCCAATGTAACATAGGTCATCATGAAGCCATCGGAAGTTACAATGCAAATCGCTTGCGAGGCATCGCTCCACAGCTCGGTGCTGGAGCTCAAGCACGAGCGCAGCGCGCATTTAGTCGACATACTCAGCAAAGACGAAGACATCCGTCGCCTACGATTTGACTTGCATATCCTAGAAGACGACAATGATGAGATACGTGAACTTCTTGCGCATGAGGAAGAGCGCTCAGACTCCTTCGAGCGGTTGGTTAGCGAAAATCTCGTGCGTGCGGAAACCACAGAGGCGCAATTGCAGGTCTTGGAGATTGATCTAAGGCGAAGGGAGCAGGAGATTGCCGGTCTACAAGCGGAGAAGGAAGCTCTGAAGCACAGCACGCAGGATATGACGGCGGCGTTGACGGAGAAGCTGGCCTTGACGCGCGAGCTGTCCGTGCTGAGACCGGAGTTGGAGCACCTGAAGGCACAAGCCGCAAATACGGAAGCGTTGATGACTGACAAGTTGGCTTTGCAGCGGCAAATAACAAATTTGCAGTGCGAAGTTGAGAATGCGACGCGTGAGGCTCAACGTGCTTTGGCGAAGCGGAGAAACACGGGCGTGGAGATTGCGCAGGAGCAGGAGATGGAGGACTTGCGAAGACAGCTGAAGAAGGAGCAGCGAGCACGTCAACGTGCAGAAGAAGCTGCAGACGTCACGCAGAACGATTTGAGTGTGGATGAGTTCAAGAAAGAGCTCGCTCGAGAGAAGCGGGCTCGGCAGAAGGCTGAGGAGCAGCTCGAGGAAGCGCAGCAGAATACGCAAGCGGAAGATGTGCGTAAAGACTTACTCAGGGAGAAAAAGGCCAAGCAGAAGCTCGAGGATGCCCTGGAGAGTCTGCAGGCCGAAATGGAGAAAGAGAAGAAGGCCGCAGCCCGTGCTGCTAAGCGCGCCGACGCCAATCGGAGCACTGATGAACAAAGCGCCGAGCTTCGCGAGGAGCTTGCGGAGGCGAATAAGGCACGCAGTCATGCTGAGAAAGCTGCGCAAAAGGCCGCTGGTGACTTTGAAGCGCAGAAGGCTACCCTGGAAGACAAGCTCAACCAGTTTCGCATCAAGCTCCGGTCGACCAAGGAGAAGCTTCAGCAGATGGAAGCTGAGCTAGCCACCGCGAAGGCGGCCACGGCCACCGCTCCGACGAAGAAGGCAGCCGCCGCAAAGAATCCCAAGAAGCGCAATGCTGCGCACATTGACGCAGATGCTACCACACTTGGGACGCCAGGTGATGGCCCAAAAGCCAAGCGCGGTCGGCAGACAGCTGGTCTCGGCGACAAGTCCACATTCTCGATCACGCCGTTTCTTAATAGGACAATGAGCGCCGCACCAGAAAGTGACAACGAGGATGACGCCGGAGGGGCTTCACCGGCAGCCAGGAAGACCGACAAGCAACCTCTCGCCGCACAGCCTGCGAGCAAAGCTAATGCGCAGCCCAAGAAGGCGCCAGCTCAGCGTAAGCCGAAGACCGCACCGGCACTCGAAATGGTGACGGAGGAGGCCGAGGACGTCCATTCGCTTGGTCAGGAAAATGCCAACAAGCCCGCAGCGAAGGAGACCGGCATGAAGATCAAGACAAAGATCGCCGACGGGCCGACAGACGCAGACGGCGCGAAGAAGAAGCCCAAGATCCGCAAAAGCATCCATGAATTCGCCACATTCAACGCGGAGCCGGAGGTGAAGAAGAAGCGTAAGCTAGGCGGACTGGGCAAGACGCTGTTTGACGAGGAAGAAGAGGCGGCGCCTCAAAAGGGTCTGCCGTCGCGGCCACTGTTTGGTTCGAAAACGTTCGGTGTTGGTGCGCTTGGTGCAAAGAAGAGCGGTTTGGGGTCGTCGAGGATGGGCTCGACGCTGTTGACGGCGTTGGACGGGAGTGGGTTCCAGTTTTCGCCGTTGAAGAGGTCGAGGAAGAACCTTGATGATACGCTGAGAGGATGAGGCTGCATCCTTCGTTTTGCGCGGGTGGTGTTGGCGATGCCGAGCTCTTATGACATCGTAATCTGATGACCGCTCAGCTGGCGTGTTGTCGGCTTATCGTTCATATTGTTGATTAGGCTCATCCTGCGCCAAATACATCCTCCTTCCCTACGCCGGCTTTCCGTCTCAGGCCAACGAAGTATGCTTCCTTACTCTCCTTGCGCGAAGAATCCGGTTTAATCCTGTGGACTTTGTCGAATAGCTTCTTCAGCTTGAGCTCGAAGGCATGATCTTCTGCGCCCTGATAGAACTTGCAGAGAAAGTGTCCGCCGGTGGCGAGCGTCTCATAGCAGAAATCCAGCGCGGCGAGGCAGAGATCCTTGTCACGGAGTGTTAGCCAAGTATGTCCGACAGACCTGAGGAGCGGATGTTATACACACCATACTGCCTGCGTGATCGCGAAACGCCATGCCGCTCGTGTTCATCATCCTGCGCCATGGGTTACTAACGCTCCTTATCCACGTTCCGGTGACCAAAGGCCAGGGTTCGCACATGTCACTCAACACCACATCAACTACTCGACCTACTGCCACGTCGAGCTCCTTCTGCGACATCGTCTCTTTACGTTCATCCATAGCAGTCACACCTTCACCCTTCTTCGCAGCGCTTTCGAGCTGCAGGATGCCTCTACTTTCATCCTCAAGCTGCTCTTCCGTCATCCCATTGCCATGCTCATCTGCACGCCTCATAAGCTGATGATGAGCCCTCGGTCGCCCTCTCGCAGGATCTTGCACATATCGACGCAGCTCCTCCCTGATCTCAGGACTGAGAAAGTCGCCTTGAAGCGTACTCACGCCCTTGGGCGGCTGCGCTGGTATAACATCGATACCAACAACTCTCCCACCCGGGCTCGTACGGTTCAATGCTACTTGACTCCATGAACCCGGAGCATAGCCGAGATCTACGACGGTATCACCGCGTTTGAAAAGACGGTATTTCTCGTTGATCTCGAGCAGTTTGAAGGCGGCGCGTGATTTCAGCCCGGCTACTTTGGCTTCGCGCGCGTAAGAGTCGTTTGCTTGACGGGTCTTCCATCTGGTCGAAGACGATGTAGAAGCGAGCCGTTCAAGCTGCGGTTTGGAATAGCTTATTGCAGCTATAGAAATTCCGGTGGAGGGACCGTTTGCCAGCCATGCAGGCCAGCGCCCCTTATGTGATTCACATATGGGGCGCGCGGATAATGCTGTCGACACTCGAACGAGTGCTCTCGCCAGCGTCAACATGCAAAGGGTGCTTTCATGCAAGCAAAAGTGCTTGAGAGTTGCAGAACGAGAACAGCCGAGATGGTGGTCCGGTGATAATAATAGCACGGACCAGCCTTTCGTGCCGACGATGACCTCTACATGTTACGGAGTTGCTACGTATAGCTGTTTTCATCAACATTGTATAGTATTGGTATGGTAGAGTAAATCTGGTCTCATCATGGTCTCACCACTGAAGGCTTGTCGACGTTGACTCGGGTTTCACTCATCCTACCCTTTGCAAATTTCATTCTGTTGAAGAAAGAGCACTGAGACGTACCGTGGGAGACACTCAGCGAGCACCTATCGCTCTTTGTTCAAAGCAGCTGTTGGTGCTGCAGGATGTCACCAAGATGCAGCAGATGGGTATCTAAAACCGACCCTGGTCCTTATCACCCACTCAAGAGAAACGCAAGCTGGCAGTATATACAAAAAGGAGCAGAAGCTGGCAAGTATCGCTACCGTGGTTCATAATGAGGCTCACCAGGACCCTCGTCTGACGAGCGCGTACTACGTTCGTCACGATGCCTCAGCAGGTCGGGCGGCCTCCGCTCTTCGGTGGGCTCCGGTTGCGACGACTCCGCCTCTCGTCTGCTGCCTGGCCTGCCCTCAGACTCTCGCAGCGACGCATTGCTGCGCGTTCGACTGTGGCCGCCTCTGCGCCTGGAACCTGCTGCCGCCGAACCGAACGACGGCGAAGTCGATGGCGGTGGATTTGCCTGGTGCCCACCTTGTGCTTTGCGCTTGCGTGGGGACTCCTTGTACTCGCCCTCAGACGCATGTGATCCAGGGTGAGCGGATAGTGGTTCGCCTCGACTGGCTGGTGTTTGCGGCTGTACTTTGGCCTCATTCGGTGGCACCCAATGATGGAAGTAGAGTGCTGGCGACGATGCTGGCTGGTCTTGCTGCATCGTTTGCGTCTGTTGTAGAGGATGCGCGCTGCCTGGATTGCCTGCCGGAGGCTGCTGGATGAACATCTCGTTCGTTGTTAATCGAGGCAATTGCGTGTGCGCAGATCGCGGCGCTGCTGATTGTGGACCTCTCGCGCTCGTCGCTGGTTCATACGCTGGGAAGGTTGTCTGTATTGACGCATTCGGCTGGCTGGGGTGGAGAGGTTGAGCGGCAACGATTGGCTGCGCCTGCTGAGGCGCGCCGTATGGAGCTGGGTTCGAACCGATCAATCTGGTTTCTCGCCGATAGTCTGGAGCAGTCTGTTGTTGAAGTTGTTGTTGCGCCGCTTGCAGTTGCGCGGCATACTGTTGCAACCAATCAATACTGACGTTCGCTAGGTTTGCGCCGCCGATGCCAGCATATATCATAGGCACCATAGAAGGAGGAACACCAGCCTGCAACGAGTCGTGCAACATCTGCAGCTCGATACGACGCTGCTCAAGGCGATAGCCCTCTTGCCGCGTCTTCTCTTCTTCCTGCTTCCGCTTGTCCTCCTCAGCTTTTGCAACCAGCCAGTTGCGCATCGATTCCTCGTGACCCTGCCACTGGTTCGGCGGATTCGGCATTGCTCCCAACGGCTGGTTTAACAACGGAGGTTGTCGATTTGGTTCAGGCAATGCCATCGCAGCTGGCGGAGGAAGGCCGCGGTGACCTGTGGACATGTCGTCCGCTGTGACGCTGACCCGCAGCGAGCTTACTGCAGTGTCGACTTTCGGTTTTGGGGAGGCACGAGACTTCGTAACCGGTGGAAGTCGTGGTGAGTAGTCATGGGATGGTCTGTAGCCGCACTCAGTCTTGGCCGGCTGGGATAGTGTGAGCAGCATTGGACGGATGTTAATGCTGTAGCATGTGACAGCGTCCAACGCGAGGCAAGCTTGTGTAGGAGTTACAGCAGTCTTGCGTAGAGGGGAACCAGAAGCGGCAGTAACATACTTTTTAATCCATGCCGATCGTCTTATGCAGTGCGTGACGTTTCCTCAGGTATGCCCGCTAAATTTCGTGCAACAACGCAGCACTGCTTGGATATTAAGCTACTGTGGGACCAGCCTGTCGATCAACAGTATCGCCTTAATGATTCGTCCGCCGTTACTCGTCGCTAACGGGCTGCGGTATTCCTCCAAAGGCAAGCTGCGCTACCGCGGAAATTCCGTCCCAATGTGAAGCGAATCAAACACCGCAATGGGCACATAGGCCCAGACCCTTCCAAGTATGCGGTAAGTGAGAACAAGCTGAAATGGCAATTGCAGACGAGTGCGGTTAGTGACGGGGCGCGCGGAATGGTAACGAATGTCCAAAGCAGATGGAACGCTTCTCGAAGGAAATCGATCAGCTGGATACTAGTTGAGGTAGCGATTTGCGACTTGATAAGTCCACGCGGAAATGACGCTTTCACGCCCGAACGCGCAATGAAAGGGTAGACGGTACAGTACCCAGTCAAGCTCAGTGGCGCAAGTTATAGGCAGTCCCCGTCAAGCCATCGTGACTGGGAACAGCGTCTGCCCTGCAGAAGTGTAAATGGTGTGCAGTCTCGAGACAGACTAAACGAGGCCAAAGATGCACGACCGGCGATCAACAACCGAGAGATGCTGCCAAACGGCGACGCTCTGGTATGCAGGGCGTTCCGCTGCACAAAGCTTCAGATGGCAGGCAGTTCCAGCATTGGGAAGTCTGCTAGAGGTGCATGTGCTGATAGAGCATAGGTCGGCGGCGCAGTCACTACCCTGGATGAAACGCAACGTTCGCCCGACCAGCAGGGGTGTTGCTGCGTTTCCCCTAGTCGTTTCATGTCTATAGCGGCAATGCAGCCACCGTAAGAGGCAAGGCAAGGCGCGGAATGCGGAACACCTAACGGGGGTATGATCGTAGGCAGTCCGGAAGAAGAACCGTGAATGGTGAGGCAAACGATCGTCAGCAGCCCTGTGACGAGCCATGCGGCGCTCGAACGTGTCGACCACGAGGCGCTGGCGAATGAAATACAGAGATTGATGCTACTAACAAGAAATGTGTGGAGAACGCCGTCCGAGGAGGAGAAAAAGCACCCTCTTTGCCCGTTGGAGGCCGCGGTGAGCCGTAGATCACTTCTGATCGCGCTGTCGCCGGTCGGCGGTCGCGACATACTTCGTCGGCTCCAACAAGCTCACCTTAGGTCATCACGCATTACATAGGGTCCAGATGCCGGCATTCCTAGCGTCCCGACCGTGTGCCGAGACGGGCTACACAGCTGCACACAAAGTGGCCAGGTCGACGAAGACGCTCCAAGCACACCGTGTCACCGTGATACGTCGAGAGTCTTGGCTGCCAACCGTCCAAAGCACAGGCTGATCTGGTGGCGGCGAGGCGTCGCCCGTAGACACTACGCCGCAACACGCAAGCGGTTGCAAACGGTACGACCGAAGTGGCGGCGATTTTACTCCCTACCCAATCACGAACGTCGGAGTATGAACGCAATCAACCGTGCCTCCAGAGACCGATGGGACGGTAGAGCCGAAGTCTGGACAAAGTGCGGCTGACGAACTTCTAGAAGCTTGCCTGTTAAGTCATTCGACCAGTTTCCGCATCACCACTTTGCCAGTAAGCTCGCTCTCGGCTCTGGCGCATAAGTTGAGGTGAGCTGTTATCAGTGGTGTTTTCGAACCAACATCCTAGAGCAGCGCCACGTGCAGATCGACTTCACGCGAAGAGCACGTTTCGCACATGGATATCACGTCAATGATCAACACTCCAGTAGGTGATCGTCAATCAATGTCACACGAGCAGCTCGCCTACAGCATCGAAAAGGTACGGCGAGCGTTCGCCTAAAGATTGAATGCAACCCTCCACAAGTTGCCTGCAGCTTCCAAGCCGTGCCGCAGTCGTCACTGTGCATGCACAACTCCAAGGGCTGAGACCCTTGACAATAACGCAGTAAGAACGCAGCTTGGCGGGCCCGAAAGCCAGGAATGTTCGCCAGACATAATCTACCGGCCGTACAAATTCCGTTCATCATTGACGCGTTCTGAGCGCCGCATGGAGCTCACATTGAAACACCTGACGATCTTCTCGGTCCCTCTGCACATAAATTAGGAAATGATAACGGTGGGGCACCTCGTACTGCAAGCTGTTAATCATGCGACTGGCAGACAGCGCAGCGTCTCGGGGGAGCTGGACCGGCACAGAGATCGAGACCGTTGAAAACCATGGTTTCAATAGAACCGGGCTACATATTACCTTATATGCTTCAAACAGTATCTGCACCCATGGGTATCTTCCTGGCGCCTGCCACCTGTTGCTCATGCCTACTCAGTACACGGGCACAAGGCCCTAAAGCTTGATGCCAGCCCTCTTCTTTCGCAGTTTCCACTCGGTCCTGGCTACACGCATGAGCAGATCTTCATCCTGGATCGGAACGAATGAGGTAAGGACCTTCATCGCAGTCTCGAAGTCGGCCTCGAGAAGAATATCTCGCGTAGCATCAATCAGTGCAGCACTTGTGGCGTGCAGGACGTCCAGATCCGCGCCGCCAAAGTCCTGCCCTTGCCCGTTGGGAGCGTCTCCAAGCAGCATGAAGACGTCCCAGACCCGTAGCTGCGCTGGAAATGGTATGCTGAGATTGAACAGCGTCAGATACCACCGCGTGCCGTACGATGTGGAAGGGATGCCGAGTTCTTCCAGCTTTTGCGCGACATCGCCGCCGCGCAGCCATTCCCGCTCGAATTCGTTAAGTGCTGCTATCAATCCAACAAATTCGGACTTGAATAGTTGTTCTAGGCCGCGCAGCTGCCAAAGCCGCACCAACATTACGAACGCTTGCTCCTCATCAAAGTAGCACAACAGTGTTGCTGCCAGGCTTGCCATGCCCTGGACATAGCCTGGTTCCGGACAGTGCAAGCTGATGGCGTGCAACACTCGGAACAGCAGTCTTTGACCGCCTCTGTACCGCCTGCGAAACATAATGTGCATACTGATGGTTCGGGGCACATCGACGTCGATCTGCACGTCGTCTGCACAATTGACATCCTGCAGTTGGTGGAACCGATCAACGAGCTGCTCGTCCGACTCATGCTTGCCTCGTCGCCTAGCACTGGTGGAAAGGAAACAGTGCCAAGCCATAGCACGCCATCGATCCGGTATGCCCTTCCAGGTACGGTTGACAAGCTTCGGATCGGTCGTGTCAAAGTCAAAGCGCATCCCGCCACCCTTACTGTTGGAGTGGTCCCGTATCGGTCTCGCCATTTTTTGCCACTTCTCGTCGCGCTCCCATTCGCGCTTCTTGAAAACGTTTGCTGTGCTGCTAGCGTCTTCATATTCGGCTACGTCCGCTAATCCAGGCGGCAATGTAAGCATGTTCGCCGCGTCGGCAAGAGTCCGGTTGTCTTTAGACATGAATGGTCCGGACATGCCCTGCCCTGAGCGTTGTGATTGAAAGCTGTGCATTGACGCTGGTGCCGTCCTCAGCGTATCTCTGCTCGTCCGTGGTGCTACCGAGTGTGAAGACTTTGCATTCGAAAGTCCACGGCGAAGCTTGCGTTCTCGGCGTGGCTGCTCCGCCTCATGGCGCAGAGCGCTGGCTACTCTGTGGATGGTGTCACTCGGCCTCTGCGATGCAATCGACTGCCTCGAAGATACGCGGCTCTTGACGATGAAGCCATAGCGATCCACGTCCTCTTTGTTGACTGCATCCCAGTCCTCAATACCGCCAGCAAGTTCGTGCGGCTCACGCGCGAAACTTCTCCTTGGCGCCGGCGTACCACTGCTTGAATTCATGGCGTAGCCGTTGGCTTGAACATCACTCGTGAAGCTGAGAGAGGTGCTAACATTCCGCTCGTTTCTGCTTGCTGTGCCGAAATCGGTTCGTGCAGAGACTGGCGAGTCTACGTAGTCCGCGACATGCTCTTCCCCACGTTCGTACATGCTGCGGACTTTCATGGAGAAGCTAATCTCCTCGGCAGAGAGCACTCTTCCACCTTCTAGTGCTGTCTGAAGCATGTGCACGCTTGGCTTCCGTCTACCACTTACCAGGCCGGATCTCGGAGCCTCACTATCTTGTGGCTTAACCACCTCCTCTCGCAGATTCGTTTGTGCAGGTGCATTGTGGACAGGTAAGGGCGAAGCCTTGCTGTCGCGTGCCTTCATTACATCCTCTCGCGGATCCGCTTGTGCAAGCTCGTTATGAACAGTCGCTGGTACCGAAGTTCCAGTGTCGTCTGAGCTTACCGCACCTTCTCTTCCGTTTGCCCTTGCAGGTTCACTATGGGCTGGCACAATGGGTTGGACTGTGCCGTCGGTCTGACCTTGTCCCACCCTTCGCGCCGTAACCCGATCATTCATCTTCTTGCCTCCAAACAACAAACTGCCTCGTTTTGAAAAGGCGAGCTTGTCCGATGCCAAGTCCTCAAAACTGATGTCATCAAAGAAGCTTCCTGTTGGTATGTCGGTGTTAATGCCTCTAAAACTGCTGACGCGCTGAATGCCAGAAGACCGCTCTTCATTGATCGAACGCGGTGTCTCCCTCGACCTTCTCCTTGCAGGCGGCGATTTGCTTCGCTCTATTGACTCTGCGTAGTCCTCATCCTGCACGACAATGGTGGGAAGGGGCGTGCTTCGAGCTGCTCCTCCCAGCCCAGATGACATGAGGCTTTCCCCGTACGAGGTGCGCCCGATGGTTGTCGAAGAAGGCGCGATGCCAGAGTCTCTCTTCGCCTCTTGCGCGAGGGCTGCACCTCGTGCCAGCAGTTGATTGCGTGCTGCAAGATTCGGACTACGTGATGAAGACCGTGGAGGCGGACTGATCGTCCTGACCTTCACAGGGACCACGCCATCAGATGCATCTTCGTAGCGGATGGTCTTGAGTAGACCCTCGCCGTGAACGACCGGTACCGTCAAATCGTCGACAGAGCTGTCCATCATGACGCCCATGTCTCAGGCGGGAGACGCGTCGATATGGGTTAGTTTGCCGAGGACGTAGCGTTAGCAGCTGGTGTGTGACTGCGAATACATGATAAGCGAGCCGGAGCTCTCTGGAGTGGAGTTTGGCAGCATGTGGGAAACGGGGCTGGAATACCGTAGATGCAGCGTCAATATCCCGCCTGTGAGATTAACTACGAGCCGTTTCCGAAGTCTAAACACAGCGATGCGGTTAACTACATGTAGACTTGGACAATCGACGGGCCGCCGATACCGATCGAACCTTGCGGAGTGGATTCCGGAGAGCTGAATCAAACAAGCGCCGCTGTCAGCAACATCTTCGGCTCTGAACCAGTTCATGTACTATTGAATCAGACATCCAAACAACCTGCTTGCATGTTCGAGTTACGGTAGCTGGTATATTTAATCGAGGAAGCCTGACGGGGTGATAAGGATATGTTCACCGCTCCGCGTTGTTTGTCACGAACGGTGCGCGGATGGTTCAGAGAGAGCTGTTATTGTCGAGTTCAAGCACTAATTACCCGTCTTGAATGTACTGATTTGGCCATTGCCACCAACCCGCCAGCGATGCCCGTCCCTCTGGCCTATACGCAAACAAAGCTGCTCGTGGCACTCGCATCACCACCCACATACGTCTGCACCTTCGGCCAGACGCACACATTGCGAGAGTAGCTTTGGGTGGGCGAAGACAGATTTTTCGTCAGCAACACATTGGGTGCTCGCCCGTTCTCGACCCATTGTACGAGGGTGTCCAGTACATCTACCGGATATGGCCCCATACCAGCGACAGGGCCGTTGCGGCAATGCTCTACACCAGGAACAAGGAACAATCGGTAGAAGTCTGCAGCGTTCGGATCTTGCTCCAGTACACGCTGATAGTAGTCGACAGACCCATTAGGAAAGATGAGCCGATCAGTCATGCCGTGCCACGTGATCATTTTACCGCCGTTGCTCTTGAACAGAGACAAATCCGGATCGGACGTGTCGATGATACCAGCATAGCGGTTTCGCGATTGATGGAGGTTAGCGAAGTAGGCCGCATCCGTCATGTTTGTCACCGCGTAAGAAGCATTGCAGGCTATGAAGTATTTGATCCAGTCGGTGGAAATGGAGAACGGCGCTCCAACGGTCGTTGTGCCATTTGCAGTCGCAATCGTTTGGGTACCAACGATACCGGCTGTAAGGTTGGCATCTTTGTTCAGTCCATACCACTCTCGCTTGCCCGACACGGGATTGACGGGTCCCGTCCAGGCAGCCTTGACAATGATAGCGCCTGCTCCGGAGTACTGTCTAGGGACCGTCCCATTGCACATGAAAATCTGCCCGACGATCGACGTCGGGTCAAAGTTGCACGCGGTTTCGTTCGAAACGATGCCGTCGATCACACCGTCCAATCCGTCGCAAGCTGCGATGGCGGCCAGGGTGTAAGCGTCAAGCTCACAGTTGGGAGGTTAGTAGCCCAGAGTATCCATGACATGTTGGGCCCAATACTCTGCGACGATGAAGCTGTCCCAGTTGATGGCTGGCGCAAGAGCAAGAATGCCATCGTACAGGTCCGGGAAGCGCTGTGCCAGCATGAGGCCTTGCCGGCCGCCAGTAGAGCACCCGTTCCAGTAGCTGCGGTACGGAGCTCTTCCGTAAAAGCTTTGGGTTACTTGCTTGCCAAGGATCGTCATATCACTCAATGCTACTGAAGCAAAGTCCTGGAGAAGAAAGAAATTGACGTTGCCTGGGCTGGACAAAGCCCAGTCAGGATGCGCTAGGTTGCTGTCATGACCGCCATCGGTGTTGGCAGCAGCATATCCGTTCGCGACGGCGGGCAGGACGTAATCTGATGTACTGCCTTGATAAGCACCAGTCGTCCATCCGCCGCCTCCCGTGCCTTGGAAGCGGCCGTTCCAGCCGTCCATGGGGAGCCAAACTCGGACGTTGATTGTGTCATTCCAGCCCGGGTGTGTGTATTGGATACTGACATTGCAAAATTGGCCTATCGTGTAGTTGCCGGTCAAAACAGCACCATTCTGACCAACTAATGCGGTGTAGTTGCTCGCTGGTGCTGCAGTGAAGTTTAAGATATGCGCTCCGAACAGTGTAGGGAGGGCAATGCACTGCGGAGAGCAGCATTGCTGGGCTGTGATTACCAGCCGCGTAAGCGACAGCTCGACAAGGAGAATGAAGGCGGAGAGTAGGCCCTTCATCGCTGACGAAGGATCGTTTCAGTAGGAGTAGACAAACTTCAATGCAGATGTACTTATGGTCAGGTCTGTGACTACCGTAATGCCTTACCTGTCTATAACCTTTTCCACCCCCGCAAGCCCTACAGGCGGATTATATTGGTATCTGTCACGGTTGGTGGTAGCAAGGCGGGGAATCATGGAATAGCGTGCTACGTACACCGTAGTACTGCCACTTGGCTTGGTGTTAAGCCGTTAAGGACGAACACACCCAATCAGTTGCCGACGCAGTATTCCCACACCGACTTGTGCGTCGGTGGCTGTCTGTGGAAACCTTGATGCCGCACGTTGCAGACTGTCGTTGGAGAGACTGGGGTCGAGGTGCAGCCGAACAATGCCCGAGTTTCTGGGATCGGCTTTTGAAGCGCAGAACATCAGACGGTCGCCCGACGCACACATGACCTTGGTGCAGTCTCGTTAAGATGCAGCACAAGAAAATCTGGCGTACGAGTAGATTCCTTTGGTGTTATGTGGCTACAAGCACATATGCCAGATGCCCAAACTTTCCAAGATGCCGCTTTCGATGAGCTATACAAGATCAATCTGCAATCCACTGCCTGAGGTCAGTCATCCTACTGCCTGTGGTTGACTTTCTGCTTCACACTACCCAGAGCCTCGTTTCTGGTCATGTAAACGCCGTTGCCTTTAATTCCCAGCCAACCCTGTGAAGAAGAAGAAGTAGACAGTCAGCACGTAGCGGTCTAAGAGCTCGTTGCGGGCAGGTCACTCACAGCCAAACTTGCTAGGCTTGATGCGCGCACCCACGCCAAGCACTACAATCACTGACGCCACGACAACTGCCCAAAGTTGCATGCCGAGCACGTTCTTGTTGAACGTAGTTTGGGTCGCGGCGCAGACAGTGGCCAGCATGACGAGCAGTGTCAGGTACCCACACGCTCTGTGATACTTGTAGAGTGCCTTGGCATTGTCCACACTGCCGTAAAGGCCCGGTGTGAAGAACTGAGTAATGCCGACCAACGCCTGCATTGCAACCAAGATGTAGGTGATCAGACCGAGGATGGCATGCACCGACTGGAAGTGGGCGCCATGGTGTTGCACCTTGGTACACTCAATAACGACCAGCCCGGCTACGGCTGCGAGCGCGGCGATGTCGTTCAACGCAGCGTGCACGAATGTTCCTTGCTTTTTCTGCTTCGCGGTATGGGTGGGCTGAAGGATGAGGATGCCTTGGATGAAGAACAGTACGGCGGCGGAGTTGAGCAGCGGATGCGCAGAAAAGAGTATCAGCTGGTTCGAGAAGACCGAGCCTAATGACAATGGTGGAGGCTGTTAGCAATGTTATGCGCTTCAAGCCGCTTACTGTCGCACTACCCACCCCATACAATTGCAGCCAACTGAATCTATTAGCCTAGTCGCCTTTTAGGGGGTATACACTACTTACAATCCAGGCGCCACCTTGAGCAACAACGCCGGTTCCTATTGTGTGAGTCAGCGCATGCTACGCGCATTCAAAACCTTGAGCAGACGGACCAATGATGAAGTTGTAATACAGCGGCTTGTTCTGCTGGCTTGCATCCCCCGGTCCACCAAGCAGAGGTGCTTGTTCGTCTGACGGCTGCTGTTGTTGCTGCACTGCTTCCGCCATTATGCTCTCCTTTCTGCGATTAACACAACGATATCAGAGGTGATGTGAAGGTGGGACAGTAAGTAACTAAGACGCAGCACTCTTTAACATGTATGCTGCAACAGCTCCGTTAAGCTGCTATCATGCACGATGTGAGCAGCATGCAGTCCCCGCATGAGAGAAGCTTTGGGACGTGCACGTTTCTGCCTGCACGTGCCAAGCGGTCTCACATTACGGACACTGATGGTCTCTCGAAACGCCATCTGTGAGGCATATTTAGCGATAGATCAGTATACTGGAGGTCATCTTTCAGAGTCTCATCAAGGGTTGCTTCTATACACCACCCGCGATCTACACGCGCTTTTGCCATCTCAATACGTTATACAAGCGGCAATGCGCCACACATGCTACAACTGCGCCGTAAGGCCTCTAAGACCACCCTCACCGCCGTTCGACAATCGAGAAGCGAAACTAATCGCCACCGCCCCAATCAAACCCGCACACAAAAAGCTCGGACCCCATTTATCGTGATAGTTGACCGCCCGTCTCCGCTTGATATTGCTGACGCGCCAGACGTACAGGCCCATGCTGTAGAACAATGCGATAACGGCCACGATAGTGAAGGCCCAGGCGGAAGCGAGCGAGATGTTGTCGCCGAAGTTGAGCAGAGTCGCTGCGATTGAGCCGAGGATGATGGAGAACTCGAGCTGTCACTACGTTAGCAGATAGCGAAGACTGGATGGTTATGTTCGACTTACCCAAGCCAAGAACGTCCTCTCAGCAGCAAATGACACCTTCGGTTCCACACGCACGGGCACGTGGATCTTCTTACCCGGCGGCGCCTTGAAGCGCTTCTCAGACACGCCTTTGCCACGTGGAATACCCATGCGACCTTCTGCTGGTGGTATGTCTGTAGGTCTCGGTGCCGGCGTCGCTGCCTTTAGTAAATCAAGCATCTTGTCGCCAGCCATCACTGCATGCCTGCGGAGCAGCTTCCAGCGGTACGTCCAACCTCCTACACGTTTTGCCTCTGCGAGCGCTTCTTCCTCATCGTCCGAATCGTACAGAGGGTAATCGTCGTCGATATGCGCGATTGGCTTATGTGCCATGCGTTCCTCTTCGTCCATGATGTTGCCGTTACCATTGACGTGCTCCATCGCGCGTTCAGACTCATGCTGCTCCATTGCGTCGCGCGCAGCACGGAGTCTACGGATGTTCTCGTCTCCGGCTACCGCCGCCTCATCCTCATCATTTTCGAGTTCGTCATCAGTATCATCTTCCATGGCAGTACTGGTACTTGCATCTGTACTGTGCCCGGGACGATCTAGGCCGAAGTGGTGCGTAATCGGCTTCCGGATATCGACGTCCATCTGCGGCATCCAGAACGGCAAAAGATTGATACGGGTTGGAAACATCGTAGCGCAACCGTGAATGAACTTTGAGAACTTCGGCACGGCCTCAACCAAATGCGA
Source organism: Baudoinia panamericana UAMH 10762 (assembly GCF_000338955.1). Taxonomy (NCBI): domain Eukaryota; kingdom Fungi; phylum Ascomycota; class Dothideomycetes; order Mycosphaerellales; family Teratosphaeriaceae; genus Baudoinia; species Baudoinia panamericana. Next base: position 1,037,801 of record NW_006911263.1, read on the forward strand.
CGCGGTCAGCTCTCGGATCCATTCGGGCGGCTCTTGTCCAGCTGCCGTCTGAAGCTTGACTTCGAGCACGCCGTACGGGAAGCGCTCGACGTCTTCCGGCGGCAATTGTGAGAAGGGATAGTCAATGCCGATGTCCATCCGACGCCAGTTGTCGCCCGCTCGTCGTCTACCGTCCATGTTATCCTCCCGTACCATCGTAAGCTCGGTATCAAGCGAGACACGCACGCGTGCGTCACCCGGTAGCTGGAAGGCCGTTCGGTTGTAGAACGAGCGCACAACAGGCACGAGTTTACGGTCAATCACCCGGAATTGGATCTCTTTGGCAAGCTGCTCAAGGTCATTGATCTCCGCCTCGCTCTTCTTACCCTCCCGCCGCGCCTTCTCGAAAACCTGCTCAGTAGTCATGTCACCGCGCAAGAAGGCATTGACATTCTTCTCCTTCAGCGAGAAACGAGCTTTGACCGACTTCTCGCCAGTCCAATCCTCGCGATGCGTCTTCCGTTCCACAAAAATGGTGTCGGTCTCCATGCCGCCATACCAGCGGAGACGAATAGCTTCGGCGCCTTCGGTCTTCTTCAAGCGGCCTTCGTACAACTCCCAGGTGTCGGTGTTGTCATAGTAGATGGAAGAAATGGCGGAGTCTTTCTTCTCGAACTCCTTGCTTGGGTTGAATACCAGCACTGGCAGATGCTTCAAGATGATGAGTTTAAGTTCGGTGATGTTATCTGGATGAACCCAATATTTGGTTGTTTGCCGGACAAAGTTCTGCTGCTTGCCACCTGCGGATGAGTCGCCTTTGATAGGGTTGCCTCTTGTCCGGACTTGGTCGTAAAGCTTCGAGAGGTTGACGACTGTTACATCGTAGTCGTCTTTGAAGAACGGCCTCGCGTTCAGTCTGGCTGCAAAGACAGGCTTCAGATGCCAATGGGTCTGCTTGTCATGCTTCTTGATAATCTTCTGGAATCCAGTATAGTTGAGCTGCGTGAACTTGGCAAGATCGTGGACGTCCGCGATGATGTCTGAGAGGTCCTCCTCCAGCAACATGTACTCCTCCTCCGTGGGTGCGTTGGCTTTGGCTCGCTCATCCTGCTCCGCAGCCCGGGTGCGTTCGATAGCTTCGTTGACCTCCTTCTCCGTAGCATTGATGCGACGCACAATCTCTTGGCTCTTCACTTTTTGAAAGGTGAAGACCTTGTCCAGCTCCTCCTCGAGCTGATTGACGAAGCGCTGTTCATCCTCTTCCGACCACGGCTTTCTCTTGTTGTGGGCCTGCGCTATCGCTGGCGTATGGGCGAAATCGGTGCGTAAGCTCTTCTTGAGCTCATCGTAGGAGATGTAGTAGTAATACCAGTCCTTGATCAGCGAACTGCGAAGTTGCTGGCCGAACCTGTTCGTCCTCTGGTGAGCTTTTGCGCATGGTATGCAGGTCGTACAAGCAGCCGTCCCGCCTTACGGATCCATTGGTCGCTCAATGTACGTACCTCATCCTCGGCTAGGCTGCGTTGGTGTTGGGACTTAATGGGTCTTACGGCTGCCTTTGCAAGCAAACCATGACACAACAGTAAGGAAAGAGTTCAGCAAGCGACACTCCTACCATTGCAGCATTGACCTCGCAAAAGCTTCGAGTTCTCTGCTCAAGCAGAGGTCCACAGCTCGTCGGCGTCTTGCTGTCTTCGGCCTGATGCCAACGCCACTCGCTCACTAGCGTTGAGCCTATATGGATTAGGGCACGCTTATCGATTGCTGTTCGCCAAAAAATCTCGCCTTCCACATCGCAGCACTCAAACCGACTGCATCCAACCGCACTGAAGACATATATTGCGATGGCTCGCAAACCTGGGAATGGCGGCATTGCCAAAGCGGATCCCTACGCGGGCGCCGCCGTCCGTAAAGGCAAAGGTAAGATGGCGAACAACATCTTCAAGATGAACACAGACATCGGCCAGCACATCCTCAAGAATCCAGGCGTGGCTCAAGCAATCGTCGACAAAGCCGATCTTAAACAATCTGATATCGTTCTGGAAGTCGGCCCCGGTACTGGTAACCTCACGACTCGCATACTGGAAAAAGCGAAGCGAGTAATTGCCGTAGAGCAGGATCCTCGTATGGCTGCCGAACTCACGAAGCGCTTCCAAGCTACACCTGCTGCGAAGAGACTAGAGCTCATCCTTGGAGACGTGATCAAGATGCCAGAACTACCCTACTTCGACGTTTGCATATCGAACACGCCGTACCAAATTTCTTCGCCTCTGACATTCAAATTACTCGCCACCTCACCGTCCCCACGATCGTGTGTACTCATGTTCCAACGCGAATTTGCTATGCGGCTTTTCGCGAAGCCGGGCGACAAGCTATATTCACGCTTATCAGTCAACGCGCAAATGTGGGCCAAAGTCGACCATGTGATGAAAGTTGGCAAGAACAACTTTAACCCGCCTCCGCAGGTGGAGTCGAATGTTGTACGGATTACGCCGAAGACGCCTCGTCCGCAGATCAGTTACGATGAGTGGGATGGGTTGCTTCGCATAGCGTTCGTGCGGAAGAACCGAGTGTTGCGGAGCGCGTTTTTGGGGACGAGCAGCGTAATGGATATGCTGGAGGCTAATTACAGGACGTTCTGTGCGCAGAATGATGTGGTGCTTGATGACGGTCCGCTCGATGATGCGATGGCGGGCGGCATGGACGTGGATGAGGGTGGGGAGGATGAAGGGTGGGACGGCATTATGGACGTGGACGACGACGATGATGTGCCTGACTTCTTCAAAGAAGAGGCTGATCGCAAAGCGAAGAAGCTGCAAGATAACCCGAACCGGAAGAGGAAGGGTAAGGTGTCGGAGCTGGTGCGCGCGAAGGTGAAGAAGGTGCTCGAGATCGAGACCGAGCTGGCTGAGAGGCGAGCACGAATGTGTGATGAGGGCGATTTCCTGAAGCTCCTGTATGCGTTCAATCAGGAAGGCATACATTTTAGCTAGGATGCTGTTGAAACATTAGGAGCGGTGTCTTTTGAGCGAGGCGCAGGAGGCGTTTGCCACGTCTAGTGCAGCGGTGATGAGCTTGATCTCGCGTGCATACTGCTTGTGTTACCTCTTGGATAAACATATAAATACAGCATTCTGCAGCAACTTTCGGAAGCTGATAGGCAGGATGACATCTCCCTACAAGGCATAGGACACATGAGTGCGAGAAGAGAGTTTCTGACTGTAAAAGCAAGCTTCCGTCCACAAAAAAACAAGATCTCACACCCTAACATAATGTTAGCGATGCGCCGGTGTACTGACACTCTACTTTGCTGTTGAAGACTTACCACGTTCACCAACATCCTTCTCGGAAACCGTCCGTCTACTTCTGGTTCCTCTTCTGCATCTCCTCCATTTCCTACAAACCAACAGTCAGTCCGTGACCAATGCCTCTACGCGCCCTTGTCAATGTCCAACTCGAACTTACCGCCTTATCCTTTTCTAGCTGCTCCTCTGAGCTCTTAACCCGCGCCCTCAGTCTCTCGAGGTATTCCCTTTCCTTCTGGCGGACGTAGAAGTCCTCGCTGGCTTGCTCGCGCTTGGTAAAGGCATCGGATTGAGCGGAACCACCCGAGCGGGGAGCGCCAGAGTCGCCTTCGGCCATGCGGCGAGCAAGGGCGGAGAAGGTACGAGTGCTGGTGCGGAGGGGGAGCTGGCGGGCGAGAGTGCGGAGTTGGAGAGACATTGTTGGGGTTGGTCTGCAAATCGTTAGAGAGTACTATACCGGTATCAGGTTAGATGAAGGGAAACACTCACGAGTGGTTAAGGTGTCAGAAGAAGGCTATACCGAGACAGCTCCAGTGAGGTTGAAGAAGGATACTGTCTGCTGTCAGGTGACAATCTTGGGAGCTGCCACGAGCTCTCTGCAGGGATGTGACGGGTACAGCCGCATTACATAAAGCCCGTGCGTTTGGGCGTCATTGGCGGCATGGAGCTTTCGGACTTTTTGGGAAGCAGACGGTGAAGCAACGAGCCAAAACAACACTCCCGGCCTCACTCTTACAACTTTCGCCGACCAACGGTAACGACCTCTTCAGATACTTTAGGTAAGTCTCTCGTTTATTTATTTATTCAAGTAGTCCACATGTGCGAGGATGTATTCATGGTTGGGACAATGGTCGAGGGGCAGAGTGGGGGGCTCAGAGAGTTGTGATGCGCAACGAACGAGCAGAGTGTGAGAGAGAAGGTGGCAGTTTCCCCTTATCTATAGCCAGTCCGCTCTAGCATGAAATGCAAAGCTAGGCTCAGGTATCGCTTGGAACAGCCTGAGAATCTAGGCAATAAAGAATCCCCATTCACGAATCGACAAGCAGCAGCTTCACTTACTGACCGCGGCAGACGCGACCGATATCAACAGCACACGACCTCTCCTGAAACCGAACAATACTCGAGTTCCAAGCTAGCGACCGTTCGTGGCTTCTTACATATTCCGACAACGAGCTCCATATAACCCTACTGATCCGATAACGCTCCCACCCACACGGCATCATGTCGTCGACAAGTCTAGGCCCGCGGCGGAAGCCCAGCCGTAAGGGTTCCATGGCCGATGTGCCCAAAGACCTTCTTCAAGAGATCAAAAAGTTGGAGGATATGTTCACCGTCGACACAGCCAAGCTCAAAGCCATCAGCGAGCACTTCGTCAATGAGCTAGCGAAAGGTCTGTCTAAGGAGGGCGGCAGCATTCCTATGAATCCGACCTGGTGTATGGGATTCCCCACGGGCGACGAGACCGGCACCTTCCTTGCCTTGGACATGGGCGGAACCAACCTGCGTGTTTGCGAGATCAACCTGCCGGAGGAGCGCGGCGAGTTCGACATCATCCAGTCCAAGTACCGCATGCCTGAGGAGCTCAAGACGGGCACGGCAGATGAGCTGTGGGGCTACATCGCCGACTGTCTGCAGCAATTCATCGAGTACCACCATGAGGGCGAGAAGCTCGATAAGCTCCCGCTCGGCTTTACCTTCTCATACCCAGCCACGCAAGAGTACATCGACCATGGAGTGCTCCAACGCTGGACAAAGGGGTTTGACATTGAAGGTGTGGAGGGCAAAGATGTCGTGCCACCGTTCGAGGCAGCACTACAAGAGCGTGGCGTACCAATCAAGCTTACCGCGCTCATCAACGACACAACCGGCACACTGATAGCTAGTAGCTATACCGATTCGGAGATGAAGATTGGCTGCATCTTCGGAACGGGCTGCAATGCTGCATACATGGAGACCTGCGGCAATATCCCCAAACTTGATCACATGAAGATCGACCCGGAACAGGAGATTGCGATTAACTGCGAATGGGGTGCCTTTGACAACGAGCACAAGGTCCTCCCGCGCACAAAGTACGACGTTATCATCGACAAGGACTCTCCACGACCTGGCCAGCAAGCCTTTGAGAAGATGGTTGCGGGTCTGTACCTGGGTGAGCTGTTCCGCCTGGTGCTCGTCGATCTACATGAGCAACAGACCGTCAAGATCTTCGAAGGTCAAGACATCAGCGCCCTCAAGAAGCCCTACTCTCTCGACGCCTCCTTCCTCTCCGACATCGAAAGCGACCCGTACGAGAACTTGCAGGAAACGCATGACACCTTCGCCCACAAGCTTAACATAAAGTGCTCAAAGCCCGAACTCGAGCTATGCCGTCGTCTAGCCGAGTTGATCGGAACGCGGAGCGCCAGACTTAGTAAGTCATCACTTACATCTTACACGTAGTAGCTCTGCGCTAACACAAGGACGATAGGTGCGTGTGGCGTCGCCGCAATCTGCAACAAGAAAGGCTACAAGACGGCCCATGTCGGCGCCGACGGCAGCGTATTTAACAAGTACCCGCACTTCAAGGCGCGCGGCGCGCAAGCGCTCAAGGAGATCTTGGACTGGGAGAAGGGCCGTGACGGCAAGCCGCTGGGTCGTGGACACGATCCTGTCGAGATCCTGCCTGCTGAGGACGGAAGTGGTGTGGGAGCTGCGCTGATTGCGGCGCTGACTATCAAGCGCGTGCAAGAGGGTAAAACAGTGGGGATTCAGAATCCGGATGAATTGCTCAAGGGGACGAAGGCGGAGAAGAAGCCGGGGCAAGAGGTTAAGGGGAAGTCGAGTTGAGGTCTTGCTGCGTCGGTGCGGGCTACTCTATCCGAGGTTCGCGAATCCTGCTGCGAGCTGCGATGGTGGTGTGCATATCGCTATACAGCGTGTGATAGATGGACCCAATGTAGGCACATATTAGGCACTGTAGGTAGCTGATCCTTCATCTACAGACTAGGAGGACCTAGATTACGACGGACAGTAGAGCAAAAAGCACTGTCTATGGCGCCTTGAACGTGAGCAGAATACTACTTATACAGCTCTGCTTTCTGCATTGATTTGACTCATCGTGAGTGACAGCGTAGAGGACTTGGACGCGAAGCAGAAATGGACGGCACGGACCATCGATTGTTTAGCGGCTTGGCACAACTTCTCCGGCGCCAAGCCCACGCACTCCCCTCATTTGCACGAGGGCGATGATACAGTCACCGTCGCACGCCACCATCGCCAACCATCATTACACGCCGCTAAGATGTGAGTACCGCCTGTGTCGAGCCAGTATGCAACATTGTCGCAAAGGAGAAGTGGTGAATAGTGTCGAGAGTGATGCACGCGCCCTCACCGCACCCCTGCGGCAAACTCTTCAATGGCCACAACAACACCAGCATACCATCCCGATACTGACGACAATGGTTTTGTAGGGTCAACCTCCGCACTCAGAAGCGCCTGGCGGCATCCGTAGCCAACTGCGGCAAGTACGTGACATCTAATTAACCGGCTACACCCTCGTACACCAGACCACTAACTTCGTCCCTTCAGACGCAAGATCTGGCTCGACCCCAATGAATCCTCCGAAATCTCCAATGCCAACAGCCGTCAGACCATCCGTAAACTCATCGCTGATGGCCTCATCATCCGCAAGCCAGTTACGATGCACTCAAGGAGCCGCGCTCGGGAGTTGACGGCAGCGAGGCGGATCGGTAGGCACAGAGGTTTCGGTAAGAGGAAGGGTACGGCGGATGCCAGAATGCCAAGGTAAATCAGCATCGTAACTGCAATGGTTTGATGGCAGGCCGGAATGCTGACGCATGGGAAAATAAGCCAAGTGATGTGGATGCGTCGTCTGCGTGTCCTCCGCCGTCTACTCGTCAAGTACCGCGCCGCCGGCAAGATCGACAAGCACCTTTACCACGAGCTCTACCATCTGAGCAAGGGTAATACTTTCAAGCACAAGCGTGCGCTTGTGGAGCACGTACGTCATCGATATCCGACGTCCTCCTTATTCCCCTATTGACATTGACTGACCACCCAATGTAGATCCACAAGGCCAAGGCCGAGAAGGCGCGTGAGCGTGTGCTCAAGGAGGAGATGGACGCCAAGCGTGCCAAGACCAAGGCCGCCCGCGAGCGGAGACAGGAGCGCGTGCAGCAGAAGCGGAACCAGATGGCGGGCGAGGAGGAGACACCAGCTGCGGAGGCGTAGATGTCTTCGTACTGAGTTTGATCGAACGAATACAGGGTCATGGTGATGAACTGCATTTACCGGTGCCGAGGACGAGCAAAGACGGCATGGCTGTGCATTGCTCGAGGCCGCCGTTTATGGGAGGGCTTAGGGTACACCTTATCAATGGCGCTGGTTGCTTCTCGATAGGCGTCTGCAGTCACGTATGTTGAGCAGTATGCATATCAAGTAAACATTGTGAAATTACTGTGTCACTCGAGAGACTGACAAAGGTATGCTCGTGCTCATTATACTCACAACATCAACATGCATGCTGTACAGTAAATACAACTCCTCGCTATGCACCTACGCTCGGCCAGTATGCCACCCTACTCAACAAAGCTCTTCTCGCCCAGATCAACCTTACCTACCGACATAACCTCACTCATGTCATCCCTCTCATCCGACGACAACCCCAGCCCACCGGCACCACCCTCCGCCTCCCTCCTCTCCTTCGCCTGACTGCTAAGCCTAAGCGCAATCCGCGTGAAGTACTCATTCATACTCCGCTTCGGCCCCGGTTGTAAGCTCGCTCCCGGTCCCGCCATATACTTATCGAACACCGCCTTGTCTTCCTGTACCACATCGAACACCGCCAAAAAGGCCGCCTCGGCCGCCAGTTTCACTGGGATCACGGGATCTCGCACGCTGGCGAAGATTGGCGGGACGAGGACGTCGAGGTGCGGACGGACGAGCTCGTTGTGCTCGCGGCTGATGGTACGGATGACTACGAGTGCTAAGCGACGTGTGTCGACTGGCCCGCCGGGTGGTAAGACTTGTGCCAATGCTTCGAAAAGAGGTTTGGTATGCTCGTAGCTCTTACTGCCTGCTTCCGCGAGGAGGTATTTGCCGGTAGCGAGCACGCAGTTGTCGGCGATGAACGGCTCACTGTTACCGACACCTTGAACGATGATTGCCCTCGTTATGTCATCTAGATGTTCCGTGAGCGCTTCTGGCGCTTCGAGCAGAACGGCGTTGAGCGCAAGCACAGATGAGTGGGTGAAGTGGCTCGTAAGTACTCGGCTTTTTATAAGTCCCACCGCAGCCTCCGCTGGCAGCACTTTGATTAGAGCGCCCAGCAACATCGCATGTGTAATGTTGAGAGCATCGTCACCGTCCGCAGTATCCGAGTCGATAAGTCCGAGAATAGACGTGCGAGACAACTCGCTCATGTTCGAGCCCGCCTTGCTTACGACCTCATACAGCGCTTTCAGCATCGCGTTCTTGACGCCCGCATCGGTCGTCTTCGCGCCGGTCACCAACTCGGCGATAAGCGGATCAATGCGAGGAGTCATCGTGATCAATGTGCCAAGCGCCCGAGCAGCTCTCGACCGCAAGACCTCACTCGAAGGGTCTGCAAGCGACTTGGCAAACGTACGCTGAAGCTGCGGTAGGAATGGTTTAAGGAATGTCGGAATCTTCTCGAGCAGGTTGTTGAGTGTAAGCAAGATTGCAGCCTTGAGCTCGGTTGAGCGCTCAGACACGACACGGATGAGCGGACCCGTAATCTGTGTCACGAACGGCCGAAGGCCTTCGGCAGACGTGCGGTCGATGAGGTCGGAGATTGCAAGCGCAGCCTGCGTCCTCTGCTCTGCCGAGCCGTTCATGAGACCTTGCAAGAAGATCGGCAAAACCGCGTTGATGCCCTTCGGTAGCGAGAAGCCGGGTAGGTTGTGTCCAGCAACACCGACCTGGTTGAGAGTCTGCCGAGTCGAGCTGACCAGTGATTCCATCTCCTCCTTGCGTAGCTTCTGTGTCAGCGCACTCAGAGCGGTCCACGCGGCCTTCACGACCTCTGTATCACTGTCGTCGAATGCAAGCAGGAGGACGCGGATCAAGTCTGGGTAGTATCGCGAATAGTCGACCTGCGCGGTTTCGAAGAACTTCGCGAGGTGCATATCGGCAGATGCTCGCTTGCGATGGTCGTCATGCTTGACCAGCACGAGCATGGCGCTCATCATCGTGTTGAGGCCGTCAAACTCATCGACAGAGATCAAGATGGTGTTAAAAGCCGCATCGAGCTCTGTCCGCAGGGCTTCGTCCTTTGCGCCCACGATGTTGTCCATGAGCGAATTGAGTATAGTTGGCAAGCGTCTCGTCATCGCCGAGCTTGCCACCTGTGCCAGTGATGCCAGTGCTCGAGCGTTGAAGGCGGAGATCGGAGGTGTAAGCAGGGTGGGCAGCAGGTTTGGTAGGATTACGTTAGACCTCGTCGCTTCTGTCAGCAGCGTAAGAAGTCCAGCCAGGGCATTCTCAGCTCCATCTTCAGACCGCAACAAACTGAGTAAATGCGGCAACACTTGTTCGATTGCACGCTTGCCAAATATCTTCTGCAGAGAGTCGAACGCTTCTGCAGCAGCTTCTCTGACATCCTCGTCGGAGTCAACAAGCGCAGTCCGCACGACGGAGAACAGCGTCTTTTCGTATTCCTCGAGCGATTCTGGAGCCGCGGAAGAGACGAGCTCACGCAACGCAATGCATATGCCTTGCCTTGCGTCGGTGTCAGTAGACGTCTCTAGGCCTTCCTCAAGCGTGGGCAGCAGACTCGCCAGCACGCCTTCTCCAGCTTTCCTGATAAGTTCGCCAAGAGCGTTACCAGCGATGACCTTGTGCTCCATGTTCGAGCTGGCTAAGCGTCTAATGAGCAGTTGCGTAAGCGTGGGAATGAGCTCGCGTAGTGTCCGCGGTGTCGACACCAGGGCTTTCCAGACCGTGATAGCAGCGGTGCGCACGAGGCCGGATGTATCACAGCGGCAGATATACAGCGCTGACAGTACCTTATCACGCTTTTCCTGGCCAAGCACCTCGAGCAGCGACTGCCCAGCTTCAACAGCATTCTCCTCCATGTCCTCAGCTTCCGTCTTCCCACTAATGCCTGTAAGATTGAACAGCAGATCGCCGACCAGCTCAACGGAGCTCAGTCGAATGCGGTAGCTATCGTCAGCCAATCCGCGCTCAAGCTCGGGCAGCAGAAGATCCACTGAGCGAGCTGCAAAGTTCTTCACAAGCAGACGACCAGCCCTCAACGCAGTCTCGCGGATCGATTCGACTTCATCTGCAAGCCCAGCCAAGATCGGCGGGATAATCCGCGCCAGATAATTCGCAAAGCTTTGCCCGAAACAGGCAGGCAAAAAGATGAATAGAGTCATGAAGCCTTCGCGTACAGAAGCCCTCGAGCTGGACACGTTCTGCAGGATGGTGGGCAGCGTCTCCTCCAAGCGACCAGTTCCAAGTCCGGCAAGCACTTCGCTGAGAGCCTGTGCGGAACCCAAACGGTCTCCGGCGCCCGTGTCTGATTTGAGAGTCTGCATGAGACTGGGGATAAGGTCGGGCAAGGCATCTTCGCCCAGCTTTTCGATCGTCGAGCCAAGCGCCTTCGACGCCGTGGCTCTTGTTGAAGGCACAGGGTCGACGATGGCAACACGCAGCCCAGCAACAAGGATCGGAAGGTGCGAGACCAAGTCTTTCCGCTCTGTAAGGTGCGCAAGACTGCCAATGATCTGCGCAGCTTTTCTCTTTGTGCCAGATCGCTCACCCAGACCTCGCTCGAGGATGCGGACTACGAGCGCTAGCGAGGGTGCATCCAGATAATGAAGGAAGTTGACCTTGATCAGAGCGTCCAATGCCTCGTCAGTGTACTTTGTCGGGTCACTGAGTGCTTTGAGTAGTATGTCCACTTGGCTCTTGACTTCGGGATTCGTGATGACGTCGCCGAAGCGTTGCAAGCTACGTTTAGCCGATGCTCTCACTTCTTTGTGCGTGTCGTTCAGCACTTCTGTGAGCGGCGGTATGATTTCAGGCAGGCTGACGGCGAGCTGTTGAGGATCAAGGTACGCCATTGCGCCAAGCGAGTCGCTCGCACCCTTCTTACTCCGCCATTGCGATTCGTCGAGGCCTTCGAGCAGCATTGGCAAGATCTGCTTAACACCATAAGAACTCAGTGAGGCGAAACACGTCTTGGCCGCGTCAAGGCATGCTTCCCGTACGTCAGTGCTGGTGTCGCCGAAACCCACGAGAAGCTGAGGTACGATCTGTATGATGTATGGCTCGAAGATCCGGCCGAGTAGTGAAGACAGAAGCTCATACGCCAAGTAGGCGCCCTGTCGTTCGTTCGGGTCTTTCTTATTCTCCGTTGCAGCTCTCAAAGTGGATAATAAGCGATTCTCTTTCAGCGCAGAAAGACCGCAGCCCTTAATGATACCAGCGAGGCCGTATGCGGCTCCGCGTCGCGCGGCGTACTTCTTCCCGTGGAGCGTTTCGTCCAGTGTCTGCTTGAGGTAACGGCTGGCCTCACCGCTAGAGGCACGAACAAGAGGTGGCAGACATTGGGCTACGGCGTACTGCACCGATTCTGACGGTGTGCTCAAGGTGGATAGTAGGCGGTCTACCACCTTTGGTATGCGTGCATCACCGCTCGGCAGATGGCGGGCAAGAGCACCGTAAAGGATTACCACGGCTTCGCTGACAAGGTCTTGCGACTGGCTGCTGCTTGCTAAGCTTCCTAGCGTGCTCTCACACAACTTCATTAGAGGCTCTACCTGCGTCTTGCCACGGGTGGTCACGACAGCAGTAGCCGCAGCCACCATGGCGTCGCGGACAGTAACGCTCTTGTCCGCAAGGGGCCCGCTCTCGATAATAAAGCGCATATAGGGTTCGAGCTCGTCGTCCGGGAATACACTAGCAAGCTCTTTGAAAGCCAGACCTACACCATGTCGGGTCTCCCACGGGTCTGAAAGGTCCTTCTTCATCGGCATGCCATAGCGGTCCAATTGTGGCATGCGTGGCTTCGCACACTCTGCGTACATTTGCTGAAGCCGATTCATGATATTGCCGAAGGATGAGGGGTGCTCTGTCAAGCAATCTGCAATCGAACGGGCTGCAGCTCGCCGAAGCTGCACGTCTTTCGACTCAAGGTACGGCAAGCACTGGTCTGCAGCATCTACGGTAACCTTGAGCTCGTTTTCTTCCCAGATGTCATGTGCAACGTCTCTGTGCTCATCCACATCATCGTGACAAGCGAGCCAGACCTCGACGTAGAATTCTCGTTCCGTGAGCTCCAGCTCGGCACTAATAGCCTGTAGGACAGCGCCTCTTACTGATGGGTCCTCGACGGTGACGCCTTTAACTACTGTATCCGTCTCAGAGCTTGTCATGCTTGGTGCCAAACACCTGCATAGGTCGGAGAAGCAATCCTTGATTTGTCGGAAATGCTGAGTATAGCGCTGCATGGCGGAAATGAGAGTGCGCAGTAGCTTCTGCCGCGGTATTCGGACGTCGCTGCACGCTTCTGTGTGGAAGGATAGAAACTCGATTGCAAGCACGATCTGCTCCCCGGCGTCTTCGGCAGCGGCTCGATCAACTCCGCCGTTTTCCAGGACAAGGAACACAAGGGCGAGAATGTAGCTCAATGTCACAGTGTCGAAGGGTCGTTGTTCGCCTAGGAAGCGAAGCCGATACAGTACTCTTGTCACCAGGTCGCCGAGAGGCTCAGCTAGAAGATTCTCCGGGAGCACAGTTACACCCGCACTACGCAGCGTCGCCACCCCTACGAAAGGTCGCATCGCACCCAGCCGGCTTGAAATCCTATGTGCACATTGTAAGTAGCCAAGTGAAGCGGCATCTCCGACGACAAGTCCTGCACCAGCCTCGATCACATCGAAGAGAAGCCTCACTGAAGGACCGAACCATTCCTCGGCTTCAGTGGGTGGGCCAGTCGTAAGTGCAATAACGATGCCAATACCACGCCTCAAGCGGGAATCGACGTCCGCAACGTGACTGCGTATGTTGGTCTCCTTCTGCAGTTGAGCTTTCACCTTGGCCTGCTCGTCAGCAGTCAGCTTCCGTGCTTGGCCTTTCTTCTGAGCTATCTGCGTCCTTAGTTCTTCTTCCCATTTTAGCGTATCGTAGTCTTTGGTGTTCTTGCTGATAGGTTGTGACTGCGTCTGCTTGGAGAGGACATCCACAAAAGCCGTACCCTCCGGTGTTCGGTAAATAGCGGCTTCTGTGGGACCGATATCGCTGAGTTGGGATGGATCAAGGTCGTGAGATATCTGTGCAACAATGAGTGGAGTCATCACATCTGGTGCCACAAACGCGAGCTCTGCAGCAGCACTAAACGCTGCCGCTTGGAACGCAGGAAGCGGCTTCCACGCGGAATGCTCGGTAACGGCGAGAATGTCGGCCACGCATTCATGGGGTGCCTCGAGCACCAATTGGCGAGGATCATTGCCGGTCTGCAGACAAAGCTCGATCCACGGAGCGCGCGGTACAAGCTGTGGTCTGCACAGCACGAGCAGTTTTCTTAGCTGCCTCCTACTGATGTCCTGAACAGAGTCTCGTGCTTCCGAAGAAGCGAACGATTGCGGTGGACAGATGGCTCGTACGGCACGATGGAGTGCTTCGCGACCAGTACCCGCAGCGACTGCAAGGCTGTCTTTAGAATCAAGCTGAACGTCCTCGCACCACCGCCAAAGTCCGTCAATGATGCTGCTTGATACATGCTGTGACTCCTCCATATACAGTTGTCGGAGCGCTCCCAAGGTTTCCTGGCGTACTTTTGCCGGGATGCTGAAGGCTGACACTATGTAAATGGTAGACAGAGCCCAGAGTGTGTTCTTGGGTTCACTGGCTGTGTGAACGGGCAGACTGCGGAAGGCGGCAAACAAGCCTCGTTCGAACCATGTCAAGTCGTCTTCGGTGGAAAGTTTAGTAAGAGCTCGAGGATTGAGCAGGAAAGACGGTTTCGGTTCGAGTGCCAACGATCGTTCGGCAATGCTCGCCTTTTTGACAATCGATGCGTTCTGCAGTGAAGACATCTTTGGTACAACGCCCAAGCAGACCGCTGTTATCGCGCAAGCCACAGACGCCTGGCCGGACTGAATCGCTAGCGTCGGGTTCGTAATCAGCTCGTTGAACACATCGATCATTTTGCCTATAGATGGCTCAAAGAGTGCAGCGGTGGCAGTGAGTTGCAAGACTTCTGCACCGAGGCTCCAGAGAGCCTGAGCCATGTGTAGCGCCCAGAGCCGCCGGACTGGCAAGCGTTTCTCTCCCAGACCATTAACGAAGGCTCCTCCGACCGTCTTGTCAACGGAAACGTTGTTGCGAAGGGCAAACGCAGCACCTTCGCAGATAGCTCGTATTTGCACGGACACGGCATGCTCATTCGTCTCCTTTGCCGCTATTGTGACTAAGCCCTGAGCGATTTTGCCGCAGGTATCAATGTTGTGCAACAAGGCTATTAGCATCTGTGCATGCAGCGCTCTTTGATCCGCAGATGGAAGCTTGTTTGTCCTCAGGGGTGTGAGGATGTCGTCCATAGCCTTTGAAAGAAGGGTGCTGTCGTGGCAACGGCTCGCGACTGCCTCGAAGGTCCGGATCGCGCCCTCACGAATTGTTTGGTTGGAGGACTTGATGTTCGAAAGCAGGGGCTTGAGCAGGTTGACAACAAGCACAGATGTCAGGTCGATAGAATCTGGAAGACTCAGGATGAGGGGCGACACAAGATCGTTCAAAGCGATCTCCGGCGCACGTAACAACGCCTTTTCTATCGGAGGTGCGAGAAGCTGTTCGACATCGTCCTTCGGAAGGAAAACAGCGAAGAAATCGTTGAGCGCTGTAGCGATCCACGGAGGAAGCTGTACCTTTGAGCCGAGTATCTCCCGAACATAAAACGCAGCATAGTCCTGTTTGCGTGCTTCAACGACATAGCTTCGATCCGGAAGTCGCCTACAGACGCCAGCAACAACCCCTAAAGGCAAAGCGTGCTCAGGAGACGGAGCCGACGTTTTCGCCGTCAACGAGGTAATGCAGTCGTCCAGAACTTCTGCGCCAAAGCTGGCTTTGGCTACAGTCCGGATCGCTCTTCGCGTGACCCTGAAGGCGGTAGCTGCCGTACTTGCCTTCGGATGCCCAGCAAGCAGAGTTTGTAGGGCATTGGTAAGTGCGCTGAGGACTCTGATGCCCCATGCGTCCCAGAGCGTCCTCCTTGCGGCTAGATGCTGAATCACTAAAGAACACCATCTTACTAGAACGAAGGCACTGGAGGGAGCGATGCCAGGCTTTCTTGCTTCAATCTCAAGCGCAGCGGCAAGCGCAGGTAGGGTCTCCGGTGAGCGTGGCGAGCTAACGATCGCGGAGAGGCACGTCTCGACGGCTTGACGTGACCGCGAGTCAACGTACAATGAATACGTGTCGACGAGGGTGGAAAGTATAGATCTGAGCTGCGGAGCCGGTACGCCTTCTTCAACTATGAGTCGATCATAGAGCGCTTGTAGTTCGGATACTCTTCGCTTCGTAGAGCTGGACAGTAGTACCCTTCGCAAGTCCAAGGCTTCGGTGTTGTTGGCAATCACGCCATTCGTGTCCATCGTGTAAAACTACCACGTGCCCCAGGATGTCTAATCGGCATGCATTTTATTCATTTCGCCGGATGGGAAGTTATTGTGTGGTGAATGTGACTCCACACATCGGGAACTTCCGCTGCCTCAAACTTTCGTATTCTTCGCGCAGCGCGACTTAAGCCTGCTCCTGCAGTTTGCGCAGGCGTAAACTATGTCGCTACCCGTACTCTGGACAAGCTAGATACATCGAAATATCATGGCAGGCGGGAAGAAGAAAAAGACCAAGCCAGCTGCCAACCCAGCCAGAGGGTTTGCCACGAAATCTCTACCTAAGGTATCAAACCACCAAACCGACGATTTCAAGGATGACCCGAGTACGACAGCATCGGGGGAAGCGACGCCAGGCAACGTATTGACGTCCGTCACGGATGATGTTGTTCGAAACGGCACTGCCGCCGAGAACGAGCCGCGAGAGCTGCACCTACTTAGCCCGGAAGAACTAGAGGAGCAGCTGGAGACGGCCGAACTCCAGCAATTTGTAGAACGCAACGCCGCCAAGATCCGGAAAGACTCTGCCAGGACAGCTTCACGACTCGAAACCGACAGGCGTCTCCTACGGAGCCAGGCGGAAGCTCTCACGACTAAAGAATGGCTCCCTGACGAACTGATGCAACAGCTTATTGAACTTACAGTTGCGGATTATGATGATAACATCGCCGCGCCTGTTCAGTCCAAAACTATAGCAGGTGATGAGCTGTTGTCAAAGGTTTGGGCACTCCGTATGTGTCTCTTAGCTCTTGATTTTCCACCAGAGCAGGTTAATAGTGCTCTCGGCGCGCTCCTCCAGAAGCCGCCCAGTCCAGAGGGCGATGGTCTGTTGTGGGGTCTTTCCTTTTCTTTGGATTGGCTAGCTATGCACAGTGGGAGTGGCGAGCTCTTCGATTATGACTATCACAGGCAGAGCGCTAAGCCTTCGGTTCTGCACGAGAGTGAAGATGAGCTGGCATCGCCAGTGCAATCTGTAAGGCCTCCGAAAGGTGCGAAGGCGCCCGGTGTGCCGCATTCTATCGATAGCAGCGAACCCGATGCAGTTGCTGGTGATATCGATGTCAGTGACGTAGGAAGTGATGTCGATCCGGAAGAGCTGTTGGCGACGCATCTTCGAACAAAAGCGAGGCTTTTCGAGCTTAACGAGGCATTAGTGGCCGGAGCGCCGTCGCAGAAGAGAAAGCCTACGAAGGGCGCAAAGTCTACAACACCGGCCGCTAAATCCAAGGGTGAACGAAAGCTGCTACAGAAACTTCGAAAAATAGAATCAGATCTGCTCTTCGATCTGCAAGAGGCTGAAGCTCGGTGGGAGGTCCGGCGGATAGAGCTGGTAAGGGAAGCGAGCGAGAGGAACCGACTACTGCTTGCAAAGGAATCGCACGCAGCTGAAAGCACGTCGAAGCCGCGTTACGACATGAACGGCACGTCAGCCGGTAGCGTCACCGACGAAGCAGAAAAGCTTGGCCTAGAGTTTTTGCAAACGTCCGAAGACACCGACGGAGACGGCCTGCTTAGCGGAATGTTCGATTCCTTACCCGGTATAACCCAAGATCCTGCGACAGCCGCCAATGGCGCGTTCCCTTCTTCGAACGTGAAGATTCGCGACTTTGGCCGACCGACCGGCATGAGTCCCAGACGTATCCTGGAAGAAGCTTGTCGAGCCCGAGATACAGGTGCGAAGCTTGTTTACACACTGGTCTCTCCGACCACATACGCAAGCCGACATTCTCTGCACATACGTTGGGCGAAAGATCAGGAGCTTGTCGAGGCGCCTTATTTGCGTGCGGTAGAAGTCAAGAGCAGACCTCGCGCAGCAATGTTCACGATGGTTGAAGAAGCCACCCCTGACGCGGCACAAAGCGAAGGCTACATAGCGACCATCGCGCTGTTCGTCATATTCGCAGGCTCACCGAAGGAGGAGAAAGCTCACTTACGATTGCCACCTGCGTTCCGCGACATGTGGGATGAGCTTGTTCGGTTAAAACATGAAGACCACAACGCAAACGACCGTGAAACGGTGAGGAGTCTTCGCGCATTGATCGAACAAATACCATCGCGGGATCAAGAAGATGACGACGAAGTCGTCTTCGACGCCGGTAACAGGATCCGCAGCGGTGGTGTCAGCGGCGTCTCTACACCAAGACCGGAGCATGGTGAAGTGCTCTCGTCAAAAACAGCTGCTGCCGAGGAGCTTAGAGGACTGTGGGCGCGCAAGTTATCAGCACCGACATACCAGCGCATGCTGTTCCAGCGCATGAACCTGCCCATCTTCCACTACAAGGCTGCCATCCTAGACGCAATCGTACGCAATCAGGTCATCATTCTGGTCTCGGAGACGGGTTCTGGAAAGTCAACCCAGCTGCCTGCATACATCCTGGAGCACGAGTTGTCTCAAGGACAGGCGTGCAAAGTGTACTGTACTGAGCCTAGGCGAATCTCTGCCATTTCCCTAGCCCAGCGTGTTAGCGAGGAGATGGGAGAGCATAAAGGTGATGTTGGCACCGCCCGCTCACTTGTCGGATACGCCATCCGCTTGGAGTCGCACACAGCAGCATCCACGCGCCTTGTCTATGCAACAACAGGGATCGTTCTCCGAATGCTTGAAAACGTGGACGGTCTTAAGGACGTCACGCATCTTGTGATTGATGAAGTTCACGAGCGAACCATTGATACTGACTTCTTGTTGATCATACTTCGGTCGCTCTTACAGCAGAGAAAAGACCTCAAAGTCGTCCTCATGAGCGCTACGGTCAATGCTCAACGGTTCTCGGAGTATCTCGACAGAGCGCCTATCATTGACGTACCGGGACGAACGTTTCCTGTTCAGGCAATGTTCCTTGAGGATGCTCTTGAGATGACTGATCACGTTAATGATAATGCCCGCAGCAGAGTTGAAGAAGATGAGACTGAGCATACTGATCCTGACGACGCCGAGAAGGGTGCCGGCCAACAGCAGCTCGTTGGATATAGCAAGCGCACTATCAACACGCTGGCCACCTATGATGAATATCGAATTGACTACGCTTTAATACTGAAGCTGCTGGAGAAGGTCGCATACGATCAGAACTACAAGCCGTTCAGCAAAGCCACGCTCGTGTTCTTACCAGGTATCGCCGAGATACGCCAGCTCAATGATATGCTTGTAGGCCATCCAGCATTCAGCCACGGCTGGAGGATCCACGCACTGCACTCAAGCTTCGCTAGCGAGGACCAGCAGGCTGCCTTCGAGGTTCCACCGAACGGGGTCAGGAAGATCGTGCTTGCCACGAACATTGCTGAGACGGGCATCACCATACCCGACGTCACTTGTGTGATTGATACGGGCAAACATAAGGAGATGCGCTTCGATGAGAAGCGGCAGATGTCCCGCTTGATACAGTCGTTCATTGCACGAGCGAACGCCAAACAGCGACGCGGACGAGCCGGCCGTGTTCAGGAAGGCATATGTTTCCACCTGTTCACGAAGTATCGGCACGATGAGCTGATGGCGGAAAGCCAAACTCCAGAGATGCTACGCCTATCACTGCAAGACCTTGTGATGCGGGTGAAGATTTGCAAGCTTGGCAATATCGAGGAAGCCTTGGGTCAGGCGCTTGATCCTCCGTCCAGCCGCAATGTCCGAAGAGCCATCGAAGCACTCATCGAAGTTGATGCCCTCACTGCGAACGAGGAGCTAACGTCTCTCGGGCAACAGCTGGCGAAACTCCCACTGGATGCACAACTTGGAAAGCTGGTGCTGCTAGGCAGCGCCTTCGGCTGTCTTGACTTTGCGCTGACCACGGCTGCAACCTTGACGTCGAAGTCGCCATTCTTGAGCCCTATGCATGCAAAGAAACAAGCAGATACCGTCCGTCTTGGCTTCAAACGAGGCGACTCGGACTTGCTCACCGTCTACCAGGCATACTGTGCGTGGCGCAAGACCTGCACAACCTCTGGAACGTCCGAGTATCACTTCTGCAACAAGAACTTCCTTAGCCCGCAAAACCTTGCGAATATCGAGGACTTAAAGGGCCAATTACTGACAGCTCTTGTGGATGCCGGCTTCGCCAACCTAGGCTCGGACGAGCGTGCCGCGCTGTCGAGGGTGCGGCCAGGCTCACGGCAGCGGAACTTTGTGGCTCTACCGGAAAAGTATCGGTCAGCAGAAGACGACGATGACCTGATCTCGGCCGTCGTCGCCTGGTCGTTCTATCCCAAGATCATCAAACGTGATGGTAAAGGATGGCGCAACATCGCCAACAATCAGTCCTTGGCGCTGCACCCTGCCTCTGTCAACAAGAGCTCGCTTGCTCCCGGTGTCAACCTCTTGTCGTTCTACAGCATTATGCAGAGTGCTTCGCGCTTCACAAACGCTCAGGAGACTACGCCTGCATCGGACTTTGCGCTCGTGCTGCTTGCGGGAGATGCTGCCTTCAACATGTACGCTGGTGTCATTGTCATCGATGGGAATCGCTTGAGGTACAAGGTCCGCAATTGGAAGACGATGCTCGTACTAAGGACGTTGCGGAAGAAGCTCAAGGAGATATTGGCCCGCTTGTTCAAGTATCCTGGCAAGGACTTGACCGGCAAGCACAAGCTTTGGAGGGACATTGTGACGAACGTCTTCGAGCAGCAGCGCAAGCTTCGTGTATAGCATTGTCTTGGACGTTTCAGCATCCACGTGGCATCTTTTTCGTAGCATTGGATAGCAACATCAATTCAATAACTCTCACGGCCAAAAGTCGTGTCTAAGTCTTCTGTGTCCAGATTCAGTGTCTCGCTTCCTGAACCTTGACTTCGCACGATCCGCTCCATCTCATTGCCGGCCATCAACCCCCCATACCGGGACTCATTCGAACACGATGGACGAGCACGATGGTGATGATATCGACCCTACCATCGCAGAGGCAATGGGGTTCGACCCTACCGTCGCAGAGGCAATGGGGTTTTCGGGCTTTGGCACACAGCCAGGCAAGAAACGTAAGCTCGAGAACGACACTTTTATAGACCCATCAGTGGCGAGAAATGAAGGTCAGAAACACAGCTCAGGCGCCAATAGCATGCCGATCAGCGTTCGGAATAAGGAGGCGCCAAAACAAGACGCAACAACTGCGTGTATCGCGGGTTCTTCAGCTCACGAGCCTCAAAGTGACGCAGCACGCCTGGAAGCACTCCGTCACGGCATCAAAAATGAACGCGGCGATATGGTTTATTTCCTTCCCAGCTTCATCGAAGACCCGTGGAAAGTTTTAGCGCCCAGATGAGGTCGCCGAGGTCGAGTGTAACTTTTACCGTTTCGAAAACGAGCAAGTCCGGCACAGCCGCCGTTTGCGTCTGATTCACCATCCTGCCAACAGGCCCTTTGCTCTCGAGTTGAAGCTTTTCTGGCACGAGAACTCCTCGAGTGGTGTCGAGCACTCTTTCGAGCAGCATTCGCCGAGTGGGAATGATAACAACCTCGACAACGGTCAAAGGGACCGAAAAGCCTTCACGTAAGGCTGTATGTATGAAGCACCCTCCGTAGCTGAGGACGCGACATGTGAGGAAGTTGCTTCAGGTCGTACCATAAGTCGATACAGCCGCTCCGACACCTTCCGGACTTGGCTTCGCCGCGCAGACATCGGGCGCAAACCCAAACTCCTGTATCAGATAGTCTCTCGTCGTAGGTCCGATTGTAGCGATCCGAGTCGTCATCGGTCCTGCAAGTGCTTCTCGTCTGGCCTCGCTGTACTTGCCCGACTTCTCATCCAGCCAGCCAAGAGCCATAAGCATAGCCTCACACCCCTGCGGTGAAAAGACAACCACCCATTGCTCCTTCACATGCGCCTTCTTCGCAGATCGAAGTAATCGCGTAAAGTCTTCCTCAAAGGTGGCCATCTCGCCAGTTTCGTACACTACGAGTTCTAACACAGGCGTCCGTTCCGCCTCAGACAAGCGCTCGGATTGCAGCGTTCGCGGAATGATGTCCCGTCGTTGTTCGCCAACTAAAAAGAGTAGTGGTAGGGGCTTGCCGTTGAGGTGCGTGACGTCCTGAGATAGGGTCTTCCGATGCTGCAGAATGAAATCCGCCAACGCCTCGCCATTGCCGGTCTCCTCACCGAGCACCGGACAAGGCAGCCCCATAGACGTCACGCCTCGTGCCGTTGCAGGACCAACAACATACAGCGGCATCTGCTTGTCGAAAAGCGCTCCGAGCTTCGACGGGTCAAGACGAGCAGTTACAGATCCGAAAGCATCAACCGCTCGTTGCGAGGTAAATATTATTCCGCCATACTTCTTGGCTGGGTTGTTTGTCGCTTTCCGTAGTTTCGCTTCGTCGGCTGCACTGCCGCCGGCAAAAGCATATCGCTCCGCCGAGCGTCGGAGAGTTCGCAGTGCATCGTCTCGGAACATGTGCTCGAGAACCGGCATAAACAGGGGTCTGTACCGGCCATTGTTGAGTTGCTCGAAGTGTTCTTCGTAACTGTCGGATGGTGATGATTTGGTTTTGAGCAAGTACACCGGGATCTGGTTGGTGCTCAGCTGTTCCAAGCTCGCTGTGACATTGTCCATTGCGCTTCGGTCATTGTTGACGGTCTAGTCTGTTGAGCTACGTCGAGCAAGCTAATATCAAGATTGTCAAGACAGACAGCACCTCGGCAACATCCGCCGCCACCTTTCACTTCGTTCACTTCAAGCGGCAGCGAACGCACTGATCACCCGTTTCGTGACTTGGGTGGGTCTGCATTTGTCAGACGATGGCGAACAATGCCACTGACGGAGTTCGACTTTCCTATCCTCCAGCATTTCTTTTGTACGGTAGAAAGTAGAACAGGTTTGCCGGCGCAGCCGCTGGAAGCGACGCCCGAACAGATAATGAAGGCGGAGGGACAGCAACAGACGCAGCAGGACGATGATTCGAGACCTAAACAGTTGCCGAAGGGCGTGGTACTTGGACCTGACGGGAAGCCGTACGTCGATCCGCGGATATACTAGGTCATGGAGATGTGCTAAAGAGATGTAGATGCCGCTCCTGCACCTCCTTCGCATCCTGGGCCGCCATGACCAAGCAGCAGCAGCAGCCGCCCACCAGCAAGCCCACCACGATCGCAACCCCACAACCACCCGCCCAATCCGTAACAGCCCTCCAACCTCCCCAAGACTGCCCACCAGACGTCGAACAACTAGGCCGCTCATCCTGGACCCTCCTCCACTCGATGGCAGCCACCTACCCCGAGCGACCCACTGCAAACCAGCAAACAGAAACGAAGCAATTCCTCACCCTCTTCAGCAGAATGTATCCCTGCTGGGTCTGCGCGGACGACTTCCGGACGTGGATGACGCAGGGGAATGAGCCGAGGGTTAGCAATCGGGATGAGTTCGGGAGGTGGATGTGTGAGGCGCATAATGCGGTTAACGTTAAGTTGGGGAAGGAGTCGTTTGATTGTAACCGGTGGGAGGAGCGGTGGCGGACGGGGTGGAGGGATGGGAGGTGTGAGTGATGGGCTTGTGGTGCTAAGGGGGTTGTGTTATTGTAGCGTGGCGTTGGCGGGGCGTTTGCGCGGTTGAAGTGAATCTCTGCTCCATTTGCGCGAGCTGAATGAGTTGGGATCGACATGACCGCCCCTTCAGAGGCGAGGCTGCGCTTACCGCAATCTGTATAACGATTCTTCTCTCGAGGCAGTCCATCGCAGCTGGTCTAGATCATGGGCCTCATTAAGACGATTGGGCAAGAAGCTAATAATTCACATCCGAACCACTAAACTACAGTGTGTAGCTGCAGTAGCTACGAGGCGGACGAACGAACGCCTCCCATACTGATCCGCTCTTGCTCCGTCGCTTGATGCATATACTACAAACGAAGTTCGCCTTCGTTCTCCACGATCATCGTTGTTACACCAGCTGCGAAGTGACATTACTGAACTCGCCCTTCTCCAGCTTGTACTTCCAGAACCTAGGCAAAAGTCAGTCAGTAAGCATCTTCCCCTGAACAGACACAGTCGTGCCGCAAGACTTACAGCGGATTCGTATCATTAAACCCATGCCTCACCCACCCCTCCTCCTTGATATGATACAGATTCACGAAACCACCCGAGTAAGCATCCCGATGCGTCGCAGCAAGAATACTCCTCCGTCCCAACTCCAACGCCTCATCCTCTTCCATATCATACTTGTACTCCGCGTCCAGCACTCCATACGCGAAAGTCTGACCGGAACCCACACAGAACAGATTCCCGGCTAATCGAGTTCCGTCATTGTCGACGTAGTAGAGCGCGGGACCTTCCATGGGTGTGACGCCGGCGCACATGGTGCCCATGGACAGACCCATGCCTTTGTAGGAGTAGACGAGGTTGGCGAGGATTTTGGAGGCGGCGGCGACGGAGATGCGGCGTTTGTGGCGGAGTTCGTGCAGGCGGCATTGCATGCCTAGGTAGGCTAGCCAGTATTGGCAGTCCTATAACACACCCATAGGATCAGTATGTATGGCAGGCAAGTCTTGTTTGGAAGGGTGTGAGTCTTACAGCAGCACCACCAGCCATAGTCCCCAACAAACAACTATTGATCTCTATCACCTTCTTCACCGTCTGACTCGCAATCCAGTTCCCGGCTGTCGCTCGCGAGTCGGTGGCAACAATGATGCCGCCTTTGAAGCGGAAGGCGAGGGTGGTGGTACCGTGGGCGAGCTTAATAGGGACGTTCGGGTTGGCGTGGTCGTCGGTCATGGCGCGTAGCCAGGAAGCCGTGCTTGCGATAGGAGGGAGGGCGAAGTTGAGGGAGAGGGAGGGGGCGACATCGAGGGCGAGTTGTTTCTGGGTGTCGTTGTCTGAGTGGCCTTCGTGTTGGTATGCGGGTTGGCTGTACCGCGAGACCAAGGCGTTCATCGTGACTGTTACTCACGCAGCGGGAGGAGTAGAAGATGTCGTCGGTTAGTCAGGCTGTACGTCGTTACTGCCGCTGCCGGAGGGTGAGTGATGAGATGTATAAGCTGTCTTCACTCGGGCTTGTGTGTTCGCGTGCTGCAGGCGTCAAGCTGCAGCGTCACCCAGCTAGCTGCGGCGGAGAGACACTTTGATTGGTTGCTCATCAATATACGCTAGCGAACGTTGCTCAGTGCTTGTGAATCCGCCAAATCAAAGTTCCAAGGACGCCGACATCAAATCAATGACTTCCTGTAAAGGATTAAGTGCGTATGTGTGGTAAATCCATCAACACCGCCATATATCAGAGCGCAGAACGATGGCTGCTCAAGCGATGCATAACTATGGCTTCCTCCCCGAGCAGTCACAGGAAGGTGAGCATACCATGTCCATCACGCAGCATTAGAAATTCCTCACTAATGATTATAGACGCCCTCCACGCCACCCGCCTCCTCGCGGTCGAAGAACGGCCCTTCCAACGCGTGACCAAGTCCTTACTCGGCAAAGACTCCCTCCTCCGCAAACTCCCCATTCACCTCCCCTCCTCACCACTAAACGAGGGAGATGAACAATCCGAGGTCGATCCTGCGTCAGAACCCTTCCGCCTCCAAGCCTTCCGCGAAGAGATTCTCCTCGACTTTGCCGCGCTCGAAAGCAGCATCCTCCGCATCCAACTCCTGCAATCGTCCAACCAACGCGAGCGCGAACGTTACGCCGCTGAAAAAGCCAAGATTCTCGACACTGCCCAGGCGGTCCGCGAGAACACTGTCGAGCTTCGCGCGCAACTAGAGGAAGCGCAGAAAGTTCTGGAGCGGAGGAAGGGCTATGATGAGCTTGCGGCGAAGATCTTGGATGACAAGAAGCTCAAGAGTCGCGAGGAGTGTGCGGCGGAGATTGAGGGGTTGGAGAAGGAGATTGAGGAGTTGAGGGTTGAGAGTTCGGAGGTGGAGGTCACGTGGGCGGGGAGGAGGGAGGGGTTTGAGAGGGTGGTGGGCGAGGGGGAGGCGTTGGTGAGGGTGATCAAAGGGGTCAAGGATGAACCCGAACAGGAACATGCGGATGGGGATGTGGATGAGAGTATGGAAGATGGGGATGGGGACGATGCGACGAGGGGCGAGAGCAGTAGGTTGGGCACGCCGACGCCTGCGGGTGGACGCACGCCGATGATGCATGCGGAGGGCGGGGAGACGCCGATGCAGGAGCAAGAAGACGAGACCCACGCTGATGCTTCGAAAGCGCCGACGAACAAATTCTTGGACGTTGAAGATGCGATGCGGGCCGGAAGCCGGACTGCTTCTCCCTCAAGAAGAGCTAAGGAGTCGGATGTGGAGATGGTTGAACCCGAGCAGGTGCCGCCGCCGAAGAACTCCGTCGGTATGGAGGCTTCGGTGCAGCAGGTCGCGGATGCTATGGACGAGACCTGAGCGCCTACGAGTACACCTCAGCACGAGGGCGTAGGATCGAGCATCGGGCGCCCTACGCTTTCTTGTCCGAGAGCTGTATACTCCGCTTTCAAAAGCTTGCGAGGAGCAGCTACATATACCGTCGAGGGCCGCTCACGCTCCGCAGCACCACAACCTGCTGCAGACCTCGATACGGCACCGGCTCTCTGGCAGCATCATGTGTAACCTCCGGGCTACCTTGGCACCACATACCGGCCGCACTGGCGCAACGGGTCCCTCAGCACCTGGAGAACCCGAAGGAACCTACCCGGACTGCGTGCCACCAGACCCTCTCTCCCGTGGAGCCTACGTCTACACATCCTCCCATCTTCATCCAGTCATCTTAAACCATAGCCTCCGAGTGTACCTCTTCGCTAGAAACCTTGCGATCCGCGAACTTACTCCCATCTCGCCCCCTCTCCTCTTCGTAGCTTGTCTCTACCACGACATGGGGACGGCAGAGCCACATGACGGCGCCCAACGATTTGAGGTCGAGGGCGCAGATGCGGCGGTGGAGTACCTGCAGTCTCACTCTCACTCTCACTCCCACGACTCCGACGACGACGATGCGATCACCGACGAGCAAATCCACGATGTCTGGGTAGCAATCGCCTGCCACACCTCCGCCGGAATCGCGGAGCGAATTTCACCGCTCGCGCGGTTGGTGAGGTTGGGGGTGTTGATGGATTTCAAGAAGGGCAGTGCGCTGGCGCTGACGGAGGCAGGGGAGGTGGAGGAGCATGAGGCGGCGCTCGAGCGGGGCGAGATCGAGATGATCTTGAGCGTGGCTGTTGTGGAACAGGCTTTGCGGAGGCCGGGGGAGGAGCAGATAGTGAAGGCTCCGCCTGCCAGTTGGCCGGGTGTGTTGGTTAGATCCAAACTGGAGAACCCGGGGTGGGAGGGGATCAATAAGGCCTTTTGAGTCGGTCAATGGCTGTACGGTCCTAGCCGAGGATGCGCCCGGTGTTGTGTGGTGAGTAGCCGATTTTCGCGGTGACTGGAGGATAGTATAACCGCCGCACTGAAGCGTGGCATGGTGCATAACCTGCTTGACTGGAGGGCAGTGATGGCGGCTCGACTGCTTGGACACTTATTATCCAGTTGCGTACTCGATCAGGCATTGACACAGTATGTCGACACTAATATGAAACAACATCATCACCATCAGCCCCGCAATGGAAGCGACCTCCAGCAACCTGGCGTCACCCATGGACGCAGCCCGCACCTCTCCGCCAATTATAATATATCATACGGACCAGCCTGCTACGGACCAGCCTTTCAGCCGCTTGCTAAGCCGAGAACTCCGCAACATGATTTGGGCACCCGTCGTAGTGAATCACAACGGCAAAACAAACAGCGATCTTACAACAGTCCTTGTAGGGACAGACGCCAACACCCCTGTCCGCCTTCGGCGCGCAATCGTCGCACAACCCCCCATCACTCTCGCCTGCCGGCAAACTCGTGAGGAAGCCCTACCCATCTTCTACAACGTGAATGCCTTTATCTGGGCGCTATCGGCGAGAGATGTTTGTTACTCGTTCGAGAAGGAGGAGACCAAGCTATCCATCGTCGTGCAGTGGCTCAAAGCGCTGACGGAGAGGGAGAGGCGGTGGCTGAGGCGGGTTGTGTTGCAATGGCAGTCAGGGCAGATGTTGGCTGTGGGCTTGGCGAAGCATGAGGTTATGGAGTTGTCGGGCCGGGGGTGGTGAAAATGGAGAAGGTTTGAATGGAAGAAACGAGCTTGGCGGACGATTGGTGGGCTTGTGACTACCAGTCCATGGATGGCTTTCATCGCAAGCGGCTGTGCGCCGTCTGTGGTGCTGACGCTGAACGAGTGGCCGGGAAGCTGTGTCGATCACATCGACAGCGGGTCGCAAGCTAGAGAAGGATGCTGACTTGCGCCTTGTAACGCAACTGTTGATCATGTCGAAGGCGCCTGGGAACACAGTCATGGTACTGGAGTACGGCTCACAGAGGCTATCTCATGATGCATGCATTTGCCGCATCTGGCAGCCTTTGCGACTATGGGAATTTCCATTTCACCACCTTTAGACTTCCAACCATTGATCCTTCACGACCAGAGGAGGATGGGGTCCTATTCTGCGCGCAAGGTCTTTAGTCACAAGCTTTGTCAGGCGCCATTGTATCATGCCGTTGCCCTCAATACCTGGTACTCGTGCAAAGGCGTTCATGCTCCCGTCCGATTGCCCTCGTTCAAGCCTTTTGATCCCAGTCATCCCACACTCGTGAAGAGCGCCTCATTGATAACACAGTCTGACAACCGGGTGTGGTCAGTCTGTAGCCGTCATCATGGTCAACACGACAGTATGGGCCGCCGCTTACAACGTGCTCCGAGCAAACAACATGACAACCATCTTCGGCAATCCTGGTAGCACCGGTGAGTCTACCACGCGAAATACACTAGCAGAAGACATGCCTTGCTGACCCAAGTTGTTGCTACGCAAAGAGCAGCCCTTCCTCAAGAACTTCCCACCCGATTTCAACTACATCCTAGGCGTCCAAGAAGCCTCCGTAGTCGGCATGGCCGACGGCTTCAGCCAAGCAACCATGAACCCAACCCTCGTAGTCCTGCACACGGCCGCGGGCACCGGTAACGGCATGGGCAACATCATGACCGCCTTTACTAACAAGTCTCCACTCGTCATCATTGCCGGCCAGCAGGCAGCCGAAATGGTGATTGGTGATCCGTATCTGACCAACCGTGATCCGACGCTCCTGCCGATGCTGTGGGTCAAGTGGGCGTACGAGGTTACTTCGCCTGGTCAGGTGCCCGAAGCGATTATCAGAGCGATTGCAACAGCTAGTCAACCGCCTGCTGGGCCGGTGTATCTTGTCGTACCGTTGGATTTCTGGAGTGCGCAGGTTGATGAGGAGTACGACACACGGAGGTTCAGTACGGTGGTTGCACCGGACCCGGCACGAGTCGCTGACTTTGCCGGTCGCATCTCGAAAGCTGGTAAGATCGCTCTAGTATACGGCGAGGAGGTCGACATAAGTCTTGCCTGGAGCGAGGGCGTTGCGCTTGCCGAGCTGCTACAGGCACCCGTGTATTGGGCTCCGCTCGCATCACGCGCATCGTTTCCGTTCGACCACCCGCTGTACAGAGGCTCCCTGGCTCTTGGTCAAGGTCCGATCGCCGAACAACTTGCAAGCTATGATCTCGTGCTTGCGGTGGGTACGGAGGTTTTCAGGTACTATCCGTGGGCTCCTGGCCCTGTTCTTGCGAACCGTACGAAGCTCCTGCAGACCACCAACAGCCCACATGATGCTGCCGCAGCGCGGGTGGGTGACAGTATCCTGACCGATGCAAAGCTGTTCTTGCAGTCTGTCGTTCCGTTGATCCGCAATAATACGAGGCCGATTGCAGCAGCCAGCCAGATGCCAACGACATCGCAGGCAGCGGCATCAACTTCGTCAGCGGGTCTGTTTTCCCAGCCTTCGGCGTCGAGCAATAGCTCTCTGATGAGCTCTGCCGAGGCCTTCAAAGCAATCGCAATGGGACGTAAAGCGTCGGATATTCTCTTCCAGGAGTCTCCCTCAAACGTAGCAGACCTGCTGACCGCCTGGCCGATTGTCGAGCAATTTACCTACTTTTCGTACGCTAGTGGCGGACTTGGCTGGGCTCTTCCCGCGTCCATCGGCTTCGCTCTGGCGCAAACGAACAGGACAACCTTCGCTGTTGTCGGAGATGGAAGTCTGCAATACTCGATCCAGAGCTTCTGGACGGCCGTGCAGCATAGAGCGAACGTGATCATCCTCGTTCCTCGGAATGGCGAGTACGCCATCTTGAAAGAGTTCGCTGTCCAAGAGGAGACACCCGGCTGTCGTAAGTACCACATCCTTCCCCTCCCGACAAGAGTGTTGTGCTGATTTCTGTACAGCGGGCCTCGATATACCTGCCATCAGCAATACAATGATTGCCGAGGGCTACGGTATGCAGACCTTCCGTGCAGACACTCCAGCAGACTTGTTTAACACAGTGGAGATGGCTCGCCAAGTCGTTGGACCTGTGCTCATCGAATTCGCAATCAGTCCCGCATACGGAGCACTCCCAGCGTAGTCGAAGGAGAAGCAAGGCTCTTCCCTACAGTGAGAGTGGAGCTACAGCGTCATATGCTTGCCCGCACATAGTTGCTTCCTTCAGCGTGCTGCAGATTCAAGGAAATCAGAACTCCTCTGTCAGATAATCGGTATCCTTCTCCGCGTGAAAGGTGCTCAGTCCGGTACTCCACGGCTCTGCTCAGTGATTAGCATACCACCTAGCAAGCACAATGAGTAGAGTCGGAACCTACCAGAACTCTCACTTT
This sequence comes from Baudoinia panamericana UAMH 10762, assembly GCF_000338955.1. NCBI lineage: Eukaryota > Fungi > Ascomycota > Dothideomycetes > Mycosphaerellales > Teratosphaeriaceae > Baudoinia > Baudoinia panamericana. Next base: position 1,068,369 of record NW_006911263.1, read on the forward strand.
CTGTCCTCTCCGCACCAGGGCGGGCGACGGCAGAGTCCGCGCGGTCTCGCAACGTGGTAACGGTATCTCGCCTCGGGTTAGTGTGTGGGAGATCGATGGTGCTCTCCTTCCGGCTCCAAACGCGATGATGATGGTGATGCGAACTGCTATGCGTACTGCTGTGCGTCGGGGCGCGGGAAAGGGAGAGACTGCTGTTGCTGCTCGTATGTCCGCTCGCATTGCTGTCAAAGCCAGGCGGAAAGAGATTGAGATCGAAGTTCTCTTTCTCTTCCGCCACGTACTCGTTGATTACATTGAGCTTGTGCAGAACCTCAGATGGGATGGCCTTCCCTCGATGCGTCGAAACGTGATCGAGGAATAGGTTGGTCCCGTTCCACACCATTCCCTCAGCATGGCCTTGCGAGTAAATGCAGATAGGACATTGGTAGTGGTACTGCTTGCCCGAGACCGAGGCTTGCATGACGTGACTTTTCGCCAGGAAAGACCAGCGGCACTGCAAGCCCAGCTGCTCGTCCTTCATGACGACCTTCCAGACAAAGTCGACAGAAACGTGGCCTTGAAATAGGCAGCCTTTGGTGGAGCAGATGTAAGTGCTCACGCCGGAAGTGGAGAATGAGTCGTGATATTCGGTGCGCTTCTTGAGCGCGCCTCTGCGGTCGCCATGCTGGAGCTTTATGGCTGATGGGCAGAAGCCGAGGTAGTCGTTGTCTTTGGAAGGGGCTGGGAACTCCATCTTTGTCCTATCGTAATATCATGATCGTGTGGACACGGTGGTAGGTTATGTTTCGCAATGGCCTGGAACCATGTGGGTAGTCAGCAACCGAAGAAGCGGAGGCATGGTCGTGTGACGGCGTCTTAATGGGGGTTCTTTCGGAAGCGCTTGTAGTGGCGCGTCGCGTCGAACGCCCCTCTATCCAAACCTTCTAGCATCGGATGCATCGATGACAATATCGGTGTTAGCGACAAGATATCATGGACGACGACATCCAAGACATCCTCAATTCTGTCTCTGCACCATCGATCGATCCTCGTACCCTTGACTTGCAAGCACTCACGCGAGCATGGGTCAACGAACGAGCGGCGCCAGAGCTGCTGCCATACCCGACTGCCCTTGTGGATCGAGTGACGGATCGAGTGAAAAGACAAGTAGGTCATGTTGGTTAGAAGACGTTGGACTCTGTATGCTGACCGCATCAGGGGTAGATTGAAGCGATCGAAGAGATGACCGGCACAATGGACCCTAAAGCCAACTTCACTCTCATTATCCTGCAGACAGAACTAGAGCGCTTCAAGTTCCTGGTGCGCTCCTTCCTGCGAGCACGAATAGCGAAGGTAGAACCTCCCTCCCTGCACCATCTCACGTCTGTGCTTGCTCACAGTTTCTCTAAGATCGACAAATACCCCCACCACTACCGTAATAACCAGCCCACCATCCTCTCGCACCTGGAACAGCAGTACCTACAATCCCACCAAGCTCTTCTGTCTTACCACTACCACGCTTCTTTCCTCTCCACCTTCCCCACCAACCTGCAGAAGCTCGACGACACAGCGGGCGGAGTCAGCATGGTCGATCAACCGGACGAGGATACGGCTGTGTTCTGCCGGGTGCTGAGAAACGCAGGCGAGGTTGTGGTACAGGGCGAGCAAGGGGCGGGTGTGGTGGAGTTGAAGAGGGGTGATGTGTGGGTGTTGAGGTGGAAGGATGTGAGAGATGGGGTGAGAAGGGGGGATGTGGAGTTGATATGATACCCGTTCTATTCATGATTCGTGCAAGCAGACCTCGCTTGTGTGTTCATCGCTGTTTCCAAGTCTTTCGTCACATGTCACACCGTCTAGTGGTTGTTCGCAGATCATTCGAGGTTGAGCAGCACAAGCTTAGTGCCCCTTCAACCACGCCAGCATCTGCCCAAACGCTTCCTTCTGCGCCTCCACAATCTTCGCATCTGCATAATCGCCCAGCACCGCAAACCCATGCGGCACACCCTCGTACACCCTCACCTCATGCTTTAGCCCTTTGCTCTCCATCGCCTTCTTACCCTCATCCCTCACGTGATCTAGGAACAATGGATCATCCTTTACAGCCACCACACACATTGGCACACTCACACCTTCCAAATCCTCTTTGCCGATCAACGTCCCATGCGCGATCGCACCACACTTGATCCTTGGGCCCTGCTTCACCATTCCCTCCTCCGCCTCAGCTTCCGGCGCTCGCTGGCCCGCAGCAACATCCCGATGCAACTCGGCGCCGAGGAGAAGGACGTACTTGGCTCCGAAACAGTAGCCGACTGCATAGATCCCGTCGCCGTTGGCCACAGCGTCCGCAAACTCCTCCTTAACCGCATCAAGCACTTTCATTAATATAGGTAGCACTTTCTCCGGCGTGTGTCGCGCAAGCCACATATCGATTGTGAAGGACTTGGCTACGGTGGCCATACCCAACTTTACCTGCTCAATTAGGCTTGGGTTCTCGTCCGCGGCTACAGAAGTGGTGGTGGTGGGCGCGGCGTCTCCGCCGAACTGATCTGGCATGACAACGACATAGCCTTCGGAAGCATATTTGTCCGCTTGGAGTTGGTTGTTAGTGCTATGGACGCCGGTGCCGCCTGTGAGGAGTAGGAGGAGCCTGGCGGGTGAGTGTGGGTAGTCGGCGGGTTTGGTGATGTAGGTGTCTACGTCGTGGAATTTCGTGATTTCCTGGACTGTTGTTCAGCTGGTGTGGACATGCTTATTCTCACGATTCGGTTGTGTACGTACGCCTGAAGGTGTTTGGCCGGCCGCTGCAAGCCTCGTCAGCCTGCGCCGCTTTCAGTTGGCATGTGATCAGGCGTACGAGTTGGTCTGTCCGTCGTGCAATGCTCCTATACCATGTTTAGTCTGTGAAAACCAACGGCTGCGCCTTTTGGCAAGCTTACGCCCATGCTTGCAGCGCCTTGGTCTGGCTTGCTGTCGCCTGAAATGCCACTCTGACCTTCTGCCTCCATCTCCACCTCCCGTACGTCGCTTTCTGGCGCCCTTGTGGCCACTTCGTCATCAGCCATGTCGACGGGGTATTGTTTGGTAATGTGAGTATCAGCGAGCTCCACCAGCTTGCCGTCTTCACGTGCAACCCAGGAAGCTGCAAGCGGCTCGGGCCACCCGGCCGGCTGTGTGCCTCTGCCGCAGTTTATACTTTTCCAAAAACCGATAACCAAGAACCTACTGCGGTTATGCCTTGCATAGGCCATTAGGCTTATCCGCATCGTATGACGGCCGTTGACGTATCGTCTAGCGGTCCCGTCGCATCATGTTCACCTCAATTCCAGTGAGCAAACTCTACATAGCTCTGCTAACGGTGTTCACGTCAGACAGAAGCGTTGAACTCCCTCATGTAAGCACAACCGAAGCTGTGATGTCGCTCATTGCTCAAGCCTTGCTGTCGGGAGCGGAGGCGTCACGACCCGGCCATTGGTAAGTGTCTCAACCAAGGCCGATGATGCGCATCACATGGACCCATCGATGGTGCGTGCTAGCTCCGTAACAATGTTCATGATGATCCACAGATATGCAGCCTTCGTTCATCGCTGGCCAACGCAGAGTGTGGATCGACAGTTACTGTGCACTGCTTGTACCGCATAGGTCCAATATTGCGGTGTGATGTATCGCGCATCACCGCGTCGAGCAAAATAGACAAGATAGCACGGCTTGAGTACAAGACCGCGCATGTGAAGATGCCGCTAGAGGACATTCCTCTGTATTTGCCGTCTCTGGCAAGTGCTAAGCTGCATCAAGCGACATCATACACAGCACGCGTCGCAGAGACTGGATAGTATGACAGACCGAGGATGCATTCTACTCCCACTATTGTTATTTAGGCAGCCCACCTCCTTTTTCATGGCGAATGGACAACAGTAAACTGCTCTCGGCGCCGCTTGCATGCCATGGATCAATCGCAGTCGCTTCTCGACGAGTACAATGAAACCTCCTACGTTGTTGATAGCAGCCAGTTTGACAGCCAGGGATTTTGTGATGGCTACGAACTTCGACGGCACAGATGCGAGTCCGAAGCAAATCTCGGTGCCTATGAGGCGCGGAGAGACTGGCTTCGGTCCATAGGACCCATAGATGAGTTCGGCAACGCCAATCCCTACCATGGTGACTTCACCTCTGTAGTATTACCCTTCACTATCCCGGACCGAGTACGACTCTGCGCGTACGCAATGGAATGTGTGTACCTACTCAGCCCATCTAACGAAGCTTGAAGTTCTAATATTCATACAGACGCATTCATCTACGACAACGTCCTGGAGTCAGCTAAAGAGAATCTGGTAGGGCGGCGCAGTTAACGTGCTCCAACATTGGCTAATCAACCCTTTAGCTGGACGACCCGAATCTTAGCAAATCTGACGCATATGAGATTGACTGCAGCAACCTGTCAATTACGGGCGCAAAACAGCTTGAGTCAAAGATCATCCTCTCCTTGATGAAAAAGGACAAGCTATGCGGCCAACAAGTCATGCAAAAGTGGAAGGAAGCTGTGCTCACAACGGATGGCCAGAAGCAAGCGAAGCCGTTCACCACAATGGATCAGTATCTCGACTTCCGTCACTTGGACTCTGGCGCAGCGTTAGTGGCTTGCAGCACTCAGATCTCATGCATGCCTTGGCTGACATGATGCTAGCTTTGTTCGAGCACTCATTCGCTTTGGCATGGGTCTGACATTCACCGACGATGAAGAAGCCCTGCTCAAGCCTCTTACGCGCACAAATGCCCGAGCGCTGTGTCTTGCCAACGACTACGTGTCGTTCGAGCGGGAGCTAGATGCTTATCAGAACCACAGCAGCGACGAGCCTATCAATGCAGTGTGGTTGTGTATGAAATGGGACAACGTCGACGCAGCCACCGCGAAGGAGAGGGTGAAGAGTCTCACGCTGCAGTACGAGGCAGACTTTGTCCGCGAACGGGACGCGTTTCTCAGCACCGATGCTGGGCAGAGTCGTAAGCTGCAGAGATACCTGCAGGCCATGACCCAACAGATACCCGGCAACCTTGTCTGGAGTCTGAGCTGCCCGAGGTATCATGCGGAGCGACGGTACGATCCAAATGCTGGTGCTGAGCTCGATTTCGACCTACAAACATCACGACCCACAGTCGAAGATTTGCGAAACGCTTGCAAAGTCAGAGCGAACGAGAACAAGAGCAGTGCCCCAATGCCAGCGGATGGCCACTCCCCCGATGCAATGCCAGAATCTTCGGAAGTATGCGAAGCACGAGTCGACTCACCTGTTAACGATAGCTGCGTCAGAAACTCTTCGCACAAGAACACACCGAGCAGCGAACACGTGAGCGGTCCAATCGAATATACGCTCAGTCATCCATCGAAGGGCGTGCGAGACGCACTGGCAGATGCGCTCAACGTGTGGCTCGGCATCTCACCCATTGTTCTTGAGCGGATCAAACGTGTCATACGAATACTCCATAACGCCTCGCTGATGCTAGACGATATTGAAGACTGCTCACCGCTCCGTAGAGGCAAGCCGGCCGCGCATACTGTCTTTGGTGTTCCGGCAACGCTCAACGCCGCGAACTTCGCGATTTTGGAGGCTATGGAGGAAGTCTGCAAGTTGCCGGAGAAGCTTGCGTCCCTGGAGGTCTTCACGCAGCAGATGAGAGAACTGTATGTCGGCCAGAGCTACGATCTCCACTGGTCATACAACAATCAATGTCCGACCGAGAAGGAGTACCTGCATATGGTCGAGCAGAAAACCGGCGGTCTATTCGTGATGCTCGCGCGTTTGATGCAGGTGCACAGCAGCAGCGAAGAAGCGCAAACTGTACCATTGCAGAAGCTACTAACCAGCCTGGGACAGTACTTCCAAATCCGAGACGATCAGCGCAACTTGACCACCTCCGAGCTAGAAGAGCAGAAAGGGTTCTGCGAAGATCTCGATGAGGGCAAATTCTCGTATCCCATCGTCCTTGCGTTGCAGCATTCAGATGACCATCAGTCCGCCCGTGCCATCCTGCGCCAGATCCTCACCTCTGGGAAAGCGCGGCGCTCGCTGTCGAAGGAAATGAAGCTTCTGGCGCTGGAGCAGCTCGGGAAGACGTCGAGCCTGGAGGCGACGAAGGCTAAGCTGGAGTCCTTGTATGCTGAGGCTGAGGGACAGCTTAGCAAGATCGAACAACAGACTGGACGTGAGAACTGGATTATGCGGCTCCTGTTGTGGAAGCTGTCTCTGTAGTGCGGGCAGGCGTTTAGACATGCGGCTTAATACCCAGGGACAAACGCAGGGCCGGACAAGTAACTAAATGAGGACACGTGGCGACCTAGTCTGGCGCGCAGATCGTCTGTGGGTGGCATCGGAGTTGCGATGGATGAATGACTGCATGAAGTATCGGAACAAGGACGCACTTCAATTGTAATCAATTGTAATGGACTCTTTCCCTTCGGGCGGATCGTTACTACCGCACCATAAACACGCAATTATCGGCCTCAAGGTCCGTTTCGAAGCGACGGAACTACGGCATCACGGTTGAGGTACTAGACCGATGCTTTGCTGTTGTTGTTGCAGTATTGACTTCTCCAGCCCTACCGTAAGCGGAATTACGATTCATTGGTGGGATTTCTTCAGCCGCACACGGAGCCACTACGCATACTACAACCTTCTGGACGGCGGTCCTTACTTTGTACACATTGCTTCTGCTGTCCTATGTTGTCTCCGTGCAGCGACTACGACTTCCGCTATGGGGTCCCCCGCTCCACCCAGACGACGAGACCTCGGACCCGGCTTGAGGAAGAACTTATATAGCTGAGCCAAAGGCATGGCTTGGGGAGCAGGTCTATCCTGCTCTCGTAACACTTTCAGCATCGTACCTTTCTCATCTAGTCTTCCGCAACGATGTTCAATGTCAAGGCTGCTCTCGCTGCCGGCACGTTTGCTGCGAGCACAGCATTGGCGCTGCCAGCAGCCACGACCAGCGCAACTCCTACTTCGACCAATCCATGTTATGTAACTCAATATACAGCCATACCTGCCGCCACGGCGTCATGTACGGCCATCACCCTCTCGAACATCCACGTTCCCGGCAATGAGACGTTGAACCTCTCGAAGCTCAAGACGGGCACAACCGTCACATTTGCCGGCACGACGACCTTTGGATACGCAGACGCCAATTACAACATGATTACAGCCGGAGGCACCAACATCACTATCACAGCCGAAGTTGGTGCCATCATCGATGGCAACGGGCAAGCTTGGTGGGACGGTCAAGGCAGCAATGGAGGCATGACGAAGCCGGACCACTTCTTCACTGTCTCCAAGGCACTCGGCAACAGCGTGATCAAAGATCTACACATCCGCAATTACCCGACCCACTGCTTCTCCATCTCCAATTGTGTTGGACTCGTGCTGGAGAACATCGTGCTTGACAACTCCGCTGGAAATGCGCCCAACAACCGATCCGGCGGGTTACCAGCCGCGCACAATTCGGACGGCTTCGACTTGAGCTCTTGCAACAACACCATCATACAAAACAGCGTTGTGTCAAACCAAGACGACTGTGAGTCTCTCATCATTATCTGCTGAGCAACTTGCTTACTGCAATATAGGCGTGGCCATCACCTCTGGTAACAACATCACTGTCTCCGGCTTGGTTTGCACTGGCAGTCATGGCTTGTCGATCGGCAGCGTAGGCGGCAAGTCCAACAACAATGTAACAAACATAACCTTCAAGGACTCGACTGTGCTCAACAGTCAGAATGGGGCTAGAATCAAGAGCAACTCCGGGACAACCGGCCACATTGCCAAGTATGTCACCGCCCTTTCGATATTAAGTTAGACTTGGAATAGCTAACGGTGCCATAGCGTTACCTACGAGAACATTGTGCTGGGCAATATCTCCACATACGGCATTGATATCCAGCAAGACTACCTCAACGGCGGTCCAACCGGCATCCCAACGAACGGCGTGACCATCACCGGTGTAAGGATGTCGAACGTTATCGGCACCGCGCAGAGCACGGCGAAGAACTACTACATCTTGTGCGGACAAGGGAGTTGCTCTGATTTTACGTTCGAGAATGTGCATGTTGTGGGTGGCAAGGGCTCGAGCTGCAACTTTGAGCCGTCTGGTAACTTTGTGTGTGCGCCGTAGTAAGCGGTCGCATGTCCGCGGGAGAGGTTGCCGCACATAGCCATCTCAGGACAGTTGTTATGACGTTGCTTTCGCAGTCCATGGACGTTGGCCCGTTTCAGCTGCTAGAGGCAAATCCTCAGACCCTCACAGTGCTGATTGATCATCTTGGACAACGTCGATCGTGGAGCGAAATTCGTCGTAGTTGCAATATCGTACTTCTCATGTGCTGAACAACATCTGCTGAAACTTGAGAGGCAAACCACGGAGTAGGGGTAAGGCGGCAACATTCAACAGAATGTGGAGGTGAAGTGAAAACAGCAGCCTAAGGCAGAGGGCTGACGCGGAGTGGTCAAAGCTCCAACGCTCAAAGAACTTTTTTCGCCCAAGATATTGAACCTTGGATCAACACCTCCCGCCTCGCTTTGCAAGTCGCATCCACTCCTTTTGCCATACTACGTAGCACATATTGTGCGTCTGTTACACTCCTATACTACTGTACAGCCTTGACGAGCTACATAAGCATCGCAGAGCTTTCACGATGTCTGCTCTCATGCCAATGGCGACCTACGCTTTAGCCGTGCCATCGGGTGACATGGTCGTCTCAGCAGGCACCGAGATCCCCTCGGCCTTTCGCATCACCATGGCTGCTATTGACCCGAGTGCGAAGCCGGACGGCGCTGAGGGTGCTGCTCCACGAGCTACCCTAAAGATTCTGCGTCGTCCGCTCGAGCTGTGGGACGACGATGAAGACGAGGATGACGAGGACGATGATGAGGAGGACTTTGATGCTGACATGATGGAGAAGATGCTTGCGGGTGAGCTCGTAGACGGCGACGATGAGGATGACGAGGACGAAGACGAGGAGGACGATGAGGATGACGAAGACGATGAGGAGCTCAATGGCGGTCCAAGCGACCCTAGCAAAGGCAAGAAGGCCCGTACTGAGGCTGCTATCAAGAAGCTCATTGGTGACGGCATGGATGTGGATGGCGACGATCAGGAGGTGAAGCTAAACGGTGTGAATGGCGTTGCAAAGTCCGCCAAGGCCAAGGGCAAGATGCCCGCTGGTGACCTTGAGGAAGATGATGAGGACGACGAGGAGGACGATGACGATATCGACATCGATGATCTCGAAGGGGAGATTGAGGAGTTCGTCCTCTGCACGCTGGACCCTGAAAAGGTTTGTCCACAAGCACACTCCGACACGCTTTATGCAGCCGCTAACCACTTCATAGAACTATCAGCAACCGCTCGATATTGTCATCGGCGACAACGAGCCTGTCTGGTTCAAGGTCTCCGGCACTCATACCATCTACCTTACTGGAAACTATGTCGAGCCGGCTCAGGACAACTCTGGCATGTACGATCCCGACGACGACGAGGACGAAGAGTACGACCTGGATCCGGATGAGGATGAGCTTGAGGACGATGAAGACGAGGAGGAGGACGAGCTTGATGATATGGCTGATCCTCGCATCATGGAGCTTGACGAGGAAGACGAGGATGACGAAATCGACGTACCCGAGCTCGTTAAGGTGGCGACTAAGGCAGCCGCGCCCAAGGCAGACAAGAAGACCAACAAGAAGCGCCCCGCTGAGGACGATGAGGAGCCGCAGACGTTGGATGAGATGATTCAGCAAGAGTCTGCCAAAGCTGACGAGCCCAAGGCCGAGGAGCCAAAGCTAAGCAAGAAGCAGTTGAAGAAGCTCAAGAAGAACGATGGCACTGCTGCCAAGGTTGAGTCTGCGGACAAGCCTGCCGAAGTACCATCATCCCAGAAATCCGACAAGAAAGTCTCCTTTGCCAAAGAGCTCGAGCAAGGCCCGACGCCAACCAAGGAGAAAACTGCCACTGCCAACAAGACCGCCGAGAAGGAGAAGACAAAAGCCTCCCTTGGCGTCAAGACGGTCCAAGGCGTAACAATCGACGACCGCAAGCTCGGTGAGGGTCAAGCAGCCAAGGCCGGTGACCGCGTCGGTATGCGCTACATTGGCAAGCTTGCAAACGGCAAGGTCTTCGACAGCAATAAGAAGGGCAAGCCATTCAGCTTCAAGCTCGGCGCCGGCGACGTCATCAAGGGGTGGGACATCGGTATTCAGGGCATGAGTGTTGGTGGCGAGCGTCGCGTCACCATCCCGGCTCATCTCGCTTATGGAGCCAAGGGTGCTGGCAAGGATATCCCGCCAAACTCGGTCTTGACGTTCGATGTTAAGCTCATCGAACTCAATAAGGGAAAGTAGGGGTCTGCTCGTGGTACCCAATGACGAGCATCGAGGCATAGACGGCTACTCACCACTTCCGATCCCTTCGAATTGCTATAATTGCTGCTTTTGCGTTGCTCGCATTGCATTCACCTCGACTCCTGTTTGCAGCGCGGCGACCCTACTCCCAGTCCAAGCGCTGGAGGGAAGGACGGGTCTCGGATGCAGCTTGCTTTGTTGGAGGCTGCATTTTAAGCTGCTTGTGTTTACTATGATTCGAACGATGCTGTCTAATGTGATACCCGACTTGCAAGCTGTGGCTACGCATAGCGCATGGCGTTTGCAGGAATGATGGGTTTCTGACGGCTTTTTCTGTGGAGATCATGTTGCTCATACTGTATCAAAAGTCTTACGGCGTTCCGGAAGGCGAGGATGGGTGTGTATTGTCGATACATGGACGGATAGCTCGCACAAATATCTCTTTAAATTGCTATCTACTAGTTCGTTGTCTACACCTTGAACTGGCGTAGACACTCATGCTGCACCATGCTTTGCTCTTTGCGCAGAATGTCAAGCGTGACATCCGGCCGTACGACAACGAAGATGTGCTCTTTCGCAAGCGGTACTCTGCCTGCGACCTGAGCTTCCTGAAATGACCTCACAAAGCTCTTTTGTGCAATGGCAATGGTGCCACGAGCACCGTGGTTTAGGCCTTTCTTAACCTCCCGCATCGGGCTTCAAAGTTCTGAAAATGCTGGCTTGTTCGTGATAGGCAGTCATGAGAACAGGGTGAGGGATGGGGACGCTACCGGGGTTCGTTTGCAGATAGCGGAACAAGAGATGCGAGCGTAATCGGACGTTGCCAAAATGAAGACGCATTCCTCTACGCTTGTCCCATGCTTCCGGTATCAAGCACAGAGCGATTGACTCGAACCAAACGCGGTATCAAGGGAGCAGATGATATATCATTACCTGGCAACATTTGTGCCCTATTCCTATCAACGGACATTCGTGACAAAAGCGGAAGATCAGGTCTTGGTGGCTGTGAGGTTGTACATTAGGGCTTGAGGACAAGTCCGTGCCGTCTCTACAATGTGTCAGCGCGAGTGAACAGTACTGAAATGGAAATCTTGTTAAAGTCTCGAAGATGAGCCTCCACTAGAGGATTAAACGTATCCCGTATTTCTAAGTGTGGCTGACGCCTCCAATTAATGTCGCCGGCCGTTAGTGACGCGTCAAGGCTCTGACGCGTGGTATCCGATAGTTGCGCGCCCAAGCTTCGGCGAGCGGCAGTACGGTACGATAGCGAGCGATTAGATGATACGACACAGAAAAGGGTGACGTTGTTGCGATCATTAGCGACTATCACCATTCACAGGATATCTGGAGTTGCAATAGCCATTGAGTGCAATTTGACAGGTGCACGGGTCACAGGGCTGAAAATGGGACACTATACCAAAACTAGGGCGTGTCGCGATACATTGCAACGCCTCCCGGACACTATACCGCGTCCAGGGGTCGGAGTCGCTTTCGTGTCTGCAGCCGGGAAGGCTGCGCGCAACAATCATGCTGCATTGTAACGAGCCACCGTCTTACGTTACCCGCACCTCAGCCCACCACCCGGAGGTTCGGTCGCGACTGTTGATAGAGCGCGGCGCACAGTCAGCTTCGAAGGATTCCATCGAATTGTCCGATGCTATGCTCGTGGTCGCGTCTTGCAAAATACATATGCCAGGCTGAGAAACCATCGATTCGAACTTAACACACGGCATTACATCGACCACGGGATATAACCACTAGCTTCACTATATCCAGGATAGCCGTCGTTTCCGGCTCAATCATGGGCATATTTAACTCTTCATGTCCCATACCGACAGGCTCGCTGGACTACACCGAGCGCGGAGCAGCGTGGAAGCCCATGCTCTTCGCAGCTGCAGGCTGCACCATTGCAACTACTGTCATCACACTTTCTTTAATCACGCTACATCTTCGGCGGTATCGCGCACCCAAGGAACAACGCCAGATCATCAGGATCACCTTCAGCGTGATTCTTTACGCCGTCGTTGCGTTCTTCGAAGTTTACGACTACCGTGTGGCGGAATACATCGACCCAGTTGGCGATCTCTACGAAGCTTTCGGACTCTGCGCGTTGTATCTGCTCTTCATTGAGTATGCCGCGCCTTTTGGCACGTACAACGATGAGCTCTTCGTGGCCGTCAAGGAAGCGGAAGAGGTTCGGTCAGTGTATGACTGGCCGCGCATCTGTTGGATCTTCGTCTTTCAATATCCGATTTGCGAGACAATATGCTTCGCTATCATACTCTCAACGGAAGCTACGGGAGGTTACTGCACGAACAGCCTTGAGCCGCAGTTCGCCCACTTATGGGTGGAAATCCTACAGTCCGTCGGCATCGGCGCGTGCGTGATTGCCATTCTGGCGTTCAGAAACCGGATGAAGCAGCTCATGAAGTGCCGTCGGGCGCTTGCGAAGATTCTTTGCTTCAAAGTCATCGTCTTCATCCGCTTTACGCAGGCTTGGGTATTCAGCTTGCTTCTGCAATACAAGGTCGTTACAACTGGCGATTCGTTCTCTGTATGTATAACCCAACATTGGACATTGAAGAAATGATGCTAACATCTTCGAAGTACAATGACATCCTATGGGGTATCCCGGGGCTTGCAACATGCGCAGAGATGGTGCTCTTCGCAACCGGTTTCTGGTACGCATTCAGCTCGACTGAGTATGGCTCGTCTGCGAAGCCACAGGACCGCCCGCTTCCGCTCCGGAAAGCTGTTCTGGATGCCCTCAATCCTACGGATCTCATTGTAGGCATCTACAGAATCTTTCCGCTGGTGTTCGAAGTGCATCGTAACGGAGATTGGAGGAACTGGCGCATAGCCAGCCGCGAAGAAGGTATGCACGGAGCAGTCCGCCGTGGCGTGCGGAAGCTCAAGAACAGAAAAGGGGGAAGTCAAAGCGGATTTCATGAACTTGACGAGAGCCTGGAGGAGCTTAAGCTGCCTACACAGTCATATTACGCTCGATCAGAGTCACCTGCGGCCGGGATAGCGACAGTATCTCATATCACAGGCGAGGCCCGAACCCCAAACGCTTACCCAGAGGAGGCTAGGAGCTACCTCATAGTACAAACTGGAGGTGATCGGTCAACGTCACCGTCGCAAGTACGGTGGAATGGGCAGGGCTACGAGCGTACGCCATCTTCAGGCGCAACCGTCGTGTTTCCTGCTTCCCGGTGAGAAATAATTTAGCATGAGTGCAGGACATTATGGTAATGAGCGATTTTGACATGACTCACCGTCGACATTGTATGACTTCTATTCAACCGCCTCTCTCAAGCATTAATGCCCCGAAGACGTAAACACGGTCTCGGCTTTCGATAGGCTTGACGAGAGGGTAGTGGGACGTCCAAGGAGTGTGCATCGGCGACTATGGTCAGGCATGCAAGGGTATCGACAGGAGGGCAACGTCGAAGGCCCGCTGCTCTATGCATATTCAAACGCGGCATTCATTATCGAAGATCGTTGCCGCAAGATGCGCTCCGCACCAGAGTACTGACAATCACAGAGGAAGAATGCTCTCGGCATAAGCCTTGCCGATCTCCAAAGATCCGTAGCGTTGGAATGATGTTTGCCCACAAGCTTTGGTGGTGTTGAGCTTATTCGCCAGGTACCCGGCGCACCATTCACAGCATTCGCTGTGCTACGGAATGCCGTCTCAATTTATCCCACTTTTTTGCACCCTGATGCGCGCTGGTCAACGAGCATTTGACCTTAGGTGGATGGAGTAAGTCACAGCAATGCACGGTCTCCACAAACCATACAATCCGTCAATCAACACGAGTTCCGATCGACCGCAAATGACGATCTTCGCGCCGTCGTGGCCTTGAGCGGTATGGAAGCAAAACCTTCCTTCTGTTCTTCCAGGCGTTGTGCTTTCCTGATCAGTTAGTCTTTGCTAAAATTTCGGCTGCAAGTCTCCCACAAAGACGATGTTCGTTCGTTCGAATCCATATCATCTACGGGCTGACTAGCGACGTACAACGACGAGTAAATCAAGCCGGCACCAGAAAGCGATTCATGTGTCGAAACTCAAGATCAACATCAAACCTTCCGATTACCTGGCTAACCACATTTCTGTGTATTCAACCAAGATCATCATCAGTGGCTTTTCTTAGCACCCGTAAGATGGGATCTGCGCTACGCAGCTCGGCCTACGCCCCCAATTCTATTGCTCGGAGCGAGTTCCGTATTGCCAGACGTCGTGCCTTAGGTCCCACGCCTACGTACGACTGCAACCACCCGGTGTGGACTGACCGAACGGATGTCACTCCGCAGAGTCGCTAAGGTTCCGAGCACAGGATAAACCTTGTGCGGAAGGATGGCAGCGCCATGTTATCATCGAGCGATGGTGCATTCTGGCAATGACTGGCGACGATGCCGAGAAGGCGACGGATGAGATATAATTATGGATCGCCCCGTCCTTGATGTAGCAAGCCATCAATCGCAATTCATACAGTCTCTCGCTCCAGAAGACGATCGTCACTTTACCAAGCCCCTACCAATCTAAACACATCAATCTGACCCAGCAACTGACAATGCGTAATTCCATACTCCTTTCGCTCATTGCCGCAGTCAGCTACGCTGCCGCAGTCGCCCTTCCGGTCCCTGATGTAGCCTCATCAACTGTCGCGGCGAGCTCGACACCTACCACGAGCCAGTCTGCCGCCACAGCAAGCTCCACTGACTGCACCTTCAACCTTGCAGGAGTCGTTGGAGGCGTAGCCGGCAGCTGCGACAGTGCTGGTGACGGTAACAGTGCCGACGGCAGCGGTAATGGCAGCGGTTCAGGAAACGGCGTAAGTATTGACCTTATGCAATTTAGAATGTGATGCTGACACATCGAGTAGGATGGCTCAGGCTCCGGTGATGGTAACAACAACGGTGACGGCAATGGTTCTAACGACGGCGTAAATCAACTGCATATCAACACGGTGTTGAATGGCTACTGACCTTTCGCAGAACGGCAGCGGTTCTAATGACGGTAACAACAACACAGCCTCTGTCGGAGGGATTACTGTAAGCCTTCCATGCCCACGCTCTGTCCCGATTACGGTTCCAACACGTTCTTTCCAGATTGACCCCACGATATCACCAACGGTGAACCTTAGAAATTAGATGGAGATCCCAGCAGGCTGATGGCGTACACGCAGCTCTGAAAGCGCCACGAGACACTGTATGGATAACTTGGTGGGGTTATGACAATAATGATAATTTGGGAGGGCACGGTGGCGAACAATGTCGCCACACGCAGCAGGGTGGAAGCATTGTATAACACCCCTTCGCAGCTACTGAAGCTTCAAGTTGTCCTCGTTTAAAGTTCCGTACAGCGTTTCAAGTTCGGCGCTCACAGCTTGAATGTCCTGAGATAACTGGCCAGTCACCAGTACTAGACGCAGTAGGATGAGAATTTAATCACTTCCGCACTTGAGAGGGACGACTTACCAAAGGCATAAAGCAACTCATAGTCCTGCTCAGTAGCTTCTTCTCTACCCTCTCCAGTCCGCCTGAACTCTGAGATCTTCGCAAGCAGCCGATCTCTGGTGTGCTCAATCGACGGTAAGACGTCGTTTAGCGGATACTCGAGTTTCATGCTACTCGCTAGCACAGAAAACAAATGACTGATACGTGCAGAAAGCTCGAAGCGTTCCGGACGTGTGTATCGCAGCACGGCAGCCTCTCCAGGCGTATACTGCAGGTTTTTGCTGATCACAACATTCATGGCGTGGAAGGAGTCCAGCATACGACCAGTATGCTCCAGCACAGTTCCAATGATTTTATCGGGAAAGGGTCCGCGCAGCTCGAACTCGGACTCTGCAGCTTTACGCAGACCTTCGAGGTTTGACAAGAACGCTTGCAGCAAAGCCTCTTCACGGATATCCATATAGCTGCTGCGCGGCTCGCCGAGCAGGAACATAGCCAACGGGTCCCGCTTCCACACGAGACCCATACGAAGCCAGAGGACACATAGCCCATCCTTGAGCTTGCGACGCGCGGAGATTGGCCAGATGAAGCGGGTGACAATGACAGCCCATATGCAGCCGACGATGACAGCAACAAGGCGATGCATTACGATGTCCCATATAGCAGGGTCAATGCCGCCTTCATCGTCATCATTGTCATCGTCTTGAATGGACAAACTGTACGAGTATAGAGCGCCGAGATTGTAGGTGAGGAGTATGAAGCGACCCATGGGACCGTTGTTCTTAGCAATGATCAGGTAGAAGCAGCCAAGCGACACAAGCCATCCGAAGATACCAAGAAGCCAGGGATTTGCGTCACCGTGGTCGCTAGCTATAAGCCAGGCGAGTATGGCGAGAAGAGCTCCAATGCAGGTACCGATCAAACGGTTGATGCTGGTAGTATTCGATGCACCGACTGTCATTGAGCACACCGCCATGTATGAGACCAGGCCCCACTCACCACGCCAATGTACAAAGAACGGTCGAGTGCTCGCAACGTAGGCTGGTAAAGCGTACAACAGAGCGCCTAGTCCGACCTTGATCGCGAAGCGGACATCATCACGGCGGAAGACGCCAAGGGTGCGATAAAGTTGGTACCTCCAAGGGGATTGTTGCTTGGACTTCTCCAGGTCTGCGAAGGCATCGGCGCGCTGTATGTGCGTGGGTATGTCGTGCGACGTGTCGTGATCTTCATTGTGACCTTGAAAGCGCTTGGGGGGCGCACTAAGCTTTCCATCCCCTTTCTCAGTCTTACACGGCCACCAAGCTACTAGCCAGCGCCACGACCGACGAGGGTGTTGCAACTCGACTTTAAGCTCCTCAAGCACATCCAGATACGTCAGGACGTCTTCCGCGAAATCTAGCAGTGAGAAGGAAAAGTGGCCGCAACAGGCGGACACTTCTTCGATGTCGGCGAGGATGGCTTCTGGGCGCCTATCGATGGCTCCAGCGGTATTCAGTGTAGTATTGCGCTGACTACTAAATGCACGTGCCAGCTTACCCGGCCCGAGAGCCGCTAAGCTGGCGGCGTTCATTGCACGGCTTGCGTATAGCTTCTGCAGTGCTTCATTTCTGGACTGTCTGTACAGCTCAATGGCCCGCTTCAGACTACTGTGGAAGCGTTCGTTCACCGCCACTTCGACCGACGGCACGTTGGCGTATGTGTTCATGAAGCCAGTCTTCTCCGCTGGGCGGAACGGTAGCTCATCCAGTATCTGCTTTAGAGTGTAGACGAGCGACTTCGTGGGTGGGCCCAGCTGTGCAATGAATGCAAGGAACATATCTGCAGGCTTATCAAGTGCTGGAGGATTGCTTTCGAGGCTCTGTCGTCGGTCAGGCGTGGTGGGCGTGATGGTTCCGGCTGGGGAGTCAACGAGCCTTCCGCTCTGCGACTCTTCTGGGGCTTCGGTAATGACGTCCAAAATGCTTGGGTACTGAGGGTGCCCATTCGGCGTGCCGTTCTGTTGAGGTGTCACCGTGCCTGGTGACGCTTCTGCGAGGGCTTCGTCAAGGAATGCAAACTGCGCAAAGGCAGCGCTTCGTAAACCACCAAGATCTTGAGCGAGGCCAGTGAGACAGTCCACGACCTTATCCTCGATATCATACTGTCGCTCGCGACCAAGAAACCAGAGTTCACGCTTGGCTTCGCAAAGGTTCTTGCCCATTGAACCCACAGACGCCTGGTGTTCTTGAGCCAACGTCTTGTATTGCTCATTTTCCAAGTCACTCTTACGGCCCTGTAGAAACGCTCTGGTAATGCTAATGAGCATCTCACCCAAGAGGTCAGTGTTCGTTCCCATGTCCTTGACCAAGGAGCCGCGAGCAGTTGTTGGAAGCAATATCACATTGATAACAGAAACGATCACAACCCCAGCGAACACCATGAGCAGGATCTGTAGCACTCGCTCATGAGAGAAGGCACCTGCTTGAACCGCGCCTTCCTTGATCAATACCGTGATACAGCCCAACGAGGCTAGAGAGCAAGCGACGTTGACCAAGGGATGAGCCATGCGCTGCTTCGTCCACGCAATGAAGCCGAGGCCGCCCCCGACAAAAACCATGAGCACAATGACATGGCCCACAACCAGCAGATCATTCCGCCCAAACAGCATGGATATAGCCATAGATGTGAATGATACGAAACCGGAATAGCAAAGTGCTATGATCGCTAGGATGGTGGCTTCATGCATACTTCCAATGCTGCGCGCGGGATGGAACCATACTGTCACGGTGCATACCATGTGCTTGCTGTCTTGACGGCTTCCAATCAGAGCTGCAATAGCCGGGACCAGCGTTGCTAAAGAACCGACAAGGTAAGCCAGGGAACACTTCAGGATGCCAATGCCGTTCTTCGAAGTGGCAAACGTGTATGCGGTGTCAGCTCGCTCGACGCAAGCTCGCTGAACCAGCTTCCATGCCGAGTTGTGAGGAGTTGTACCCTCGGCGCAGCCGTCCAAGAGCGGCGTGGCCTCAGAGACGTCATTGCTGTCGCTGAGACGATGTGATGCTTCACGCAACGTGAAAACTCGTTTGGATCGTTCTCCGGTTATTGGAGAAATCCAAGATGCACGGCGAAGCCTACGGTTGAGGAAGCGGCCTCGACTGGGCCGCGGTACGGGTGTCGGAGAGGCATTGTTCTGATCACTGGTCATGCTGCCTCAATGCGCTCCATCGACATTGCCAGTCAGCACGTCCTTCGGCCCCAGAAGCGAGAGTCGCATGCTTCGATCCAGACTTTGCTACATGAGCTCGTGAATCCCAGAGCTGCTAGACTCTGCGGCACCAGTCCGCTACAGAGGCTGCCTTCCACTGTGAGAAGCTCTGTTTATATGGAGCACGGCTGTGTGGTGGTGGTCGCAAATTGGGTGCGGAGATGGGCGTGAAACGCCGCAGCCCTTCACACGCGAGGATCGGCAGAATGCATGGTGCGGGATCAACCGCTAGCCTATTCCGGCAGGGGTTCAGTTTCGCATCCAAAACTGAAAGCTGGTGTTTGCGGTTCTCTAGCAACCACGGGACTTTTCACATACAACTACATGCTCGGCGATTTACATTTTTGAGACCCGTACTACTTGCACGTCGATTCTTGGTGGTGGCGGTGCTCCCGCGCAATCAGCAGCAAGATGAATATCTTCCGGATACTAGGTTCGAGGGGTTCAATGGCTCAAAGAGAGGGTGTACAGCGACTGATCGAAGGCAGCGGACTTGTCGCATTTGGCGTCGGTCTTGATACTGATACACAAGATGCGCAGCTCATCGGTAAAGAAAGTTCACGACGAGGCGATTCAGGCAATTGCTAAGAAACGAGACAGAGCGCATCCGGCATCTCCTTCAAATCGCAATTCCTCTACCTGATCGTCTACATATCCAGATACCTAGACCTCTTCTGGACTGGTGAGTAGTTGTGGAGCACAAGGCCTCCATACTGTCTACAATATGGCTAACCGTTCCACTTCTCGCATTCTAGACCCAACCAAGTCCTTGTGGAACACCTTCTTCAAGATTATTTTCGTCTCGGGTCAAGCATACATCATCTACCTAATGCTCGTCGACTACAAGCCCACGCATGATCCCGGTCAAGACACTTTCAGAGTAGAGTTTCTTTTGGGAGGGGCGGCGGTGCTAGGGATAATATGGCCCCCAGCATGGCAGGTCACTGAAATGCTCTGGGCTTTCTCCATCTGGCTCGAATCCGTCGCTATCCTGCCTCAGCTCTTCATGCTGCAACGGACAGGCGAGGCGGAGACGATTACAACGCATTATCTTTTTGCGTTAGGCGCCTACAGGGCGTTGTACATTCCGAACTGGATCTACCGGTACTTTGCCCGCGAGCACGTAGAGCCTATCGCGGTTGTGGCAGGTATCGTGCAGACGGTGTTATACTCCGACTTCTTTTACATATATTGGTCGAAGTACGGTTTCATCAAACCCCGACCTTGAGCCTATGCTGACTAACCTCACAGGGTGTTACAAGGCCGGAGCTTCAAGCTGCCGGTGTAGTGAGGAAGGCAGGGCAGAGGGGACGGATTTCCGGTTTGGTTGGTGAAGCGAGTCCCTCGTGGCGGCTGTTACAACTCTTGGCTGCCTCGCGCTCCGTCCCACGAGGATCGTTGCCCGCAAAGTCATGAATCCAACCCAATTCGGAGCTCATACGCTAAGTGCCATTGCATTTCAACGTTGCCACCATTCCTGCACTCACAGGGCCACTCAACGATGGTATGGCTGTCTGAGTTTCAATAAAGGCTTCTTGCCTGTCTGGGACGATTGATGATAGTTTGTAGATGTCCCAGAAGAATAACATTGGATGCGCGTGCTATCTGGACTGTACGAGCCTAAGCCCGCGACAACTTACTCGGGGTGCTGGATGCGCGGCGGCCTCCATCAGCTTGCGGTTCCTGCGATCGTCACACACGGAGGGAACATAACGCCTCTTGTGCAAAACGAACGCTCCAACTCCGACGCTAAATCAGACAATAGACAGACACACTCGTTCATATCAGCTTCAGGGGCCGTCGCCAATTTCCTTTCGGGATGTGGTGCATATAGCGGCTCTTCAGGTCTGGCTTCTGAAGACGGCGATAGGCTTCCTGGATGTGCTTTGGTCCAACAGGCGTCCTCGCTTCCTCCGGTGGATCAAACAAACCTGGCTCACGTCTCCGCTTGCGGCCTCGCTTTTCCTCGTCTCCGCCACTTTCACGCTTCAGAGCGTCTTCGGCTGCTTTGACCTCGAGAGCTTCCTCCGTCAACAGCGTGACAATCTCGTACGTGAGAAAGCCGAGAATGTCGACAATGTCATCGTTGGGCTTTGAGTCTGTGACCGCACCAAAGCCTGCCCACTCGCGGAAACGTTTACCTTTACGGAAGGTGAATGAAGCTTGTCTGCATTCCGAGAAGTGCAAGTACTCTTCGGCGTTCATGCCTTTCGTTCTTTCGTCCGCCTGCTTGAGTCGTTGCAAGGTAGCAGCATTCATCTCCTCTGCTTCTTCGTCTTCTTCGTCTTCGCGTTCCGGAACCTGCTCGCTGTAGAAGCTTGAGACATCCCAAGGTAAGCCGACTTTGGCCTTCTTGTTCTTGCTGTTCCGGGTGCCGACGCTGGGACCAGTGCCGAGCGTAGGGTCGTTAGCCGCTAAGTCGAAATCGTCTACGCCACCAGCGTCGCCGCCACCGCCGCCTTTCTCGTCGCTGTCTTTGGCGCTTTTGCGGACATCCTTCCAAGATAAGAATGTGAGTAAGCGTGAGACCTTTGCCTTGTCGTGACGAATCAGGAATATAAGATCATCTGTGCTGATCGTCCGTACACCTCGGCGTGCTGCGAGGTCGGTTGCTCGTCGAAGCTAATGACCATTAGTGGATATATGCAAGCATACAGTGCATGTATGCTACCATTTCCCAGACTTGTTGCTGAACGATGTTCTCGATCATGGTCGTGGTTTCCGATGAGACGTCTCCCGTCTCACCAGAGACGAACATCATCTGGTTACATTTCAGCACATGGTAATACCCAGTGAGCCTCCGCTACCAACCTGCTGGATTTCTGTGCGGTACTTGGCACGAGTGTCCGCCATGGCGTATGCTCGAAAACATGTAATCTCAAATCTTAAGTTCGATGCACTGTCATGCTATGTCATATCATACATGTAGGCAACATGTCAGTAGAAGGACGGTGCGCGAGGATGCTGTGGTCGACGGCGGAGCGCAGTCCGCTGATCGGACAAGGTGCGGACCGAGGCGATCGTGAGACCGCGCCGGCTCCACGATCGAAATGCGGATTCAGCAAACCTTTCGCCTCGAAACCAAGAGCTTTTCAAAGCTCATACCTAGAGTAAGGTTTGGGTGCCATCAGGTGGAGCAACTTCTGATCAGCTATGCTATACATCATCGGGCTCGGCTTGGCGGACGAGCGCGATGTTTCCGTGAAAGGACTTGAAATTATCCGCCGCGCTGAACGTGTGTATTTAGAGGCATACACTGCGATTCTGCTTGTCGATCAAAGCCAGCTGGTACGGAGTCTGACATTAGTAATCTTGGCCATTGCAGTTCTGACCCATGAAATGCAGTAGGAGAGTTACTATGGCCGGCCCATCATCCTTGCTGACCGGGAAATGGTCGAGTCAAAGTCTGATGAGATACTGTCAGGCGCCCTCGAGAAGGATGTAGCCTTCCTCGTTGTTGGCGACCCTTTCAGTGCAACAACTCACACAGACCTTGCTCTACGCTGTCGGCAACATGAGCCATCGATACCGACCCGGACTCTACCCAATGCCAGCATTCTGACCGCAGTTGGTGCTACTGGACTCAGCTTGTACAGCTTTGGCCAGACTGTGAGCATGGTCTTCTTCACAGACACATGGAAGCCTAGCAGCTTCTATGATCGGATAGCGGAGAATGCCAGTCTAGGCTTTCATACACTCGTGCTCCTAGATATAAAGGTGCGTGACGGTATATATAACCCTTGTTCAGTACCTAGAAGATTGCTAACGGTAGCATACTACATTCTGTAGGTCAAAGAGCCTGATTTAAAGGCTCTGGCAAGAGGCAAGATCGTGTACGAGCCGCCTCGCTTCATGACCGTGGACCAATGCGCTAGTCAGATGATCGAAATCGAGGGCGAGAGGAAGCAAGGCGTCTGTGCAAATGGCAAGCTGGCTGTAGGAGTGGCGAGGCTGGGGAATGCGGATCAGCAGATTATTGCGGGTACGCTTGAGGAGCTTGCTTCTGCTGACCTTGGCCGGCCACTGCATAGTTTAGTATTATGCGGCACAAAGATGCATGACATGGAGTGGGAGTACGTTCGGGAGTTTGCGATTGACCAAGCAAAGTTTGATTCGATATGGAAGGCAGAGTATGCTGGAAAGGGTTAAGAACTAGGTGGACCACGTGTACGGCACCACAGCCAAGACATGTGTAATGATTCGTACAGCCTGAACGGTAGTGCTGCAGTCCAATGTTCTACGAGTTTAGACGGCCTGCTTTGGCATCCTAATGACCGCTTCGCCAAGCCGATCGCCAGCCTCCCGAGCGACCCTCCAATGACCTATGCCGGCCTCCTTCGGTGCGATCTTCACACCACGGCCTCCGCCGCCAATTATTAGGTTGCCCGGTCTATAGCTTGGATCCGCTTCCATACGCCTAATTACGGAGCCATGCACAAGCGCTGTGTCCGGCATGTCGCGAGGTTCACCCATCGGCAGTGGCCAGCTGATAGGCTTCCAGCTTCCGTCTGCGAACGTCAGCGATGCCTTAAACAACTTTAGCTATCACGATGTACCTTCATGGAGATCCATCCGACGCTGGAAGTTTATCTTGTTAGCTTGCAAGTCCGTTAACCATGACTGGGACACTCACGAAAGGCAGGTACTCCATCACTTGCCACGACAACACGGACATCGCACCCATACCCTTGCCAAAAGCGAGCGAGTCGTGAACAGTTGTGGTTGTCTCAAGTCGTAGCATATCTTCCTCGTTACGAACTACTGAATGGTTGACAGATGCAGTTCGCTGTGGCTGTGGCATCGGTTGCCTAAGCAAGAGTCAGTCAACCCCACTCCATGTGATAAGTGTGGGCAACAAACCCTTCGATTGTGATCGCTGGGGTCTCTTGATGGCGCAAGACATTATCCACGAGGTATCCAGAGGCTTCGAGCTTGTCTGGCACACGTTTGGTACGGCAATCAGTAACAACTCCTAAAGCGGACCGATACTCTGCTCTTCGTTTCCGTACCTTCGTCGAAAGGCATGCCTAAAGGTGTCGAGTATATATTGTCAGCATCGTGTCACAGCACAATAAGCGCTCTTTGCTCACCCGCTCGTTTCGCCTCGCGCACCATCCACATAAGAGGCAGATCGCTTGCTGGTTGCTCGCCCTCCTTCAATGTCTGAAGGATACGTCAGCCCAATCTATACTCTTGTTGGTGCCACGATCCTCCTACCCATCCGCCACCGATATCTCCATGCTGGCCTGCAAACCACAATTCGAGGATATCCTGCTCATCATGCTCGTCATGGTAATCAGCATCAAAATCACGGTGTTCTTGGCGCCTCTCGCGAGCAGCAGCAGTGGAGTCGATAGATATCTGCGAGCCTGCAGTCGAAGCGGCATCGTTCTGCGAGGCTGCTGAGCTGGCTATAGGCTGTAAATGCGAAGTCTGTCGTTTAGGTGAATAGCGTGAGTGATGCTCTGAAGGCGGTGACTGCAGCTTCGGACGATCAGTTTTCTCATTTGGTGATGGTCCCTCAAGCGCCTCTTTGTGGTGCCAGTGCAGATGATCGCCATGGACGTGAGCGTGATCGTCCGGTGCCCTTCGTTGTTCAGAGACCAGGTCTTGACGGAACTTCGCACGTCTCTCGTCGATGCTGACTGCATGACGGATGACGAGGGCCGAAGATTTGGCGGAGTACGGAAACCTTGTCCGGCCCATCCTGCAGGTCGATGGGTAGGAAGGTCAGCTATGTCTCGCCATGGGACTACTCATCGCTGCGCTCACCAGGCTGCCTCGAATTGCGGGACACTATTCACGCAATCGAAGAGTCCAATGAAGCGGATACGGTCAATGGGCCGCGAGAACTGGGAACGAAGGCGCAGCCGTCAGTCAGTGTTATAACGCAGGGACAGGAGCTTTGGGCGACGCACCGTTTGCCGGAAATTCTTCATGAAGTTGAACTGCTCTTTTCTCTTCTCCTTGTCCTTTTCCGTGCCCTCGGCCCGCATTTGCCAGCCGGCGAAAGTTTTCCAGGCGAACCGCAGCATCTCCTCGTTGCCAGCGCTAAGAAGGCCAATGAAGTCTCTATGCTACATATCAGAAAGCGTATGTCGTTTATGATTGTCAGCTCACACTCACAACATCTGAGCTAAGAAGCGTGCAGTGTACGCCCCTCTCGAGAAGCCGAAGAAGTATAGGTGATCGCCTTGGTTGTAGTAGCGCATGAGGAACTTGTAGCCTGCCATCACACTGTTCCAACGGTCAACGTGTTGGAGACTTGGTGACAGTGGTTTTCTATTGCTCAACTTACTGCTCGCCGAAACTAGTGCCGATAGCCACTAGGTTGGGGGCACGGCGTTAGTTATGCTCGATCTGTTGTCGATATCGGTACGGTTTCTCTACTTACTGTCTTTGCTCTTAACATACCATGACCTGATATCCATGGGTGAGAACGTTAGCGGAGACTTAGACTATCCCGGAGGTTTTACACGTCGATTTGCTTACTTTATCCGACCAAAGCGACTTTTGTGAGAGAGCGAGCTCGTCTCTACGATTCATGGACATGATGGTCAGAAAACCCTTCGGTAGTTCAAAGGTTCCGAGACTCAAGACCACTAACCGACATAAGTCCCAATACCAGGCTGATAGTAGTGAAATTGATTGCCATCCTGACGGTCCAGAAGGCTGAATATCTTCACGATGTTGCTGTCGGAGGCGTTCCCTTAACACATCGATCAGAACCCTACCATTGGGTAGACCAGAGGAGTTCCTGTACCTTGGAACCTACAGTGAGAAGTGAAGCTGTTAGCGAGTTTAAGATGGAGAGGATGCCTCTTCAGCCTTACTTATTACCAGTGCCATCAAAACACAATATCTCCTAACCGTTAGCGATATCTTACAGAGCAGACGAGCCCTACATCCGTCGCACCAGAGACTTGGGTGTAGCCGCCGCAGGCTGGACGCCTTCCATCTTCGAGTGTGCCTGTGGGATTACAAGTTGAGGCAAGGTTTTCAGTGCCTTGGCTGGCTGTCTGGAAGTCGCCGGATCTGAGACGTTTCGAAAATGCTCATGGTGTGCAGCAGGCAGAGTGAGACGATCGAGGTCCGCAAACAGCTCCTGTGGCCAAACATGTCCCATACCCTCCTTGCGCTTATAGCCCATACGACATAAGCTTTACGTAAAGACTTTCAAGTTGTTGATTGACATGGCAGCTCGTATGGTCTGCAGGTTGAACACAATGCTAATGGCGGGAACGCAGCATTGGCGCCGCCCGCCCCTTCAGCATATGGAGCTACACCATCACGACTACCTGCATAGCCAAGCTACCGTCAAGACCCGAGCCGGTCCTGCTAGCATCGGCTTGCGTCGGCCCGCATGGGCCAAGTCCGGTCTCATACTGTTGGGGCTAGAAACTCGGGGCAGTGTCTGGCTTTGGTATACTGGAAGTACAGCCTGAGCCAGGGTGCTTGAGGCCCGGGGAAAGCGTACAGCTGCCATAGCTTTACCACGAGGAGCCCGTCGTTCGACTTCTGCCTGTCGTTAGGGTCTTCTAAGGCCACGCAGATTCGCTGCTGCATCATGCAAGCGTGTGATCTGTCGTTCGTTGGCGCGGAAGATGGTGTGCAAGTGGGTCAGCGGTTCGAGGGCATTGGCTACGGACCGATCCCGCTGAGACAGGGTTCGACGATCCTGATCAACTAATCTACTGCACTTCTCTCGCTTCCTTTCCTCTTTCCGGCAATTCCATAGACTGCTCGCATTGGCCTAACCCGGTGTACGGAACAGAAGATTGGATGGATAATCAGAAGTTCATCTTCCTTCGCGCCGAACAACTTTGATCAACGCGTCCCCGCTATGCAGTTGCCAATTCCGCAGCCAGCGTTCACGACATGGTTGAAACGTCATACGCACTTCTTCCTTTGGCTTATGCAGTGCTCGTGAACCTCAGTATCTTCTCCACCTGCAACACCTGCTTTGGGTATGGTCTGATTGGTATCCTCTACGCCGCCAAAAATCCTCGGTCGGTATCCGAACGGCTTATGGTTAATAAGGCTTTTGCAAGTCACTCCGCAGACTTGAGTAGATGCAACTTCAGGTTATCACATGCCAAGCAGGCGCTTCTAATGCTTTAGTTGAGGCAAGAGTCTATCAGACGAACCTTGGGTATGCCTTGCTGCACTGGGCCAAGTTTGTGAAGGGGCCTTGACCGCAATCATATATGGACGGAGATCTGCCTTGAGCGAGGATCTGGGACCTCCTCCACGGGCGGTGTGGTAGCGGAGGGGCTTTCTGCCATATCGTTTGGCACCCGCGACCACAAGCACACCTGCGCACCAACACACCCAACCACAGCCCACGAGCACGCAGGGACCGCCTTAGCTCTCCCATAAGCTGCTCGCTAGTTGTGCTCGACGTGCATATTTCCGACGATCGGCCTCCAAGGTAATGCAGCTCTCATTGCAGCTCCGTTTCTCATAGCTGAAGTTTGTCTTTCTGCAATATCTCTTCGTCCTGGACTCCTTTGTCGAGTTCATAGCGTCCGTGATTTCGAGCCATGGCGTTCCTTGACAAGGTCTTCAAGAACAGGAGAAAGAGCCAACAGATAGTGAACGGTCTCTCCAATGGGCGAAGTGTCAATGGAACAGCTGCCAATGGCACAACCACGAACGGTTACGGCGCTGCTACGAATGGCCAACCTGCATACGTACCGCAGAAGTCTGCTACAGAAGCGCAAGGCAGATATCCTGACCCTCCAGTAAGTGAGCATTGCGCCCAAGTCGCCGGACACTCGCCTGACTCCTTCATGTAAGAACCATGGCGAGCAAAGACAGACCGTAGGAGCCGACCTTGAGGCGTTCACGGGCCTGATCTCTCATATGATGAGACCCATGCCTGAGCAGATGGGTGATGGTAAGCGGACAAGAAGCAGCTCGCAAGGGCACAAAAGTGACTGGGGGCCGTTCCGTAGGCACGTACGCAAAGCACGAGGAAGCTCATTCAAGCCTGTTCTCGGAACTGTCGTCGCTTGGCATCAAAGACTACAAGACACTTGCGGACTATGTGTCGGCAGGTACTGGGCCGGTAGGAACACTCTCCCCCCGGCTTTGTCCTTGCTAACGCCACTCCAGGTTGATGACAAGACCATGTAGGGAACATTAGGATGCCTTCCAATTGTGCCGCTTACATGAGGTCACAGGCTTATGGAGCGAGTCATCCAGCTCGTCGCAAAGCTCCCGGACAAATCGGCGCATCGTGTCGAGCTTACGAACAAGTTCGTGGACACCTTGTTCAACAGCCTACAGCATCCACCTTTGTCATACTTAGGAGACCAGTTCAAATACAGACAAGCGGACGGGTCTCACAACAATATCATGGTATGGATCAGACGTATGTCAACTGAGGTGCTGCTGACATGTATGCCGTTAGTATCCGGTCTGTTGAACCTACACTGCAGCCTTCACCTGCCTTTCGAACGAGCACTGACGATTACACCCAATCAAATGCAGCACATGGGAAAGGCTAATACGCCATACGCCAGAACTGTTCAGTCAGAAACTGTGCAGCCGGGTGCTTTGCCAGATCCCGGTCTTGTATTCGACAGCTTGTTTGCCCGTGAAAAGTTTGAGCCTCATCCGAACAACAACAGCAGCATCATTTTCTACTGGGCATCGATCATCATTCATGACCTGTTCCAGACAGATCATAGCGACTTCAACAACTCGCAGACCTCAAGCTACCTCGATCTGTCACCGCTGTACGTAAACGAGCGAGCACGATGTTACTAGCTGTTCCCGACAAGACTGACGGTAGATCTCAGCTATGGCGATACGCAAGAGGACCAAGACACTATTCGTACTTTCAAGGATGGCAAGCTGAAGCCTGACTGCTTCTGCGAGCATCGTCTGCTAACCTTTCCACCTGTGAGCGACTTGAAGCGTCGGTTATCCCAAGGTTACTTGCTGACAATATCTAGGGCTGTGGCGTATGCTGCTCACGCTCCGCTCAAGTACTTGTCCGGTAGCTGACAATCAGTGTGAAGGTCATCCTCATCATGTTCAACCGCTTCCATAACAACGTAGCCGAACAACTTGCAGCCATCAATGAGAACAATCGCTTCACGAAGCCGTCGCCAAACCTGTCTCCAGAACAGGCACAGAAGGCCTGGGCTAAGTACGACAACGATCTGTTTCAGACCGCTCGCCTGGTCACCGGCGGCTTGTACATGAACATCACGCTTATCGACTACGTTCGCACCATCATCAATCTCACCAGAAGTAACACAACTTGGACACTTGATCCAAGAGTGAAGGAGGCGGATACTCTCTTCGCAAACGATGGCACACCTCGCGGCATTGGCAACCAAGTGAGCGCCGAGTTCAACCTAGTCTATCGATGGCACAGTGCTGTGAGCGAAAGAGACGACAAGTGGACGCAAGAGCTGTTCAAGGAGATGTGGGGCAAGCCCGCAGAGGTGAGTTCGTCGGAACGTGTGCTGCGCGGAGATGTTGGCTGATCGTATGACAGCAAGTCTCTATGCCGGAGCTTATGATGGGTGAGTGAGCTGATGTGCGGTGCCTGAGATATTGCTGACCCATTAACCAATGACATAGGTCTGCACCATTGGGAGCAGACGATGCCAAAGGATCCCTTCGATCGCGAGTTCAATAAGATGAAGCGTGGGCCAGATGGCCGATACAACGACGATGAACTGGTCGAGGTAATCACGTCTAGCATTGAGGACGTGGCGGGGCGCTTTGGCGCGAATCACATCCCCAAGTCCCTCCGCGCTATTGACATTCTGGGCATGAAGCAAGCAAGAGCCTGGGAGCTGTGTTCGTTGAACGAGTTCCGCAAGTTTGTGAGTAGAAAATCGTTCTTGCTGCTTACAGACCGCTGACCACTCTACTCACCACTTCTAGTTCGGCTTAACACCGCACAGGACGTTTGAGAGCATCAATCCCGATCCGAAGGTTGCACAGCAAATGCGCAACCTGTACGAGGAGCCCGACCGAGTTGAGCTTTATACTGGACTTATTGCGGAGGGTGCTAAGCAGCCCATGCAGTCCGGTGGCGAGCTCAGCGATGTTGGGGTCGGTATCTGCCCGACCTACACAATCTCTCGCGCTATCCTTTCGGATGCTGTTGCTCTTGTGAGGGGCGACCGATTCTATACAATCGACTAGTATGCCACTCGGTCATTGCGTTGCCCTGCAGTACTGACACAAGCTAGTACTCCTAAGAACTTGACAAATTGGGGCTACAGCGAGGTAACGAAGCCAAATCATCACCCGCCCAAGGTGATGCTAATGATTACAAGGTCCAATACGATTTCTCAGTCGAGCAGGGTTGCTGCTTCTACAAGCTGTTCTTGCGCGCCTTCCCGAACCACTTCCTCCCGAACAGCATCTATGCACACATGCCTATGACGACCCCGGAGGAGAATAGGAAGATTATGAGAGTGCTTGGCCGCGAGTCTCATTACAGCTGGGACCGACCGAAGCGGATCCCAGATCGTGTTGTGATCCAGAACTACAAAGGCGTCCGTCAAATCCTCGAGAACGGCAACGTCTTCAAGGTCATCAACGCCGAGCCATTCGCCTATTTGTACGGACCGCTCAGTCGCTCGTTCATGCTTACTGGCGATGGCAAGCCATTCGTGGAGAACAAGCAGATGATGCATAAAGCTCTCTACCGCGAGAGCTGGCATCAGCAGGTCAGGGACTTCTACGAGGCACGTATTTACAGAAGTCATGACGACCACTGTGGGAAGCATAGCTGACTGTTGTGCCTTTTCAGTTCATCACACTGAAGCTTCTTCGCGAGAAGAGCTGTGAGATCGCTGGCCTCAACCAGATCGACATCACGCGAGACGTTGGTAATCTTGCACACGTACATTTCGTGGCGAACGTCTTCTCCCTCCCACTGAAGACTCACGAGCACCCAAGAGGTGTCTATACGGAGCATGAGCTCTACCAGGTGAGGATAATGACTTTAAAGGCTCCATACCGCCTGAATCACTACTGACCACCTCATCTGTTCGCTCAGGTTATGGCAGGCCAGTTTGTGTTCCTCTTCTTCGACATCGACCCAGCCAAATCCTTCCCATTAGCTTTACTCGTCCGGAACGTTATCCAGCAACTCGGGCAGCTTGTGCTTGCCAATGTTAAGTGGATTCAGAACACTGGTTTCCTGTCCGCAGTCACCGAGAGACTCCATCACGAAGAGACCCCGCTCAGCGACTACGGCACCCACATGATTCAACGCCTCCTTGCAACGGGCAAGACAGCTGAGGAGATAACATACGGTAATATCATGGGCACGGCAGGTGCAATGGTTGCGAACCAAGCGCAAGTGGCATGTAACCTCGACGACCGCTGCAGATTGTCATGCACTAACAGCTTGTAGTTCACTCAGATCGTCGACTACTACATGTCACCAGCCGGTAACAAGCACTGGCCTGAGATCCAGCGAATCGCACGCGAAGGCTTCGTCGGTAACAATGAGGATAAGCTGCTTCGTTACGCCATGGAAGCCATCCGTCTCAACGGCACGTTCGGCGGCTACCGTGAAGTCGCAGCTCAGATGACAATCGACGATACCAATTTCCAAGGCTATGTGGATGTGAGTCAACATGACGATCAAGATGCTTGCTTCCTGCCTTCCTGCCTGAGTTACCGCTAACGCATCGCATCCAACATTCTAGGTAAAGCCAGGTGATAAAGTCTTTGTCTCGTTCGTCAAAGCCTCCAGAGATCCTTCGGTCTTCCCGAACCCGGACGAGGTCAGACTCGACCGGGACATGGACAGCTACATCCATTACGGCAAAGGCCCGCATGAGTGCTTGGGCGAGGACGCTTCGAAGGTTGCTCTCACTGCGATGCTAAGGACTGTCGCCAGGCTGGACAACCTACGGCCAGCACCTGGACCGCAAGGGTAAGTACACTCGCTGCAGCGCTTATGGCACCGCCTATGCTGACATTGAGAAGAGTCTTGAAGAAGGTGGACAGACCACTAGGTACGACTCGAGGCCAACAACCTTTTGTTGCTGCGAGAAACATTGCTAACAGTTATACGCAACGTAATGGCAGGCTTCTATGCATACGTACGTATCTCGTGTGCGAAGTCCTCGTCGAATGCGTGCTAACCCACGAACAGATGACCGAAGACTGGGGAAAGTAAGCAGATCAACGTGTAGCATCGCCCGGACTGGTAAGCATTACTGACGAATGTACCCAACATCTTTAGGTACTTCCCTTTCGTAAGTTCATTCCAATCTATTGCGATCAGAGCAACCTCGGCTAACACATGTCTCAGCCGACAACGTGGCGTTTGCAGTGCGTGTTATCAATTCCATTGTGGCCGTTGGGAGAATGCTGACCGCCTGGCCATCATTTAGCTACGATGGCACCGTCCCAAGTAGCTACTAGGCGGAGCGACCCGAATCGTGGAGCATACCGAAAGGTGCAAGATTGTTGGTGCCGTCAAAAAAAGATCCAGCCCGAGACTCAAGGTTATTGATGTGGACATGAGGATGCGTCTCTGTAGTAGCAAATTGAACATCCAATCTCCATTCGTTCATTCACCTCGCCATTTTCGGCTTTGAGTCAGTTTCGCGCACGGGCTAGCTTGGCATTTGTCAGCTGCGGCAACAATAAGACGCTGCGCAATCTCCGCATGCTCCTGCATCCATTTCTCTTGCAACACCACACTCATCAACTGTTGCCGCTCCTTCATCACCCTCGTGTCGCCCTTGTCTGTTGCGTTACACTCATCAACATTTCAACGACCAGAGCTAGCCACGAATTAAACCACCCGCGACTTCCGAGCATACATCGCCGTTGACGCGCTTACTGCGCCGTGCGAGCAGCATACGCCGTACTTGGTAGCGATATTCAAGGGAGGAAGCAGGGCGAAAGACAATACCCTTTGGTTCAGACTTCCTGTTTTGCGTGGCTTGCTGTATACCTTTGAGACCTACATACTGCGTGGCAAAGTGAACTTTGGGTGGCAGCGAAGCTCACATACCCTGAAACTACGGAGTGAACAATAGGCTGCTCGCCAGCTGTTGTCAGAGGCAGAACTTGTTGAATACAAAAAGCACTTTCTCCGGTTGCGCCATCTGTTGCAGGCTTACTGGTTGAGCCACTAGCTGTTCAGCTGTACACTTCCTTCTCCCCTGCCCTTTAACTACCTCCTCTACTGTATAACGACCAGACCACACCGTTTACCAAAAGAACGTGGAGACAGCGACAAGCGAATTGCACGCGCAACAGTGACCTGCTGGATATTGCGTATCTGCTAGGCCAAGCTCTCAGTCACCGGCGGGATGTCGTCCTCCATCTTCTTCCGCTTCAAGTCACAGAAGGAGCCATTGCAAATAACATTTGACGGCACCTCTTTGTCAGTCTTCGAAGTGAAGCGAGAAATTATTGCCATCTCCAAACTCGGCGATGGCACTGACTTCGACCTCGAGATCTATACGCCTGAGGCGATGGAGAGTAAGCCGAGCGTTACCGCCTCGCAACGTGATAAGGAAGACATGCTAACAACATCAGAGTACGACGATGATACTACGCAAATTCCACGCTCTACTACGGTCATTGCACGCCGCCTGCCCGCCACTAAGCCAGGTGCAGGCCGTGCAGCTCGCTATGTCACCGGCAAGATGCCTATCATGGCCAAGAATCAGCACCGTGTCGAGCAGATGCCGGCGACGTCCGGCAAGGGCGGGCCTGCGTCAAGTGCAGCAGCGAACGGCAACAACGAGATGACCGAAGAAGAGAAGCTTGCGGCAATGTTGAACGCGAATAACGAAGTCTGGAAGCAAGACCAAGCGCTCAATGCAGGAAAGCCCATCATCCGGAACACCAACTATAAGTCCACTGTCCCTGCGCCTGACAAGCCACTTCCGCCCGGCTACACGTGCCATCGATGCGGCGAGAAAGGCCACTGGATCCAAGCCTGTCCCACGAACAACGATCCCACCTTCGACGGCCGACCCAAGTTCCGTCGCACAACCGGTATCCCACGCTCCATGCTTAAGGTCATTGAGAAGCCTACCGAAGTCGGTGAAGATGGCAAGATCGACGTGTCCAAGCTTCCCGCCGGCGTCATGTACACGTCCACAGGCGAGTGGGTCATCGCGGAGCCGGACAAAGTGGCTTGGGAGAAGTTCCAAGAGAAGCAGAATGCATCTGCAGCGAAGGCCAAGGAGGCTGTGGCGGAAGATGCCGAGCTAGTCGAGCGTGGGCTCAGCTGTCCAATTGATAAGCGTGCATTTGTCGATCCTGTCAAGACGCCGTGTTGTGGTAGAGTGTTCTGCAGAGACTGTATTGAGAATGCGTTGCTTGATGGTGATCTGAACTGCCCGAATTGCGGCGAGCAAGTGCTGCTTGACAAGCTGGAGGCGGACGAGGCGGTGGCGAAGAAGGTGGCAGCCTTCGAGGACGAGAGAAAGGCAGCGCGAGTGCTCAAGGACAAGGAAGCCAGTCGAAGTCCCAGTGCTGTGGGCTCGCCAGCTAAGGCAGGCACGCCTCCAGTCAAGTCTGAGGTACCGTCTGCCAATGTGCCAGAGACCAAGCTCAACGGCACGGTGTCTACCTCGTCTACTTCCAGTTCGCGTAAGCGCGGCGCAGAAGCCGAACTGCCCAACAACCGTAAAGGTACCAACCCAGCCATGGCGAAGAAACAGCAGCCTGTCAACTCCAAGACAGGCACGCCGATTCCTACGGGACCCAAGGCGTCAACGCTACAGCAACCACCGACGCAAATCCCCAATAACATGCAAGGCTTCGTTATGCAGATGCAGAGCATGGCTTCCAGCATGCCGGGGATGCCGAACGGCATGAATGCCATGATGAATCCAATGATGATGAACAATCCGATGTTGAATCCGATGATGATCAACCCAATGATGGGAATGGGTGGCTTCCCGATGGGTGGCATGAACGGTATGCCTAATGGTGGTGGATGGGTGGGTCCGCAGCAGCAAGGCTGGGGCATGGGCATCCAGAACGGTGGTGGGAGTGATGGAGCGTATATGCGGCAACCGGTTAACCCGCATCGGCATCAGGGAAGGCAGCGGAGGCAGCGCAGTGTGGACTATAAGCAGATGGGGTCGTGAGGAAGTTCGTGAGGGGCGGACTGGTGCAAACGTCGAAGGGGATTGCATGGCATATTGTGATCACTTAGCGACGGCGTTGGGAGGCATACCACGGTGAAATGGGACATGCAATGATCCTGCCTTGACGCAGGCAATGTAGACATCTTGTACTTAGCATACAGGCAGCTCGCCGCCACCGACGTCTACCCATGTCATAGCGGTACATACGAGGATGAACACTTGATATAAGAGTCGCACTCATTCCTTTTTCTGCATCAACTTCCACCCAAGTGTGAAGCAATGGTGCTGACTCAGCGTTCAATATGCGCAACCCGTACTTACCCTTCATCACCCACTATAACTCAAAAGATTGGTGAAAGCGAAGTGGCATCATCGTGTAGCAAGCGATCCATGTATCAGTAACGTGGAAAGGACGGGGCGCCATCCATACCACCGACACCATGAATAACAGCCAATTCCGCCGACTCCTCTCCGAGACGCCAAATCGCAATGGCGATGCACCACCGGGCAAGAGCACAGTTCCTTCAGCGCTAGGGTCTAAGAAGGTCGGCTTCGTGCCCATGACTCCGCGCACTGTTAGAGGAGGCGCAGACATAGACTTTGCCCGGCAGGTCCGCGAGCGTAACGCTGCGCTACAGCCCGCGAAGAAGTTCAAGTCATCGGTACCGAAAGGCGTCAAGTATACATCAGGCTATACAGACCGAGCGAAAGCTAGAGCGGAGGCTGGCGAGGACGAAGACGGCAAGGCAGCCCGCATTAAGGCGCTCGAAGAGCAGATGAAGCTAGGTCAGATCTCGCCGGAAGTGTTCGACAGTCTGAGAGATCAAATCACTGGCGGCGATGCGTCGAGTACGCACTTGGTGAAGGGCTTAGATCGACAGCTGCTCGAGAGAGTTCGCAGAGGCGAGGACGTGCTGAATCTGAACGGCGAGCAATCTCAGCAAACCCAGCTACCGGCCGATGTTGAGGATGAGCTCGACAAGCTCGCGGAGAGGGATGTCGCCATAGTCCAGCGTACAGCGGTGGAAAAGAAAGGCACGATGACGGTGGCAGGAAAGAAGCGAAGTCGCGACGAGATTATGCGGGAATTGAAGGCTGCGCGTCAAGCTGCGACACAAGCCCACCCTCTACCAGCACTTGACAGTAGATGGCGCAAGGTCGGCGAGAAGCAGACCAGTCGCATCGAGATTGACCACAAAGGGCGCGAAGTGCTGATTACCGTAGACGAGGATGGTGTAGTGAAAAGGAAAGTGCGCAAGATGCCGGTGGAAGCAACACATGAAAAGACTGTCCCTATGCTGCCCGATAGCAGCAAGACTATTCTGGGGTCTGATGTGATTGTACCGGAGACCGTTGGACAGCCAGTGGTAGCACAGCTAGACGAAGATGACGATATCTTCGAGGGCGCCGGCATTGAGTATAACCCTCTTGGCGACGAGCCCGACAGTGAGGATGACGAAAATGACGACGATGACGATTACGACGATGACCATACTAGTACTCATCATGCCACCCAACAAAATGTGGAGACAACAACGAATAACACTGAAAGCACGACCGTGACCGAAGCGGACCGGGACCGAGACGGCGGCGAACTTCCCGACATCAACAATACCGAAGGATCGCAAACACTTGCCCGCAACTACTTTGGCGACAGCTCCACAAACACGCAAGATATGCCAAGCAACCACTTTGCTGGCATAGAGAATGTCCTGAAGAAAGCAGCTAATATCAACCCTTTACGCCAGGCCTCTGACGATGCCCAAGGCGAAGATGAGGAGCAACGTCAAGCCTGCCTCAAGCGACGAGCCGAGATGCTAGCCCAGCAGGATCGTGATTTGGATGATATGGATATGGGCTTTGGCAGCAGCCGCTTTGAAGACGAAGCAGAGGCTGATGGCGAGGGCAAGAAGGTGCGATTGTCTGAGTGGAAGGGTGGAGACGGTGGCTGGGAAGATGGCGATGGAGAAGGCGGCAAAAAGAAACAGCGCAAGCCGAAGAAGAGGGAAGGTGATGCTAACAACATGGCTGATCTAATGAGAGTGATTGAAGGAAGAAAGAATGCAGGCAAGTGAAGTAGGCTCGTCACGTGACGGGCTTAGCGTTGACTAGCGTTACTGCATCGCCAGCAGAAGAGCATTCACGCCCTAGTAGGCGTCGCTCAGGACGACAAAACACGCGTTCAGGAGTACACGCCTGCCAAATAGTATGCAACAGCGCACGAACCTTCGGAGAAGAACGGCTACCCAAACCTCAGACTAAGCGCCCATTCTGGCGCTTAACTGCTGTCTCTTGCAAGGGCTCTAAGCACGTCGCGAAACTGCTACGCCGAACATGGACCATGACCCGTGAACTGCTGCGTTAGTCACGCTCGCAGTGCTAAGTATGGCGTCAACAGCCAAACACGCAGGCTAGTATGTCACCGCCAAGGCGACCATTCTTGCGCATAACTGTGCCGCTACGGCGCCTCGCAGGTAAGTCACGACTATATGAAGATAGAAGGTAGGGCGTATTGCTTTGTTGCAATGAGATGATACCTCCAATCAGTACTGCTCCTCTGTTTGATCCCTAGCGACACCAAGGACTCTCGAGCACCACTTTTCCGAGGGTCACCATTAGCGAGAAATAAATAATGATTCTACCACTCTCACCTGCTACCGTGAGTCTGAATGATACTGCATTACCGAGGTACAATGCTACAATGAATGGCACTCGAAGTCACACGCAGCTACAAGCAGCCGATTACAGCCCGTCTGGTGCGGCCTTCGTTCTCGCCATTACGCTCTGCGTCGTTACTATCTGCCTCTGTCTCGCCGGACTTGCGGTGCTTGCTCGAAAGCAGTGGATACGTCAGCGACAAGCACGGGCAGACACCAGCAAGAGCCGACTATCAACGTACACACATCGACTGTCCCGGGCACGGCGTGAGATCGATGCCTGCTATACGAGGCGATACCGCGGCGTGCTGGCTCACCCGGTGGAGAACCCCGAAATGGGCAGCGACTCGCCGATACTGCTCTGGACCGAACCGCGAATTTGCGAGGCTCCTGCTGTGCCGGCTAAAGGCACGGAAGCGATAAATCAGAATACTGAGACCCGCAGGAAGAGTAGGGGAGTGAGCATGCTGCTCAACGGTAAGGCGTGGCCGCCAGGGCGATAGAGGCTTCCACGTGGACGGAAGCAAGCCGCAAGGATTTCAAAAGCGGGAAGCAACAGATCGCCTGTCCATGCAATTGGCCCTCATCATGCTACCCACAATCGAAGCAACGCAACAGATAAGTCGAATACCTTGCTGTTCACCTAGCTCCAAAGTCTGAAAAAATGAAGGCTCCAGGCAACATTGAGCGATGGAAGATAAGTGCCTCATTGCTGTGCTGATACAATGACTCCTCCGAGCACCAGCAAGAACACAGTTAGAGTCTTAATGAGTAAACCTTTAGCGGCTAGCGTAGAATATCTCAAGCGCAGCGAAGGCAGGGCTAGTAAGCGTAGAATGGATGGGTGTCTCTCTGGAATCGACCGGATTCCGTATATTGACGACCAACGGTGGTACTCATGTTGACGAAGGCTGCTTCACGTCCTTTGCTGCACTGTTGTACCTGACCAGCCTCTGCGAGTGCTGCGGCCCTGACCTCTGCTTCCGCTCCGTCCAAGGAGATACATTATGCAGGAACTCACTTCATCTTCCCCTCGAAAAGGCAAAAAACCTGTAGTGTCGGTGAATGTTATCAACACCTTACTCGACACTGAGTGGAGGTTAGCTCCGTCCCAGAACACCGTCGACATGTGATTGAAATCGTCTAGACACGAAATAATCTGTTCGTTTCGAAGTTCGAGACGATGCAGTGAGATTGTGCTCCCCTGAGCTAAGGCGAAAGCGATCAGGGTCCCAGCCAAGGTCTTTTCTTAGACCAAACCTTACTCGCATTGGGAAGCCTAAGCCACGAGCTGCGCCGAGAACGGCTCCTATCACCTTCGAGGCTTCGCCACGAGTCAACCCATCCTCCGCCTAAGATCGATA
This sequence comes from Baudoinia panamericana UAMH 10762, assembly GCF_000338955.1. NCBI lineage: Eukaryota > Fungi > Ascomycota > Dothideomycetes > Mycosphaerellales > Teratosphaeriaceae > Baudoinia > Baudoinia panamericana. Next base: position 1,107,573 of record NW_006911263.1, read on the forward strand.
TGGAGTACGCGCGGGCAAACCGAGAGACATTACCACTCACAGACAGAAGCTATCCGCCACGGACCGAAGCCTCGACAGTCTCGGTCAGCCTGCCCGCGGGCTTTTCTTTCTACGGTAGCACTTGGCTGCCACGCTCGCCAGCCACGAGTCGCGACGTGTGATGGAACGAATTTCCACAACCAGCTGGTCGGACGTCGGCCGCAACGTGGACAGGAGTGCCAGGCCTGTTGTTTTAATCGTCACTTGCATGTAGTTCCTTCCGTCTCTCCCTCTGCAAGACGATACGTACTGAGGTGCTCTTCTTCTTCACACATTTCAGGCATATTGCCATAGTCACTCCTTTGACATACACGTTAGCTCACTCAGTCACTCGTTCACTTAGCGCTCTCTAATTTTCCAGAATTAATAATATGTTGTCCACCAAAAGCATAATCACGGCGGCCGCCGTATCCGTCTTCGCAAGTCAGGCAGCGGCGTTCGACATTCCGGCATGCTGGGTAAGAGGATGAGAGCGAAGAGAGTCTTGTAAGGGGAAGCTAATGCTGCATAGTCAGGATGCTTCGTTCAGTACAGCGTTTCCACAGAGGCAGCACTTTGCACTCCTTCAATCGCGACGAGTCTCAACGCATGCATAACAGGGGCCTGTTATGCGGCCAACGACACTGCTGATGCGTCGCTGTACACCTCATGGATGTGTACCACCTGCCCGAGCGCGGCGCCAGCTGTGTGCTCTGTTTCGTCGTCAACCACCTCTGCTTCCACATCGACTAGCATCTCTAAATCGTCTGTGAGCACGACCTTGATACCATCGACTTCTGCAACCTCGTCCATTCGGACCACGTCAATCCCGTCAAGCTTCTCGATTTCCTCCGTGCGATCCTCTACCTCGTCCGATCCCTCCAGATCGTTGACATCCTCCGTGCCTTCCAGCACACCAATCTCCTCTGCACCATCCTCCAGCCGATCCTCATCAGCTCCGGGAACTGGCTCTACATCGCCAACCAGCAGCCGGCCCATCACTACCAGCTTGAACACCGACCCCGCATCTGGTAGCCCGACCCCAACCACTTCACGCAATGGCACTACGATTGTTACCACGATCACGACCTCCAAGACAGTAACGTGCACTGAGACCAAGTGCACCGGTTCTCCCTCGACGATCCTCACGACGATCACGTCAACGTTGACCTGCACTACTGGCGTGTGCGCTGGAATCAGCAGCACCCCAACCTCATTGCGCACGTCATCTGGCACTGGTATCAATCCTCCCATTTCAACCGCACCAACTACCCGAACAAGGACACTTACTCCCACCGGCTACGGCAACTCCACCCAGTTCGGCACCGGCACCGTCATCTCCAGCGGTACCCGTCCAATCTCCACTGGTGGTACTGGCACCGGCATTGGCACTGGCAGCACCACTCGTCCCGTCACCGTGTCCACAGTCACACCGCCAACCAACGGCCCGGTAACGAACACCACCGCATCTCACACGCCAACGGGCCCAACCATTTCTTCCTCCACGCACACACCCACCACGGTAAGTAACCGCAAACCCTCCTACCCGCTGTTCAATGCATTGCTAACAAAACCAGGTCCCATACAACTCCGGTGCAGGAGCCGTTGGCGCCACCAGCTGCATCGCGCTCCTTGTCGCAGCACTTGTGGCAGCGGTTCTTTAAGCCTGTCGCGACTCCCACGCAGAAGGGCAGTTTGATATTGTGCCAACCCTCTGGGCATTTAGCGAGTTGAGACCTTGATTGTCCTGCTACGGACACTGCATCTTGGCGTTGATTTATCAATTCTCTGTGCCGATACGGGCTACATTTTTTTTCGGCTTCTATTGTATATATGATGACGACGCGCCATCTGCGGCGAAGTATTTACGGTAGTCCAATACAATACGGTAATGCCCTACAAACTTATTCTCGTAAATGAACACGGCCTGAATGCTCATAACCAGTCATGGGAGTCGGTTGCCCAGCATCTTGTTTCACAGACGGTTCTCAAGATAAGGCGCGAAAGTCTTCTAGGATACTTCAACAGATTCAACCCATGTGGTGTCGGCAATGTAGGCTGTGTAGAACCGTTGGTAGATCCCGCGTAGTCCTCGGAACAGGGATGTCGTTCGCTCTAGTGGAGCCACGGCGGTGCGCATGCCTTAGGCTTTTGAGTGCCAAGACTAGTGTGCGGAACAAGCCGCACCTCGAAAATGCAGCCCACCTCACTCAAGCGAGCGGGCACGAGCGAACAACCAACCGTCATAGAGCCTTCCTCAAGCAGTCCTCATCAGCCGTCAAGATGGTAAGTCTTTCAGGCGCTGATTGCAAGCTGTAGCGTGTGCAGCGCAGTAGGATCACGGGTTAGGAAGTGGGAGATGGAAAGAAGCGTCGAAATACCGCAACAGATTCGATAGGGTGAAAGGTGGACGTAAACGGAAGAAGAAGCGATACTGAGGAGGTGAATTCACGGAATTTGGGTTCTGGAAGAAGAATTGAATGAGAACAAGAAGCTGGAACAACGTTTCCGGATCGCTGCGCTGCACAGGACCGCCGCACACACAATGGTCGCTGTATTCAGCGGCTGAAGACAAATGCTTACTTAGTGTTGCGCAACAGGTCAACGTACCGAAGACTCGGCGCACCTACTGCAAGGGCAAGGACTGCAAAAAGCACACCCAACACAAGGTTACTCAGTACAAAGCTGGCAAGGTGCGCATGACGCCCGCCGAACAAGCATGGCTAGAGAGGCTAACCACCTTATCCAGGCTTCCCTCTTTGCGCAGGGTAAGCGTCGATACGACCGCAAGCAGAGCGGTTATGGTGGTCAAACGAAGCCTGTCTTCCACAAGAAGGCCAAAACAACGAAAAAGGTCGTTCTGCGGTTAGAATGCACACAATGCAAGACCAAGGCGCAATTAGCGCTCAAGCGCTGCAAGCACTTCGAATTGGGGTACGTCATGTGTATGGAACGAGCAAATTTGGGGGAGATGCTGACCGTGACTGTAGTGGCGACAAGAAGACTAAGGGTGCGGCATTGGTGTTCTAAATGTGTGGCTTACTTCTCGCTGGCGTTCGGGTCGGCATCAAGACCATGGGAAGGCTGCGTAGAAATTACGTAGTGCATGCAAGCATAAGCGAAAGCGGACGAACTGCGCTTGTAAAACCTACTTCATCCGCATGGCTTCCATGAACAACTCCTTGTGTACACCACCCACGTCAGCCACGACGTCCTTCATCGCTTCCACCTCTCGAACGCCCTGACCATGGGCGAAGCTCCATTCCTCATCGCTCTCAAACCGGACCTGAAAAGCTTGCCAATTCTGCGACTTGAGTTCAATCACGTGCTCGTGGACCGCATTCGCAGGGCCGGTATATATAAGCACGCCAGGATATCCAGGCTTGGTGATACCTGATACGGCTGACGAGGCGGGGGATAGTGCGAGTTTGCGCTTATTGGTATTGAGTAAGTGATGAAGCCACACAATGATCGTGGCCTTCGTATCAGGTTCACGGCGTTGTAAAGCTTTCGCTTGTTCGCTCTGCTCCGCGTGATCACTGCCGTGCTGACCGACATCATCTACAAGCTCATTGAAGATGGCTAGGATAGTATCGAGCAGCTCTTCGCCTTTGATAAGCTCCCCAATTCGTCGCTTGAGCCTTTCCCGTACGTCAATTTTGCCGGCGTTCGCTGACAGAACTTGCGGGAGCTCTATACCAGGGTAGCCGTCCGGTAGCCTGAGAACGAGTGCGTTCGTATCTGCTCTATAGTTCATTTCTCTAGCTTTCTCAGCAAAGTGAAGCTGGTCCGGGTACATAGCCTCGAGCAAGGCGAGCTCGGTAGCAAGACGCTCATCTTGTGCCGAGCTCATAGTATGCCAATGTTGCGACGGTATCTACTAACATGCTGCTGCCCATGGATGGAGGCAAGCGTCGCTCATTTCGCCTGCGGTTACGAAATACTTCAATGCAAATCGCTGTAAGACGCGAAAGAGACGCGCTAGAAGCATTGACATTTGGCCATGACGCAATGCTCTTGGTCGATTGTTCGATCGCAACGTCAGTTCAGTCGATGACCGCACCCTTCACTTCGACCTTCATACCGGTCGCACCTATAAGACCCCTCCGGACTGCGTTCTAGATACTCACCACCCACCAAACATCGCGCGCAATAACCAATACACCCATTTCGGCACCGTCATAATAGTCCACCACAATGGCAGGCACACGCAGATCGGCGCGTCAAGCGGCGCAGACCAGCTCAGACCCACCGTCTTCGGCAAAGTCAACGAACGGCACTAAGCGCAAGGCCGACGACACCTCAAGTCCAGCTGCTAATTCCGCCAAGAAGCGCGGTCGCCCTTCGAAGAAGGAGCAGAAGACTCTCGAGGAGACCATGCCGGGCAATGACGAGCCAAAGGAAGACAAGGACGTGGAGATGGATGACGCCGAGCCCGAAGCCAACGGCGAAGGTAAGAAAGTCGCGTTTGAGCGCCCACCAGGCTGTTGGTTCTGGCTGGATAACGCCACTTACACTTCCTCAGAAGCGAATGGTGAGAGCAAGCGTTCAGATGATCAGAAGATCAGCAAGCCCGGAGAGAGCTTCGAGGGCGAGAACAAGGAGGGTGAGACCAAGAGTGATCCGGAGAAAGCGCTTAAGGATTCGCGTGGCGGCAGTGGCTTGAACGCGCTAGACCATGTTAAGGCAGACGAGAATGACACGAGCAAGACAGAAAAGGTATGTAATGCGGCGTAAGCCTGAACAGGACCGATCATGACTAACGGCAACCGCAGGTGGATAGCAAGGACGAGCCCGCCGATGGTGGCGCAGCCCAAGAGCCAGCCGTGGAAGAAGACAAGCAGCGCGAGGAGGCCGAGCCAGACAATCTGCTCGAGAAAGGCGTCATCTACTTCTTCACTCGTGGCCGTGTCGGCGTGGATGAGCCGGAAAGCGTCACGGACATTCAGCGCAGCTACTTCGTCCTCAGGCCTCTACCTCCGGGTGGTAAGATCACGGACGGCGCGATCCAAGATGTCAGCAACAACCGCCTCATCGCTTTGCCGAAGAAGGTCTGGCCAAAGAGCGGTCGTGACCGGTTCATGGCATTCGTCGAGAAAGCAGGGACATCGATGGACACGCTCAAGGAGGAGTTCTTCCAAGGCTCGGACTACAGCACCAAGACCACTGGCACGCGCCATACTCCAGAGGTGACGCCGCTAGGTGAGGGTGTCTATGCTATTACCGCCACTGGCAGTGGTCGTACCACCACGCACCTCTCGTACATGCTCACCATCCCCCAGGAGCTTGGTGAGGTGCAGAAAGACTTCGGTCTCGCTGAGAAGGGCAGCTTCGTGCTGTCTACTAAAAACCCAGAGTCATCCTCTCCTGCCAACGCTGCGTTGCCGCAGGGTCCAGGCTACCCAAAGGAGATCATGGACGAGTTCGGCAGTCGCGGATGGCTCCCTACGCGACCGGCTCATCTTAACTACGCCAACGGGCAGATTCTACTGATTGGCGAGTCGAGCGGCATTGACGCTATCAAAGAAGACACCAAGGACGGTCAGCAGACGGCCGAAGAGGAGCTTGAGAAGCTGGAGCACGAAGACGATCTCCGCATCGAGCATCTTGCTGGCGACGAGACTATCTTCGCCGATCTTGGCATCTCATCTAAGGACTACCCGAAGGTCAAGTCGACATGGTAGAAACATCGCAATCGGCATCGATTTGCATCTGCGTCTGCTATTACTTCTGTATCACTATTTTCATCCATCTATGAGGTGGGATGTACTCTAGCTTGCTTCGGTGGGACAGTCGGCGGCACTGGCACGAAAACGGGACGGCATGCCGACAGGCCTCGGCGAGCATCTGTAATGTGCAAACGGCGACGAGTCACGGGATGGTGCCAACACTGCGGTTCTCAAAGCAATAGCTCACACCTTGTGTACCATACACTTAGCAGATAGGATCTACACTGCAACAATCGTTTGACTGCCGTATTTCAATCGATAATCGACATGCGCGACTATTTTCGGCTCTTCAAGCATGCTTGCTCGCGCGACTGGATACGCCCCCGGTAGCCGCGCAGCCTGACACTCGATATGATACCGCATTGCGCTGTCGTTAGCTTTCACCTGGAGATTGAGCGCTCCAGCACTCCCAGCGAATCGGCGCACGAAAAGCAAGAGATGAGACTTCTGTGGCGTCCCTGCAGCGGGCCGAAGGATCCTTGCCCTGCCGCTGGCCATGCCCTGTCTGTGCGGGCTTTCCACCCCGCTGAAACGTGGTGAAACGACTGTCATGCTTTGAGCTGTCCTATTGTTGTAAAGCTCCCCATTGTCGGGTCACCGTCCAGCAAGAGGTTGAGTACTTGTAGAAAACCGTGGCTGGCTGCGGTACTCGACAAGTCCAGCTTCTTGCATTGCATCTTCACCTAACAAGCGTCTTCTTGTTACACAACCAGAGCCGATTACCCCACCAAGCCTAGAACTCATTGGGTGAGTGATACTGCAGTGACTCTGTGACTGCCCGACTTCACTACTGCGACTTGGTCACGATATCGTGATATGACAGCGGCTTACATTCATCAGAGTATAGCGCAGCGTCTCCCTCACGATCTACTCGCCCACCAGAAGTGCTCGAAGCTCCCTAGAAGCCTGCCCCAAGCTTCGCGAAAGCCAACATACAGAGCTACCTTGGGTACCAACAACGACGTGTTCAGGTACGTCAAGAGCAGTGTCCTCGGTGGAGGTGTTTGGCTGTGCGCAGCAAGTGGCTATGGTCTGCGATAGAGGGTATCTTGTCGCTCAAGGCAGAGCGCAATGTACCGAGCTGCATGCCAGAAGTCGTACAGGCAACAACATCCTTAAATACTAGGCTGACGTCTGACATAGCACAATTAGAGACGAGAACTCTTACCGGAATCAGAGTCACAAACTTTGTCGACTTAGTGCCCGCCCGTCCTCAGCCGTCGCAGGCTTGCCGGGAGCGACAGCAGCGCTTTTAGCACAGACCGTGAGACGTACTTGCCGTCACCATGTCTCGCGCTCCGCAGCCCGGCGGCTCAAGGAAGATCTCGTTCAACGTTTCCGAGCAGTACGAGATTCAGGATGTGGTGGGAGAAGGTGCCTACGGTGTCGTATGCTCAGCCCTCCATAAGCCATCTGGGCAGAAAGTGGCTATCAAGAAAATCTCACCGTTCGACCATTCCATGAAAGTCGAATCCCTCCTCCAACACGCTTGAACGCTGGCTAATAATCCTAATAGGTTCTGGTAAGTAAACCATTTTCTTCGAGGTGTGAGTGAGGCGGGGTAAGTGAAGTGTCCTGAGCGACATGAGGTGAGGCCGGACCGGGTGACGTCCAGACAAGGTGAGGTGGTGGCCATGAACGCGACTTCTTCGCAACACGCGAACGCCTACATCCAGCTCGCGGGTCGGTATGGCAGCCTGGGCAAGATGGCAGACCTCACGTCTGTCTTGTCCGACCGGACAAGACGCATCGCTTTACGACAAGCATACCAGACCGTCGACAGTGCACCTGGAGACAGACCTACCGCTCAGACAGCCTCAAGTGAGCCGCCATGGCATCCGCAGCAGCGACGACATTACTGGACCTGGTTATCACGCTGGTATGGACATGCGTGTCTGGTGCACCAGTGCTACAGAAGAATGCGACCTACGACATCCTCATGACAAGCATTGAAGTGGTGCGGGAGTATATCACATCAGCGTCTCTCATATTTGCTCCTGGACTACTCGCTGTACTGCAAGCTGCAACACCTCCATCCTTCGCATATTTCAAGAGCTTACCCTTTGTGCCTGGGAACTGGTGGGCTATCTACGCTATTACACTGGAGCGAGATGGACAGCGTCCAAAGGTCTACTTCGGCAGTGGTACGAACGCAAAGCGCGGAGCAAGAGCTCGATTGTACTGCTACACTGTCGGAAATGCTCTGCCTAAATATGTCAAGGAGGCACTCGATGATGGCTACAAGATTACAAACAAAGGATACCTCTGCTGGGTTCCAATTCCAGATCCATCGAATCATCTCAACGTCCTGGTTGTCATCATGGCACTTGAGGCCACGTTCTCCTTCTATCTCTGGACTATGAGATCCCGACGCAAAGACTACCGCATGTCTCACGCCCGTGGCTGGCCAATCAATGCCTTTGAATATGACGGACTCTGCTCTCACAGTCCCTTACTCGAAGGGCTCACTGTCGACGGTCTTACTGCTGCTCAAGTGGAAGTCAAGGTCAAGGAAACGGCCGAAAACCGCAAGAAGCGGGATGCAATAAACGGCAGAGAGTGGCAGAAGGCGAATCCAGAGAAAATGAGAGCCGTCGAGGCCCGCAAGAATGAGAAGAACAAAGCTCTCAAGAAGTACCATTGCAAGCCCTGCGACACTTCCTTCAATGTTCAAGCACAGCTTGACAGACACCTCAAGACCACTCGTCACGAGAAGAAAGTCGCTGGTCTGGGGCCTACTACTTCTCAAGAGAGGTGCTACGCGAAGAACATCGCCTCCAAGAGATACCACTGCGCCTTCTGCGATCACAGCTACCGAGAGAAGTTCAAACTGGAGCGGCACTACAAGACGGACAAGCACATCCTCAAGGCTGCCAAAGCCGCGAGGGCGGCCGAGGCGGCCTAACATCTCAACCACTCACCACTAACAGCATCTTGGACAGCGTCCATTCGTGATATCATTACTCCATCAAACATGCACTAACACCCTCTTCTAGCTTACGAACACTGCGTGAGATGAAGCTGCTACGGTACTTCAACCACGAGAACATCATATCTATCCTGGACATCCAGAAGCCGCGCAACTACGAGAGCTTCTCCGAAGTTTACCTTATCCAGGAGCTCATGGAGACTGACATGCACAGAGTCATCCGCACGCAGGAGCTGTCCGACGATCATTGCCAGTATTTCATCTACCAGACGCTGCGTGCGCTGAAGGCCATGCACTCGGCCAATGTCCTTCACCGTGATCTCAAACCATCAAACCTGCTACTCAACGCCAACTGCGACCTCAAGGTCTGTGATTTCGGCCTAGCACGCTCAGCTGCAAGCTCCGAAGACAACCAAGGCTTCATGACCGAATACGTCGCCACTCGCTGGTATCGTGCACCAGAGATCATGCTTACCTTCAAGGAGTACACCAAAGCCATTGATGTATGGTCGGTCGGCTGCATTCTGGCTGAGATGCTCAGCGGCAAGCCACTGTTCCCTGGCAAAGACTACCATCACCAGCTCACGCTTATCCTTGATGTTCTTGGTACGCCAACAATGGAAGACTACTACGGCATCAAGTCAAGACGTGCGAGAGAGTACATTCGATCACTTCCCTTCAAGAAGAAAATTCCTTGGAAGGTGATGTTTCCGAAGACCTCAGACCTCGCGCTTGATTTGTTGGAGAGGCTGCTCGCCTTCAACCCGGTTAAACGGATTACGGTAGAGGAAGCCCTGAAGCACCCGTACCTCGAGCCGTACCACGACCCAGATGACGAGCCGACCGCGGAGCCGATCCCAGAAGAGTTCTTCTCGTTCGATCTGCAGAAAGACACACTGTCCAAGGAGCAGCTTAGACGTGAGTTAATTGAATGCGAAACGTAACCGCACAAGCTGACGCACTTTCCAGAGCTCATCTACGAAGAAATTATGCGGTAACGGTTCCATCTATGTTTCCGGTTTCGCACTGTCCACTTTCGAAATACTACTCTCACTCGTCGCAGATATTTTGAGATCCTGCTGTGTCTTCGGTGTTGCGGCCATACGGTGCACTCTCGGCATATCTGCAATGTCTCAGTTGAGCACCCTGACCTACGACACAGCATCTCTCAAGAAAGCATCTACCCGGATGTCCTCTAGACATTCGTCGGATCAAGTAAAGGAGGGCATGGAGCAGGGTGCGATAAGCATTCTTAGACAGGCGTTATGATCACAGCTTATGATACCTCTACAACCCTGCCAGCGCACATCTAGGGAAGCATCATCAAGGAACTGAAGCAGGATTTATAGCCTGCAACGTGGCGTTGGACGAATTGAGCGCTGATATGCGCACGTAAGCATTTGCGAGGAACCACCGAACCTGCACTATCTACATTACAAGTGTTGCCGCCTCGTGAGAGCATGCACAAGCGGGAGTTGTTTAGCTTCATTCATAGTATTCATCATGGGAAGTTACAGTATACTAGCATATTCGCAAGCCCTGCCTGCAACTTTAATTTGTGCGGCGTGAGATGTTAGATCTCGATCATGGAGCCTATGTCAGTATCACCTTCGTGCCGTTGTTCGGTAGCTTGACCCTGAAAAGAGCGAACGGCTTCTGGCGCCGGTCCGTGCCAGGGTAGAAACCAGTGCCGAATGCCAGCTGGTTGCAGGTGAAGTACAGGTAGCCGTTTGTTGAGACGGACATCGTGTCGACCTGGGAAAGTCAGCAAATACGTGCCAGAAAACAGTTACCCACAACCAAGCCGGCTAGCTTGGCTTGTTCGTGGGCAGATCCCCACAGTGTCTCGCTGGATGCGTACCCAATTGATCCTATGTTGAGTCAGCATGAAAACTTTTGTACTGGGGACAAAGTGGAGTGGCAGACCTCGGGTCGCGAACAAAAAGAGAGTCCGTGCCGTTAGCAGGGTTGTAGAAGCTGATGGCGTTCTGCTCCATATTGCCTACAGATCGATAGACGAAATGGTCAGCTGTGTCTGGCACAACCCGGACGCAACTGCACATTGCTCCACCCACCGTGATAGATGAAACCGTTGTTCATATCGGTTTCCATGCCGTCAGTGATGCCTGTCTGGCCGTGGTTGTTAATAGCAGCTTGAGCAAGGACTTCCGATGTCGCGCTGTTGTCACGTAGGCGTGCGGTCGGAATGCCTGGCAAAAGAGCGTTAGAGAACGAATGACGGCCGTGATTGTGAACAGCACGCACTATACAGATAGCGGCCAGCCACAGACTTCCAGTACAGAGTTGCACCATCTGCTGACAAGGCAATGCCGTCGGCTCCAAAGGTGCTGTAACCAAATGGTCGTCCTGGGTTGAACGAATATAACGGCACGCCCCATAGGTATGCCAGCCACTGCGACTCCGGACGCACCGCCATATTACCGTCTAGGTGTCGCCAAGACTGGCCGGTACCGAGGTCGACCGTGATGATCCCATTGCGGCCCTCGACAGAGCTGTCAGTGATGTATGCGACGCCCTTACCAGAAGCAGTGATGTTGGGTCGCAGATCGAAGCGCACATCGTTGAGGTAGGAGTCAGAGAAAGCCACGGTCGTCGGGAATACAATGGTTTGGAAGATGGTGTTGTTGTTGAGATGGATGCCCACAAGCTTTGGACCGCCGTACGAGGCCGGTACTAGCGTTCCATTGGGTGTCTCAACGCGCCCTGTATCGAGAATCCAAGCACGATTGGCGGCATCAATCACAATGGACTGTGAGCCGATGAAGTAGTTCGAATAGCCAGCACCTGACGGGGGGTAGGTCGTGTAGTTGATTGCTCCACCTGGCGGACTGTTGATCGCTACGCTCGGATACGCGCTCTCCGTTGTATTACCGGTCAGCTCAGCAATCGTATATCTGCCATTGCTGCCGTTGTTGGTGTTGTTAGGGTCTAAGCCGCCTGGGTAGTTGGAGAATAGGCGGCCGGTAGACGACACAGCGATGCCTTCCCTGAGTTAGCGCTTCGAGAAGAGCTCGCAGAGAAAAGGATATGTACCCGTGGGAAACTGGTCATAATAGAGATGTACGAGTTCTAATGGTGGCCCATAAACACCGGGATCGCGGATCAACTGTGCTGAGTTTTGTGCAGAGCACAGGAGGATGTTAGCTGCCGCCGCTGCCAATATGTAGGTACGCATTATTGCAATCAGTGGTATGGTAACGACGGATGCGATGTTGCAAAGAGTTTACACAAAGTAGACAGAGGACTGGGACTTTGACCTTTCTACCATTCTGCAATCGACATTGACACGACGTCAGTCATGTAATGCTTGTCGCGAGTCTCCGCCAGGCACCACGCGGCCATGCTGCAGGCCCCATCTGCCATTGGCCATATGACAGGTCGATGATGTACGCTGCTTCGGGTCCAAAGCCGACGGGAAAGGCTCAAAAAGCTTGACGATCATCTTAGGTGAGGTATCGTCACCGTCTGCAAGGGCCGGTGATTGTGCGGGGACGTCTGCCGCTAAGGCTGCAAAGTACGGAGATAGCACCGGCCGGATATGACTGAACCTGCAATATAGTCCATACCTTGTATTTCCCGTGAACATCATTGTGTGCTCTACAGTGTTACGCTTCCGTTCTGTGTCCGAAGAACGCTGCAACGTCACCCACCACACCATCAACCTTAGAGGCGCTGTCCGCCGGAAAGCAATCTTTGATCCATCCCGGCAACTTCTGCCGGATGCGAGACTGTAGGTAGCGACTGTCCATAAGCACGATACTTGCCCAATCATCCTTGTGTCGAATGACGCGGCCTACTGCCTGATTGACTGCCCTCATGCACACATTCTCAGCATGCTCTCTGCTTGCTTTGCCCTTCAGCTCACCTCTTCCGACGGCTTTCTCATCGAGATACTGCATCCTGGCCTTCCACTCCGGCGTTTCAAGGTTCGGAAACGGTAGGCCGACAACTACGACGCATCTTCCAAGGTCGTCGGAGAAGTTGATGCCCTCCGACAGCTTTCCGCCTAGGACAGATAGCAGGATTGCGCCCTTTGCGCTAGTATATATGGCTTCAGTGTACGCCTTGAAAACAGCCTCTGCAGACATTGTTCGGCTGTCCCAGAATACTGCTTTTATCTGCTCCAACCTGGCAATCATCGAGTGCGCGTGCCAGCAATCATAGAGTTGTTGTAGGAAGCCGTAGCTGGGTAAGAAGACCACGAGTCCGCCCTGGACGTACGTAGCCACTTTCAGCAATGCGTCGCCGATACGTACGGCAGTCGCATCGTTCCGTGATTTGTAGCTTAGCTCAATCGTACCCTTCGCATCGGTGGCAATGGTACGAACAAGAAGATTGCTTGGTGGAATTAGGTGGCCGCAAGAGAATGTCGTGAGGGAAGGTAAGTATGGAAACAGTCGTTCTTGGTAGTCATCCATTGGTGACATGGTACCTCCGGCGAGAATGACCGCTCGTGTCTCGTCGACGATGCCTCGAAAGTGTTCGGCAGGATCTAAGAGCATATACTGCAGCTCGCGCCTGCCGGTTTCGATGGACCAGGAGAACCGACCGTCAGATGATGGGTTGACAAGTGTAGCGAGAAAGGCTTGAACATGTGTAAGGGCAGGCGTATCCGCGGTGTTCTCCACAGGGGACTTGTTGTCGGCACTATCCTGCTTTATGGTGAGATGCGATGCGTAGCCTTCTACCTTCCGCGCCAGCTTACTGACAGTGAGGAAGTGAATCAGCTTCGAGATGTTGACTTGATCGACACCTTTACCTGCCAGCAGTCGGCTTGCCTCCACCGTGCCTGATGTACGTGGAGCGTTCAGAAGGCTAGCGAAGAAAGATAGTAGTGAGTCAAGCACTCTGACGACTTGGGTAACGTAGACTCTGTTCGCGCCTTTCAAGCGGTTACGGAACCTCTGCAGATAGATCAACATTGACGACTTCGACCGTTCGACAAGCATGTCAGATATTTTCGCAGAGTAGATACCCTCAACAGCACTCGCAAGATTGTGCGCCTCATCAATGACCACGACCTGACCTCGTAGTGAGATTCCTAGAGCGTCCCGAGCAGACTTCTGGAGCAAGAGCGGATAGGGTAGTGTCACCAGCTCAGCGGCGCCTATTGCGGTGCGTGAAGCGTAGTACGGACAGATACCCAACCGAGCTCCTACCTCAGCCAAGTCCTCAATATCTCGGATCCGGGCTAGCGCATGATCGCGGAAGTCAAGCACGAGATCCTCGTTGTCTTTGGAGGGTAGGTATGGACATCTGTGTTCTGCGGGTGTTTTTGTCTGTTGTAGCTCCACACACCGCTCGTTGATCGCAGTCTGATCGCCAAGCTTGATAACCTTAGGATTGATGCAAAGATTCTTGCGTGAACCCAGCGGTACCTGTTTGACCGCTTCATGGACATGTTCATCAAGCTTCGCCTCAGCCCCTGGAGGCATGCTGGGCGGCAGCTGCACGCGGCGCAACTCCCGGACAAATTGCGACAACTGCGAGTGAGTGCGCGAGCAGAAGTAGATCTTAGGCTCATCCAGCCCGTCAGCGTCGTCACGGCCCTTATCTGTCTGTGAAAGCATTCCAAGTTTCCCCATCAACGCAGACGTGGCCGCAGAGTACTGGGTAGTTGCAGCAGCCGCCGGTCGTACTTCGTTTTGGTCCTCACTGTAATCATCAAGAGCAAAGTACTCGTCGTCTGAATGAGGATCACCGCCTGCGACTGAAACCTTGCGTTTCTTCCTCGCAGGGCCAACGTCGGAGTGTTCCTGCCGGACTTTGCGCTCCTTTTCTCTGATAGAGTCCAAGCGCTCCTCGAAGTCGATTCTCATCTGCCGCATTTCCCGCCGTCGGCTGTTTCTGGCATGCTCAACCATCCACTCCGGGTCGTCGTCATCAATAGCGATCGTGGCAAGCGCTTCATCGAAAGCCTTGCGCTTATACTCACGTAGCCATGTCAGAGAGGCACAGATCAAGCTGAGCGACTTCCCGGTACCGGTGGGCGACTCGAAAATGCCCACTTTGCCGTCTTCGATGCAGTCATACATAGCCTCCATGAATTGTTGCTGGATATCGTACGGCTGAAAAGGGTGATGGAAGTCTTTCGGCGCCATCTTGCCTACACAGCCAGCTTCATGCAATGACGGCGCACTTCTGCGCGCCGTGCAGTCTTATTGGCAGATACCGTTCTCCGAGCACGTAAGCCCTTGCCAATACTACCTAGTACTGCAAAGGGGCGCGACGCGATAGATGGGCCGCTTCGCGCTAGTGGCGCGCCAGAGCCGGGATTCACCCGGAGCTATGCACGGCCTGAGTGCTTCTCAGATGACTACCCAAGAATCAATCGGCTATGGATGGATTGAAAGAACGAGTATGGTCGTCCACATATTCGCTTTTGGGTGAATTGCGTAGTCCGCGTGTGAGAATCAGGTAAGTGGTCACCGGAGTAAGTTAAACACGCACCGCTGGGCTCAGCGATGCTTCCCTTTCCGATGTCGGACAGAATCACTGTTCACGCTCGTTGGAGACTTTTCAATGATCCAAGTCTCCACGATCTCCTTCTTCTCGGCTCTCTTGAGCTCCCTTTGCTTGGCGTCCTTGACTCGCTTGATGTAGCCCAGATAGATCGCGACTTCAGCAACCGCAACAATGCCGCTGCTCGACATGGAGAGGCCAAGACGTTGTGGTACACTCCAGCGTCGAGCAGCGATCCAGACGAAGATGCTGCAAGTGACGATAGAGACCAGTACGTTAATGATAAGGATCATCTGCCGGTTCACATCGGCGTATGTGACTTCGTCCTCCTCCGATGTTCCCGCAGAGCCATACGAATATGCGGGATTGAATGCTGGCGCGGTGACTGCGGCCGGGAAGCGCTGGCTGAAAGTCTCAAGCGGAGGTTGAGCGTTGAGCATACGTTCGTACTGGCGTTGTTCCTCTTGCTGCCTTAGCCGTTGCATAAGAGCTTTGTACTCAGGGCTCTGACGTTGATTAGCATTTAGACATTGAGCAAAGGATGGAAGACAGATTACAGGCTCAGGCTTTGGTGGGGGAGGCGGTTCGTATACCAAGGCTCCTTTAAGCAAGGCGTCCAGTCGCCACCGTCGCGTATCACCACCTTCGGCATCGCTGTTCCTATACTTGTTAAGGAGGTATTTGGAGATTAGGATGAGCTCGTAATGTTCGATAGGACTGCCTATCTCTGTGTCCGACAGCTTGTTAAGACGCGTAGCTTCATCATCGTCGAATTCTGCACGGTCGGACCGCTTCCCAGAGCAATATTGTACGATAGCTGCCTTCGCTACGGCAGTCACAGTGAGCTTGACCATGGGTTGTACGCTGATGAAGAGTCCAGAGTGCAGCCCGGTATGAAGCTGCAAGGCACCACCAGAATCGGCATGGTTGCGCCGGGCCGATCTCCGAATGCAAGATCTGGGCGTCACTCCAGAAAAAGCTCCCCTTCACGCATGCACTGTGTTTCCACGAGTTCAAAGCAAACTGAGCGTTTTCGTTTCTACAAGCCCGCAGTGAAGGAATAACCTGCGCTACCGTACTATTACTGCCCTGTGCCGAAGGAGGAAAACGGATTAGGAACGATTATATGTCTGCATCCGCCGCCAGAAGCTCCACGCTGGTTGGGAAGTCTATAGCAGCTCCCACGCGGCAGCGCTTACCACTGCAGTTGTGCCCAGAGTGTTTCCGACCGCTACCACAACGATACCCAGCAGCCCGCCAACAACGACGCGTGTACCATGAGTCGAGCAAATTTCGCCAATCTGCCGTCGCTGCAGCGGTCGCGAAGGCGAAAGAGCTGTTCAATGGCCCTCCGCCACCAGGACCGATGGGCATTGACCCTCTCAGAAGTGTGGCGGAGGAGATGAAGTTCATGACGGGCAAGATCAGACAACTCATAGGTTCCGGTCATCCCATGTTGGATACAGTGTCCAAGTACTACACGCAGTCCGAAGGCAAATACATTCGACCGATGCTTGTGCTGTTAATGTCACAAGCTACATCGATGCTACCTACGCAGTCGAGATCATGGTCAAGAGGAAGAGAAGAGGTCGACCAATCCATAACACCGGCGTCGGTATTGGCAGATTCGAACCCGACCTCTCCGCTCACAGCACCCAGTGTTGAGAACGGACAGACTTCTGATACATCAGTTCTTCCGTCACAGCGGAGACTGGCAGAGATCACGGAGCTGATACACACCGCCTCTCTACTACACGACGACGTGATCGACACATCTACATCAAGAAGAGGGAATCCGTCCGCCAACATTGCGTTTGGCAACAAGATGGCGGTGCTTGCGGGAGACTTCTTACTAGGCAGAGCATCTGTCGCACTAGCTCGCCTTCGAGACCCTGAGGTAACCGAGCTGCTTGCGACCGTGATTGCGAATCTCGTAGAAGGCGAGTTCATGCAGCTAAAGAACACCGTTCTAGACGAGCGGCATCCCGTCTGGAGCGAAGACGCAATCACGTACTACCTTCAGAAGACCTACCTCAAATCGGCCAGCTTGATCAGCAAGTCGTGTCGTGCAGCGGCATTACTTGGCGATCACTCGGTGGACGTTGTGGAGGCTGCGTACCAGTACGGCAAGAACTTGGGCTTGGCGTTTCAGCTGGTGGACGATATGCTTGACTATACCGTGAGCGGGCAGGAGCTCGGTAAGCCTGCGGGTGCCGACCTCGAGCTGGGTTTGGCCACTGCACCATTACTGTTTGCATGGAAGAACAACCGGGAGCTAGGTACGCTCGTCGGCCGGAAGTTCTGCGAGGATGGCGACGTTCAGATGGTGGGTGCAAGAAATAGTCCGAATGCATGTACCGTGTGCTGATCATTACTAGGCTCGCGAAATGGTTGTCCGCAGCGACGGCATCGAGCAAACGAGAGCACTTGCTCAGGACTACGTGGATAATGCGGCACGTGCGATCTCCGGCTTCCCCGACAGCGAGGCAAAGTTCGGACTTATAGATATGTGCTCCAAGGTTATGGAGCGGAGGAAGTGAGTGAGAAGTACGTACTTGGCGAATACGCCTCAACTCACTTTTACAACAATGTGTGTGTACATCAACCCGCGACACAACTTGTTCCTGGTCACGAAAGCCGGAACCGAGCACGGCATGGTAGCACATTACTGCATATATAGATCTGTATAGCACTGTACAACCGGAAAGCAATTCGAGGCTTTCTCACGAAGGGTACCTGTGCAATCTCAGAGCCTATATGCACGGTCCACCGTACTGGGCTTCACGCTTCAGACTCCAAGTACAGTCTTTTCTAATCCTTACATAGCGTAACCATGTGAAAGAGCGAAAGCAATGCAGCAATTGGCTGCTCGGTACTTGCAATTACACCATGGTACTCGTGGCCGTACACGAACTCTCTGCGATCTGAAAGCGTAGCAGCATGATCGATGCTTCGACTCGCCTACGGCGAGCCATCCACCTCAACGACGCGGTCCTTGTCCGGCGCATTGTGCGTAACAACCCCAAGCTGCTTCAAAACCCGGACTTCGAGGACAAAAGCAATACAAGTCTGCACCTGGCGGCTGCAAATGGCCTACTGGAGATTGCGCGGTACCTTATCGAGGCGGGACACGAGAGTGTAGAGATCAGCCGGAACACCAACCATGACACACCTCTTATATTGGCGGCACAGCATGGCAAGATCGAGGTAGGCAAGCTGTTAGTCGACAGCTTTCCGAGATCTGTGCCGATGTTCAATAAATTCGGCCTCGATGCTCTCGCGCTCGCCAGTCAGCATCCTGCAAGTACTGGCCTGATACCAATCTTGCTTAACAACGAGGACTACCCAGCGTCACCACACGTACAGGACCAGGACGGTAACACGCCGCTACATCACGCTTCTGCGTCGGGCTCACTGAAAGCATTGCGGATACTACTTGCGGCTGGCGCAAACCCACTGGCAAAGAACAACCACGATTGGACACCTTTGGCTTATAGCCAGACTGTAGCTGCCGAAGTCTACTTCAAGAACCTCGTTGCGGAGTTCGAGAGGAGGAAGGTAGAAGGCGCGAAGCAAGGGGAGGAAAGGGAGAGGCAGCGTGCTGCGGGCGTGAGGATTGTGGAGGACGAGGGTGGTGGTTCTAGGCCTGGAGACGCTGATGAGGATGCGATGATTGGGGATGCGTTGAAGAGACACTGGAGTCCAATGGAGAGGAAGAGACCTATGACGCCGGGGTCGGTGCCACGCCATGAGTGGGGACCTGGTTTGTATCATGCGAGGACTAGGTCGAGCAGTGGTGGATGAAAGTGTCTTCGTATAGTCGGAATCTGTTGAGCTCTCCAACGTTGTCAGGTGGCGAATCGGGGTGCGTCCGGAAACTGCCCAATAGTTGGTGTAAGACGTTGATCCAGTTGTAAGACAAGAAAAGTTGCTTCTGCCGTGTAAGGCATGTCTCAGAATACAGGCTTACGTGCTCGTGGCGCTGTATCTGCTTTATGAGGTGTATACTGGTTACGGTCCCTAGCGCCTTTGGTGGCTCCGGCATTCACTGTTGACTCATAAGAGGCGTGGCGAGCAGCACCTTTTGCCAGAGTGAACAACGACCAATTCTCCTTCCATCCCGTTCTCAGCGCCCCCGAAGCGTTTGTAATAATCCGAGACGCGGCGTTACAAACGCACCTTACCGTCGCCCCAAAATTCCTCGCCAAGCGCGCTTCAGCCGGCGGGCCGTCATCCGGTGACCTCAGTGTTGGTTCTCTGCAGTCACGATACGCCTTCCGTTGCAAGACACACGACACCCACCTCCGACTCCACTGCCGCCCTACCACAATCTCCGCTCTACGATCAATCGAAAGAGAGACATACGCATAACCTCACTACAACCGGAGCAATGGCGTTGAAGCGCATCAACAGTGAGTGCCTTGCAAAGACCCGCCGATGGCAGGGCTGTGGCTAACTTTACGCAGAGGAATTGACAGATCTCGGCCGGTATGCGTGAACAGGAGGAGGCTACGCCTTTGCGAAACGATACTGACAGCGTGTAGTGACCCACCGTCATCATGCAGCGCAGGTCCGATAGGCGATGACCTCGTGAGTACCTACCTTTTCCCACCACAAGGCTCTTCGGCTAGAGGCTTGCGGTAAAGCAGTAAAGGAGGAGCACAGTACTGAAGGATCGCATGTAGTTCCACTGGCAGGCAACCATCATGGGTCCAGGCGACTCACCATACTCTGGCGGCGTCTTCTTCCTCGCAATTCACTTCCCTACAGACTACCCCTTCAAGCCGCCAAAGGTCAACTTCACAACCCGCATCTACCACCCGAACATCAACAGCAACGGCAGTATTTGCCTCGACATTCTGAGAGACCAATGGAGTCCCGCTCTGACGATCTCGAAGGGTGAGGATGCGACCCAGTGCAGCAATGTGTGAGATTGAACGGCTAACCTGATTACTTTGCAGTGCTTCTCTCAATCTGCTCCATGCTCACAGACCCGAACCCAGACGATCCGCTTGTACCGGAAATCGCACATGTCTACAAGACGGACCGCTCGCGGTACGAGGCCACAGCACGAGAATGGACGAGGAAGTACGCCATCTAGATGGACGACGGGCTAGAGGATGGGAATGAAGATGCGACTGGGTCTGAACCCTGCGATCGGCAAGACGCGGAACCCGTTGAGCTATCGGCAGGCTGCAGCTGGAGACGGTGCATCTGGGCAAGGCGTGCATGTGCTTCACGGTGGTCAACGACTTCTTACGATCCTTGCGGCATCAGGCTCGCCATGGTACGATTATCATACATCGGCAGCATGTGTGGCGTTGAAAGGCTCAATCTTGCAGTGACGTGGAACACGACGTGACGTTCGAATGCCGGCTTCGTGTATTGAAAGGGTTGTGAAGCCGCTTAACCGCCTGCAGCCCCAGCCCGTGTATAAGCTGGACTGTACCTCCTACTTTGCAGCCACCTGCCTTTTACTGCCGGCATGCGAATTGTAAGAGCGAACAGTAAGATCCAGAGTATGTCATTGTAGGGTAAGCGCTACATAATATACCCAGGTGCGTCGAACTCCGTATCCCGGGCTGTATTACCATACTTTAAGCCGAGACATAAGCCTCAACCGGCAAAATCGATGGCCTTGCGTACGCACTCCTTACACTCCTATCATTCCTCTCCAGAACCAATGGCTTAGGTCTGCGGTAAGTGTACCCAAAGAAAGCATTCTTCTTCCGGATCTCCAACACCTTCTTACCCACAGTCGGATCCCGCAGCAGTTTATCGCGCGCCCGCTTCTTCTCCCTCCTACTTCGATGCAGAGGTCGAGCCTCGAGACCTTGCTCCAACTGCTCCTCTGCGACCTGCAAGATGCGATTGATCTTCCACTTCTCGTAATCGGCGCCTAAGTGCTCTTTGATGCGTTGCAGTTCGCCATTGGAACAGTCTTCGATGCCGAGTTGTTGCTTCTCGAGCGCCATGCAGTCGGCTTTCCAGTGGTCGAAGTGGCGGCCCAGGAGTGCTTTGGCTTGGTCGTCGTCCAGTTCTTCACCATCGTGTTCGAGACGCTCCCGGATGCTGAGATAGCTTGACGCGTCGTCGGTCATAATAATGTCCTTTTCGTCCTCGAAGTACTTGGTGATGGACTGGTTCTCTCGCACCCGCGGCACGAATGGTGGCGGCGTCAGGTGCATGTGCGACCAAGGAATGCCGTGGAAGAATCTGTGCGACTTGATCTCTTCGGCGCCGTTCGCATAGACATGGCGGGCTAGTGGACTGGTAGTGCTTGACGCAGCGGAGAGTCTCCTGCCAAGCCGAGTTTCACTGTGACGGTACTGCCTTGAGCTGAGTCGGACCGCTTTGTCCGTGAGTATGCCTTGCAGCAAGTCGACCACAGTCTCGCTCGGCGGTGGCAGCAGACGTCGCGACTCGGACATCGGTCTCGCCCATCGCTCGTGGTCCGGAAAGTGGAGGTTAGAACGATGTGCAACAATCGCTTCTTTCGTCTTCTGCCTGTTCTCGCAGTAGAATGGGGTTCTTCCGTACAGGCATTCGTACAGTATGATGCCAACACTCCACCAGTCACAGCGGCCATCGTACGACTGGCCCATGATGACTTCGGGTGCCATGTACTGGCTCGTACCTACCATACTCTTTGCTAGCTTGCGGCGTTCGGTGCGGTTACGGTAGTTCAGTAAGCCTTCTCGCTTCGCAACTTCGTCGGTGTCTACTCGAAGCCTCGCTTTGTGGACAGTACGGCCTTCGCAATCTGTGTCCTCCACTGTCGACTTTGGCGCCATATCTTCGACAACGTCTTGCTCGTCGCCAAGAACCGTGATCCCAAGCGTGTCGAGCAAGCTGTACCGCTGATTGTAATAATAAGACTGACTGTGTGCCCAGTGACCATCGAACGCCAGGCCAAAATCAGAGATCTTGAGATGACCAGAAGCGCTGATGAGGAAGTTGTCAGGCTTAACGTCACGATGTATCCACTTCATCTTGTGCGCCTCCTCAATGCAGAGAATCATCTCAGCCACATACTACCTGGCGAGGTCTTCGTCCAGTACATCCTCTCGCAAAAGCAAGCCCAAGAAATCGCCGCCGATCATGTACTCCATGACAAGGTAGAGATTGGTGTTGTCTTGGAAGCTGGCAATGAGAGGCACCACCCATCGCGATCCCTCTGCAGCAACCAAGAAGTCGCGCTCGGCTCGCAAGTGGCCTTCTTGACAAGCGCGCAGCATCTCGGACTTGCGGATGACTTTCATGGCGAAAACGTCCGAGAGTGACTTCCCAGCCGCAATGTTGCACTTCGCGGTGCCGTCCAGATTGTTGATGCAGGTGGTCGAAGCGGAGTCTTTGCTGCTATCGCTGTCGCTTTCACCATTTTGGGCATTGGTGGCCTTGCTAGCCCTCTCGGTCACAAGACGTACCACACCGAAGCTGCCTTTACCAAGGACACGGATGACATCGAAGCCCGCTATTGAGATGCCTTTAACGTTGTGGCGCTGGATGGAGCTGGCCTTCAATACGCGCATTTGGCGCGTATGCTCGTTCTCGACAAGTGCCCACTCCTGGCTTGCAATGACCCGCTCGTCGTGGGACATGCCATGATCACACAGCAACTGCTCAAACCGTTTGCGGCGAACGGAACGAGGCGAAATCGGCTCCAGCAAGAGGCTGTTGAAGTGTGTCTCGAAGTACACTTTGGCTGCGGCAGCGCTCTCCACGGTGGCAATGGATGGCTCGCTTTTGATAGGCGCCTCCTGCACTGGGATGAACAGATAACGTCCGCTATCTTCCTCAATGGGCGGCAACGTACCGTCGTCTCGCTCGACGGAGATGCTCTTGCTCTGGTTCTGGAAGTCTTTCGGCGTGCTTGACTTGTACCGTGACGTCGAAGAGCTCGGCGAGGTGACAGACGTGGCTGTCGTTGAGGCAGTGCTAGTCGGTGACCAGTTGAAGTTGCCAACGGAGGATGTGCGTGAGGACGGCGTGCTTGGAGAGGCGTTGCCGGCTCCCGCAATGCTCTGCTCAGACGTGAACACATTGGTGTTGACGAAAGGGACGCTGGGCTTCGCACGGAGGTTGGCTCGATGTACGATGGTAGACGTTGCGACAGTGCCCTTAGCCTTGCCCTGGAACGCCGCAATTCGTTCGATCATGTTTGCAGATACTCCGCTTTTTCTAGCATCCTCAGAAGTAGCTGCCTCCAAGCCGAGAGCGGCTTGGAAACTATGCGGGCCGTCCAGCTGACTATTGTCTACGCTTTTGAAGTGCACTGAGCGCCGACGCTGAGGCAGTTGACGCTCCTCATGGCTCGAAGAAGTGAACCATGAACGGATCCTGCGAATGGTTGATATCGCTGGAGGACCTGGAGATAGAGTCCGATGGTGTGGCGTGCATGCTCGGTCCACAGTCATCGGCATCGAAGCGCCTGAACGCTTGTTAACATCAGCTTGACAAGACGAAAGGAGAAACGCTTACAGCGGTGAAAATGCAGCCTTTTCAGCACTTGAGAAGCTGAACGTCGAAGCTGCTGTGTTCTGGTGACGATACCAATAGGCTTGGGCGGTGCAGCCAACGAAGTCCCGTCGAAGGCCTCCGGAAGCGGATCTGCTATGGATGTTGACCTTCGGAAGAGACGAGAAACTTTTCTGGCTAAAGGGCCCGAAGCACTCCTGTTCCCGGTCGGAGTACGCTTCTTGTGGTGAAAGAGCATGGTTCATGCCGCCAGAAGAATAGAAGGGGACGGATTCTGTTGGTTAGTACATACGTGCTGGTAAGGTGAGAGGGACAGCGTCAAGTCTGTGAATAATTCCTTGTAACGGAGGAGAAGCAAGGATGGCGGAAGGTGTTGATAATGGTGCCTACCTCATCTAATGTGAATCGCTATGTAGCGAATGCCTTCCTAGCATCAACTAGGATGGCAGGAAAGCCTGTCATTGGAAGGCTCGGTAAGCAGGACCAACCTTTAGCACGATGAGACTGCTCTTGGACCATGAGGGTACCCGACGAGATTTAGCAGACAGTATATTGTGTGCTTCTTGTTGTCTTCTCACGGACAAAGGTGCTCAGCCTGGCGAGGGACGGAGATATTGCTGTGACGGTCGGTTTCCGTTGCCACCAATGGAAGTTTGATTGGGTTACAGCCTTAGTGTTCTCGTGCTTTGGGTGTTGGCAGCGAGACTATGGCTTATAGCACTATATGTTCACGAAAACCTTGACAACCTCAAGTCAATGCAGAAAGTCGGGAGATGGACCGAGCTGCTGTATGTCGATCGATCTGCTGCAGGTCAAACTAGACAGTGGGGTCACACGATTGGAGGTCAATGATCATCCCGCGTGAAACATGCAGGGATGTCATTTTACGGCAGACAGCCTATTTCGGCCTATGGTGACGACTGGCGATCGTAAATCTGTAGCAGACGCCCGTAGGGCCCGTGACGACGTGATGTGCTGGTGGCTGGGTAGAAAGGGTGAGACGTTGACTTGCATATCGCGTATGAAGACCCGTGTAAGTCTGTCAACCGTCCCAAGCGTCCGTTTCAAACGGTGATCTTCCTACTCCTCGCCTTGAATGTCTAGGCAGTCACTTTCCGATCCTCCCATGAGCAGTTACTGAAGCAAACAGGCATGGCCCTGGCACCACTCCGGATTGTGGGTGCTACCGATTTGGGAGCATTGAACCACCCTGATGCGACACCCTCTATCCGAGCATCCCCGCTTGCTCAGCCTCCTCGCGCAGCGAAGCGAGTCTCACCTGGACTAGAGCTGCGCTTGCAACGGCTTGAGGAGCAGAAGCGCAGGAGAGAAGCCGAGCGGAGGAGGCAGGCTAGTATCGGCCGCATCCCGCAGGAGCAATTGGCCGAGCTTGAACAGCTTCATCAGCAGCGCGTGATCGAGGTCAGACGAAGGGGCAGAGCCTGGTCTGGTCCTCCAGTGAGGGTAATGCCATCCTCTGGTGGCGTGAAATTGGATGGCGGGCCTGTGTCAGAGGCAGAGACTTCGATGCTGGAGAGCGATGTCTCATCGATCATATCGATTAGTGAGCGGCTGGTGCACTCTGACTCGGACGGAGAAGATGAGCAGGACGCGTTGCACGACTCCCACAAGTATCGCATGCCGGATCCGGGCAAGACACGGCTTCATCTGCGGACCAAACTGCCTCTCAGCCCATCGCCTGCTTCGCCAAGGCGACAAACAAGCAACTCTGCGCCAACCACGCCGAAGACGCCAAAGTCACCGCGCAATGGGATGGAGCATATGTTGGGCTCGCCGCTCGCACGTCACAATGCCAGTGCGGAAAGTGTGACAGACGGCGACTTTGTGGCTTCCGGTCTATCACGAGCAGGTTCAATTTATTCGATAATGAGGATGAGCTTCTCCGAACAGCTGTCGCAGCTCACTAGTGTGCGCCTCCCGGACCCGGACTCTCTGGCCAAACGCATATCGTCGATACCCACGGCGAAGGAGGCATCGAAGGCGCTCGTGGATGCATCTGAGCAAATTCGTATGTGGATAAGCAAGGCAGGGGATTTGCTCAGTGGGTTGAACGCTCAAGATGATGTTGAATGGGCTGCAGCAGGTGGCAGAGAAGGCATCGAAGAAGTTGACAGTGCCATCAGCCGGTTTGAAACGCTGGTCCAAGTTTATGTCGCGGCAATCGAACGTTTGCAGACTCGAAAGGATATTACAGAGCTTGCTCCGACCGAGCTTACGGGAAGCGTGAAGCAAATGGAGGGCATCCTAACTAGCTGGCAGAAGGTGAAGCTGACTCTCAGAGGCGTCAAGGAACAAGTCGAAATCGCGATGGAGTGGGAAGAGCTGTGGAACAGCGTCCTCGGCGAGATTGGCCAGGAATTGGACGGCTTGAGCCGCCTGATTTTCGAAATGGAGGAGAAGCGGCATGAAGGCGCCGAGAGCCTACTCAACGGCAAAGATAGCATCGCCATCGACGAGCTCGAGACGATAATGGATGAGCAACCAAGGCCAGGTTCCGCACCTGCCAGCAACCGCTTAAGCCTGCCGTCACTGTCGTCTAGTCTGGCGATACGACCTACATCCACTCCCACCAGCACCGAATCGAGCTTACTCGGCTTGTTTGCGCGTATGCAGCCGCTGCGAGCTTCGCTCGACTTCCTTCCTATGCGACTTTCCGTCTTCCATTGTCGCGGCAACTCCCTCTTTCCAACCGCGTGCCTCGATCTAGAACAACGTCGAGATCAACTCGAGGTGCAATGGAAGCGGTTGGAGGGAGACGCCGAGTCTCTGCGGCGAGAGCTCGGTGAAGACAGATGGGTACTTGTGTTCCGCAACGCGGGCCGACAGGCGCTGAAGATGTGCGAATCGATATCCCGGAGCTATAACAAGCTCAAAGATGGTATGGATGCAGCCGAGCCGGTTAACGATGCACCCAGCTTCAACAAGAAGATAGAGAACTATGAAGCGAAGAAGACTCACTATGGACCCGCCATCGAGCGGGTGTTGGCTATCATCGACCGTGGAGTGCTGGATAGACTGACAGTCAACGGCGAGATTCTACGCTTGCAGAGCGACATGAAGCGGAGATGGAGCGCTCTGCAGGCTGACATGCAAGATATGGATCTGGTGCTTGAGGATGCCGCGAGCGAGACAAGCAGTAGCAAGCACTTGCGGGACTCGGTTTCCACGGTCGTCTCGAGCGAGCCCTCCATCTCGAGTAGCTTAGTCGATACACCTGGCACATCACCAGCAAGCAGCGTATTCGGCGCGAGCACGCAGGGCAGCTTTCATGGGTCGCGCACGCCCACACCTCTTCATGGTAGTAAGACGAGGCAGGCAAGCTATGATCGAGCAAGTCTTGGCGGCAGACCGATGAGCCGCATTTCCTCCACCAGCTCCATTCCGCGGCGGGTTGTGTCAAGCAACAGAATGGAGCACTCAGAGCCACGCTCAAGCCCCACACCATCATCAGCAGCTACGAGGATCGAGCTGAAGTCGGAGACGCCAGGAAGCGATCGTCCACGCTGGCGCGGCTGGACTAAGAGCGAGAACCGTGATTTCCTGCCGCTATCTGCGCTGGAGCCGTCACCATATGCAAAGACGCCCGTTACACCTAAGACGAACTTCTTACGCTCCACGCGACTTGCTGCTGCCCCATCTACTGCACCCGCGAAGCGAACGAGTGCGCTCAGTGATGACAGCAACTCACGGGGTCAACTCCAGCAACCACTAACTGGACCTCGTAAATCATCGCTTCCGGTCTCCGCTGTCACATTTTCGGTAGGTCCTGGCGCATCCGTACCGAAGCCCAGCAATTCATCACTACGTCCGGCATCGAGACCTACAAACGGCAGGCGGTCGAGCATGCTTGCCCTACCGCCACTAACGGACGGCAACGAGGCGGATTCTGAAAGCCCTTCTCATCACAAGTCGCGAGTTCCGGGCGCTCCGGCTGAGAGGCGAAACAGTATGCTCCCTCCGCGCGCCAGGAGCAGACTGGAGGAGACAGCTGTTCCGGCGCAAGCTGAGAAGCCAAAATGGCGAGGGTGATCCGGGAGCTCTCCGAGCGTACGGTTGCACAGCATCTGTAGCTCGTATGATCTACGCTAGAGTCATGAATTGATGCTTGGGAAGATCAACTCGGATGAGGCAAGACGTTAGTGTAGCGCTTAATATTAGCGGTATGTGAGCATTGTATTAGCGTAGTGCTTGATTATTGAGAGACCTTTATAATATAACAATTACGTTGTACTTGCTCCGGTTATTGTTCTGAACCAGGGGGTTCATGTCCAGTGAATTTTTTTCGCTCGCATGAAAGGGTATCATAATCCATGTACTCATACAAAGTCCGACTCCTCCGCCAGTATCTCCTTACAATCGCTCAGTCCCGATTGATAACCTTGAGACTGCGTCGAGGATTGAGCATGACACCCACGAACGTCGGCTCCTGCCGATCCATGATGTTCTCAATACTGCTCCGATCACTGTCCCTGCGGACACTCTGGTACCCGCTGGCTCCACCTCCACTAAGCGAGCTCGGCACCAGACCACTGTGAACGTGGCTGCCGTTTCCACTCGAATTGTCCTTGAACGGGTTGTTCTTCTCGCGCCTGCGGTCTTCGCTCGTCTTCGCGCTGTCGCTCGCAAGCAGACCCGGTATGGCGGGCACCTTCTCTCCACGCGCCTGAGCTTGAGTCATTTCCACGTGCCGCTTATACAGCTGCAGCTGCCTCCGGTAAAGATAGAGGCAGAAGGCGAGATAGCAGACGATGATGAATAGGATACCGCATACGACGCCAATGACAATGGCGGCGATGTTCGGGCCTGCTTTGCCAGAGTCCCCAGATGAGCTGCTACCGCCTCCATTACCGCTACCACTACCGCTACCACTGCTTCCACTATTGGGCGAAGCGGTCTGGGTAACGGTTGCGCCGTTCGATTGGGTGACGGTGTATGTAATGGGCTTGCCAGTAGCCAACGGACCACCTGTTGCGGTCACAACAGGCGCCGTGAGCGTTGCACCACCACTTGGTCCGCCGCCGATCACATCGACAACAACCTTTGGTACGGTGTAGCCATACGAGCCTTGCAGCCCACCTGGGCTTGAAGAGTTTGCGAGCTGCGCAGGTTGCTGGTTGAACGGATTGTTGGCGCCAGTAGAATTGAAGCTCGAGGATGATGACGAGGATGCTCCCGAGGAGGACCCTGAAGATGAGCCGGACGATGAGCCCGACGATGAGCCAGATGATGAGCCTGACGCTGTGCCAGATGATGAGCCTGACGATGAGCCAGATGATGAGCCTGACGATGATCCTGAGGACGATCCCGATGATGAGCCCGACGACGAGCCGGACGACGAGCCAGAACCGGCGCCACCCGGACTGAGTGCGGTAAACTGTTGCACCCATTGTGTGTTGCTCAAGTCGAAAACGTATATGCCGGGACTGTCACAAGTGAGCTGATCGCCAACATAACCGCCAACAACAACCATTTGACCGTCCCTATGACATATCAGTACGAGGCGATACTGTGAACGGGTGGCTCTATCTTACCAGATATTGCAGGTATGGCCGCTCCTGCCATACGGCACAGACTGTCCGCCCTGGTTAACTTCGATCCACGTGAACGACGGCAAGCTTAAGATCCACATGTCGTTGAATTGTGACTGGTTGCCAGCCGGGACGAGATTTTGCCCGCCAAACATGTAAATGTTGTAAGACGAACCGTCAGGAGCTGCCGCGATCACTGCACAAGGGTTGACACGTATAGTCGGCGTGGGTCCGGAAGTTGACTGCTTATACCAATTGCTTGTTGCAATGTCGTACACGTCGATGTTGTTCATCTGCGTGAACGTGGTATTGGTACCGCCAGCCAGTGCAAGCAGGATACCTTGAGCACCAAAGCCTGGAACATACACCAACAGACCATCTGCACGTGCTGTGAAGCCAGCTTGAGCTTGTAGACCGGCTGATGTGATATTCCGGTAGTTGCCATCGGTGCCAGCAGTCTTCCCGTTACCTAGCGTGTTAACCTGGTTGTTTGAGAATCCGGGAAAGGTGAACTCAAGAAGCGACTGGAGGTAGATCCGGGCAATCCACTGTGACCACCCTGGTGTCGTATACCCATCTTGGTGTCCGCCGAAGTAGAAGCCACGACCCAAAGACGGAACACTTACGCCAGCGCCTTCCGCAGATCGCTGGACTGGGTCTCCGTTGCTTGGAGAGTTGGTGCCACTGGACGTGGTAGGGTTGCTGTGTTGGATCCATGAAGAGGACAGGATGTCGTATTCCCACACTGACACCGGCGGTGGTGATACCACCGGCTTCCACGAAAACTCGCCGCCATACAGGTACAGCGACTCATACGAGTTCCATAGCATACCAAGGGCCACTGCTGGCGGGCCAGAAGGCTGCGGAAGGCCGGTGAGCGATGGCGACGCGATCTGCCAAGTCTTCGTAAGGTCCATGGTGAGGAGGTTGTTGTTCCATGTGTTGTCCGTCTGGCCTGCCTGTGTGGTAGTCTGGCCGCCATAGAGGTAGAGGGTACCATTTACGACCGCAGCTACGATATGTTAGCGTCTTGTTTGCTGCCAGCTCTCCGCCATTTTCCGTTACACGCACATTGTTGAGCCCACCTGAAGCAAATGTCTGTCGGACTGTTCGCGCGTGCAGATAGCACAGGTGCCGTCCTCGACTGTGCATCTCTTGGTATGACGCCTCCCTCAACTGGCTGTAGGGGCAAGACAGCTCCATGTCCGAGTATTGGCGTGTTCCTCAAGAAGGGTGCAGCGATGACCAGCAACAACAGCGTCGCGCCAATGCGGTACATCATGGATCTGTATCTGGTTGGTAGAGGCAAATTGCTCGCAGTGGAGTTGTATTCCTTCGGCTGACTTGTTGCTCCTCGAGTGGGTGATTGTCGCGTCTCTTCTATATCGGCATCGTTATACCGCTCAACAACGTGCACGGAGTCTCGGCTCCTGAAGCGAACACTCTGCGGTCGTGGACGACGTGATGTGTTCAGCGGTATTGCCTCGTCCGAGTTGTTGAGCCCGAGTTCGCGGAAGATAGATTGACGCCTCTGCGGATCGGTCATGACGGAGTGAGCATTCACTGATGTGCTCAGATCTGCCAGCGCACCGCGATGAAGCAGAGGAGAGTGGCACGCTCCCTTTACGTCAATGGCACGATAGTCGGCTTAGAGCGTCCGCCTCCGCTTTGATATTGACAGGGTTGTGATATTGCTCGATTGGTCAGATAGTGCAACTTCACGTTTAGTGGCTTACACGATGCAGGTACGAGAGGAGACTGATTGTTTTTCGGTAAGAGATACAGAAGCAATCATCAAACCTGCTTAAAGGGCTTGCTAAGCACCAGGATGAAAGACGAGTTGAACGCCAGGCGGTGCGGGCAATCTGGCGTGCCGTTGTTCGCGCATGCTCTTCGAGGAGCAAGATGCACGTTGCGCGCATGGATCTTCAACACCATGAGGTCAGACTCTCGGCATGGAAGCGGTGCGGCAGGGCGCGTGGAAGCGGATCCAATGAAGAGGCTTCGGCTTGCGATGAGATACGCTTACTGCCCGATGCATACTAGTCGTTGTATCTTGGCATCTGTTTTCTTCGACACAATCGACCGAAGGCGTAAAAGGGTCTGCAAATCGTTCTCTTGCAGGCTTTCGAGTGAAGAACGACAGCACACCACTTCGGAGAGAGTTCCGCAGAGCATATCGCTAGGCCGTAGATGCCCCGTAGATCATTCGTATGGTATGGCAAGTCGAATTCTCTCGAAGATGTCCTGCATGCACCTCTGCTCTCCGCATTTGGGAGAGTGTCATCTGCAAACTGTCCCTCTCGTTTTCCCGCTTAATATTCCAGCATACACTGAGTCTGGATATGTGCTGGCCAACAGCGCCAACGAAGTGTTTGCACGCGCCGAGAAGCAGTCAATGTCGTTCCTCACCATGTTCGCTGCTGAGCTTCGAGTGCGTGGTGCACATGAGCGTCCAATGTCGCAAAGCGGTGTCAGACTAGACGCAGTCGGAAGGTCTTAGATGTTGACGCCGTCGCGATGCAGCTTCGCACTTCGGCAGCCTTGATGCGACGTGTATGTCCGCAGGCTAGTACCCGGTACAGTGGCACATGCTCACCGTTGCACCAAAGGTAATGAGAACGAAAATTGCATAGGGCAGTACCGTCGCACTGCGGGTTCTGATTGGCCGCAAGACAGAGCAACATCGATGCCGTCGTAGGTACTGCGCATTTCTCGACCACATACTGCTGCCCGCCGATTATACGCGTTCCTCGGGATGCAGTACGGGGCGGAATGCTTGCGTGCAATTCAATACCCATCACCTTGTGGCGTCTCGCTTCGGAGCGTTTAAGGCCCTCGTGGTTTCGCGTTTCGGCGAGACAAACTCGTATACGGCAGCTCGGTGCAACGGTTCGAAGCGGGAACTAACGGTTTGTGACTTGACCGGTGGGGTAGATAACCCGACAGGGCCGACTTGGGCGTGCACCGGGCGGACAACCTCCCCTTTGCGCATGCGCCGAGTGGTGCCGTGGCAAGCTGTGTTCAGGTTGCACAGGTATGATAAGGTAAGGACAGCAGCCCCTCTCTCACGCATATTTGTCTGACCTCTTTCAATGCAATGTGCTCCGGGAAAGCGTGGGCAGTGTTTTCCATAACAGACAGGCCGCGTCCACGCACGGCCTCACGCTGCATCGAAGAACTCTACCCACGTTGACGCTGGACGCTAGCAAGTACACAGGCGCACTGCCGCCTACTCGATCAGCTACAACAACACGATGAGCGCTAGTTTGGCCTACAACCTCAAGGGTGTCACTCTGCTTCGTCTAGCCATTATTTTCCTTATCTTGGTTGGCTTGTTCCTCTACCACGACCAATGGCTCCCTGACAACTTAGCATACACCACACAGCCTGCTACACTTGGCACGCCCACCGTTGGGCACTCAACGACCTCGCATGAAGGGAACGTTGCCGAGACATCGAGCTCGGCGTCAGGGTCCTGCCAAGATGTACCGGGAGCCGACAAAGTGCTTGTTATGCTCAAGACTGGCGCTACTGAGTTATATCAAAAGCTGCCAACACATTTCGTAACAACATTAACTTGTGTACCGCACTTTATGATCTTCTCCGACATGGCGCAAGACTTCGCGGGATACCCGATTCATGATGCGATCGCTTCGGTCGGTAAGCAGTATCGGGAGCACCATGGCGACTTTGAGCTGTACCGCAGACTGCAACAGTACCAGCGAGAAGGTCAGGATATGGGTAAGCTCAAGGGTGATGGTGGATGGAACTTAGATAAGTGGAAGTTCTTACCGATGCTACATCAAGCATTTAAAAGCGCGCCTGACCAGATCCAATGGTTCGTTATGATTGAGGCCGATACGAGTGTGTCGTGGCCTAACCTTCTACTGTGGCTGAAGACCATGGACCCGAGGAAGCCGTACTACCTCGGCGCGCAGAACGTTGTTGGAGACACTACCTTCGGTCACGGCGGGAGTGGACTCGTCTTCTCCCGCAAGGCTGCAGATTTGCTTGTGCGGAAAAGGGAGTCGATGGGCAAGGAAGCCTACGACGAGAAGTGGGAAGAGCTTACAAGCACGTCATGCTGCGGCGATGAAGTCGTCGCTCGTGCGTTCCAGGAAGCTGACGTCGCACTCACACCAGCCTGGCCGCGTATTCAAGGAGAGACGGTAAGCACCATAGACTGGACTGATAATCACTGGTGTTCCGTGGCAATCACCTGGCATCACGTCACTCCGATCGAAGTCGACAGCCTGTTTCAGTTTCAGATGTCGTGGGTCGACGATCACGGCTGGGATACGCCCTATCTCTTCCGCGATGTCTTTGAGCACTATATCGAGCGTCACATCAGTGTAAACCGCACGAACTGGAACAACATCTGCCAAGACCAGAGGTTTATCTCGGAGTCTCTGGCTGGGGCCGAGGACACAAACTTCTATGACCTAGAAGACTATGAGCAGGAATCTGTAAACTCTGCCGATGCTTGCGCGGCAGCATGTGCGCGAAAGCGTGAGTATGAGTGCGTACAGTGGATGTGGTCGCCTGGTCGCTGCTACCTGGGCAAGGACATCCGGTTGGGGCGGAGTGATGCACCGTACGATGAGCATTGGACGAGTGGATGGATGATGGACAGGGTGCAAGCGTTCAAGCAGAAGTTTGAGCAGTGTAAAGTGAAGTGGTCGGGTTGAGGTTCACTGTCCGAGCGTTTCTGTTTTGTATGAGTTCAGCGCCACGAGACGCTTCGCAATTCCAAGTGCTGGAAGCGAACGATCTGTATAGATCTCATTAGCATGTACTTAGAGCTGGAAACTGCCACATCTGAAAACGAAGAATCTGCGATAGTGCAGAAGTGCTGCCTCATCCGCTGCCAGCCAGTCTCAACCCATGAAACCATGTGTTGACCAGGTCGTGGAGTACTTTGTCCGCTATTGCTTTCGCGAGTCCTGCGTCACTAGCACTAGCCTCAATGTAGAGCTTGATCTTAGGCTCCGTACCGGAACCGCGAGCAGTGAAGACTACATTGTCTTCAAGCCAACATGTAATCATTTGCGCTGCGGAGTCAACTGGCAAATCTGGTTTACCATCGCTGGAAGCGCTGTCCACACCAAGTGTTAAATCTCTCCAGCGCAGTATCCTCCGCTTACCAACATGAGAAGGTGGGCCATCATTCTTAGCAGCTCGGATAGCAGCAAAGGTGCTGTTGGTTACGTCTGGAGAAGGCGAGATGAGGTAGGTGTTTGCGTCCGCGAAGTAGCCATACTTCCCATATAGCTGCTGCAACTTCAGCCATGGCGTCAGACCTTGCTGACGCCAGCTTCGACAAGCGAGCAAGAAGACTGTCGCCGCTGCGATGCCGTCCTTGTCCCATACTAGGTCTGCAAACATGTACCCTATTGCTTCTTCGAAGGCAAAGACCGGGGTCAAGCCCTCCCTCGCGGCTAGTTGCGCGACGTTGCCGAGCCACTTGAAGCCGGTCAGCGTCTCTCTATAGGCGAAACCTTCTTTGGCCGCCACAGCGGCAAGCATGCGAGAAGAGACGGCTGAGGCAAGCATTACCACCTTCTCTCGCGGCTGCTCACTAATTTCCAGTACGTACAATGCAAGCAGTATACCCATTTGGTTGCCGGTGAATTGGTGCCAACTGCCGCTGTTCAAACGCTCTGCTGCCGCAAAACGATCCGCATCAGGATCGTTAGCAAGGATAACACTGACACCACTAGTCTCAGCCTCTTGTATTGCAAGGTCAAGAGCATCTTTCTCCTCCGGGTTGGGAAATGGCACGGTTGGGAACTCTGCGTTTGGCTGCGCCTGTGCTGCTACAACGTGCATTGTCTGCGATGGCAACCTAAGATTGTCCACCGCTTGCTGCATAAACGGTAGTCCAACCCCATGCAGTGGAGTGTAGACGAAGCGAACGGGATCTGCCTCACCTTGCTGTAGTGGAGGAAGTAGCCTTACAAGTGAATCGAAATACTGCGAGCGAGCTGCGAGGTGGACATTGTGAACATGAGAACTTTCGTCTACTGCGTGCTCGTCCCATGACAGTATCTGCTCTTGCTCAGACGCGGTAATAGCGGCAGCAATGGCACTGTCATGCGGCGGAATGATTTGGCAACCGTTTTCCCAGTATACCTTGTAGCCATTGTCCGCTTTTGGATTGTGAGAAGCGGTAACCATAATGCCCGCAGCAGCGTTGAAGCGGCTTACTGAGAAGGGGACGAGAGGCGTATGTACCAGTTCGCCGAACCATAGGACTCGGAGACCTTTCGCCAAGAAAGCACCTGCGGCCAGACGTGCGAACTTCTCGGACTGATGGCGAGCATCGTAACCGATTACAACGCTTAGCTTCCACTCCTGTACTGGTTGGTGGTAATTGATAAGGTGGTCTGCAAGCCCTTGTGATGCTTGTAGGACGGTTACGGCATTCATATGAGCGAAGCCAGCTTTCATCGAACTTCGCAAGCCTGCAGTACCGAAAGCGATACGCTTTCGAAGTCGCTTCTCGAGTTCCACGTCGTCGCCAGCCTCAAGCAAGTTGACGATCTGTTGCCGGGTGTCTTCATCACGATCCAGATCCATCCAGCGCGCGGCGACATTGCGGATAGGCTCTGACACCGCCATCGCCTTCGTCGAGATCCCAAGGCGATAGACCGTTGATGTACCTAGTGTTGCGGTCATGCAATGTTATGGATCTGCTACTATGTGGTCACGCTAGTGTGAAGACCCGCACGTGGAAAGGTGGGGCTCACATAGCTCACAACTTCCCTGTTCGGACACGCTTGGTTGGACTAAGACACCAAAGCCATACGTTAGACTTGAAAGAGTGACTTCTTCATATGTGACGGTCTGATCGACTTGCCGCTTGCACAGCATGTTAGGAACACGTCGCTCGAAACTCTTGTCAGATCAGCGCCGCTAAATTTATGCTTCTGGACACATGTCATTCCACGTTAGTAGTCCAGGTGCCTCACCTTTTGGTACACCCACCCATGATCGACCCAAACCGAAGCGACAGCAGTCGCAGTTTCGCCCACCAGTGGCACCATCTCCGGGCGGATACCAACAAAGCAGCGGATACGCAAATGCTGGCCCAAGGAGTGCAGCATATGGCGCGCCTGTAGCGGACAGTTACTTCCCAGCACAGTCTGCACCGACTTCACAACCAACAAGCCAGCCAGCAATGCAACAATATGGACAGTACGGAACAGATGCGCACGTCCTGCAGCAAGATGCAGGTGGCATCGCACAGCAAATGGGTCAGATGAGTTTAGATGGTAGTGCACCTGGGCCAGGTAGGAGGAAGAAGGACCGACACGCATACCATCAGATCGAGCAGCCTGTAGCACCCACTCAACAATACAACGGCGCGCCGAGCGGACAGTCATGGAACGGAAACGCAACCCAACCGCAGCTGGGGGCGAGCGCCGAGCAAGCGCAGTGGCAGCCAACGTCGCAGCCGTGGCAATCACAGCAGCTGCCCCAAGCAACAACCCAAATGGCGCCCTTACCGGGCATGCCCATTCAGATGGGCGGTCACCCTGGCCAACAGCAGCCTGGTATGCCGGCTGGCGCACAAGCCAAGGTCAATGCAGACCAAATTCCCAGCGTGCCGTTGAGCAGAGATCTGCCGGCAGAGTACTACAAAAATCACATCTACCCGACAATGGAGCAACATGTCCCACCGCCTGTTACAACACCCTTCGTCTCATACGATCAAGGCAACGCTTCGCCGAAGTATGCCCGTCTGACGTTGAACCGAATTCCGAACGCACACGATCAGCTGATGGCCACTGGTCTTCCACTCGGCCTTGTCTTGCAACCTCTTGCGAAGCAGATCGATGGCGAGCAGGCAGTTCCGGTCCTTGATTTTGGTGATGCTGGCCCGCCGCGATGTCGGAGATGCAGAGCATACATCAACCCATTCATGGTGTTCTCCAACGGTGGCAACAGAATGACTTGCAATCTCTGCGGTCACCCGAACGAGGTACCGCCCGAATATTTCTCGCCTACCGATCCTTCTGGAATTCGAGTTGACAGGCAAGACCGACCGGAGCTGCTGCTCGGCACCTGCGAGTTCCTGGTGCCGAAAGAGTATTGGTCCAAAGAGCCGATGCCCATGCGTTTTTTGTTCTTGATTGATGTCAGCGCTGAAGCTTACACTCGTGGCTTCTTGCAGGGTATCTGCGATGGCATCATAGCCGCACTGTACGGCGACGATGAGGAGCCAGCCACCAACGGTGAGCATGCAGAAGGCGAGACCGCGCCTATGCGAAGCAAGGTGCCTGCAGGCGCCAAGGTAGGCATCATGACCTTCGACCGCGAGATACACTTTTACGATGTCTCTGGATCGATATCCGCACCTCAGCAACTGGTCGTCTCTGACCTTGAGGATCCCTTCACAGCTATATCCGCAGAGAGCCTGTTCGTTGATGCCACTGAGTGCCGGAAGAATGTCACAACGCTGCTCAGACAGATCCCAAACATGTTCGCTAACATTCGACACCCTGAGCCGGCGCTCTTGCCGTCTTTGCAGGCCGCTCTATCAGCCTTAGAGACTAGCGGAGGCAAGATCATCTGTTCCCTTGGCGGTCTTGCCACCTATGGCCCGGGGCGCCTGAACCATCGTGACAAAGGTGAGAGGCAAACCGATGACAGCGACTCCAGCAAGGAGTTTCTCAAGACAGAACATACCGGTTTTAAGAAGTGCCAAGCCGACCTTGTCAAGGCTGGAGTGGGTGTAGACTTCTTCTTATCAGCGCCGATGGGTGGGTACCTCGACATCGCTACCATCGGCTTCCTAGCGGAGAAGACGGCAGGCGAGACGTTCTATTACCCGAACTGGTCTTATCCCCGGGACTGTTTGAGGGTCGCGAAGGAGATCAGCCACACCTTACAGCGAAACCAGGGGTATGCGGCGCTGATGAAGGTCCGGTGTAGTCAAGGCTTGCAAGTGGCACACTATAGCGGCAACTTCACACAGCACACCTTTGGCGCGGACCTGGAGCTGGCGAGCGTGACGGAAGACACGGGTATGGGTGTGACGTTTGCATACGACGGCAAGGTGAGTGTACGACTGGATCCCGTGGCTTCATTGGAGGAGAGGCGGCGGGCGACGCATGTTGAGGTGCGCCTGGCACGACCTTGTTGTCCAATACGGGACCAAATGGCTGACAATGGCACTTGTATAGCTCGACACTCGACTCGATGCACACTTCCAAGCCGCTCTCCTCTACACCACGACTTCCGGCCAACGCCGCGTACGCTGTATCAACGTTGTAGCTACTGTGACCGAGCAAGCACGAGACTCAATGCGCTTCATCGACCAAGATGCTGTCCTTGCCATCATTGCCAAGGAAGCTTGCTCCCGCGTCCCAGAGCGCAATCTCAAAGACATCCGGCAGAATATACAGGACAAGACGATCGAGATCTTGGCGGGCTACCGCAGGCAGCTTTCCAACAGTCAGTCTTCGGGCCAGCTCGTACTTCCTGAAAACCTCAAGGAGTCTGTCATGTATATCCTGGGCTTGATGAAGAGTCGAGCGCTGAAGGCGGGCAAGGAACCGAGCGACCGACGTATTGCAGAAATCAGGATGGTGAAGGGGATGGGGATGGCTGAATTGAGCCTCTATCTCTACCCTCGCATCATCGCGCTGCACACGCTGGAGCTCGAAGACGGCTTTGCGGACGAGCATGGGCACTTGAAGATGCCGCGTGCGGTTCGCGCCTCATTCACCCACATGGAAGAAGGCGGCGCTTATCTTGTCGATAACGGCCAGATCCTCCTTCTCTGGCTGCATGCTCAAGTTAGTCCGAATCTGTTGGAGGACCTGTTCGGTGAAGGCGCCAATACGCTTCAATCTCTTGACCCGAATCTCAGTGCCCTGCCAGTGCTGGAAACCCATCTTAATGCGCAGGCACGGAACATCTTGTTGCATCTGGAGGAGCAGCGAGGCAGTAAAGGTCTGGCTATACAGCTAGCGAGGCAGGGCCTTGACGGGTCGGAATTCGAGTTTGCGCGGCTGTTGTACGAGGACCGGAATGGCGAGGCTAGCAACTACGTCGATTGGCTTGTCACGCTGCATAAAGGCGTTGGAACTGAGGTGAGTGCAGGCCATGTTGGCGGAAATGGAAGATTCGCTGACTGATCGAATTCTTGCAGCTAAGCGGTCAACGCGCCAAATTGTCGACCACCGAAGACGTAGGGCACGCGATTAGCAGTACCTTCTCGAGCATAACTGGAAGCGTACCGTACTGGGGTTGAATGATTGGACAGATGGATCACCGATATCCCTTGGTCCTCACATATGCTCGATCACGCTAAAGGACGTGCAATAGCATTACGACGAAGACTACGGGAGAGAGCAATCAATCGTCTGCGGACATTGTTCAGTTGGCGCAGTTCTTGGCCGCCGAGATCACCGGTCTCTGTTCCGAGTATGAGCACGGGATGCGGCGTGTCAGCGTCTACAACCTGGATAAGGCCACAGAGCTCACATCGGGTTTACGATAGCGTTCACCGATGGTTCATTCCGGGGGCGTGTACCTCGTGCATATGGCATGGCCGTCGAGGCAGCCTCAACGGGGTCCAGTTGCCATGACAGTGACAAGAACAGAGGAAACTTAACGACTAGGGCTTTCGACACTTGCAACCTAGTGCACATTCTCTGTGCCGTAGTCGACCATTGGCCATCCTGTGAACACCTCGAAGTTGCTGGACGTGGTAAACAAGGTGAGATCTTTCGAACATAGCACGTCGGCTTAAAAGATTCCGAACAACGAAATTTTATCGGGACTGTTTGTCCATGACAAGTTTCCCAAACGCCATCGCCTGATTCATTGAAAGTACCTATCGG
The DNA here is from genome assembly GCF_000338955.1 of Baudoinia panamericana UAMH 10762. Classification (NCBI taxonomy): domain Eukaryota; kingdom Fungi; phylum Ascomycota; class Dothideomycetes; order Mycosphaerellales; family Teratosphaeriaceae; genus Baudoinia; species Baudoinia panamericana. The sequence continues at coordinate 1,147,615 of NW_006911263.1, forward strand.
CGTTGACAGTTCGGTCAAGGATGCTTATGGTGAGACTCGCCTTTGCCCTATCTCGAGCTAAACCGCTTCGGGAAAGATAGTGTCCCCTATCGCTCAAACTCGCGTGAGCACAAAGTGCCAGCTACAGGTCACTGGTATCGACTTGAGATGGAAGGGCGCACGATAGGAATTCCTCCCCATGATGATTGCTCTAGAGCGGCTATTGCCACGTGCGTGGCTGCATGGGCGCTTGGCCGAGATGCTGGGATGCGTTGAGTATGAATGGACTCCATTGTTCTAGTATGGCGTGTACGAAGCTATTAATTCCGCTGCTTTGCTCGGTCTTTGCGTAGTTTGTCAGATTGGAAACAAGAATCCAAGTATTGCACAATGGAGAAGTCAGCGCATGAGAAGGACTATGATGTCCCGAGCCCGGACAACGAGGTGGCCATCGGATCGTCGGATGCTCGTATGTGCAACAGGAGATGCCCAAAGAATGTAATAAACTGTACTCATGTATCAGCAGTCAAGGCCGGCGAAGACGAGTTCGAGGTGTTTAAGAAAAATACAGATGGCGTCGACTTCCGTACCGTCCACTGGATCCGAGCCAGCGTCATCTTCCTCAAGGGTATGCAACGACGAGCAACTTCCCAGCAGCGACACACCTGACGGAAAAGCTAGTTATCTTCGCCACTGGTGTCCTTTCGATCCCGACGGCGATGTATCAGCTGGGCGCCGTCGGTGGTGCTCTGTCGGTCATCGGATGGGGCGCGCTCAACACCTGTAAGTGACAGTCGACCCAGCATGCCTCGTCGACACAGCGTGTCCGGTCGATACAGCATGCTTCGTCGATCTAGCGTACCTGGACGGATCCTGGCTGACACTGGCAGACACCGCGATCCTGCAAGGCAACTTCCGCAACCGTCACCCTAATTGCCACTCCATTGCCGACATGGCAGCCGTTATTGGTGGCCCTATACTCCGTGAGATCGTTGTACGTAACAGAGAGCATGAGCCTTGCTCGGCATCGAACGGATCGCTAACAGCCGCACCCATTACGTGGCAGGGTGTACTCTTCGTCCTCGCCTACGTCCTCTGCGCCGGCTCTGGCATCCTCGGCGTCTCGATCGGCCTCAACGCCCTCTCGAACCACGCCGCTTGCACAGTCTGGTGGTCGTTCCTTGCCACTGTGGTTGTCATCGCTGCCGCTTCCGTCCGCAAGTTCCAACAGATCGGATGGTTGACATGGGCTGGATTCCTTTCCATATTCATCGCTGTGTTCGTCGTGGTCATCGGAGTTACGGTACGCTCACGTCCAGCAGCCGCCCCGGCGACTGGACCATACGATTTGGGTTTCCATGCGATTGCGTACCCAAATTTTGTCAACGGTATGGTCGGGAGCGCGACAATTTTCGTGAGCTCCGCAGGCACGTCGGCCTTCTTGCCAGTTATCTCTGAAATGCGCACCCCGGCGCATTATTCCAGAGCTGTGTACCTCTGCATGGCTATCGTTCAATCCTCCTACCTGGCCTTCGCCCTGGTCGTCTACCGCTGGTGCGGCAAATACGTCGCAAACCCTTCGCTCGCTAGCGCTGGAGGAACCATCAAGAAGGTCGCATTTGGCATCGGCCTCATCGGTCTCATCGTCAGTGGGTGCTTGTACTTGCATGTCGCAGCCAAGTATGTCTTTGTCCGGATTTTGCGCAACACCCGTCACCTGCAGCATAACACCGCTATCCACTGGGGGGTATGGTTGGGATGCACCATCGGCCTGGGATCCGTTGCATTCATCCTTGCGGAGGCGATCCCGATCTTCAATTATATCGTTGCTCTGACCGGCAGCGTTTGCTTCGCCCCCATCGCGATTGCACTTCCGGGTGCCCTATGGCTGTACGACTTTAGAGGCTCCGTCAAGAGCAAGAGTCCCATTGAACAGACAAAGTACTGGTTCCATGTGTTCTTGATCTTGCTTGGAGCATTCTTCTGTGTAGCTGGCACCTACGGCACGGCGGAGCTGATCAAGTACGTTCTTGACTCGTGCTGGAACTCATTGATATTATACTAACGTGATTAGGGATGCTTATGCCTCAGGCGCCATCGGCAGCGCGTTTTCGTGCGCGGACAACTCGAACTCGTCGTAAGTGGACTGCAATGCATTGTTGGTTCGCGTACACCGGTTCGTGCCAAGATTTGAATGGCCTTTCGATAGACGACGATAGGTGAGCACTTGATCGTAAACCCAAGGGCAAATACAAGGGATAGACCATCTGATCCGCTTTGTACCATGGTATACGTTACACTTAGTCTGGCGCCAGTCCTTCCGTTATACGAGCCCAGTAGAGCGCCAGAAGCATTTGGAAACTACCGTTCTTGGTAACTGCGGCTTTTGCAGCCAACCACCAAGAGCACTCGCTCGAAAGCCACCCGGGCCTTGACTCTGTCCCTGATTCGTTTCCGGCTCAACGCACCCAGGACGCTTCGGGAAGGATTACACGCAACATGCAGCTGACCTATACATGTTCGTCACTTCGCGAAGCATGGTCTTAGTCCAGACGATGAGGAAATCCGTCGAGCTCCATTTGCAACGCTTTCTCATGCGTGGGCAACTCGAACTCAACGTTAGCATCGTCAGCTAGGTTGCGCGCAATCCGTATCTGCCAAGACTACAGTAGGGATCACGATTGAGCCTAGACATGTCGCGATTGATCGCTGATCGCACACTCGGTGCAGATACCCGAGATAGCCCGGGTGTACAAACTGTACAACTGTTCAACTGCGCTTAAGTTCGTCCCCTCCCCTGCCAAAATGCAGCAAGCTGCTGCCTCATGTACGTAGTTTGATCCGGCAGGAAGACTTCATCCATACCGTGATCCAAACTCACTCCCTTCGTCTCCCTCACAAACATCCAGCACAATAGCCAAGCGACCACATTCAATCCCGCATAAAGACCAAAACTCCCCTGCTCGCCCAAACCCTCCAGTAAAGCAGGGAACGTCAGACTCAGGACTGTAGCCCAAAGACTCGCAGTCGAAATCGCAGCGCTCATGCCCAGCTCCCGCACGCTTAACGGGAAAACTTCCGCGGAATACGCGCACGGAACTGGACCCACTCCCGGCGAGTATAGCATGCAGAAGAGGTAGACTAGCCCAGCCAGGAGGACGAACCGAGCCGTACCTTCGGGCAGACTCAGGCTGAGACTGGCGAAGAACATCGTAAGCGCCATCGGAGGCAGAGTCCAGAGCATGATGCTGCGGCGACCCAAGGCGTCCATTAGCCAGATGGCGGGGATGGCGAAGAGGAAGTTGAGGAGACCGAAGATTACTGAGGCCCAGAGGGCAGCTTGTGTAGAGAAGCCGGAGGAGGAGAAGATCGTTGAGGAGTAGAAGGCTATGATGTTTATGCCGCAGATCTGTTGGGAGAGCATGACGGTGTAGGATGCGTAGAGCGCGTGGCGGTTGCGTGGGACGGTAATCAGTGATGCGAGAGCCGTGAACGCGGAAGGTTGCTCGGTATCGAGTTCCTTGTTGAGAATGCGGTTTGAGAGGTAGGCCGAGTATACCTCGCAGGCCGCTTGCAGCTCGGTGTTCCGAAGGCGTGACAAGGAGGCGAACGCTAACCCGTACTTACTACGCTTCGTGAACCACGCTGCAGACTCCGGGCAGCTGTAGATGAGGAGCAGGAGCGGAATCAGGGGCGCTAGGGGTACTGCCAGCTGCAGTCTCCAGATCAAATCAGATGGGGCGGAGTATAGAGCCACGTTGGCTAAGAAGCCCAGACAAATGCCAGCGGCGGTAAACATCTGCCAGCTGACTCCGAGCCCACCTCGGATGTACGCTGGAGCGGACTCAGCTGCATAGACGTTGACGGTGCTGGAATTCAGACCCAATCCCGTGCCCAATATCAAACGGCACAGCAGGAGAATCTGCCACGAGGGGCTGAGCGCAGAACCAATGTTACCCAGAAGGGCAAGGCTGCTGGCGAGTAGTATAGCCCCACGTCTCCCGAGGCGACTGTTCACCGGTTCCGCAAGCCATGCACCGAACAGCCCTTGGGCGAGGTAGATGCCGCAGTTGATCAATCCCAAGATGAACGAGTCGTGTGCGCTGCCCGAGTCGATACCAAGAGCTTGTCCCAAAAAAAGATTGGCACCATTGATCCCGGTCTGAGCCCAGCCTTGCTCAATAGCGCCGAGCGAGCAGACCAGGATGGTGAAATACAGCAACCTTGGTTGGTGCCATGGATGAGATGTCTCCCGTCCAAGCGCTTGCGCCTCACCAGCCGTCAAGTCAGGTTCCGGGTTTTCATTATCGGCGATGTGCTGGAGTAGTTGCGCGACCCTGTGAAAGACGTCCAGATGGTCTGCAAGGCCGTACGTCTCAGCGAACTCTTCCACGAGCTCATGCTGCGCTCCCTTTGACAACACCCTCAGCGGCTGATTCTCATCAATATCAAGGTCGTCGGCTAGCTGACCGACCGTGAGGTCGGCCTCGTCGGCCTCCTGGCTGTCCCTCATTATGCTCGTGTAGACATGGCGCTATCACGGCCGGGCATGAGAGTCTCGGAATGGGCTACCATCTTTAGGCTTTGGGGACCATAACGACGAGAGAACGCAAGTTAGCGCCACGTGAACGGTGGAGACGGGCAGATGCGGAGCGTTGTGGGGTCGGAAACCCAAAGGTTCAGTAACCTCGACACAGGATTCACCAATCTTTTGTCAGAACAAGTTCAAAGTAGCAGTAGACGCGTCGCACAGTAGTTAGTGAGATGCATTGAGGCTTCAAGAGCTGGATGGAGGCGAACACTATATGCATAGCCAGTCTCATCGCCATACAGCACAAAAACAACACCGAAAACACCAATGCCGCCAGAGCCTTGGGCGCTCTAGCATGGTGGCATACTGGCGATGTCATTTCTTGTAGCATTGTACTTGATGCCGCATCTCGCCTGCGCATGCAAATCGAAGGCGTAAGGAACCGTAAGCGCGAAGTTCTTGATCCTGTTCGGGTAGATGAAGTCGCGATAGCCAAGGTCAGCGTACAGCGAGTCCACACTTTCTGCAAACAGATTTTTTGAAAGATAGAGGATACTTCTTGATCCTCTTTCGCCAAACCGTCCCTGACAACAGTCACCTCGCCGTTGATCACAATGCGTCGCACCCTGACCCATTGGATAGCGCAGACGTGATGAGTACAGGAGCAAACCGACGACATCATGTCTAAAGGTTCACATGCAACCCTCCAGCCTAACACTCGCTGTTTTTTATGGGTGCTGCAAGTCGTTCTGCTGCGCTTGAGAACACCAGGCCGTGTTATCAACATCGGTAGCGTTAAGGCTCCGAGTCACGTTGGTTCGAGAGAAGCCTTGACAGCTCGAGCAAAGCTCCTCGCGACAATTTCGACGCGCGATTGGGCCGTAAGGCTGACAGAGGAGCGGACGACTATAAATGCGAGCGGGTGCGCCGGTTCCGGCTGCGTCGATGTTAGTGTCCATAGCGCAGGCCAATCGTGCAAACTTTTGCGGCTGAGCTATCGTTGGCTCCGGTGAAGCAGAGGTGAGGCAAGCGGAAATACAGGAAAAGATCAGTAAAAGCCCCAGCAAGTAGATGACCAGTGCGAGCGGAGGATCGATGACCAAAAGAATCTACCAAGTACGCGGTACGTAACATTCATGGTTCTTACAGCGGCTCCCAACAACACTGCCATGGTTGCAGAGTGCTACCTTACCTATCGCATCGCAGAATAATACTTCGCAACTGAGACGGCACACACGTATAAGAAGCGAATGTGCCGGGCCAAAAGTCGTATCTCCCAGCGGCGTGGTCATTGCCGCAATAGCGTCTCTATTTACATGCGCAGTGCATTGCGTTCCTAATGCTGCTATGCCTCGGACGCCGTCGCCGATCTCCTTGTCGGGAGAACTACGAAAAAACTCCCGCGCAAAGAAAAAAAAGAGGGTTATGTCGATCAAGAAGACTGTTCTTTGAGCGTTTGCGCCCTCCGCCATCAGGTCATTAGGTTGTTTGCCGCCGATATTAAAACCGGGCATGCCGTTCCGAAGAGTTGTGCCAAAGTGAAAAGCTTATATAACGCAAGTACGCTCGCAATGCCGTAAGAGGGTACCATGGTCCGACCTCGGTGTGAGGTAGCCACAACGCCGAAACAAAGATCCAAACCCACCCCCAGCCCGTTTCCATGAGAAGCGAGATGCTTAGAGGGCGGCGAGGAGACCAGCGACGGCCAAGAAGCCGGCACCGGCGCCTGCAGCCATGGTGTGGGCTGCACCAGTGAAGCTGGATATGTTCGTTAGCATGCGTTCCTCAGTGCGAAAAGTGTTCAAACATACAGGGAAAGGGTGGAGGAGGCAGTGGTGGTCGACGACCTCAGGCTGCTGACGGTGCCAGTGCCAGTGCCGAAGCGGGTGGTGGTGCCGTTGGCGATCGGGTACAGCGGCGTCGACGAGGTGGTCGGGCGGGTCACTGGGGTGATGGTGATGGCAGTGCCGGAGGAGGTGATAACGGTCGGGGGCGTCGTCACGGGAGAGGTGCCAGCAGGGCTTGTGCTCGGCGTGATCAGACCCATCGCGTACGAGGTGGTGGAGCTAGTGCTGCTGCAACGATTGTTAGCGGGTTCACAGCGTCGACATATCGCTCTGCCCACCAAGTAGAGCAGGAGGTGACGACTGACGAGGTGACAGGTCGGGTGACGGTCTGCATGGTTATTAGTTAATGGTCATTCATTCGATCGATCTTAATTTTACATACGCATGGGCAGTCGGTGATAGTGAAGGTGGTGGCGGAGGTGATCGTGTAGGTAACGCCGTTGTGGGTGAGTTGAGTGGACGACGGGCAGTAGGTGGTGAAAGCGGTGACAACGTCAGTCACGTAGACCGGGGCGACGGTGGTGTTCTGGGCGAGCGCAACGGCGGCGAAGCCGGCAACAGCAGCAGTCGAGAAACGCATGTTGATTATTATGTAGATTGTGTTGTTGGTGAGGTTGACGGTATTAGTGACGATACGTCGTTCTGCGTTTGTGAAAGCGAGTGAATGCGGTGAAGACCGGTGTTGAATTGTCTGCTGGAACGAGTGTGTGTTTTGTGTCGTAGCAAAAGGGTAGGGAGAACGAGCGATCAGCAAACGGATATGGTGGTCTTTAAGGATGAACAAGTGCAGGGGTGCCTAATGCAGGAACAACTTCCGTCGGCCCAATTAAAACGCTGCACCCCTGAGCAGGGCTGGACAAATTTGGGATCCCCTGCTACGCCACCACTTAGCCTTCACCTTCGAGGGTCCGTGAGCACGAGACCGTCCTGGCGCCTCGCGATCGCGGAAAAGTGTTTGTTGACAGAGTCAACGACCCACTCAACACGAGCACTCAAAGGGGGAAGCGTTGTGCGGCGATGTAACCGTGACGGTCACTTTATGGTAAGGCTTGGCGGCAACGCGATATTGCTACTACGCCAGCTGCTCGCCGCGGACTCTGTTTCGACGAGCAGCTGATTTTCATTCGGTATGCGCGCTGTGCGAGCATCCCGGATCGCCAGATGAGGTTGCGACCTCGATCGTCGAATCAGTGGATTATTGGCAGCATGCAGCAGCCTTAGCTGTCCATGTTGCGTAACATTTCTGGAAGACGCAATCAGCAGCTCGTGTTACTCATCTCACCGTCGAGCCTGTCGATTGTGCTTGTACGCAGATCGCCGCTCATTCGATATCAGACGCCGTGGAGGGTGCGAACAGCAAATTTGATAGACACTCGTTGATTGACGCCCCTGACGTTTTTGCGGTCGAGGCACCATGAAATGCTCCGACCCCACATCGGCGCCAGCATGAACAGAGTCCGCCGAAGGCTGTCAACGTCACTATCGATTGGATGACAAGCGAGTACGACCAGGCGACGTTGAGCGGTGGAAAAGCTAGGTGGTTGCGCCGAAATTGCGATCACAAGCCAGCGATGTGGAGGAGCACACGCGGCTATCGCTCGGCTACTATGCTGCGGTGGGTCTGCGGGATTGCCGCTGCAGGTACCACAAGCTCGAAATGCACAACATAGCCACACGCGCTGCGCTGATCATGCAGATGCAGGTGGCAGCGTAATGCAGCAGTCGTGAGCATCGCCCTTGACCGATAAGAAGCTGAGTTCCTCACCATTCAGCACTCAACCGTCACCGCTGGTACGCGGCCTCGGCGTTCGCGCGCCCGCCTTATCTTCATCGGAGCGACACCGAACTAACGGCGCCGTGTTGCCAAGCGTCCACGCGCTTTGATGAATGCATTTCCATCCGACTCGGCGTCTTCTGAGGCTGCCTGGCGAGCAACTGTCTCAAGCCTCGTAGCCAAGCCCAATATCTCGATATAGCCTATCAGGCAGCCACAGCTATGGCGACACACAAGCTCTTGCACAGGTGCTCGGCGTAGTCTTAGTACTCATGACTGTTCATAGTCTCAGGTCGCCTCGGTCCGTCACACTTCCCAGGCTTACACGCGACTTTGATCAATTATCCCGGGCAGCGGCTGCGAGGTTGCGCGTGCAGCTAGAGCTTTTTCGCGCGGCAGTTTCGCGTGATGGCGAGATAAGATTGGTCGCCAAGCGCTGATATTGCGACTCGTATGGGCGACTGGTCCTCGTGTCAACGCCTCCAGCTTGACTGTTGGTAAGCTAATGGTTACCGGACGCTTGCTACCTCGTCGTGACTCTGCTGCGCTCAGCCTTCGTTGCTGGAGCACGGCACGTGTCATAAGCCTCATGGACCTAACACCCTCGTCTATCCGCGACATCGCGCGACATCTCACGAGGGGAGCATCACCTCGCCGCTCATCAAAACTCTGGCGGTACGATACAGCACTGCACTCTCGATTTCGCCCTCCTTCATAGTGCAGGCCACTTCAAGCTTACCACTTGCGTGCGCAATGACCACTGACTCTTTGCCCCCGGCATTCGCAGCGAGTTGATATGGCAGCGTTCCTTCAAGTCTGCAGCACGCCCCAATGTTCAGTGCATGCGTGAGCGGGACTGCCTTGTGCGCCTGTTGCATGGACAGAGCTCTACAGACGATATTGACGCCGTTGGCAGCTGCTGACTCCGTGGGCGACGACAGCAATACGATCTTCGGAATGCTCTGGATGTTTGGATCGAGGCCCATCTTGCGTGCGCCTGTCTGTCGAATCTCCTCCAGTCGGGCCAGCAGCTGCACATCGGAGCCTAGTGCGTCTGGTTGGATGTCACCTGGCACACCGAGCTCGGATGCAGACACGAAGACGCCGGGATTCGCAATGTCGGTCAAGCTTGCCTTAACTGACGTTCCATTGGGGAGCTCGAGTTGATCCACGGGACTGCCTGTTGGGAAGACTTTACCCGTCTTCGCGCCTCCGGGACTCAGGAACTGGAGTGTGATTCGTGAGGCTGTCCCAGGAACTCCGTCGATCGAGTAATCTCCAGAAGGCTCGAAGCTGCCAGCCCTAACCGTGAACGTGGAATGAAGGACCTTCGACGTATTCGTATTAAACATGCGAATGGTTTCGGAGCCATCGTCAGCGGCCGTCATCTCCTTTGTGATACCTTCATTCACCGCAAACGGACCGACCGCGGACGACATGTTACCACAGTTACCAGCCATATCCAGCAAACCGTCCTTGATGCCTACCTGGACAAAAGTATAGTCAATGTCCGCATCCGCTCTATTGGAAGGCGAGACGACGCAGATTTTGCTCGTCGAAGAAATGCCGGAACCCATACCATTCAACTGCCTGCCGTAGCTGTCTGGTGAGCCCATAGCACCCGCCAAGATAGGCTGCCAGTTTGCCTCATCGTCAGGTAGGTGCTTGCGATGAATCAAAAGTCCTTTGGAAGTGCCGCCACGCATGAAGCATGCCGGAAGCGTGCGCGAGTGTACCGTCCGGCCCGTGGACATGGCCCGACTTGTCAGATGCTTGCTCAGAAGCGATGATAGCATCTTCAATCGATCCAAGCATCCTGACTGTAGGCCCAGCATTTAATTGAGCAGTCTGCGAGACGGATTCGAGGCTAAGACGCAGTAGAGAGCCTGACAAGCCCCGCCTTGCCCCGCCAGGCATAACGCAATAAGAGCTACATACGACAAGCATTGTTCACTGCGCACTTCGATCATTCTACATTGTGGATTGCTCCGACAAGTTTATGCTGTTCAACACTCATCTCGTCTTCAAAGTCCTCCGAAGCTTCACATCAAACACTATTCTCAGGCGCGCCGGGATCCTGCAGCCTCTAATCACTCCGCGCCGCCACCCACTTCTTAGTCTCCTGTCGAGCAGCCATATCACCCAGCTATCTGAGCGCCTATATTCCACTGCTCATACAGCTCGCCGACACCACCTTCACACCATGACCTCAACTTCCTCCTCACCCCAAGATTTCCCACCCTCCGATCTCCTACCAATACTGGACGAAATCACCACCCTCCTAAAACAACGCAACGAAACCCTCTCCATCGCGGAAACAGCCTGCGGCGGCCTCATCTCCGCCTCCATTCTCACCACTCCCGGCGCGAGCACCATCTACAAAGGCGGCCTGACCCTCTACACCCTCCCCTCCCGCATCGCCTACGCCGGTTGGTCGCAAGAAACCATCGCCTCCTACAAAGGTCCCACCACCGATATCGTGAGCGGACTCGCAAAGCACGTGAGGAAGGATCTGGAGAGTACGTATACGCTTGCTGAGTCCGGCACGGCGGGACCTAGTGGGGGCACCACGCCGAATCGGAGGCCGGGGTATGTGGCGTTGGCGGTGGATTGTGAGAGGGGGTGTTTTGTGCGGGAGGTGAACACGGGACTGGGAGGGGAGAGGGTGGGGAATATGAAGAGGTTTGCTGTTGAGGCGCTGACTTTATTGAAGGAGGTTATGCTGGGGGAGGCGAAATTATAACGCTTATTCTGCAGGCGCGCACATCATATCGCCGCAGGATGATCCGGCTCAAGCTGGGTCTCCGTGTGTGTCATTCAAGGTCCGCTGCGTGACCGCTTCCCTCGCGCTCACTATAGTCTCTGCCCCACGGACATCCAACTGCCTTCACTATCTCAAGCGTCGTGTGGCACCATCCATCAACAAGAACAGCTATGTGGGGGAGTCGAATGTGCATATCGGCCCCTCACCTTCTCCACCCTTCTCGGGAACAGTCAGTGAAAAAATTCCCCCAATCAAACCATCTCCCCTTCCCCTTCCTCCCCCCCAACATCCCCCTCCTCATCCCACCCCTCCATCTCCCTCTCCATCTCCTCCGCCCGCCTCTGCACCTCCCTCAACCCACTGACCTCCTCCACAAACCCCCTCTCCCCAACCGCCCGCCTCACAAACTCCCACCCCCCTTCCTCGTACGCCTGCAGGATCTTCGGCGAACACGCAGCGCAGCAATCATACGCCTGTCCTTTGACTTGCAGGATCTGCCAGGTGGACATGTAGCCGCGGAGCATATGCGGGACTGTGCCTAGCGGGTGGGAGTTGGGGAGGGAAGGGTCGGTGGGGGGCGCGGGTTGGATGCCGTGCGTGGTTGGGGGTGTGGGCGCGGGGGCGTAAGCTTTGCGGCGGTGTTGCAGGATGCTGATTAGCAGTTCCACCGCTTGCGCTGCGGCGAGAGGCGCGGCGCCGGGCCGGGTGACGGTGCATTGTTGGTCTAGGGTTGCGGATTTGAGACTATCGGCTGGCGCGACGACGTCGGAGCAGAAGTAGCAGCCTAGTTCTTCGTAGGGCTTTGTCTGCTCAGTGGGACCGTTCGTGGTGTGTGTTGGTTCCTGCTGTTCGATCGGATCGCTGGCCGCTGCTTTAAGAGAGTCTGAGACGTCCTCTGCGTTCTTGATCACCGTTCCCTCCGCACTTTCTTCCATTTGCGGCTTTATCGCGTCTGGATCTCGCAAACCATGCCGCATAACAACATAACTATCGAACCCCAACGCGGAATTGATCACAATCTTCCCCGCCGCCTTGGCCATGACCGTAGGCAACCACCTCGACTCCCTCGTGTCCATCAACAAAAAGACAACGTCATGCCCCTCAATCAACCCTCTCAACTTCTCAAAATCCTTCCTCACCCCTTCTTCATCCGTGAGAGCGTGTCCCGCCATGGGAACGGACATGTGATAGCCATGCGCGTCCATGCCGGGGTAGATTTCGCTCAATACGTCCGCGGCACGCTCTGCTTTGCGCACGCCGCCTTCTTCGCAGTCTTTGAAGTCGTATAGAGGCTGGCGGACGGGGTTACTGAAGCTGACGCGTCCGTTGTCGACGAAGCTGATTTTGCGCACGCCCCAGCCCATCAGGCCGCGGGCGACGTAGGCGCCAAGGGTCCCGGCGCCGAGGAGGAGGCAGGAGGTTTGTTTGATGATGTCCAGATCCATGGAAGGCGATATACGCCATTTGATGAGCTTGAGGTTGAGATCGACTGCTTGGTCAGCGAGCTTTGACGGGTCCATGTAGGCTGCCAAGTCGACTGTTTTGCTGATGAGCTTGTTCTGCTCGTTGCGCTCCCAGCCCGTTACTTTTGGCATGGGGGGAATCTTTGGCGGATGCTCGACGCTTGGTTCAGGCGCTGGCTCGGGTGGAGGGTCTTTGCGCTGTATCAACTCGCCGAAAGCGTCGACGTCGTCTGGACGAAGGGCGGAGGATGTGGCCATGGTGGGCATGTCCTTGCTGAGCTGTTCCGCGGTTTGATCTGTATGTACTGGTGATGCTGATTGTAAGTTCAGGATGAGACTCGTTGGGTGCTCGCGCCGTAAGTGGATGTCGCGGTAACAGAGCACCTGCACTTTGTCCAAATGCCAGCGCTGCCGTACCAATACCAGCAGGTTACGCAGCATCCAGCCTGGGTTGGCGGCATATGTTGAAGGGTCGGCAAAGCACAGGTACCGGTCCTCTTCCTCGGCATTGTCGAAGAAGCCGTTCTCGTAGCTCGCCAACGATGCGATCTGCCACAAGAAGCCGAGCTCACCTAGACTCTGCGTCCTACTCTTTCGCCTCCTCTGCGCGGCGTGGTTCATGTTGCCGTCGTCGTCCTTCTCCTCTTCAACCTCTCCACTGCCGGGGCCTAACTTCCACTGCGCCTCGAGTACGCTCTTGCGCAGCCGCTTCGCCAGAAAGAAGCCATGCTGCCGTGAGTCGACACTATACCGCCACGTCTGCACCGCATCGACGAGCGTCTCCGTCTCCTTCTGACCCAGCTTCTTCACTGCCTCCTCCACCGACTTGCCCTCTTCACCGATCAACCTCCATGGCGGGTCGGAATGCACGCATGGGTAAGCGAAGTGATAGGTGAAGCGGTACTTCTTCAGATCGGCAAAACAAATGGCGGAGAAGCTGGAGAGCAGACTCGGGCAGGAGTAGATCGTGCCATCGCATATCGCATCCCACACCGTCCGCCCCGCCCTCTCAATAAACGCCGCTCGATCCACCTGCTGAAACTCCTCGCGCGTGTTGAAGTTACGGATGAGACCTTCGGCGCGGTAGAAGCTCCTCGGCCCACTTGACGCGACTGTGTAAGTCTGCCACTTGCCTAATCGGGAGAGTTGGATACTTACGTACTCGTCTGTGGTTAGTGCCGAGGCGTGGATTTGCATGCGGCAGGAGCGTTCCGGCGGGTCTCGGTGGTTGATCTCGTACAGCCCGAGCACCTTACGCGCCGAGGAGTCGAGCTTGTCGTGGTCGATCTTTAGCCGGGCGAGGGCGGAGTAGAAGGCGAGTTCGATATCGGATGTCCATGGCGCGTACTGCAGGGGGTGGGTGGTGGTGGCCATGTTGGTGAGGGTGGGGTGTCGCGTGAGGGAGGGAGTGAGCTGTTTATCCGAGTGCCAGGCGGGGTCGTGGGGAGGAGAAGAGGTGTATATATATATAGGGAAGAGTGTCACTTAGGGCATGTCAGCTAAGCCATACTGGCTAAAGGATGACATTGGTCAGTCAGCAGCAGTGAAACAGCAGGCAGGGTAGTTTGCGTTGGCGGAGTTGGTCAGTTGGTCAGTTAGAGTGCGCGTGTGGTCAAGTCGCGGAGCTGGTCACTTGTCACTTGTCACTCGCTTCAGCCCGCGCGAGGGGTAACTGCAGGTCCAATTGCTTATCGACAAGACCATACCTAATTCGGTCTGGGCCACACGAGCACCGAGACATTGAAGGATCTCAATCAAATCATGATTGATGTACATCTCGATTCAGGCTCGCTACTACACGCCCTCCGCACAACCTCACTCCCTCCGACAAGACATGACCAGCACCTCGTTCAACTCTCATCAATTGACTTCAGATCCTCACGAAGTCCAAACTGGAGAGGTCTACCCCAAGATCCAACGCTGAAATCTGTGGTACTCACTCTGTCGTCTCAGACTTCCGATTTGGTTGCTGAGTACCAAGCGTGGAGTCCTTCTTCGGGGGTGAAGATGCATCATTCGCAAGTGTTGCGTTTGTCCCGTCTGTCTGCGGACGGATGAAACGGCCGGAGTTCACCGCGACGTCGTGACAATGAGACTGGCCATCGTCAAGCTCGTTTGCGGCGACATGTGTCCGCGGCGAGACCGCCTCTTCCACATCCGTCTTGCTGGAAAATAAGTACGGCTTAGTGATGGGCAGCTGAGCTGGATCCGTCAGCGACAGTAGGCGATAAGTCGACTTTTTCGCACGGTCGTCTAGCTCACGTGCTGGCGCAGCTGGGATATCGTCACCAAGGGCCTGCCCCTGCCATGGCTGCGTTGTGTGAATGCGCGAATGCTCACTCCTCCCACCTAAGCTGGATACTCTAGCCTCAGCGTTTTCATCTTCCGACGAGCACAAACGTGCCAGAATTGCAGTCGTCATCCGCTCCCACTCGTCTATCTGAAGGCTGCCTTGGAAGTCGAAGTCCAGCCTTGGACTTGAATTGATAGGAGGAGCTATTGCACGCTTCCATCTTCTCACCTCCGGAGTCAGAGACGATGTAGACGAAACTTCAGGCAGACGAGACGAGTGTGCGGGGGCCGTCCCGCTGTGCTCCGACATGTCCACCACAGAACATCCTCTTGTGCTTGGGCAGCACCAACCCGACACTCCCTCGGCACCGTCGAGCTCCGGTCTCTGGTTGAGGTGAATGCTCATCACCGACCGCCTCTTCTGGCCCGACGGTGCGGTACGTGAACTTGCCCTGTCACCGGCCCCCTCTACAGCTTTAGACGTCAACAGATCTTTGAACGCTTGCACGCTTCGTCTGCGCAGCTTCTCAAGGGCACGTGCTGGCTCCGCCCGTTCGTCTGTCGGCTCCAAACTTTCGGCCGTCGCATCTCCGACCGTCGGAAAAAGTTCCTTCAACGCAGCTACACTCCGCCTACTAAGCCGTTTCAACGCATTCGCTGGCTCGGCCGTATCGTTGTCGGCATCTGGCGAGCTCGACCACACATCTTTGAGCGCCTGCGCGCTCTTCCTTTGGAGAGCTTTCAATCTTTGCGCAGGCGTTGAGTGAGCAGATGGTTGAGGTTGGCCATAGCCTTCCTCTTCTTCGTCGTCGTCACAGAGGTCATGAAGTTCCCGTACAGACGTGCTGACCCCTTCTGGAGAGTCCTGAGCATGAAAGCCTCCATATATGGCATTCCGGTTTCGACCTGTTTTCGCTGCTGGATTCATACGCGAAAGCGTTATTACAGACGAACCGGATGCGCGTCTGCCATAGACGGACGAGGCACTCCCAGGCATGCCGTTCCGGACCTCGCGGCGGAAGGCTGCGGAACGCTGGCGCGCTGCCGGGAATTCTGGTGAGGTCGCTGCTTCGGCCTCGGACTTGAAATTTGGCGGTTCAGTCGAGATCTTGGCAGTAAAAGGTGGCTCATCCACGACCGGCCCTTCGACATGAGCCTCTTCCGGCGCTGAAGAGACAGCAGGCAAGCATGTGGCTTCAGTATCTTGCAGTCCCGTCGGCACAATGCTGCTTCGCAGCGGCCCATCGCTAGTAGCATCGAGTGTCTCGGCCTCGGTCTTCCCCGTGCACGCCTCGAGCACCGCCTCCACTTCGACCTGCTTGAACCATGAACTTCGCTTAGCTGCGCGCCGCTGGGCTTTCGCTTGCTTCGCATCCGCGGTCGGCGCTTCCCACCACGCTGGCGCTGCGCAGGTGGGCGGCTGCTGCGATTGACTCGTCGGCAACGCAGTGTCCGGACTCGAACCGGTTGTACTCTCGCATTCGCCGACAGTCGATGGAAGTGAAGGACCGCCGCATTGAGACTTACGCTTATACTGCCATTTCCGTGGCGCCCTCAGCGACTTGGGTGGCTCGTCTAGAGATGCCGACAAGGCCATTCCCGGTTGACTCCAATGTTCGCCTGCTCCCGACATCCAGTCTTCGCTAACGAGCAAATTGCGTCCCTGCAAAACGCTATTGGAATAAACGGGTCGTTTACCCTCCCGAATAGCCAACGCAGCATCAGACCCCGACCCACCAACATGAACACTCGCCCTCTTCCCCGTCTCGGAAGAAGAAGCCGAGACACTTACGCTTCCCCTAACTTCCTCCTCTACACTCTCAGCGGTCATAACATTCCGTCCGAGTGGACTCGGCACCCTACAGACGGTCGACAGTACCACGTTATACGCTCTCAGTTTCGATCGAATACGTCGAGGGCGCGGCTCGTTACCGTTAAGTGGCAAGCTGCCCACGGAGATTTCGGCCACTGATTCCACAATCCGGGTTAGCACGGGCAGGTTGAGGCAGCGGCTGTTGTATGCTCGTGGCACGCGGCGGCCGCGTTTGATGAAGGATTGCCAGATGAAGATGCTTAGCGCTTCCTTTGTCCAATGGGGTTCACCAAGAGGGCGATGGGGTTTGGACATTCTTGTTCTGAATGTGATGTTGGTACTGGGGCGGCGGTAGATTTGGATTAGCAGCTGTTTGCGGCGAGATGTGGGCTTTGGTTGGGGATGGGGTGGACTGTTAATGCACGCGCATGAGGTGGCAAGGAGAGTCCAAACGCAGGCGCTGAGAGGTGTTTTACAGCTCCGCGATGACCTGAACGAGCTGCACCGGCGAAGACACGTCCACTGTGAGGCGAAGAGACACCAACTAGCGGCGTTGAGCGGTCCCTCGAGATGGCTAGGAGAGGGGTCTTCTTGGTCGTCGTCTTCCGCCTCGACGCCTAGGAAGCTGCGCAGCTCCGGATTGCGGTTGATGAAGCTTGAGAGCGGACTTTGGGTTGCGCGCTCAGGTGCGTGGAAGCGCACAGTGCAATGTTGCCTTGCCGAATGCTGGGTACCGTTATCCTCGGCCTCTAGGACGTCAGGCGGTGCGTTTCTGGATGGACTCAGCACACCCTCCAAGTCTCTACAGTGCGACACTCATGGATGATTGATGTGGTCTTGGTGCCGCATTGGGCACGCACTCAATGATGCCGGCGTTGTGATAGCCAGACGGACGAGATGGCGTTCGAAAGGCTAGGAGACACACAATGCTTTCCTGACAGTGGTTCTGATGTCTGCACCACGAGGTGGGTATTTCGCACAATGAAGCCAATAGCCTCGAACGGTCTGCTGGATATAAATTGAACAGTGGCCGCTGTGCGGATTCTGTTTGGGTTGGTATAGGTAATGCTTACCATTGAGCTTTTCACAGGCTTTCGTATACACGTGCCGAGCCATACCTGCAACCAACCTGTGGATATGCAGCAAAGTCACTTCGGCGCTGCTGCAGGTCACTTTCCTGGCCAAACAGTGACTCTCCTAAGCGAAGTGAGATGGAGGAACGGCGGGAGAGTCTCAACCGGCCGCTTTGTCTCGTCTCTAACTACTCTGGCGGCAATATTGGGATGCACAGGCTACTCATGTATTTGCCTCCAGTATGCACAACATGTGTACCGACGTTGGCATCCTCAGGCTCAGTCACGACACATAGGCCCGTTTCAGGCAGGCACATGTCGTGCCCACTGATCCGTAGCAGGATGCCTTCACCAGGCGCGAAGACCATCCCGATAGGCCACATCGAAATCTCAAGCTCAATAACCTCACCTTTTGGGATCGGCTTTCTAGTACGGTGGGTGTAGAACAGGTCGTTGCCATGCGACTTCGACCTGTCCAGCGATATGGCGTGAGACGCTCGGAGGAACCCTTGCGGTCCTAGCGTCTTCGCTGTGTTGAAGTCGGGGACTTGATTGACTGGAACAGGTACTGGATCTTCGTACCCACAGTCAGCGCCGCGTCGGCATGCACTCCCACAGCTCGACGTACAGTTCATATGTTGTAACGGCCGACCGTGCTTGTCGATCTTGCGAATTTGGCAAGCAATATCCATGTCATCGTGGTCCGGACAAGAAACGAACAGTCGCAGCTTCGACCAGCCGCAAAGCTCAATTGCTTGCTCAAAATGCCATGTGAAGTCCTGGTTTGACGATCAGTCGCTGTGCAAGCGGTGGTAATGGAGAGGTCCTCTTACCGCCGAGGACGTCAGCCTATGACCTTCATAACTCACAGACGATGGATCTGGAGCAGGCTGCGTCGTCAACACCATACTCTTCGAGTCCAGGTACAGCTCCACATCCTGGCCTCTTGTCGGCGGATACGCAGCTTCAGGCCGCTCTAACACCGTCTCCGCAGGGCTCCCATCTGCCTCAAAGCCGAGCAACGAGAGTCTCACCGGCGGCGTCTCCTCCCAGCCGTTCTGCACACCCTTACAGTATCGGTCGAAGAAACGCTGCAGGTCATCATTACTCTCCTTCCGGTATATGTCATACCACTCTTGGTATGGATGGACACGTAGCCATTTCAGCTTTGTCTTCGCATCCCGAAACGTCGAGAAGGAGCCTTGCGTATGCAGCATAGTCGAATACGAAGCCAGGAGGTACATCGGTATATTGTCGATGCTCTCTATTGGGAACCGCTTCGCCTCCCAATACTCGTCATACAACGGCCGCTTGTGGATCATGTCGTAAATGAGCTCTGCATACCCTGGACCAGCAAAGCCGCCTTTGATCATGTCATGGAACTTTGGATTATGCGGTCGGCCGCCACGCGCAACGAACTGGCGATATACGTCCGTTTGGCCCTCCCACGGCGCTATCGCCTTCAGCGCGGGATGAGACAGACGGGAAGCAAAGTTCAGTTGAGCCATGCTCAACCATGAATTGCCACTGCACGAAGCGAGCATCAGTAAGCCAAACTCAACTCACTCCCTACAGCGTACTTACGCCATGGCCACGCATCCGTTACACCAGGGCTGACGCGAGCACCACTCGATCACATCATATACGTCCTCCGCCTCCTGCAGACCCCACATGGCGATATTACCTTCAGAGTTGCCGGCACCCCGAGCGTCGATGTTCAAATGGCATAGCCACGCTCACCGCACCACTCCGCTGGATCTGGGGCCTGACCTGTTTTTAGCGTCTAACCATCGACGAGCCGCAACAGACACACCTCGAACTTCTCGTACCCTGACGTCCTGTCTTCGGGAATGCCGGCTCGATATGGTGCCATTACATCGTATTGCTGCGGACCTGTTCCCGTCTTTCCATATGGACTCCAGGGTATCACTACTGGCACGGGCACTCCATCCGAGTCCAGCGGACGGTAGACGTCTGCATAGAGCCGAATGCCGTCTCTGCACCGTATGCAGACATCACGATCGAAGACAACGTCTGCTGGAAAGGCACGGCGTCCCGGCGATCGAACATGGCCTTTTGTTAAGATCGCCTTACCCGGATGGAAGCCTTGGTAGTTGAAGTGAGGGTGCTGTGGTGCCGGTGTAAGTTTGGCGTACACAAGATCGGGAAACAATTGAGGAAGTTTGTTGTCTGCGGTTTCTACAAGGTCCGGATTCAATCTATCACCGTCGCTGTTGTGAGCCATTGTTGTAACACTCATGGACAGCGCAGACTATACTGTCTCATCAATCAGTTGACTGCTTCCGTGAACACCGCGGTCCTGTGCCGCCTCCTCAGTCGATTGTGGGGGTGGGACAAGTGGTTGTGGGGTCCATTGTGGGTGTCGTTCTCTCCACACCTTGCCCTTGCCACAGCCCTGACTGATTGCGACCAGCAGCGAAAGCGGCCATTGGAGGCTCGACCACTCCGACAACGAATAATCTGTACTGTACGCTGAACTTCCAATTCATGTTGCATACTCGAAGAAATCGTCCCGAGAGCAGGTCCAGCTGGCTGAGACGTAACACGGAATATGGCCAAGGATCCCCATGTTGCACGTACATCTTCGATCCCAATCGATGCAGATAACTCAAGCAACGGAAGGACCCCGATCAACGGCCATCGTCATGTTGGAGAGCTCACTGTTCCCGTTCTCATTGTTGGCGCGGGTCCTGTAGGCTTGCTGCTGGCGAAACTTCTGACGAGCCTTGATGGTATGTGCGTAATGTTGTAAGTCACCAAGATGCTAACAGCCTAATCAGTGCAATGTACAATCATCGAACGATATGCTTCGAGACTAGCTGCTCCGAAAGCCCATGCTCTGTCTCCAAGGTCGCTGGAAATATGCCGACAGAACAATCTTGACACTCATACCCTACGCAACGTGGGCACAGCACGCCGGGATGGATACTGGGTCAACTTTGTGGCAACATTGACTGGCGAACGCATTGGACAGCTGCCTTACGAACGAATGGATGCTGAAGTGCTCCATGATACTCCCGAGGTAGCCACTGTCCACGAGGGGGGTATTGCGTTTTACTAGTCCGCTAATGTTCTGTAGATGATCCACAACGTACCGCAACCAGTGTTTGAGACATTCGTGCAAAAAAGTATCTCGGATAAGGTTGAGATCTTGCGTAACACATCTTTTGTTTCTTGTGAGGAGCGCAAAGGTCTGGTAGCCACAACCTTCGAAGATCGCACGACGGGCAATCTGCATGAGATTACTTCTACTTACGTTGTTGCTTGCGATGGTGCAAAGAGTAAAGTAAGATCGTTTCTAGGCATTAAGTGTGAGGGCGAGGATTCTTGTGAGCTACTTCTCCCGATTATGTTCTGGCCGTGGAGGATGCGTGCTAACACCCACAGACGAAACCATGATGACAATACACTTTGGAGCCGACCTCCGCCCAGTCCTTGGCGATCATGTTGGAATGCTCCACTGGATCGCCGACCCTGCTGTCAGCGGATTCATCATCGGCTATGATCTCGCCGGCGAAGAGGTTTTGATTTGCAATGTCAACGTAAGTAAACCGGCCCGGTACCGATCTGATAATCGTTGATTAATCCCGTGCAGACGGACAAGCATCCAGTCGCCACGTGGACAGCGGACTTCGCCAGGAGCATCGTAACAACGGCGATAGGCCATGACACTCCCTTTGAGCTGCGGAGTGTTCGACCGTGGGTGCTGAGCCGTAAAGTGGCAAATCAGTAGGTGGAATAATGGCTTGATGATTAGCAGCCGCTAACGATGATCTCAGATACCGCAAGGGTCGTGTATTCCTGCAAGTTAGGTACTTCCTACGAAAACGGTCACAGCTGACAGACGCCAGCGCCGGAGACGCGGCCCACGCTTTCCCACCCACAGGCGGCTTGGGTCTAAACAGCGGGCTTGCAGACGCACACAACCTTGCATACAAGCTCGCAGCCGTGCTTCAAGGCTACGCCGAGGACTCTCTGCTGGATACCTACGAGTCAGACCGGAGGCATGTCGCCGTCGTTAACGCACAACAGAGCGTGAAAAACGGCAAGCAGATTTTCGGTCTCTTGCGAGCCTTGGGTACCACAACCGACGACACCGCTCAGGCACGAGCGAACCTTCATGACGCATTGGCGGAGCCAGTCAGGCGTGCTCATATTGACGAAGAGGTTAGGTTACAGCAAGAGCATTTCGACAATGTGAGCTTCACTTCTTTGACGCTGTTTCAGGGATGGACGCTGACCCTGTAACGTCAGCTTGAGCTGCATATCGGCTACGTTTACGGCAGCAGTAACGTCCCACCACACGCTTCGCAATTCACAGCAAAATATGTACCTGGAGCCCGTTTACCGCACGTCTGGATCTGGCCTTCCGCGAGCTTGTACGGAAGCCTACCTCCTCCCGCAAATCTTGCCTACATTGAGGAACTTGACGCGGACAGAAGAAGAGGGATGCAATACTCATCATTGGATCTATGTGCATATGACGCATTCACCATCATCGCCTCTTCATCGGACGATTGTCGAGCTGCGATTCGTTCTGCGGTTCAGCAGCTGCGGGCCCGAAACGTCCCTGTTCGCGCCATCTGGTACGACGAGGATTTCACCGTCGTTCCTGGTACTCACGGCCAAATCTGGCTTGCGACGCTGCAACTAAGCAGTGGAGGTGCTGTCATCGTGCGCCCCGATCAGCACATACTTTCACTATTACAGCCTATCAGCTCAGCACAGGACATAGTCGAGGATATCCTGTCCCATGTGGGTCGTGAGGCGTGCGCATAGCGGTGGGGAGAAGCTGCTAAGCAGCTAAATATTAATCTATATCTCACCGACGGCGAGGGCACCTTTAGCTCGGGAACACTTTCACCTTGACCGCATGATCCAGCGAGTGAATGCGAGACTTAGTGACAGCCTCAACCATCTCCGTCGCCGCTTTCGTATCTATCCGCCAAGGCTTGATGGGCGCATCGTCGTGCAAACACCAGATCACTCGCTGAGGCTGTCCCAGCCATCGACATATGTCCGAGGCGGCTTCAGCGGCGCTACCATCAAATGGCCACCCATCTATGTTGGCACGGCCAGCAATAGCCTGTATCAGAACGTCAGGCTGGGGGCGGATGGTCTGAAGGATTGCACTGTAGCCTCCGAGATGCCCGTTCCAGCACAAAGTTCGTTCATCAACCAGCAAGGAGAAACATAGCTGACCGCCATCAAAGTTACTCATCACATTGCGCTTCGTGTCCGCGACATACTCGACGAAAGATTTCTCGCCATCGTCAAGGCGCTCCGCCGGTACAATCTCACCCAAGCGTAGAAGACCATACCGCATACCCCGCGTAATGTCAATGGTGCAAGCATATGGACTGCTGCCGCTGTACTTGGTGCCTGTGTCCATCACGTCCGGACTACAAGTTGTTCAGAGTGTCAGCAATGCAAAGCAGCTCGGTTCACTCTTATCCATTGTATACGCACATATCGGCATGACTTTGGCCAGGTAAGAGGCAATGAAGGCTTGGCCAAACATGGACTTCGGCTACTGCAAGATCCGAATGTGGTAAAGGTGGTGCTCCTGGCGGCCCTCCAGCGAGACGACATTTTCCACCCGTTGCATCCTGACGTGTCTTGCTGAGGAATAGAGGGATCCGTTCGCCGCCGGCAACTGGCAGGAGTTGTTCCTCTGGGACGCCGGCACCTCTCAGAACGTTGATGGCTTCACCGTTCGCTATCACGATAGCGCCTGTCTGCTTCGCTAAGCGGTCACAACCTGGTAAATGATCGAAATGTGCATGGGAGATAAAGATGTAGTCGGCATGAGTCACTTCGTCGATACGAAGGAACGTTGGCATGACACTCGGCCTCTCCAACCACGTATCAAGAAAGATTGTCAACCCTTTTGCTTGCAGTCGGAACGTTGTGGCGCCTGGAACCCATGAGTAATGTGGCAGCCCCTATAACGATACAGTGAGCATACCAAACCATTCGATGGTGGCATCCTGCCAACTGAGTTGCGTCATCATAACCACTGCAAAGTGCTTTATCGAAGGTTCAGCAACTTGACCGGAGTGCATATGAAGTTGGAGTCGTCCTCCCCGCTCTCCACATTGCCCTCCACACCCCGCAACAGAAGCCATGGGGCATAAGGGCGCCCTTGCCGTAACCGAGAGCCTGGACGCATAAACTTGTGGGGATGAAGTATGGACGTTGTCCGACCAGTCTGCACCGTCCTCCTGTTCCCTTTCTGACGCACTGTTGGATCAGTCGTTCGTTGGCTCCACCCCATTTACAGCACAACATGCAGCCGGACGAGATACAGAAGAGCAACATTGCTGCCATGCATGTCGAGCGTCCGGACGTTCTGGCTATCGAGCATGAGGAAGATGTGAACTACTCCGTCGGCGTGAGGACCAGTCTGGCCATCATAGCATTGGCACTCGCCAACTGCTGTGCAACACTGTCGAACACCACCAACACCATCATCAAGTTCCAGGTCATCGCGGTGGGCGGCGCCGCCGAAGCCAGCTGGATCGCTAATGGCAACTTCTTGCTGACGCTGGCTTGCGGACCCATCTTCGGCTCTCTCGCAGACAGGCTCGGAAAGAAGTGGTTTATCGTTGGCGGAGCGGCCGTAGGCGTTGCAGGTTCCTTTATCAGCGCCTCGGGAAAGGACGTCTTTACCATCATCGCTGGCAACGTCCTTACCGGAATCGCCAATGCAGGCTGCATAGTCGCGATTCCAGCCAACCAGGAGATTATTCCAAACAGGTTCCGCCCGTACGCCTTCGGCTTCGCGCAGACGGTCAACAGTGCCGCCGCAGTCGCTGGTGTTTTTACGGCTGCAGCCTTTGCGCAATACTCGACGTGGGCGTGGAGCTACCGTCTCAATGGTATTGTGTACGCTGTTTCCGCCTTGTCGGTGCTTGCGTTATACCAGCCTCCGCCGACAGCAATCCGGCGTTCAGCCTCGATACGCGAAATCCTACTCGGCGTTGACTATATCGGCATGGTCTTGCTGGCTGGTTCGTTCGCATGCATTGTGCTTGGTCTCACCTGGGGCGGCACAGCATACCCCTGGCGTTCGGGGATCATCATTGGAACGCTCACGGGAGGCTGCGCAGGCTTGGTCATCTTCGGTCTTTTCGAATGGCTTGTCAAGCGTGAAGGAGCATTGCTCGATCGCCGCCTGTTCGGCAGCCCTAACTTTCCAATTCTGTGTTTTGTCTGCTTGATTGACGGCATGTTACTGCTTGGCATCAACGTGCTGTACGCCCAGGAGATCGGTGATCTCTTTGCCAGCCAGGCAGTCCGGATCGCTGTTATCCTATCACCCTTCTTGATCACAAGCACTGTTGGCTGTCTGCCAGCTGGATACGCTATGGGCCGCACGAAGTCGTATAGGATACTCCTCGTTGCATCTCTGCTCTGGTGCAGTCTGTTCACAGGTCAGGATCTGTTCACTTTGGTATGCGGGTGTCAATAATGCTAACCAAACACTAGGTCTTATGGGCTTGATTAACCCATCTCGCCTTTCAGTCGCTCTCGCGATGTCCGCCCTATTCGGAATCGGCACTGCCGTGACGACAGTTCTTCCGTGTTCGTTTGACACTATACTTCGTGCTTGTGGTTTGGACTGACGCAAATTCAGTGGTCGCGCTTGGCCTTTCAGTGCCCTCCTTCCTCTTGGGGACTGCTGGCACGCTCAGTATTTCCGCACGAGCACTTGGCGGTATTGTTGGCGTCACAGTTTTCACTGCAATCTATAACAACAAGTACGCCGTCTACATGCCTCGGGCGGTCATTACCGCGCTTCAAAACCTACCGGACAGTCAGCAAATCGTTCCAGCGGTGATCGGAGCGCTGTCGTCCCCTCTCCCGCCACCGGTGGCTCTTCAAACAGTCCAGCAGTTGCCAGCAAGCATGATTGGCCCAGTTCTCGGAGCGATCTCGGTGGCCTCAGCTATGGCATGGAAGTATGTCTGGATTGCCATTGCGTAAGTCACAACACAACCGCTTTGGTACCAAGACTGTGCTAATGCCTGACGATGTGTTAGATGCGTGGTCCTTGCCGGCGCCTTCAGTAGCTGTTTCCTTAAGCCCGTAAATGCGGAGATGAACAGCCATGTTGAATCTGCTCTGGAGAAGAGTGTTACCCGTGAAAAGCAGCTTCACGGGAACGAGGCAACTCCGGACCATTAGTTGAGCTTTATGTCCGTCTCGAAGCGAGTTGTTCACCTTCGTTGATTCGTTCTTGCGAGAAAAGGCTTGTAGCAAATTACGCGGACTCCCACGTGCTTGGTTGTTGTGTGTGATACTTGATGCTTACTTGTACAGCGCTTCTTGCTCGACAATGTCCCTGGTACAATCAATATACTTTCCGCGCATGTTTGCCGCCTTGCCTGAAGCAAGATACACGCAAGTCCAAGCTGCTAAAGAAGCCTCGTAGTGAGGATGCTTCGCTTCCAATGCTTTCATATGCTCTATGATGTAGGGAGCTTCTTTGTGAGTCTTCTCCGGGAAGCCTGTCGTGTGCAACGAAGTCTTCACTTCGCCAGGATGGATACTGTACAACGCGATCCCGTTGCGCTCATGGCCAAAGTCGATCTTCTGAGTCTGGTCTAGTTCATTCTGCAAGCATGCTGCAAATCGGGTGATGCCGGTCTTGCTTGCGCCATAAGCTGTGGTCCATGGGAGATCAGCGACAGCGGCACGAGACGATGTGTAAATGATCGTTCCAGAATTGCCCTTCCGCATCTGAGGGAGTACTAGTCGTGTGAGCTCCGTTGGCGACTTTAGGTTGATCTCAAGAGAGTACCACCAGTCTTGCGGATCAGTCATTGTGAATGGCATGAATGCTAGGTCATCGTCAAAGCCGCACATCCAATCTTGGACGACATAGCCTTACTATTGGTTCCCGCATTGCATATAAGCACATCAATGACACCAAGCTGCTCGTTGACTTTCTGGACCAGCATCTCCAGGTCCGCGAGTTTGCAGGCGTCTGCGGCCTCTCCAATTGCTTTTACGTCAGGTGATGCTTTACGGATCTCGGAGACCGTGTCTTCAACTTCTAAGGCATTGCGAGCAGTCACACCTACGAAGATTCAGCAGAGGTAAAGGCGCATTTCGAGTAACAACGACACACAGACGGAGTAGCCAGCCTTCGCGAAAGCCAGTGCGATCGACTTGCCTATTCCGCGCCCCGAACCAGTGATAAGGGCTACACGGCCGCGACCAAGCCCTCTAAATTGCTCAGGTTGGATTGCAGGGTAGCCATCTGCCGTGGTCCTCAATGTTAAGCTATGCAAAGGTGGTATGGCGATCACGTTGCCTGGTGGCGCCATCACAGCGTTTGGAGGCAAAGCTCGGAAGGCAGCCGGAGGGAGGAGGAGGTAGTACTCCGGGAGCCATCCTCACAGAACTACACTTGCGCAACATTTATTGTGGCCATGCTGAACTGCCGGGCTTCGAAAGTGAATGTGGTGTCGCCGCGGCACGCCGAAATGCTCTCCACATGCACTGGAGACCTCTCGTCTCCCCACTCCCATCCCCCCACTCCCATCTCCACAGTCGCACATGCTTCACGCTCCACAGCACAAGTTCAGCAAGCCTGGGCACCATGACGGTCACGCGCGAGCATTCGACTGCACGTCACGAGAAAAGACTAGATCTCCAGTGCGGTGTCTGCCACAAATGCTTCTCGCGGCCTGAACACCTCTCAGTGAGTTCCCGCAGCACTAAGAGAATGCACCGTCATCTAAGACAACGAGATGCTTAGAGACATGTTCGCGTACACAATGGCTCGAAGCCATACGGCTGCTCTCACACTAACTGCACGAAACGCTTCAACCGCCAAGACTCGCTTGCCCGTCATGCGAAGGTCCACCTCCACAATGATGGCGGCGTGAAAACGCCTACAGTGCCTGCCACAGCAGCCTTCGATGGCTTTGCCGACATGGAGATCATTGACCCTCTGTCAAACGCTCGCGAAAGTGCCAACATTGATGAATTCGACGACTCTGGGCTAGGTTCGTCTATTCCCCTTACGCCTGGCTCCGGCAACCCCAATCTAGGATGCAATATGCCCCAACTCGAGACTCTATGGCCGGCATCAGATGAGCTGTACGCTCTGCTCACAACCCACCCGTCACCGTGGGATCTGCCTTCTCTTCCACCCTTGGATCTTTCGTTCATTGACCTCCCATCTGCGGAACAGCAGGTCACAACCGAGCAGCCACCCCGGTCATCGGGTCGAGCTCGTCAGGCCATGCAGCACCTCGACAACCTCATTAAAGACCTGTCGTTCAGTCTATCAAGGGAAGTGGAGCGACTTGGCGTGGTTGGTGACTTCCTTGACATGTGCATGAATATGTTTCATAGTCGCTTTCTCGCAGTCTTTCCCGTAGTTCACCAGCCGACCTTCTCTGTCAAAGACTGTACGCCGCCGCTCCTACTGAATATGATCGCTTTAGGATCGCTCTTTGTCGCAACGGATGGCGCTATTACCAGAGGCGAGAGCCTCTGGAAGTTGGCACACACTGCTGTTGCTACTTCCTGGCACTCCATGCTGCAATATCAAGGGCCAGAGGATGCTATGCCGGGCGTGCAACTCATCCTGACCGCGTTCCTAGGCCAGGCGTATGCCTTGCTTTCCCGCAACCGCTCAATACGCTTGACCTCCCATGTCTTTCATGGCTTGGGATTTTACTGGGCCAGGTTGTCGAGACTGCCGTGCGATATGCCATCACCACAGCTACCCTCTCTCGGTAATGATGCTGAGACTCGGACAACGCAGTGGAAAGCTTGGGCTGCATGGGAAACGTGCAACCGGGCTTTGCTCGGCCACTACATCCTTGACGGCTTGATCTCCGGTATGTCTGGGCTTCCCGGTAGCGTACGACATACCACCAACAGGATGCGCCTGCCGTCCAGTGAGCAAAGCTGGGAAGCTGACAGCGCTGACATATGGATTGCTGCAATGTCGGAGGAAGATGCAGTACCTGCTCTTACATTCCGCGAGCTTCTCAACGAGATCTTCGATATCCGCACGCCTCTTACGTGCAAGCCTGCCTCCCACATGTGTATACCGGCTTTGCTGGAGGCACTGCAGTCGTTGGTATCCGATTCGCATGAGGCAGGTGGAGAGTCTGTGGCTTTGCCGCCAAAGTCTGCGGTGTCACACGCTCTCTGGCGTGTGTACGATCAATACATCAACTCATCCCCGCACCTGCCAGCATTTGCCCGAACTGATCTCACCATACGGTGGCATACGATCTGCATTGGTGTCATTGTGCCACTGTCATTACTCATAGGTGGTCTCTGCAACAAGCTCAATGTCAATCAAGACCTTTTCCCAAATGCCGGTCGAGCTGCGGACGCATCGCTGGAGCGCGATACCGCCCCTGCACGGCAAGCTATCCTTCATGCCGTCGCAATAGCCGACCTGGTACAGAATGTGCCGTTTGCTAAGCTTCAAGCACTCCACCTGCCATTGGCCCTGCTCACGGCCGAGGCAGTCCTGCTCACCATCATCGCAGGTGCCGGCTCGCACAAAGTCACTCTGCCGGCTTCGATATGCTGGCGAACCGTCTGTCTGCATGACGAGCAGGTCGCGACGACTGAGCCGAGCACGCAAGCGACCCACGCGTATCTCTCAGCCGGCATGCTTCGGGCCGGTACACCGGCAGCTCCCCGAAGCCTCACACAGGACGTGTTCACGCTTCACCACGTCCTCGAGTCGTTGGCTCTATCGTGGGGCATCGCCAAGGACATGTGCCTGCTCCTTCGGCGCATCATCGCGGTAGTCACTAGCTGACGACAGCAGCACGTAGCCGACGACAGCAGCACGTAGCCGACGACAGCAGCACGTAGCCGTCATTCTCCACCCCGATCATACTCCCGACAGGAAGGCACTTCGGAAGTTCCCTCTTCACCACCACCCGCGAACGGAGATGGTAGCCTACTGTACTATCGATCAGTGGCTCGCGCGCATGCCTGACTCGATCTGTCCGTGATACGCTGTAAAGCGAAGACGAGCGTTGGAAGGTTTGTAAAGGAGGTCAGTCTTCCACCCTTGGATGATCGCAGCGACTGACTGGAGCGAAGAAAGCGTAATCCAGTCCGACCTGCAATGTTGTTGGCAGCTAGATTCAAAAAGACGACCTCACTAGGCAATGGTGACAGCCCGCCTTCAGTCTTCCTGTATGCAACACAGCCGCAAAGGCTTCACGTTGAGCCTTGGAAGACCAAGCAAGACACCCCGTCGCGATGAACGGCACGCTGATGCTGTATCTGGCGCAGTTTCGTTTTCATTTTCCAGCTAGATACAACCATCATCCACATCTATCTCGTATCCGCAAGCGTGTAACATCACCTTGCCAGCCACCTAGCAGTAGTATCGCCGCGGCCACACGCAATGCTGCAGACTCCAGCAAGCTACCGCTTCCGTACACATCTCACTCCTACTCACTTTCCCCCTTTTACATGATGAGACAGCTTAAGCAGTATACGTCGAAGCCGACACATTGCCACCCCGGCCGGTCCAGTTAACATGAATATCCTTGCCCTCGGGATACTTCTCACTCGCGTACTCGGGCTTGATGCGGAAGGTATGCGCACCAAAGTAGTCACGCTGCGCCTGCAGCATGTTGGCGGGCAAATCCTTCGTGCGCAGGCCGTCGAAGAAGGACAGCGCGGTGCTGAAGGCCGGGGTGGGGATGCCCCATTGGGCGCCCTTGGCGACGATGTCGCGCCAGCCCGCCTGGGCGTCGTGGATGGCCTTGTTGAAGAAGTCGTTGAAGAGCAGGTTTTCCAGGTCGGGGTTTTCGCGGTACGCCTTGGTGATGTCCTTGAGGAAGACGGAGCGGATGATGCAGCCGCCGCGCCACATCAGGGCGATCTCGGGCTTTTGCAGTTTCCAGCCGTACTCCTTGGCGGCCTGGCGGAAGAAATGTTGTGGTTAGCACTGCACTTCTGCGTGTTCTCGAGGGTTACATTCGACTCACATTCTGCATAAGCATGAAACCCTGCGCGTACGAGATAATCTTCGATGCGTACAGCGCCTGCTCGAGGTTCTTGATGAACTCGGCCTTGTCGCCGGTGAAGTGCGGCTCGGGCCCGTGCAGCTTCTGGCTGGCGCGCGTGCGCTCGCCCTTGAGCGAGGAGAGGCAGCGCGCGAACACCGCCTCGCCGATCAGGGTCACGGGCTGGCCCATGTCGAGGGCGTTGATGGCCGTCCACTTGCCCGTGCCCTTTTGGCCCGCGGAGTCGAGGATCTTCTCCACGACGGGCGTGCCGTCGTCGTCGTTGAAGTAGAGGATGTCGCGGGTGATTTCGATGAGGAAGGAGTCGAGCACGCCCTTGTTCCATTGCGAGAAGACGTCGCCCATTTCTTTGTCGCTCATCTTTAGCCCGCGCTTCATCATGTCGTATGCCTGTACACAAGATATATTAGCTGCTGGCCCATCGATTTACTCACGCATATTACAAGTTTACCTCGGAGATCAGCTGCATGTCACCGTACTCGATGCCGTTGTGCACCATCTTGACGTAGTGGCCCGCACCGTCGTCACCAACCCACTGACAGCAGGCCTCGCCGTCAGACTTGGCGGAGATGCTCTGCAGCACATCCTTGACGTACGGCCACGCCTCCTCGTTACCACCCGGCATGATGGACGGGCCGTAACGGGCGCCCTCCTCACCACCGGACACACCGGTACCGACGAAACGGATACCCTTCTGCTTGAGGTAGTGCGTGCGGCGGTTGGTGTCCGGGAAATGCGAGTTACCACCGTCGATGATGATGTCGCCCTCCTCGATCCCAGCACCGAGCAGGGTCTCGATGAAGTCGTCGACGGGCTTGCCGGCCATGACGAGCATCATCATCCGTCGGGGCTTCTTGAGCATCTGCACAAACTCCTCGATGCTGTGTGCGCCGACGATGCTCTTGCCCTTGGCCTCGTCGTTGAGGAAGCGGTCGACCTTGGCGACGGTGCGGTTGAAGGCGACGACGGTGAAGCCATGGTCGGCGGCGTTGAGGATCAGGTTCTGGCCCATGACCGCGAGGCCGATGAGACCGAAGTCTCCTCTAAAAGGACATGTCGGTTAGCAAGTAATACAATAGCAATGCCTAATGTCAAGCTCTCATCCGTCGAACCAGCCCAACACCGGTACATGTTAGAGCTCGATAGGCTCTTCTTCATCGAAGTGCTAGACGCCCATACCAGTCTGCTCTCACCATTGGACGTCCTGACTGCCTGCCTGCCTGCCATCACCATGCATCGGTGTTCTTTTCCTCACCGTACACACAGACACTTGACACACGGAGGGGCAGCAATGAGGGGCATGGCACTTACACTGGCTCCTTCCCAGACATCTTGCGAGTATGATCTGGATGTATGTGTTGTGATATACTGTCGAGTCTTCTCCGAGTCAGACTGGACAGGGAGGAGGAGGAGGTTTTGTTAATGTTGTTGTTGTTGTGGTCTGGCACTGCGATGTTTTCCGCGGGAGAATATTGTGTTGAGAGCATCAGTAGATTTTAGCCTAGTCGATGGTGGGGTCCGCTGGAGTCCGATGGCGCTGCGTTGCTTTCCAGGTTGCTCTGCTTTGCTCACAGAAGCAGCACTCGAGCTTCCGTCATCCACTACTCAGCCAATGATGCTGTCGGTAAATGCAGAGGGGATGTGTATTTCGGTAGCTGTCCATGTAAGTGGTGAAGCTCTACAAGTGTCTACTAATCCCCTCTACATGCTGATGTTACATGCCTAGGCAGATTCGATCCGACTTCTCACCTCCTCCGCTCCGTTGCCGACGGCTCCCACGCCTCCAAATCTGCCCCACCAACGCTGTTTCTGCCGCCATTGGGCTTGTCATTCTGCAGCGCTCACCGTGAGAGCATCCCCCAACCCTTGCATGTAGATGGTAGGCATAGTAGATTCGACCTCAACCACGTCCGATTGGCGGGCACTATCTCCATCTTCGCTGTGCTGTAGCTTTCACGTTGCTGAAAACTTTGCATCACGTGAAAGTGTGCCTTCCGTAAGCAGCCTCGCGCCGGGTAGGGCCGCGGTGCGTCAGTGCTCAGTCTTGAATCCATTCCATATCGATTGTCATACCTTGGTCGTAACACAGCTGAAGTGAAGCCACGCACTTTTTACCAGGCGCAACGTGATTCACACCACACCCACCGAAGATGGACTACTCACAGTACGGTGGCGGCCAAGGCTACAACTACCCGCCGGGCTACTATACTGAATCGCAACAGTACCCAACACAGTCCCAACTCATCCCCAAGAACCCCTTCGCCCCTCCACCACCAGCTCGCTCAGCCTATGCGGGCACAAACTCAAACTACGACCCCGACTACGAAGCCTCGATAGCGCAGTGGCAAACCGCCTACGCGACACCCGAGGAGCAAGAGCGCGCCAAGCGCGGCACCAAGGGCGAGAAAAGCAGTAACCCGAACCTCGGACCCATCGGCGCGCGCGCGCAACCCACCGTCACCTCTCTCCCAGAGACTCCAGAAACCAAAGCGAAGACGACCGCGGACGACCCGGACAAGAAGAAAACCGTCATCCGCAAAGGCGGCGGCGAGCAATGGGAAGACAACACCCTCCTCGACTGGGACCCCACCCACTTCCGCCTCATGGTCGGCAACCTCGCGGGCGAAGTCACCGACGACTCCCTCGCCAAAGCCTTCGCCTCCTACGGCGTCTCCAAGGCCCGCGTCGTCCGCGACAAACGCACCACCAAATCGAAGGGGTTCGGGTTCGTGTCGTTCTTCGATGGCGAGCAAGGCTTCCGTGCCGCGAGGGAGATGGTGGGGAAGTATATTGGTAGTCATCCTGTTACCATTCAGAGGAGTAAGACGGATTTGAGGCCGGTGGTGCAGAAGAATGATCGGCGGGGCGGAAAACATCAAGGGAGGAATCGGGACCGGAATGGGAAGAAAGAGGACGATCCGTTGAGGGCGAGTACGGGGGCGCATATTGAGAAGAAGCCGGTTCGGTATCCGGCCGGCATGAAGGTTTTGGGGTGAGGCGACAAGTTCATGAGCGTCGTGAATGGACGTTCAGATAGCGGACACCCGCTGGAACCGGCTGTGCAAACCACGGAATGGCTTGGCAAGGCAAATGCGAGAACGGGCTGTTGCTCTTGCAACCAATCGATCGGGCACAACGCCCTTGTTTCATCGCAATGAGGGCAAGCTTCAACCATGCGCATAGCTCTCCTGCTGAGCGAGGCAGCGAAAGTTGTTCAGAGCGTCGAGATTCCGGGGAGTTGTGCTCGTGGAGATCGTGGTTGGGAAGGTGGAATCAGTACGTCTTGACGACATCAACTTAATACATAGCGATGAGAGCTAACACGAATCTGTGCTCAGAAGGGTGTGGTACAGCTGCGCTGTAACAACGTAAAGCACTCTTACTTCGTCATCAAACACTTGCATGCTAAAGCGGCCCCAAGTCGCACTTCGAAGG
The DNA here is from genome assembly GCF_000338955.1 of Baudoinia panamericana UAMH 10762. Taxonomy (NCBI): domain Eukaryota; kingdom Fungi; phylum Ascomycota; class Dothideomycetes; order Mycosphaerellales; family Teratosphaeriaceae; genus Baudoinia; species Baudoinia panamericana. The sequence continues at coordinate 1,181,641 of NW_006911263.1, forward strand.
ACAAACGCTGGCAACGTAGCTCTTAGGTACAACAGCAGTCTAGGTTCAACAGCTGTCATCTACCCGGCTTTCCCCCTCTGGAAAGTTCCTCCTCTCGACGCTGTCCCTTGCGCCGTCGCCATGCATATCAAGCAGCATCTCACAAAACGCAGCGGTTTCCAGGTTTCGCAATAGTCTAGTATCCAAGTCGACCCCTACCCAGAAACTTCCATTACTGCCGCCTTCGCCATAGTACCGCACTATCGTCTCAACCTGCACAGTCCCCCACATTCCAGTCCCCAATCACTCCTCTCCCTCCTTCTCCATCGCCTCATCCAACAACATCCTCAACTCATCTCCCGGCCCCGTACACCACACCCTCGCCAACCTCTGCACCGCCATCCACTCCAACGGTCCGCGCTCAGATTTACAATACAATCCCAGAAACTCCTGCACCATCATCTGCAACCGGTACTTGCACGCTAGAATCGCCAGTCGCTCGGTACCCGTCCACCAGCCGTCGTGGAAGGAGAGGTGAAATTCGCCTGTGTTGGGTTGCCAGTCGAGTGTTGCTGCCGCGAGGACGGTGGAGGTGGAAGTGGAGATGGAGTGTGTGGGGTCTTCGCAGAGACGGAGGATTTGGAATCGCAGGTGCGGGAATTCGATGTGGATTCCTTCGCGCTCGAGGTGGTGGAACCAGCTCCACACTGGTTGCGGGATGGTGTTGGTGTAGCGTTCTAAGGGGAGGATTTGGTTGGGGGGGAGGTCTTCGTGGAGTGCTAGTACTTTTACGCGGAAGAGATTGCGGGTGAAGAAGGTTTTGAGGTATTCGCGTCGCAGAAGTCGGTTGACGCGGGCGAGGGCTGGGGATGTGATCCGGTCGAGGAGGATACAGGTCGCTGTCCCGTCGTTTTCGGCCGTCCAACCGAGATTCACGCGTGCGTTGGGCTGGTCGGTGGATGCTGCGTATTCCAGTACGCGGATGACGAGTTCGTCCGGGAGAGCGAGGAGTCGAAAAGTACCTGAAAGACCGGTGGTCGCCTTCTGGGAATTTGCTGCACGCCTAGAGGGCATGTTGTCGAAGCTGAGAAAGCAGCGTAGCCGTGGAGATGCGGCGGAGTCGTCTGACAGCTTGATGGTGCTGGCTTCGGCGGTGCGCGTGCTGGTGTGTACCTGTATCTGGCCTTGTAGAGCGAGGATTCGTCGTTTGGAGGATTCGTCGTTTGGAGGATTCGTCGTTTGGAGGATTCGTCGTTTGGAAGAGCTTGCGAAGCGTTGAAAAGGTAGGAATGTGTTGAAGCGAGTGTAAGAGCTAGATGCGCATTTGCTTATTTCCGTTGAAGACTAAGTGTTTCGCAAAAGAAAGAGACTCGGAGAAGATTTCAAAACAGCAATAACAACCTCAAAGCAATCGTGGCCTAGCGGCTTACCTCTTTGTGTCCACAGAGTTGCTGCTGAAGCACACCATGGCGACCAACCATATGAGCCGCGATGGCCCGCTTATCGCAAGCCCTACCGGGAGGCAAGCAGTAGTTTCATTCACGAGCGCGGCCACGTCGATAGATCACCGCTTCTTCCGACATCGCCCCGCAGGAAGTGCTGATGTTATATGGCTTCGTTTGTGTCGTGTCCACCACAAGGCTGGATCGTGTAGGTGCGGTACAAACCTCACCGATGCTTCTCCTGATCCTCCTTCATCCCCTGCATTACCCAGTTGGAATGATGCTTCGCATACTCCTCCTCTCCTACGCCTCGTCAGCAAAGACTCCACCTTGCAATCATAGCACAATCCAACGATATCTGAACTACTCACCCTCCTTCGTCTTCATCTTCTCCTTCATCTCAAACTTCTCCGGCACATCCACCCCCCTCCTCACCGCCTCCCTCCCCTGAATCCGCTCCAACCACCCCTGCAACTCCGGAAACGTCTTCGTCTCCACCCCAGCCCACTCCGCCCAGTTAACCCAACTGAAACAACACAAATCCGCAATCGTATACTTCCTCCCAACCAACCAACCCCCACTCTCCGCTCCCTTCAATCGATCATTCAAGACCCCATACAACCGCTTCGTCTCCGTTTGATACCGGTTGATCGCGTAATCGATCTTCGTCGGGGCGTAACGGTAGAAATGGTTCGCTTGGCCTTGCATGGGTCCGATGCCGGATTGCATCCAGGTGAGCCAGGAGACCATTTCCCAGTACTCGGCGCTGTCGTAGGGGAAGGAGATGTTGTGCTTTGGGTCGTATTTCGAGCAGAGGTAGAGTTGGATTGCTGCGCCTTCGAAGATGCGTTGCGGTTTGCCGGAGGTGTGGTCGACGATGGCTGGGATGCGGCCGTTGGCTGGAGTTTGTATGATGCGTCAATGTATTGTTTCTTTCCCGTCATGAACATTCGATATTTGTGGATTCGCCACCCCAATGTTGGGGGGTGGCTTGGAGTATATGGCTTACGGTTGATCTTGAGGAACCATTCTTCCTTTTGCTGGTTCTTCGAAATATCGACATGGTGGACATTATATTTCAATCCAAGTTCCTCGAGTGTACAAGAGATCTTCTGGCCGTTTGGCGTGCCAGCCGTGTACCTGATACATAATTGCTTATATTAGCATAGAGGTGCAGCTGGCCCGGGTGGCGGCCGAAAGAGGAAGTCACGCAAGCACCATGTACGCACAGATCAATCTTGGTTTCCTGCGCCATGGTCACGGCTCTGTCACTCGACACTTGAGTTTCTGTAAGGGACTATGGTACGGTTCCGAATGTAACCGAGAATGACAGGGACATAGATGAAGATTGGAGGTACCTTGATCCCGACCGACGTCATGCACTCCCTCAACATGAACCTTAGATGGTCTATACCGTTGGGATATATGTGAACTTCAAGACGGACAAACCCTGATATTAGTTTGGAAGAGGGGCGGTAGAAAATGTACCAGCTACTGCAGTCCTCCACGCTGGCGTGCATTGGACAGCCTTCAATATGAGGAGAGGACTCCACTCTTAACTCTCGAGGCATCAAACCCTCAATTAGCCCGTCTCGGTAGTGTGTCCGGCAAACTGTCGCATGCGGCGAGACGTAGAGAGGAAGTGCACAGAAAAGGTAGTCCTCACCGCCGTACGCCCTTTAGGCGACGCGGAACAAAGCTCGTCCCATTGACGTATGTCGGGCGCACGCCACGCAATGCAATGACACGTCTAATATAGATACTGATACAGCACGACCACCAGCTCAGCTGGCTCATCGTCGTCTACGCCATGCCATACAAGACTATTGCACGACCCCCTCCACACCATTCCCATTCTGCTGCTGCTGCTGCTGCTCCTTCCCCGGCAGAATCAACTCCTCCGCCTGCCCCTCCTGCGCCTTCAACCCCGCAAACCTCTCCGCAGTAGTCGCCGCACCGCCACCACTCCCATTCATCCCCTCTCCCCCTCCCTCCCCCTCCCCACCCCCCAGCATAGCCAATCCGGACCCATCCTCCCCCTGCGCCGTCCACACCTTATCCGAAAACGTGCCCCTCCGCTGCCCCTCGGCGTGTTTGAACGGACAATCCGGCCGCTTGCAAGGGTTATACCGACACAGAATCGCGCTATGCGCAAAGGGGCAGCCTTCCACCTTGCAATCCGCTCCGTTCCTGCACGGCCGTGCGTCGGGGTGTTTGAACGGACATGCGGGACCCGCGGTGCAGTTGGGGTAGAATTTGCAGGGGACCTCGCTTTTGGCGGACTCGCGGAAGGCGGCGCGTTGGGCGGGGGAGGGGTGGCGGGAGGTGCACTTGTTGTTCGTGCAGGCCGCGCCGTAGGTGCAGGTGTCGGTCATGTCGAGGGAGAGGTTGGGGCGGGTGTTGGCGGGGGATTGGTGGGCGAAGGGGCAGTCCGGGTTGAGGCATTTGTGGTTGAAGCGGCAGAGGGTGTCGAAGGGGGGTTTCTTTTCGGGCTCGAGGGGCCGGTCGATGTCCATGCCGCTGCCTCCTTCTGACTTGATGTCGCCGTTTGTTGAGGAGGGTTGTTGACTGGTGTTGCGGCGTTTGTCGATCCGGTCGAACATGCTTTTGCCCCCGCGGCCTTTCGGTTGGAAGCCAGGCGTTGATTGCTGCATGGCTGGGAACTGGCCGCCGTTGTTCATCATTTGCGTCATCATCTGCGCTTGCATCTCCATCATCTGCGAGAAGAGCATCATCTGTTCGGGTGTTTGTGGCATCATGGTGTTGTTCATCTGCGCCGCCATGTCGCCTCTGCCTGCCGCTGCACCGTTCATCATGCGCTGCACTCCATTCGCAGCACCTCGAGGCGCTCGCGGTGCTCTGCCGGTGTGTGAGTCGATGCGTCCGGTATGGCCGGATGCGGCGCCTTTTATCCTTCGCAACGGGTCGTCTGTCGTGCGGTCCATCTGCCTGTTCAGTTGGCCCAGCATACGCCCACCACGTCCTCTCCCCCGTCCCCGTGCACCACCCTCGTGCCCGTTCTGCATCGCTCTCGGTCCGCTTGGTATGCCGTCTATTGGTGCAGCCTCGCCCATCTGCTCGTCACCGGTCGGCACTTCCGTCGTCGGCACGATCTGTGAAGCGTCCATCATCTGCGCGGAACTCATCGTCTGCTCCGCGTCGGATACTGGGGCCGCGCCATGCCCACTAAGGATATGCGCCTGCTCGAACAACCACCGCGTGAAGTCTGCCACCTGCGGATCATCTTCACCCACGCCCAACAACTCGCCGCCCAGCTCCGCCTGCACGCCCTGAAAGTCCTTACCATTGACCAACATCATCGTCACGTACTCTGACAGAGTGGTGTCGTTCTCCTCCGCCGCCCAGCTGTTCTCCATCAGTTTCTGTTGCGCCGCCGACTGGATCGCTTGCGCCAGCGCGCTGCCCGCCTCCACCGACACCGCCATGCTTGACTTTAGTCAGGGAGTGACAGATGAAGTTGGGTGCCTGAGGGGAGTACGATGTTTGTGAGAGGAATTCGCGCTTTTCCTCGTGTCTCTCTTGTCGCGTGCAGCAATTGCGATGGACGGAGCCGCAGGGGCCTCCCCATTAGTCATCTTACATGCGAACCTTCTAGCGCCTAAGGCAGAAACAGCGAAGCAGCAGCCGAGTAAGCGGCAGCCAGAGATGCTAAAGCGACACCATCCGACCTCGAAATTTCACCCCGATTGGTCTTCCCACAGTGCTCACTCGTGCATATTTGGTGTGCAGTTGTGAAGGATCGAGGGTGTGTCAACTCACGGGGACGGAGGTCGCATTATGTCGGGGAAGAAAGCCAGGGCGGCCGTGGCTGTGCAACAGCCAACACCGCCAACGCATGACGACGACGACGAGTCGGATGTGGATATTGTAGTGGACGGCGCAGAAGGGAAGGCCGATGCGGAGTTGGAGCTGGAGAGGCTTGTGTTCGGTGACAGTGCTGCCTTCAGAGCAGGCTTGGCTGAGCTCGTGCAGCCGGAAGAGGAAAGTGTGGATGCGGAAGGCACGACTGGGTATGAGGGTCTGGACGATGCGGATGTAGGTCAGGCGTGTCTGGGCCTTACATTACCCGTACAGATGCTGATTGGAGTGTAGTTGTTCTTCGTCGACACTGGAGTGACGGATGATGCGACACGACCCACGGTTGCTGCAACTTCAGATGAAGACGACACTTTCCCCTCCCGACATCCACCGGCGTGGGAAGACAGCGACGATGAGCGGATGCTCGTCTCCCTCGCTTCTGCACCTCGTTTGCGAAAGCTACGACGTACCGAAGCCGAGGATGTGATCGATGGCAAAGAGTACACCAAGCGACTGCGCCGACAATTCGAAGTGCTCCATCCTCGACCGGAATGGGCGCACTATGCGCTGCAGCAACCAGCGCGGAAGAAGCGACGCATCTCCGGCCCTAACGATTCCGAAGACGTCGAAGAAGGAGCCTCCGATGATGAGATGGACGTCGACCTGCCCACCGTAGCCCCGCTCTCAAAACTCCTCCAAGACGCCGAAAGCCTCGTCCGCTCCTCCTCCGGACCCGGACGAGGCAAAAAGCGCAAACTCCGCCCTGAAGTCCTTGATATCCAACGGATGAAAGACATCCCCGGCACGCAACCCTCGGCAATAACATCCCTCTCCTTCCACCCTCAACTTCCTCTCCTCCTGTCCTCTGGACCTTCATCCACTCTGTACCTACATCAAATCGCCTCGTCCCCTCCAGCACCCTCCCCGAACCCGCTCCTCACCAGCCTCCACCTCCGCGGCACAGCACTGACAACCACCGCCTTCCACCCCCACGACTCGCGCATCTTCCTCTCCGCCCGGCGAAGATACTTCCACATCTGGGACCTGCAAACCGGCCGTATCGAAAAGGTCACCCGAGTCTACGGCCACCAGCACGAACAGCGCAGTATGGAGCGCTTCAAACTCAGTCCGGATGGAAACTACATGGCCTTACTGGGGTCCGCGCGCAAAGGCGGCGCCGTCCTCAACCTCCTCTCCGCGTCAACCCTGCAATGGATCTCCCAAGTCCGTATCGAGGGTCGCGGCGGGATCGCAGATTTCGCCTGGTGGCGGAACAGTCAGGGTCTGTGCATCGCGAGCAAAAGTGGCGAGATCACCGAATGGTCCGTCATGTCGCAATCAACGGTAGCCCAATGGCAGGACGAAGGCGCCGTAGGCACTACGACCCTTGCGTTGGGAGGACAGCATGAACTCGTCAAAGCAAGCATTGGCCATGACCGTTGGGTCGCTGTAGGCAGCAGCTCCGGCATCGTCAATCTCTACGATCGCCGCAAGTGGCTCGAACATCCACCAGCATCTACCACTCCTCTCCCCTCGGCCGCCGAAAGCAACGCGCAGCCCGTCCCCGCCCACCCCAAGCCCACACGCGTCCTGGAACACCTGACCACCCCGACCTCCCACCTCACTTTCTCCCCCGACGGACAAATCCTGGCTATGGCGTCGAAATGGCAGCGCGATGCGTTGAGGTTGGTGCATTTGCCGAGTTGTACGGTGTTTAAGAATTGGCCGACTTCGGCGACGCCGTTGGGAAGGATCACGGGGGTTGCTTTTGCGGGTGGGGAGGTTGTTGGGGAGAGGGAAGGCAATGGGGCTGTGCATTCGGTTTTGGCGGTGGGGAATGAGCAGGGGAAGATTAGGGTTTGGGAGATTAGGTAGAGTAATTCATTCGTCGTAGCCGTGATTCCGATAAACTGCTCTCTACACTTGCGTGGCACCTAACGATGATAATACTTTCAGCCTCCTTCTCCCCCCACCTCCGCTTTTAGATGGTTGCACCAGGACATGATGGTCCAACTCGAGCCTCTGCTGTCAGTGCGATTGGTTTGTGCATCGTACCCTTGCTGCTCAGCGTTTGTGCAACGTCGGTGCTTCGTCCTTCTCACGGACGCACGCGCACACGTCGACCATAAACCGCTGTAAAGGTAGTGTCGTGGTGCGTAAGCAGCTCTGCTCACCCATAAGCACAGCCAATGTCTTGCCCATTCGTGCGACTGCCTATAAGCGGGGTGACGTAACGTAACGTGTCTGCGTGCAGCATGCTTAAACAATTTGCCAAGCCTCCCTCCTCTTCCGCTCATGTGAGCTTTGCCGTGTTGCTCGCTGACGGATACCTCGTCATGTCGCGGCTTCTGTGACAACGACGTTATCAACCCTTGGATCCTTCTCCGTGCATCATAGTAATCGTTACGATTCAGCTTTCAACCAGCTGGCTTCCCGTCTTCCCCCTCCTCCCCGTTCTTCTCCGCCCCGCCAATCTCATCGCTCTTTCGATCGCCCTCCGCGTTGAATCCCAGCGCGTCAAGCTGCCGGATGAGTTCTTGGATTTTGATGACCTTTGCGAACTGCTCAGGTAGCAGATCACCGCCTTGCTCCTTCTTATCTTTCAGCTCACGAGCTTGTCGCAGCTTCTTGGCGAGTTTCTTCGCTTCTTTCGCTGCTTCCGCTTCTGGGTCTACTTCCGCCGCTACCTGGGTTGCTGTCGTCTTACTGTCGTCATCACCAACACCGTTCACATGCGCGTCATCTCCATCATTTACCATCTCTCCTGTCCCATTAGCGCCAGCACCACCTCCACCAACAGCAGCCCTCTTCCTAGCCTCCCTTCTCTTCGCGTTCTTCGCCGCGGCCGCCTTATGCGGCGGTAACCCAGCGACCCCTCCACTCCCATCCTCACTTGACGCAACAGCGGCAGCACCAGGCACACCTCCCTTGCCCCGATTCTTGAACGCTTCCGCCGTCCGGTTCTTATAGACTTCCACGTCTTCCGGCGGACGATAGCCGGGTTTCACGCGGATTTCCTTCCGTACGGAGCCGTCTGGGCGGGTGGAGGAGGGTATAATGGAGGCCCCGTTTGGGGTGTGGGTTATGCCGGAGTTGGAGGAGTTGGGTGTTGAGGCCATGTTTGCGATACCTTGGTTGAGATTGTAGGTTTATGGCCAGTCAGGCAAACTGGGACCGAAGTTGTGCGACATGGTTAACGTTGTCGTCTATCGGGCTCGTAGTTCAGTATTCGTCCGTCCATAGCGGAGAGTTATGAACGTTTATTGCAGCCTTGTATGTTGCAGTCAGAGTACGTTTGGCGGCCGCTTGGCCCGACCTATCGGCCGCCCGATCCGCTTTGAGGGTTTGAGGAGCTTCGACTTTCAATGCTGCAACAACCACCGCAAGCGATCCCGAGGCCAGCGAGTCTCTAGCACCAGTGTGGACCCTACCCTATCACCGACCTGCCCGTAAAGGAGAGCATTGAGCCACCAAGATGTCGGGTATCATGGGCGGCCTGGCCGCGTGCGTCTACCCGCACCCCTTACGCTACACAGAAGCGAAGACTGACAGGCGCAATGCAGTTTGTTCCGACGGAACGCCGTCTTCCTCGGCGTCATCTTCACTGGTGCTTTCGCGACCGAACTGTACGGATACGCCTGCATGTACGGTATGACGGGGAGAGCTAGGTGCTAACCCGAGCTTGTAGCGCATTCGAAACGACGGCCAACTCAATATGGGATCAGATAAACCGAGGAGTACGTGGATGATCTTGCGCTTACTCTAGGGAGGCGTGCATGCCATCGACAGGAGCTAATATACTGAACAGCGGCAATGGAAGGACATTAAGCACCGGTATATGGAGTCGGAAGACGAATGACACCTCGGGTAGACGAACCAGGAAACGGAAGGGTTTAGCAGCGTCGCTGAGGCTCATCGCCAACCCTGCGGAATGTAGAAGCTCGAAGATGGCTATGAATGGCGCGGTTGGAGGCTGTAGAGGGTTGGCTGTACTAAGTAGTGAAGCGTATGGTGCTCTGCGAACAGCCTAAACCGAAATTAAAGCCACAACAACGTACGAACCATTAGTACCCGTGTCACTTGTCGCATCAGTCATGTCTGCTGTTAGGTTTACATCTAGACTTCACTTTCCACGCGTAGTTAGGCCATCAATTTCTACGTCATATCACGAGGTACCTCTCGCGTGCTTGCCATGTTGTAGTCCACTTGCGTGAACTGCAACCTCATAACCATCTCTACCACTAACACTGCTTACTAACCGCCACTTCCACTCCTACTTGCTTTGAGCGACTCTGCTCGCTCCGGTGGTAGTATGATGCAAAGCTTGTGAACCTGTATGCTCCTTTCTCTATCATCCAATTGCGCATAGCGGGCGTTAAGGCGCAGGGACAACGGATACAGCACCCACGATGCTCCAGCCGACGTCCATAGGAGATGAGGCGCTGTGCCACGAACTTCTCCACCAGCCATCCAACTTCGAATACCGCTACACCAGCGCCGCCGACCGCCATCTCCGCCAGGTGCTCTTCCGCTCTCTCGCCGCTAACCGCAACGACTACCTACGCCTACTTTTCCCGGACGGGCCGCCGGTTGACCGCTCACGGCCATGGTCACTGAAAGAAGCGCAAGGGGCGCAGGATGGCGCAGAGTATACCGCGGCAGCTAAGGGGACCGCATGCGGGCACATCTTCAAAACCGGCGAGAGCACGTACCAGTGCAAAACGTGTGCCGCAGACGATACTTGTGTGCTGTGTTCGCGGTGCTTCGAGAGTAGTGATCACGAGGGTCATAACGTCTTCATCTCTGTCTCGCCAGGCAACAGCGGCTGCTGCGACTGCGGAGACAGCGAGGCGTGGCGGCGGGAGGTGAGGTGCTCGATACATACGGCTGGCACGCCGGATCAACATGCGGCACATGCGCACAAGGACAAGGCGAAGGCACCGGTCATAGGGTCGCAGCTACCGCCTGATTTGGTGGAGGCGATACGAATGACTATTGCGAGGGTGGTAGACTACCTATGTGACGTCTTTTCGTGCTCGCCGGAGCAGCTGCGCCTGCCTAAGAGTGAGACGTCCGTGCGGCTGGACGAAGAGACGTCTCACCTCGGCCTGCCGTATGGACAGGAGCCTGCTGAGCCGCAGCCCGAGTTTGCGCTTGTGCTGTGGAATGATGAGAAGCATACGGTAGACGATGTGCAGAATCAGGTCGCGCGAGCATGCAGCGAGACGAAGCGCTTTGGGCGGAACAAAGCTATGGAAGTCGACGCGGTTGGGCGCTCTGTCATACGATATTCCACTGACGTGCGAGAATTGTTACGGATGGCGGAGATTATCGAGCAGATCAAAGTCACCGTCACAATACGCTCGTCACGCGACACTTTCCGGGAGCAGATGTGCTCAACCATTGCCGACTGGATTCAGGACATCTCGGGCTGCGCGGTAGGACCGGACACTTACATCCTTCGGAACACTGTTTGCGAGGAGCTGCTAAAACCATGGCGAAGTGGTAGTCAAGGCACTAATGCGGATGTGGGTAAGGGTGGTATTGACGATCATGAAATGGATGAGAATGAAAAACTCCGCAGAAGATACCGCACTTGGTTGCAGCCTTTTACAACGCAGCCTGGTGCGCCGAATGTAGTGCGAGTGCAGATGGCGCCGGAGCCAGAAGAGACGAATGACGACGACAACAACGAAATCTTCGAGGACGAGAATGACGAGGAAGACGATGTTTACGAAGAAATGGAGGTGGAGGACGAAGGGATGGAAATTGACGTGGAAGATATTCGCCGAGCGGCCAACGCAGCTATGGCCGCTCAGGCAGATGCGGCAGACATGGACATTGACTATATGGACGAGAACGAAGACGTTACGGAGGCTTTGGAAGCAACGCTGGCTGGCTACCCGCCTCCACCGCCTCCACCGCCACCAGCTCTACGGCGGAGACATCGCATCTTCACGCCTGCGGAAAGCGAGGACGGTGACGGCACCGAAACGACACCGGCGTCCAACGCACCCTACAGCCACCTCCCCAAGACGCCCAAGACGAAGGGTGTGATCAAAGGACCCACTCGTCCGAGCAAGCACTGGCTGGAGAAGCCCGAAGCGTACCGTGCGCCACGACCGAGCGAGCCGTGCGAGGATTTGTGGCAACGCGTACGGCTCGATTTTCTCATCCTTTACGATCTGCGGTTATGGAAGGTCCTTCGTGTCAATCTGCGACACCTCTACATCACCACCGTCGTCACCATACCCAACTTCAAGCGCATCCTCGGTCTGCGGTTTGCCGGACTGTATACGACCCTCGCTCAGCTATACTTGATTGCGGACCGGGAGCCGGATCACAGCATTATCAACCTCAGCGTGCAGATGCTGACCACACCCAGCATAACGGAGGAGGTAGTCGAGCGTGGAAACTTCTTCACAAACCTGATGGCAATCCTCTACACCTTCCTCACCACTCGCCAAGTCGGCTTTCCGGAGGAAGTCAACCTGAAAGCAACTCTCGCTTTCGATGCCGGTGCTGTGACCAACCGTCGCATCTTCCACTTCTTTATGGACTTGCGCTGGCTGTGCCAATCGGAATTCATCCACTACAAAACTCGCGTTGAGCCGCGCTACCTCCTTCAATTCCTTGACCTCGTGAAGCTGCACCAGGGTATCTGCCCGAATGTGCGCGCTACGGCCGAGCATGTCGAGTATGAGTCCGATGCTTGGATCAGCGCCAGTATGATTGTGAAGGAGGTCAATAAACTGTGCAAGCAAATCGCTGCGTCCTTCGAGCCGAAAGCGGACATGTTGGAGGAGCACTACATGCATCTCCAGCGTGCGTTACGAACGGTTGCGCAGGTAACGATGATTAACTCGTTTGGGTATGAAAGGAAACGCTTCGTTGCTGCTGAGCTCAAGGACGACTTAGCCTGGCATATCATCGGACCAGTTTGGGAAGAGGGGCGAAAGTACAGCGTCCCGAAGTGCGTCGTTCAGTCCGAGCCCATGAGTTTCCACCATCCACTCCACTACCTGCTCTCCTGGCTGATCGAAGACGCTCGAACCATGTCCCGAGATGAACTCCGCGCTCTCCTCAGCTTCTCCCCCGACGACCTCAAGGATCCCTGGAACCCGTCCCGCACGACAACATCCGCACCGAACACTCTAACTTCCGACGAACTGCTGAGCTCCATCTTTGACCATCCCCTCCGCACGTACGTCTGGCTTGCGCAAATGAAGGCCGGGATGTGGGTACGCAACGGTATCACGCTGCGCCACCAGGCGCACACGTACCGCAGCGTGAACCACCGCGATGTCGGCTATCAGCGCGACATCCTCATGATCCAAGCTGGACTCGTGCTTTGCGGAGCCGAGAACGAGTTACCAGGTGAGCGTTTTCTGGCGCAGATGTTGGATCGCTTTGAGATGGAGTTGTGGGCGCATGGGTGGTACTCCGTTCCCGATGGGTTTGAGGAGGCGCAGCATCTTGATGTGGTTGAAGAGTTCTTCCACTTGCTCGTCATTGCGCTCAGTGAGCGTGGTAATCTCGTGCCCGGGCCGGAACGGTCTGACCGGAATCTGCAGCGAGACATTGCGCATGCGCTTTGCTTTAAGCCGCTTTCCTTTTCAGACCTTAAGGCTAGGTTGACAGATAAGGTCGGCGATTCGGATGAATTCGCGCAGGCGTTGCAGAGTATGACCAACTACCGCGCGCCGGAGGGAATGTCTGATACTGGGACGTTTGAGCTGAAGGCTGAGTATGTTGAGATGGTTGACCCGTATTATGCGCATTACTCGCGCAATCACCGAGAAGAGGCGGAGAATATCTATAAGAAGCATGTGGCCCGCAAGACTGGCAGGAGACCGGAGGATGTGGTGTTCGAACCTAAGCTGCCGGCGATCGAGGCGGGACTGTTTGCGCACCTGTCGGCGTTCACGAGGACGCCGCTGTTCGTGCAGATCATCTGTGCGGCATTGGGGTATGCGCAGTGCAGAAGAGTGCTCATACCGAACATGCCTGCGACGAGGGTTGAGACCTTCTTGCATATGGTGCTGCATCTGGTACTCCTTGCTGTGATCGAGGACCGACCGGGCAGTGGCGAGCATGGCTTTACGGACCTCGCCGCTACGTTCATCGGTGATTTGGCTGGGGACAGAAATGAGACCATCGTGTTGCTGCTCGTCACACTCTCGAAGAAGGAAGAGTACGCCGCTTGTCATGCTAGTATCAAGCATATACTGCGCAAGATGCAGCTTCGCCAGCCAGATAAGCTGAGCACGGTCATGGGTCCACTTAGCTCCGTTCTCGACCGCAGCAACACCGGCTCGCCGGCCTCACTCCCCGCTGAAGATAAGGAGAAGAAGAAGCAGGAGGCTTTGGCTCGTCAGGCACGGGTGATGGCAAGGATGAAGGAGCAGCAGCAATCCTTCATGCAGAACCAAGGGTTGGCTGCCTTCAGAGACGACGGCGACGACTTTGACGAATACGATGAAATGTCCGTTACCGCAGATGATGTGGGAGGATGGCAGCAGGAACCGCAGAGGAAGACGTGGCAGTTCCCGAGCGGGACTTGTATTCTGTGTCAGGAGGATACGGATGATCAGCGACTTTACGGCACGTTTGCGTATCTGGGTGAGAGCAACATCTTGCGGACAACCCCGGTAAATGATCCGGAGTTTGTGAAGGAGGTGTTTGGTACGCCTGACAGTCTTGATCGACCCGCTGACCAGATTCGGCCGTTCGGTGTTGCGGGTGCGAATAAGCAGACGATCACCAAGGTCACCGCAGACGGCAGCAATGTCAGTTTCGAACGACAAGGACTCTCGAGGGGCTTTCCACATCAGCATAACGCTACCGGGTGTGCGAACCCGATCTCGACCAGCTGCGGCCATATCATGCACTTTGCGTGCTTTGAGCTGTATGTTACGGCTACTCAGCGCCGACACAACCAGCAGATTGCGCGCAACCATCCCGAGCGCATCGAGCTCAAGGAATTCACTTGCCCGCTGTGCAAAGCGCTGGGCAATACCTTCGTGCCTATCATCTGGAAGGCAAAAGAGTGCGCTCATGACTATGAGCTGCAGAAGGCGAAATCGCTGGCTGACTGGCTCGCGTCCAACACGAGTGACGAGATCGATACGGGCCTTTTGCTGCAGGTGACTACGGCTGCGGACGGCTCGAGTATTGCACTGCGTCCGTTCGAGCGAGATGCGCTGTCGACAAGGGCCTCGCAATATGTGGCGAACATGTTCTCGCCGTCGCTAGTCTCGGTGTTGCAACAGCTCAGCCTCAACTCGCCGCCTGCGGCATCATCTTCCTCTTCCAGCAGTAGTCCGGCGCCGCATACGCGGTTGAGGAGGGGTTACAGCTTGTCGTCTCTGTTCCGCATTGGACGCGGTGACAGTGGCGGCGGTCAAGATGGCGGTAGTAACTTCCTACCTACCCTGTCTCCGTCAGCGGTGGAGCATCATCAACAACCTCGCATGACGGAGCTGATGAAGGCGTACGCGCGCATCAAGGAAACTGTTCGGATCAACGGTTTGGGTGTTCCTGCTGTTACAGTTGACGAACGACTTCATGGGGCAGACACACTCGTGGCACTCTCCCGAGCGCTTGCCCTCACGCTCACCGCATTCGAGATTGCGCATCGTGGGGTCGGCCCTCAAGAAGCCGCATCGATCTCGTTGGTGGGCGAGATGTCCGAGCAAAGTCTCACCCACCTACGGATCTTATCCGAGACTGTGCAGTCGTACTTAGCCGTGAACGTCCTCCGCAACAACGGCGAAAAGTCCTACGGACAAGAAGTGCAGGCCACGAATATCTTGCGGCTTGGCGCCGTGATGACGGCCAAGTTGTTCGGCTTTGAGAACGAAGTGGTCATGATGAAGGTGAGGGAAGTGGGTGAGACGCTGCTGTTCGAGGACGACATCTTCCTCTTCTTCTCCGACTGGCTGTCCCTAAAAGGTCCTACCGTGGCCGATGCCGCGGATGTTCTACAGTTATGCTATTGGGCTGAGGTGGTCAAGACGGTGTTTGTGTATCGCTGGCTGGTCCGGGATCCGGACTATGAGAAGAGCTCGATCCTGCCCTTCGTCGACGAGGAGGATCCAGTGGCTCAGCCGGTTAGCGATGCTTTCAAGCTGGCCGTTTCCGGGCTCGTCATGGAAGATCAGCTCCGATATGGCATGCCACTGTCAAACCTTCAGCTACGTGCCTTCCAGGTGCTGATCAGCAAGTACGCGCTGGCCTTCCTGCGGAAGGCAATCGTGCTCATGCATGTGCATTACGGGCTGGACTTTGAGAGCCCGTACAATCTCGATGCGAATCTACCGGAGCTTCAGCGGCTGAGCTCTTTACTCCACATGCCCTCCGTTGATGATCTTTGCACGCTGTACACCTCTCACAGTGTTGGTGGCGACAGGCTCCGTCAGGTTACCAAACGCTGGACCGCGCAGGCTGCTGTTATCAGCGATCTAAGACCAAGGAGCGAAGGCTCCAATGAGTTGATCCGTATGTCGCACCCCGCGATCTTCGAGCTCGTTGGCCTACCCAAGAACTACGATACCCTAACCGAAGAGGCGTTAAAACGCCGCTGCCCAACTACTGGCAAAGAGCTCACTGATCCAGTCGTTTGCTTGTTTTGTGGAGAGATACACTGCGGACAGGGCCTCTGCTGTATGAAGGACAAGAATAAGGGCGGCTGCTATCAGCACATGGCGAAACACCGAGAATCTTTCGGTCTCTTCCTCAACATCCGGAAGTGCATGGTGCTCTTCTTACACAACCCGGGCCAACGAAAAGCGCTTGACGGAATCGCTACCAATGGCGGGCTTGAGAGTGATGGACCGAATGGCAGCTGGATGCATGCGCCATATCTTGATAAGCATGGCGAGCCCGATCCGACTTTGAGGAGGCATCATCAGTTGTTCCTGCATCAGCGACGGTATGATAAGCTGTTGAGGGAGGCGTGGTTAATGCATATGATTCCTACCGTTATTTCGAGGAAGTTGGAGGCGGATATCAATCCTGGTGGGTGGGAGACTTTGTGAGCATGGCGCTGGGAGGAGTAGGAGGGTTGTGATGGCATGTTTGCATATCAGGCTTCATAGCGGGCTAGTGAGCCTATACCTACATACCCCATTATATGTGCATGAATATGTACAACATCGATATTACTAGGACTCAACGCGATAACGTCTTGGCTTGAGACCTTTCTGTGCAAAGGCGGCGCAATGGAGTCGCTACGTAGCACTCGCTGGATCATGTGGCGAGGGTCCACAAGATCGAAGACGGCCGTGCTTCCCACTTCGGCGTAGTCTGCATGGAGTGCGAAGGGCATCCGAGCACCTTGTGCCAAAAGATATATCGCTGGGAAGAGTGTTGTGGACACTTTTGCTTTGGGCAAAGTGTCCCAGCAACATTCGATTCCATCAGCTGCCTATGGTACCATGGAAGACTACAACTGCCATAGCTTATTGGGAGCTTGTGCGGCAATGGTTTGATCCACTGACACTCATGCTTCTT
Organism: Baudoinia panamericana UAMH 10762; assembly: GCF_000338955.1. Lineage (NCBI taxonomy): Eukaryota > Fungi > Ascomycota > Dothideomycetes > Mycosphaerellales > Teratosphaeriaceae > Baudoinia > Baudoinia panamericana. The sequence goes on from NW_006911263.1 coordinate 1,198,395, forward strand.
CAGCCTTTGCATTCGTCCATGTACGTTCACGTCACATGCAGCATATTCACAGCGGCCTTGCGGTGTGATTGGCGTGCATTATTGGCAGGCGAAAGATCCAGTTTTTTTGGATTGGTCGGGCTCAGAATTTTCCAGATGCACGCACAGCATGTCTATTCATGCGCTGTCACGTTTGGAAGTTTTCCGTAACGGTTTGTCTCGGAGAGTGTCTCACGACAGCCTCGATGATCGCCGCTTCCTGAGACACATACCCAGGGTTTCGGAACAGATGAGATACAACTGTACGCGGACTTGGATCTGGCTTTGAGCAATATGTCCGAGGTACATTTGCGGGACCCGCTAGTGCAGGTTCAGGGCCGGATTGCGTGCAGGAGTGTATGCAAGCGTGCAGGAGCAAGCTCGAGCGTGTCGCCATCGCCAGGTCAAAGTCGCTGTTCGGCTTCGCGGCCTTTCGGATGTAGTGTGGAGTGAGACCGACAAACGTCCCCTACTCAGGAGAGAAGGTTACGTGATAGGAGAGTAAGATCGGCCGCGAGTCAACTGAGACATTCTTTGGCGCAACTAACCTTGTCCGGGGCCTGCGCTGCCCTTGGGTCGGAGCCAATTAGCGGGCCGGCGACCGAGGGCAGCCTGCACCCTTGGAGTTAGCGCTCTCCTTGCCCTGAGATGTTGAGCATGGAATCGCCTGTATTCCGTTCGCATTCTCAAACACAAGTGTACAGTGGAGGGGAAGGGTATCTGGCGTGGCATTGACACCTAGATCGACGGCCTGGGAAGACAGTATAACGAGGGACGACGAGGTGCAGTGGCGGTGTTAAGATCGGCCTCACATTCCACAACCGGGCTGTTTGGAGGTGGTCAGAACTTGCGACACGTCGCGACGGCGTCCAAGTTGCACAGAGGCTGGCGATTTGGTGGAGAGTTGCAGCGGTCTACCAGGGACTCCGGGAAGAAGGGAGTTCTTGCGCAATAAGGCACGGGTGTTGTTTACAGTGGCGTCGAGACATAACGGCTCGAAACGCTTAGGAAGAGCACCGCGTCGAGAAGATGAAGTGACGGACGGAAAGGCAGCAGCGTAACACAAAGACCTTCTGTCGCACCAATGCGGCTGTAGTCTGTATCGGAAACCGGCAGAGACACGCTTTACGTCGCACAAGGACGCAACGCACGCAGCACCTACCCGGACGCCCGCCACATCTTGAAAGACGCACGAACCTTTTCTGGGAGCACTGCGCTGACGGCGTCGCAAACCAACGCGACAGCATCGACGCAACGGCGGGGAGCTGCAGCAGGGATATAGAACTGGGCTGCGCTTCCCGCTGTCTGTCTCGAGGAAGATGTTGCACAGTGCGCCGGCGCATGTCTTAGCCTCTAACAGCAGCAGCACCCTTGGGTCAGCGTTGTCGAAGAAGCGTCGGTCCAACTCCATCTCCTCTTCGTCGGTGGTGACGGTCAAGCGCACCGGATCGCTCAGCTCATCGAGCACAGGAGCACGGCAGAGCATGCTACCATTAACCTCGCCGAATCCGGCCGAGCCATCCTTGATCGCGTTGCGAGTGGGCCGAGGTCACATGTCCGAGATAAAGCGCAGGAAAAGCGTAGCAGTCGAGCCATCAATCCAGGGCGAAGTTGATGGGTTAAATAATCTCAATCGCTGGTCCCATTCCACCAATGACAGCGTGACCTCGATCGGCAACACTCGGCGCGGCAGAGCGAACAGCGGAGTGGCCCTGCAGCATCTGGCAACACAACAGCTGTCGCCACAGAAGCGGAACCGGACTACGATTGATCACTCGCCACGGTCGAGTCCGCAGCGGAGAGTCAATGGATCGCGAGGTGGCTATCAGCAACCATCGTTCTCCCCGACTGCGAGCCCAGACCAGTCTGTTCGTCGCCCATCCAGGCCGGATCTATTCAACGACTCGCTGACCGCGCTCCCTCCCCTCCACACAACTCCCGCACTGGTCCCCTCGTATGGAGATGAGTCGCCATCAACCACACAGACCTTGAGGACGCCTTCTACGCGGTCCTCGTACGCGCAAGACTACTTTGGTGATGATGGAGTGTCGCCAAGGAATGTTGCGAAGGTGAGGCGACCAATAGTCATCCGCAACAACACCGCGCCAGTGTTGTCGGCAATGAGTGGATCACGTGGACTTGGTGCGGTTGCATCAAAAGAGACGCTGCAACGAACCCGTACAGAGGAGATGGCAGAACGCACACCACGAGCGGCGGAAGTACCACAGATGCACGCCAGGCGGTCCCGGACGCGAGAAGGGCGGGAGAAGGAGAAGAAGGCGATGCTTTCGAAAGCGCTGCAGAAGGCGAACACGGCTGTGTTACTGGACAATGCGCAGAACTTTGAAGGTGCGCTCGAAGCGTACAGTGATGCTTGCCGATTACTGCAGCAGGTAATGGATCGGACTTCGACCACTGAAGACAAGCGCAAACTGGAGGCAATTCGGGTGACCTACAGCAACCGCATCGAGGAGCTGGAGCAGCTTAAGATCAACCGGCCGCTTACTTCAGGCGAGAAGTCACTGCCCCGGAGACCAATGAGTGACGACAGCATACAAGAAGGCTTCAGCATACCGCTTAGTCCGATTGATGCGGGCACCCGAGAACCGGCAATGGTAGAGACAGCGACGGCCAGACGCGTGGTGGACATAGTAAGACAGTCATACTTGCGACGAGACCGGAACAGCTTCTACCCACGGACCCTGACGGCGGAGAGAAGTCCTACTTTCGCCTTCACGGACGAGGCAGAGCAAAACTCCTGGCTGGGGAGTGAGCGGGATGAGTTTACGGATGCGCAATCTGCTCTTGCGGAGCCACAGATACTCGAACGGACTCTGAGGGTGCCAGCATTGGAAGACAGATATGTGCCGGCACCATTGTCGCCTCGTAAACCTCTTTCGCCCGCGTTCGCGCCGGATGCGGAAGCGCCGTGGCGGCAGGAGCCCGAACTTCAGCCCGCAAGCGATCACAAGACACCAGAAACGTCTCCGAAAGCTAATGAGAAGGGTGAATCTTGGCTCGACACCATTGATGAATCATCTTCTTGTGCCTCTTCTGTGCATTCTGTCTCCGGAGAGGGCGTGAGAAGGAAGTTCATTCGCGGCACCAGCGGTGATACTGATCCGGATTTCGACACCGCGTTCGATGCGGCAGTGGAGGCAGCTTATGACGAAGGCTTCGAGCCTGACTTGGATGCCCGGAAACGGCGAAGAACGACGTACAAGGACACACCTCGCGAGTCAGTCTTCGTCCCCAATCGTCTTGGCGGAGACATCGCCTCTGCAACTATCGACTCTCATCCGTCCCAGGCAGAAGTTGCCGACCTCGACGATGAGGAAGAGGAGAGACTGCTGGACGAAATCACACAAGACTATGCGCAAGGCTTCAATTTCGACCTCTCGACGAAGTCTGCGTTACCACGACAATCGGACTCGAGTACTTACTCTCGCAGCACATGGCAAAGCTCACAGGCTTCCGCAGACCGCACCACCGCTGCGACGTCGCTTTCGACCGTCGCAGAAGACAGTCTGAACTCACGCTTTTCGCAGATGTCCACCAGTACCCCCTCTACTCCCAACACGGTGAAAGCAGACCCTCCACCTATGCAGACACCGCCACCCATTACAGCGCTGCCGAAGCTACCACAAACGAGCGGGACACGGCTATCCGGCGTGCGAGGGAGGAGGATGTCAAGTCAAATGAATGCTAAGGACCTTCGAATCGAGACATCCATTAAGCCTGAGGGCCGGAAGCGAGCATCTACCTTCCACTACTCACCTAGCCGCGTCCGCGAAGGTGACGAACAGGCGTCTATACTTGACCGAGAGTTCAAGTTCGGCGTGGAGTTGGAACCCAGTGCCTCCGACACGCAACACGACCACATACTGCAATCTCCGCCGTCTCTCAATATCCTCTCGGCGGCCTCTGACCCAGTGCGGCCGGCGACTGCTTCAGTGACTGATACGAGGAGAAGTAGCATGGATGACGCGCCGGGCAACCTTCTGTCAGCGAGGCCGACCTTGTATCGCAAGAACAAGTCGTCAATGAGTCTACGTGAGCATACGGTGCTGTTGTCGTCGCCCGATACCTCGGCGCCCTCCATTATCACGCCGATGAGCTCGACATTCTTGCTACAGTCTAAACGAGCACCAGGCCCATTGTCCTCACAGCGAGCGAACTTCCCTGCTTTCGATGCACGACTCATGAGCTCAACAGAGTCTGGCGGAGCCTACCTGTTTGACACTTCCCTTGCGATCGTGTCTTCGCCGCGGTCACCTCGCTCACCCAACACATCGCAGCAACCCGGTTACCTCGAGCCATGTCCCGAGTCGACCTTGCTACGACCCTTCTGGCTCATGCGCTGCATCGCCTCCACCTGGACACATCCTCGAGGCGGCTCTCTTACCACGAAGCTCTTTGTACCTCGTGAAGCCTGGCATACGCGAGGCGTTAAGCTCAAATCGATCGAAGACAAGGTGGCCAACTGCGACCTGCTTACTGCCGCCCTCGGCCGCTTGGCAGGTGTCGACACGTATGACGCGGATGCGGTGATGGAAGAACTGCAAAGCTTCGAGGAGGTCATGGAGCGGGTGCAAGCCACGTTTTCGAAGAAACTTGGAAGCGACGTCGGCGTGCAAGGCACATCCAATTTATTCAAGGACAGTTCAGCATCCACGTCCGGCACATTCGGCTCCACTGCGGATACACTTGCTGGAGCCGAGAAGGTTGGCAAAAGCAAGGAAGGCAAAGGCTACCTCAACTCTTGGCGAAAACTGCGCAGCAAAAGTTCCGGCGCACCATTAACGAGCACAACGATCGGCAAGCATGTCGGCGACAAGGAGCAAGCGACACTCTCCTCCGTGCCGATGACGAGCTTCCTGCCCGTGGAACGCCGTGGGCAGAAAAGGGATGTCCGCACGCTCGTGTTCGAGGGTCCACAGAAAGAGTACATGGGCTCGCTAGCGCGGCTTTTCGACAGCGCGCAGGTGCTCGGTAAGCTTCATCCTTTCCCCCCCCCCGTGTCCGCATAATCCCTGTCCCTATCTACCCTACCTACTGCAAGTTCTGATGCAGCCCTGCCAAACTTCGATCGCATTTTTGAACTTGCTTCGCATTTGCAGTGTAACCTCGCTTGCTGACGATGAGTCATCGCGACTCCACTACAGATCAGATAGCGCGTCAAGTGGAAGACCCCGGCTTGAAGCACTCCTCGCCTACGCATGTTGGATTGGAGCTGAGCATTCGGCACGCAGCCGAGTTCTTCGCCTTCTACGTGTGTCGGTTTGTATTGGCCGATCTGGGCACGTTGTTGGACAAGTATGTGAAGAGGGGTACCGAGTGGGTGCTCGCTTGATCGATGACGGACTTGTTGCCGTGCGAAGGGTCGTTTGCAGAGGACGATGACAACTCGCTTGCGAGCGATATTACGGCGATAAGATCGATGCGCAATAAGCCAAGCGCCTCGCGACGGCTTCCTTGACAGTCGTACTCACGACTCGCCGATTCCTGTTATCTACTTCTCACGAGACCATAGCCCACACGTACCTAAACGCGTTTGATTGGGCGGGTCACCAGCTCTCAGATGCACTACCTCTCCAACCTCAAAACCTCCTTAGCAACAGGATATCAGGTCGAGTCAGTCATTGGCCACACTGAGGCGAGCCTACTTTATCTCGCTTGTGCTGGTGCGCTTCTCATTCGAAGGACCCACGCGTCGTAATGCACGTATGACTTCGTTCTTGTGCGTGTGCATGACGCTCCTTGGGGATGTGGAATGTGACGGCCTCTGTATCTACCAGTCCGTTAGTCTGGTGACAGAGGACGATGTCTAGAGCAGTTACACACGGTAGATGAAAGTCATTGCCTTCTCTGAACCTCACTGCAATGCAGGCCGGGGGCACCGGTTGGCCGTACGATAGTGCTTTTCGCGCTGGTTTGATGGGCAAAGTTGGCTTGCAGTCGGAGAGGCTATGGAGCATGACGACGTCGCATCCCACTACAGCGTGTGTTTCGTCGTGCTGGTCGTCCATGGCGATGATGACGGCGTGCTTTGGTGTTGTCTGTTACCGCAAGAAGCTGTTCGATTGCGAGACGAGTCCGGTTGCCGGAAGTATGAAGCCTGCAGAGGGCACAGCGTGGTTCATTCTGTCTTACGGCCATGTAGCATGCGATGCTGCTTGATACCGATTGGAGAAACATGGTGTAAGATGGCTGTTTTGAGTAGGACTCTTTGACCTTACGATCTGGCTCCATTGAGGAGTAAAGCAATGCAATGTCCATTGTGTCGGAAGGTCGACTGGTTTCGGTGTAAATGATCGTCCGTCACAACAGGCTTGTTTGAGCAGTCTTCATCAGCTTTTGAGATTATCGCAGCCCTTTAGAAGTCCCGAGAGCGTCAACGAGAGCAGAGGGCAATTTGAAATCAAGATCTTGTGCGTGCAAACGCTATGAAATGAGAAGTCCATACAAAGGAGCGTTGACTGTACGAAGAGGATATATGTTGGAATGAGCACTCCGCCTCTACTCCTTTGCAGACGCCCATCGGTGAGCGTGACACGCATATCGTACCGACATTCGATCAATAGCGCTGTTACACATCGTGAAGTTCGCCTAGACCTCGCTTGTAGGCTTCGAAACTAATGTATCCGTGGGATGGAGTCGTCGGCTACTCGGGCTCCAGGAACAACCATACAAAGTAGTTGACCGTGTGGCACTGCAGCAGTATGTTCGCAGTCCGTGCCGTCAAAGTCGCCTGGCCTCGCTTACAAGTGGTGAGCAAAGACCGAGCACAAGCTTTCTCCTCTGCACCAACTCCAGTGATCTGCGGGTGCGGATCGGTTGTGTCGACCGACCGCTGGGCCGCGGAACGCTGTTGCGAACCAAACATTTGCCCATCCGCACCTCGGTACCATTGGAAAATGCAAGCAAGACTCGGTAAGGTCATGTTGTCAGGCCGAGGAAGCCGTCGGCGCTGCTCATTCAGCTTGGCAAGCGAGTGCGAGGTATATGATCTGCAGAGCGGCGCGGCAGCCAAAAGAACGTCGTACAGTAGCACGCTCCCTACGCGCAAGCGAGGTGCAAATCCATCTCTAAATGACTCTTGCACAGCATCACAGATCGTGCTCGACCCCCGACCGCACCTCATGATCCTCGCGTGGAGACCACTGCACGTCTGCATCTGCGTGTGTGCGTTTGTTTAATCCTCTCCCAATGACCTACTGCTCGGATGAGGCGTTTCCGACTCCCAAGATGACGAAATGGCTCGCTAATCTCAGACCACTTGATGTCGTCGGCCGGCTTCCGAAACGCTTCGTTACGCGTTACACTCTAACCGAGCGCATGTCATGCATGCATCTTCTATGCAAGCGTGCTCTATCCTGTGGCGAGCTTGTGCTTGACGGTCACGGGTGAGAGCGAGGTAGGCGGTTTCTGTCCGCCCACTCCATACTGCCATCGTTTACCATAGCAAGCGTCTGCCTACCCCTCGCTTCACTGTATGATATTCGACCGTTTAGAAGACGTCTAGGAGTGGCCAATGCCTTCTTCCATAGCTCTAGCCATATTCGGCCTTGTGGCTGTATTGGCCATACGCAATTATCGCAGATTCGCGGCTAATCTTGCAGCAGCCAAACAATCAGGAATTCCTTACTTCTGTAAGCGGCAACTGTGGGCTTTAGGGGCTGGATGGGATGCTGACATGCACAAGCTATACCCATATACACGTTCAACAGGGCGTGGCTGGTCACTCATCGGCTGTGGATTCCTTTCCTCCAGGCTCTTCCGAAAGGGTGGACTCAGCCATGGCTAGAGTGAGTATATTCTGTGGGTATGTTCAGATAGATTTGGCAGTTGACTAAGGAACAGCTACATCACCCCTGAATATGTTTGGACTAAGAAGTTCGAGACATTCAAGAAGCTCAACAGCGACGTCTTCCTCATCGTTGCTCCAGGCCAGAGCACACTTCTGGTTGCGGACCCGGAAGCTGTCACTCAAATAGCGAACAGACGCAATGACTTCCCTAAACCGACCTGGATGTACGCTAGCATCGACATCTTTGGTAAGAATGTCATCTCGAGCGAAGGTGCTGCGTGGCGGCATCACCGCAAAATTACCAGTCCACCCTTCACCGAGAGGAACAACCGCCTGGTCTGGGACGAGTCATTGCACCAGGCCCAAGCTATGGTAGATGGCTGGATCGGACGCGACGAGATCTCCAGCAAGCCGATCTGGGATGTGGTCGATGGTGGTATGACGATCAGTCTGCACGTTATCAGTCGAGCTGGGTTTGGCGTGAGATTATCCTGGCCGCACGAGAAAGGGGCCGAGATGGTGCCAAAAGGTCACAGCATGACTTACAAAGACGCCCTCCGGACGCTTATCGACTACATCATCGTAGTGATGTTGACACCGAAGTGGTTGTTGCGCATTTCGCCGCTCAAGTTTCACCGCATCGCCAACCAGGCTTACACCGAGTGGGGCCAGTATATGCGTGAGATCTATGAGACTAAGCGGACGGAGGTCGAGCAAGGCGAGACACGAGAGGGAATGGACTTGATGGGTGCTCTGGTCAAAGGCGCTGGTGTTGCTCGAAGCCACTCTCAAGCGAACGGCAATTCGACTCCGGAGAAAGGACCTTCATCGTCCAGCAAGCAGCTTCTTACAGATGACGAAATCCTAGGCAATGCTTTCGTCTTCATTCTTGCCGGTCACGAAACGGCAGCCAACACCATCAATTTCTGCCTGCTGTACCTGGCAATGCATCCACAGAGTCAGCGTCACCTCCAAAGAGACCTCGACAACACACTCGGTGACCGGCCGGCCTCGGAGTGGGATTACGACGATGACATTCCCAAGCTCATGGGTAACATGTGCGGTGCGGTCATGAACGAGCAGCTCCGCCTTATCCCGCCTGTTGTTGGTATTCCCAAGTGCACCCACGCCGGGCAGCCACAGGGCCTGCAGTTCGGAGGAAAGCACGTCACAGTGCCTCAGAACTGCAATATCACTCTCGATACAGTTGCACTGCACCGGAACCCAAAGTACTGGCCACATACTTCAGAAGCGGACCTGGACGAATTCCGGCCGGAGCGTTGGCTGCTCGATGGCTCGAAGAGCGGTGGTAGCCATCCGACTGGAGAAGAACAAGCCTACGCCACCGAAGAAGGTCTGGACTTTGAAGGTCCCGACAAACGACATGATACGTCTGAACACCTCTTCCGTCCAACAAGAGGCGCGTATGTCCCGTTCAGCGAGGGCTACAGATCATGTCTTGGACGCCGCTTCGCTCAAGTCGAGATCATGGCCGTGCTCGCAACGATTTTCAAAACGCACAGCGTCGAGCTCGATGTGAGCATGTTCCTGTCTGACGAGGAGCTGAAGAGGGCATCTGAGGAGCAGAAGCGCGAGGCTTGGAATAAGGCGGATGCGAGAGCGCGCCATCTGCTGAAGACCGGCATGATGACCATCATTACAATCCAGATGCGAACCGACAAGGTGCCATTGAGATTTGTCAAGCGAGGGCACGAGAAGTTCGACTACGCAGTATAGATTTCTGATTTTGAGGTCACATCTAGCGAAGATTGCACGTATTGGATTACTCCTGGATATCACGAGCTTGCAAAAGCGCAGCTACCCATGTCCTTCTTCTCCGCAGGCGCAGACGGGCTGATGTCGAAATCGAAGATGTCAATGGGCACGCCTGCGGAAATGCTGTCAGCGTGTGCACGCAATGAATCAAAGCAGGTTAGAGGAAAACACACCGATAGTCGTGCACGAATTGGGAATATCCACGATGCCCGCCACATGGCCCTGTACTGGAGCACACGAGAGGAGAAGGTAGATTTGGTAGTCGTCGTAGCCTGGCCAACCCGTTAGCCATTGCAAACCCAGCTTTTGTAGGAGTGACGGACCATATCGCCTCAGATACTCGATGACTCTTAGCGTCGTCTGCCGGTACGCTACCGTCGTGTCCAAGTAATACTGCTTGCCATGCTCGTCCACGCTGAAACCCTCGAAGTAGATGTATCTTCCGGGGCCAAACTGCGGCTCTACCGGGCCGGGAATGTAGATAGGTGACTTCATAGCGAGATGCTTCATCCCGTCCTTCATCACGGTGAACTTTATCGTGATCACGCCCGCCATCTCAATAGCGCCGCAGAAGCTAATTTCACCATCTCCCTGACTGAAATGCAAGTCTCCGACCGAGAACTTGGCGCCCTTGACGTGAACGGGCAAGTACACTTTGCTCCCGCGCGACAAGTTCTTGATGTCGCAGTTGCCGCCGTGCTCCGGTCGGCCGGGGACGGTACGTGCGCCTTCTTTGCCGACCTTCTCTTTGATGTCGTCGCCGGCGGAACCGGCGTGGACGTTCTTGGGTTGCGGTGGCAGGGCGACGTCGCGGTCCATGTGGCTGCACTCTTTGATGAGCTGGCCTTCGCGGTCGTTCCAGGTCTTTAGGACTTCGTGGGAGGGCGCGCAACCGAGGATGCCCGGGTGGATGAGGCCGGCGAAACGGACGCCGGGGATGTGGCGGGAGGAGCAGTGGATGCCTTCGAAGTCCCAAATCGCTTTCGCGCTGCAAGATAAGATCAGGTCTGGAGTGACACCACTTCGAGTCTGTAGAAGACATACGCTTTTGGGTAGATCTCGTCCAGAAAGCCACCGCCGTTCTCCTTCGTGAAGACGCCGGTAAAGCCCCACGGGCTGTCTTCCAGCGGCTGGACATCTTGGATCTCGACTATGAGCACATCGCCCGGCTCTGCGGTTTCGATCTCGAACGGGCCGGTCAAGTAATGGATCTGCCGCGCGTGGACAGTGTGAGCTATCACCCAGCTAGCGTACATGGGCATGTTCCACCACGTCACGAACCTTGGTGAGGTCTACATCCCGGACATCGTCGGCGCTGTCATTGTTGCCAATCTGCCCGCCCGTCCAGTCGACGCACTCAATCTTGACCACCTCATTGTTCTTGATAGTACCGCAGAAGGGAACTTTGAGCGATCAGCTACCGGCTGCACCGACTTGGGTATCTAGGTGCGGTCAGGGGGACCTACTGTCAGGGTGCCATCTGTTCTATGAGTAGGGTCAGCGCGGACTCAACACCGCACACCTTGATGGCAACACCTACATGGAGATGAGGCTGGGTAGCCGCTTCCTTCGTCAAGTCCACCTTAGCCGCATATCTCAAGCCCTCTTTGCCCATTCTGAATGCAAGATGAAGACAGTAACCTCTACTGCTTTTTCTGCTAGATGACAAGGAGCAACGAAGGTTCAATCCACCCAGTGAACACGAGTAAAACGAAGCGAGAGAGAAAAGAAGGACGATGAGAGTGTTCCACCTACCTAACCTTGCCCGGAGAGAAGGGAGCTCGTTCTCGCTATGGTGCTCCAGCGGGGTACATTCTGAGCTCGCGTCGATAAGCAGACCTCGTCCTGAACCGAGGCGGGCAGCCAAGTGGTAGTCAGTCGGGATGCTATCATGTAACGGCAGTGCGATAAGATCGCGCAGTCGCGTCCACCGCTGCAGGCGTAGAGTGAGCTGCGGGCAAGCTATCGCCATTGGCGAGCTGTAAGCTTCACTTCCGTGCGGGGCGCTGTGTGGATTCAGGTATGAGCTGCCTTTTCGGGTAATATGCAAACAATCGAGCACCCATCGTGTCCGCTGAGAACCTGTCCGCTCATCACGTTAGCGGAGGTTTCGATATAGTCATCTTCTGCGTCATCCATGTACAAAAGTTTACACCCCTCCCTTCCCTGCTCGAACGCTGCACACAACTGACACTGATAACCAACATTACGCATGCGACCAGCACACGCCAGCCTACACAAACGCCGGACCTCCTCCCCTCCCACGCCCACCAGCCTCATCCCTCGTAAGCGGACTCCTCAACGGCTCGTCAAACAGCCTGTCCTCCTCATCATCTCCACCTCGCCCATCATACGGATCCCTTCTCCCCCGCCTCCCCACATCCCCACCACTCGCCCCAATCACCTCAGGACTACTACTAGTCCCCGACGTGACCTGCCACTCCTCACTTCCACTCCTGCCCAATTCCTCCGGCTCCTCTTCCTCCGGCACCTCCGTGTACCGCGGCAACGTCGACCGCGAGCCATCGCCCGACACGAGGCCCGCGCGCTCTTCTTCCGTCGTGGGGCCGCCGGTGGGGTACTCGCGGACGCTGCCGCCGCGCGAGGTGAAGGAGTGGGCGCCGCGGCTGGTGGGGCGTTCGTCTTCGGTGGCGTCGTGGTGGCTGCGGCGGTGGAAGGGGTTTTGGAAGGAGAATTGTCGCTTCCCTCCGCCGTGGGCATGGGGTGGCGGCCGGGGTGGAGCGAGAGAGCTGCCTCTTGAGCCGGTGCGGTCGCGCGCTTCTTGCGCTTCTGAGGTTGCGAAGTGGATGTGTGGGCCTCCATCGCTAGCAGTACTCGCAGCGCCAATGGCACCTTTGTAGGCTGTATCTTCCTCATGCTCGGCGTGGTGCGCCTGGAGACCGGCTGGAAGGCCATAGATGTGCTCTGCCGGCTGCTCTTCCGCAGCATCCGCACCCTTGTTGGGTGTTACGGTAGACAGCGGCACCGGACTGTGTCCGCTCCTCCTTCGCTTCTTATCCCTCTGACTGCCCCCGCCGCTCGTGGTATGGCTTCTGCGTGCGATCCTGCCGAAGAAGCCAGGATGTACCTCGCTGTCCGGCTCACTAATGGTGTCGTCCGTGGTTGGAAACTGCGCCATGCCCAAGGGCGGATGGATTGTCTTCCGCCGTGATATACTACCTTCGGCGTGGCTTCGTCCGAGACTCGAGACCGTCTTCCGTCTTCGCAGACCGTCCCACTCGAACTCTTCGTTCTCGCCTATAGGCTCCATGCGTTCGTCCTGAATGCGCTTCACCTCTTCCACCTGCCGCTTTGTCCTTACCTTGCTGAGTGCGCGCACAATACCGGCACCGCCACGGATGGTGTCAGCACGAGGCTCGTACTCTGGCTCTTCGACCTCGGCGACCGTCCGCACTTGGTCGAGATCGCCGCTGAAGACTGCCGTGTCCGGAACATCCTTGGAGGATTTGGCGAGTTGGAGCAAGACCACGCCAGAGCAGATGACGAGGAAGCCCAAAACGACGTCGATGATCTGGATAGCCGTGCCGTGCAAGCCTTGGAAGAGTACTGCGGACGCGACAATGGTGGAGGACGTGAAGTAGACATAGTAGGTTGGCGTGACGAGGGCGGCATTGAAGATGTTGAGTGCTTTCTGCAGGTATGGTCAGTATAAGCTCGCTCTCAGCGGGACGATGACCGACTCACGTTCAGGTACACGATTTCCGTCAAAAGCGTGCAGACTACAAACACGAGCAGGATGTACAGAAACCAGTGGTTGAACTGCGCCTTGCCGTTGATCTGTGCCACGATCGCGGCGCCCAAACCTTGAGTGCAGACGACGCTGAGTCCACCGATGAGACTGCAGATGCTGAGATAGACCAGCATACTCTTCTTGCCGTACCGTGGCGCCACCCAGAAAGCGGTGAATGCACACCCGAGGAGGATGACGCCGGTGTAGGAGAGAAAGCCGGGTTGGATGACATAGTGTTGCATCTGTTGTATGTCGGCCACCGCACTCTCCACGGGCGCGTTCAGCGGGATGATGATGCTTCCCAGGATACATATGGCGCAGCCCATCTTGCCAACGAAGCTCAAGCGCTCCTTGAGGAAGACGGCGCTCAGGATGGTGGTGATGACCACACTGAGTGCGCCCAGAGGGGTGACGAGGATGGCATCGGTGAAGGCGTAGGCCACGAAGTTGCAGAGCTCGCCGAGGATCATGAGGGTCATGCCACTCCACCAGTAGAAGTTCTTGAGGTAGCCATACCCTTCTCCTGCCTCTTCATGGTACTTGACGTTCGCTTTCAGCAAACCGACCTTCTTGAGCACGAACGATACGCCGATAAACAGGCCGGAACAGACAGCAAGACATATGCCGACGATCTTGTACGCTGGCGGACGTTGCGCGGTCGCCGTCGAGGTTGAGGTGGCGCTTGCGGTGCTGCTGCTGGTATTCGATGCGCTCGTTGAGGTTGCGTCCGCGCGCGCGATGAGCGTGACGGTATGTGTGATTGTGGAGTATAGGACATCTTGGGCGAGTGTGTCCATGGGGAGAGCGGGAATGGGAAGGAGGTGAGTTGAGTGGTTATCGATCGCCTGACCGCTGCTGCATAGGCGTAGGGATACTGTCGCTGGGTGTGTCCAAGGTCGTTCGCTTGATCGTCGTATTCAATATCTCCGTCTCCTACGATCGAACTGTGCTGTCCAATGTGCCTTCCTTAATCAGTCTCCAAGTCCAGCTTTAACAAGGCTATGGGCGCTTATCGCTGCGCTTGCCGGAGGCGAGACGTGGGAAGGAAGCGGGTATGGCAAGAAGACGATACAAACGAGACTGCCAATGTTGGTAGAACGACCGCGATCCAACGAATGCACGTCGCACAGCAAAATAAGTGTTTATGGCGGTACAATGGCTCTCCAAACTTCGACGACCTGTCGTGCTTCTAGGCGCAGTCCCTGGGCCAGATGTGGAAGTGGTGGCTGAGTGCGTGGCGGTTGAACAAGCCAAGCCACTCTTTCGCTACGCGTCTCTCCAGCAGACCTCCGGTCTATAGCAAACTGCAGCTTGTCCAGAGATGATCGAAGTAGATGAGAGAAGAAGAGTCGTGATGGCAATGTAGACTCCTACAGTAACAGCAGCATCATGGCCACCGCATGCGACGGACGAGGCTCAACGGGCAATGCGATCCACGGATTCCTTGCGCCCCCACAACGACAACGCGTGGATGCGCCGATCACACCAACGTCGCGCTAACGTCGAGCGAGGGAAACGCTAGCATCGACTGTTGATTGGTCGCTTGGACTGCCTCCTGCTTCACCTTACCACCTGGCTCATTATGAATGGCGGCAGCAATGGAGAGCACATCAGCGTACGTGAAGCATCCACGGTCGATGACATCCGCAATGCTCTCGCGGAGCTCAGTGCTAGGGAAGCCACCGTGACAGCCCGGTTGGACAATCTCCTCGCCACGCAAAAAGACCTCACCCGTCACTTATCCAGACTCGACTTGGCGCGGGCCCATCTGGGTTCTCAGGTGCTCGCTGCGAGGCAAATCAGCCATGCTGCCCTTTCGCCAGCCGCTAGCACCGCATCCCGCATCACCGTGGCGGTCAAGAATTTGGACCGCGAGCAGGCCGCGGTGAGGGCAACGCTCGAAGTCGTCGAACAAGTTGCCGAGCTCAAAGCATGCGTGCTCGGCGTCCACGGGTCAATGGGCGCGCCTCAAGACTGGGAGACTGCGGCTTCCTACCTTCATCGCGCTTCGCAAATCCCGGATGCAGTCATCGACGGTGCCTTCGCCGAGGACGTCGTACCTACCGCTGAAGTGCCGGATCCACCCCGACAGACGCTCGATGCCGCCGCCGAGAGCTTGTGCGGCCTCTTCCTGCGTGAGTTCGAGAAGGCCGCCAAGGAGGGTGATGGGGCGAGAGTGACCAGATTTTTCAAGCTCTTTCCGCTTATAGGACGCCGAGACGTAGGCCTGGACGCTTATGGTCGCTACGTTTGCACAGGCATTGCGGCGAGAGCGAGAAGCAGCATGAACACGAGTCAACGCCGAGAGGGCTTGTTCTACGCCAATGCACTGACGAAGCTCTTCGAGCACATCGCGCAGATTGTCGACGGACACGAGCCGCTTGTCGAGCGGCACTACGGCGCCGGCAGCATGACAAAGGTCATCGAGCGCATTCAAGTAGAGGCTGACGTGCAAGGCGGCATAATCCTCGACACTTGGGCCGAGGAGAGGAGGATCAGCCGCAAGTTGACCGATGTCCGAAGCTACCCATTCAACTTCCTCGTGCAGTCATTTTTGCCTGCTCAGAAGCCGACTATCGGCTCGTCACCGAGGACAGGGTCACCCGCACCGGGCTCAGGGCGTGCGAGCGAAGACGAGGGTGTAGACATGAAGGAGGTCGACGCGTTGCTCGGCGAAAGCGCAGTCATGCTCGGCCGGTGGTCACTCTACATCCGCTTTCTCGCCACCAAGACCGCAGCGGAGAGCGAAGACGGCGAAGACGTCAAGCTGACAATCCCGTCTTTCCTGACACACAGCACTCTTCAAAGAAAGGTGGCAGACCTCCTAATCGATCCGTTTAACACGATGGCGACCTTCTTCTTCCGTCGCAGCGTGGAAAAGTCCTTCCAGCTTGATGAGTGGCCGTCAGACCTCACGCTAAACCCTAGCAAGGCCCTTGGTGCCAGCCCGCCATTCGTGACCAGCGCGGTCGATGACGTTATGTACATTGTCAACCAAGTCCTGCAGCGTGCGATATCCACAAACCAACGAGCTGTGGTGTCGAGCGTGGTGCCTACCGTTGGTAGAGTGCTTGGGAGTGACTTCTTTGGCATGATCCAACGCAGGATGAGGGATGAGAGCTACCCAAAGGCCGCCATACAGGGCGCTCTACCACCGGAGACGGTAATCATCCAGTTTCTTGTGCTCATCAACAACCTTGATGTCTCCACGGAATATGTCAAGCGCATTGTTCGGACGTGTGTTGGCGGTCAGCAACCCGCGCAAGCAGCCCACGCAGACGGCACGAACGCTCTTCGAGAAGCATTCCCGTTTGGCAACGAGTCCGTCGCTGTTGAAAGATTGCTCCACAATATGGAAGCCGGCTATGCGAGCAAAACTTCAGAGCTTATCAATGAAGCGACGGAGGTCATGCTCAAGCAAGTCATGCGACCCCGACTACGACCCGTCCTCATCGAGACTTTCCGCGATGTCGAGTACGGACCCTCAGTCGACGATGACCAGGAGGAGGCCGCCCAAGAGCCGGCGGAAGGTGCCGTTGCGCAGCGCTTCGAGCGAGGCTGGCAAGCCTTCACTCTCCCCGTCAAGCGCATCCTGACCGCTAGCACATACGACAGGCTCCTGACAGCGACCGTGCATTACCTTGCGCGAACGCTGGAGAAGCGGATCTGGTCCTACTACGGCCGCGTCAACGAGCTCGGCGCTGTCCGCCTGGAGCGAGACGTTGCGGGGATTGTGGCCGCAGCGGTCAGGGGGGGTCGGTATGAGTTGCGCGATGCCTTTGCGAGGTGCGTGCAGATGACGCTGATCATGAACATGGAGGATGATGAGTGGGAGGAGGTGAGTAAGATGGATGGGGCGAAGTTGGAGCGTGAGAGTGGTGTGAAGTGGATGCTTGACGCGGATGAGAGGAAGAGGGTCAGAGCTATTGTTAAAGATCGTGCGTAGTGGGCGTGAGGGCGTTGAAAGTTCCCAGCACGGGCGCATGTGGCCTCTTCATATCGTTTGCAATGACAGCAATCGTGTCGCCGTAGTCGTCAGTTCACGCTTCCGCGGCGTACCCATAAAGCGTCTTCGTACTCCGGCTCAGCGCTCGCCACATCGCTGCCACATTCTCGACCCGGAGTACGGGCCCACCAGGTAAGGAGGACCGACTCCCGGGCGAACGTCATGAAGATCATGATCAGCTTGTTCGCCGTCAACCGCGCGCATGCCGGTGCCCGGTTGGAGCACGGTCTTCTTTGGTTCGGTGGGCAGGGTGAGGTCAACGGTAGGCCTGATGAGAGTCATCCATACGCCAGAGTCTGGAAGCTGCGTGAGGTCGAGATGGTACTCGCGGTGGCTGTAGTCCGTGCTAGATGCGACAGACTTGTCAATCATATTACCCTTATATCGAGGGAAAGGGTGACTGGCTCTGGCTGCAACCCGTATGTGGTACATCTAGGAGGGAGGCTCGTTTCGGCACCTTTTTGTACAGTTGATCTTGGTTGCTCATGCCAGTCACGAAGCACATTCTCGACTTCGTGGCAGTACGAGGTTCGACAGTAGTCCGAAGTCGGCCAAGGTATGAGGCACTTGAGTTCAGCGCTGCATGTATAACGAAGGGTGTGAGATGACGAACAGCAGCATGAACAAGCCTTTGCGGTCTTCCGGGACCTGTAGGCAGCGCACATGTAGATATAGTGCAGTTCGGAGTATCGAGCTAGATGTGAAGAAGTCGAGTCTTCTGCCAGACGCTCCGCCACCTCACGCCAGCGCCATCGCTAGGTACACACCAAATACTGTCTGTCGACGCCCATCAAGTCCGTACGCATACGCCAGGATAATGCCACATATACCACCCAACGCCTCGCTATTACCCATCCCTTTCGTACTCCGCCCCTTCCACCCAATGATCGTCCTCTTCATATACTGTCATAATCAGCATTGCACTATCCCGTTCCTAGCGCTGAGAAGCGCCTGTCATTCTCTTTCCCTTCATAAGCTCAAACGGTTTTGTGGGATCGCTAGGATCCATGAACGTCATCAATACCTGAGCCAACTCCTTGAAATCCACCGGTTTCGTCATGTAGCTGTTGAATCCAGCCTCCACACACTTTTGGTACACGTCACCCAGCACGTTGGCACTCAGTGCGATGATCGGTGAGTATGGGTACTTGTTCTTCTTCTCCCAACGGCGGATCTCTTTGCACGTCTGGTAGCCGTCTTTGTTCGGCATGTGCAAGTCGCAGAGAATGATGGAGTAGTAGCCGTGGGGTTGGGCGAACACCTTCTCCGTGCATTGCACGCCGTCCATCACAGTGTCGGCTGGGATAGAGACTTTCTTCAAAAACTTGAGAATAACCTAAAGAGCTGTTAACAAGAGGCTTCGGAGATTGAACGCCGCGTACTCACCATCTGATTGACTTTGTTGTCCTCAACAAGAAGCACCCGCTTCCCTTTGTCGCCCAGACGCGCCGTAAGCTCTTCAAACACCTGCTTCTGATTGACAGCCACTTGCTGCGCGCTATCTTGGTTGCGGTCTGTGCTCATCTCACGCTCCTTCTGTGGATCAAAGATGATGGCGAAGCGCGAAGGTTTGAGCGGCTTGAAAACGAAGCGTAGCCGCCGTTCCTCTGTAAGAGCTTCGTAGTTGTACCGTGGTGCTTGCTCGATAATCTTTCTCTTTTGCGCAAGATCCGTGATGATAATAATGGAGGTGCCAGAGTGTGCAGGCGATGACAGTATCTGATCCATGAGTGCAGTAATCTCTTCCACATCCTGCAGGACCACGACGATATGCGTGAATATGACTGGATCTTCGCCACCCAGCATCTTCTGGCACTCGAGCAGATGTTCTCGTGCCGTGATAGAATGCGGCACGTTCTTCGGTACGGTCTTGTCAATATGCTGCACGGTAGCCTCGCGACTGTACTTGAGCGGACAGATCACCAATATGGAATACAGCGGTGGCACCATGCTACCACCTGGCGACAGATGGCCAACAATGTCCGGCGTAGATATGCGTCGCACAGTGTCGACTGACTGTTCAGAGGCTCCAGAAGGAGAGTCAGACTTGCGGTGATCCGGCAGAGAGAGGCTTACGGTGGGTCCAGTAAAGGCCGGATCCGGCACGTAAGAGGACGCCGATGAGCGTTCGGACTTGAGGCTGCTTGTGCGTGCTGCAGAGAGTATCGAAGGTTCCGAGCTGGCTGAAGATATGGAAGCGGCTGGCGACGGCCGTCCAAGGTCTGGCGACATATATGGCGAAGGGGTTGAAGTCGTTTCACTCGCGAACCTCGGAGACGGTCGTGGTTGATCCGGAAGAGAGGGGATCTTTGTCAGTCTTGGCATGCTTAGCGGCGTGGATGCGAGGCCTGGGAATCCTGGCAGACTCGACATAGTCATCAGACCCGGTGTAGGCGGCGGCGCTGGTGGCTGGTCGAATCTTGACGGCAAAGTCGTCTTGATATAGAAGCTGAACGTTGAGCCTTTGCCGGGAACTCCCTTAGCGCTCATGTCACCCCCATGCAGCTGGGCTAGCTGCCGAGAGATGACAAGACCTAGCCCAGTGCCTCCGTGCTGGCGCGTGCTGCTGCCGTCGATTTGGCTGAAGCGCTTGAACAGATACTCCGCCTCTTTTTCTGTGAATCCTCGACCGGTGTCCACAACCTCGAACTTAATGAGCATCTCATTCTTCGCCAGCTCGACGTCTGAGCGAGTCAAGACGCTACACCGCACAAACACCTCGCCTTGTTGTGTGAACTTGATCGCATTGCCGATGACATTCAGGAGTATCTGCCGTATGCGGAAGCGATCGCCCTTGATCTGTGTGGGCACGTCCTCCTCGACGATGTAGTTCAGCTCAAGACCTTTGTCAATCGCCATGGCGGATGTCAAGTCGTTGACCTCCTCGATAAGCGCTCGGACGTACATCCAGTCCATACTGAGCTGGATCATGCCCGCCTCGGCCTTGCTAAGATCTAGTATGTCGTTGATCAAGCCGCGTAGACCTTCGGTACTTGCTCTAATGATGTTGACATGCTCCATCTGCTCGGCCGAAAGACTGCTGTCAATAAGGAAGTTGACCATGCCCGTGATACCGTTGAGCGGAGTTCGTATTTCGTGCGACATGTTGCTTAGGAAGCGTGACTTCTCGTCCATGGTCTCCTTCAGATCGCGTTCGAGCGTTTTGTGGTCATTGATATCTGTGCACGTTCCGTACCACGTCTCCTCGTCTTCGGTCTGCTGCAGTAGCGGCTCCGCGAGCAGGACACGTACGAGGTGCCATCTGTATTCGCCTTCCTTTGATCTCAGGCGTACCTCGGTCGAGTAAAAAGGGCGGCCGTCAACGTCACGCGCGACCTTGAGTATACCTGTACTTGCGAGTTCAGAGAGTTGCCGCTGCGGCATGGTCTGGAGTGGTGAAGACTCGGAGCTGTTCACACCTCGCTCAGTCTCGGAGGACCCGCTTGAGGAGCTCGCAGAGTTCGTGGGCGTCCGCTTGAGCTCCGTAGGTACAGAGGTCGGGACATTCGTCGGCTTACCAGAGTCGTCATCAAAGCTAGGCAATTTACACTTGACAAGATCGTCTGGATGCACATGGTCCATGAAGCCAAGACCGAGTGCTTGCGCCTCCGTTTGGCCGGAGTAATGCAGCCATTGCGAGTTGCAAAAGGTAACCCCTTTGCTCCTGTTCACGGCGAAAACGATCTGCGGGCTTGAGTTCGCAAGCGTGCGGTACTTGGCTTCCGAGGCCGCCGTTTCCTGCTGCCGTGTCGCATTCAGCTCGGCAAGGTGTTGCTCGTGAAAGTCCATCATAGTCCCTATCCAGTGGACGACCTTCTGACGCTTGTCCTTCAGCGGCGCCGCTCTGACATAGAACCACCGAAAGCTTCCGTCGAAGCGCTCTAGGCGCACCTTTTGCTGCAATTGCTGCGCAGTCCGCAGCGAGCGTTGCCAGCTCGCCATGAACTCGGCCCGGTCATCTGGATGGATGGCTTGCCAGGGCTCGTTAAGCACCTGATACGGTTCGCGACCTCTGTATATCAGGAACTTGGTGTTCACCCAAGATAGCTGGCCGGTGTCGGGCTTCGCGGTGAAAATCTGAACTGGAACCGAGTCGATGATGGTGCGGAGCAGGCGTTCAGACGGCGGAGGCATATCTTCAGAGTACGACGCCTTACGCGCATGCCCGGCTGCGCTCAAGGGCGTGTTTTCCGCGTTGAGACTCGCCGGTAATGTCCCGAAGGATGATTCGTAGTTCGCGCCGTAAGAGTGCAGCAGCGAGTGGCGTCGAAACGCATCCGCTGCGGTTGATTCGTTATGTTGCGACACCGCATAATGCATCGCTGGTCTTTGCGGCGACGCGACTTCGGCTTGTCGTGTAGGACTCTGCGCCCGCACCACTCGCATTGGAGATTTCTCGTCTCTTACGGACTTGGCTGCCCTCAGCCTTTGTTCGCTTTGTGAGCTCTTATGATCGTCTTTGGTTGCAGGGGACGCCTTCCGCGCACTAACTTTGCTTTCTTCTTCAACAAATCTCGCCGACGCTTTTGCTGGCGTTGTGTGTGCCGACTGACTCGTCTGGCTACCACTCCTGTGTCCGGTACGATGAGTTCGTTTTTGGTCGAAATAGTCGTGAACGATCTCCGAACCGGTCATCGCTGGGGTGCCTGTAACAGACCGGCTGTTAGACCATCCATGGGAAGCAGGGTCCCATCCTGGTGTGCCGACAATGGAGCTGGTGGGGCTGTGGCGAGAACGACCAGAATAGTCTGACGGACTCGTGATGCTGCCACCGGAGATTGAGCCCGGAGGCTCCTCGAGCTCGGCGTTCACGATGTCTTCGAGAGAGGCTGGCTCGATGGTCATCGGTGCCGTGCTAACATTGTGGCCAGATGCAGTCCTTCTGTGACGAATCGTAATGGCCTGTTGATGGCTTGCCGAGAATTGCTGCGCTGTGGAGAATGATGTCGCCAAGTGCGGTGCAAGCAACTTCAGTGACTGCGTCAGATTATGCGGATACGGTACTGTCTGACTCAGGATAGAGAGCATTGCGATAGGCGCTTTCCGTTCCATGTCGAGGGTGTTACTCCTCTGTGGCATACCGGGATGGTCTCTCGGCTGTCTCATCCTTAGGCTTTGCATGGGTTGTGAAAGCGTGGGATGAACAAGCGGGACATGTATGACAGTACTTGCGCTGTCCACCCCTATGGCTTCCACCTGGTTATATTGCGAGTAGTCCCTGGGCGTGTTGTTTGCAGGATTGAACGAGTCCTCCACTTCTTGTTCTTCAGAGGCGAAGAAAGGATTACTCTCCTCATCACCTTGAATGGCCGGTGACGGCGCAGGCGATTGTGCCCAGGGAGATTGCGGGTATTGCTCATACTCCTCGTAGTCACGCTGAAAGCCGAAAGCATTCTCTGAAGCGAAAGCATTGGTGCGATAATTGCCGAAGAGTTGTCTGGTCGCAGAAACGCTGGCGTTCTCCACAGGTGTTGTGTCTGGCAGATTACTCGCTCTGGATGTCGTACCCGAGCTGGGGCCGTTACTGGAGTCGGACGGGTCCGAGCTGTAGTCTCTGGTGATGGTAACAACTCTGCCTCGGTCGAGTACACGATTCACCCCACCAGACTCGATCAGTGGTCGTGCTTCGTGATCGAGTGCTCGAAGCGTTTGAAAGACTTCGGCATACGGTCCAGTGTCAACGCCTCCTGCGATGCTACTGAAGTCGGGATCGCTGATTGAAGTATGGCGGACACTGCTCGTAGATGGGTAGCGATGGGGTAGACCTCGACTCTGTGCTCGGCTTCCGAACATGCCGGCATGTGTGACGGTCCGCTGAGGACCCCGGGGTCTGGCAGAACGCAATGTAGCTTCATAGACTGTAGGTGGCGCGTCCCGTTTCGGCGGCGGCCCAGCATATGAGTGGCGAGACTCCAGCCTTGGCCGTCCAAGCCTCTCAGGGTGCAATTTCTGCATATGCCAGTCCGCTAGAGCGTCGGTAGAAGCTTCCTTGACGTCTGCTTGTGAGACTTGCTCAAGAATTGTGCCATGTGGCACAAACTCTTCGCGACCGTACATACTGAACGTTGCTTTCTGGCCCCACGGCACATTCTCGATATCAGTGGCGTCCATCGGTACAACAAGCGTCACACGCTCAGCCTTGTAGAAGTCATGCATGAGATTAGTAACCGTGGCCCACCACTGCTCAATGCCAGGCTCGGCATTCAGCTGCAACACCAGGTCGTAGAGATTCGGCGTGGGAAAGCGCGGATCTTCCACACCATGTGGCGCGACCCCGGGCGGTGCAAAATCTTGCACGCCGGGCGTGCTGCCGGCGGACGTCACATCGACACTGCGTTGACCCGGCGTGTCATCTAGGCCCGCGTTCATAGTCGTTGTAGGAGACAGTGCCGTGAAAGGCTGATGAAAATTCGAAGACCATGTGCGCGGCGTCCCTGGCACATAAGGGAAGGGATACGAAGGCGTCCGAAGTGGTCGGCCTTCGGCAGGAGTGGGAGGCAAGCTAGCGCGTACTGTTCGTGACGAGCCTGTGGACTCTGTGGATTCTGTAGAGTCGGTTGAGAGAGGTCGAGGAGCAGGTTCCACGGGGCTGGCGAATGCAGCATTCAGCGAGGGAGATATCATCTGATTATCTTCCTCCCTGATGGGCGACACTCTCTTCCCTCCATAGCTGCCTCTTTTGCGCTGCTGCAAAGCCAACTTCGCGTTTACCGCTTCTTTCAGCTTCTCCAGCTTCTCTTCTTCCGTGCCCGAAATAACGCGCATAATCTCTGGCCGGATCTCACCTGAGGCGGTGGCGTTGCTGCTCTGTGCGCGTTGTCTCTCGCCTTGCTGCTCCGGCGTCTTCACCTTTTGTCTTGGCGAAAGTATCTGCTCTGGCGACGTCTGCGGCAACTCAGATAGTCGACCTGGCGGAGACCGCACCATGCGACTCAAGTGAGGCCGCGAACTCGTAGGAGAGCCTGTCATGGTCCTTGAGATGGACGGTGGCTCAGAGTCTCCATCTCCTCCCTCTTCGTTCGTCTCCCGCCGTCCCTTCCCCTCTCCCGGCGACTGCATCTTGCAGCCGGACTTTGCTCCTTCCACGCTTCACGGAAACCCTCCCAGGCATACACCAATTGCCAAGCGCGACTGTCTACAACGCCTGGCCACATGAGCGCCTCACGATCAACAGCGATATTGCCTACGATGCAGTCGATCGCTAAGGTTGGTTAGGAAGTGTGCCAATTGCTGCGAGATGACGTTACTCGCAGATCACGGCGACCCTTGGTCCCAATATCCGCAGCCGTTGACCTGCATAAGCACAAACTCTATGCAATACCCCCGTCGCAGATGTCGCACCGGCGGAATAGCATGCCACAATGTCTGTCTGACACGCAGGTTCCAGCACGACAAGCAAGCACGAGACGAATGGCAGATGATGGCGCGCAACTTTCGAGCTAAACGCCGAGACGCTCAGCCGCCGCAACTTCAGACATGCATCAAGCGGCCTTCTCGCCGCGGCAAGTGCATCGCAGAGGCGTCTCGCGCGTAATGACTGATTGATCAACGCTGGTTTGTTGGAGATGAGCTATCTTTACTGTTTCACCACTTCTTCCACTACTCGAGCTGTTGGACGGTGGTGACTTTGCATTCTCGGTCATGCAGCGCTTCCTTCCCGTACACAATCGATCCAGCGATAGGTCCATCTGGTGTTGCGCAACTCGCCGCTTCACCCATCAGCGACGGTGTCAACGCGTTCCGCGTTCACGCCGACCGGCAAGATTTCTTGTGCAGACAAAGCACTAGTCCGGCCCGTCTCGGGGCCATTCTGCTTTCACGTCAGAAATGCGCAGTGGCTCCTAACCATTACTGTGGGTTTCAGCGTACACAATCGGCTGCGTAACTCGGAGATTGTTCGGCTGCGCTCAATCGGCCCGAGATGGTCGATTCTGACAGCAAGAGCTTCAATTTAAGCGAGAAAGAAGAATCAATAAGCGGTTCCTAAGGGGCCCGGCAAGCAGGGCAGACTATCCTCTTCGGACCTCACAATCCGAACGAGTACGGAATACACATCTGTCTCGTCTGGAGCTTTCCGTGTTAACGGTGTTCCATGGCCGTGGGCAGGCTGTTACGGACGGCTATACGCGTAGTAGGCTTTGCGGCTCGACTGGCCTGAAGTGGACGTATCTATGTACACCGATACAACGACGATCAGTACATTGTGTTGTCGGCCGAATGTTACAGAAGACTTAGGCTGTTACTGCAACTGGTGTGACTGTTCGCCACGGATGTGTGCTAACATGAATGGTAAGATACATCCAATTCCCTACCACTAGCCCTATCAATCTCCTCTGCCGTTCCTGCATGTCTATCTGCTCAAGAAGTGCCCTTAAGCTTGCCTTCCACGAATGTAGTCCCCAGATTCTGGACACTCGTTGACGATGGATAAGATAGATGCTGAGCGTTGATGCCATATCCATCTTTGGTGTCGCAGACGCCGTCCCCAAAAGCACAAACATCGAGCGTCTTGGACACCCAGTTGCTCGGGATGCCATTCGAGCCGTAAGCCGAAAGGCCGTTGACGTTGAGCGTCGTAGTGCCGCCGTTTGCATCAACATTGCACGCGAGGCCAGCTTTGTGCTCTGGGTTGCCGATCAGAAACACGCCGCGGACTGCGGTGAAAGCGGCGCCAGTGATTTTGGGGAGGGCGTTGACGGTCGCGGCAGCCCCCTGAGAGTAGCCTTCCAGGATGAAGCACATGTTCGGGTTAGAGGCAAGTCCCGAGTTGATGTGGTTGACGATCTGCATGTGGGCCTCAGTTACGCTTGTACGTCAGTGAGCGGTGAAAAGTACTTACATCTTGAGTACCGGCGGAGGAGTCTTGGTTGGAGCCTGCTGGGTAAACGGTGTCGTACTGCGTGGCGGTTTAGTATGCTTCGGTGTATGTTGAGTCAGTCATTGTATGCCGTACCTCAGTGCCTCCAGGAATCTGCGAGCGGATATTGGAGTTCATCGTACGGAAGCCGGCCGACGGGCCTTGGGCCTCGCCGGTGCCACGAGTATCGATGAGAGCTAGTAGCAGAGGTCAACAAACTGGTTGTCTCAGACAGTATGAGTTTCATATAGCATACTGTAGGCAGTACAGGCAGCCGCACGCTCTTCAATGGGAGCAGCAATGGCAGATAGTGCAAGGGCTAGGAGGGAGAATGTGCTGAAGAAGGCCATAGTGCAAGTTCTTGAAGGATTTCGAACCGTGAAAATGGTAGCTCAAAAGATCGTTTGTTCTTCGAGTGATGAACGGAAGGAGTCGAGGACACAGTGGTGATGTTGCTCGTACTTATACCAGGTCCTCTGCACACAGCAGGAATGTCTTCCAGCGACCTCCGAGGCATCAGCGCTTCTGTCCATGGCACTTCGGGTTGTAACGCATCGCGCTGAAACATGACCATTCCTAGTGTGTCGAATCATCATCTCAAGATCGTGTCACAAGTAGGCGGGTTAATCTATTAGGCGTGACAGCTTGGAATGTGCCCGTCACATGAGGCCACGCTGCATACGCCAACGCAGTATCTCAATGCAGGAACCTTGACTGGCGTCGAGTCTGTTCGCGTTGTAGATACTACGGAATGGAGAGGCCGAGGCAATTCGCCAGGTCTTGATCTTGTAAATCGTTGTCGACCCCAGTTCGAGGAGTGATCGGCAGTAGCTAGATGTATCAAAGGGACAGTTACAGCCGGAGAAGGAGACGGAGAGGGGGGCTTACCAGCGTTTTAACACATACATGCCTTCTCTAGAGCATTCAGCAAGTCTTACTTGTTCTGCAGGTGGGCGAGTGTGACCACAGTCGAGGTCCTGATTGCGAGTACAAAGCTCGTGAGAATGGCCATGGCTTTCGTTCGCCTATGAGGTAGACTTGATTCTGGATTGGTGTGCCAAACACGCGGTGAGCTCAAATTTGCCTTCGTGGAGATCATCGTTATGACCAAGGCTCCTCCCGACAGTAGGAGAGCTGAAAGCACCGGGTTAATATGATCTAGCGTGTTCCAGGTGTGAGTGCCCGTGTTTGGCATGAGCACCGGCGAAGTTAGAATGAACCGAGGCATAAATGACACCCTGAAACAGTCGTCCGTGCGATGGAACTAAAGACTCACCATATGGCAGCCAGTGTCGCACGATGCTCATCAAGACTCGCATAAGGTTTGTGCATATGAACGTCGCTGTTGGGTATCATGTCGCTGCTAAGTCTGGGATTCAATAGTACTAAGGTAATGCATCAGGCAATGCTTCCCGGCCATTGTCAGGCACTTCAATCCTCAGCATCGGAGGCTCTTTCTTTCTAGGACGTGTCTCTTGTCGCCATTCTTCGATCAGATGTTCCCTGACACCTGAACACCAGCGAAGAATAGCGTCCTCGAAATTTCGCCACGCCGTATCGTCAGGCTTGTCGTTGGCAATATGGGAGACCGGTACATCCAATTTGATCTCCCAGCGCAGCTCTGAGGCTTTGATCCAGTATCGCAAGTTCTCCGCCCTTCTGTACGGTTTGCTGACGTCGTTATGCCACGTTTTGATCAGATCGAAATGCTGCTTCGACCTTTTCACTAGCGTGTTATGTAGCTTGACCAGCCGCTGGCCGTCAGCGAGAGCGCGCAAGAAGTCATTCGGCAACGTTTCGGTTTCGCTGAACTCGGGCCATTGCGGCAAGGAGGGGTTTTCCTCATCGAAGGACCTCAAGAAAAGCCACTCTCGCTGTCGCTGGCGTCCCGTCCAACCACCATCTTGCTGCCAAGACCACAGCTCCCTCTCTGCGGCTTCCGCTTGCTCTTGTTGCTCTTCTCTCTTGAGAAGCTTGTCAATGCTCTCTATCCAAACGATAATGCCAGTCAGCTCGTCTAGTCGCATTCCGCCGCGGAAGTTGCGGCTTGCCATGCGCTTCAAGATCTCCAGGATCGCATACAAGTCTGCCCGAATTTGTCTTTCGGATCTAATTGCGTACAGCTTAGTCGGATGCTCGTGGGACGTGTAGTAATTCTTCGCAGCCCGTATCGCCAATGTGATGATGTCGAGGATATGCAGACCTTGGATTTCGTGGAAGCCGTCGGTCTCGTCTCCGGTTTGCTGCTTCTGCGACTCCTCAATGACTTTGCAGGCGTCCTGAAGCGCCTCCTTGAGCTCTCGCCTCAGTACGGGAAGGTCTGGCAAAGGCTCGGAGTAGGAAGGCCTGACCTTGTAGGTGCTTACCGTAGGCGGGAGCATTTGTGGCTCCGAACCAGACAGCCAGACGTCGCCCATATATGAGGTATCAGTCGGACTTCCGACAATGCTAACATCCATTCCAGACTCCGAAACGGCACAGCTAGATGTGCTATCGTACATCGACGGCGAGGAAGCACCGAGCTCATTTACACATAGTACAGCTGGCTCCAGATTCTCCTTGTTGCTAATGCTCCGCTTGCGCTCCGTATCCTTGGCGAGCTGAGCTCCTTTGCCATCAAGCAACCCTGTTCGAGCAAAGTAGTACTGCATGTGCGCAATAGATCCTAGGCTCATCACGCTATCTCTGTTGCGAGCGGAGTCCGCGAACGTGGTGCCCTGCGGTCGCACATATCCTCTTCTCCTGACAAATGAGGTGGCACCATCTGAGAGCCGCGACTGTCGTGACCGGATCGAAGAGTTTGATGTTGTTGAGCTTGAAGGCGTTGAGACTGAGCGGTCCAGCGATGGAACCGCATCGAGTGCCAAGGAAGGCGTAACACTTGGTGATGGCGAGTCTGGACGATGGACATCGAGCATTACAGTACTGCTTGGTGTGCTTGCTTCGGTCATGTTTGCCTTCGCGACCACGTCACACTCCATGGCTTCGTGAACGAGCAACGCCAACAACTCCAGGGCTTCCAGATTTGTTATTGAGCCACAGCATCCAGGAGAAGTTGTTGTTGTACTGCATGGAACTGTGAATGTGCACACTGTTGCAATGAGTGCATGGGCAAGGGCCTTTCATTTCCGTTGCAACGTCCCCGAAATTGAGGCCCGGCCAGGTCAACAAACGAAACTCAATCTACGCGCTCGGACGCGTTTGAGCAAAGATGAGGCTAAGGGACCGTTCCGATAGCCGGCCGACGTGCAGAACGCCACAACATTGCTCCAGCTCGCAGATCCAGTCTGAAAGCACCTGCGCACGATAGTCGAAAACAAAGCAGCTGTCACCTGAATTGTAAAAGTAAGTCAGCAAAGACGAGTCAAGCAAGGTACTCTGTCAGACTTAATCTTTTATGAGACGCTTCAGTGCATCCACTGCCACCATGTCGAAGAGAGTGAGCTCAACGAGACGTTGAAATAGCGTCTAGTGACGGCTGACATGCGTATAGATCTCATATAAGGTCGAGGGCGATGTCCAAGGAGTGAACTATCGGTAGGTGGCATCAAGCCTATCAGGCTTCCCAACATTGTCTTACAACTGATTGACTCTCGTTAAGCGCTTTCGCGGTGAAGCAGGCGACCAGCTTGAACGTCACAGGGCATGCGAGGAATGCTGACGACGGAACGGTTGAGGGCGAGGCTCAAGGCGAGCCAAGTGCTCTCGACAAGTTTGTACAGCATCTCCAGATGGGACCGTCCGAGGCAGATGTGAAGAAGGTCGACCACAAGGAGATTACTGTACGGGACGGCGAGAAAGGTTTCCAAAGGTGAGTGCGTTGTAGAGAATCCGTAGTGTTTGGGTATTGATTGACGAGTGTAGGCTTTGAGCACCGCCGAGGTGCAATGGCATGTCAATGGATCGCATATTGCCGGGATGATGCGGGTCGGCATGCTGACTGCGTCAATTTTACCGTCTATGTTGCGGAACGCCTCGTCGTGGTAGGGACGCCATCGTCGTTGAAGAATACGGCGAGCGCGTGATCGGGTAAACGGAACAACTCGGAGCGGGGTGTTTATGCCTCAGTTCTCCAAAACAGTACAACCTCATTTGCTCGTTCAGCTTTCGAACACTTGGGTAAAGCGATATACCTTATACAGATGAATGGTGATCGTCACGTTGCTGCATGCGATGCGACATGACCCACATTTGCCTGCTGTTTGCCAATGTCGAGTATCATCGCAGCGTCAAGTCTAGGCTCAGCTCGCCCATGCCGTCGGAGGGGGCTGACACTTTCGCAGCCGGATGATTCGCTTCGCCGATGGCGGAAGCGGCTCCCTATTGGCTAGCGGATATCCCGCGACCTAAGCGAGCCGCGTTTAGAGTCATTGTTCGCAGCTTCACAACATGTGCGGCGCCGGTATCAGGCGTAGACCGAACACGAATGCGAGGTCCATGTGACTGCTCTCATGCTTGAGCACACTTTCCATGTAGGTCCATTGGTATATAGTGTAATTCTCGCTCACCCGCTCCGTACCCACCATCTCTTTGTTATTCAACCTCCCCGAAACGATAACAACCCCACCATCTCACCTCTGCCAGCAACAGCTACACCAGCAACATGATGAACTGCACTCGAGGCATCACAGCAAACGCCTTCACAAAGCAGTCCGCTGGACAAGCCCTCAGATCCCTGAATGGCAAGATAAACATTGCCGCCTCTCGGCCGGCGTTCATCCATCTACAGCAACAATGTTCGCCACCACGGAGGCAGTTCAGCACGACCAAAGTGATGGGCATCAAGGAATTCTTTCCAGCACCAGATGCACCTAACATCAAACTTACCGAACCTGCATGGCCCCATCCGGTCTACAGCCAGGAGCAGATGGAGGCCGTGGCCATAGCTCACCGTCAAGCAAAGACATGGTCAGACTGGTTTGCCCTTTCCGCAATGAGGTTTCTGCGCTTCGGCCTGGACGTGGCGTCCGGCTATAAGCCCGACAAACACACGAAAGATGTGGCCGCGGCGAAGAAGAACCCGCAGACGGGCGTGGTCAAGAGCGCCATGACTGAGCGACAATGGATGATCCGGTACGCCAGTTATTGGGAACGAACCCAACAGCAGCAGGCTGACAAACCTACAGGTTCATCTTCCTCGAGAGCGTGGCAGGGGTTCCAGGCATGGTCGCTGGCATGCTCCGCCACCTACACTCCATGCGCCGCATGAAGCGAGACAACGGTTGGATCGAGACCCTTCTCGAGGAGTCCTACAACGAGAGAATGCACCTCTTAACCTTCATGAAGATGGCCGAGCCCGGCTGGTTCTTGCGGCTCATGGTTCTCGGCGCCCAAGGCGTCTTCTTCAACGGCATGTTCCTCTTCTACCTCGTCTCCCCCAAAACCTGCCACCGCTTCGTGGGCTATCTGGAAGAAGAGGCCGTTTACACTTACTCCCGCGTGCTGTCGGACATCGACGCCGGCAAGCTACCCATGTTCTCTCAAATGCAGGCGCCCGATATTGCGGTGAAGTACTGGAACATGCCGGAAGATCACCGATCAATGCGGGACTTGATCCTGTACATCAGGGCTGACGAATCGAAGCACCGCGAGGTGAATCACACGCTCGGCAATCTGGATCAAAAGAACGATCCCAACCCGTACAACAGCAAGTACAAGGATGAGAGCCAGCCACATCCGGTGAAGGATATAGCATTCCAGAATCCAACAGGCTGGGAGAGAGAGGATGTGATTGGTAAGCAGTAAAAGATGGCTGGTGTTTCATGAGTCGTTCAAGCGGGCGTTAGGTTCTCTACTCCGATAGCAGGGCTGTGGAGCAGTTGAGAGCGAAGGATAATGACCGTTTCTGGTGCACAGTCGAAGGCCTACAGGTCTCCGATTGCGGGAGAATCTTCTGCGAGACTCTCGGCTAGCACCTCTGTGCACAACACGACAATGTCATTGTTGATTACAGTTACGTAGACAGCACCGACATCACTGTACGACGGATTCAGATACTCCCACATCTGCACTTCCTGGCCGCTTCTCTTCACTGACGTCTTATAGCCATTGACCACGATCCTGGTGCTATAAGTGCCACGAAACGCGCTTATCTTGCCATCATTGGCGGGATGTTGTCGGTGAGCCCGCGGTTCTTTTCACAGCGAAGTGCACCACATTTGATCGGTCACAAAGCCTCGCTCCGGCATCGTCAAGAACACCCATTCGTAGCCACCGCTCAATGCAGTGATGGTCATCATTCTCGGCACCGTGGGCCAGATTGTCCAGGTAACAGTGCAGCATGCTTCAGGTAGGGCTTCAGCAAGCGCCAGCCGTACTGTGTCGGCGATACCACTACAGGCAGTGCAGGCACGCATTTTGAGTACAATCAGCGCCATATCTGGTAGCTGTTCGATTGCAAAAGACTTTCGTGGGGCCGGGCGAAGAGCACATTTGCGATCTCATTTAACCCTCGCCAGTCGTTCTCCGGATGCGATCGCGGCGTGTCTCGAGACAGCAAGCTGCCAGCTGCCACGTCGCCCTTCAGTAGAGGCTGACCATACGGCAGGCATGAGTGGTAGCCAACAACAACCGCGTCACCGTTTGCGTCGAGGCAGATATTGTCCGGACAAATGTCGTTGTGCGCCAGTCCGAGCGAATGCAGATGCTTGATTCCAGCTTCGACGTTGTCCACAATTCGGTAGGCTTCGTCGGTGGGCAATCGTCCAGCATGGGCGTCCAGGTGCTCGCTTAGGTTGCACTTGTATTCGTTGAGGCAGACTTTGGTGATGCGGCCACCATTAACGACACAACCATGGTAGCTTACTACGTTAGGATGTGGGACTTCCCGTAACTGCTCCAGTACGGAGACTTCCCTCAGGAAGCATTCTGCTACGATGCTTCTGCCGTCCTGGCAATCTTCCCACGCGAAGCTTGGCGTTTTCAGATAGTGCTTAGGTAGGTGGAAGGCTGGAGCTTTGGTGAAGTGGCCCGGAAAGACTGGAAAGATACACTCCGGCTGCACGGGTTCGAGACAATCGAGAAGCTCCTCGTCATTGATGTCTTCTACCGCCTTGTCGATTCTCCCCGCAAACGGCCTGTCGGAGACGAGGGCAGTCACAGAGGCGTGAGCGTAGCGGGATGGCTCAGCGTCCTCATCCCAAACAGCCCGGACCGAGTAACGCCAGCCGTCGTCCGTCTCGAAGTCCATCAATCTGCGGTAATGGTTCGCATAACAACGCCACTGACGGTAGCTGAAGCACGTGTGTGTATAGTGACCTGGCGATGTAGCGGCAGATCTGAAAGGGTGCAGTAGCGCCTTCTCGATGCAGCGGCAAAGGGAAGGCTTTCCCCGAACCAATGAATGCTGCAACGGCTCCTCTACGGACCACGGCGCCTCACCAACGGCAACGGGTAGGAGATCGCGTGGGGTTCCCAATCTGTGACTCTTCTTTTCGATCTTCGACTGTTGTTTGACACCCGAACACGCAAGCTCACTGACGACCCATTGGCGCCTAGAAGTTTCATTGATTGCGCTTGGTGCCCTTCGCGGGGCTACAAGGCTGCCTGCAACGCTCTCGTACTCGACACATTGAGAGTTTGGAAAGTCTAGAGACGGCCTGCCAATCGGTCGGGTGCAGCATCGTCAAGCAATGCTGTGGTCTACATACAGTTGGTGTGCTCGATAGCCGCCAATGGCGACCTTCAACTACCAACGCTCCGCAAGTCGACCATACTACAACGCTGAGAGCAATGCAGAGCATCAACTTCCGACTGGTCCATGCAACTTCCGTGATCTCAGCATCGGCACGCGAGCACCGACTTGTGGGTGTAAGAGCTTCTGGCTGAATGGCAGCCATCACGGCGCGCAGAGCGGTGACATGGACAAGGCCTGGTGCTACTGCGGCCATCATGCTTGTTTCCACAGTTCTCCAAGCCAACGGCGAAGTCCGCCGAGCGCTTCAATGGCTGCTGATGCTCTAGCTCCTGGTAGCTCGAATGGAATGCGCAGTATCTCTCAAGCTGCCAACTTCCCACATGAAGGGCAGGCACACCAACTGCAGCCGGCAGGGCTTGGAATACGGCCCAGCTCCTCAGCCCAGACACAGTCGATCGACACAAGGCTTTGGACCGCGCTGAACGACTTCGCTCGCAAGCAGGATGATGGTACTGCGTCCACAAGGACATCCGACCTCCCAAGCACTGCGTGTCCAAGTATCTCTGGCGAACCAAGGCTCAGCTCAGGCCGCATGTTGTTCGATAGCACAGCTCTGCCTTCCATGGCACCGCCCATCATCATCCCTCCTTCAGGAGTTGGCACCTTAGCACCAGCAATGGAGGACTACAGTGCGACGGAGATCGCCACTCCGAGCTTGAATGGAACGCCGGACCTTCGAGCATTTGCAGTTACTGCAACACGTGCTCCACCGGATGCGCCTGAGGCTCGACACGATGTGACCTCTGCGACGGCTCAACCGGCGGTCATCGTTGCGGGGGCACCTACGCCGATCGACGATGCGCGTACGGCAGTTCTCCGGGGCTCAGCTACCAATCTATCTATCCACGAAATGCGCAACATGCTTCAGACCCTCAGTCGCCGAGTAGAGGTGCTGGAAAGCCAGTCGTTTGCGCATGTTGCGCCAGAAGACGTGCACGACAGGTTTGAGCATCACAGCGTACGACTTTCGGACCTAGAGCAATGGCAAAGAGACACTGATACCTTCACTAACCATTCACCGCTCCATGGTCCGAGCAATAGCAAGCGTAGACGTCTCAGCTGCAAAGAAGATGCGTCGGTTGAATCGGATGAGTCGTTCGACAGCGCTGCCGCGGCGCAGACCGAGGCTGCAGTTCTGGCGACTATCGCAGTTAATGCTGAAACCGGTCCACGTATTGACGCGCTTGAAGGCCGTATATCAGATCTAGAGAACGCAGCACTGCCTTCCTTCGCGCGTCCATGGCATGTTCAGGTGGTCCTGCTCCCGTGGGGTCGCAATCTCCGTGGCATTTGGTTCTCAGCCTGTGACGCGACACAGCACTCGCTGAAGAGCTCAACGCAGGCTTCCGACGAGTGGCTCGGGCCCGAGTCTGCCCCAAGACTGTCTTTTCAAGCTTCAAGCAGTCATGCATGGACAACTGAATCTATCGAAGCTTGGGCCGCTGATGCGCATGAGTGGCTGAGCCCAAAGGCCTGCGGTCCGTCAGGAACAGTCTTCAAGCGCCTAGCCAGTCGCGGTCTGGTCCAAGATATCACACTGACGTCCGCATCATCACAACACATCATCGATGCAATCTCTACAGCACTCAATGCCGATTCTCTAGGCGAGGATATGCAGTCTCCGGAGAGTGTAAAGTACCAGGCACTTGGTGAACGCTTTGTTCCCCTCAGGAAGGTTCGGAAGTCATCACGCTTACGCTTCCTAAGCCCGGCGGAGATGGTGACATCCGCAACCTGGACGGCTGGTTGGCTAGACTCTAGTGTGTGCATGAAGGTTACCGATGGACAACGACGGCTGTACGTCACCACCCCAGAAGCGTACACTCAGCGTGGCACACAAGGATCGACGTGGCCAGGGCTGCGAAGGCTTCCGATCTACGACGCCCATCCAGACGAGCAAGCTGCACAGGCCACGAATGCTGTCATAGAGGCTTGCTGGACCTACAACGACCGTCTAGACCAGGCATCAAGCGCTGCAGCCTCTTTCGCAATGTCGCACGAATCACGTTGGAATACGCACAGTCAACTGTCTCCGGATGCTTACAATGGGAGCGAGCCTACTGCAAGTGACCGACCAGACGTTCATCAACATTCGGTTGGCCATCATCGGGCTGTCTCAATGCCCTCTTCTGCATCCATAGTGGCCGGCAACAAAGCGTCTCTGCCGAAACGCCGTGTCGCATCCTTCAATCTCGCCGCACCCGCTCAGTTCATTGTGAATCAGAAGGCGCTAGATGGTGAAGCTGCTGGAAGATCTGAGGCCGTGCCAGTTGGCCAAATCCTGACGCCAGGCGCAAACAAACGGCGCCGGACCTCAATCACGCCAGAAGCAGAGCGCAGGGGAGTCGGGTTCACCCCACGCATGTCTCGCGAGCCGCCTTCACCGTACACCTCTGAGCACGTGGGCGACGCTCAGAGCCAGCTCGCTGCCAGCCGCAAGCGTGGAACCACACCTTCTGCATATGCAACACCGCACAGCAACAATACATATATTGGACGACCGGACTTTAGCGGCGAGGATGGAGACACTGAGGCAGATACGGTGTTGGATGTGCCACCGACTGATCAAGGGGATGATGAGTGGCATGGCGTCGATACAGGTGCGGACCCGGATGGGCACTCGATTGGAGACGACAGCGTCATGGATGAGGCTGGGACGACAGCTCAATAAGTATGGTTGCGTGTCTTGGTGCATTCGGAAACGGGCAGCAGGTTGATATCTAGCGTTGGCGCATATGGTGGTCGTATATGAGATGGATATTTGACGAGCACGACGCTCCGTGGCATCGGCGGTGATTGCCGCCTTGTACAATGAATCTCTGATCAGTGTAGCATAGCTAACAGCACACGCAAAACAGACTCCAATCTTAAGAGCTTAAGATCTCTAATGCACCCTCCCCTTCTGTTTACCATAACGCGTTCTCGCATGAGCTAACCCGACATATGTTCAGACGACTAGACCTCCTCTAGGCCGGTTTCAGCACCAATCATCCTGCGTGGTTTGAGGTTCAAGGCATAATCAGCATCTAGGACTGCAGAGAGGCCAACCTGCATCATCAGCTCGCAAAGGACTTGCCGGGACGCCTTTGATATACCGCCTTGGAGATCGAAACCAGGCTTGACCGCCTCCTGTAGTTACGTCCTCCTTCACACCAGCTTTAGTCTTCGATCAAGCGACAGCTCGATCCTGGCAAACGACGCGGACACTGCAGGCCTCGGCGAGCAGATCTACAATATTCCCAAGCAAGCGCGAGGTACGCGCTCGTGGACGTTCGGAAGGCTACTGATCAAACCTTAGCCGACGCCGCAGCCTCCTCTCCCACTGAGCTGGGCTTTAAGATCCTAGTGCTGTACGACAATCTTCCCGTTGAGAGTCAACGACAGTATGTCGCGATGCTTCGTTGGACGAACCTACCCGGGCAGAGGTACTTGCGTTCCAAGCTGAAGAGCCAAATCGGCGGCAGGCGCTCGGACGGGCCTGCTGCAGAACATAGCATAGCACATTTACGTACATGAAGGTCATCCAGTCGAAGCGCAAGTGGGAGAATGGGATGGCGTGCTCTCGTTAATGATTGACACAGAGCCAGGGGTTCCCAACATGCTGCAACTATGAAACGCAGCGTACGAGAGCTGCGGCTGAGCGTGCATACCCCTTGCTAGCACCAGTTCTGTTCGGAGCAGTGAGTGGCATGTAACGCGGGCAAGCGATGCGTAGCCGCCACCACCAAGAAGAGGATTATGTTAGACTAAGGGCGTCAACCGTGCCGCAGCCACGAGGCCAGCAACGAACTTGTAGTGTTAGTAGTGGGTATTCATGAGTCTACTCCCTTCATTCTGGTCGTGCCTATCGTTTCTACGTAAGCTCACTGCTTCTCACCCTTGATAAAAGCTACGTAAACGCCCTGCGCCGGTTGCAGCACAATATCTGTCTTCATCATCGGAAACTCGTCTGTCCGGCACTCGATGCGCTCAAAACTCTGTAGGAGCCTGACAAGCGTATACGCCAACTCGGTAAGCGCAAACTGCTGACCAATGCAGATCCTAGGTCCGCCGTTGAAAG
The DNA here is from genome assembly GCF_000338955.1 of Baudoinia panamericana UAMH 10762. Taxonomy (NCBI): domain Eukaryota; kingdom Fungi; phylum Ascomycota; class Dothideomycetes; order Mycosphaerellales; family Teratosphaeriaceae; genus Baudoinia; species Baudoinia panamericana. The sequence goes on from NW_006911263.1 coordinate 1,236,369, forward strand.
GGATGTACGTCCAGCTCTTCGGCGTCCAACCATCCCATCTTTCGGGTACGAAGGATAGATAGTCCGGGAAACCGGCGGATGCTGGAGGGTAGATGTCCTCTCTTCGATGCAGGATTAGGGTTGAGTAGCCGACCGGAGTGTCCTTGAGGACGCCGATGGGCTCGTCGCCATTCGGACCCCCCCCGTGGGGGAGCGTGGTGTCGCGCAACGCTACGCGGACGTTGTAGGGTACGACTGGGTAGAGTCGGAGTATTTCATTGAGGGTATGCTGCAGGTAGCGCATACTCTTGAGATCGTCGTAAGTGGGCGGCTTGTCCAGGCCGGAGTGGCTGATGATCTCTTGTCGCAGCTTTTGCACCACCTGAGGGTGCCGAGAAAGCTCGTAAGTAAGCCAGGACATCGTGACGGCTGTTGTGTCTCGACCAGCGAGCAAAACAGCTATAAGCTGATCACGCAGGACTTGGCGATCCCGTGTGTAACTTGCCAGTGCGTGCAGGAAGGTGTAGCCTTCATCACTCTTGGTCATCTTCTCCAGCTCGTCTGGCGGAAGCTGTAGCGCACGATCAATATACGTATCTACGAAGCGGTTTAGAACCTTTAAGCCTGCGTGGAACTTCTTCCTTGGCACCCAGTTCTGCATAGGCCCGGCTCGAGCGATGATGCTCTGAATGTGTTGGACCTCGGTAAACGCTGCAGCGAATTCGCTTTGCCCGTTGTGCAGACTGTCGACACTGCTGCCAAGAAGGAAGTCTGTGGCTGCGTCAAGCGTGTATCGGAAAAAGAGGTCATCAGCGCGGACGGTTGCACCGTTGTGGCTGCCAGCCAACAGCGGTATCAAGACCTTGGTGTGCTTTTCGAAGGTGAGTAAGTCTGAGAGGCGGTCTTTGATGAACTGTGGGCGGAGTAGACTGCGGGAATCGTGCCAGCGCTCGCCGTCTGTTGTGAAGATGCCTGCGATGCAATCAGCATAACCGATACTGGTGACCGAGTCTCGACACGGCTTCTGGACTTACTGAGGCCGAGGAAATCCTTCCACTCCTCCCTAAACCGTTCACCCTTGCCATAGTCCTGAAACTGCGTGGCAAGGATGGCTTTGATGCTGATCCGACTATCAGCATATCGGTTACGGAGGGTTCGGTGACATTTACCTACTTTTCTTCGTCTGCTGTGAAGATGATCCTCGCCCCTGCGGTTATAGCTTCCACGGTGTACGGCAGGTTCTTGTTACCGCATTTACCGAACAGAGCCCACCACCACTCATGGTTGCGGTGGTGAGAGAAATACCAAATGGCCTGAAACAGTAGTCCGATGTTCCAGGGGGACCAAGTTCGTCTGCTGGGTGCCCTCTTGCCTAAAGCATCGAGTTTACGCTCAAGTGTGACAGCGCTGAGAACGATCTGTGTGTAATAGATTGTTGCCGCTGCTGCGAGTCCGTAAATCATGTATTGATGGACATTGTGTCTCAAGCTGTAGATGAAAGCTAATATCGCTACGTATAGCAAGGTGGGCGTCCACGTACGATCGAAGAAAGTGGCGAGCATCTTGCCTCCAACTTACCCAAGTGATGCAGTATCTTGGAACGACGGGGACTGACACCTACAGAGGGAAGCGCAAGTCAAGCAAACTTATAAGCTTATTGTCGTAGTACAGGCATGCTCCACTGCACCAGTTTTTTGTATGACGGAGCAGATGCCACGGATGTGAAGTCTCCGGGAGCTCCTCGCGAGGCACACTGCAAGCAAGGGTTTTGCATGGGAGCCGAGGCGATTAGGGTCGTTTATTACAGCTATCAATACTGGGTCGCCTGCTGTGAATGGTAAGCTCGCGCATGCTGTAACCAATGACATGTCGTCGCTCGCAGTCGTATAGGTGAGGAATAGGACTACGGTTTTGCTCTGCCCACGGTGCAACCGCAACGCAACTTGGCATCTGCTCGTACCCGTACAGACGGCTGACGACACGGCTTTTCATCTGGATCAGGCGAGACTTTCTCATCTTCCATTAATATACAGGTCTAACCAGCCGCCAGCGCCTCTCGCTCAGTGTATTAATCTCGCAGCTGGCGCATGCTACCTTTCAGCAACAGTCGTCGCAGAAGGTTGATTGATCTTCTTCCCCAGCCGCTTTCGAACGCCTGCGCTCCCACGGCCTTACAGTAAAAATGCTCGTTTCCGTGTGCTCCAAATGCTCCACCCATGCTTGTCCATCCCACCTTTGGGCCAGCTCGCAGAACTTCGAGCACTAAACGTTCTCTGGATACTAAGCACACCGCAGCGTGTGATCGCGCCAGAGTCCACGCGCTTGCCAAGTGGATTCGGTACTGCTATCGCTCTTGATATCCATTCACCTCCGGCTTCATGCTTACCAAGAAATCCCGCGTCATCTCAAAGCTGAGCCAACTACTCGCCATACTCGGCGCGACCTTGAGCAAGTTCGGGTACAATCCCTTGTACAAGCCTCGAACACCCTCTTGCGCGACAATGACGCGTATCGCATCCCATATACTCTTGTACTGGTAGCCCATGCCGGACATGGTGTTGATTTGAAATCTTCGTCTCAGGACGTCGAAAGGGTATGTGCACGTCTGAGCCAATGCTCCGCTGATGGCACCTGCCGCCAGTTTGCCGACAGGACCCGGGTTCGAGGAACCGTCTGGCGTGAAATACTCGCGCACAGACTCGTAGATCATGAAGTTCAGGCCGACGTAGGGCGCGACACCTGCCACGGTCGGCAGGATACCGCGGTACAGCGCCCCGAAACCGCCTTCGGTTTTGTACATTTGGACAAGCGTCTCCCACATCCCGGGTAGCTTCTTGCCGGCTTCCCGCTTTAGATTTTGGAAGGAGGCGGATTGGATGCTGAGGCGCGTGCGTACGATGTCGAGGGGATAAGTGAAGGTTACGGATGTAATGCCCGCCAGGGCACCGCAGAGTAAGCGGCGTTGGGGCGATAGTGCGTCACCGGGTGAGGCTTCGAAGTACTGTTCGTCGTCGTAAGTTTATGCTTACGTCGCATGTCTGTATTTCCACAGGTCTTGACTCACCGGCTTGTAGAGGTTGTAGCTGCCGAACTGCACCGCACTGTAAGGCACAATGCGTATGCAGTTCACGCCATTACCGGCCATCATCCCTCTGAAGCCCTCTTCCCGCCATATCTTCGCCAACGCTTTGGGTACACTCATCTTGTACTCTGTGTTCTGCGTCTGCACCTGCAGCAGGATCTTCAACCGCTCCAGCGGACTGACTACCGTTCTCGACACCGCGCCAGCTACACCTCCTGCTATGAAGGATGCCACCACAGCCTGGGAGACCCAACTACGGAGGCCGAGCATGGCTGGCGACTGCGGCGCGGGTTGGTCGGCCATATTGGGCTGTGATCGCGTCGTGAGAGGGTTCGTTGGTGAGGTTGCGGTCGATACTGAGGAAGAGATGGTGTGGCTGGCGCTCATCATAGGCTTGATTGCGCCTCTCGTGGCTTCATTTGCGCTAGTTGCAGTAGCCGTGTGTAACGCGGGATTCGGAGTGCCTGTCCGGGCGCTGTATTGCGTGTGGTGGGTGCTCGTGTGAGGTTATGGCAGAAGGTTTGCAGGGCGTTCATCAATGGCAAAGTCCGTTTGCAGGGAATTATTCGATGCGCTTTTGGTAGAGTAGAGTGAGGATTGCTTCACTTCCTTCTGGCGTGCTGATCCACAGCAGACGCCTTGGTGGTGATGGCTACTGCAGTTGGTAGGTCGTGTGTCGACAATGGCCTCGAATGACTGGTTCGACCGAATGGCCGTGACTTTACTACGTGAAACTGCCCGGTTGTCTCCGTATGTCCGGGGTAGCGTGTCGCAATCAATGCTAGACGGTAGAATGCCCGGCAGCTTCTCTACCACTTCGTCAAGTCTTTACACCTCACTCACTGCTCGAAGGGGGTAGTAGCAGGTCTAGGAAGGTAGGGACGGCAGATGCTTAGGAGCTGATTTGGAGAGCGACTATGCACCACCAGTCGCACCAGTCTGTCCCGATCATAGTTTGCCTCAAGCCAGCGGCGTTGCCCCCTGCCGAGCGCCTCACTATTCGCTGAATGGCGACGTCGCCATGTGCACAGCCAGTCATGTAAACAAAACGCTCAGCATGGTGCTGACGGGCATACGAAGGAGGTGATATACGGTAATGTTTGGAACGTGCAGTAATGATTAGGTACTGATATAACGCTCAACCTGCTCACGGCAATGAACCTCATACGGGTGCGCGTCCTCGTGCCATTCGCGCAACACAATGCCGACACCAGGATTGAGACCAACACGCAACAGACAACTGTCGAACTCTGCCGCCGTCTCTCCATTCAATGCTTGGACTTGCCCGGCGACTTCGATCGTGCGCGCCCACCAGCCTGTGAAAATGTCAGTAAACTGTCGTCATCTCTACTGCGCTTGTTCCGGAGAACCATACACCAACGTAATGCGAAGCAGCTTCCATCGCCTCACCCATTCTGTTGCCGACCATGTCCATGCCGCTCTTGAGGGACTCCGAGACGTTCTTGACGACGCCCTCGGGCTCGTGAGAGTGGTGGCGAGGATGGTGGTCAGAATGACCGTGAGACTTTTCCTTACCAGCCGGAGTGTGCTCCCTGGACCCGGGCTTGCTCGCCGGAGGCTTGGATGATGAGCGTCCGGATGAGCCTTGCTTGCCAGCCTTGCCATGATGGTCATGGTCGTCGTGATGGTCGTGCTTGTCGTGCTTGCCTTGCTTACCCACTGGCGGCTTAGAGGAAGACCGTCCGAGCCCGCCAGTAGAGGACGATCCCTTGCTCACCTTGCATTTAGACTGAGTCGAGGCAGGCCGTTTGTCCGGCTTGGGCTTGTCGTGAGAGTGGCTCCCGGGCGGGTTTCGGAAGGTCCTCATTGGGGCCATCCGCCCAAGGCAGTCCGCCATGCGCAAAACCTCGTCACTAGACGGGAACAGTTCTTTAAGAGTATGCTTCTTCTTCGCGGCATGCTCATCATCATCGGCATGATCCGCGTCGACGGCATGCTTCTTCGGCGCCGCCTTCTTAGCACCAGCAGCCTTCTTGGTAGTGGTCGCGGCGGCCGGCTTCTTCGGCGTGGCCTTCTTCTCTGGGGTGGCTTTCTTCTTCGGGCTGGCCTTCTTAGTCACGCGCCCAGTGGTAACCTTCTTAGTGGAACCCTTCGGTCGGCCAGGACTTGCTCGCTTCTTCTTCGTGTTCGCCTCCGCAGCAACAGCCTTTGCTTCTTCTTGGGCCCCTTTGGCAGCCTGTTTCGCAGCCGCCTGAATGCGTTTACTGCGTGGCCGTTCAGGGGTGGTAGGTCGCTTCGGCGCCATCTTCGTTCTTGAACCTTCCGGCGTCGAGCTGGTTGCGCAAGGAATATGGCAGGGAGTGGGCTTCACCTGCGCAGCGTTAGCGACGTTGTCCTTGAAGGGTGCACAGCCAGCGACGGCTAGCTTCAGACAGCGAGCCTACTGTGCGGCGTGCTTACGCGACGCTTGCGAGATGAACGTTTGCAGCGCAGATGGAAGTTCAAGAGAAACCGAACAACAACCATGTATTCGTGTATCGTCTATAAGTGGTACTGGCGCACATGACTTCATCTAAACTTCTGTTGACCGTGTCAACAAAGAATGCGTCCCGAGCACTGCATTCCACAACACAAGGACGCCCGCTGTCAGGGTCTGCGCCATACGCCTCGCTTCGTTTCGAACCATCTTACACTTACTGTCGTCTGACCTTCGCCATTCGTGCGTTCATGAACGCGAAAAAGCTTACCGGCGATGCGGAGATGCCCATAGTGTAGATGAACCGGCTGGCAAGGAAAGAGCCGAAGATGGCGCGGAGATAGTTGTCCGGTATCTGTCGTGTTCGTTAGCACAATCCTTCGTACCGCTAAATCTGATGAACACTCACCCGTTCGAGCATCTTGTCGAGTCCAATCTCAGTCAACAGTGAGTTCGGCAGCGCATCCATCAAGACGCTCTTCCGCAGCTCAATATCGTCCCACAGTGAAGTGGACTGCAGCTCCTCGTCCATCTTCGTGATCGCGGTACTCAGTCGATCACTGAGGATACTCCTCGCTACGCCCGTCTCCTCGTGCTCTCTCCAGATCGCTTCGAACTCCAACCGCGCATTCTCCTGGATTGTAGCCTGCACTTGCCGCACGTAATCCTGGTAGAACTGCGGCACCGTGCCGTCAGACTGCACGCACATATGCGATAAGAAGCTCTCATCATCAAATGACAGCGATGCAAGCACCTCCAGCGAAGAAGAAGTGACGCCGCCCTTGTTGGCAGACGCATCCTTGAATACTATGCAGCCTGCCTTTTCCAGGCGCAGCTTGGCTTCTTGTGTGATGAAGAGGTTGGCACCTTCGACGATGTACGGAATTGTCGCCTTGCCTTTGCTGATCAATCGGCTTGCACTGCTGAAGTCAATAGACTCCGGTCGGCCACCGCATGGCACGAACACATCGTAATGCTCCGTATCGCGGAGATGGAAAGTGTTGCGGAACGTGGTGCCGTTGTTGACAATCTCGCCGGACGGCAGCGTAGCATTCGTCTCTTCTACGAGCACTCGATAGCCTTCGGGCGAAAGCAGCTTGATGTCGAAGTGGTTGATCATTTTGCGCTCCTTCGCCAAGCGCAGCAGTTCCTTGCGGTCAAGCCCATTAGGGTCGACCAAGACTCCCGCGCCGTCAACGATAGCGCAATACTTCTCCTGACCCAGCAGGATTTCATTCGACCCGAGATCGCCATCTGGTCCGCCAGTCTGCAGCTTTCGCACCTGCGTCTGGTCGAGGTTGAGTTTACGATAGATGCCAAGCACGTATTCGCGGACGGATAATGTGGTCATGCCGTACGTATCATGTGGTATGCCCCCAAGCTTCGGCGATTTGCCTGTGAAGAACGACTTCCACCAAGGCGCGCCTCTTACTCGGGCATGCTCGGTCGCCCAGTTCACCAAGTCTGCGGTATTCTCATCCGGACCCATGAACAAGATTTCCTCCTTGCCGTGCAGATCCACGATCGGATCTTTGATGCCAGGCGAAGTAGGCGGGAGGAGCAGATCCATGATGCTGTCAATGTATTTTTCAAACGCTACCCTCGCCATATCCTGATGCTGGATGTCGAGTAGGATCACACCCTTGCTACCACCTTCCGGAATATCTTTGTTCTTGCGTTGCTGAGTGTTTGCAAGGTTGTAGTTCTCATCAAACAGCGAGCGCGCGTTGATGGCATACGCTTCGCGACTCCTAGACTTCACGATGCGAATGCCACCGCGTGCAATGTCCCTGAAGCGGAGATGGAAGCCTCTAAACTCCGAGCTAATGACCAGAAACATGCCATATAGCGCCTGCGGGTACTCTTCGGTGGGCAGAAAGCTTGGGTTGAGTCGGAAGCTGAGCGCGACCTTTGTGGGCGTGTAGAAGTTCGTCTTCAAGACAGCCTTGTTGAAGATGCGGAAAGCGGACATGACCATAGTATGGTGCTCGTTGATGGTCGCTTTAGAGATCATATCCTTGAGCTCTTCGTCCGTGAGCACGCGATCTACCTTCATGCGCAGGTAGGACAGAGTCGGCAGGAAGTCGTCTTGCTCGCCTCGGGTCTGGACGTAGTGAGCGTTCGCGAACGACAAGTAGAGCGACCGGATAAGGTCGGGATACTGATTGATGATCTCCAGAATGTAGTCGGCGGTGAAGGTCTCGGTACGCAGACGCTTCTTCAGTTTCGAAAGAAGTTCCGCGTGGACCTGGTTGCTGATATCTAGGAGCGAAGTGAGAGTGTTGTACTCGTTGCCAAGACGGTTAAGGAAGTGCTGCGTGAAGACCCAGACACAGTGGGCATAGATGGCTTCCTGTAGGGATAGCCTGCCTTTGGCGAAATGCGACTGGAGCCTATTCTGCGGAATGCAGTATAGCAGCGACACTTCCTTCATGATCTGATGAATTGATGCTTCGATTGGCGGGTGGTTCGTCCCCGCCTGCGGTGCCGGCCGCAGGTATATGGAGAGGATGGTGATGCCGTTGCTGAATTGTTCAACGTACTTTCGGGAGGAGGTGAGGCCGTAGTAGTGGTACAGATCGCTCAAAGCGGTGAACAGTCCAAGCGCAGAGCCCTGCTTGAAGCCTACGACGAGCCGCTTTTCCCTTGAGCCTTCGACATCGTACATGTCAATGACGGGCCCGGTACGCGACACCACCGAATCCATGACACGCTGGTACAAAGCTCTAGTGTTTGGTGTGGTCTTCTGCAAGAAGCGAGAATCACCAAGCACTTCGATGCTGGTTTCGAGCGGATCTGGATCCTTGTTCTTGAAGCTGGTGTGATATACGAAGTAGCACCGTAACGCATGGTCTCCTCCACCAGGCAGCTTACTTGGGGAGCGGAACGTCTCCACTCGGTAGGAGTTGAGGCCTCTGCTGCCATCCAAATACTTCTCTTCCAGTCTCGCTTCGAAGCCTGAGCCATCCGCCGGCGAAGCACCTGGCACAGAAGTGTCTATGTAGACAGCATGGTCGCTGGCCTCCTTGTCAAGCCTGATTTCAAGCTTCTTGTCGTCCCGAGCATACGCGGCAACCTTTGCTGCATACAAAGAGTGGATGTGGCTCACAATAGCCTCCACAGTCTCCGTGCTGAAGTACATGTCGTCGATGCCAAGCTCGTTGTAGAACCACTCGACTTCATCTTCCACCAAGTCAGAGGGCAGGAAGCCCTTCTCGTCAACCTGCGCAACGACATCTTCCATCTGCTTCTGTTTGCCCTCGAACTTCGGAGCCACATAGCCAGAGCCGGTCTCATGGAGCGTATGCGAATGCTGCGGCGGCGCCCCCGGTACACTCAGATGCGTTGGCTGTGGTGATGGTTGGCGCCCTGGCGTCCGCACCACCCGTTCCAGAAGCTTGTTGTGCGGTGCGCCGCCATTGGCGACGTCAAGCGAACCATTGGGCTGATCCGAGGCCATGGCTTTCGTCCAACGTTACTCAGTAGATCCTGTCGTACCGCGCTGTTGGCCACGAGGGTCACCTTTACTGGAGTATATAGCCAGACGAAGACGTCGCGCGAGCGACTTAAGAAGAGATAGGAGAGCTCAGCACTGCCCTGTTCGAGGCTGAAACCTGCTGCTCGTACTCAGCTTACGGCTGGTTTCGATAGGCGTGGCTTATCAGCCTGAAAATGCACACTCGAGCAAGCAGCTGGACTGGACGGCGTCGTACAGCGGTGCGCTAGATATGCCTAGGCAGGCCAAGCGTTTTACATTGAGGCTTTTTCAACCTCTCCATTCTATTCACAGCGGTGTCGGTTCGTATGCAGGAACAGAGAGCTAGCTGGTCGATCATGGTGGCTGCGGAAGAAGCCGAGTGGGGTCATGTGTGGCTTCAGACCATTGTCCACCTCATGTTACAGGCTTGTAGGTCAAGCCTAATGATGACAACCACAATCAGGATCGTGGAGTAGCATGTTGCCAATGGCTCCATCGGGATTGCTTGAGCTGCCGGCAGAGCTCAGAGCCCGCATCTACGTCGATGCTTTCCAGTTTGACAGGACACTGTGCCGTCCCGTCAGAGCAGAGGCATGGCGAGACTTCACTGGCTACGTTACCAATCTGTCTCTCCTCACGACCTGCAAGCTCATCTACAGGGAATCTAAGGATGTATTTTACGACATCAACAAGTTCGAAATCTCGTACAACCATCTCTGCACATGTGAGAATCAATTCCCCTTTCCTACGCTGAACGAGCGCATGCGGGATATTACCATCTCCGGGTACTTACCCAGGATCGATCAAGAACGACCATGCAGACTGTGCCGATTCACAGATCGTGGTTCAGGACTATTCGATTACCTATCCACTCTACCGCGTCTCAAAAGCGTTGACGTCCTTTTCGAACACGAAACCGACTGGGACTCGGGCATCCTCTATCGCATCATTCATTATCAGAACTGCGCACTGGAAGCCCCGAAGATCGGCGTACTGAGAGTCAAGGGACTGCCTTTCCAATTACGATTGCTCTTATCGACCCTCTATCTGGCGTGGCACCATCTTGCTGGCGACCCAGACCAGGGATCGGTCGGCTCCAAGCGCTACCCTGGTGAGCGATCGACCCGCCACGCGCTTGAGTATCTGCAGTTCGAGGCTAACACCTACGACCGCACCGCTCAATCTCTACTGCGATTCTTTCTGCCGATAGATGTAGACAACCCATCCGCGAGCGTCCTGCGCTTCAAAGGTCTTCCGGACGAACTGAGGCGCCGTGCGGATTTCACGATCGAGCTGGCTGCCGAGTTGAACGCCATCTTCAGCGATGGTGGCGGGTCGGAAACCATCCGATGGACGGAGATCGATGGGATGATGTACAACGGCCGGTGGTCTTTCAGCGACGAGGAGGACGGATAGACGCCTCCTTGAGTTCCCCACGACAACATACAACACTGTTCCGTGCGTAGATGTGGTTGCTTGGGCCCCGAGGAGCACAGCGCCACATACGTGAGCGGACGTAGACCATGAGGAAACTTTTCCAGTATCAACCGTGTTATGCTTTCGACATCTCTCCCAGCGCTCCTTATACGTACATGACTGTTGCAGCAGCTTCACCATGTCTACCAGGCCATATTTACCAAGCTCTGGGACGTCATTTACCGGCTCTGCCAAAAAGTAGTGCGTGGCGGTGTTACACGTGCGTCCCTACCTACATATACACAGTCTTAGGTGCCCCAGTCGTACCAAACGCCTCGCTTCAAACAAATACATATACATTTCAGGTCTCATCCCGATCTCAGCCTTGCACCCCACCATTCCATACTCAAACGATCCCATAAACCTTCTTAGCGATAAAGTAGCTCGTCAACCCGAACGCCAACAAACCTGCCGTAATACACCAGAACCATGTCAAATTGCCCTCTTGTCCTTGGCCGGGCACCCAGACATTCATGCCCCACATCCCCGTAATGATGTTCATGGGCAGGACGATGGTACCCAGGACCGTGAGCTTTCCGAGGATATCCGAGGTCTGCTCTGCGCGCTCGTTCATGCGGATGTTGATTTGGGCGAGGTAGTTGCTGTGCGCGCGGCTAAGGAGGCTGGAAAGACAGTCAGCTTGAATGCTCGATATCGCTAGGCAGGGAGGACGACATACTTCTCATAGTGACTCAGATTGCTCGTCATCGTGACAATGTGATCCTGGATATCACCCAGGTATAGCCCGATCTCACTCTTTGGCGCCACCTCCCATTGCTCATTGCAGCGCTTCGCAAAGCCCTTGATGACATCCGCCTTGTTACCCAACAAGCGGTACAGGCCCATAACCCTCTTGCGGCACTCGCCTACGCGCCGGAGCATGTCGCCGCCGGAGTCGCCGGCCGTCTTCTCGCCCTCGGCCTTCATGGCGCCCATGTCGCCCTGCGTCTTAGGATCGTCGCTGTAAGACTTTTGCGGCTTCGTGTCCTGATCGAATGCATTGTCGGCACTGCTCTGGTGCATGTTCAAGATGCAGGCGTCAATGTCGTCGACTTCACGTTCGATGGATTCAACGCGCGGTGCGAAGTAGTCGGTCACGTTGTCGATGATGGCGTAGCTGATCCAGTCTGCTGTTGGGCTCATGTAATCGTTGAGCTGCCGGATACGTCGGCGGACGTTGTTCGGGTGCGGCGAAGATGAGGAGTGGAAGGTGATGACGCCGTTCCTGAAGACCACGATGAACATATTTACGGGCTCCATGTAAGACTCCTTGGCGGCATCTTGTTCGAAGGAGCGGTAGTTGACGAAGTAGTAGTTCTGGAAGAGCTCAACCTTCTCCCGTTCCTCTTCTGTCAGAATGTCTTCCACAGTCAGTTGGTGGATGCCGAACGCGCGGGCAATAACCTTCATCTCCATCTCGGTGGGCTGCAGTACGTCGAGCCACCACGTCGGCCTGACGCCGTATCGACTTTCATTACGGTGAATCTTGGGCCGGATGGTGCCGTTGTCGCCTTGAGCTGCGGGGGTATTGGAGCCCGTGTTCGACTTGGAGTTTGAAGGGGACCTCTCGCTTGCTGACGGAGGACGTCCTGGTTGGTTCTCAGCAAGACGACCGTTGAGAAGGTTGCCGAGCGATGCGTGGTGCGTCCTGTGATCGTGATGTTCGTCGGTTTCTTCATCGTCCTCTGAGTATTCATGTTCGATTGGTGGCGGTACGAACAGGTCTTCGAAGGTCGTGCCGTCCGAAACGAGATCGCTGATGCTGCGCGCGTGAATGGTACTGTCTAGTATCTCATTAAAGTATGTGAAGCGAAATGGCTGCTCTTCTTCCTCTGGCTTGAAGACGGGGTTAGCAGGTCGGAGCCGTCCGTTGACCATGACCGGCTCGGAGATCTTCTTCGCACGGATGATGTCTTGCTGAGTCCGCTCCTCCTTCTCCTCATGCGCCCACTCTTCAAGGATGGATAGTTCGGGCCACTGTCGCGTTCGCTTGCGTTTCCTCCTCTCGCCGGACCCAATCTGCGAGTGGCGGTCTTCTTCCTCTCCAATCTCCGATAGTGGTGCATCTCCTGGGAAGCACACATCCCTCTCGGCTAAGTCGGCCATCGTGTTGCGCCGGCGAACGGCATCTGGAGAGTCTTCTGAGAAACGCCGGTCGGGTCCGAAATCAGCACTGTCAATGTCAATGATAGCGTCCCGGCCTCTGTCACTGTCATTGTTGCGGTCTGTCGCCATTACATCATCGAGCGACCCAAGCTTTGGGGAAGATGGTACTGAGGGCGGGTTGTTTGGATCATGACCGTCTTCGACATTGTCGGTAGTGCCTTGACGGCCACGAGCATCGTTCTTGCGCTTGGATGAATCATAAGACGTAGTGGACAGCCTCCTAGGCCGGAACTGCGATCCGTGACTGCCATAGTTGAAGCCACTGTTATTGCGTGCCAGCTCCGGCTTGGATCGATTGCGGTTGCTGGAGCTTAACAGTGGAGTGCGGTCGTTGGTGTTGCCTTCGTCGTCATCCTCGCTGATAGCACTAGCGGCAGTATAAGGGTAGCGTGTCTTCGTGACACCAGCCTGCGCCGTGGAGTTGCCTGACCCACGATGTCTTGGAGCCAGACTCGGACGGGCGAAAGGCTGTTGCAGACTCTGCCGTCTGCTCCTCATGGCGCCATGTTCACGGTGGTCCAGAAGTGCTTCGCTTTCCAGACTAGTGTTGCTACGGTTTCCGGCCCGTAAGCGGTAGAAGCTGGACTGCTGTGCAGACGACCGCGGGTTGGGGACGTCAAGCAGACTCGGTCGTCCTTCCGTTTCGCCGCCTGCTCCACTCTCCGATTCACCACCAGCAAAGCTTTGTCGTCGAGTCTTCCTACGATTCTTGCCGCCGCGGGGACGCTTCTTCTTAGGCTTCGCTGCATCGGACGTAGAGAATGCGGATTTGTTATGTAAAGACATGGAACTCGGCTGGGGATCCTGTGTCTGAGAAGCCGAACCATCTTCAGGCCTTGCCATTGAACTGGGGCCTGATATCCGGTTGATGTCGTCCTTGGAGGCGTCCATGACAGCTTGCAGATTGAGAGATGGAGGAGAGTAGGAGATGCAGAGAGGGAATGCTGCAGCAAGTGCATGTGGCCTGCTAAATGTCACTGTCAAGCTTCGCCAACCGTCGGGGTCAATGCACGAATGACGCTGATCGCGGGCCAAACCGAGCATATGCCGTGTGGCGCATGCAAATGTTCCGAACCCAAGATCTGATGGAGGAGATGCAGTGGGTGTCCTTGGCTACGAAGAGTACATGTTGTCAGCGACTAGACGTACCACGACTCGTTGGAGAAATGCCGCATAGATCTTTCTCGCCCATTGCGATTGGAGACTTTGATATTAATACTGGTCGACTTAGGGGTACATTATGAACCGTATCCGCATCAAACGTAAGTCATACACGTCCCGCGCATCAATCGCGAGCGTTCCCCGTGAAGGACATCTCCACCTCGCCACATCCATCATGACGCCGTCTCCATCAACTCACAAACCGCATGAAACACCGCCCTCGCCCGTACATCTTTCTGCAAACCCTCGTTCACCCCCGGCCGCCCTCCGGTTCTTCTCCCCAAACGGTCACTATGCCACCTTGTCTTCTCCTTCTTCAGCACATCGATCAGTGCCTTGATCTGCGTCGGAGTGGCCCGGAGCTTGTTATAGCCCATGTCGATGCGACCAGTGCCCGTGGCGTCCGCGTACAGCGGAATTAGGTCGCAGACGTTGAGGAAGAAGGCTTGAGCGTTTGCTTGCATGACTGTCTCTTCGGACCATGTAGAGGGATGGGCTGCGATGTTAGGAGCCCAGAGAGTGTCACGAGTGAGTAATGCTTGCGGGAGCAGACCTCGTGTTGGGTATGGTATGTTTGGGTCGTTTGGCGACAGCGCGGTCCAACGGTCATTGTATGTTTGAAAAAGTCGCTTGGCTTCGTCGGGTGTTAGAAGACTCGATGGCGGCATCGGTGGTGGTGGCTGGGTGAATGTGGCAAAGCCTGGTTGCGGCACGTGGCCTGTCGGTGTGAAGCGCGTCCGCTTTCTCTGCCCATCTGCGAAGGTGCCGTCCGGCATCGTGAAGGAGCTGTGGAAGTCGTTCTCCATACCCGGCATACCGCCGAAAACGTGATGGAAGTGGTTGTGGAAGGCTCCGAAGAATGGATCTGCAAAAGGTCCTTGACTGTGGAGCGTGCCGAAGTCCGCAAACAGCGGGTGAGTGGCTGTTCTAGGTGGAGTGGAGAAACTTTCAATCCCAGGCAGCTCCATGTATTCGCCAAAGTCGGACAGGCCCGGTTGCGGAGCCTGTCGTTGCGACGCACGGCGAAAATGCGGCGGTGTTTGCTGCTGGCGCGGTCTACCACCACTAGCCAGCCGAATCTGCTCGTTCTGGAGGTTCTCTTGTGCCACAGCCAGAGCCTGTTCGCGCAGCTGGATCTGATCCACCAAGTTCTGAATGTAGCGGATGTCTAGCCCAGGCTGCCGTGATGCCCGCTCCAGGCGCTTACGGCACCGCCTGACGCCGTCTGACCGGTTCTGCACTGCATCATGGAAAGGCTTCAGCGCATCCGGTTGAGAGGAGTTGGCGTGACTTGAACGAGGTCTCTGCCGCATGTCGCTGTACTCGTCATACTCAATATGCCCCAGGCTGTCGTCTTCGCTTTCCGACGCGCCGTGTGCGCGGGTGTTGCCGGGCGCTCGATGCCCGCTTTCGGACTCACGCCACTCCCTCGATGCGTACGGGTCACGCACATTCGGAGGCTTGCGTGTGCGCTCCTTGCCCAGCTTGTCTTTGACACGAGAGAATACGGAGCGCCGCCGCCTGTTGCCACTTCCGGTTCCATCGTCTCCGTAGGCCAGACCGTCTCCGCTCTCTTCATCGTCAGAATCGGCTTCACTAGACTCTACGAGCTCGCTTCGACGGGCAATCCTGGGATTGCTTGCTTGGCGCATATCATTCGCGCTAGTGAGCAAATTCAGAGCTGTCCCCAGCAGTCCAGCGGCTATACCCGAACCCGAAGGCTGGTGGCGAGCACTTCGTGGTTCGGGAAACAGCACATCCAGAAGCCCATTGGCAGTACCACCCGTCGCGCCGAACGACATGCCGGGACTGGTGTAGCTGGCAGTCTCTACTGTATATTGCACGCCATTGTCAGTCCATGACCGGCGGGAGTGATTGAAGGGTGAAGCCGTGCTGGCCGAGGGTCGCGGGTGCAGGCTGTCGCGACCGTAGTAGGCTGGCATCTTCAGTGGTCGTTGTTTCCAAGCTAAATACGCCTATGATAGCTTGATGTCTGTTGTAGGTGTGAGAGAAATACTCGGCGAACCTGTCGCCCTAGTCAATAGACCATGCAAGATTAGTGACAGGCAAGGGCGAGGATGTGAAGATGACAGGCTTGGTGACACGGAACTTGCAGCCTTGTGAGACGTGAAGCTGCTCGAGTGAGGCTTGCCAAGCTTCTCATTGGCTCGCTAGACACTGGCATGTGTTTGCTTGCAGGCGAGGGCGCCTTCACACAGACTCGATTGCCTAGATAATCCCTACGGCTGGGCGGACATGCTTCGTCGCTGACTGATGAATATCGAGGGGAGGTGGTGCCGTAAGTTCGAAGGCACGTGAGGAATACATGCTAGCTTCACATTGGCTCGGTCGCAGCCGGCGCCTGAATGCGTCCTTGAGCATTCACCGCAGCTGTGCAAGATATGCCAGAGCTTCCCACTCATAGCATTGCCACCATTCCGACAACGATGGGTGCAGAGTGGTGCTCGTCGTGAGTACCGAGTGAGCGTGCGCGCTATTCAAGGATGTACAAGTCATGACCCGCGAGGAAGACTCGCAACTCGAGCGACCAGCATAGCATGGCGGTCAACTGGCGTGGTGACCTAGGCTTCTCAGATAGATTGGCGGCCACAGCGAAAATGCAAGTCAGTCAGCACGGCGATATCCAGTCATCAAGGCCTAAGATCTGACCCTCAGCAGCTCTAAAGCGTACAGGATAGCCAACCCAGACTGTTCGTCAACCGAGCCGTCTCGGAATGCCAAGCTCCTAGAAGAGAAGGCACGCCAGAATGCACTCTCGCTTGTATGTAGCATTGCCCCCAATGCGTATTGTGCGTGTGCCTAACTGAGGTGGCCTAGCGAGAGTATCATGAGTTATGCGCCAAGGCCGTCCAACTTCTGCTCAGTGCGCAGGCCGCCGGCAACGTAGAAGATCGTCATGTTGATGAGCACATCTTCCCCAATCTGCCCCTTTCTGGCGCACAAATAGGCCGCTATGCCAATGCTCAGCATCACAGTGATGGCCTGTTCTCCGAAGTCTTCAAAGCTGTTGATCCTGAAGCCAGGAGTCACCATAGCCGCTATGAACTGGTTGCTTTGAAGATCACGGTGCCAGATCAGATGACGCCACCGCATGATTCAAAAAAAGAAGCACGCATTCTTGTAGCGGCTAACGGGGAGCACATCATAACTCTTCTTGAAGCCTTCCAACAAGCCGGGGGCCGATTCGTGCTCGTCTTTCCGTTTCTACCACACGGTCTCGACGCTCTTTTGCGCCAAGGTACCCTCACGGGTGACTCACGGCGCAACATCCTGAGGGACATCTTCAGTGGGCTGGCTCACATCCACAACCTAGGCATCATTCATCGCGACATCAAGCCCACAAACATCCTGCTCTCCTCGCCTACAGGACCGGCTTTCTTGATCGACTTCGGCATTGCTTGGTCACCATCCGACCCGGCTTCCGAACCCACCATCGAGAAGATTCTAGACGTTGGCACAACTTCCTACCGCCCACCGGAGCTGCTCTTCGGTCACCAAGCATACGAGAACAAGCTCGATATGTGGGCTGCCGGATGCGTCGCCGCTCAAGTCGCCTGTCTCGGCAGCAAGACCCTGTTTGATGCTGGCGATCTTGGGAGCGAGCTGGCACTCATCAAAAGCATTTTCGAGACGCTTGGTACGCCCGATCTTGCCGTGTGGCCTGAAGCAGCGGCCTTTCCGGACTGGGCCAAGATGAACTTTACGCAGTATCCGGCTAGGCAGTGGCCGGCCATCTTGCCGGAGACGGACGGAACGGCGGTAGACTTGGTCAGCAAGCTTGTCGTGTATGAGTCTCACCAACGACTTACTGCTGAAGAGGTGCGAATGACCGAGGTTGAAATGGGAATATATTAGCTGACGAAGTTTAGGCGCTGGAGCATCCCTACTTGAAACGAGCGTCAAAGGGCCAAATCAATGCATAAGCGGAATCGTGCTGCGTGGTGCCATCGCAGGGCAAGAACGCAAGTATTCCTGAGGGTCAATGGTGCAGAGCTATATTAGCTTCATTGTGCC
The DNA here is from genome assembly GCF_000338955.1 of Baudoinia panamericana UAMH 10762. Lineage (NCBI taxonomy): Eukaryota > Fungi > Ascomycota > Dothideomycetes > Mycosphaerellales > Teratosphaeriaceae > Baudoinia > Baudoinia panamericana. The sequence continues at coordinate 1,254,183 of NW_006911263.1, forward strand.
CTACAAACGCCTTGCGCACACGGTACATGCTTTCGTTGGCCAAGTACATCCAAGAGTCGTCACAAACGTTATTACCAATGACTGCGTTGCAAATAGACGATCTCTCAATCTTCCTTGACAAAAATTATGCACCCTGTCTCGCCTTCTCAGCACATATCAATGCGATGATCCTGCTCAACTCCGCGCTCTGCGCCGCGTGTTCCTTAATCATACGCTCATCGACACCCTCCGCCTTGCTCAACTCCGCAGAAGACTTCAGCATGCGATTCTGCAGTTGCAGCATCTTCTGCAGCGTGTTGTCGAGGAAAGGCGCAGAGAAGGCAACGGAGTCTGCGGCGCCACCGTTAAGACGCATCTCGAGCTTCCGTGGTCGTTTCTTCTCGTCAAGCTCTTGCACTTCGGGCTCCTTTGCCTTCGGTCTGTAGAAAGTGTAAGGTTAGTGGGGATGTCGACAAATAATGGTGAGGTTATTCCGTCTTACCTTTCCACGAACGTGATGCTCTCCGCCATCTCCGCAACTCTGTTCGCGATTCGGTTCGCCATGATCGCGTAGGCGGACGTGACTCCGCCCATGGGATTCTCACCGCCGGCGACCGATGCGGCCTTGTTCATCACTGGCGCTGCTTTTTGCTGTGCTGTGCCGGCCGCTCGCTTCGCGACTGTTCCGGCTGCGGGCTTCCTTACCGGTGCACGAGGCGCCGGCTTCTTCGCTACGCCATTGACTTGCGGCGCTCCTTGGACTTTACTTGCCATGGCTGGAGTTGGAGTTGGGCTTGCGGAATGGGCGGAGTCTGCGAAGCGCACTCGTTTGCTCGATGGTGAATCCACGATCAAAAGAGTGTTGCCGAGTCGTTACGAACACTAGGCGTTGTGGTGGACAATGAAGACGTGCTTGAAGACTATAGCACAAGTGGTTGCAGAGCAGAATACTTCACAACAGCAATTACATGCGCCAATGTACGTTCAACCGTTCGATCCACGAAGGGGCTGGAGTTGCGCAGACGCCTCAAGGGCCTGCGTCACTGTGCAGAAAAGCGGGAGAATGATCGTCTGTGCAACAACCTAGCAAGGGTGCAAGCGCCACCACAGCGACCGTTTTTGGTCCGACGATCTGCAGATTGTGGCTGGAACTTGGCTCGGTTGCTGTCATTGCTGCAGGGGTCCGGACGGGTGTGAGGCGAGACGGCAATGGCATGACAGACGGCTTGAGGACGGTGGTGGACGGTAAGGTTGTGCTTTTTCGATCATGATTCTGGCGTGAACCTCACCATCAAGCCAACCATCTCAAGCCTGGTGTCTTCGAGTCGTGGATGGTAACAACGAAAGGTAGACTTGCCCAATAGGAATTGATTCTTACGAACCAAGCATGGTAGCAAGAAGCACAACATCTGGCGACGGAGGCGCAGGCCTTACTCTCACCAAGTCCGGCGTCAACAACCCCAATCCAATCCAACATGGCGGCATGGGCCAAGCAGAGCGAGCGTTCAGCGCCGCGTCGACGTTCCTGTCCGGGCTCCTCGCCATCTCTGCCTCCCAGTTTATAGGTGCGCCGCTTAAGCTTGTCGACCCTAAGGCCTACGATGGCTACATGGCGTGGACTAAGGAGTCCTTTGCCGTGCTAATGACAACCATCACGCAATGGTGGGCGCCGACGGTTGTTAGGGTCAGTGGCGATGACAGTATGAAAGGCCAGCTCTTCCAAATGGACGACGGGACGCTGAAATGCAACTTCCCGCACCGCATGGTTCTGATGGCCAACCATCAACTCTACACGGATTGGTTGTACCTTTGGTGGATCGCGTATACCAACAAGATGCACGGTCGCATCTACATCATTCTGAAGGAAAGCATGAAACAACTACCAATCTTCGGGTGGGGTGCACAGTTCTATAACTTCATCTTTCTCAGCCGTAAGTGGGAGACCGATCGGTGGCGCTTCAAGTCTGCGTTGAGCCATCTGAAGAATCCGGAAGATCCAATGTGGCTGCTCATCTTTCCGGAGGGCACCAATCTCTCCGCCGTCACCAGGGAGAAATCAGCCGCGTGGGCGAAAAAGTCTGGTATTCCGGACATGAAGAATCAGCTTCTACCCAGGACGACGGGACTTCAGTTCATCCTGCAGGAGCTGAAGCATTCGACAAACTGGCTGTATGACTGCACGGTAGCATACGAGGGTGTGCCCAAGGGCGAGTATGGTCAGGACATCTTCACACTGCGGTCTTCGTTCTTCGAAGGCCGACCGCCAAAGAGTGTCAACATGTTTTGGCGTAGATACAGAATCAGTGACATTCCTCTCGACAACGACCAAGCGTTTGGTCGGTGGTTGATGAACCGGTGGAGGGAGAAGGATTACATCCTCGAGTACTACTACAAGTTCAAAAACTTCCCTGCGGATGATCCGGTCTCCGCGATGCAGGCTGTGGAAGGCAAGAAGGAGCCCAATCACGCCAAGATGATCAGCACGGAAGTAAAGGGTGGCGGCTGGGATGAGTTCCTGAGCATCTTCGGTCCCATCACCACTGCAGCAGGTGCATTGAGCGCAGTTGACATGACCGAGCCGCTCAATTTCGACAACCTGTTAGCGAAGGTCGCAGAGCAGCAACAGCTGAATCTTCTCGATATCGGCAAAGCACCGATCGCGGCAACGAGCCAAGAGGCCATCCGGAACGCCCTAAGAGCCGCCAACGCCCATAGTCCCCTGCCGTCAGGAGTTATGGACAAGCTGTTGCAAGTTGCACCGCAAACACAAGAACAAATGCAGAAGACTCTCGCATCCTCCGGCAATGCCGAAGTAGCGAAGAAAGCGTCCCAGGCGCCCGCGGCGAAGGGCCAGGTATCCTCCGCAACGCAGCAGAACATTATGCGAGTCGCGCAACAAGTTCAGCAGAACATCGCTCGAGCAGCTCCGCCGGCGCGGAAAGCGAACAGCGTGTCGTCCATACCAGTGGGAGGCGAAGCAGCGAACACCACGCGGAGATCTTCTGTTAACCCTGCTGCAAGCATGCAAAAAGCCATGCCGATGGCGAATATGCAGGCCATGGTGACACGTCCACTAAGCACGATGGCTATTCAGACCGCCGCGGCATCGGTCCGGAACGCTGCCGCGCAAAGGACAAGAGAAAAGGGTGCTGCGTTGCCGGGTCAAACGCCCCCTGCGGCGGCGAAGAAGGCACAGTCGGGTGCTTCAGTATCGAATGGCGTTAAGAGGCCGGAGGGTAAGGCGAAGCTTTCACCGGATGCAGAGGCTGCTATCAAGCAGGCGGTCGCTGCTAAGGCGAACAAAGAGCGCGCGGAGAAGAAGAAGGTACAGCCTTTGACCGCGGCGAATCTGGCCGCTGCGTCGACCAAGCGGTCGGCGGGTTCAAAACCCATTGGTACGCAGAAGTATGTGGATGGGCGGAAGGTGAAGGCGTGAAACAGAATGATTTAGCCGTCATTTGTAGCGTTCCGTACGTACTTACGCAAAACCTCTGGGCGAGTTTGCTATCACCTACCTCATTGCTTACTGCGCCCGGTTTCTCGCCGAGATCTTTGTTGTTATCAGTGACAATGCTGAAGGTGAAGAGGAGTGTCGATATTGCAGCCCGGAAACAGAGATGGCTGCCAACTTTCCCCTTCCTTGCGGATCTGCAAGCAGTTGCATGAAGCGAAGGGAGCTACAAGCTTGTATGGCGACAGTCTTTTGCATGACTTTGGATGTCACCTCTTTCTTCACTCCGTATGTCTTTTCTGTAAGTGTACGACACCAACTCGAGCATTGCGAAGTAGCGTTCAATGGAAAAGAACAACAAGGAGAAGTATTCTTTCTTCACAATAAAGTAAGGTAATGTGGAAGTGAACGCATTGGAACGGTGCCGCGGAACCGAGGTACGACTGAGGTTCCTGAACGTCACTTAGGTACAGGATGGGGTTCTGTCGCGTATCTTATGTATCGTCAATGTCCACGACTCCCGACAACATTTTACGGCTATCAGATCGTCCTCTTCTTCATATCACCACATTTTACAGCAACCCAACCAGGATTGCCCGATTATAAACGACAGATATGCCTCTAACAACCCTCCACCTCCTCGCACTGTCTCCCAACGCTACCATCAACCAATACGTCCGCGCGCTCTCCTCCTTTGGCGTCAAACCCTTCGTTACCTCCCGCTGTATCCGCTGGGTTATCAGACCCGAAACGCTCTCCACTGAGCAATTGCTCAACACGACATGGGACCTCCTAATCATCCTTCCCGCCTCCAGCCCACTCCCGGAAGCTTATCTGTCTCGGGACTGGGTGAGCAACCACTGGAGCATCACCGCCGGCGTCCCAAGCAGCCTGGTCAACGACTTTGAGCGGCGAAATGAACGACTTTTGCACCCTCAGTCCGGCGATGTGCCAGAGCTTACGGGAAGCTTAGAGAAGCCTAGAATGACATCTTCCGCCCAAGGGCTGGAGCTGAACGACGAGCTTCTGGAATGGAGCCGCCACTTCAAGCTGGGACAGAACGGGGCAGTAAGCATGCTCAATCTCCTCGCCTTCAAGCCAGATATGCACGAGAGTTACCTGCGCTACGGAAAAGCTTTCTCTGAATCCATCGGCAAAAAACGCGGTGGTTTTGCCAAGGTCGTAGGTAAGGTGGTGCCTAAGCAGGGCACACAAGGCGAGGATCAAGCGGGCTGGGACGAGATTGCCCTGGCGCACTACCCGAGTATTCGCCATTTCGCGGATATGATTGCGAGTGAGGATTATCAGGAAGTTAATCATCGGGACAGGTTGCCGAGCTTGAGGGATACGTGTATTTTGTGTACGAGCGAGCTGGATCCGGATTTGACGGTGGAGAAGCCTAAGCTATAGCTCGACTTCTGTACGATGAGCACCGTCAATTCGGGCCTTTCACTTCTTCGCCGCAGCAGTAGTACTCCCGGCCCCTGTGGCCTGCGCAGCTTTCATCCTCTCCCGCTGAGCCCTGCTACCTCCCAGTTTCGGCCCGTGATTCGTTCGATCCATGCCTGTCGCCTTGGCTACTTTTGAGAAGGGAGCCGGGTTGGGCGGGCGCCGGCGGTTGCGCTCCTCTTGTTCGCGGAGGAAGGCGGATGTGAAGGCGAGCGCTGCGGCAGAGTCGGGGTCGGCGTCGGTGGCGGGAGTCTCGAAGTTGTATTGGGATGGCGTGCCGGAAGCTGAGCGATCGTACAATCCAACATCGGATTCGCGCATGATGTCTTCGATCAGGCTGTCCCGGGCGAGGTCCGACGTGGCGCGTAAAGGAGGTTGACGTAAAGTTCTGGCAAGCGGCTTGTGCTGATGTTTGTTGCGCTGCGAGGCGGCCGCGCCCTCTGCAGCGCTGTTCATCCCCGGAACGCTTTCTACGTTGCGCTCAGCGCCGTTTTGAAGTTCGTCTGTCACATTGCGGGTGCTTTGTGCTTGCTCCGTGGCAGCCTGTACAGCTTTCAACTCAGCCATCTTGGAGTCTACAAATGCCGTCCTACGCTGTTAGTGCAGCCCTGTCCTCTCGATTGTGAACAGAAGGAAGGAAGCAGTACAAATCACGTACATATGTCTGTCATCAATCACCGCCGTTTTGCCACTTGGCTTTACGAAGCGGTCGGTCCCTGCAATACGCTGCTCCCGGTCCGGATGCATGGTAACAAGCGCGGTCTCTTCGCTCGGTAATGGCTCTGGTTTGGGAGCGAGACTGTTGCTGGAGAAGGAGATGCCTTGCTTCTTCACCACATTATGCCGCGACCGGGGTAAAGCTACACGGGCCTCGGTTTCGTTCGCCACGGCATCCATGGTTTCAATTGGGGTAGAGGGCGAGACATTGTCATCGTCGGCGTCTAGCTTCCTACGGAAGACCTTGCGACGCTTGGCGGCTCTGAGAGGTGAACCTGGAGTGTCTTCCATCATTGTCAGTGCCTTTGCATGTGGAATGCTCAACCAGTGTTTGCATGTGTTGGATTGCTTTTGTTGCTTCCGCCGAACTCGTTACAGCTGCTGTCCGGGCGCCGAGCCTTGCGCCGCCCAAGAACAGTCGAGAACGGTATATTGCAAGGTGTTGAAGAGAAGGAGCTGAAAGATAATATTGCATGACATATACTAGCGCCGTGATCCTCCCAGCGAGTCGGCGATATTCCTGCGGCTGTGACAACGGTCAGGTGGGGCTGCGAGTTGACCTTGAGTGAGATTGAGTTCAACCGCGCCTGCTGAGCTTACCCTCTCAGCGGATCCTTAATGAGATGCGCTCACGACTGGGTGAATATGTACCTTTCTCACACTGTCCATGACCGGACCACCCTACCCCAGCCGACCGCGGTGATGCTCTTTGTCCTCCAGCCTCAGCCGTAACCAAGCCCCAATCCCAGACGAAAGAGTAGCACGGCCACTACTTCGCTACAGGATCTCAAAACCCCTTACACGGCAATCAAATAGACTGTATCTTGGAGAGCAAGTCTGAACTCGGTTGGGTATACATATATATATACGCAGCATGCCCGCCCCATCTCTCCGCTCGCTCGCGATCCGCTCCTGCATCCGCCATCTCCCCGACATCACCTCCGTCGGCGAGATCCCTTACTCGGTCCTTCGACCTGTTCTCCGCCGGATCGAGAACCCATCGCACCTTCGCACTATCGAGGTCAGTAGTCCGCATGTCGCTGACGCGGACGAGGAGTTATGGAAAGCGTTCATTGCTCGCGATATACCAGGCTGGGAGAAGAAGTTGGCGGAACTGGGCACGCCGAGGAATGCGCGGAGTTGGTGGAAGGTCTACAGACGGTTGGTGAGAGAGGAGAAGGAGGCGAGGGAGAAGCAGGAGGAGAGGTTGAGAGAGGCGATGTCTGGCCTGACTAAACAGCGCGAGGATGCGAATGTGAGTTTTGTGGGGAAGGTGGTGCCGATGAAGGAGAAGGGACGCGCGTTTGTGGATGGTGTGCGTAACCCTAAGGCGAACGGGTGGGGTGGTGTGGTGAAGCCTAGTGTGAAGAGGGGGAGGGATGTGGTTGCGGCGTTAAGAAATCAGTCGAGGCAGGCGGTTAGGGAGAGGGAGTATAATCTGGGTCAGAAGAGGACTTTTACGACTGTACCACCCCCGGGAACGAAGGGCAAGGTGCAGGCGGCGCCGGAGTGGATGGTGCAGGAGTTGAAGAAGCCGGCACTTGCTAAGCCAGTGCCGGCGGCGGGTGAGGGTGTGAGGAGGGAGAAGATTGCGGTGCCCAGGGTGTTTACGGCATCCAAAGGACACAGCAGGGTGGATGCCGCGTTGAGTAAAGCGGAGGGTCAGAGCAATGCGGAGAAGGAGGCGAGACTAAGGGCACTGACTCAAGCGAAGTCGCGGGTCCCAGTGCTTGCAGCTGCTCCGTTAAGCCCACCCATCATGTCTGGGCAGGATCGGAAGGCTGAGGAGCTGAATGAGCCGGAGCAACTTCCGGGTGTTGGCAGGCTCGGCATTGAGCCGACCGGAGAGCGGCGACCGAGTCATGCACCTACAACCGCAACGCAGGCGATGAGAAAGCGGGCGGCACCGGCGGCCTCACCCTTCATGCCGGCTAAGAGGAAAAGGGGCTGAGCTACGAGCATTGAGTATGAGTCATCAATATATGCTAGTTGTTAGCAACGAAGCCATCGTTGTTCGTGACCTTACCAGACGCCTGTACGACCTTCAGAGAAATGGCTGGAGCTCGGTCGCTGTGAGACGCTCATGCCTTCCGATGCCAGGCGAAACACCTACGGATACAGAGCAACTGCTTGATCACGCCGTCTCCCTCAGTGCGGTCTTGGCGGCGGCAATGGCTTCTTTGGCCTTGGTAATGTCCTCGGGCGTGCTTTGATCGCCTGGGCCCTTGTCTTGCTCCTGCGCAAGTTCAAGTCAGCAACACTCATGGGATCAAGTAGTGGGTATGGAGCACGGTGGGTTCGGACTTACGATTACATGCTCAAGCCTGTCATGAGCCTCTTGGATCTTCTCCCGCAGCTTCGGGAAGATGGCTTTCGTCTCCTCAAGAGCTCTTCGCTGCACGTTTGTCAGCGGGACCGGACTACAGCCGTGAAACTCGCCACCGATGAGGGATGCAGGCAAACGAGAAATGACTGAATGTAGAGATTAGTTGATGTGTACATACTTCTTGCCTCAAAGTGAACTCGGCATTCTCGTCCCCGCTGCCACTTTGCTCCAGCTTGGTGATCCGGGCTTTTTGCTGCTCCAACTCGGCGTGGTAGCTCTTCTCTTCCTTCACCAGACGATTTAGCGACGATGTCGCTATCGCAAGCGCCGAGGGTGCCATATTTACATTTACAACGATGCAGTCTCTGGCTGCTTCCCGTGACCGTCGAGTCTGCGCAATAAAGCGCGCTAATGCAACCACTTTGTTTGAAAGGGATTAGCGTGATTAGAAGCGCGTCAAGGCGCGTTTCCTCCTCCAACGCCCAGCTTCCCACCTTTCTCTTCCAACATTCCCAATATACCATCCAGCAGCGAAGTGAACGACCCAGATGTCGTCCCCAGCGAGCCGTCGCTCCAATCGCAACTCCGTTAATGGAACACCTCAGCGCAGCGCGCCAGCATCGCTACCAGCATCGCAAGCTCCCTCTTCCAGCGACCCCATCATGCCAGACGCAGACGCTGCGAATGACCAGCTACAAAGCGAGGCTGAATATGCGTCGCAGCAAGACTTGCCATCCCAGAACACGCCAAGAGGCAATTCAAGGTCGTCGCAGGGGACGTCGCAATCGCAAGTCCCGCCCACTTCTTCACCACTGTTCATGCGACAAAGCCCGAACGGAAGCCAGAGTCAGAGCCAGAGTCAAGGCTTAAACGTGCCAGGCATCAATGGCGTTGGTATCAGCTCGCCACTTAGACAACAGACTGTCGCTGGCGGAAGCAGTGAAGGTGGGAGGACGCCGCGGGCAACGGGCGGCATCACGGGTGAGCGTGCAACGTAGACATGGTAGAGCTTCCGTTCATGCTAATAATGTACGCAGAATCGTCACCCATCCATTATGGCACCAGCTCAGATCCCGTTGGTCCTACGCCTGGTGGCCATCATGCCGACCGTACAAGCTCCACCGGCCTCTTCGTTCGCTCTCCAGATCTACTACGTGCTGGAGCCGCGACTCCAGCAATGCGGAGACGTCATGACATCGACTCCGATATTTCCGGACGTGCCCGAGTCTATATAGATGAGAGTGGCATGCCCACCCGGGATGGCGGATCAGACGGCGCAGCCACTTTCTCCAACCTTAACCCAAACACCTCTGACGCCGATCTGCTCGGTGGCTCCTCGACGAAGATCGTGTGGGGCACGAATGTATCTGTTGCAGACTCTTTCGCAGCGTTCAAAGACTTTCTGTGGAACTTCCAGAAGAAGTATCGTCTTATTGCTGATGGCGAATTGAGCGAAGACGACATACTGGACCCCGATCACCCTGCGCTGGAGAAAGAGAACCTGACCATGCTGGAGACTATACTAGATCTCGGCACGAGAGCGTTCTACTTAGATTGCCGGAACTTGAAGGCTTACCCTGCGACGAGGAAACTATGGCATCAAGTCCAGGCGTTCCCGGCGGAGATTATTCCCGTCATTGATACGGCGGTCAAGGATGTGTTGATCGATCTGGCGGAGAAGAGGATGAATGAGCGGCGCTCTACACAGACTCAGCAGGCGCGGCAACAGCAAGCACGGTCTAGCTCGATGCCGCCAGTGCCCAGCTCGGATATCGATGGTGCTCATACTCCCGCACACGTCCAGACTCCTCAGGCACAGCCGAACGGCGTCCCGCAGCAGGCTACAGATAGTGATGAGGAGGATCTCGTATCAGAAGTCGAGCAGAAGATCTACCGCGTGCGGCCCTTCGGTCTCGACGCTACGATCAACCTGCGCGAGCTGAATCCTCAAGATATGGACAAGCTAGTCTCCATCAAAGGGATGGTCATCCGGACCACGCCAGTCATCCCAGATATGAAGGATGCATTCTTCCGCTGTGGAGTGTGTCACCATACCGTTAAGGTGGACATCGACCGCGGCAAGATTGCTGAGCCTACAAGGTGTCCGCGCGAGGTGTGTGGGAGCAGCAATAGTATGGTGATTGTCCACAACCGGTCAGGGTTTGCGGATAAGCAGGTTATCAAGTTGCAGGAGACTCCCGACTCCGTGCCGGATGGACAGACGCCGCACTCTGTCAGCTTGTGCGCTTACGACGAGCTCGTCGATGTTTGTAAGGCCGGCGACCGGGTGGAGATTACGGGCATCTTCAAGTGCAATCAAGTGCGCGTCAACCCGCGACAGAGGACGGTGAAGAACGTGTTCAAGACTTACGTCGACTGCCTGCATATCCAGAAGGTGGACAAGAGGCGCATGGGAGTTCATGTCAGTACGATTGAAGAGGAGTTGAGCGAGCAAGCGACTGCTGGAGGCGGTGGGAAGGGGGACGGCGAAGGGACTCGGAAGGTCAGTCAGGAGGATGAGGAACGCATCCGCGCCACCGCCGCCCGCCCCGACGTGTACGAACTCCTCTCCCGCAGTCTGGCCCCGTCGATTTACGAAATGGACGACGTGAAGAAAGGTATTCTGCTTCAGCTTTTCGGCGGGACTAACAAGTCTTTCGAAAAGGGCGGGAGTCCGAAGTACAGGGGTGATATCAACGTGCTGTTGTGTGGCGATCCGAGTACTTCCAAGTCGAAGATGCTGGAGTATGTGCACAAGATTGCGCCGAGGGGCATTTATACGAGTGGCAAGGGGAGCTCTGCGGTTGGGTTGACGGCGTACGTGACGAGGGATCCGGAGACGAGGAGTTTGGTGCTGGAGAGTGGCGCGCTGGTGTTGAGTGATGGTAAGTAGGCCGACCATGTGCAGGAGCGCTGAGCTGTTTTGCTGACCTTCGTTTCTGCGGATTGTAGGTGGCGTCTGCTGCATCGACGAATTCGATAAGATGTCCGACTCAACCCGGTCAGTGTTGCATGAGGTGATGGAGCAGCAGACTGTATCCATTGCGAAGGCGGGCATCATCACAACACTCAACGCCCGGACGAGTATCCTGGCTTCTGCGAACCCAATAGGATCCAAGTACAACCCCAACTTGCCAGTGCCGCAGAATATCGATCTTCCTCCGACACTGCTGTCGAGATTTGACTTGGTATATCTCGTGCTCGACCGCATCGAAGAATCGTCCGATCGAAAATTAGCACGCTTCCTTGTTGGCATGTACCTCGAAGACGCGCCGGAGAACGCCAGCAAGGACGAAATCTTGGTGCGTATCCCTTACACACCGTCTTCCTCTTCTATCTGGTCTCTCTGCTGACTATCTTGGCCTGAGCACAGCCCGTCGACTTCCTAACTCTCTACATCTCCTACGCTCGCGCTAACATTCACCCCGTTATCTCGCCCGCTGCAGCGGAAACGTTGGTGCAGTCTTACGTTGCCATGCGGAGGTTGGGCGAGGATATCCGTGCGAGTGAGCGCAGGATTACGGCTACGACTCGACAACTTGAGTCTATGATCCGCCTTGCCGAAGCACATGCGAAGATGCGGCTGTCGAATACGGTTGAAGCGAGCGATGTTGAAGAAGCCGTCAGACTGATCCAATCCGCACTCAAGCAAGCTGCCACGGACGCTCGGACTGGACTGATCGACATGTCTCTCCTCACTGAAGGCACATCCGCCTCGGAACGCAAGCGAAAGGAGGACCTGAAGAGAGGCGTGCTCGACGTACTAGACGAGTTGGCAAGGGGCAGTGGGGGTGTTGGGGTGAGGTATGGCGATGTGGTCCGCATGCTGTCTGAGCGCAGTAGTGTGGCGGTCGAGGGGCAGGAGTTTGCGGAGGCGGTCAGGGCGCTGGAGGCGGAGGGGAGGGTGCAGGTTGTTGGGGAGGGAGTACGGAGGAGTATTAGGAGGGTTGCCGGTGCTGTTTGAGTGGGATGGAAAATGGTATGTGTCTATGCGTGATGTGGTATGCTTGTGCTTGTGCTTCGTGCGTTCAGCGAGGAATATGGGCAGCGTACGGAGTGTTATGAGAGGCTCTGCAGGTATTCCTCTATGTCTGCCTGCATTTACTGGCCGGGCTGGTTATTGACAAGGCGCAGAGATCGCACGCCATACAAGAACCCGCTTACAATGGCTCTACCTTTACTGCTTGCGTCGCGCCGCCCTCAAGTGCAACGCCGGTCCCTCGTAATGCATGGTCGATTTGTTTTCGTCTCGCCGTGCCCGGCCGCCTCTTCCTGGTTGATTGAAAAACCGCCCGCTCATGACGCAGTGATCTTGTCGAACTGATACTCGCTCGCCTTGCCTGACTTTTGCTTATCACTGCCTCGACCCGTAAGGTTGCCGGTGTACGCGACGGTCAGAGCAGACATCATTGCGAGCAGCCACCTCTGAGCGCAAGAACCAGATGCAGTGTCGCGCCGCCTTCGAGGCTGTACTCTGCGGCTGTCTTGTCATCGGCCCTGTAATCACCCTCCTGTCAGCATCATAATACCTTCGATTTCCTGCTTCCAACAATCTCCTCGCACCCGTCCTTGGTTATGAAGACCTCTGCCTCTGCGAGTGGCCACTAACAAGACCGTTGCTGTGAGTGGTAGATCTACTCACATCTGCTTCCCTCCGTAGATCAATCGCTGCTGCATCGGTGGGATGCCCTCCTTCTCCTCCACGCGCTCCTTGATGCGCGTTACTTTGTCGGTTGAGTCGATGTCGAGTTCGATCTCTTTCCTGTATCGTCACACGATCCAAGTCAGCGCTAGCTTCACCAAAGAAGGCTAACCTCCGGGCTGGTGTGGGCGTACCCTGTCAGTGTTCGCACTCTACAATCAACCAGTCAGCGTCTACTATACAGCCTCGGAGTGATGGTGGGGTTGGTGGGGTGGAGGGGAGGATGTGATGTACTTGATCTGCATTTTGAGGAAGGTTGAGTGGACGGGGACCTAAGAAGACCGGGTACAAAATTTGAGAAGAGGCTTTGCCGGGTTATATGTTATAGGGCGGTTGGTGGTGATGCTTGTGGGTGGTGGAGGTGTCAGTGACTGACTCGTGTGAGGCCACGCTAGCGCGTTTGGTGGGGCTGCCTTCAGCGAAAGCGGAAGTTGTGGAGGAAGGGGTGTGTTTTCATTCATTTGCGAGAGCATGTCGGGTATATCAGGTGTCTCTCTTCAGAGATTGGAAAGTGTGAACCTCCATGCCGTGAACAGAGTAGTATATCTTCCGTCCAGTGGCCCTGTGAACAGAGCGATCAAGATGATGATTGAGAGTCACCTAGGTGAACGGTCTCTCCTGCTCCGTATTGCTTGATACGACGCCAAATTGTCGCGAGGATCCTCGATAGCTGCTGTTCCAACGAGTATGGTTCGTCTCGCATGCTTCCGAACCTTCGTGTCATTCCACTAGCACGCACTTCGACACATGTACCAATGAGAGAATGCTTGGTCCGTGCCCCAGTGCTTGCTCGCCTGCTGTGCGACATCCGAGGAACTCTCGTGCATCGCGTCGCATGCTCCTTCGATCTGTACTCACATCTCTACACAACCTTCTTGATCGCTCTCCTTGCGACACCTCAACCCGTTCGCTTAGTCTGTACTTATCTTCTCGGTTGATTGCGGAGAAGCTGCATTTAGTTGCGTGAATGCAGCGGTAACAGCAGCATAAAAGGCGCACTCATGCTCAGCAGTTGGTCTGCGTAGGCGAAGATAGAGTATACAACAACGCCAATGCAGGATGGCGGATAGCAAGCGCAGTAGCATGGCGGGCAAGGTCGCAACCCCGAAGATGGCAGGCACGAGCACACCAGCCGCGCAACCGCTACCCGACAACAATGAGGCGCTTGGGAAGGCTATAGGCGCACGGTATATTGTCGAGCAGGAGAGGCGAAAAGTCTTGGTCACGTATGCTGACGTTCCTCGCAGCATCAAAGTCACCACCGCTGCACCGGCTCCAAAAACATACGACGGCACGCTCTTCACGGTCTCGCCGATTCTGAATGTTATTGCCATCAATACTCGCGCCGCTTTGGCCAACCCTTCGACGGACGTTGCATCTCAGCCCGGCGACTACCACATCATCCCCATCTCGCAGATCCAGAGTTTCCAAGTGGTGTCGTTGGCGAGCGGTGGCAGCGGAAGCGAGAGCAGCGTTGAGAACGCTAAGCCCAGTGTCGGGCTGGTGGACACCAAACGTCTCCGCCGACGTCTGGATGAACGTGTAGCGGCTGTCCAAGAACAGGAGAAGAACCAGGGCAAGGGCGTCACGAAAGAGGCGCAAGCGATCTTTGACAGCTTCCGACGGATGCACGTCTTCTCTCCTCCACGCCTTACATACCTGTGATGCTAACTGAAGGCTACAGAAACATGCCCGTCCGCTGGCATAACCAGGAGATGATAGTGCACGAAGCGATCATCATCGCTCCTCCGTATAGAAGTGAGGACTGCAAGGGCGCGAAGGACAAGCAGGAAGTGCTTAGTCGCGTGCGCAAGGTACTGGAAGGAGAACGCCGCAAATTGAAGGAGAGGGAGGAGCGGGAGCGGAAAGCTGTCACTCCATCTGGAGCGCGGAAGGGAGGCTGAGCAGAACATCTGTCGGTCCGCTCCGGCATCGTTTGCTCGGGACAGGCTTCGGTCAACTGGTGTGGGTCAAAGATGCTGGCTGGGGACAGCGATGCTGCCTTGCTCGATTGCCAGGTCTGGGAATGTTGACGTCCGGACGGGATGATGATACCTAACCGACCATGCTTAGCTACAGTTGTTCGGCCGTGAATACCCTCATTCCCATATAAAGTCAGGTGCCGTTTGCTGGTCTGGCCGAGCCAGGCCTAGCCTACTGACTTCTGGCTACCGCACACGAGTCCCGATAATCTTATCAACGATCGTACCGGCTAAAATTAAGAGATGTGGAGTCTCGAAGACGTCGTGTCACAAGATACCATTACGAACTCAGCATATGCACCACACACCGGAATCAACTCGGTTCCACATTCAAAGCGGCTCCACGCTCGGGATGTGGTCGACAGCTCCGCCGGCTACTCTTCCACATCACTCCATCCACCATCCGCAATGATCTTGTACGTTTCTGATCGTCACCCCGCACACTAGCGACTCACGTCAATGGCGGAGAAATAGTCCCGCGCATTAATAGCCTGCATGTGTATGAGTGCATAACAGACGTCAAACCTTGCTGCTCGTCCGGTGGGAAAGGGTTCCGCTTGGGGGGCTGGAGAGAGAAGAATTCGCTTAAGATGCATCGCGCAACTCGTACAAAAGGCTAGGTATTTTGCAACGTTCACTTTCGTTCTGACAATCCCGCCCTTGCATCGTTCGGCCACCATGAAGTCTTCCGTTCCCTCCACGTCTCTCCTTCTCCTTGCAGCCTCTCTCCTCGCTCACGCTCTGAACGATGGCGTCGGCCGTCTCCCAGCCATGGGCTACGACACCTTCAATGGCTTCGCAGGCGACTACAACGCTTCGGACGTCCTGATCCAGGCTCAGATTATGAGTGAACGCGGGCTGGTGGACGCGGGCTATACGCAGTTCATCCTCGATGACTTCAACCTCGAGGCGCAGCGCAACGCTACCGGATACATTGTGGCCAATCAAACGAGGTTTCCCAACGGTATGCCGGCACTCAGTAAGCAGATGAACGCGCTGGGCGTCCAGCTGGCAGCTTATTCGGACTTGGGGTGAGTGAAGAGAAATCTTGCGTTGACACCGCTCGCTGGGTGTAGTTTGCTGATGAAGGTACGCGATACTGCCAGGTACAAGACCTGCGGTGGTTTCGTAAGTCCTCCGGCGTGCTACTGCTTGACTGTGTTGTAACGGCAGCTGATCTTGACAACAGCCTGGATCTTGGGGCCACGAGCTGCAAGATTTGGAGACCTGGTACAGTTGGGGCATGACTTACCTCAAGCTCGACCACTGCTGTGAGTGGATGGCTGGATCATTGCGAGCCTACTGGCGGAACAGCTTGCACTAACCGAGATCGTAGACTTCCCGCAGGACAACATCACCCAGGAGAACATCTACGGCACTTACACGCCCATGGCTAATGCGATCGCCGAGTTTGCCGCCCGGACCAACGTCACCTTTATCTTTTCGCTTTGTGAGTGGGGTCTTGAACAGCCCTGGGTATGGGGCAAGCAGGTAGACTCATCGAACCTCTCCGCAGGGTTCGAATGCAATGCTGACTCCTCCTCCAGCTTGGCCAGTCCTGGCGCATTGACAACGACGTCAAACCATGGTGGTCCTCCATTGCTACGGTGATCACCCAGGCAAGCTACCAGTACTGGGCCACCGACTTCTATGGCCACAACGACATGGATATCTTGGAGGTCGGGAACACGAACGGCATTGGCAACCCACCAGGCAATCTCACATATGAAGAGTCGAAGAGCCACTTTACGGCCTGGGCACTGCTCAAATCGCCCTTGATCATCGGCACGGATCTGACTAAAGTCAGCAACGAGACTTTCACCATCCTCGGCAACAGAGACTTGATCAAGATCAACCAGGACCCAAATGTCGGAACGAGCATAACTCCGTTCCGCTGGGGCAACAACTCGTTCAAAGTCGGCAACCCTAACTACCCAGCCGTTTACTGGCCTAATAACCCGGCCTCGCCCGCGCAGTACTGGAGCGGCAATTCGAGTTATGGCGTCGTAATCATGATCCTCAATACTGCGAATCAAGCACAAAACATGTCGTTTGCGCTGGCGGAGAGCTGGTTGCTGAAGGCGGGCAGGCAGTATGAGGTTTACGACATGTGGGCGCACCGCACTGTCGGGACCGCAGTTAGGAGCTGGTCGGTGACGCTACCGGCGCACGGGGTCAGTGCCCTGCTTTTGAACGACGCCGGGGCAGAGCCGGCGTGGCTGAACGGCACGTGCGCGAATCAGTACTTCTGCAGTGTGAGTGCCGCCGGGTCATACATCAACGTGAATTTGTGCTGACGAATGCTCTAGGCGCCGAACGGGTCGTTGATTTACCCGAATGCGTTTAGCTAGAGTTGGTGCTCGTGTAGTGCGACTAAGGCAAGGTGGCTCAAATAGCCACTCCGACCGGTGAAATACAAGGTCCAATGACTATCCTTCTGTCACGCGAACTGTTCGATCTGTAAACGTAATGAGGTAAGTCCACGGACTTCGAAGTGTACGGACTTTCCAGACAATCTTGCGCGGAAAGTTCACGTTCATTGTAGAGTGTAGTGCCATTGCAACACCTTCCCACCAAAGATTTAGTACATCATAGATAGTATAGTCTAACGGCGAGGTTGAACGGTCTTTTTGGGCGTGAGTAGATTTGCTGTGCTCTGTGCTTCGCCTTCGCAATTGGTTATGCTCGGGGGAAACACCTGAAGGGCATTCCGCTATGTTGATGAGCCTGACACGCTTGCTCGATTGTGAAGGAGGGTTTCCTTCAATATGCTTAACGGTATCCATGCGATCCTGAAGGGCAAACGCTATACCGGACTGCTTTGTCCTCACCTTTCCGGCGATGTCCGGGGTAGGACTTCGCTTCAGCACTTTCATCTTCCCTTATGCTAGGCTCAGGAACGCTATAATCAACGAAGGTCCACCCTGATGGCGTCTCTTCGGTGCAGCTTGCGAACCGAGCCGGTTCCTTGCGTTTCGGAGTGCTACGTTTCGGAATGAAACAGATTTCGTCAGGAGGTGGCTTGCGTTTATATGGCCTAGCCCGACATTGCATCTCTGCTTTCTGCTCTCTTCCTCCCAATCTAGAGTAGGCCTGTGGTTCTCGATGTGTGGATGGTGGTGTAGAAGTGATTGCAGGTGGTTGACCGTCACAAGGCTCTGCCGCCCAATGGTCTGGAGAGCGTCTGAAGCTCTCACATGCACTCTTTACTGCATAGATTGCTGGAGATGCTGAGAACTGGAAAGGATTGTATGTCGGTGCCGTGGATAGTTCGATCGGATGCTCACCAGCTTGCGAACTCGTACCAGCACCGTCGCTGGTGTGAACTTCGGTACCGTCTTCACCTTCTGTGTCTTTGTCAATAGCGAGTGCAGCTTCTCCTCCAGTCTCTGAGTTTCCAGCAGTGAAGTCTGTCCACGAAGACTCGGCTGCAGACGCTATACCCTGTTCAAAGGCTGTCGTTGCTGCGGTAATCAGAGACACAGCGCCAAAGTCCGAGGGTGGGCCAACAACGTGATGGGACGTGGTATGATTCCTCGGACTCCGTCTGGTGGCTTCGGTGTGGAGCGAGGCATGCAGCATACGCCGTTCAGTTTGACGAGGGTTTCTGGCCGTGCATTTCGCTCTGGCGACGTTTTCAGTGCGGTACTTTTGCCAGAGCTCCATACTGCTCCACAGTTCTGGTACGGTAGAGTACTCCCCTTGCTCGTCGAACGGCAGAAGGACGGGTTCCTTAAAGAGCAATGTTCCAATCGGCGCCCGCTCTATCACAAGGTCAGTGAGGGTCTAACACTGGGTCATCACTCGAGGACGAACTTACTCTTTTCATGATATCGGTAGTCCTGGCCCGGCTGTAAGAATCTACATTGATGTGAAGGTGAGTGTTGCTCCCCTGCAGCTCGACAACAGCTCGGGCGAAGAAGAGCTCCCTGCCATTGATTGAGATATTTTCAAAAGCATGATAGGCTAATTGATCCAAGGATACATCGATCTCATGCGACCGCCAGTGTTTAAGACGGTCAACAAGAGCTCCGTCCCCCTTCATAGCAGGCCTGTGGTCTGCAATCCGGGCCGTTGAACAGTATATTGGGATCCTCAACCTCGGGCTACATGACAAGTCAGCAATATGGCGCCAATTGAGCGGTTCATCTGCTCACTCTGTAGTTGGGTCGATGTGAAACGTGACGGGATGGCGCCTTGTCTGTAATTCTTCGCCTTTCCGCCGCATTGCCAGCATCATGACGCGGTCTGGCAGCACCCAGACGTTGCCATCCTGGTCAAATTCTGCCCGAGAAGAGCCCCTGACGAAGACAGGACTCTTTCCAGTAGCACGCTTTGAGCCGCCATGCTCTCGATAAATTGTCTTCCATCTCGTAACGTCGTCATGACCGGCTGAAAAGGGGAGCGAATCCTCATCACGAATGATGTACCAATACCCGCTCGGCGTAGGTGCGCATGGGATGTTTGTATAATATTTGAGACCGCCAAGGGTAACGATGTTTTCTCCATAATGTGTGTGCTGCAGGAAGTGGCGACCCTCATGTTGGATGCACGCCTTCAGGCGTTGACTTACGAACTTGTTCCTGGCACCTCCACCAACAAGCATAACCGCCCCGCACTGCAGAAAGGTCAGCGATAGTACAGATGTAGATAACGGCTGCACTGACGGAGGCCTGCGAAGGACGGCGGAGGTGTGTCTGAACGGCCTCCACAAGCGCGTCGGTCCATTTTGTAAAGGCTGCTTGCGCCACTTGCCTTGTGCCAACGTCGGCATTACTACTCCTCAACGGCGTGGCCGGAAGAAGTACTGACTCTGTGACACTGATCGTAAGCTCCGTGAGGCCTCCCTCAAGTCTATTCCAGCCCTCGCGTGCATGTATCACAATGGTGAATTCGACTCGAACGCCATTCTCCTTTTCATGCCTTCTCAATCTCTCTACCAACCTGCAGGGCAAAATCCCACTGCGACATATCGCCCAGAAGATGTAGTATATCTTCTGGCCAGTGCTCGGACGAGATGGAAGGATGATGAACAATCTCCGGGCATGTCCTGATATACTCAGCAATGTGGCCGTTAACAATCTGGGCGCCGGCGTACCGCCCGGTAAGCTCACCGACGATGTCGAGCTAGGGTCGCGCTTCAGTCGTATTTGCGAGCCCTTTAACAGTTGCAATATCAACAGTCCCCCGACCGATGTCAACGAAGCACAGGGATTCTAGAGTCGGCATGGTGTCTAGAAGATCAGGCATAAGCTGGGCGGCCGCACTAGGTAATGTCAGTCTGAAAGAATGAGCATTACGGCGTAGCCGACGTACCACACTGGCTCATAGACAAACAGAAAATTCTTGAATCCGGCGCCTGTGCATGCACAAGCCATGACACCCTGCAAAACGGCGGGTTCAGCAAGTGGCCACGGGAGTACGAACGGCAACATCGACGTTCCAGAGCGCAGTGGTTCCACATGCAAGGGACCGTGACCACGAGCTCAGCGTCTGTAGTATCCCAGTCTTCGCTCGACATTCCCGGCTCCTCCGCCCAAAGGCTCCACGTTTTGAGCCAGTGCCAAGTTCTGCCCTTGATCCAGTTCAGATTGCGCTCGATAAGAATCACGAATGGCGCCCATGTCGCCATGCTTAGCACCCAGAGCGCTCCATACTCGCCTGGCCGCATCCATGTCCTGATACTCGGGACACAAGCACAGCTTCCCTGTACCGCTAGTGAGCTGCATGATGGAGACTGGCCAAGCGAGACACGGGAGTGAGCACGAACTTACAAAGCTCGATCACCTCCCCGGAACGCTCTGGCTCCTTATCAACGAAGAGGTCAACGTCATCTCCACGAATGATTGAGCCATCACCGAAAGGAACAATCTTCTGCTCAAGTACGGAACAACCTTCGTCCCAAGGCACCGATATGATCTTGGATTGGCAGGCGCGTTCGCCTTTACAAATGTACTGTAGTGCTGCCTTTAACTGGCCGCTGCCGTAGTCAATGTTGAGCCGAACGACGTTCTTCTCGCGAGGGAAATCATCGTGGACCGAAGGTATGGCCGTTGCAAACATGCCGTCGCCTTGTATAGCACGAAAAGGAAAACGCAATTGGATGGAACTGGGACACAGAGCGGCACTTCAAGCCAGCAATACCGCAGCGCAAAAGCACAAATGTAGAGAAAGAACAATCAGCGCGTATGGAAGGAGAAAGGCAAAACACATGCTAATGATTGCTTCATTGTGCCTGGTGTAGCTTGGGGCGCAGATCTTGCATAAGCCCCTGCTTGGCGTGGCGGTTCGTTCAGCCGGGGGACAGTGTGCCTAGGTGCATAGACGGGCGCCTCCAACCAGCAGTCTGGGTATGTCTACCGGCAAGTCCAATTTGGCGTACGAGCATGTAGCCACCTAGATGTTGAGCTGTGGGTCTTTGTCGGTTGCGGACTTCTGATCACGCACAGGCGATCTGCGTAGGCTGCATAAGATAGTAGCAGATGCGATTCCCGCATGCTGCAATTTCAGAGACAGCAGTTGAGCTTCGCAGGGCTTAAGTGCAATGGATCGACTTCGGCAATGTACTGTGTGCATGGCTGGCACCTACGCGCTGCCGCCCAGTCCAGTGTTATCCTCGCTCAGATCTCGAGCACAGCTTTCGCACAAGCTATGCGAAGATTGCAAGCGCCAGGTTGGTAGTTCAAAGCCTACAGCTACGCGCTTCACAAACCGGGCCGGATGGCAGCTTCCGCGGCATGTGTTCGGCACGTAACTATCGTGGCTGCATCGTGGGAGAGATCGAGAGCGTGGGATCCTATCATCTTAAGCGCCCATATTCGCGGTTGATCGCGCAGATGCAAGCGATGTCGAGCTGTGCTGTCCGAAGCGGGTCCCCTGTCGAGGCTCGCACCCCTGTCAGTGCAGCCGCCGAGGCCACCTCACCTCAACGACCGTGCTCGCTCACTTTACGACATGTCACAAACATGTACGATGTGACAGATTTCAATGTCATTACGATGAATAGCTCGCAGTGTGGCTCGACATGCAAGGTCACCCGGTCTTAGCATCGGCCCAGATCTGTTGTTGCCCTTCCTAGCGTTCCCAGCGGTGCAATGGTCACAGCCGTGTTTCAAAACAATATGCGCCGCCCACCGCATACAGCAAAGCTCCGCCCGCAAACCAGACCCTAGGCTCCAGGGTTGGGCTCGCATCATGGTCTTACGGTGTGCATTTTCATGGTGGGCGCATACCACGTTCCTCATCCGTGCGCTTTTTCCTCCGTCTGCTTTGCCACGGTCTGTCCGCAACAGCGTCACCTTCTAGATCTTCCGGGTACTTTTCCCATCGAGACCGCGTGTATCGCACAGTCTTGTGCCTCTTCGCCATCGTTTAATCCTCTACTTTCCGGTCACTCTCATACCGTCACCAAGCCCAATAGACCTCAATCATCTGGAGAGCGTGCGAGTCTTGCGAGGAGCTCTGACGTTGTTGTATACGTCTGGGGACACCATGGAGGATCGCAGCCACCGCATCGAGACAACAATGAGGCATCTCAGCGTCAACAGCTACACCTATCTGTCAAACCGCAAATCTCGCACTGCGTACGATGCGAAGAAGTTCAACAGAATTTACAGCGACATCGCTCGGAAGATTGGCCTCAAGCAAGTTCCTCATCGAATCGCTGTTGAACAGCTGATCATCGAACGTCAAAAGCACCTGCCGAGGATCGTCCAAGTCTACGCCTATAATCCCTTCAATCGTTCTCCGCCACAACGATCAGAGAATTCACAAGATTTGCCCGAAATTGCGAACATCAGTCCATCACCATATGTTGCGGATAGATCGAGACTCATCAGCGGGGTGGTGTGCAATCTCAACGAAAACCATACGCGCAGGTGCTTGTTCATTGCGGCTAGAGACATTGATGCTGTCAAACATCAGCGCAGCAACCTCGACTTCAAGTATCGTGACGAAGGACACCAGCTACGAGCCCTCAGCCTACTCATCTTGCAGTATGAACTCAGTGTTCGGACCGTACGACCGGACGGAACGGCAGGCATCTCCAGAATCACGCCAGATGAGCTTTATGAGCTCGTAACAGCTGGGTATTATCAACACGTAGGCGGGCATAGTAGCTATGATGCCGACAGTGCGTTCAATACGGCCTTCAGCGCGTACGACGAGCAATACCGATGCTTGATCGAAGAGTCCGCCAAGCTCATGGCTGAGCAGGAAGGCGTGCTCCTGAAAGGACCTGATGCAGTGTCATTGGCAAGCGAAGTCGACCAGTTGTTGGCGAGGTTGCAAGCTCAGCACAGCGCTGGTATTGCCGACACCGAGAAGAAAGATGGTGTAGAGGACTCGGATTCCGAACTGTCGGATATCGACGAGACGATCTTCGGAGAGGAGTCGGACGCTGCAGTCGGTAGCAGTCCTAAAAGGCATCTCGAACTATGGGGATGAGGATAAAGCGTCGTCTCACATCGCCAAGCGGCTTGTCCTGGAATGCAAACCGCATCATTCCAAGACTTCGACTTTTCAGCCACAGGAGCTCACTCCGCGTTCGGAGTGCGAAGGGCTAATGATGCCAGCCACCAGCGCACATCTGCAGGAAGCGGATCTGCTGAGCAGTTTTCTTCGCCGACTCCAACAGATAATCTTTCGGTCCAGCCGCTTTATGCAAACGTATTCCACAAAGTCGACACCGATGTCTCCAATATCCCGCCTCTCAATGATAGCTTGGGCGTGCTGTCTGCCACAGACTCAGTCGTTAACAGGACTATACCACAAGGTCTTTCTCCTAAGCTCATTCAAGCCGACATGGGGATCCATGATATCAGAGAAGCCATGCAACGCCTGTTCGATCGCCAAAAGGAGGCACTGATGTCGCTCTTCGACGAGGTTGGCTTGAATCGAACCTTGAGCGGCCTCTTCTTCCGACAGGCGACGGGGCCATTGAGGTCACTTTATGAAGCCGGCTGGGGACCCGACTGGCCAGAAACGAGCTCAGCTGTAG
The DNA here is from genome assembly GCF_000338955.1 of Baudoinia panamericana UAMH 10762. Taxonomy (NCBI): domain Eukaryota; kingdom Fungi; phylum Ascomycota; class Dothideomycetes; order Mycosphaerellales; family Teratosphaeriaceae; genus Baudoinia; species Baudoinia panamericana. The sequence continues at coordinate 1,277,787 of NW_006911263.1, forward strand.
GCAGATCCTGCAATCCATCAAGCCTCGATCTCGTTATGGCGTTAGTTTCGATCTCCCTCTATCATGCTATGCTGAAGGATAGCTCAGGCTGTGTGAATCGCGTTCTGTCGTCCAGAATGACTGAATGCGTGGAAAGTGCATTCTCTTCGCGAGGTATGTAGTATCTTTGCGTTGGTCAACTTCAGTTACTGACCGTCGCGAAGAAGTGGCGACCATGTTTGCTGCGGAGATTGACTGCCATTGCTTCGGTTCGGAAGGTGAACCGTGACCGCGTTGGCCAAGCGTGGGAGAGATATATGTCCAAGCCCGCCAGCATCGATTGCAAGTGTGCTACGCTCGGGACGCTCGCACAAACACTGGCGAATACAGCGTGTGCTGCGATCCAGCCACATGTCCAGCATACACTCGACAGCTACGGTGCCAACGCCAAGGCGGACTTGCCGGAGAGCTTCAAGACAACAATGCAGCCAATTATCAAGGATCTGGGCGGATTAGTTGTCGAAGTGATCGAGCGCTTGCCCTCGGATATCAAGCTTACATTCGACTGCCCATCGTATGGAACGCCGCTAGATACCACAACGATGAGCTTTAGGAACCGTCCGCGCGATATTGACGCCTCCGCTATCGCTTTTGCTCTGTTTCCAGGTCTTGTAATGTGCTACCCTAGCGGTGCAGTGAAGACAGCCTATCATGCGCAGGTAGTGACGTATACGACGTTCAATAACTAGTAAAATAAGCCGGCAGAGTTGGTTCCCCAGCATCAGAGTAAAGTCGACCTCTTTCCTGCCATATTTCGAAGAATTAAAGGTCACTCAGCAGAAGCGCCGAAAGGAGTATGTCTGGGCCGAAGGACGCTCTACCTTGCGACTTTGGTGAGCGGAGTGATGGAATCACATTGACAGTAATGGCTCAGAAATGGAAGTTCGTCGGAGACGGTAGCAAGGCTGCACTTTGTATGCACATATATACATTAACAGCCAGGGCTGACTGCGATTGTGAGACGGCAGTCGTTTTCGAGCGTAAGACGAGTGACCCGGTCGCCAAATGATGTGTCTCCGCACAACAAGTCCACACCTCTATCGTGACAGAGCGTCGACAAGATCCTGCCTTCCTGACGCCTCAGCAATCTTACATGGGGTCGTCACAACTCGATACGCAAGTACGTTCCGTCCTCTGGCCCGGGGTGGAACATTGTCCCTGCGGACTTTGTTAACCGAAAGCGGATTGCCGCCTGCTGTCATTAATGCGTGAACGCAGTCGAGCGCGTACTCCGGTGCGCCCGAGTCTGCCATTGCTGCGCGACTGACTGCATAGCATAGAGCGTCTTGCGCAACGTCTGTGTCTCTGTCTAGCCACTTTGCATTGAGCTGCTCACTGCGCTGTTTGCGCAAAAGTAACGGGATGACTTCAGGAGCATTGCCGCTTACCGCGAGATGTAGAATCTCGCCAGATGCCCTGCTCGCACTGTTATCAGAACGTTGAATGATGTATTCGACCACGGCCTTGCGCAGATTCCTGGGTTTGGCGGGTAGTAGCACTGCGGCCTTCAACATTTGCTCCGAAACCTCACGTACTTGCTGTTCGAGCACCTTAGGCTTGCACCCGTCTGACGCGCAGGATGTTGTCCACCATGCCATGATGGTGTCGATAACGGCAATGAACTCTTGCGGATCTCTAGGTGAATGGATCCCGAACCATCCTCTTTTGTCGAACAGGCGGAGCACTGGGTGGTAGTTCCACGTGAGCTCATGTTGTCGTTCTCCTGGCGAGGCCCCGAATTGTCGATCGTAGGTTGGATCACTGCCACCGGGGCCGTCTGTTGTCAATAGTCGCACGGTAGAATGCCAGCGCATCTCGGAAGCGATATGAAGAGGTAAGTAATTGTATAAGCATCCGGACCCCACGTATCCAGGTTCCAAGTGATGGCGGAAGAACATGGGCAACTCGTTTGAGAATCTCGGATGGTGGACAGTGTTTTCCAGTTCCGACGTGGTACGAACCATGTTTGCCGGTACGCCTTGCCTCAAGAGAGCGATAACAACGTCGTCGTCGCCAAAAAGAGCCGCGAAATGTAGATGTGATGCTGCCACTTTCGCCTCTCCGGCAGCTGTCCAGTTGTTTATTATAGATAAGGCTTCGTCGACCCTTCCAGCACAGATTGCGGTTTCCAAATTACTGCGTGGTTGCCAATGCAAGCGATCAAGCAGCAATTGTCGCGTAGCGGTATCCATGCGCTGTCGTGAGCTGAAGGGTAGATGGCGGTTGCTATGCGATCTCTCCTGTCGTACGATGATCTTGTCGGTACCGCCGTGTGGCGCATGGACGGCAGGCAACACGATATCGCCGAGGCTCGTGTACGGAGCACTACCAGTATCAACTGAACGGTCTGGGGCTGCATCTGGTACCGATGGCTTGCGCGGGGGCTGATCAACCCTAGACAAACGAGCGTCTCGAGAGCGAGGGCTCTGCTGAATCTCAGACAGTCTACGGGGTTCCAAAGCGGTATCCAGTATGGAGGGTGTGTGTGCAATATCGCGAACCGAATCTGCACGAAAGACGTTGGGAGTACAAGTCGTAATGGCCTCCATTGCTACGCCATCGGTGTTTTGACGACGGACTTGGTAGGCAGGGAGGCGTGGGCTCAATGTCAGTGACTCTTCAGACACTGCGGAAGTGGCAGCTTGCGGCGAAGGCAACGGAGAAGCTTCCAGCTCTTCTAGAATAAGCCCCCTTCTTGCTTCGGGGACTTTGCGCAAGTAGATTCTTGCCCGTGTAGGATTGCCCATCAGAATCCAAATCCGCGCCAATACAATCAAGGACTCGTAGTATGAGTCGTGCTCTTTTCCTACAAGCTTGCTGAGTTCTCTCAGCACACTCTCACATGAGGACCGTGCAGCCTCAAGAGCACCCAGTTGGATGTACAACTTGGACAGCATCGTGCCGGCGTTGCACACCCAACGTCTGTGTTCGTCGGATGCTGGAGCCTGCCCGAGGACGCCGATCAAGGCATCGCGCGCGACGATCGGCTCTTTGGTGTGACAGGCGCATATGGCAAGCTTGTACTGCAGCTCAAAAGTGTCGCAGACATCGCGTTGGGCTCTGAATTGCGCTGGTAGGCGACGAAGGTCGGCGAGGGCCTCCATGTAGCATGATTCCGCTTCCGCCCATTTCTGCTCATCGAATGCTTGATTGCCCGCTGTGAGAGCTTCCAGGGCGAAATCAAGCGAGAACTCGTCCTCATGATCCTCGATTACCTCGAGCTCCTTAACGGTACAGTCGTCGCAACCGAACCCTTGGCTGCTGGGCGATGTGGCTAAAGTTGTAAGAGTAGCGGCACCGTCTCTGGAGAATATTGTGGGCGAGTAGGTGTCAGAGTCTGATGGGGCGGAGGAAGTGGACCCCTTATCCCGTCGTAGAAGCTCAATGTCGGAGGTCCACTCTGCGACTCGCAGATTGCGTTGCGCTAACTCCGGTCCACCTACGACTGACCCTGCGACACTTGCTTCGAAGAGTGTAGTACCTCTCTGTTTGATTTCCACAGCGCAGCCGACGATGTCTAAGCCCGCATCCGCTTGGAAACCTTGCTGGCCGCCAGTCCTGAGAGAGTCTTGCAGCTTTTGGATCGTCGCTTCGAGCGCATCCAGCTTGAGCGCGAGGTCTTTGGTAGCATGATGGGGCGCGAGGTGTGCAACTTTGCTGTGCTGGACGTCAGCGACGGACGGGCCGCTACGATCTACTGCCCACTCACATGTTGACCATCTGCAATATCATTCCCATGCTTTGCGTGTGGGTCGAGATCCGCTTGCGGATGGCCTCCATTTCCTCATTATGTGTGTTCAGTCGGATCTGTCGGCCTGCTTGGCGCAGGAATCCCTCGTGCTCTTGCTTGACGTCGTCTACTATGCGCTGTAACTGCTTCACGGTCTCTTCGCATGCTCCGATTGCGCTGCCTACGCTTCTCCAAAGGCGTTCCCCTTTGTCGTATTGCTCGTTCGCACCACCGCTAGAAGTGCGCAGCACATCATCTAGCTCTTGATGTACCAGATTACAAGCGTCTCCAAGCCCTTTGACCTCGCGCGCAAGGCTCGCTACCGTCTCGTTGATGTATCGCGTGTCAGACACGAGCTTGTACAGCGCATCGCCGACACTCCACGCAAACTTCGCGAAGTGAATACACGCGGAGGCCGCTCCGAGAGCGTTCACCGGGTCAATCATGCTGGATTGTCAGCTGGGAGGAGATCAAACATGAGACAAGACACGGATACGAAACAGGAAAGATGTAGGTCTTCATGTCGCTGTACCTGTCAGGTGGAGCATCAGGCTGAGGCTTAGATCACCTGCGAGGAAGGCAAGGGGAGCTTCACGAGGCTGTGTGCTGAGCTCAATACCAAGACCGGCCGGATGTAGCTTCACGGCGTTTGTGCTTGGGAGATGAGTCTTGGTGAAGGGCGTAGTTTCTCGGCGCAGATTGGCAAGTAGTCAGCATACTGTGACAGGACCTGGCCGTTACTGTTTTGGAAGCTCTGCACATCGAGTAATGGCAGTATTGACAGGATGATTGTTAACTCATCCTGTACTGTCTCCATTTAGTACCACTAGGCAGTGTTCTACCATCGGGAGATCGAATAGTTGTGCGAGCTCGTCCAGTGGTGAGATGTTTGCCCCACAACGAAGTGGAGACCCTCTCTCACTTCACTCCACGGCGCAGGAAAGGTGCAAACCCGCCTGGCAATCTTTGTTATAACACTGGGCAGGTCACCCGTGTTTGGTATGAAAGGCTACGGTTTGCTTGTACCAGAATGCCAATATGCGCAGCCTTGCCCGAGTTGGAGAGCGGTGCAGCAATCACCGAACGCCAGGACTGCCTCTTGCCAATGCAGTTCCGTCAGGTGACCGTGTACAATACTGGTAGCTTTGTGACAAGAGCACGCGGACCGTCCCAGAGTGAGGAAGTACGTCCACTCGTTATCCTTGCAAGACGACGCTGCTGTACCCCTGGGGACCGGTGTAGTCGGTATAAGCGCGCGCCGTTGTTCTCAGCGTACTGGTCCGCACGAACAGCGCCATAACAGCGATGGCTGCATCGTTGTTACTACTGCCAGTCATAGATCAGACTCCAATGCTCGTTCCATCCGTGTCTGGGTGCTGTCGCTTGCCCCACGGCGTTTCCTTCCGCCTTGAGACACCCCTCTATCGTAAGGTTCATATAAACGGGCGGCGAATTATCATTTGATCATAGCGTTGTTACAATCTTCGCAACCTGACGACGGCGGCGGACTTCTACGCCTAAGCGCATCCTTCCGTCCGCATCAGATCGTACTGGAAGCCGTGGACGTCCTTCGGGAGATGGGCCCAAAGTTTTCTACGACTGGCTTTCGAGGATTGTCCGGATTCGCAATGACCTGAAACGGTACGTCCCTGTGACTAAGAGAATACAATGCGATGGTAAATGTGAAGCTACGCCACGTCATTTGGCAGAGCTTACTCGGTAGCAGCGAGGATGGTATCGCTTCACGAGGCAGTTAAGGAGGGGTGAGTTGCAGCGCCGAAGCATAACAACCACCAGGTCACTGAGGCATAATGGAAGTTAGGTAGGAAGCGCATCTGCGAGTCAGGTGTACGATCAGAGCTGGAATACATTGCTCCCGAGAAGTCGAGACGGCTGGGCTGGCACATCTTCACTGAGACAGGCGGCAGCAGGTAAGATTGACACGAACGACGACCAAGGCCCAGTCTCCTGACGGCTCCGATGATGATGGTAATGGAATGTCATGTAACAAAACAACGACTAGCTCATCTTGGCTCGACGACTGTCAAAATCCCGGCCCCAAAGCAGGCACGTGCCGACGACTTGTACGCTTGGGAGCACTCAGACACAGCCATCCACTGGAGATGTCATCCTGGTGATAGGGCCGAAAGTCGGCTAATCGATCCGTCACCGTTGGCAAGCACAGTCGAGAAGATCGCTTACCTTGCCGCGTCTGGCAAACACAGCGAACAAGCAGGCAGTTGCACCGGATGTCTGTCCAGGATGTGAGCGATAGGGTCTCTATTCTTTTCCCACCCTTACGTCAGCTATCTCTCTTCCGCTATCTGCCGGCAGATATGACAGAACCGTGCTCGAACAACTCGACGAAATCGTATATGCTACGCCAATCGGAGCAGGTGGCGGCGGCACAGGCAAGGCGGTTGGCGCGACGGCAAAGGCTGAAGTTCAAGACGCAAGGAGGATTTGTCGCAAAGCCATGGATGAAGTTACCAGTGGCGAAGACATCGGTCCGGCGGCGGATGCGAACTCTCGGCAATACGTCGACTTGATTGCGCGACGACTGGAAGCGTATTGCAAACTATTCGTGAAACAAGTGTTACGTGCCGTCGTACTCACGTGATAGGATATTGCAAACTATTCGTGAAACAAGAATGCATCGAAGCATCCGTGCTCCAAGACAACTTGGATACGGAGGCCATTGTGGTACGTTGCGCAGGATGAGTTCGGAGGGTGCAAAGCATTGAACTGACCTCGTATTCCATAGAGTCGTGTTCATCTGATCATCATGACAACACACTCCAGCATACATGATGCGGTTTTGAGGGGTAATCTCGCGCAGAGGTCGGTCGAAGATCCTGATATCAAAGCTGCCCTTGCCGACGTTCGCGAGGAAGCCAACGGAGAGCCAAGACCCTGTATTGACGCCAACAGCTCTGCAGAAGTCAAGACGGGCAAGGCGGTCACCGTGCGGGATCTACATAAGCTTGCACTTATTGCACAGTCATATTTGAGGGACGACCGCCAGGCGAATCGTATTAACAACATGATGAAGCAAGGCATCATTTAAAGATAGAGCGACCAATCCGTACGCCGCTACCTATGCACCCAAGATGGCCGGAACGCATGAAGTTTGCCGTCGCCAGCCAAGGTCGGTCGTCTCGGAATACTCTGCCGTGCCATCCGTACGCCGCTGCGTTGCAATACCACCCGAGCAGTGGAATCAGCCCATACCAGGAGGCTTCAACGAATACGGCTACATTCAGAACGAAAAGGAAGGGCTGCGGCAACATAAGAACCACGACAGCTCGAACTATCTGATGAACCTCTTCGATGCCATCTGTAGGTTGCATATGCCACAGTACAAACTGTTCCAAATACCGATCTATAATATCACTTTCAAGGAGCTCGTCCAGTTGGCTGAAATGTAACTTCACGCGAGCTGGACAAGGATATTGTCGTAAAGGGCGGTAGCTGCAGCCATGCCGACGCCGGACGCAGCAACCAATCCCGCCACAACTTCAGTGCTGCAGATTACGCAGAGTTTTGGGCTTCGGCGAAAGAGAAGATTTGGGAACCAAATCAGACAGCATTCGAGGCCGTTATGGATCAAAGGAACGCCGACGTTCTTCGCATGACCGACGCTGTGAGCGACGCTATGGAAACAAACTCCGGACCTCCGGACTTCTTCAATATCGAAGACGCCCTTGCGAGATTGCAAGCCGGCACTCCAGAACGCTAGGACCGTTTTTGGTGCCGCCCACTAATGACCAATTACGCATTACATGCAGGCGAGGAGCTAAAGGATCATATTTGACCAGCGTGTTAATGGGCCCGGTGCAAGCGCGCCGCATACTCATGCTCCTCTCTTGCTTGGGTGGGACTTTCATCGCTCCCCTGATAGTGATGGATCGTCGGTGGGGTTGCAAGCGTACACGCTTCGGGTGTGTTGCTTTCTCTGTCGTCGCCCCAAAGCGGCTTGTCGATGAGCTCGACACAGCAGAGGGTTGGGTCTGCCTGACTCAAAGTCGTTATTACTGGCAGCGCGATCAAGCGATGTTTGCACAATGTCGTCACCTCTGGCCGTGCCCACTGTAATTGCACGTTCACGTCTGTAGAGACTGTAAGCGCAGTCGCTATCACACAGCATGCTGCGATTCATCACTTTTGGATTCTCAGCGTGAAGACGACCATGTCCAATGCGGCGCGATGTACGACTCAATGACCCTGTATAATTGCACGCCTACAAGGACCACGACAACCCATATCGCGCTCTTATTGGTCGTTCCGAAGCAACAGCGCACCTTTCAACATCACGGTGTAAAGAGTCCCCTTCTGCCCGCAAAAGAAGTCGTCCAGGGTGTGGCCGTAATCTGTGCTCATTTGACCATTGAGGCTGTTTTGGTTTTCGCAGACAATGCGTAAGTACAACCGTTTCCAAAAACCTTGTCGCACGGCGGCTGTCTCCGCGTCGCGGGGTCGCCCATAGTAATATAGACGCGCAACATGTATCTTTATCTTGACCTCGCTGCCGCTCGTAATTGAAGCCAAATTTAGTGTGAGGATCTTGATATCGCTTATTTCGAGGTGTTGCTAATTACTAGTAGCCGTAGCTGCTATGCCTACTATACGGTACCCGCTATACGTTACGGCGCGAGCCCATAAGCTTATTCAATACGAGATTGCGAATAGTATAGTAGTTGTCGTTATAAGTAGCACTACCTATGTCCTTAACTAGCTTATTATATAGATCAACGGTATTGCGCTTAACCTTAATGTGCAGTGTGTATCTAATGTCCTCTATTTTACCAGTTATTACACCCTCTACTAGCTCCTCCTCCTCCACCGGCGGCGACGACGGCACTAACAGCTGTTTCTACTTCTTCTGCTGCTACTTCTGCTTCTGCTACTGTTTCTGCTTCTTCTTCTTCTTTATAGGACAAGGTATAGGCGGCTGGGAGCCTTCGAAGGGCGTAGGCATACTGCGCTTGCGCCTACTGGCACGCTGAGATATCGCTAACACCTCAGAAAGTGCTATAATACGACTTCTCACACAAATAATGGCTTCACACTCCGAATTAGGCAATCGACGACGAGCTGAGAATTCGTAGGCACAGAACGCGTCTATATTCCTATGGGCGACCCCGCGACGCGGAGACAGCCGCCGTGCGACAAGGTTTTTGGAAACGGTTGTACGCTTAGCTCAGCGATACCCCTGGGCTTGGCAAGGATACCTCACCTCATCCCATCCTGTATGAGCATGCATTCTGCAATTCCCTTGCAATGCAACAGATTTGATACCAACAATGACGTTATAAAACATTACACATAACACTGCCCGGCAGACTTTATGGACCCGCCCGTTGGACGCGCGTGTTCGTGGGACTTGCAGCCTGTACCGCCTACTCAAACCTGTACGCAACCCAGCCTACTTCTCCCGTTCCTTCTACTCGTCATCACGATGGTCACACGGCGACGTACGGGCGCAATCGAGCTTGCACACTCTCTCCAGCATCTTGTCTCTGCTTCATTAGCGCCGAGCACCTTCATTCGCATGTTGACATCTTCGGGTCATCTCTTGTTCTGACAGTTGAACTCGCAACCCCCCTGACAATCTGCCCATTGGCCATCGTCCTGGCTCGCTCCCGTCCACCATAGTTGAACAGCACGTCCCTAACGCTTGCGCGCAACGGTGTCCCATCTGTGGCCGCTATGCACTTCGTGTTCGACCACATGGCGATCAAAGTCCTTCAACTGCTTGCCAAGCGCCGCTCGGAGGTGCCAGTTGACCTGCCGGCTGTCGACGATGATCTTGAGTGTTTGTCGTTTTGTTAGCCGCATGACTGTGACCTATGACAAGGTCGCAAGGAGTTGAATCGCTAATCATAGCTTACTGGGCTCAGTGTCCCACGCTGTTGCATGGCGTGCAGCTCGGCTATTGTTCCGACCGGCATGGACGTGGAGAAATCTCCCAGATAGAGGAATCTCGAGAAGGTTGCAAGATTGGGGCCTGGGTTCTTGCTATTGCGGATGCTTTGCACCCACCGCAGCATGTCTCTCGGCCAGGTCGAGAATGCGAAACACGTCATCTTGACATACTCTTTCAGAGCCTTGTGTCGGATCCGAGGGGTTACTGTAAAGAGCGCAGAACCGGACATTGAAGCGCTCACGAGAGGGTCGCGGACAGGCCAGCAATACCAGAATGGGATGCCCACGAACTCGCCAACACCTATGCCGCAATCCCGTGCCAGTTCGCTGCACGACGTGTCGATGGTTTCACGCTGATATCGTGGTCAGCAAACTACCCACTGCTGTTGAGGCGTCGACATACTATAAGAGGGCTTGTCGGAAGCCTTAGTGATTGCTCATGGCCAACTTCATATCGCATCGCATCGCCTCACGGTAGATCTTCTGACGAATTTCTGGCGGCAGGTTCCCGAGATAGTCCCGCGTGGTAGCCATGGTGATGGAAGAGCAATTTCGGTGATGCTAGAATCGTGCTGTTGGCACTGATGGAAGAGACAATCAGCGGGAACCCGTGGTGCACTGCACGCAGCGGTATGACGAATGTGAAAGCGTTAGACCACGCGGAGGCAACGCTAACCGGCAAAGTCCGCAATAATCAGGTGACATGTGCGGCTTGGCGTGGTTTCCGTTTCTTTCTCTCAACGCCGCGGCACCGACATGCTCGATACAAACACAAACTTCAGCAAAGCAGACCAGTATCGAAACGACTCTCACTATGGCAGATGCAAAGGCGTAAGTTATGTTTCTTCTGTGATGTGATTGTCACCTGTGCTAAACCGTTATAACAGCAGGATCGCGAAGAAGGAGGCCAGGCTCGCCGAGCTGGACAAGGAGATCAAGGATCTGAACCAGGAGACCGAAGCATTGGAACGTGTGGCCGCGGAGGGTCAGAGCAAGGTGGCCGCGGTGTTGAGGGCTGCGGAGATCGACATCGAATCACGGGTGTGCACATTCAGAGGCCCCGAGACACGAGTGATGCAGGCTGTCAAATCGGGAAAACTTGTACGTGCAGTTTCCCCTTCCACGTGCCATACCGAGCTCTCAGCTACTGACCGTCATCAAGCGCGAGGCCCTTGCATGGTTCGAGACCTTCATCGGACCGCTGAAGTGGTTGGTCGAGGACGAGGATGCTGCCGCATGGATGGCAGCGGAGGAGCGGGTCACCACTGCCGCCGTTGAATACATGAGCCATGAGATGAAGCAGCGACCACAGGTTCCCGAAACGGTCCAGATGTTCTACGAACGACTACTCCAAATCAAAGCCGTCTACGGTCAGAGTGAGGGTAGCAATTGCGAGGAAGATGCCGAGAGTCGTCACGAAGGCGCTGAAGATGATGGTTCCGATGAAGAAAGATCCGATGGGCGGAGCTCCGGAGATCACTCTTTCGTCAGAGACGAGGAAGGCGATCTGACTTCTGAGGATAACGGCTCCGATGATTTCGAACCCAGCGGCGAGGGTTCGGATAGTGACGGCTCTGGCAATGAAGACTCGAGTCACGATGGCCCGGTTGATCGTGATTCCGACGAGGAAGACTCTGCAGAGTTCACGAATGGAGAAGGATTCGAAGACTACTCTGGCGACAGTACTGGGGAGATGGGAGACGAAGAACTGGTCGAGAAAGGGCATTGATCAACGATGTGGCGTTGACTGCTGTGTAAGCCACGACCTTGTCGCGCGCTGTCCTTCCATATCAGAGGCTAAAGCCTGAGATAAAGCTCGACACGGCCATGGAGTTGTACCACAGCGAGCGCTTCTTCAAGCTTGAGGGTTTGCTCAAGATGTGGATGGAGAGGACAGCTCGGAAGGCGAGCGTGGCGTGTGTGGCGTGGCAGGCTCCACGATCGCAAGCTCAGAGTGGGTAAGTCACGAGCAGTGCATTCTCCTGGATCGGGGATGGAGAGTGCGAGTGTAATGCTCGCCTACTTCAGATTTGAAATGGCCGGCAGAGCACATGCTCAAGGGGCGGAGAGTACATATAGGCTTATGATTGCACAAACAAACTATATACTGCCTTGGCTCCATCCTATGCGCTTGTAACGTCCGTCATAAGGGTGGTGGTGATGCCAGCGCAGGTATTTCAGACATCCATCGGATGGGGAAGGAACGACATGTAGGGCCTTGATGCCTTGGCGCGAGTGGACGAAGCACGAAACCCTTTCATGACTACACCACAGCACTCATATCGCCCTCTTACTCGATTGCAACTGCAACGTTCATTCAGATACGCATACTAACGATAACAATAACCATTTGAGGTATGTCTGTTTGTATGATTGCTGGTGGGTGCGCATTTACTTATCAAGCTCGCAGTAAGCGCCGCTCGAAATGGCAGGCCCAAGTGTCCACACTACGGACCTCGAAAATGCTTCCGCAAGAGCGCATGTGCTCGGGTCTAGCATCAAAGATCGAAGCGAGAGCGTCGAAGAAGCCGCAACACCTGCCGGAGCGACCGACTTCGACACGGAGACAACCTACGTCGTGGGCCGCATCAAGCCCACCAAGGATTTACAACGAGTGGAGAAGGCTGAGAGTGTCCACATTAAGCGTATCGGGGTTGCTGGGCATACTAACAGAACTAACAGAGCCGACGGCCCTGGCACCGTCTCAGAGACTATCAACGACCATGCGAACCGCAGCGCACTCGTAGGTGAGATGACAGATGAGACAGAACACCTTCTGCGCAAGCGCTTCGCGCCTGTCAGAGGTCAGTCGGCGAAGGCGGAGGAGATTCAGGATGAAGATGATCACCTGCGCTGTTGCAATCTCATTGTAGACTTGTGCAAGATGACGAGATCATGTTTTGACCTTTAAAAGACGCGCAGGTTCATGCCCGACCTGATGCGCTGGTGGCGCTCCATCGACGAGTTGAAGAACTTTCATCAGCAGAGCGCAGACGATGGTGAAGGGAAGAAAGGGAACCCCGTAATACTTGACTGACGCGCCCATAGTGAGGAAAGCGGCCCGAGCGGTGCAAGACTGGGCGACCGCGCGATGCATATCCTACCCCGTTAACAGCAGCCGGCGGCGACATAACTCTGTCATGCGACGGGTGAAAAGGCAGTGATCTATTGACAGTAGTCGACATTGGAGTAGGTCGGAGAATCACAGCGGTATCCACAAATATTTGTATTTCGACGCCTCACATGGTTGTCACTTCGGCGACTATCGATTAACCGTTCGCGTAGCATAACGGAGCAGTCACCACCACTGATATGCATGGATAGTCTCGCGTAGTGCGCTGAGACTGGCAATGCAGCATAGATCAACTGCTAGATACACGATGATCGCTTGGGTCGCATAGGTCGCTCAACAAGCTCTGGTCAGAACGATATCGTTGGCCTTACTCGAGGTTTCCCAATCTGGTCATCAACAGCCTGTACAGCCTGATATAAAGCATGTCGGGGTGGTTGTTGTGTTACTGGTTGCGGACCTTGTTCTGCACGTTATGGTGCCTGTTATGTCGAGGTATTCGTGGGTACCGATGTCGTCCGTCTCGTCAGCGTCGTTGCGTGGCTGACACGAGGACTGGTGGTCAAACCGAGTGCTCTCGCAGCATGGGCAACCTGGCGGGTCCATTGCGGCATCGTGGCGCCCGTACTAGGCCATATGACCGTACTGCTCTGGAATCGCAACGCAGCGTAGCCGGCGAAGGTAACCTGCACTGGTCTACGGTCAAAGACGCCTCAGATCCGTCGAACTCAAGACACTACGTTCCGCTGACGATCCACGGCTCCAACGCAGCTTCTGGAACATTGGGACAAGCGGTGTGGTGGCTGGCGCAACCGTGACTTCCTCATCCGTCTAGCGCTATTACACGGGCGCACCGCTCTCTCAACGTCTACCTTCACGGACGGCTTATGAAACGTTGTTGTGACCTGCGTTCTGTCCCCTACCGCAGAATGCTCCATTGTAATTCAGCTCGCTGAATTAATTTCGAGTTATGCCACGACTGACTGAATTAGTTAATGTCACTTGCGGAAAGGTTACAACTCCGTCGCACTAAGCACTCATTGCTCCCGCAATATGTCACAGGCCACTTTTAACAGGATATATGCCAATATTTACGACCTTCCCGAAGGCCTTGAATGTCTCAGCAGATCAGGACAGGCGCCCCATTCAAAAGACCCAAGGGCTGCCGCCTCCGCGACAAGATCAAGGACTGCACGACTGGATTAGTCGCATTCCCACGATAGACCAAGGAGACGGCAGCCCCGATAGCACGACACAGCTCGTCCTGGTCAACAGTGGCACTGAGAAGATCCGCATCTGCGCACATCGTCCAGCTACGAACTGGGTCGTTCGATTCAAAAAATTCGGATTCAGTGCCGATGAACGGAACGAGGACGGTGGTGACAGCCCAAACATTAGCAAGCGTTTTCAGCTACCGGGCGACTATCAGACACGCAGTCCTCAATTATGGTACGACGAGGTTGCGCGGCTAGACGCTGATTCCAACCAGACCGAAGCCGGCCACGAGTACAAAAACTGGCTTCATGTGTGGAGCTATCAACAGGCCGAACTCAAAGCAGGTCATGCTTGACTGCGCCCGCACTATCAAGACATTGGAAGAGGACATCAGGCCAACTCCGCATAAGGAAGCCCATGCCACGAACGACTTTCAGGTGAATGCTACAGCATGATCCTAACCAGAGGCCGCACGCCGGCGGCGCGAAGAAGGATGACGACCAAGCAGCACCGTTATCCAAGCGTCGCCGCGGCTGCGGCTAGACGAAAGAGACGGAGCAGCTTATCGATGATGCGAAGACTGAAGATGATAACGAGGACCCAGAGCTCGGTGGCGGGCTTGTGCAACACGTACCCGTCGCAACCGTAAGCGCAGCGCAGCAGCTCTGAACAAGCTTGTCCGACGTTACTTGAAGGTGAAGGGTGAAGACACTTTCGATGACGAAGATTTCGCCTGCGAAGACCCTCATGATGAAGACTACAATGCAACTTACCCCAGCTGCTCATCACCCGAGCTAGCTACGTGGAATGGTATTCCTCGCATCTTTCCACCTCCATCTGAGGACAACCTCCGTATCACTACTCGGCGCGCAAGCAATCGAGCGCGGCGTCGGCAATGACGGTGGAGACGGTTCGACCGATTGTAAGTTTGAGTCCAAGATCTTGTCCATCATTACGACCGGATGGGAGTCAAGGAACCCACCGAGCCGTTACCACCGCAGCACGATCTGGTCGGCCCGCGCACTGCCTCGATCGTCTTACATAACGCTGCTGTACCGTTCAAAGCGCATGCTATGATCACATCAGGTTTCGTTGTGTTTAACTCAGTCGCTGGCGGCATCGAGAGCATGGGGGAGGAGCTTTGCCACCGTAAGCACATCGTCAGGCTCCAGGAGAAGGCGAGAAACGGGGTTCGGGGCGAGATACGCTTCATTGAGCGCATTTGCGGAGCTTCATTAAGGTCTAAAGAAGCTCAAGCAGGTGGGAGCTCTGCAGGTGACGATGGCGGCCGGGGTGGCGGATGCCATTCCAAGCAGATCAAGGAGGAGCAAATCCGGCAGATGACCGGTAACGGGTTGATGGAGGTTGATGGAGGTCCAAGTGTATTCCGGTCGGATGTGTAGGACAATGCTGTGGATGGCGTAAGATCGGTGCGCCTGTCAAATTGTCCACGAACAGGCCTGGTAAGCCGAGCGTCCCGGCGTGTCACGATTGCTCACCGCAACCAACGGCTTTTCTGGTGACGTGCGCTTTTGCTCAGCGCTAAGAATCAAGGCTCCCAGAGGAGTTCCTTCTCTCATCTCAAGTATACAAGTGTTTCTTCCACGTTGTCAGAAGGTGGTGTTTGGTCGTCAATCCCTGGGGAAGTCTCACACCCGCGAACGTCTCGGAAACGGCACTTCCTTGGTCGGCGGAGTCGCTGACCTCCCTGCCGTCAGATTCGAGCCGCGAACAGGTAGGCAGATGCAGATTGTATGCTCGACCGCACTGGATGGTAAGAAATGGATCAACCACGGCGTCTTTGGCCTAAACGAGGAGGGGATTTTCCATCTCCCAGCGGTGACGACGACGCCAGATCCTCAGAACCAGTTCGAGACTGTAGAGGGTATCCAGACGGTTGGTCTGCCAGATGAAGTTCGCCTCAAGCTTGTATTGATGACCGAGTAATCTCACTACGGGCAAACCACAGGAGCGGTTTGCCGGAGTTCGGCTTGGCGACGGGAGGGATAGCTAGGCCTTCGAATCGATCGGGAGACGTTCACACATTAGTTGGAGCGTCTATGGATCGGTGTACTTAGCGGTGACGGCCTGGGTAATGGTCTGACATGGTCATTTTCTTGAAGAGCCGATTTTGAGCAGCGATCGCCATTCCACGGCTAGTTCGCTGGCTCGAAACGCTGTACTTGGACAAGAAGGCTCGTTAGGCTTTACTCAAGCATCTCTGGGTATAGAAGCTCATCGCATGCAAGGACGGCTAGTGCAGTCCTGGTTTTCGCTTCGTTGTTAGGCCGGCTTTGTAGGCGGATGTTCAACGCCATGATGGCGATCTTTGTGCGCTTGATGCCGAAACACTTTGCCGTGATGGTAGCGAAGCTTTGGTGAGCGGCGGAATTGTGGGAGGTGTGATTCCGGGTTGCTTGGACCGTCTTCGGGCGCCTTCAGCAGGCAGATCACCTCGGCGGCACTATTCCTGTACGGCGACTGCTCTTCTAAATTCGACGTGAGATCACGAGTCCGTGATTGCGTGCGCACGGCGACCCGAGACACTGGTGTTGCTGTAAGAAGATGTAGTGCGAGTGATGAATCCTGGTTCGTCATTCGCTGCGCTAGCTCCACCACCAGCCCGTCACGCTCTTCCTGATGCGCAACGCTGGAGATTCAGATAAGCGAGTATAGAAGGCTCAGTAAGCAAGGCTCACCTTCGCGCGATGTGGCTAATCTGTGTTGGAGATTTTGGATGGCTTGATCGTGGTTCGTGGTGAACGTTGTTCCTTTGTGAAGCATGCTGCGGTACAACGGCTAAGACAGTCATGGATGCTGTCTCCGTACTCTATGATGTAGCCTAGCGAGTGCCGACATGTCTGCGAGTGCGGCGGATATGCTTGGGCGTACCCCATTCTCTGTGAGAGGTGGTGTGGCCCGGAATCATTGAGAGCGGCTGAGAGCGAGCGTCGCTCCCAACGCATGGTGCACGTTACTCTATACCAGGTGAGGAACGGAGGGAGACCTTCTGACTGGCTCGCGCAACGTGTGAGACGTTGTCGCCATATGGTGGAAAAAGATTTCGCGCGCTTGCTCAGCCGGTGCAGCGCTGGTGCACTTCTGCGAGTATAGGCAAAACGAGCATCAGAGTGAGCTCAGAAGGCTCTGATTAGCCTCCGCAGTGGGTTGGCTTCGTGGGGTCCTCGTTCCGTAAGTCGGTTTTAGAAGTGTTCCAGAGACTGTAGGTCACCGTACAGTCGGAGCATTCTTTGGCCCGCCATCGCCGAACTTGTAAGAACTTCTCGCTCCTGATCAACCTGGAGTGTTATTTGTCAACTACGAGGTGTATCCCGGGGTGCCGCGACGTGTCTCGAGTTGTTGTCGTGGTGTTTGGAGAAGACCAAAATCTTTCGAAGTGTCGCATATGCCAGCGCTGTACAACGGACGCCAGCGCACGCGCCCCGAAGGAGCTCCTGGATGCGCAGAGATATCGTACGGTTCATATCTGTCGTGCAAAAGCCTGGTTCGGATGCGCCGGACACGGCCGGAATCATGAAAAGGAATGGAGCGAGCTTCGTTCTGTCTTCCATACGCTCCGTGCTTCATTTCGCTCGGCACTGGCTCAGATCAGTTGTGTGATGCTCCTTGCAGAGTTTGGGCTGTCGCTCGGGGCGGTTTTGTAAGTGGTTTCGCGGCGGGGCGTGAGGTCTGCAGCAGATGAAGTCCTGACGGAGATTCGAGGCTTAAACGTGGGCAGCAACGATGCGCACAGCATCAGCGAGCTCTTTGCACTGGCTGTGAGGGTGGATAGACTCCCAGTGGAGCATTTGACATGGGTTCTGGTGGGGGAAGACAAAGTCGGCACATAGTGAGATCACTGTGACGCCGAACGAGCGATGCCGCGGAAATTGGCTTCTTCCAGCCTGCAGGTGCCGTTGAGAGACAGCGTAAGACACTGCTCGAGCTCATCCGAGGCTTGTTCGAAGAGGTTTCTTGGTGTTTTGATAATGTTCGGCGGGTTCGAGAAGACCTGCAAGGAAGCCACAACCATTGCGGAAGATGCCCTGACCTACTGAACTTTTGAAAACACTGGCGGAACATGTGGCAAATAGGTCCGTAGGAGTCGCCTCTAGGTTAAGTGATGCTGGTTCTCGCTGGTTGGGCGGTGTTTTGTGGGATAGCCATCTGGCGGGCAGCATTCGATCATGCGCTAGTCGAAATGTAGCTCAGAACTCGCCCGAACACAACATCTAAGTCGGCAAGATGACACTTCAGCTAAGTGTTCTGCGACAGTTCTGTGGAGTTCTGGCCGTTATTGTAGATCTCCTCGGGTATGAAGCGTAGCTCGAGCGAGGAAATGGTGGCGCTTCGATGTTGATGTATCCATACGTGGAAAACCTCCATCTTTCTGAGCCGAGGGGCTAGCGCAGAGGGGTGAGAGGTTAAAGGTAGGCGTTTTGGCCATGCTCGGACATTTGTGCGTGGTGTTTTGCCCGGGTTTCCTCCAGATAGAACCTAGCGTTCGTCAGGAAATGCGCAGGATGAGCTGCAAACGCCCCAGATCGTGCGCGCGGTGTCTCAAACGACCATATGAGCGCTTAGCAATAGTCTACAAATCTCTGCATTGCGTTCTGCGGTAGCTTGCTATCTTCGCGGCTGCCGTGGTCTGAGAGTAAAGACTGCCACAAAACAACATCGTATTCTTCGAAAACATGGAGAACAACAGTTCAGGGTATTCCTGTGGATGGTACTGCGTCGGTTATGCCAGAAAGTTTAACAAGTTTTGCTCGTCTTTAATGTCTCGGTTTTGGTGGGCTGATGGCCTATGGCTGAACGGTCACAAAACACGGTCAACCCCTCCTCAAACAGCAGGACAAGCAGTACGAGTGACGTCTTCCAATCGAGCTGCATCAGGTTCCTTGGAATGTTCGATGAGTTCTGCTGAGCCTCGACGGTTTTGTTGTCCTCGGGGCTGGACAGCACAGTGTCGAGGGCGGTGATAGAACACTATGAAACAGTTCGAACCCGGCAGAACAACCGATAAGAGATCCATCCAAGGGTCAGAGTTGGTCGGCTGCAACTGGAAGTTTGACAGGTTTCGCTTGGTTCTCATGTTTTGTGGTTTTTGTGCACTGGTAGATAGCCAAGGCGGAACTTAGTAACAGCACATCACTCTAACCTTGGCAGGTAGCAAAATGAACGACAAGAGGGCTGTCTATGGACCTTACTGAGTCGTGTGCAACTGAATGTTCGACGGGTTCTGCTTCTTCCTGATATGTCGTGGTCTCGGCGAGCCAGTAGCGTGAGACCAAAGTCGGAAGGCAGTGACAGAACTGTATTTGTTGCTCCGAAAACAGCAGAACAAACGGTACAAGGGTACACCTCACGTCGAGCTAGTCGAACGCAGCTGGAAGTCCGACAAGTTCTGCTTCCTGCTAGCGTTTTTGGTTTCGGTGGCTGTTTGCCTGCCGTATGCAGTGGCAGAACATCACTCTGCGTTCCGAAAACGGCCAAACAAAGAGTACGAGAGCCATCTACGTATCAAGCCCTGTCGTATTTGGTAGTTAGTCCGGCCAGATCTGTGCAAATAACATGGAGAACGTCGGCCGAGCGTTCGTTCAGCTTGAGTTTCGGCTGCGCCCTCCGCTCCTCGTTCGATGGTGAAAACGACAGCTGCTCGGTGGTGAAAGCGAGAGACGCAACTCTAGATAGCTCCAGACCAAAGTCGTCGTCGTTGTATGCACGTTGGGCGATGGCATGAAGGTGGGGCAGACATGGTGGTCAAGCGGACATCCGCCGGCATGAACAGCGACTTAGGGTGTTCTGCATTGCCCGCATCGGAGCCTTTGTGAGACTAGAGGTCCTGTGACGCTGCGCCTCGTACTGGCCGACGTTACCGGTCCATGTTCTGTGGTGTTCTTGTGGTGTTCGTTCGGTGGGCTGCGGCTGGAAACTATGTCTAATGAGGATCGCATTACGGCCTTTCACGACTCTGAATTGGGCTCGGGAGACTTTATTGGTGCTGCGTCGTAGGCTTGTGCAATGGTATGAGGCTACGCCATGGGTTCGATTGTGTTTGGGTGCTGTTCGTGGATTGGCTTCGAAGATGTGATGGCAGAACGCCATGTTAGAAGATCAGCACGACGCGCCTGACACCTCCCAGCGCTCGAGACCGATCTCCAGGACAGCAGGTCACGGTTTCGGGCAGATAGAGTAGTGTTTGGTGGCATGCCGTATGGATTGGGTGAGCGAGGTTGCCGGTGATGCAGGAGGCGCTCTCACCCATGCATGAAAGTTGTAAACTCTGTAGAACTCTGGCCACAGATGATTCGGATGATGACGTTGATGAGCTTGGGACCGAAGGCGGTTATGGTTTGTCGTGTACTGCGGATGTTCTATCGGTTCGGCTCCAGCAGATCTGGCTCCCGCGAGAGAGAGCCCTGCATAGCCCAAATCTGCCACACCGACCTTATCGACGATTACAGCGAGGCTTCCGACGCTGAATGAGCGCTCTCGTTGGTCGGCGGCGTTGTGCGCATCAAGGCGTGGCCATAGGCAACCCACACGTTGCGCGATCAGCGCGGAAGCCAGGCGGTGGAGAGAATACCAAAGACCGTCGGGGAACATGCATCAGGCACAAGCGGGGAGAGTTCGCTGCTCTTCTGGCTGCATCTGAACGGAGTTTCGTGTCAGGTTTGGAATGCTCTGTCGGCGTTCTGCGGTACCCAAAGCCCAGGCCAGCTCACAGCCGGCTGTCCCTCCTCGGTCGCAACGGCAGCGGTTTCTGACAGAACACCCGCACGAGGCTCTTGCAATAGACCCGTTTGAATGGGCGCGAGCTCGAGATGTGCAGTTTCGGATGCGGTTCCATGAAGTTCGGTCGTGTTCGTTTGGCGCACGAAGACTCCGACGAAAAACATACTGTCAAAATCGACTCGTTTTGGCCTGGAGAAGGTCTGGCAAGTGTCTATGGACGTCCTAAAGTCGTGTTCTCTTGGTGTTCGCTTCGGTTTTCGCTTTGTTCGCTAGATCTGGAGTGACGTTATCCACGCAAGGCGGCTGTACGAATTGGCGACGGTGAAGCATCGTAAGTCCGCGGTGAACATCTCGAACTTGTTGGAGAACTCAGCGCCATGCTCTTCGAAGCGATAATTAGCCAAGATAGAAGACAGTAGGTCATGTGTTTTGTGCTGTTTCCTCAACAAGCAGGAACAAAGGCAAGCGTGTTCGAGTCAAGAACATAGGGAACCCGTTGGAAAAGGAGCCCTGTCTGACTTGCATGAAGTAGACAGACGGCGATACGATGTTCATGCATGTGTACAGTCTCGTATCAAGGCATGTGCGTGTGGTTTGTACAGCGCATGGTGCTGGATGTGGCTGCACTTTCGGAGGCAGGGCATATTGACTTCGACGTCGAGAACATTCGAGAACACGAGGTCGTGGATGTTTAATCAGGCCTAATACAAGCCTTCCAGCAAGAAGTTGTACCGTTCTTGATGTTTGTGGAGATTGAGATGTGCGCAGATACGCGGCGCATGGGCGAACGCCTGACGAGGGCGCACTTGCGAACCGCGCGGAAACTCGTCATCCTCGAAGCGTAGATCTGTGAATTGATGTCTGAGAAGCTCTGGGTAGAAAGGGGGATGCATATCGACGTCTCCTCCCTGTCACACTCGATGATAGAAGAGACTTAGTCCGCCGGCCCTCGTCGGACAAAACAAGTCAAAACGGGGAAAACATGATCAAAACATGGCGTCGCGATGTGTTTGCTGCTTGTTTTGAAGTGTCTGGAGGTCCGAAAGTCGAGAAGTTTTGATGGGTTTGTGCTCTGCTGCTAGCTGGTGGTAAGGGCTGGCTCTCGGTCGTCCACCCAGCGTGCGCAAAAACGGTTCAGGCCACGAACCGCTTTGTGATGTTCCACATATGGCTCCTGGAGCCCGAGGGTTAGGGTTAGGGTTAGGGTTAGGGTTAGGGTTAGGGTTAGGGTTAGGGTTAGGGTTAGGGTTAGGGTTAGGGTTAGGGTTAGGGTTAGGGTTAGGGTTAGGGTTAGGGTTAGGGT